>NC_088793.1:101713478-102963478 GCF_011386835.1 Chrysemys picta bellii | reverse complement strand
TCTTTGTCATCATGTTTCTGTATTTCCATTTTCAGTCCTGGCTGTAACTACCAAGAGCACTTAAAATTTAATTTAGATATTTAATAAAACAAAGCTAATGTTACTTTTTTAAACAGTAAAAACTAGGTTCAGTATGTGACATGAGTCTGAATCAAAACCAGGAGTCAGCCTGCAATAAAATAAGTAGTGAAACTCTCCCAAGCTCCATCCAGAATTCAAGAATCACCCATTCAGGAGGGCAACACAAGGTACTATTCATATCAGATTGTGCAGCACTTCACAGTGCAAATGTCCCTTTTCTTTCTTACACTCTTTAATCAGCTATTGAAATAGGTAACAACGTTGACAGCTGATATTTAAATTACCATGGCTGGGCTACTGAGTGAACATCTCATTGCCACAAATAGCTCTCAGAGCTGTTGTTCCAGGCTGCTTGCTGGCTCAGGCAGACGTTGCTGAATTGGGAATGTTCATATTTTGAACACTTTCTTTATAAACACATGCTAGAGACTTTTCTTTCTAAATGGAAGCATAGATTTTGAAGCACAAAATGAAGCCCCCAAAGATACATACTGACTTACTGAGCCATTATGAATCAGCCCATTTTGAATGCAGACCAAAATCCCAAAATTGAATACTAGTCATAGAATCATAGAATATCAGGGTTGGAAGGGACCTCAGGAGGTCATCTAGTCCAACCCCCTGCTCAAAGCAAAACCAGTTCCCAACTAAATCATCCCAGCCAGGGCTTTGTCAAGCCTGACCTTAAAAACCTCTAAGGAAGGCGATTCCACCACCTCCCTAGGTAATCCATTCCAGTGCTTCACCACCCTCCTACTGAAAAAGTTTTTCCTAATATCCAACCTAAACCTCCCCCACTACAACTTGAAACCATTACTCCTTGTTCTGTCATCTGGTACCACTGAGAACAGTCTAGATCCATCCTCTTTGGAACCCCCTTTCAGGTAGTTGAAAGCAGCTATCAGATCCCCCCTCATTCTTCTCTTCTGCAGACTAAACAATCCCAGTTCCCTCATCCTATCCTCATAAGTCATGTGCTCCAGCCCCCTAATCATTTTTGTTGCCCTCTGCTGGACTCTTTCCAATTTTTCCACATCCTTCTTGTAGTGTGGGGCCCAAAACTGAACATAGTACTCCAGACGAGGCCTCACCAATGTCAAACAGGGGAATGATCACGTCCTCCGATCTGCTGGCAATACCACTACTTATACAGCCCCAAATGCCGTTAGCCTTCTTGGCAACAAGGGCACACTGTCGACTCATATCCAGCTTCTCGTCCACTGTAACCCCTAGGTCCTTTTCTGCAGAACTGCTGCTTAGCCATTCGGTCCCTAGTCTGTAGCAGTGCATGGGATTCTTCCGTTCTAAGTGTAGGACTCTGCACTTGTCCTTGTTGAACCTCATCAGGTTTATTTTGGCCCAATCCTCTAATTTGTCTAGGTCCCTCTGTATCCTATCCCTACCTTCCAGCATATCTACCATTCCTCTCAGTTTAGTGTCATCTGAAAACTTGCTGAGAGTGCAGTCCACGCCATCCTCTAGATCATTAATGAAGATATTGAACAAAACCGGCCCCAGGACCAACCCTTGGGGCACTCTGCTTGATACTGGCTGCCAACATGGCATGCCTAGACATGGAGCCATTGATCACTACCCATTGAGCCTGACAATCTAGCCAGCTTTCTATCTACCTTATAGTCCATTCATCCAGTCCATACTTCTTTAACTTGCCAGCAAGAATACTGTGGGAAACTGTATCAAAAGCTTTGCTAAAGTCAAGGAATAACACATCCACTACATTCCCCTCATCCACAGAGCCAGTTATCTCGTCATAGAAGGCAATTAGGTTAGTCAGGCACGACTTCCCCTTGGTGAATCCATGCTAACTGTTCCTGATCACTTTCCTCTCCTCTAAGTGCTTCAGAATTGATTCTTTGAGGACCTGCTCCATTATTTTTTCCAGGGACTGAGGTGAGACTGATTGGCCTGTAGTTTCCTGGATCCTCCTTCTTCCCTTTTTAAAATATGGGCACTACATTAGCCTTTTTCCAGTCATCTGGGACCTCCCCCGATCGCCATGATTTTTCAGAGATAATGGCCAATTGCTCTGCAATCACATCCGCTAACTCCTTTATCAGCCTCGGATGCAGCACATCCGGCCCCATGGATTTGTGCTCATCCAGCTTTTCTAAATAGTCCTGAACCACTTCTTTCTCCACAGAGGGCTGGTCACCTCCTCCCCATGCTGTGCTGCCCAGTGCAGCAGTCTGGGAACTGACCTTGTTCGTGAGGACAGAGGCAAAAAAGCATTGAGTACATTAGCTTTTTCCACATCCTCTGTCACTAGGTTGCTTCCGTCATTCAGTAAGAGGCCCACACTTTCCTTGACTTTCTTCTTGTAGCTAACATATCTGAAGAAACCCTTCTTGTTACTCTTAACATCTCTTGCTAGCTGCAACTCCAAGTGTGATTTGGCCTTCCTGATTTCACTCCTGCGTGCCTGAGCAATATTTTTATACTCCTCCCTGGTCATTTGTCCAATCTTCCACTTCTTGTAAGCTTCTTTTTTGTGTTTAAGATCAGCAAGGATTTCACTGTTAAGCCAAGCTGGTCGCCTGCCATATTTACAATTCTTTCTACACATCAGGATGGTTTGTTCCTGCAACCTTAATAAGGATTCTTTAAAATACAGCCAGCTCTCCTGGACTCCTTTGCCCCTCATGTTATTCTCCCAGGGGATCCCACCCATCACTTCCCTGAGGGAGTCAAAGTCAAACCTACAGAAAGTTCCAATACAGAACTAGATTTGAATTTCTTGGCTGGCCCATTTCTTTATATTTTACTGAATCACACTGGAACATAATCCTTGAATTCTGAAGTTTGGATCTGGAGAAGATCCATCTCTGCTTCAGATTTGTTTCATGTTTGGGGAGAAGTTTTAGGAAGGTTCTTCTTTCATGTACACTGATTTGTTCATCCCTACTTATAACACAAAGGCTGAAAAGTGTAATGAAAAAAGACAGAATTACTGCAGGTGAGTGTCACTAGAAGCATTTAACTGATCACCAAGCAGTGTTGGAAGAGTAAAAGAAAAGGTCAAATAAAGTGTCATATGCCCCATCAAGAGGAAATTCAATACATTATACTTGCCTCCCATAATAAAATTAAGTTGGAAAATAAAGCATGATTTTTTTGTCCAGGAAAAAAAATGTTCTTGTCAACATACCAAGTTCTGGAATTAGGTCAAGAGAGACAGCCATGAATTTACTTGGAGAATCATATATTTAGTGATGTGCTTAACAATCATAGAATCAACTATGTTTGGCAAAATAAATGTGTTGAAAATCTGCCAGAGTCCAAAGATTAATTTCAAAATATATTTCTTAAAACAAACAAAAACCCAACAACCCCAGCTGAGCAACATGAAGCCAAAAAGCTATGAATAAGGAGAATGGTGAAGAACAGTCTTTCTACCTATTAAGGAATTTAAGAATTGTAAAAACAGAAAAAGTTGAATCAAAACCACATTTGGCTTTAATATCATGGAAAAATGATTCCACACAGCTCTAACCACTTGGTTGTTTTTTTTACTTTAATACCTGGTTGCAAAGGCACGCAGACATTGTGTGTGCCGTATACCAAAATTCAAGGGATTGTAAAGGACAAGAGGGTAATTGGGGTCTGAATGAAATATCAAAGTATCGGAAGTATAGATTAAAACATTCTGCATATATTAGTGTCTCTGGAACAAATGTAATGACAAGTGGCACATGTGCCCCAAGAATGACTTCTTATTTATTTAGTTTCCAGAGAGAGGAAAGAGAGTTGTTCATATGATTTTCTGAAGACTATCACAGAATGAGCAATTGTAGGCTCACTGCTCGCCTACCAGTTACCAGAGGACATGCTGGCTAGCTGCGTTTCATGTTTGTTTATCGTAAGTGACCCATTCACCAGTTGCTGAGATTTAGACTCTCACTGCTAATGCAACAACGGGCCTGGTGGTCATGACTAATGTAAGTGTTATTTTCTAATTTACAACACTTGACTGGTCTTCTACTTATAAACCATCTCTATGTTGAGGCCAAGTTCCATTCTGGCCTCCAGCCTGTGGAACCTGATTACAATCAATGGTATTGCTTGGGTTGTGAGTCAGCACAGTCTCATGCCAGATCTCTTCAGCTATCCCTTTGCAGACATCTGGGTCGAGACTTTCCAAGCCAAATAAGGATTTAGCCACAACGTTCCCATTAATTTCAATGGAAGCTATGTAGTTTAATCTCCTAGTCAGCTCTGACAATCTCAGCTTTTCAACCTCTTATTGATAAATAATTCTGGTATAAACTTCCACCTTCCTACGTTAATTTCCTTCAAGATTTCAAAAGCAGAATAAAAAGGGAACAGTGAGGATTTTACATTTCTCTTAATTGTGTTTTAAGCTGATCAAGCACAAAAGGAACATGGATCATGTGGCCGACTCTTTTGTTTTGTTATATAAAATGATTTAGGAAGGCATCGAGAAAAATCCCTGATTTCTGCAACAAGGAGAACTAACTTATTAATCCACGTTAAGAATTCCATTATAAACTGTAAATATAATTCATATGTCAAGTGGGAGGCAATAATAGAAACAAAGTAGAGTAAATATAACATGTACATGAGAAACATCAAACCTTGAGAATACAATATAATTTACTTTTATATGGGGTCCTCAATGCACAGTATTGCAAAGTGCTACACAGTGAACTAAATGCAAAAGGAGGAAGGCAAGAGAGGATGGTTCAGAGGGAGGCAGGGACAGAGTATAAAAGGCCAGCACAAAGAGTGACTCCCAAATGTAATGGAGAGTCATAAGGAGAGGAAAGAGAAGAATCGGTCAAAATAATAGAAGCTTAGTGAATGAGGAAAAATGAAATAAGAGAACTTTCAGGTGGAATGTGTCCATGGAAAAGCTTATAATACCGGGAGTGCAAATATAAACTAAAAATAAATACCTGCAAAAAATCTATTCTATGTAAATGAAGGGTCAACGGAGTTGTCAATATTAGAAGTATTCACTTTGTACAAGTGTCCTTCTCTCCTACAGGCCTTTTTAAAAATTCTTAGAGAGAGAGAGAGAGAGAGAGATAAAATCCAGACATCTTACATGGTATCAGATTATTGTCAATGGCCTATAACTATGTAGCCACATCAGGATACCCCTGAGAAATTACAAGGTGAAAGAAGTTGAAGGGAGCTCATAAATTCTTTTGTGTTTGCAGGTACGAAGATGGATTAAGAGCCCAATGGTCAGCATGGAAAAGCACCAGAATACCGGCCTCAAATATACAGGGTCCACTGTCATGCACATACCTCAAGGGGAGCCAGAGCTCGAGTCTTCCCTATGCCAGACATGCTTGGGTGACCACTCTTTTCAACGAGGGATTGTTCCTCAGGAGGCAGAGTCGTGTTCCTGGGAAAGCCACAGAAGTTGCAAAGTAAGCTAGCCTCTTCTTCACTAAGGACTAAATAATGATCAAGCGTGTGCAGGATGGATTTCTGATGGGGAAAGACTAGAGAGTATTTATGGAAGAAGGGTTTGTGGCATCTTAGCCTTTTATATCAATTTCCATTTAGAATACATTTGGAGTACTTACAATTATTGTGTTTACAATTGTAGATGTGGTGGGACTGATATACCAAAACCAAACTGATATTATTATTTGGTGTGTGCAAAACTCAGGAGTCACTATGAGCTTGATCCAAAGACCACTGAAGTCAATGGGACATTCCCATTCAATAGACTTCAATTGATTTTTCGTTATTGAAGGGAGTAAACGACTGGGAATTATGTTATCGATTGCAAGTTCTTTGGGGCAGGGACTATCTTTTGGGGTCCTCATGCTCTTAGGCATTGCAGTAATAATAATAATAATTTATTATTTTGAGAATTTTAAGGAAAATCTAAGGAGAACAAGTGCATTTGAGCGCCTGAAATGCAGGAATTTTGTGGAGGATTTAATCAAATTCCTGACTATCCAAACCTACAAGGTCAGGATTTATTGGTGATTCATGGGCACACATTTTAGACAGTAGCTTTTCCTTTTTGTGCTTAAAGATCTTATACGTGGTAATGACTATTTTTAAAAATATCCCCATGATGTAACACTAAGGAATAATAGTAACAACAAGAAATGACCAGCGAGAATTCCAGAAATGTGTTTATTTATTACTATTAAGATGGTGTTGCTTGTTGCAAAAGATCTCATACATTGCATGATTGTACTGGTTATTTAATAAAGGCAAATAATATTTATATGGACTTTTCATCCATAGATATCAGTATAAATAAATATAATTATCTCCATTTACAGAGGGAACAGCAAGGTTAAGTTAAGGTTAAGACTTGACCAAGATCGTCCAGAGCATCTTTGGCCGAGCTGGGAACAGAACCCAGAGAACATGAGAAAATTTTTATTCTGTATCTGTGCTGCAATAGGTTACATTCTGTCCATTCGCTGTATTTCACATTTGTACTATATAGTCTAATTTGGATTGTAATAATACTTTAAACTTATATAGCATCTTCCATCTGAGGAACTCAGAGTGAATTGATTTAGTCTCACAATGTCCAGGGAAGCGAAGTAAGTATTATTTCCCTATTTTACAGCATCTGAGGCAAGGAGAGATAAAGCAACCTGCCTAAGTTCATATGGGAAGTCTGTGGTGGCACTAGGCACAGAACAGTGGAATACTGGTTTCCTCATTCGCACTCTGATGCCTTAATTTCGAGACCATCCTTTGTCTCCTGAGCAGCATAGAGCAGGGCTTGTGACTTTCTCTATAGACTGATTGCACTGACCACACTGTCAGGATTCAATAAGTAATAAGAATTTTGCTTAGGATGTTTTTCCATAATCTGATGTACTGATTCACTGTGCCAAACTGTGCAATAGTTTACACTCCATGCAGCTTCACTGACTACTGTAACATTGCACTGACTGAGTCTAAATCAGCACAGAATTTGGCTCATTGGGTGAAATTACTGCTTTATTAAATAAGGGGGGAATTTTTCCACACCTGTACAGTCTTCTAGTTGACTTTATCCATCAAAATGCATGTGGTGAATGATACAGTGTACACTTATAAGTATAAAATGATTAGTCACATAGGGCCAAATTTTCTCTCAGTTATGTCAGTGCAATGGGTAGTACCAGTGTAACAGAGTAGAATTTTGCCCAGTTTGTTGTCAAGTTATGTACTGAGACACTTAGGAGGGAAGGAAATAGGCAGGTCTGAGATTTAGTGAGATTACCTTAGGCAGTCAAAGAGGCAACACTTCTTTTAAAACATTATTTTCTAGTGAAGAAAAGAACATTAAAAATGAGTTTCTATAATTTAGACCCTCCTTCAGTTCCAAGTCATTTGTATGTGGAAAATCCAAACACCAGGAAACAAAGTCATATTCAGAAGCAATAGTTCTTGATGAAAATGTTTGCACAGACAGAACACAAAAACTACACAGAGCCCGCAGGAATCTGAAAGCAGAGATCACAGCTAAACAAATAAGCATAGTTCCAACTAGAAAGCTGAGAAAATGTGACAAGGTCCTGTCCCTGATTAGCATATACCCAGGCACCATCACAAAAGATCACAGCAGAACATTCTTCATGACAGATATACTGCATCTTTAGGCAGACAAGGGGAGAGAAAAATTAAAATAACATATAATGAAGCACACTATACCACAGAAGGCCAGTAAAGGCTATTACAATGAAACATATGTACAAGTTGAAAAATTAAATACTCCTTCATTTGCCTTCATTAACTGAAAATGAATTTCGTGCAGGCTGGAACTTTAAAAAATTAAAGCAGGAAGACAGAGGATTCTGCAAATCATTATGTCTGCAGTGAATCATATGCATTCCTGTGCAGTTACATGAAAGGGCCACACAACTGATTTTCATTAGGTTTGCACATGCATATGGGACAGATTTGGCTGAATGAGGATTTCCTCAGCCCTTTCTGTCTCTCTCTAGACTACTAAAAGGTGCTTAGTCAGCAGTGGGAGTCAGCAGCAAAAGGACATTTTACATGTTGCTTTGGAAACCATAAACTTTGGTAAAAGAGTCCTTGGATAAAGCTATCCTAAAGAGTCTTTTAACTAATTTACTGCACACAGAGTCTGATGTGATTAAATCTAAGGTCATTGCCTCTTTTCCTTATAGCAAAAGCACACAGTAAGTTTTTAGTAGCAAAGGCTGCATGCAGCTCCATGGCTGAATCTGACCTACTGCTCCTTTTCAGGCTTAAATAAAGCTGCTGGGTCAGATTCTGTTCAGGTTTACAACTGTATTAATATGGAATAACTCCATTGATTTTAAACCAATAGACTTAGATGGTATTACTCCTTATTTAAGTAAGGGCAGAACTTGGTCTCTATTAATTCTACAAATAGTGTAAATTGATGCTTGTCGTGTGTCAGCTACAAATAACTTCTAATTTGTTTCCTCTTCTTTCTATCTCTCCCAGTATTATTAGCAGATGCCCCAACCATGATTGTAATGTCCTTATGCTATTCACAGTAAAATAGCACAGTACACAGTAAGAATCCCATTCACCCCGTACTTTTACTCAAGGGCAAATTTGTTAATAAGGTGATCAGCTGTGAAAGATTACCACCCATAAAGGCTTATTCAAGACAATACCTTTACCGTATCTCTAACTACTCTGATCAGTTTCAAGAAGTCGCTATTAAAAAGCACACCTGAGTAAACAACATGACACTACAGAACATAGTTCTGTATTTTGTTTCTATTTGAACCAGTATACCTTTTCTAATGCCAGTATAACATATGTGAGGTAGTATCGAGACTCAAAATGTTTAAAATACTGAGATTTCAATGATTATATACTGACATCTTATTCTCCTGGGTTTTCTACTAAGGTGTGTGCCGTTTGAACCTCATATGTGACTGCTGTTGTTAACACCATTAAATCGCCTCCATAATTTGAATAACACAATAATGGCTTGTCATCATTTGAGAACACTCCAGCGTGGACTAGATAATTCTCAAGAAACTATCATGGGACAAACAAGCTAAATTACATAAGACTTTAACAGGTGCATGTTATTCTTGTTACCGAACCAGAATGGTTGGGTAGGCACATTTATTCATTCTAACAGAACTGAGTTTTCCATATGCTTTTACATACTGTAATCAATGTAAACCTTATCATGTAATCAAGTGTAGCTTACTAATAATTTTGCTTTTAAAATGAGTCTGCAGCATTATACAATAACTGTTATTGTAAATAAGCCACTTTTGAAAGAGCTGACAAAACAAGTTTTAAAACCAGTTTAACATTCTGGCACATGGTTAAGGCTAGTCTGGCAAAATTTGGGTGTGTTTTAAATCTCTCAAGTGAGGATGCACCACTCTTGGGTCAGCTCGAATAAACATTATTCAAACCATGGATGATGACAGGCACATGCCATTTATGCCAGAACATTCTAGTTGAAAAATCCACTGTGCTGTTGTCATGCAAGTGTGCAGGGCTATTAATCATCTCCTGCTATGGAGGACTCTGAGTCTTGGCAATGGGGTTCCCAAACTGCAGTGGGACCATAGACGGCACTCATATCCCTGTTTTGGCACCTGACCATCTTGCCACAGAGTACATCTTTAAGCTACTTTTCTGTGGTTATGCAAGCATAGTAGGATCTCTGGGGATGCTTCACCAACATCAGTATAATAGCTGGTGAGGGAAGGTGCATGATACTCACATCTTTAAGAACACTCAACTGTTCATAAAGCTACAAGCAGGGACTTCCTTTCCCTAGTGGTGGCTTAACAATGGCGATGTTGAAATGCCAGTAATGATCCTGGGCAACCCAGCTTAGCCATTGCTCGCCTGGCTCAGGAAGCCGTATATCAGCTACCTTGATACATCAAGGAAAGATTCAACTACCAGCTCAGCAGGTGCAGAATAACAGTTGAATGTGCTTTTGATAGATTGAAGGCATGCTGGCATTATTTACTCACAAGGTTGGATCTCAGTGAAAACATGGTTATAGCTTACTGCTGTGTCCTGCATAACATCTGTGGTGCAAAGGGGTAAAAGTTGCTGCCTGCGGGGTGGAGGTTGTCCTTAATGTCACCCAGTGTGGAGTGGTAGTGACAGGGGTGTGACCCCCTGATGCCATGTGGAATGTTGAGGGGTGTGTGGGGGGAGGTGCTGTAATTGAGTTCCCCGTGGACTGCAATGGAGGCCCGGGATTGATTGTTTAACCTGAAGGTCCACCAGAGTCTGCAGCATCTGTGTTTGCTTGCACCATTATGTCTTGGTACATCTCCCTCTTCTTTTCCTGCTTGGACTCCTGGGGCTTTCTCCTGTCTGGTCTTTCCTTCTCCATACAGTCTGAAATATTCACCCTCCAGGTCCTCTGTTCACAGTCTGATGCAGCATTTGCTCATAGGATCTCACTGAGCACGACATCCCAAGTCCTCTTCTTTCTCCTCCTTATCTGGCTCACACATTCCACAAGTGTGGAGGAGGAATCCCTCAAGACTGCAGCAGCAGCAGCTGCAGATAAAACCCACAGAGGTACCAATGTCAGTTTAGTCACAATGGAAAGTGAAAGTTAAAATTCAGAACAACTTTCCCCTGCTCCGCTAAAGTTTTAAACAAGATGTGCTTATTGACTCTTCTGCCTCCGAGTGCTTGTGCACGGAGCAACTCACAGCCCCCACCATGGTGAGTATGGCTCACCAAGAGTGAGGGAAATGAGGAGGGAATTTCTTGGTTGCATGAAATTATGGGTATATGGCAATGGCACTGAATACTGCCACCATTTTCCACAGGCGGTGGTGATTTTAGCTGATATCTCACACCTGAGGGTGACAAAGGCACTGAGAGCACATCTACTACTGCTGTCCTGAAGTCGCCCATATGCTGCTACTTTGTTTACTGCAATGGTGCCTGACAAAGTTATTACTGACTCGCATGGGAAAGTGTCCTGCCACAGAAGAAGAAATTAGGCTGCCGTCCCTAGAAACCTTTGGAGAGTATTGCATAGTGCCTCCTTGAAAGTTTATCAAGATCTCTCAGGAGGATACAAGGGACATCCTTGCGTACATAAACAAACTGTTCTTCATGGGTCCCCCTGCCTAACTCTGCAGAGGAATGAAAAGCAAATAACTCTACCTTTTGTTGTTGTACCACTGCCCCTTCTAGCACGAGTAAATTAATAAAAAGTTGATAGTTATGTCCTATTAAGTTGGAGGCACCATGCCATTGTAATGGGAAATACATTTATTCACTTACCTGAGGTTCGTTCCCCTCTGCTGGGCTCACCCAGGCTCGACTGTTGGGACTGACTGGACTGTGGTGGAGTGTCAAACAGGTCCCAGCTAATGGCATAGTTGGACCCCTCAGTGACATGTCCCCCATCCTCCTCAAATTCTTCATCCTCGCTGTTCACAGCAGGGGCCTGTGACTTGGGCTTCTCTGAGGCATCCATGGTGCTGTGGGGGCCGGTGATAGGGTCTCCACAAACAATGGCATGCAACTTTTTATAAAAGTGTCAGGTGTGTGGCTTGGCACCAGATTGACTGTTGGTCTCTCTGGACTACTGACTGGACTATGTCTGCTGCAGTGCCTTTGCTTTCATACTGATTATCCCTGTTGTATTTCTTCTCCTCCATCCCCTGTGCAATCTGCTCATGGATGTCCATATTTCTATGGCTGATTCATAGCTGTGCCTGCATGGCCTCTTCTCCCCACTGGCCCAGGAGATCCAATATCTCCAGTCTACTCCATGCCAGAGCACAGTTTGGTCAGCTGGGTCATTGCACACAACAACTGAGAGTTGCTAGGTGTACTCGCCAAGACGAACAATCAGGAAAAGGCACTTCAAAAATTCATGAGGTTTTAAACGGTGTGTGTGTGGGGGGGGGGGCTTCCAGTCTCTGTTATCCCTGGGCAGTAGAGTTCACAATTGTCACCAGAGCAGTTAGTGTCAGGTATTGTGGGACAGCTGCTGGAGGACTGTTAGGGTTCACATAGATAATGCAGTGTCTATACTCATGCTGTATTAGTAGATTGACCATAGATAGCTCAGTGGTTTCAGCATTGGCCTGCTAAACCCAGGGTTGTGAGTTCAATCCTTGAGGGGGCCACTATAGGGGTCTGGGGCAAAAATCAGTACTTGGTCCTGCTAGTGATGGCAGGGAGCTGGACTCCATGACCTTTCAAGGTCCCTTCCAGTTCTAGGAGATGGGATATCTCCATAAATTTAACTTATGGCTCAACACCACTCAGGAAGGTGGTGTTACTGCATCACCAAAACAGAGCACTTTCATTGGTGGGAGACAAATTAAAATGTGGACACATTCACAACTAGGTCAACACAAGGTGGTTTACGTGGACCTAATTTTGTAGTGTAGACCAGACGTAGGGCTGCTATAGAAGGGGAAATTGAAAATATTGGGACTACTTCGTTTGGAAAAGAGAGCTCTGACCCATAAGAGTGAAATATATCAAGATGATCAACTGGGCATTTCCATTGCCCCTTTTCATAATACGTGAACAAGGGAACAGCCAATAAAGTTAAAAGGGAACAAAATTAAAACCAATACAGGAAATATTTTTTATACAATACATAGTTAACTTCTAGAACTCACAGCCACAATTATTAATTATTATTATTATAGTAGGATGGAAAAAAAGATTAGACATTTATGTGGCTAAAAAAATGATAATCGACAGTTATACTAGCCAGAAAATGTCTAAGGGATATTAACACTCATAATTCAAGACACAATCTAACCACTAAGGCCCAGATTCTCAATACCTTTGAGGATCTATGCCGAGCTGCCTGAGGTTAGGGGGGGGAAATCTTCCCATAAACATGTAATTTAATAATTCCCCATTATGATGGTTTCACAACTTCCTCTGATGTATCCAGTCGATGTACCCAGTCGATGCTGGAGAGAGGATACTGGACAATTTGGTCTGCTATTGTACATCTGAGCATTGTAATCCTTATGTTCCTAGTATTCTGTGGCCTTTATTTTACTTTTCATCATCAACAAGTAAAATCAGATATAATATTGTGCTCCAGAAATATATTACAATGTTCCATAAAATATAAAAGTAGACTCAGAAGAGTGAAGTGTTCAATATGCTTTTGGACAAGCAATTAGACTGTTCAATGAGAGTACTTTATTTTGTTCTTTTTATTCAATAAACCTGGCTGCAAAGAACTTACATTATCTGGGTTATCATAAGTGCAAGCCATGGCTTAAGTCTGCAAATGGAAAACTCAGTTTTGCAGACATAGCTCACAGCTATTTCCTAAATAGTTGGTTTCTAGTTGACTGGACTAAAGCTTTTTAGCTATTGATATAAATGTCTTACTAACAGGTTTTTGATGGAATTTGTGACTGAGTACATCTGAGTGCATCTCTATGCCCAGATGCACGTGTCTGGGTGCATGTGTATCTGTGCCTGCTCATATGTGCTTTGTACCTGTGAATGTGCATGTGTGTGAGCACACAGGAACAACATTGATTAAAATGTGGCTTTATTGAAGATCCTAAGAGCAAAAGCAATTTCCATTTTCTTCTTTGCTGAAATCTCAGCAGCTGTGAAAGTCAGCTGTGAAAGCAACATGCAAGTGAGCTGGGATAAGGCTTTGTTTCAAGGATTAAATCTAAATACAGTATGTACTTTCATGGATTTATAATGGATTGATATAGGGTTATTATGGATAATATTTATTTAGACGAGTCAGAAACGTTTAGCACAAAAGAGTTTTGAAATGGAAATGGCAAAGAACAATTTGCAAATGCACAGGCTAAAATTATGTATAATGTCAGCATTCAGCATAAACTGAATAGCACACAATTGGCTGTGGAGGGGGGGATTTAATTCCAAATGACAAAGCAAATGTCTATTCCAAGGAGAGCTTATCATTCAGTTCCAGGACTCAAATCTGTGACGTGATATGCCAGTAGGATGACCAGATGAGAGATGTGAAATATCGGGGGGGGGGAGGGGAGGCATGCCGGCAGAGCAAAAAAAAAAAACAAAACCCAAGAGCCGGTGGCGGAGGAAAAAAAAGAAAGAAAGAAAAGCCGGAGCATAGGAAAAATTGGTGGGGGTGAGCACCCACCGGCAGGTCCATGCCCCACCCCCCCACACCCCAGCTCACCTCCACTCCGCCTCCACGTCCCCTGAGCTGGCTGCCGCATCCTGCTTCTCCCCCCTCCTCCAGCGCTTGCGCCGCCATACAGCTGATTAGCGCAAGCCTGGGAGGGAGGGGTGAGGAGGAGAAATGCGGTGTGCTTGGGAAGAGGTGGGGCCAGGGCGGGGATTTGGGAAGGGATCCAATGGGGCAGTGAGGGGCGGGGCTAGAGGCAGGGCAAGGGCGGGAATTTGGGGAGGGATCCAATGGGGGAGGGAGGGAGCGCAAAGTATCGGGACAATTCGCATCCCGTCCAAACATCGGTCGGGACGCAGGACAAACATGTAAATATCAGGACAGTCCCGATAAAATCGGGACATCTGGTCACCCTATATGCCAGTTGCCCGCTTTATAAATAATGATGAAGCACCAAGCATTTGTAAATCAACCTGGAATCTTTATAAGTGATAGAAATTTAGTAAATTAACTACACTAGCCCAATTTCAAGAGACAAGTTTTCCACCTTCTTGAATGCTAGTTTAACACTCATAACAATTATTCAAATGTTTAATATTTTAAACAAACTATTTGCCAGGCACTAGCATGTTTTTCTTAGGGTATTACAGGAAGCTACACAGGGCTTCCACGCTGCCTGTATCAAAAATGATGTCACTTTTTTAGCAAGATGATAATATTGGATATTTATAGATCACCTTTTTATCCTTAAAATAGCAAACTACTTCGCAAATAATGTTTATACAGCACCCGCTGGCACAGTAGCAACCAGCTGGCACACAGCACAGTGGGGAGGGCAAACTTTGACCAGGAGTACTAGGTCAAATTTCTGGTGTTCTGAAACATGCATTGGGATTTTTCAGTGGTCATGCAGGACAGACAAGGACCTTAGTTTTTAAGTCCTTAGCTGAAAGAGTAACACACAGTTAATTGTGTCAAACTCAGTTTATCCAACTTGGAGGAATGAAGGGCTGAGCCTAGAGTCATGACTTCGCCTGGATACGAACAGATGGTTTCAGCAAGCACAGGTGTTTAAAACTCAAGCTCAAATATGTAAAGTTAGGTCCCTAAAATTAGACTCCTAAATCCATATTAAGGATCCTAAATAAGGGTCCTTGCTGATTTTCAAAGATGCTGAGCACCTCGTTGACTTTACCAGCTGCTTATTTAGGCGCTTGAATATCCAACTTTGAAAACATTGGCCCTGTTTCTTGAGCCATGATACCTCGCTTTAATACTACACTCTTCTCCCTTAGTGCTATCAAGAGTAGGTTCAGAAATACCAAGTGGAATATATGTATGCATATGACCTACACAGTTTAGTTGTGGTGATAAGTGCTTCTAAGCCCCTGCATGATCTAATAGGCTGTTAGATTAAGAAAAATGGGCATGGTTTTCCTTTAGGTATTCTATGAGATGGCAGCTTTGCAGAGATGTCCTATTGAAAATTGAAAATCATATTTTAAAAGCAATTAGCTGTACATTAATTACATGATAATACTACCATGTGCATATTCAAATTTAAATCAAAGTATTTGAATCTCAATTCCACCTGACTGTAAGAATGGAACTTTAATGGCTGTAAGCTAGAGTGTTTGCAAATGGGAGATGCCTAAATGCCTGAATGAATTGTATTCAATATGCTGAGCAGGTGTTTAAATTCATATGCAAAGTACTTTAACTTCAGAGATTGGGTCAGGGGCCTGGGGCAGGTTTGGTCTATACAAAACTAAACCAGAATTCATCAACCTTTATTCTTAGACTGAGTTATTTAAATTTCACTAATTTTATGTTAGTTTATTTTTCTTGTTCTTATGTCTTGTGATGGGTCTTTGGTATGTGTGTTTGATTCGGTCAGAGGCAAACCAGGACTGGGTCATAGGAACTAGGGATGAGATTAAAGAAAGCTCCCAGATCTGAATACCCACAAATTTGGCAAGTTCTGATCCACAGTTTGTGGTTTTGCTGTGATTTCTGCAAGGTCAATACTGTCTCCCCCAAACTTCAGCAGTCTTTTTATCTTGATCTAAACATGACCCTTGTGGTTCAGCCTCCTACGCTACAGAAACACATGATTTGCTATAACAGACCAGAACAATGACCCATCTACTCAGTGTTCTGCCTCTGACAATATTAAGTACCTGATGCTTATGAGGAGGGTGAACAAAAAATTAAAACCATAAAGTACTTTGTTTAATTCTGTACATGGGGAGAAAAAATTACTTCCAGCTTCCCACATGCATGCGCCTTATTCCCTGAAGCATTAGATTGGATGGGGACCACTGTGGCTTTTCTCCTCTTGCATTGGAGTTTATGCCTAATCATTTTATTGCCTGTCTCTCCATTGCTGCCTGGAGTAGCGCTTTTTTGTTTGTTTGTTTTTGTTAATTCTTTGTAGATGAATGAGTCTGTTGTGTCATGTATGCAGTGCAGTTGTAGCTGTGTTGGTCACGAGATATTAGAGAGACAAGGTGGGTGAGATAATATCTTTTATTGCAGTATTTCCCAAACTTGGGACACTGCTTGTGTAGGGAAAGCCCCTGGTGGGGCCCACGCCGCTTCCAACAGCTCCTATTGGCCTGGAGCAGCAAACCGCGGCCAGTGGACGCCGCGATCAGCGGAACCTGCGGACGGGGCAGGTAAACAAACCGGCGCCGTCTGCCAGCGGCTTTCCCTACACAAGCGGCGTCCCAAGTTTGGGAAACACTGTTTTATTGGATCATCTTCTGTTGGTGAGAGACCAGCTTTCGAGCCACACAGATCTCTTCTTCAAGGTCTGGCTTCAGATCTGGCTGACCTGAAGAAGAGCTCTGTGATACTCGAATGCTGGTCTCTCTCGCCAACAGAAGTTGGTCCAATAAAAGATATTACCTCACTCATGTTATGTCATGTGATACTTCATTAAAAACAAACAGCCAGACAATTAATACTCCTCCCTAGGAAGAATGACAGTGGTACAAGATAAAAAACCACTCTCGTACATGCTGTGTAAGAACCTTAAACAGGCAATTAAATATCAGGTCATGACACAATTTAGTATTGGTTACACATTTCAGTCCCTTTACAAAGTGCAAGCTAAACCATGTTGTAACAGTTAGGGGACCAACATGTCAGACATTGTTCAGATGCCCATATAGATGGCCTTTTACACTAACATTTTTTGATCAATTAGTATAGATCTTCAAGTGCCAACTTGTCGCTTCTCAATCAAGAAGTAAACCTACAACTCAAAGAGATTTTGTGTGGTTTTTATATTGTTCTCCAGATTCTCTGTAATTACCAGATTGTCAGAGCCCAGAAGCTGATTATGTGGTATTCCCAACATCGTGATAGGTATAGTTAATATAATAAATAACTTTGTCCTCATTGTAATTCTTGGACCATGTTGTGATAGTTATTGAATTCCTTTTCACTTTATAATCTACTGTAGTTGCTTATCTACTGAGACTTAGAATTTCCTGGTAACCTTTCATTTAGAGTTTTGTCCTTTGCGAGGCAGGTCATAATTGGTTAAGGCGTCATGGGTAATGTAATGTATTCTGTAAATCGTATTAGAGTATTAGCTAATATGATGCATGCTGCTCATTTTAGGTAATTTAACGCAATTCCCAGATCCCAGAAGTCCTTGGTGCCTCCTACAATGCACTTGTTCTGTAGCCAATTATATTTATTCCATTTTGTCAAACATTCCTTTCCTCTGGATAGTCAGCACAGTATGTTTAAGTGATCTAACGACTTACTATAATATACTCTTAGGATTTAAGAGACACTTGGAAATAAGTCTGCTTTATGTCCAGTTGTACTAACTGAAAGATTATTATTTCCAAGGCAGCAACACTGCATCAGTCTTCAGTTTTTATGGGAAAGTTTCTATGAGAATAAATTTACTGGTTTTTGGAACAAAATGAAGGAATTTAATGACGGAATTAATACTTCTTACATTCTGGCAGGAGAGAAAAGCACACAAAATAATTATATTGGGCAATGTTCTCTAATTTCCAAAATATATTTTGGAGCCCTGTTAGCATGGAAGATTGATGGGGGGGGAAATCATTATATAGGAATTTGGGTAATTAATGCAGGGCATGTGAGGGCAGGCAGGAAACAGCCTCATATTTTCTTCAGTGATAATAGGCTTTCAGGAAGGGTCATTCATACCTATTAAAGACTAATCAGACCTGATCCAAAACCCATTGAAATCAATGGGAGTTACACGCCTGAGCAGGGGTGCTGGAACAATGTGTATATTGCGGGTGCTGAGAGCCATTCAACCAATCTGTAAACCCTGTATATGATGGAAACCACTTCAAGCCAGGGGGTGCTGCAGTACCCCCCACACCCTTAGTTCCAGCACCTATGTGCCTAAGCACCTTTGAGGCTCTAGGCCATAGGCCCATGCCTAATTTAGAAATGCCCAATTCAAGGAATTGAGAATGAATCCAGGTGTTCTTAATTAGGAAATATTTAGCTATCATAAACCAAAAGTGACACAAATGCAGGTTTATTTTTCTTTTGAGGAAAATCGCCTTGCCTTGAATCCAGAAAAACATCAGAAAAGAAAGGAAAGACAACTTTTCATGCAGTAATCAGGGCCCAACCCGGACTTTCAACACCACCTGCAACGTCTGCCAACAAGCCTGTGGCTCAAGAATCGGACTCCTCTGTCACCAAAGGACCCATAAAAAATAAAGCCTATGAAAGAGATCATCCTCTGCCTCGAGGGATCACCAATGACTAGATCTATTTTTCTTATGCAACATAAGAGAAAGAGAAAGCCTTACCCTTCCAGATGAAAAGAGAGAAGTATTCAAAACTTCTTTAGAGAAGATACAGACATTTCTGCTTAAAACACTCCCCCTTTCATCAAAATAATTCGCCAAACCCCAAGGATATATCTACTAAAAGAAAAATATATCTGTGCATCAAGTCAAATGCATACGAAAATACAAGGCAGTCCTTCTACTGCATAATAAAGGATAGCTAATAAGGAAGTGGCTACAGCTGAAAAGAACAAAACAGTCTTTCTTTCCAAAACACCAAAGGGAAATGCATGAAACAGTGAAACTGTTGAATGGGCCACTGTCAAGAATAATATCATATAGCTAAAATAAAATACCTTTTGGTTCAGATTTTTCTTGAAAGCTATGGGAACTGCACATTTTATATTTCCAGAAACCTAGCAGTTTGTTCAGTGCAACTTTGTTTATGGTAGGAACACTTGTATCTCTGTTAATACTGTGATATCAAATACACTGAATGAGAATTTCAAACCAGAAGCTGCATGTCTGCTTGATCTACATGATAGAAGACCTGGGTTTCTGTCAGCACATCAGTTCCTGAGGGCCACATGAAATAGTGGCTCATTAAGCAGAGCTCTTATCACAGGTTGTATGATTGTTGACACCTCGCACATTCAGCATATCCACAGCACTAACAGATGTTCAATTTCTGACCTCAATCCAGAGAAATGTTCAGCACTCTACAGCTGTTGCAGGTATTTTATTTGTGTATGAATATTCATAAATATCCATATCTTCCTGACATGTATGAATACTGGAGTAAAAGCTGTGTAGCCCATTTCACTTTTCTTCCACAATCCGCGGCTTATAGGAGCCCATCTACCCTACAGATGCTATTGAAAGAGGGGACTCGGTTGCCTCCTGATCCATTTACAATATGGTTCCTACTTTTATTATAGACAGTACCTTAAACTATACATTGGAATTATGTCATAACCTGGTCAGAAGACAATCAACGTTGTTCCAAATTTGGCCCATGGTTGTCATCTTGGGCCTTATCTACACTTGCAATGTTTGGGAACTCTAGCACCCTTAGCACCTGTTCTAACAACACTGGGAGTGCTACTGTAAATTATATACTGGTGTTTCTGAGAGCAAATCGAGATGACTTATTAGTAAAAATAGTGCTGGCCAATCTAAACTAGCACACCGGCCATTGGAGATGCATCAGAAGAAATGTGAAGAAAACAGCAAGTGTAGACGTTACCATAGTCTCTTACTGCAAAACTACACATGCATCAGGGCAGTGTCTACATTAGGGACCTGCTTCTCACTTACACTAAAGCTACTTTACACTTCTCTAGCAAGGTAATATAATATAGATAGATAGATATACATACATACAAGATAATGCACAACACTTGGAAATCCACACAAAACACACCACCAAACTCACCCACATCAACATCAAATTTAACAAATATTTTGTCCAAAGCATGGGAATATCCATGGGTACTAGGATAACTCTCCAATATGCCAACCTCTTCATGGGCCACCTCGAGGAAGAATTTGTGGGAAAATGCACCAGGAAACCAATGATATACCTGAGATACAGCAATGATATTTTCATCCTCTAGGCCAGGGGTCAGCAACCTCTGGCACGCGGCTCTCCAGGGTAAGCACCCTGGCGGGCCGGGCCAGTTTGTTTACCTGCCGCGTCCGCAGGTTCGGCCGATCGCAGCTCCCACTGGCCGTGGTTCGCCGCTCCAGGCCAATGGGGGCGGCATGAAGCTGCGGCCAGCACATCCCTCAGCCCGCGCTGCTTCCTGCAGCCCCCACTAGCCTGGAGCGGCGAACCGCGGCCAGTGGAGCTGCGATCGGCCAAACCTGCGGACGCAGCAGGTAAACAAACTGGCCCCGCCTGCCGAGGTGCTTATCCTGGCAAGCCACATGCCAGAGGTTGCCGACCCCTGCTCTAGGCAGAAAACCTAAGCTCCCTCAGAGATTTCTACCTCTACTTCAACAACAACCACCCATCCATCAAATCTCTCTAGACCACTCCCTCATCAGCATCAACTTCCTGGGCACCACGATTAGCTAAAACAATGGAACTCTACAAATGACTATGTATGAGAAACCCACCAATCACCACATTTACCTTCACAGATCCAGCAACCATCCCTGACACACCAAAAAATCTATTTTCTACAGCCAGGCACTCAGATACCACAGAATTTGCTTCAAAGAAAAAGTCCAGGATACACACCTAAACACACTTATAATCGCCTTTACTAAACAAGGACACAACACCAGAGAAGTAGTTCTCTTCATGGAAAGGGCCACACAAATAACCCAGGAGAATCTGCTTCAATACAGGAAAAGGAAACTTACTTACCACACACCCCAAGCTGTCACCTACCATGCCACACTGGACCCGTATTGGGTATCATCAAACAATTACAACCCATATTTAATGGGAACCATAGCCTGAAAGAAATCTTTCCCAAACTCCCTCTTCTGGCCTTCAAAGAACCCCCCCTTCCAACTTCACCAAGCTCATCATCAGAAGCAAGCTCCGCACAGACCAGGACCCACCAACTCAAAGGGGCACCAGACCCTGCCAGAACAATAGATGCAAAACCTGCAGTCCTATCTCCATTGCTGTGATAATCAATACCCTCCACAACACACCTTTTTAGATCCATGGGTCCTAAACATGCTTATCACAACATATGATTCATCGCATCCAGAGTATAAAATGCCCGAGTGGGTGAAACAGGACAATCACAACACTCTCAAATGAACTCGCACAGAAAAATGAAAAAAGTCAAATATACCATATCACTCTTGTTGGCTACCTTTTACATTTTTCATATTTTGGCAACAAAATTCTGGTGGCAGCTGATGAAAATGGAACTATTATCGATATCACAAATCTAATTCCACTTTAGTTTGGAATCAGCTTGATTATGCAAATTGGGGGCTTTCAGAGCACTTTTGGTTACTTCTGCATGAATGTCATATAAATTAAACTGGAAGAAACAGAGAACATTCTAAGACCAGCATACGAAGCCTGCAAATCAGTTAACCCCTTTGGCGGCCTCAGTAGTAACCGTGGAGGAACACTTGGATGAGTTGTGTTACATCTGTTTGAAAATTATGTGAACAACTTGAAAGAATGTTGCCTTGTGTACAATAGAGCTTTAGGAAAAGCTAACCCCCTGCTTCTCTGGACAGAAATGAGCATCTTTGAATGCATCCAAGGCCTGGTCTACACTAGAAAATTAGGTCAGTTTAACTATGTTGATCAGGGGTATGAAAAATCCACACCCCCGAGCAACATAGTTAAACCAACTTAAGTCCCCTTGTAGACAGTCCTAGGTCAATGGAAGTATTCTTCCGTCAACCTACCTAGCACCTCTCGGGGAGGTGGATTACCTACACTACAGGAGAACCCCTCCTGTTGGCATAGGTAGTGTCTACATTGAAGCACTACAGCTGTGCATTGCAGTTGTGCCATTGTAGCATTTTAACCATTATTGGTATTCTGGGCTTGGTGAGGCTCAATCAGCACCCAGCAAAATTCAGAGCAGACCCAGGTGTGCTCTAGGATACAGCACTCCTGCTTGAGCTACCTATGGACAGCTCTGCAACCTAGAACTGCCACAAATGTCTATAGGGGTGCACCACTGCAGCTGTGCCACTGTCGTACTTCAGTGAAGAAGCTGCCTACTTGGACAGAAGGGGTTCTCCTGTCAGCATAGGTAATCCACCTGCCCAAGACGGGGTAGCTAGGTAGATGGGAGAATTCTCCCATTGACCTAGTGCGGTCTACACCGAGGATTAGGTCACTTTAACTGCATGGCTCAGGGGGTGTGGATTAGTTATACTGACCTAATTTCCTAGTGTAGACCAGGCCTGAGTGTCACTAAACATCTGAACTCCTAAAGCAGCAGCAACTGACATTCCATAAGCTTCAATGCCTGTTTATTCGTACAGGTGTCTAATTTTTGAAGTAGATTTTCTTTGGCTCTGTAAATGAATGTTGGGCATTTTAGTGATATAATAAGTTGGAAAACAAAATGTTGGAAGAGAAAGTATGGATACACTTTCCAAAAGAATTCATCTGAAAGGTTTGATAAGCTTTGCAATATGTGTCCCTTGCTCTACTTTGACTTGCTAAGCTCAGTATCGCCATATAATGCTACACAGACACTCCATGGTATGGAGAGGAAGGGGGTTAAAGGTCGGCCCATCTCCTTGGTAAGCAATACAAATAGTTACATATTGAACTACTACCCTGCAGTCTAACTCAATACTATGCGTCATCCATTTACTGCAAGGTCAAGTCCTGTTAATTATCACACAGCCAAACGTCAAGTTGTAAAGTGCACAAAGTTTGGACCCATTGAAAATGCAAATTTTTTTGTTTTTAAATGGCTGCATTTTTGAAATAGCAGCATTAGTTAAAGGAATGAGCAGCTCAAGAAGTCAGCTTGCAAAGACCAAAGCAAAGGACACAGATTCTATCCTCCTCTAAGCCCCAACCACAATGGGCGGGGAGTAGGGTTAATGACTGTGTTTAAATCTGATTTACATTAGGTTCCAGCAAAACTGGTTATTAACGTTGCTTGGTCCAGACCATTTCATGCTAGATTATTTAAATAATGCTTTCTAGCTTAAATGTCTCCACTCCCCATAGGCTGGAACACATTAGAACCTGACTATACTAGAAATATGATCATGTTCAGGGACTGCTTTATAATGAGATTTTGCCCCAGGTAGTTCATAGATAATATGGTTTGGTCTTTTCCATGTACACATGATATTTACTAAGTGGCCATATCATTATAATCTACTTTGATTCTGCATCCATGGGAAAGACCAGACTCAAAGTACTAACAAGTTATCATACAGTCCCTGACATGATGACATTTTCTGTGTAAAAAGGCCCTTTTACATAGCTGGTTGGATAAAGTGTGTCAGAAACAGGAAAAGCTAGAACTGTGCTTAAACTTTAGGGAATGTTTAAAACATCCAGACTCTACCCACACTAGGAAAATGACTCATGGGTGTCAATGATGTCGGCAGCACAACTTTGGCTCACTCACTCAAACAGGGATTGGAAACAGATGAGTGCTAATGGAAACAGGGAGAAAAAGTGTGCTATACCCATTAGCCTTTTCTGCATTGGGGAAATGCTGCAATATTGTCCCACTGTTAAGAACATAACATAAGAATGGCCATACTGGGTCAGACCAAAGCTCCATCAAGCCCAGTATCCTGTCCTCTGACAGTGGCCAATGGCAGGTGCCCCAAAGGGAATGAACAGAAAGGTTATCAACAAGTGATCCATGCCCTGTCACCCAATCCCAGCTTCTGGCAAACAGAGGCTAGGGACACCATTCCTGTCCATCCTGGCTAATAGCCATTGATGGACCTATCTTCCATGAATCTATCTAGCTACCTTTTGAACACCGTTATAGTATTGGCCTTCACAATTGCAGAGTTGCAGAGTTTGACAGTATGTTGCATGAAAAAATATTTTCTTGTGTTTGCTTTAAACCTGCTACCTATTAATTTCATTTGGTGGCCCCTTGTTCTTGTATTATGAGAAGGAATGAATAACACTTCATTATTTACTTTCTCTACACCACTCGTGACTGTATAGACCTCTATCATATCCCCCCTTAGTCGCCTCTTTTCCAAGCTGAGAAGTCCCAGTCTTATTAATCTCTTCTCATATGGAAGCCGTTCTATACCCCTAATCATTTTTTGTTGCCCTTTTCTGAACCTTTTCCAATTCCAATATTTCTTTTTTGATATGGGGCAACCACATCTGCACACAGTATTCAAGGTGTGGGCGTACCATGGATTTATATAGAGGCAAAATGATATTTTCTGTCTTATTATCTATCCCCTTCTTGATGATTCCCAACATTCTGTTCGCTTTTTTGACCGCCGCTGCACATTTAGTGGATGAGAGAGTCAGAGAACTATCCAAGATCTCTTTCTTGAATGGTAACAACTAATTTAGACCCCATCATTTTATATGTATAGTTGGGATTGTTTTCCAATGTGCATTTCTTTGCATTTATCAACATTAAATTTCATCTGCCAATTTGTTGCCCAATCACCCAGTTTTGTGAGATCCTTTGTAGCTCTTCACAGTCTGCCTGAGACTTAACTACCTTGAGTAGTTTTGTATCATCTGCAAATTTTGCCACCTCACTATTTACCCCTTTTTCCAGATCATTTACGAATATGTTAAATAGGACTGGGCCCAGTACAGATCCCTGGGGGACACCACTATTTACCTCTCTCCATTCTGAAAACTGACCATTTATTCCTACCCTTTGTTTCCTATCTTTTAACCAGTTACCAGTCCATGAGAGAACCTTCCCTCTTATCCCATGACTGCTTTTTTTGCTTAAGAGCCTTTGGTGAAGGACCTTGTCAAAGGCTTTCTGAAAATCTAAATATACTATATCCACTGGATCTCCTTTGTCCGCATGCTTGTTGACCCCCTCAAAGAATTCTAATAGATTGGTGAGGCATGATTTCCCTTTACAAAAGCCATGTTGACTATTTTCCAACAAATTATGTTCATCTATATGTCTGACAATGTTGTTCTTTATGATAGTTTTAACCAATTTGCCTGGTACTGAAGTGAGGCTTACTAGCCTGTAGTAGCCAGGGTCATCTCTGGAGCCCTTTTTAAAAATTGGTGTCACATTAATTATCCTCCAGTCATTTGGTACAGAAGCTGATTTAAATGATAGGTTACAGATGACAGTTAGTAGTCCTGCAATTTCACTTTTGAGTTCCTTCAGAACTCTTGAGTGAATACCATCAGGTCCTGGTGACTTATTACTGTTCAGTTTATCAATTTGTTCCAAAACCTCCCCTAATGACACCTCAATTTGGGACAGTTCCTCAGATCCGTCACCCAAAAAGAATGGGCTCAGGTTTGGGAATCTCCCTCACATCTTCAACAGTGAAGACCGATGCAAAGAATTCATTTAGTTTCTCCACAATGGCCTTATCGTCCTTGAGTGCTCCTTTAGCATCTCGATCATTCAGTGGCCGCACTGGTTGTTTAGCAGACTTTCTGCTTCTGATGTATTTTTAAAAAAATTTGCTATTACTTTTGGAGTCTTTGGCTAGCTGTACTTCAACTGTTGCTAACATTGGTTCCGTCCAACCAGTGTCAGAAATGTTGTATTTTTTATTGTAGACAAGAGGTGTTTTAAGCACCACCTAACACTGCCTAGAGCAGATCTATCTGACATGGTGCTTAAAACACCAGCAGCCCCACTACTCTAGTGGTCCCAATTTTGCTAACACCTGGAGAACTGAACCAGTGGTAGCAATGGTTGTGCTGGAGGCAGGGCCATCCCTACCAATTATGGTGCCTTACACAGCCTGTGCATGTGCTCCCCCAACCCACCGTGAAAGGTCTGGGCTGTGCTCAAGGCCTGCGGGGCCGGGAGGCAGGAGCTGTGGGAGGCCACTTTGGGGGGCCCCACAGGCCCAGAGTGGCCCGGGGGATTAGCGGGGGGCCTGGCGCTGGCAGCAGGAAACAGAACAATCTGGCCCCAGCCCACTCCGCTCCCCCCGCCCCAGCCATGTCACTCAGGGGAGAGGGCTTGGGGGAAGGACTCCGGTCGCCCCCTTCACTCACTGGCGGCAGGAAGTGGAGTGACCCAGCCCCAGCCCGCTCTGCTTCCCCCGTCCCGGCCCCAGCCGTATCACTCGGGAGTGCGGGGGAAAGAGGGGGTTGAAGAAAGGACCACCGCCTGCACTCACCAGTAGCAGGAATTGGCATTGACAGGATACTGGGCTAGATGGATATACATAGTTCTGGTGACTGGTGGAATGAGCACACTTTATGTAGGAAGTAAAATAACTATGGTAGGTTAGTCTCATTGACACAAGTGATCAAACGATTTTTAGCCCCAGTTGTGGTAGCCAGGAGACACCCATTGTTGACAATGGGTCATTTCCCTATTGGAAACACACCCAAAGTACGCAATATTTGCTATGATTATTTTAGTTTCTGTTTCTCATTCTAAATAACAAAGAGCAATCCCTACATTCATTCCTGGTAAACAGAGAGCTATAGAGCCAGTATCACTTTTCCTCCATCTTCTCTTCTAAAATGTGGGTGTAAAATGCCATTGGCCTGTTTCATTTCACTTTAATTCAAGTGGTGCACACACACTAAATACAGACTAACTACTAATGTATCTGTTGGCATCCCATGTAGAACTACATTGGAATGGCAGAAATGAAGATTTGCTTAACGTATTTCTCTGAACAATCCTGAAACTGAAATCTCAATCCTGGACAGAAAAAGGGGACGTTTTGCTAAAGTGCTTTCTTTCCCTGTAGATATTTGTAGCAGAGGTCAAACAGCTAAAACCCCAATTGATTTTCACATTCTTCTGTGAATGAAACTATTGCCAGTCCTGTCTAGAATATGGCATTTCATTTTTCTTCTTCATAAGGGTTAGGGCACGATTCTGCTCCCTCTGAAGTCAGGGGGAGCTTTGCCATTGACTTGAATGGAAAACAGGATCATGTCCTTAGGATGCCTCGCTGTGCTGCCAGTAATTGCAGGGAGCATGGTGAAAAATATAACACATGTAGACAGCGAATCTCTTGTCTACTAAATGGCCTTATCTGCCTTGTGTTTTCAGGTCATGTGACTCCTTACCCAGTGAAATGAAAAAAGGATGTGGAGGAAGTAAATTGCTACAGTTTGGGCCTGTTATCTCATATAAAAATTCACTCCATTGTTATAAAAACATGGGCTCAATCCTGTCATATAAATACTGAACTAAAACAGAGAAAATATAGCACTGCCAGTGGGTAAACCTTTTAAAAGAGAATAGCACATATAGCTGATCCACAGAGAGAGCTGTATTCTGCCACCTCAGGATACGTCGGTTAATGGCCATCAGTGGAAGATGCCCAAATTCTACTGTTTTTAGGACTTGGAAGTGGCCACTAGGTGCCACTCTGCCAGGGAAGGTGGAAGATTCCTACTCACTGGAAATTGGTCACATTAGGACACCTGAGTTCAGTCCCATCTCTGCTCCCCAATAATCTCATCTTCCATTGGTCAATAAAGCATATATTTGCCTTAGTGCTCTAAGGGCCAGTATGAAATATAAAGCACTTGGGTAATACATTTCTCTGCTCCTTTTGCTGTTTTAAAGGTATTTGTGTTTCAACAAAGATGATAGGAAGGATTCCCATCCTACCACCCCACTCCAGTCCCTGTATGCCATTTCAGAGGTATGCAGGGCTCCAACGGGCTGGGGAAAATTCCCTCAGTCCAGGCATTGTGCAGGGCCACCTATTGTGTAGGAGGCTTGTTGGGGTAGGACTGGGGGCAGGAGGAAGAGCCCTGTAGTGAGCATGAAGTTGGAGATTCTCAGCAGTTCCAGTTTTCAGAAATGTCTTAGAGCACACTTGGGGCTGCTCTAAATTGTGCTGGATGCTGCATTGGCCCCCACCCAGCCCAGAATACCAGGGGCACAAACTAGGCTTCAAATCAGCGTTGCCCCCACTTTCCCCCAAGCTGTGCCTGCGTGTGCTGTATGATTACAGTGCAATCAAAGGTGTGACTGCAGCACCTGTAGACATACCTGAGGTAAATTTGACCTAGCTAGCTCACATAACAATAGCAGTTAAGCCATGCCAGCAAGGGATGTATGACGCCACCCAGATCTCTGGAGTTGAACAGTCAGTCCATCCTGCCCCCTGTGCTGCTCTGGCTTTCTTACTATAGCTATATCAAAGCTAGCTTGGGTATGTCTACGCGTGCTGCAGTCACACCTTTGATTGGCGTGTAGATCCCCTATGAGGCATAGCACACAATCTCCGACATTATTTCTTATATCCCAGTTTTCTTTCTTCTTTTGCTAGCCCCTGCTTAGAAGTCATGAATCCATGGAGTCAAGTATCAGGGGGTAGCTGTGTTAGTCTGTATCCACAAAAACAACAAGGAGCCAGCCACTCCCAGTCAGGGCCGGCTCTAACATTTTTGCTGCCCCAAGCATCAAAAAAAAGTGCTGCCCCATGAGCCCCTGCCGAGCGCCGTGCCGCACCCCCCCCCCAGTGCCGCCCCCCCGCGGAGCGCCACGCCGCACCGCCGGGAACCTCCCCCCCCGAGCGCCGCGCCGCCGGAGCCTGCCCCCCCCCCGCCGAGCACCACTGGAACACACCCCCCCCGAACGCCGAGCCCCGCGCCGCCCCCCCGCCGAGCCCCCGGAGCCCGCCCCCCCCGCCGAGCACCGCGCTGCCGGAGCGCCCCCCCCCCGCGGAATGCCGCGCCGCGCTCCCCCCCGCCGCCCCTTACCAGGTGCCGCCCCAAGCATATGCTTGGGTGCCTGGTGCCTGGAGCCGGCCCTGCTCCCAGTCCCTATTCAAGCCCAAATTAATGGTGTTAAATTTGCAAATGAATTTTAGTTCTGCTGTTTCTCTTTGAAGTCTGTTTCTGAAGTTTTTTTGTTCAAGAATAGTGACTTTTAAATCTGTTATAGAATGACCAGGGAGATGGAAGTGTTCACCTCCTGGCTTTTGTATGTTACCATTACTGATGTCCGATTTGTGTCCATTTATTCTTTTACGTAGGGACTGTCTGGTTTGGCCAATGTACACGACAGAGGGGCATTGCTGGCACATGATGGCATATATAACATTAGTAGACGTGCAAGTGAATGAGCCCTTGATGGTGTGGCTGATGTGGTTGGGTCCTCTGATGGTGTCACCAGAGTAGATATGGGGACAGAGTAGGCAATGAGGTTTGCTACAGGGATTGGTTCCTGGGTTGGTGTTTCTGTGGTGTGGTGTGTAGTTGCTGGTGACTTCAGAAACAGACTTCAAAGAGAAACAGCAGAACTAAAATTCATTTGCAAATTTAACACCATTAATTTGGGCTTGAATAGGGACTGGGAATGGCTGGCTCATTACAGAAGCAGCTTTGCCTCTCCTGGAATTGACATCTCCTCATCTATTATTGGGAGTGGACTTCATCCACCCTGATTGAATTGGCCCTGTCAACACTGGTTCTCCACTTGTGAGGTACTCCCTTCTCTTCATGTGTCAGTATAATAATGCCTGTATCTGTAACTTTCACTCCATGCATCTGAAGAAGTGAGTTTTTTACCCACAAAAGCTTATGCCCAAATAAATCTGTTAGTCTTTAAGGTGCCACCAGACTCCTTTTTGTTTTTATGAATCCATGAAGTCAGTCTGTTGCCACAGAAGTATTTGTCATGGAACAAAATTCAGCACTGTGCAGAAGGCCAGCACAAAACCTATGCACTACTTAAATCTCACCTGAACCCTGTTTTGAGGCCTTGTGCTGGACCTCTGACTGGAGGCCAATTTCATCCTATATGAATTCACTGCAGGGTCAAATGGAGGAAATGGACTGTAAGAGACCAATCCCTAACTAGTTTGGTGAATGTCAAAAAAAAATGAATTTTGTTAAAGGGGCAGGAAATAGAAATATTCTACCAGTAATAAATTCTATTTTGGGTGTAAGATATTCTAGCTTTTCTAAAATATAGATATCTACACATATGGAGTATTTTACTCCTGTAATAATTTATTATAGGATATGGTATCATTATGAGGAGCAGGTGGGGGGACAGAGAACTGGATTCTATTCCAGATTCTTCCACTGATGCAATGTGTGAACTTGGACAAGTCTCCAAGTCTCTCTGTCCCCATCTGTAAAATGGAGATACTAATATTTACCCTTCTCCATGTGCTTTTGAGATCTAACACTGAAAACATACTCTATGGGCCTGATCCTGCAAGGTACTGAACATCATCAATGGGAAGTGAAGACACTCAGCACCTTGCAGGAGGCACTCAGCATCTCATGTGATCAGGTTCTATGTTACTGTCCTTATTTCCTCATGGATCCAAGAAGACAGTGGGAATGATTCAATGGTGCAACTATGTCCCATCATTTTACCTATGACTGTAACCAGTGTAAAGACACTGTTTAGAAAGCCAGTAAAAAGCCCACCGAGTTAATGTACTTAATATTTGAAGCAGAATCTTGTAGGCTCTGATCCATTTGGCAGTATGAATCGTGTCTGTGGAACTGTCAGAGTATGATGAGTGAGTCATGTCAGGTACATTTTTGTTACTGGTATATTTAATTTGTTCAGCCATGGCAGAATGCTGCTTGGGTAGCCAACAAGCAATCCAGTGTAAACCAGGAGCATGTAAAGGTCACTGATTATTTCTGAAGATTCAACACAGGGACAGAGAACCAGTTCAGACAAAATAAGAAGTGACCCCAACCTTTGCCCAAGCCTTAGACCAAACCTGAACCTTTTCTTTAAACGTCAAAAAAGTTCAGTTAACATTGGGTGGGTTTTTTGTTTTTCTGCACCTACTTCTGGTGGATGGGACTGGAACAATATACTAAAAGGATGATTTACATGTAGTATTTCTGTTCCAGTCAGAACCAGAAACTACCAGAAAACCTGTTATGAGATTTCCAGGCTGATTTCTAGACAAAATCTATTTCAGTTAAGCATGTTCTGAACGTTGGGACACATGCACAAATCAACTTGATTGAAAACCTGCGAAAGTTCGGCCAACACTAATTAATACACTCTGATTTTTCTGGGTTTTGTCTAGACTAAGAATAAAGGAGCTCTTTTCAATCTAGTTATCTCAATCAAATTATTTTAACTCGATTAAAAACCCCACTTAACACCAATGCAGACAAAGTATAACACATTTGTTACATAATCGTTCCATTTTAGCAGGTTGACAATCTAAAAATCTAAAGGCTGAAAATCGAGTTAAGGGTGTCAAATTGTGTTAAAGCATCTTGCATACAAGGCCATGGCTTCCTAAATGTTGGGCTACAATGGGTATGAATTTAAACAGATATAAATCATTTGGTGTAAGGATACCTGTGGACACTATTATTTTGGAACAAAAGGGGCAAAATTCAATTTAGTTCATAGTTAGTTTTAAGAAACTAATGTAGTTAAATCAGTGCAAGTTTGCCGGTAGACCAGTCCCAAACTGGTTTAAGATTTAGGGCATCCTTTATATTCATCTGGAAATGTGTGCTGATGCCATGCCATTCATTTTAATTGCATTCATGCACACGTTTTGAGGCCCTGCTCCTGCCCCCACTGAAATTAATGGCCAAACTCCCATTCACTTCAAAGGGCCTTGGATAAGGCCCTAAGGCAGACCTTCATCTTTGTCTGTTAATCAATACAGGTATAAAAATGACACAGGTGATCTAGAGGTGAGCCTCTACCACATAATTTAGATTTTATTGTATAATCACAAAGGGTTCAGAAAAGAGTTATAAGAATGATGTGATATCTGGAAAATGTACCTTACAGTGAAAGACTTAACAAGCTCAATATATTTAATTTATCTACAAGTACTATATGGGAATGAGATTTCTGACAGAGGAGGGATCTTTGATGTAGCAGAAAAAGGCAAAAGAAGTAGAGCTGAAGAAGTAGTGAAATTCTTCAGCCAAAACATTTTTGCCAAAAAATGCAAATTTGTGTTGACCAAAACACTTCACCAATTCATGTAGAATTTGCCAAATTGTTTCAGTCAAAAACAAAAAATCTGAAAAAATAAAAACATTTGACATGTTTGAAACAAAATGATTGGATTTAAAATAACTTTTCATTTCAAAATTTGCTTCACTTTTATTTTTTGAAAAGGTTAAAAAAACCTCAAAAACAAAATACAACATTTTGTTTTGGCTTGATTTAAATGTTTTGTTCAACCTACAATGTATTTTTTTCATCTTTTTGGTGTACCAAAATTTTTTTCATTTTGGGTCAGTCAGAAACAATTTATTTTTCAGATCAGACTGTGAAACAAAAACAAAAAAACCCAGTTATTTGCACAACTCTAATACCAAGCTGCAATTATTAGAAATTCAAACTAGAAATAAATTGCAAAAAAATTATAGCAAGGGTAATTAACCATTGGAATAATTCACTAAGGGATGTGATGGATTCTCTATCACTTGAAGATTAGATCTCTTAAAATACATGCTATATCTCAACCAGAAGTTATGGACTTGAGGCAGAAATTACTGGGTGAAAGTCTACGGTCAGTGTTATGCAAGAGGTCAAACTAGATTAACATAATGATCCCTTATGGCCTTAAAATCACTTAATTTCTGAACCTGGGTTCACATCTGAATCTGAACTTCATCAACATTTGAAGGGGTTTGGATACTTTCAACCCACTGTAGTGTTATAGAGTCATAGAGTTTAAGGTCAGAAGGGACCACCCAGACCTCCTGTACATCCCAGGCCACTAAACACAGTACAGTCATCCCCACACCAATCCTTACAACCAGAAGTACATCAAAGTACCACAACCCTCAAGAGACTAAACTATTGCATGCCACAGGCAAAGAACAGGAGGGACTAAGCTGCACCAGTGCCTAAGGCTCCTACAGTGACAGGGTCTTGATTAGTATCAGAGGGGTAGCCGTGTTAGTCTGGATCTGTAAAAAGCAACAGAGAGTCCTGTGGTACCTTTAAGACTAAGGCTTGGTCCATACTGGGGCGGGGAATCGATCTAGGAAACGTAACTTCAGCTACGAGAATAGCGTAGCTGAAGTCGACGTTTCCTAGATCAAACTAAGTTTACTTACTGCGGGTCCACGTGGCTCAGGCAAGCTCCCCCGTTGACAGCGCTTCCTCCTCTCGGTGAGCAGGAGTTCCGCAGTTGATGGGGGAGCGCTTCTGGGATCGATCTATCGCGTCCAGATGAGAAGCAATAAATCGATCCCAGAAGATCGATCTCTACCTGCTGAATCAGGCGGGTAGTGTGGACCTAGCCTAACAAATGTATTGGAGCATAAGGATCTTGATTAGTGAATGGCGCACACTGGAAAAGTCAGATCTGGAGCTGAATCTGAGTCCTAATCCAAACTCTCTCGAATCTAAACTCTCCAAACTGTTAGGGTAGAAGGACTTGGATCTGAAGTTCTGGTTATGGTTTGTTTCCAGAATTAAAATAATTTATTTTATTAAGAAGAAATACAGATTGGATTTTATTTGACATTTTGATGCCACCTTGTTTCTTCATTTAATGGTATTATAGGTGACTTGCTGTTTCTATAATGAATAACCAGAGCAAGGGCTTCGCTGTGCTAAGAATATTCAGAAACTTGTTTTGCGCTAGTGGAGCTGTATTGTAGACAGGCCACGGGTGAACCTGCGCTAGTGTAACCCTGAGTGTAGACAAGAAAAGCCATGATTTTCATCAATGGAATTTAGCCCTGTCATTGATAACCACTGATACTTGCACCCAATGGGGTATCCCTGATGTAAGTATCACTGTTGGCAGTTCAGTGTATTTGCTGAAAACGCTGCAGTTTTAGCCAACATTCACACTGTACTGCAGCATTTGCAGTTCCATTGCCCTGTGAGTACCTATCCCATGGTTTCCAGCACAGCTCTCTGAAGCTATGCCAGTAGATCCAGTTAAAACCTCATTGTCTCTCAATATAGTTAAAACAAAGTTCCATCTTGCACTGTTGAAGGGAATGAACCATGGGGGATTTGGCCCTATTTTAACAATGTCTTTGAATTTGGTTAACGCCTTGGATATAATCCCCCCAATTTGAGGACACTGTCAAAATACACGTAAGTCCTGTCTATACCGAAAGACAGAACCATCGATTTTTCAGCTGTGCAGTGAATAAACATATTGTAAACAGGTTCCGGAACCTGGCTGAATTTTGTAGATGGGAGCTGTCTATACTCAGGCTTCATTTTGACAAAATCTTGGATTACGATATGACAAAGCACCGTGCTGATCAACAGCATGGTTACAAAACCTTATGTAATCAGTTATTCTCCTGCTTGGTCCAAAACTATTTTTTTTGGGCGGGGGGGGAGTGAGATTCTTTTAGGTTTAATTTCTCAGAGCAGTAATAACCACTCTCTCTTCCTTAGTTAGGAAATAATGTCAGTGGAATTAGGCATTAATACACAATAATGGTCTCCCACTGCTTGACAAATGACAAGATGCAGGCAAGTTATTTACTGAAAATAGATGTTGCAGCTTGAATGGGCAATTCCTTATCCTGCAACAACTCCCTATTCCAAAGGCTTTATTACTGTACTGTAGCAAATGACTGAAGAGGAGGTAAGGTACTGGTGGAAGGCATTCTACTACTGCTCTCTCTGGAGGTTCAGCCAGGGTACAGCAGCTTTAAAATCCAGTTGGAGCACCATATGAGACCTGCTAATGGAAGCTGCTTTGGAGAAATTCCAAGAACACAGAAAACAAAGGGTACTAGCTAAAGAATACAAAGCAAGGCTGCCCCCATCCCTTGCATCCAAGTGAATTCATTCACCTCTCCATGCAGCTCCAGCACCTACTCATTGCCTCAATCCTCTCCAAGGACTGATACATCCCTTGCAGCCCCATTGCATTAGGTCCTCCCTCTCTCCAGACCCAGGCCCAGAGAGTCCTATCTCTGGATCCTAGAGGGAGAAGCAGTCAATAAGGAAACCAATAGTTCAGCTGAAAACAGAGCACAAAATATCCAAAAATAACAAAAAGAAGGGGAGGGGGGGAAGCACACACGCAAAAAATAACATGAGACAAAATACTGAATAAAGCAATGAAAATAATAAACTCCAGCTCCTTGCCAACTCGACCACAGCCATCACAGAGGTGAGTGCTCATCATAATACCCCAAGGCTTCTCTGCCTAGAGTCACTCTGGCAGCAAATCTGCTCATAGATGTTGATGCTCCAGTATAGCACCCAGGGATGCTGGAACAATTTTTATAGTGGGGGTGCTGAGAGCCATTGAACCAGTCAGCAGACCCTGTATATAATGGAAACCACTTCAAGCTAGGGGGTGCAGCAGCACCCCCAGCACCCCTAGTTCTAGCACCTATGATAGCACCTGCAAGTGAGACAGTGTAGCAGGTGTAGCCTCTGCTCCTCATGATTCATGCGTGGATCTTTGTGCAGAACATAAACATCTGAAGTGGGAAAATCAAAAGAGGGAACAGGTGTAAACAGGTATGTTAAATACCATTGACTTGATGCATTTGCTCCAATGAAGATCCAGAGAGATGTGACTGGAACTGTGGAATAGGCACAACAATCCACAGGCCCAGCAACCCTTGCAGGGGATTGTGTGTGGATGCAGTGAGCTGCATGCACACAAAACAGGGTGACTGGTCTGGAAGCACTGCAGCAAATTTGTGTGGTTCAGCAGATAGGCTTTGTCTTCACTACACAAGTCACTGAAGTGCAACCACTCAAGTTTGGTGGGCCTTGGAAGTCAGTGGCCACACGGCAAAATCATACTCAACTTACTACATCCACACTGGTACTGCCAGTGCCCTCATTTGTGTGCTATGCTAGAACTTCTGGGGGCATATCCCAGGATTCTTCGCGCTGTACTAATCTGAGCTGAATTCTTTTGCAGTGTATTGTAGGAGAACTTATCTGTCTTTTCTGGCCATATGAGTGGGAAATTCAGGCCTAGCAGTTTCCAGATTTCAGACCAGTGGCACAGCATGGCATGATGTTTTGGGGACCATCCAGACTGGTAAGGGGTTCAGTCACAGTTTTGGGGACCTTCATGCTGTGCAATTATGGTTCAATTCCCTGACACCAATAGCCAGCTCACACACATAAGGTCTCACACTGGCTCTCACCAACCCAGTTACCCTTTGCAGGATGATACCAACAATTCCAGTCCCAAGTCTCCCCAAATACATCCTCCCTGAGTTCTTAATTACCAGACACTTGGATCATTCCCTTCTGGTTTGTCACCCCCACAGGTGTGAAACCAACCTCCCAGATACTTACTTTGGAGCACACCAGAGACTTGCTTGGGATGAAAATAAACAAAAAGGTTCATAGAGTATCAGGGTTGGAAGGGATCTCAGAAGGTCCTCTAGTCCAACCCCCAACTAAATCATCCATTTTTTTGCCTGAGATCCCTAAATGGCCCCCTCAAGGATTGAATTTGCAACCCTGAGTTTAGGAGAGCAATGCTCAAACCACTGAGCTATCCCTCCCCCCTGGTTTTTTTCAGTTATTTAACAACAACAAAAACAACACAGGTTCAAAGATAGGGTGACCAGATGTCCCGATTTGGTAGGGACAGTCCCGATATTTGGGGCTTTTTTTTATATGGGATCCTATTACCTCCCACTCCCTGTCTGGATTTTTCACACTTGCTAACTGGTCACCCTATTCAAAGATGAAATAGTAAAAGAAAGAACACGTATACAAATTATTCAGAAAATAAACATAAAGGCACAACCTCAGGCTTTACACTTCCAGATTAGGGCTTGTCTGCATTGGAAATGCTACAGAGGCACTGTTGCAGTGCTGCAGATGCACTGCTGTAGTGCTTCAGTGTAGACACTACCTATGCCTACAGGAGGGGTTCTCCCATAGCGTGGGCACTTCACCTCCCCAAGAGCTGGTAGCTAGGTCAATGGGAGAATTCTTCTGTCTATACCAGGGTTTATGTTGGCTTAACTATGTTGCTCAGGAGTGTGGATTTTTCACACCCCTGAGTGATACAGCTGGGTTGAGCTAGATTAGGCCTTAAATAAAATCCTTTTTCTAATACACGTTGTCTATTGTCTTAAAACAGTTTCTCAGTTTACTTCCTATCTATAGGAGGGATCCAGCATTCACAGATAGCCTCCAGTCTCAAGATTGTCCCTCCAGTTCTGGATAAAATACCTCAGTTCCAAGTCTTCTTTTAAGTCTTTTTCCTTTTTTATTTTTCTGTCAGTCCATGGTGACTCATGGTTAATCAGAGTGGGGGAATTACCTCCTGACTTGAGAGATGGGGGAATGTTTTTTTCAATTTTGAAATGTCTCAATATCTTTCCATTAATTTTAATAGTCCAGCCTTGTCTTTTCCTGGACTGGACACTGGATAGTTACTTGAAGCTGGTTTCATGTAAACAACTGGCTTGGGAGGTACCCAACCCCGCCTGCCTGCTCACTGCCCTGCTGCGAGGTGGAGCTGAAGTTTATGAACACAGGGTTCTATATACACAAATACCTAAATTCATACTCACGGTCTGTGTGCATATCTCATAATGATCATCAAGTTCAGAACACAACAAGTTTTTATAAAAGACCTGACAATTTTCTGTTCTCCCCCGGGGGTGTCTGGACCAGGTTTCAACCGGAACACCCGGTTGAAAAGGGACCCTCCCCAGCCCAGTGAAAATGAGTGAGTGAGTGAGTGTGTGGGAGGGAGAGCGACAGGGATGGGGGGGTGGAATGAGTGGGGCGGGGCCTCAGAGAAGGGGTGAGGCAAGGGTGTTCAGTTTTGTTCAGTTAGGAAGTTGGTAACCCTATACCACATATGGATCCTACTTTGAGCAGTGATCTGTGCCAAATGCTGACATTAATGTAACCTATTTCTGTTCTTAATTTGAGACAGGAAGTTATTACAGGGCCTGAGATGATGTGGTGGGCATTTTGGCAAGGGCATTTTGGCATGAGAAAGTGGCAACTAAGGAGAGCACAAACAGGCTGTTTGTGGAGTTGGAAGACTGGAAACAGGTGCAAGTTCTGATGGTGCAATTTTCTAGTGCAACAAGGTTTTTGAGTCTGTGACTCAGTGAACAATAGCACCAAGAGTAATGTGACCAGCCCACATTTATCTGATTGGACTTTTAACTTTAAAGCCTAGTTACAGTCATTTAAGAGTCATCCAGATTATTAGGTTTTCACTTCTGACCAGCATTCCACAAACATAATGCGCATATCTAGTGTCTGTACAAACCTGTCACATTCTGACATGCAATTCACTTGAAAGGATGGTCTATAGGAATAAAGCTGTACATTTTGAATAAACAAAGTGTTAGAATTCAGTGGTTTATATCAATATTTGAGGCACTTATTACTGTCCTTAAAAGTAAGGGTAAAACTGTTGTATATAGTGCCATCATATGAGCTAAAAAATACTGGACTTTCATGCTGTGTGGCATGTTGCATAGTGTACCTTTCTATACAGCATGACATAGCAGCAAGGGAAGACAGATATTAACTTTAATAAACTAATGTATTTCAGTATTTGTGAGGAACGTTTTTCCTTTTAGTATAAAGTGGCTTCAGTATTTGGTCTGATAATGTATTCTGTGTACACTCTTCTTATTTATGTCTTTCAAGTGAACAGAATATGCAGTTATTAACAAGATGTTCCTGTTAAGATCATCATCAGTGCAATAATTAACAACATTGACATGAAAATTGTCATCATTAGATTACTAGGCTTCAGAGTTTCAGTTCCATTGAGATGAATAGGGCAATTCACACTTTTTTCAGGCCTGGGTTCAGCAAAGCACTTTAGCACTTGCTTAGCTCTAGGCATGTAATTAGGTCTCTATCAGTATACAGCCAAGCACTTAAGAGTGCATTTAACTTTAAGCATATGAGCATTCCCATTAAAAGTACATGTATAAGTGCTTTGCTGAATCACTTGTCTACTGAGGAATGTTTTATCAGCTATACCAATATCGTTATATCGGTATAATTATATTCCATGGGATAGATTCAGAGCCTGCCCATACCCTCTCCCCTCCTTCAGTACAGGTGGTGCAAACTGTAGCCCTGTTTTCCAACAAGGGCAGCTGTACCTGAGGGAAGATGAACCCCCAGCAGGTAGGAGTGAGGGAGAGAGATGTTCGCACTCCCTGTGTCCTCTGTGGGTTCCACTATGGGGTGTTAGTTTTCATTTATAGTTAGGGCTCCATAGGAGCCAATGGTGGAAGCTAAAGGGAAGATCAGCTGTTTCAAGGTCTCTCTCACTCTTGTAAAACACTGACTCCAGCCAGCTCCTGGTCCCCCACAGAGCAGAAATTTGATGCGTTTTTTGCAACACTGTCACTCATCCATTCTCCATGCCCTAGGCAGCCAGCAGCCCTGGGATATGTCAAGGGAGGCTGGCATATCTGGGGCTGAATACCACTGTGTGCCTAAGTCAGATGTAAGCATGGGGAAGAAGATGAGGTGAATGCGGGTTTTATGGGGCTGTGGAGGATAGACTTTCACCTTTCCTCTGCCTGTAAAACAAGCAAAAGCGAGGTAATATAAAACAACACTATATATATAAACTTTGAAATGAAGCTAAAATCAGCATTTGAAGTCAAGTGCTGTTTGTATTAAAATCCATGTGATTCAGATTCTTTGTATCCCAGTTCACCATATTTCCTAAACATTGCAGCCTCATAAAATATCAGGGATGGAAGGGACCTCAGGAGGTCATCTAGTCCAACCCCCTGCTCAAAGCAGGACCAATCCCCAGGCAGATTTTTACCCCAGTTCCCTAAATGGCCCCCTCACAGGTTGAGCTCACAACCCTGGGTTTAGTAGGCCAATGCTCAAACCACTGAGCTATCCCTCCCCCCTTTATGCAGGGAGACCAGAATATTCCAGAAACATAGACTAGTAACTATTAAACCCTGATTAAGAAATGGATCCACTAACATGACTTTATCTCCAGCACAGTTGAGGCCATAGTTTTCCTCTACTGTCTTTTATTCCAAGGCCTAATCCTCTAGACCCTTACTCATGGGAGCAGTCCCATTATAGTCAGTGAGGAAGGGTTTTCAGGGTCATGCCCTTTCATTCTTGCCTCCATCAGAGTGGAAGAAATGAGGAGAATGGATAAATTATGTTTTATGATCTCATAGACTGTATTTGTTTTCTTGTCTAACTGACTATTGTATGGACATTATTTAAAAATATTTGACAAGTTAAGGTGTTATTTGCCAAAGTTTAAGTGTATTAGGAGAGCACAAAGGGGAAAGACTCGGTCACTGGTGTAAAGCAATTTGCCTTGATTACCCAAATTGAACTTTATGCTAACACTGTTGGTCTGAAAATATAGCTAATCCACAGTTTAACACACACTGTGATAAGCATGTTCCTCCACTAAGGTCCAAACACAAAGCAGGGCTTTCGAGATGCAAACATTTTTAAAGGGAAAAATATGAAAAAGGAAAGGCACCCACAATATATTTTATATTTGTGGACATAGCAACTTTGCTAGGACATTTCCATTTGGGAGTCAGAAAAACTGAAGTGTCTATAAAATAGCCAGTGTATAATTATAATGGATTGTTCAGTTCAATGGGTAGTAAATGAAATAAAACAGACAAAACAATCCTCTATTTTTATTTTCTTAGGAATTGCTGGAGTCTCCTTCGTGAGGCGACACAGTTCAGTTTGCTTTCATTAATTCTATGAAAGCAACAACAACAAAATTGTGAGTAAAGATTAAAAACTCCTCTTTGTTTCTTCTGTCTGACTGTGAAGATGGATTTTAAAGAAGAAAAAGAGAGGAACTGAGCAAGGAAAAATCATTATCCTGTGTATAAATATTTAGTCATTTCATGAATGTAAATTAAAACAAAGTAAAATCCTCTGGGCTCAGTCCTGTAAGCACGCCCTACACAGCTCCTATTGGGCCACATCCTCTAGCTATCTACTTATGTGGCTCCTTTTACTGTAGTATCTGAGCACCTCACAATATTTAAGATGCAATACCCCGCGAGGCAGGGAAGTGCTATTATCCCATTTAACAGAGGACTGGGGCCATACAGGAACTGAATGCAGATCTCCATGTCCCAGGCCAGCACTCCAGTCACTGGACCATCCTTCCTCTCAGGAATTGGCACCCAGTGCAGCTCAGGGGAAGAGGATTTAGGTCTCTGATTTTCATGGCACTGTACACTGAGCAAGTCCAGAGGAGCAATTTAGGATAGCCTTAGGGCTACTCTAAATTGTGCAAGCTGTTAAGGCAGCTAAGGATCACCGGTGCCCAAGGACACTCCAGTATCAGGGGGTAGCCGTGTTAGTCTGTATCTACAAAAACAACAAGGAGTCTGGTGCACCTTAAAAGCTTATGCCCAAATAAATCTGTTAGTCTTTAAGGTGCACCAGACTCCTTGTCGTTTTTTTAAGGACACTCCAGCCACTCACCTTTTTATTCAGCTACACAGCCTACGCTGAGGCTGCAGAAAGAAGAAGGTGCATATTGCCAGCTACGCTACTGGTGGATCCTCAGTCTAACAGGCCATTGAAACTGGGTTGTGAAGTGAAGTGTCTGACATTTGCATTTGCAAAGGTGTTTTTTTAACCTGAATTAATTGGCAATAAATTACATTGAGTTAAAACCAGAACAAAAACTCTAGCCATCCCCTTTAACAACAGCCTGCCAAAAGAATAGCGTCAAATGAACTCAAAAGTGATGAGGGTGCTGCTATTTTTGGACTTGGGAGGTCCAGATTTAAGTCCCTACTTCACCCCAGATTTCCTGTGTGTCCTAGGGCAAGCCATTTAGGCTATGTCTTTGATGCCAAAAAAGTGTGTGTGTGTGTGTGGGGGGGGGATTTACAGCATGATTACTAACATGCATTATTATCCCACTGTAAAAACACACCACTGTGGCAGTGAAGTCTTGCTGTGCTTCACTTCCTCATCTATAAAATCTTCCTGGCAAGGGTGTTGTGAGGATGAATACATTAAGGACTGTGAGGTGCTCACATATTATGGTAATAATGGGGACCATATAAGTACCTCTGGGCTTTTCTACATGGGGAAATTGACTGCAACAGAATTGTGCAATTCTGGAATAATTACACTGCTTTGGAAGTGCACTAATTATTCTGGAATCACATGGAGAGCTGCTTCCGAATAGCATATTCTGCAATAGCTATTCCATTCCATTGCCCTGTGTAGCCAAACCTGAGAGATAGTCTCTGATTGCTTTATTTACACAAGCCAAATAGGGGTGTTTTTGATCAATGTAGCTTGAGTGAGTTAATTTAACTCAATTAAAAATTTGCCTTAATGCCCATGTAGACACAGTTTATCACTTTAAAGATGGTTTGATCTGGTCATGTTGTAGCATAGGTGTCTGCATGAGCATTAAGAGGACTTTTCAAACGAGTTAACTTAATTGAACTAACAATTGAAAAAAACATGTTTTATTTTACCTGTATAGACATGGCCAAAGCGAAATTCTGTTGAACCCAAGTTTCTTCTGACTATATCTAATCCTCATAGAGATATACACAGAAAAGTAAACATTTATTTTTAGTTACCTAGCTATATGCATATGCAACCATCCCTACAGATGTTAAGCACTAACTAAGTAGGTGGAAAGATTAGACAGTTTGCAACCCAGAGTATTCTGAGTTCCATTGAACCTGATTTTCTAATGAGGTGCAAAAATAACCTGGGATCAGATGCCAAGAGTGTAATCTATTAAACAATTTATTATCAACAAAGAAGGTCTGAGGGAGCTTCCAGTTGCAACTGGACACTTTGCATGGCCATCAAACCTTCTATGACAATCCAGACCATGCTAAACATTCATAAAACACACTTGCTATCATATTAGTATTCACTGAGATTGCTAGTATGCCTCCTCCTTTCTTTCATTCCTCTCTCAAGCTGAGAATCATTCCTTATTCATATAGGGTTACCATATTTCAGCAAGCAAAAAAGAGGACGGGAGGAGCCCCGCCCTAGCCCCTCCCACTTCCCGCCCCCCTCAGAACCCCTAACCCTCCCCCCGTTCCTTGTCCCCTGACTGCCCCCTCCTGGGACCCCTGCCCCTAACTACCCCCCAGGACTCCACCCCCTATCTAAGCCTCCCTGCCTCTTGTCCCCTGACTGCCCCAACCCTTATCCACACCCCCACCCCCAGACAGACCCCTGGGACTCCCACACCCCATCCAACCACTCTCCACCCCCTGACAGCTCCCCCCCCAGAACTCCCAACCCATCTAAACCCCTCTGTTCCCTGTCCCCTGACTGCTCCGATCCCTCTCCCCACCCCTGACAGCTCCCCCCCAGAACTCCCAACCCCCCCGCTCCTTGTCCCCTGACTGTCCCCTCCTGGGACCCCTGCTCCTAACTGCCCTCCAGAACCCCACCCCCTACCTAAGCCTCCCTGTTCCTTGTCCCCTAACTGCCCCTCCTAAGACCCCCCCCAACTGCCCCCCAGGACCCTACCGCCTACCTGTACCCTGACTGCCCAAAACCTTCTCCACCCCCCCCAAAAGCCCCCCCCGAACTCCCGACCCCCCCCCCTTGACTGCCCCCTCCAGAACCTTCCTGCCCCTTCTCCTGCCCCCTGGCCCCCTTACCCCGCCGCTCAGAACAGGGTGTTGGGCTCTGTGCGGAGCCGGACACGTGGCTGCGCTCCCCAGCGCAACACACAACCCGGTCCCTGCCCCTGCACAGTGCTGCGGGAGCGGGGCGCTGGGCTGCCGGGGAGGAGGGGCTGCCGAGGCCGATGCAAACGGCCCGGCCGGCCGGCTCAGAATGCCGGGGGCGGGGGGCAAGGAGGAGGAGCTCTACAGCTGCTCCAGAATCTAGCCCTGCAAGCTGCAGGGGGAAGGGCTCTGGCTGCCAGAGCCCCATGTGAGCGGCTGACTTTCCTGCAGCCTTCCCAGCCGCACCTCGTTCTGCCTGGGGGGGAATCCCGGACATTTTGAGTGATTTACAAATTCCCCCCCCGGACGCTATTTTTAAACACAAAAAGGAGGACATGTCTGGGTAAATCCGGACGAATGGTAACCCTAATTCATATCAACACTGTGCTGAACACGTTCCCCTAAGTGAAATATTCATCCCTCTAACACTTCATGACGCCCCTAATCTGTACTGGGAAAGTAATGTTTCACATACAATAGAACAATTTGTAAGGCACTGTAGCAGGCATCCTGCATAATTGCTGGACTTCAGTAGTGATCACATATGTCAGTATTGAAGATGGAGTATATACTATTGCCATTTATGGGCTTGATTGACAAATGATTTGTATAGCACTTACATGGCAATTTCACAAAGGTCAAATTAGATTCCACCTCCATTCCTCTCTCAGTACACAGAGGCACTGAAATCAAGTGTAACCTGCTGTATTTGTATAGTCAGAAAGTCCCAGTACACTGGGTAAAATTCCTCATTCTTTGGTCCCTCTTCCGTGAAGTGTGAAAATTCTAGAAGTGGGAATGGCATCAGCCAAAAGGAGGGATTCCACAAATTCAAAAAATGGATGGATTTTTTCAGGAAAAAGGTAGACTCTAACATATGGAGAGGCCTTGGTAGTGCATTGTACAGTAGAGGAAAAACGGTACAGGTCACTGTAGGCACTGTCAAAAGATAACAGGAGTCCTTGTGGCACCTCAGAGACTAACAAATTTATTTGAGCATAAGCTACAGCTGTAGCCCATGAAAGCTTATGCTCAAATAAATTTGTTAGTCTCTAAGGTGCCACAAGGACTCCTTTTAGAGTAGCAGCCGTGTTAGTCTGTATCCACAAAAAGTAGTCCACGAAAGCTTATGCTCTAATAAATTTGTTAGTCTCTAAGGTGCCACAAGTACTCCTGTTCTTTTTACAAGGACTCCTGTTCTTTTTGCGGATACAGACTAACACGGCTGCTGCTCTGAAACCTGTCAAAAGATACACACTGTGCAGCAAACAAGACTGTTGTTATACTTCACTTTACACATAATTGAAAGCAAGACAATGCCACAGGTGCATGCAACTCTAACACAGCACTGAAGAAAGTGAAAGTAGTTACACAGTAGGGGTCACAGAAAAAGCAAGCATTTTCTGAGAACATTCAATTCCATGCACGTGTAGATATTGGGCCAATTTCTGATTTCAATGTACATAATAATAGCTACCTTTTCATCCATAGAAGGACAATATCATTATCCCCATTTTACAGACAAGGAAACTGAGGAACAGAGAGTTGAAGTGACTTGCCCAAGATCAGCAGCCAAGCCTAGAACCCAGATGTTCTGAGTCCTAGGGTAGCGTGCTATTTACTAGGCCACACTGCCTCCCTAAATCAGGTATAACTCCATCAAACTCCAGTAACATCTCTCTTACTGAAGTTAGTCAGGTACAAAGGGGAAGGTACATTAAAAATGACAGAGGCCACTTTCAGGTACACTACAGGCAGGTCTCCACTTATGGTGGCATGTAGAGTACAGACACTGCACACCCAGCTGTCATGGGTATAAATGGTAGTGCAGGCAGGCAGTGAGGCACTACTTCAGCAAGTAGAGTGCAGACATGCTAGAATGTTAGGGTATGTACTCTACACAGCTCACTACATGCCCAAGCCATGCCTCTCATGTCTAAGCATGTTTGCTTCCTCATGGGAATTACTTTCTGCATGTGAGCTGCCTATCTCTCACTACTGCACGTAGCTCCATGTACCTAGCATCATAACATCATAGAATCTAGGCACCAAAGAGTTCTGGATGATTTTATATCTTATTCCTAGGGACCTGCCAAATTCTCGGCCATAAAAAACGCGTCATGGACTGTGAAATCTGGTCTCTCCCCATGAAATCTGATCTTTTGTGTACTTTTACTCTATACTATACAAATTTCATAGGGGAGGCCAGTGTTTCTCAAATTGGAGGGTCCTGTCCCAAAAGGGAGTTGCAGGGGGTCACAAAGTTATTTTAGGGGGGTTGCAGTATTGCCACCCTTACTTCTGTGCTACCTTCAGAGCTGTGCACCCGGTCAACAGCCGCCAATCTCCAGCCGCACAGCTCTGAAGGCAGCACAGAAGTAAAGGTGGCAACACCATACCATGCCACCTTTACTTCTGCGCTGCTGACTGAAGGCCCAGCTCTACAGGTAGCAGCACAGAGGTAGAGGTGGCAATACCATACCATGCCATCCTTACTTCTGCACTGCTGCTGGCGGCAGCTCTGCCTTCAAAGCTGGGTTCCCGGCCAGCAGCCACCACTCTCCAGCTGCCCAGCTCTGAAGGCAGTGCTGCCTCCAGCAGCAGCACAGAAGTAATGGTAGCAGTACCGCAATGCCCCGTACTATAACCTTGTGACCCCCCCGCAAAACTCCTTTTTGGGTCAGGACCCCTACAATTACAACACTGTGAAATTTCAGATTTAAAGAGCTGAAATCATGAAATTTATGATTTTTTAAATCCTACGACTGTGAAATTTACCAAAATAAGTGCCGTAACAAGGGCGAGGCGAGTGAGGCACTTGCCTCAGATGCGCAAAGCTGAGGGGAGCAGAAAAGCCGGAGTGTTCCTGCCGGAAGGAAAGCTGCGTGGCTCTCCCGGCTGCTGCTGCCTCTATGGCAACAAGAGACGCTGGCCGGCAGAGGGCTGAGGGCGAGTAGCTGGCTGCTGCAGGTCAGGAGGGGGAAGGGAGAGGAGGCACACATGTGCTTCGGAGCCCTCCCCTCTCCCAGCCCGGCACCCAGCTGGAGGAGACGCTGAGGGGGCTTCCAGTGGGAGACAGGATCACTGGCAGTGGACCTCACTCACTGGAGCAGCTGCTGGGGCTTCAGTGAGTGTTTGACCCTGTGATCCGGCCCCCCCCACAGCCACCACTCCTGCAAACTGGGCAAGGGGCAGCCCCATCCCCCACCCCCAGTGAGGCTATGGCGAGGGCAGCAGGGGAGGAAGGAAGCCACATGTGATGGCAGTCCCCTCCCGCCCAGCACCACCTCCCATAGCCCACACCCCCTCTCTGGCTCCCAAACGCTGTCCCAGAGCCTGCACCCCTCCACCCATCCTGCACCCCCACCCCATGCCCCAGCCTGGAGCCTGCACCCAGCACCCAAACTCTGTCCCAGAGCCTGCACCCCCACCTCTTCCCACACACGCTCTCCTGCCCCCAAACTCCCTCCCAGAGCCTGCACCCTCCATCCCAGAGCACAACCTCTCAACCATCCTACACCCCAATCCCCTGCCCCAACCCAGGGCCTGCACCCCAGACCTCCTCTCCCCACCCAAACTCCCTCGCAGAGCCTTAGGCAGGTGGGGGACAGAGTTTGGGGAGGGGAGGTGGGCTCTGAGTGTTCTGGGAACCATCAAAATTTCTACAAACCTGCCGCCCCTGCTACTTGGAGGGGGGGTGATGAGGCAAGCAGTGAGTCGGTGGATGGAGGGGAGCATCCATTTTCAGTATTTTAATTTTTGGTACTGCATTGATTAACTGCTGTGTGCATTAATATATTGACCCCCCTGGGTCTTTGAATGAGGCTTTATACTTGGGGGGTGGGGGGTGAGGAGGCGAGTCGGTGGCTGGAGGGGGGCAAATCTCCCAGATTCAAAATCTGGGACTGTCTGTTGGTCCTTTTTGCTGCTTTTCTCTGGGCTGGGGGTTGTCCCAATGCTGCAAAGAGGGTGTTCCCAAAGGAAGGTGCTTGCTTCTAACCCCCAAGGCCTTCAGTATGTCTGCTCTTCTCTTGTCAGCCCACTTGACAAGTTTGATTGTCCTTGGTCTGGCTCCCAGCCCCTCTCCAAGGGTTGCAGCTGTCTGGAGGTGCCTGCCTTCCATGCCTTCCTCATTCACACCTCATTCATTCAACAGGGCAATTGGTTACAAAGTGGGGGGAAGATCTTATTCTACTTCTAGCAAAAAGACATTTTTCTTTTACTTTAATTATAGTACCTTAGGGGCCCGCTATAACATATTACCAAGGTTCAATACAAAGTCATATAAAAATTATACAAAAAATGCATAATGCAGAGATTTATCTACAACTGCATTGATTGACTGCTGTGTGCAGTAATATAGTGACCCCTGGGTCTTTGAATGAGGCTTCATACTTGGGGGGGGCGAGGGGGCAAGCAGTGAGTCGGGGGGCGAGGGGGGGGCAAGCTGCAGGTGGGCAAAGAGATGAGCAGTGAGTCAGCAGGGGTTCTAGAGGCGGGCACGGGGGTTTCTGGCAGGGGAGGGAGAAGGTGAAAGGAGGCAAGTGGTGGGTGGGGGACTGACTAGGAGGGACACAGCAAGCCAGCGGGGGGCTAGGGGATGAAGAGGGGTGCGATGGTGGGGCCGATCGGGGAGAGGGCGGGTCCTATTTTACTGCTATGATCTGGTCACCCTATGCGTGCTGTTTCTTCCCCACTCCCCCCCGCCCAATCCTTCCTTTTTGGCCCACAGCTGTTTTGGCGGGATGGCGCTGGGGAAGGAGGGTTTGTTTCCACGGGGTGGGTGGCGCAGGGGGGAGTTGTTTCTGCGAGGCCAGGCGGCGCTGGGGGGCGGGGGCTGGGCGGCGCTGCGGGGGGCGCAATTTTATATTCTTGCCTCAGGCGCAAAAATAGCTAGTTACGGCTCTGACCAAAATGGACCATGAATTTGGTTGGGCCGTACTTATTCCTGCAGTTTATGCTCCATGAAACTTCCCTGAACTCCTGACTTGACTTTGCAGAGTTGTCACTGTGATGCCTCCAATTCCACAGAATGGGAACCAAGATAGCAGGTGGAAAGGAAACAGTTGTTGGATGGAACAGTGCAAGGGTTTTGCAGCTGGTATATCAGCATGCCTTTGTTCCTCTATAAGCATTATGCACATCAGTACATCTCTTTCCATCGGTTGACATGAATTTCCATTCCATGCTTTTCAGAAGCACAGGTTCTTGTGTACTGTGAGCTTTGTTTTTTGCATATTTTTGTGACAATCTCATCGTGCATGTTTTCTTACATGATCGTAATTCAGCCCAGAATGTGCAAAATAAAATTATCTCTCTCTGCTCTCCCCCCACCACCTATGTTTCTTCTTTTCTATATTCACCCTGGGTATTAACTTTTATCACAGGATTATGCAGTAACTAGAGCTGTAGCTGCCCTGAATGCAAATTTCTTTTATGTAATTAATCAGGTGCTTGAACGCCTGAATAAAAATATTCAGAAATAGCCCATCAAATAAGCAGAACCCTATATTTCAGTGTGGTATTGGGCTTTAGTTTTAGAACCTTGGAAATCTTCCACCAATCAACTTTAAAGCCTTCTGTAGTACTTGTAATACAATGTAAATATAGTGGCAGGTAAAGTTTCAAAGAAAAGTTTGTACTGGGAATCATTTGATGGAAAACATTTCTTAAACTGAAGAAGAATAGCTTACTGGTTGAAGAATGCCAGATTTGAAAGAGCTACTAGACTCACTGGAACCTCAGATTCAAACTCATTAGGCCTTTAATCTTTCCAACATAGATAAATTGAGCAATTTACTGTGTGAGCCTCTCTAAGATCAGACCTTAAAAAACAAGGTACTGTCTGCTCAATGTGGACATTAAAGATCCCATGACACCTTTCATCATAAGGGTTTGTTCTGCAACAACTGGAAAATTTTTATTCTCCTCCCTCACTTGTGCAGCATGTTCACTGGCTGACTGCTGCTTCCCACCCCAGAGTCGGATGATGCATTTCAATGGCTTAGTATGTATAGTAGGGGATCCCTGGAACGGAAAGGTACGTAAACGTAAAATACTATTGGGTCTGACTCCCCATTTATACTGTTGTAATCAGAAGCAACATCACTGAAGTCAGTAGAATTATACCCGTATAAAGTGGTGCAAAAGGAGAATCAACTTACAAAGGAAAATGCCTTTCTGGTGACCTACTACTGAAGAAAGACTCATTTAGCAGTAGCAAATCGAGATGCATTCTTTGATATGGCACAGGCCAGTTAAGAGTTGGATGTAGAAGGAAAATTTTCATGAGGCCTACTTTTCCTCTACTAGGCCTGTTTTACACCACTGTAACTCTTTTGCTTTAAGGGAGCTACTCCTGTCTTACACCAGTTTAAGTGAGAGGACAATCAAGCCTATAGTGTACAAATATAGTCAAAATACAGGGGGTGGTCTGCTCATCACAGCAGCTGGGTTGAGAGGCACCTGCAAACCAGTTACAGCTTCTTACATCCCCAGCTGGGAAGCTACAGGCAGTTTCCACTCTCTTCATGATATGCTGTCTGAGTAAGGCAAAAGGAGCAAAGCTGGGCTAAGAATCTGGCTGAAGGATGTAAAGCCCAAGATGCACATTTTAAGTGGAAAATGTAAGTCCAGCCAGCGGAAAGCATTTCCTTCCATTTGAAGAATCATTGTACCTAACTACAGCTGGAAATGAGCCTGGGATTGCCGTGTGAGTGAGTTCTTTTGAATGGAAAGGAAGCAGCAGTCTTAAACACTGAAAATAATAACAGAAGTTCTTACAGTTTGTTTTGTTCCTTCTGTTTAATAGATGAAGGAGTCCTGTAGTAAAGGAGACCTGCTGGCTAAACCTGATCCAAGAACCGTCTGGAATACTGATGACTCAGGTAAGGATGGAATTCAAAGTACACGTAAACACACAAGGATTTATTCTGCAGAAAGAGGGCTTTCCCTTTTGATATAGTTCTATTCAAGGTTTATGTACTTTGTACTAAAGCCAAGCAAAAATCAATTATTTTTAATATAGAAATGAAGTGTAACAGACATCCTCTCACACACATAGTGTTTGCTAGTAAAAACAATGTTCCAGAAAATAGGATTTAGCATATTATGTGGTTGGATACATAATGATTTCTGTGGAATAGTGCCATAACATAATGATGCAAAACAAAATTGTTACAGCAAAACTGTTTTACAAAATCTGGGCCAAATTCTACCATTGATCCACTGTGTAAATGCAGTTCCCATTAACTTCTATAAAGAGTCACACAGACACACCCAAAGTCAAAAATAGACACTATCTGGCCCCAGTTGAGCAAAGCATCTGAGTACTGTGTTAAGGTTTAAGCATATAACTAGCCCCACTGGCTTCAAAAAGAGAAAGAAAGTGAAGGTGCGATAAACTGAATAAAGTGAGATAGCCAGGCGTTTGGTGTGCTCTGAATGCTAATCATTATTAGACCAAACTCACAATCTCTTCACTTATCAGGGGGTAGCTGTGTTAGTCTGTATCTACAAAAACAACAAGGAGTCTGGTGGCACCTTAAAGACTAACAGATTTATTTGGGCATAAGCTTTTGTGGGTAAAAACCTCACTTCTTCAGATGCATAGAGTGAAAGGCCTTGGCTACACTCGTGGATTCACAGCGCTGCCACGGCAGCGCTGTGAAGCGCGAGTGTAGTCACGCCACTAGCGCTGCGAGAGCTCTCTCGCAGCGCTGCAAGTACTCCACCTCTCCGAGGGGAATAGCTTGCAACGCTGCGAGAGAGCATGCAGCACTGCAGGCGCTGATTACACTGGCGCTTTACAGCGCTGCACTCGCTGCGCTCAGGGGGGGGTGTTTTTTCACACCCCTGAGCGCAGCAAGTGCAGCGCTGTGAATTGCCAGTGTAGCCAAGGCCATAGTTACAGATGCAGGCATTATATACTGACACATGGAGAGCAGGGAGTTACTTCACAAGTGGAGAACCAGTGTTGACAGGGCCAATTCAATCAGGGTGGATATAGTCCTCTCCCAATAATAGATGAGGAGGTGTCAATTCCAGGAGAGGAAAAACTGCTTCTGTAATGAGCCAGCCACTCCCAGTCCCTATTTAAGTCCAGATTAATGGTGTTAAATTTGCAAATGAATTTTAGTTCTGCTGTTTTTCTTTGAAGTCTGTTTTTGAAGTTTTTTTGTTCAATGATAGTGACTTTTAAATCTGTAAAAGAATGACCAGGGAGATTGAAGTGTTCACTTACTGGCTTATATATGTTACCATTCCTGATGTCCGATTTGTGTCCATTTATTCTTTTGCGGAGGGACTGTTCGGTTTGGCCAATGTACATGGCAGAGGGGCATTGCTGGCACATGATGGCATATATAACATTAGTGGATGTGCAAGTGAATGAGCCCTTAATGGTGTGGCTGATGCGGTTGGGTCCTCTGATGGTGTCGCCAGCGTAGATATGGGGACAGAGTAGGCAACGAGGTTTGCTACAGGGATTGGTTCCTGGGTTGGTGTTTCTGTGGTGTGGTGTGTAGTTGCTGGTGAGTATTTGCTGCAGGTTGCGGGGTTGTCTGTAAGCGAGGACAGGCCTGCCTGCCAAGGTCTGTGAGAGTGAGGGATCATTTTCCAGGATAGGTTGTAGATCGTGGATAATGCGCTGGAGAGGTTTTAGCTGGGGGCTGTATGTGATGGCTAGTGGTGTTCTGTTATTGTCCTTGTTGGGCCTATCCTGTAGTAGGTGATTTCTGGGTACCTGTCTTGCTCTGTCAATCTGTTTCCTCACTTCCCCAGGTGGGTATTGTAATTTTACGAATGCTTGATAAAGATCTTTGTCTCTGTCTGAGGGGTTGGAGCAAATTCTCTTCACTGTCCGCCCTTCTGTTTTGTTTTGTTTTGTTGTCCTCTCTACCTGTTGTCTCGGCATATGCATAGGCCTTGTCCACAGGAGAAAACTGTTGTGATGATTATAGTAATGATAGTAGATTTTGCTGACAATTTGGATATGGAGCAACTATGTTAAAACTTTTTTCTAATTTGTAAATGTTCTCTAGCCACCAATGTTTCCATTTAATAAGGCCTTAAAAATAACTCACCGCTTCAGTTAGCTAAAGTTTATTAAAACCCACTTGCCTTTTCATATCAATTAAAGTATAGCAAAAGTCTAGCCCTATAGCCAATCAACACACTTCTGTGAAAATGCCAGAGTTAGAACTAAGAAAACTGAAAAACAAGTTAAACTGTCTTTTTTCAGGTCACTTCCTGGGGTAGAGCAACAATTATCAGGGAGTCTCGTTTAACACCTGAATGGAGATTCACAGTCCCTTCAGACACGACTGATATAACTAGAATCGAAGCAGAGAGTTACATATTAGCTTTTGATTACTCTTTAGGACTTAGAACCATGGGTTTGAAAACTAGAGCTTGAACTCTTGCTTTCCGCTGTGGTTCCAGGCCCAGCGTAGACAGGATCTATGGCATTGTCTCTTTTACATTCTGTTTGCACTACAGAAACTGCTGTCTTTAAGGATTCCAGCTGTGGAGGGAGCAGCACAACTGTTTTAAGGCAACTTGGTCTTATCTAGGAAATCATCTCTGTTTTGTCTGATGGGAATTTCTATTCACCTGTTAAACAAGATTGTCTGTTAAGGGCTGTACCTAAGCAACCTGAAAAGAGATGCTGTTTTAACCTGCTCCTTGGGTTATTTTGTTGCAGCCCTCCAGTGGCACTTTTATAAACTTATGTTACTTGGCAAAGGGGCTGGACAATTGCTACTCTTCAGTATATATGAAAATGGGGGAGTTGTAATGAACATTAACTAATTGTAGCAGTAAATGCTCTCAATTTTTTTTTAAGTGGAGACTGTGAGGTTTCCTCTGTGAAAATGATAGGGAGTTTTCCCAACCAAGATCTTGCATCACTGCTACTAATAGAAACACTTCTGCAGGCCAGCCACCAGTATTTCTACCACTGTATCCTCTGGAACAGCTCTAGGCAAGGTAAGATGATAAAAACAGTGGTGCCCAGGCTGCACTAGAATATCTGCCCATTGCTACCTTTGGGCACACTACAAACTTTTGCTGATGGAAGTTTGATCAGCATGAAGCCGCTGCAGTTAGTATATCGCTTGTGCACTTGTATACTTCGGCACTGCGCTTACTCACCAGGAGTGCTTGTTTCGATGCACAGTGCAGTGCACCATTGTTAGGTATTCCAGTGTGTAACTTGCCACCATCCAGCACTCTGTCTTTTGGGAAGTTACGGCAATGCAGGGTGTTGAAAAAATGAGTCACACGGGGTGACTGGGAGCAAGGGGTCAGGTTCCCAGCATGCAACCTTCTCCACCCCAGAGTGCCCGCTACAATCCATAATTTTCATGCCTATTTTGAGAATCCCACAAACCTGCCAGGACTTGTTGCTGCCTGCTATCTCTGACAGATGCATGAAGCCTGTGCAGCTCTGCACTATTGTCATGAGCACTGCATGGGATGCACGATCCTCCGGTATCTGCAGAGCCACAAGAAGATCTGCAGGGAACATGAAGACTTTCTGGAGGGTGGATTGCTGTGGGACATAGCAAGAATCAATTCAAGGTTGTTAGTAGTGTTTACAGAGCAGCTGCAAACCATGGAGAGCTGCTTCTGGGCCCAAGAAATGAGCACTGACTGCATCATACTGGTGGGATTGCATCATAACACAGGCTTGGGATGACACAAGAACTGGCTGCACAACTTTTAGACGCACAAGGCCACATTCCTGGATCTGCGTGCTGAGGTTCCCCCCAGTACAGGAACACCAGAATGTGAGCTGCACTGACAGTGGAGAAGCAAGTGACAATCAAACTGTGGAAACTTGTCAGATTACTACAGGTCAGTGGGAAATCATTTTGGAGTTGGAAAATCAATTGTGGGAGCTGTTGTCATGCAAGTATTAATCATCTCCTGCTACAGAGGACTGTGACTCTCGACCATGTCCAGGACATAATGGATGAATTTGCAGCAATGGTTTCCTGGACTGTGATGGAGTGATAGACAGAATGCATATCCCTACTTTGGCAACAGAGCACCCTGCCACAGAGTATATCAACAGAAAGGGCTATTTTTCTATGGTTATGAAAGCACTGGTGGATCACTGGGGATGTTTCACTGATATCAATGTTGGCTGGTCAAGGATGGTGCATGGCACTTGCATCGTTAGAACACAGGACTGTTCAGAAAGCTACAAGCAAAGACTTTCTTTCCTGAGCAGCATATTACTATTGGTGATGTTGAAATGCCAATAGTGATCCCGTGGAAACCAGCCTACCTTTTACTCCCCTGGCTCATGAAGCCATACACCTTGACAGCACCAAAGAAAGATTCAGCTACCAGCTCAGCAGGTGCAGAATGACAGTTGAATGTGCTTTTGAAAGATTGAATGGGCGCGGCCATTGTTTACTCACAAGACTGGATCTCAGTGACAAAGATATTCCACTGGTTATAGCTTCCCACTGTGTCATGCATAATATCTGTGAAGCAGAGGGGGAAAAGTTGCCACTGGGGTGGAGCAGCTGTCTGCTGAGTTTGAACAGCCAAACAAGGCTATCAGAAAGCCATGTGGCTCAGGGAGACTTTGAGAAAGCACTTTAACAGTGAGCCACAGTAATGCCTTGTGGTGCACTATGCTCTACCTGGCCCTGCACTACCTTGTGCTTAGTGCACATCTATGACTATCTATGACACTGACAAGGCACCTATTAATTTTGTGATGCTATTTTTTGATTATTAGATTGTGTTTGTCACTGATCCTATGAGTTGTGTCACAGTGTAAAGTAACCAGTAAGTGGGTGCTTTCCACGCTGCCACACATGTTGGGAACTAATGCATGTGAATTATTTTCCAAACCATACTCTATATTGAGTGATAAAAACACTTCAAAAAATGCTGTGCAAATTAAAAGCAAACACATTAAAACCTTAATGCATGTGTGGAACAGAGCTTAAAGAAATGGAATGAACATTCACATCAGTGTTAGCACACTGACCTGTGAGAACCACAGTTGATGTATGTGTGTGTAGAGAGGTGCTGTAATGGAATTCTCCATGGACTGCAAAGGGAGATGAGCCCAGGATTGTTGAAACTGTAGGTTTGCTTCCAGAGGAGCTCCATTATGTCCCTTTCTCTCCTTTGTCTGCTGGGATTCTTGGTCCTTTCTCCTGTCTGCTGCTCTTTCCTTCTCTATACAGCCTGCAGTATTCATGCTTCAGGTCCTCTGTTCATTGTCTGATGCAGCACTGCCTTGCAGGATCTCACTGAACATGTCATTCTGAACTTCTTTTTCATCCTTATCTGGCTCAGGCATTCTGTGGGTGTGGAAGGGGAACTCCTCAAGGCCACAACAGCAGCAGCTGCAGATAAAACACAGAAGTTACATTGTCAGTACAGTAACCATGAAAAGCGAAAGTTAAGATCAAGAACTCCTTTCCCTTATTCCCCTAAAATTTTAAACAAGACATTGACTTCTTCTTCCGAGTGCTTGAATACAGCACCACTCACAGTACAGCCATGGTGAGTATGGCCCACCAGAGGTGAGGGAAAGGAAGGAGGAGGGAATTGCTCAGTTGTATAGAACTATGGGTATAGGGCAATGGCATTGAATACTGCCACCATTTTCCACAGGTGGTGGTGATTTTAGCTGAAAGCTCACTCCTGAGGGTAACAAAGGCACCAAGAGCACAACTGCTGGTGCTGGCATCCCGCAGCCACCCAAGCCCACATGCTGCTAGCCTATCTGCTGCAATGGGGCCTGCAGCATTTATCACCAACTGGCATGGGAAAACATCCTCCCATGGAGGAAGAAATAAGGCTGCCGTCCCTAGAAACCTTTGGCAGAGCATTGCAGAGTGCTTCCATGAAAGTCTCATCAAGATCATTCAGGAGGATTCCAGGGACATCCCTATGTACATAAACAAACTGCTCCACATACCCTCCTCCGCCACTACCTAACTGTACAGGGGAATGAAAAGCAGTAATGGTGCTCCCAACTGTATCATCATAATGGGAATTAAATGTGCACACTTACCTGAGGTTCCTTCCCCTCAATCAGTTTTGTGGTGCTCAACTGCTGGGATTGACTGGACTGTGTTGGAGTCTCAAACAGGTCCTGGCTAGTGTCGTAGTAGACCTCCCAGTCACATGTCCGCCATCCTCCTCCTATTCCTCCTTCATCTCCTCCTCCTCATCCTTGCTATTCACACCAAGGGCCAGTGACGCAAGCTCTTCAGAGGTATCCACGGAGGTCCATGTGGGGTGGGGGGTCTCCACCAAGTCTGGCATGCAGCTCTTTGTAAAAGCAGCAGGGCTGCAGCTCAGCACCAGATTGACTGTTGGCCACCCTGGCCTTCTGATATGCCTGCTGCAGTTCCTTTGCTTTCACACAGCACTGCTGCTGGTCCCTGTCGTAACCCTTCTCCTGCATCCCCCAGGCAATCTGTTCATAGATGGCCATATTTCTATGGCTGGTCCATAGTTGTGCCCATACAACTTATTTTCCCCACAGGCCCAGGAGATCCAAAAACTCCTGTCTACTCCAGGCCAGAACACACCTGGAGCATGTAGCCAGCATGGTCAGCTAGGCACTTGCATACAACAATGGAGAGCTGCTAGGGGTGCTTGCCACAATGGACAATCAGTAAACAGCATATCAAAAATTCACAGGGTTTTAAAGGAAGGGTGCAGCTTCCAGTCTCTGTGAGCCCCAGCCAATGGAGTTCACAACCGAGACCAGAACAGTCAGTGCTTGGCATTGCGGGATAGCTGCTGGAGGACTATTATGGTCAACATAGGCAATGCAGTGTCTACATTTGCACTGTGTCAACCTCAGTACACTGACCGTGGCTCAACAATGTTTGGTCAGAAGGTGTTACTATGTTGGCGTAATGGAGATTTTATACTGGTGGGAGACAAATTTAAGTGTGGACATATGCACAACTAGGTTGGTGCAAGGCACCTTACGTCAACCTCACTTTGTACTGTAGACCAGGCCATGGACACTTATGAAAGATACAGTCTCTGCCCCCAAGAGATTGCAAGGTAAGGGCTTGATCCTGAGCACTGCAGCCTGATCCATCAAATCACTTAAGCATGTACTTAAGTTCAAGAATGTAAGTTGTCCTATTGACCAGGGCCGGTGCAAGGATATTTTGCGCCCTAGGCGAAACTTCCACCTTGTGCCCTTCCACCTCCCCTTGCACATCAGTTCATTGAGGGGCAAATCCCAATGAGCCTTTATAGACCCCAGGGGCCAGCCGTGCCCACGGGCTGCTCCCCAGGCCAGGTTCCCCCCTCTCTGCCCCCTGAACTCCCCTGGAGGGTGCACAGCCGCCCCGCGAGCCCTCCCCACCCAATCCCACCCCGGCGGCCCCCGCCCTGAGTCCACTCACTGGCTTTGCCGGGCTTGGGCCGCTGCAGCAGCTCAGCAGGGAGGAGCCATCTTCCGGAGGCACCGGAGAGTCAGAGCGTCGGCTTCCGGGGGCAGTGAGCCCCAGCCATGGAGGAGCCGGCGCAGGGGGGCAGCAGCCCTGAAAAGGCGGCGGTGCCGCTAGCGGGGAGCAGCCGTGGCCCCTGCCCCTCCTGCCCAGGCTGAGGCCTGGCGGCCCCCCCCACACAGGGGCTCCTGCAGGCTGCAGTGGATGCATGCGGGCACTGGCCCCCATGCGCTCCCCAGCTCCTCCCTCGCCACGCTCGGGCTCTGCAGCTCCTGGGCATGTGAGCCGCCGCTGGGGCATGGGGCCCTGAGCCTGCTCCGGGAGGGGCAGTAGCGGCTCACATGCCCAGGAGCTGCAGAACCCAAGCACGGTGAGGGGGGAGCTGGGGGCGTGCTTGCCCAGCCTGCAGCCCAGCACCTCCCGCAGGAGGGCTCCTGCAGCAGATGCATGCGGGCGGAGGCTCCTCCATGGCTGGGGCTCGCCGCCCCACAAGCCAATGCTCTGGCTCTCTGGTGCCCTAGGCAACCGCCTAATTCGCCTAGTGGTTGCACCTGCCCTGCTATTGACTTAAGTGCTTTGCTGGATCAGAGACAGAGTGCTCAACACCTTGCAGGCTCAATACCTACATAAACATTTAAATCTAAGTTGTGTAGTACAGACAGAACTATCCCAATCAAAATCATCAAGATTTGATCATAACAATCAAGGCAATGATTATATACTAAGTGCCACTCCTGTAGTCAAACCGTGATAAGGGTAAGGGCTTCTACAGCCAACTCCTATACCAGGGCCACGACACAGGACTGGAGCCCAGCCTCCTCTCCCTCCATCTGTGGCTTACTCTACCCTATTGAATTAGCCTTGTTGTTTCATTAACAAAGCAAATGTTAGAGGCAAATACTTCACCTGTTATAAATGATGGGCTCAGAGCTATCAGTATTTTGTAAAGAACAGTTAAGTAACAATCAAACAAAGCAGCTGTAGAAACATGAGACAATAAATCAAAGAAAAAAAGAAAGGAATAACACATATGGACAAAATGCTGCTCTCAGCCATGTGTGTGCAAATCCCACTGAAAACAAAGGGAATTCCATGGGTGCATCTGAACCATGAAGAATTTTTGGCCCATGGTGTAAAATCCAAAGTGATCAGTTCACGGCTCTGAAGTGTGCACTCTTTTATTGACTGCATCCCTCCATTTGTCTTTATTGTTACAATTTATTCTGCCAGTTTATGGTGCTCAGAGGGTTTCTGATGTTCATCTCAGTAGCAAATGGGACTATGATAATGATGTTCACGACTACATTTAGTCACCCAGAATTGGTTTAGCATAGCAATTTCTGAACCTTTTGAGTAATTTTATCCACAGACCATGAAACAAAATCTTCTTTAATCCTTGCATGTTTCCAAGTACTATTTATCATTCTGTAATATCTGTTGCATTCATTCAAACCAACATTTCAAAGTTGGATGCAGTCCCACCAAGCCCAAATGTTCCAAATTCATGATCAGCCTTCCCCCTCCCCAAAAACATCATGAGATTTAAAATAAAATCTGGCTTCTTTTTATTTGCCTTCTGATTTTTTAGACTTTTTGAGCTGTTTGGGTCACGAAGACTAGAAATGGTTTGGGTTTTTTTTAAAGGAAGCTGAGATTTTCACTTCATCACTTGTCTTAGGAGCTGGGGCTTTAAGTAAAACATCAAATATCGTGACAAAAATCAGAAGAGTTGGCAACTCCAAATGGGCATAATTTGCATCCATTTGCCTCTTGGCACCTAATAATTTACATCTGTGCAGAATGCTGCTATTCTAATTTAGTAGTGTTTTACATCTGCTTTGTAGTCACTTTGCACAGGTGTCAAGGACTACAGAAGGTGCAAGCCAGTGAACAACCAGCCCCAGTGTCTGTTTTCCACAGCTCCAGCTGAGGGTTTGTTCCATGGACTGCTTGATAACCTTGGCATTTTAATGCTCCCATCCCAACTAGACTTTGAAGTTAACAGCCCACTGAACAGAGGGACGTAGTTTCCACTTTTGCATCTGTTTGTGGACAGTTTCTCTAGCACACATGGAAGGCTATCTTTACAATGGGAATGGATGGAATGTTCCATTTTTGAATTGAATGTTTGTATTCTGTAGAGAAGAGCAAATAATTGGAGCACAATCCCAGAACAGGAGGGATTGCTACTTTGTAAAACCTGAAATTTTCCACAGGTGCTGCACCATATGAGAGGGCTCTATTTCATATCTGTCTGCCAGGCAAATTGTAATTTCTAAACATTATACAGAATTAAATAAAAGACACTTCACACTCTGCCCTCTGGAATTTATAAAGACACTGCAGGGTAAATAACTTCAAAGCATTCAGCGTATGTACAGGACATTACTACGGACTGAAGGGACATGACAGGCCACTCCAGGATCTCTCAAGGAGCCCCAGAAAAAGAAAGAGAAAAAATCTTCAAGCCTCTGTTTGCCAGAAGCTGGGAATGAGTGACAGGGGCTGGATCTTATGTTTTACTGACACGGACATGTGTGGGGTGTCTGAGAATCAGGGAAAAGGGGCTATATACTCGCCATAGAAGCAGCACTCCTGCTTTGTACACCTACAGCCAGATCTACCAAAGCTGCATCTCCCCCACTAATGAAAGCAACCCAGGCCATCAGGCACTGCCTTTGGACAGACATCTGCCTCCTTACATTGCGGCACTGTACTGGGATGCAGTATTTGTGATGGTATTTTGGCAAACTATGGCCTTGGCTATACTCGCGGATTCACAGCGCTGCCGCGGCAGCACTGTGAAGCGCGAGTGTAGTCGCGCCACTAGTGCTGCGAGAGCTCTCTGCAAGTACTCCACCTCTCCGAGGGGAATAGCTTGCAGTGCTGCGAGAGAGCGTGCAGCGCTGCAGGCGCTGATTACACTGGCGCTTTACAGCGCTGCACTCGCTGCGCTCAGGGGGGGTGTTTTTTCACACCCCTGAGCGCAGCAAGTGCAGTGCTGTGAATTGCCAGTGTAGCCAAGGCCTATCATAGCTTGAAGACACTTCTCATGCACTGAAAATGCCATAGACACTCATGAACAACTTGCAGACAGTGTTTAGGGAGGTGATATACTTTGAGGCCTTATCTAAACTGAGGATTTGCTTCAATTACAGCCCCTGATGGTGTTCCACAGTGCAAGCCCTTGTGGTATGCAAAGAAAGCCACAATTTGCACCAGTGCAGTTTACTTCTGAGAAAACTCGGATGCTCCCACAAATACTGGTAATGGGGATAACCGTAGAGTCAGCATTCCATTTTGTTGTGGGGGATATAAAATATTCCTAAACGCCTCCATTTCCAGAAGTGTGGAGTCTACAGGGCTTGAAACATAACAAAAAAACAATTATCTCTTTTGCGATCTGATAAATTTGGCTGTGAGAGTTTGATTTTCAGACTAAAGCTCAGAATGGAACAATCCTCCTTTGCCTCCCCCAGCCCACCAAACATCAGCTGATTGCTCATTTGGCAGCCTATAGCTTTCAACACAGTGCTCTAGTCCAATGAAATCTGTTTCTATTGCCGATCTGTCATATTTCCAAAACACTACGATTTCACGTCTCAAACTAACAATTTGCTTTTCTGATTCCCTAGGACACTTTTTTTTCTTCATACTTTCAAGTCAGTGATATCTTTTTTCCTAACCATGCATTTTGGTGCTATTTCTTCCATCATTTTATCTCATAAAGATTTTTTAAAAACAATTGAAATGTAATAAACCAGATCAAATGCCATTTTGAATCCAGATTTTGTAATTTAGGAAAGTTAATTATTTCATATTTTAATTAATCTGCTCTTCATTCATACAAACCAACATGGTGGCAGATCAAAGGTCTAATGGAGTTTAATTGCAACTAATATAAAGCTTTTGCTGTATATAATAGTTCACTCATGCCAAAAGAGATATTCTGATAGAGGTGTGCATGTAAGAGAAAGAAGTGATTTTGAATTTGCAGCTTCAGGGGATTTTAGGATGTGCCTCATGCTGATCAGCTGTTGATCAGTTTTGAGCAAGGCTTGAACTGAGCTAGAAACTGTGGTCTGGAAGCGAAGTTCTTTGGAGAGTTGTCAGTCTCTAAACAATTTAGGTTTTTATTTGAAAAGTTATGGTTTTATCCATTGTAGTTGGGAGGGGGGGAAAGTGTTACAATTATGTGCTAGAAGTAACCAACTCAATGTTGTTTGAGTCTGTGGACAAAAAGCTCAACCAAAGGTGTCAATTGCCCCATTCATCTCAACTGCATGTTAATTACTTAATGCAAACAAAAACAACAAGGAGTCTGGTGGCACCTTAAAGACTAACAGATTTATTTGGGCATAAGCTTTCGTGAGTAAAAACCTCACTTCTTCGGATCCAAAGAAGTGAGGTTTTTACTCACGAAAGCTTATGCCCAAATAAATCTGTTAGTCTTTAAGGTGCCACCAGACTCCTTGTTGTTTTTGTAGATACAGACTAACACGGCTACCCCCTGATACTTGACTTAATGCAAACAAGTTTCAGAGGGGTAGCCCTGTTAGTCTGTATCCACAAAAACAAGGAGTAATCCAGTGGCACTTTAAAGACTAACAGATTTATGGGCATAAACTTTTGTGGGTAAACCCCCCACTTCTTCAGAGGCATGGAGTGAAAATTACAGATACAGGCATAAATATACTGGCACATGAAGAGAAGGGCTCCCTGTAATTTTCACTCCATGCCTCTGAAGAAGTGAGGTTTTAACCACGAAAGCTTATGCCCAAATAAATCTGTTAGTCTTTAAGGTGCCACTGGACTCCTCGTTGTTTTAATGCAAACAGTTCAGATGTCAGAATTGTTAACTATTTCACTGCTAAGCGCTTTAGTACAAACATCCAGCTAGCTTACTCATCCAATGTGATAGGATGCATCATACAAATTAGAGATTGAAAAGATTTACTAGGTAATTTTAACCAGTCCTTGAGGCCACATAAGGATTTTTCCTTACAGCCAGTCCTCTTGTGCTTTTCCAGTCCAGTTTTAAATGTCTCGCTATCTTTGAGAGCCTGTTCTACAGCCCAATATACCTTACAGCATAATTCTTTTTCCACCCTGTTTTTTCCCTTTCCCTCCTATTATCTCTTAGGATTTTGAGGGTGTGTCTACACGACAGAGACTCTACCAGCATAGCTATACTGGCATCTGCCCATAGCATAGATGAAGCCTGCACCAATGGAAGGAATTTTTTTGTCTGTGCAGGAATATCACCTCACCAAACAACGTGAGCTACATCAATGGAAGCATTCTTCCATTGACATAGGGGACATAGGGCTGCATCTACACTGGGGGGAGAGGTCAGCAGAGCTATGTTGGTCAGGGGTGTTTTTTTTTCCACGCTCCTGACTGACTGTCACAACCAAGATAGATAATCTGACCTACTGGTCAGGGAAGGAGTCAAGACAGGTCAGATTACCAGAAGATCAGAATCTGAGACAGGACAGAGGGCAAACCAGGAGCCAGATGCTAAGAAGAAGTGGGCAGGGTCAGGTTACAAAAAGATCAGAGTCAGGCAGTAGGAGCAGCTAGTGCAAGGGAAGCAGTCTAAAGCAGAGGGAACCCAGTTGCATAGACAACTTCCTTTCAGAGTAGCAGCCGTGTTAGTCTGTATCCACAAAAAGAAGAACAGGAGTACTTGTGGCACCTTAGAGACTAACAAATTTATTAGAGCATAAGCTTTCGTGGACTACAGCCCACGGAACCTGTCTGGACCTCCAGTGTTCCAACAATCAGAGACCAGGATTGGAGTCCTCTGTCAGAGTTCAGCTTCTGTTCTGGGATCTGTTAGCAGGTCACTAGCAGGTTAGATGTGCCTAGTGCTTAAGAACTCTGTGGACTGGGGTTCAAGACCTGCAGTCCCTTGCTGGTGTTGCTATACCAATATAACTTTCAAGTGTAGACCAAGCCTGAGATGAATGTGAAGGAAGCAGCATCTAAGGCCTGGTCTACACTATGGACTTCTGCCAGAATGGCAAAGGCCTTGTCTACACTCCCACTTTACAATGCTGCAACTTTCTCTCTTAAGGGTATGAAAAAACACCCCTCTGAGCGCTACAAGTTTCAGCTCTGTAATGTGGCAGTGTAGACAGTGCACCAGTGCTGGAAGAGACTCCTCTTGTGGGAGTGGTTTTTTTACAGCGCTGGGAGGGCTTTCTCCCAGCACTGGTGCTGTGACTACACAGCCACGTTAAAGCGCTTAACATTGCTAGTGAAGACACCCTAAATCAGGAGAAATTGTGATTCTTTGACCAACGTAGCTATGCTGGCAAAAGCTCTTAATATGATGCAGTTTTACTGGCACTTTACCAATATAGCTGGGGTTTTTTTTTGGGGGGGGGGGGGGAAATATTGGTCAAAGCACAGCTTTACTAGTATAGCTGAAAGCTATAGCTGAGTTCACAAAGGAGTGCTTTGCCAGAGTAGCTATACCAGTAAAACAGTCCATTAGGGTGGACATAGCCTAAGGGACTGAAGGAAGGAGGAGAGCAGAAGACAAGCCTTCTGGGGAATCAGCAGCATCTGGGGAGAAGGGAAGAGAAAAGAAGTTGCCAAAGAAGATCGTCTAGAGCAGGGGTTCTCGCAACAATTTTTTTGGTGGCTTCAGACTGCGGCTACCAACTCTTGCTGGTGGCCGCATGACACTTTTTCCTAAAATTACAGTATTTATTTTTCATAAAGTTAATAAGTAATATGCACATATATACATCATAATCGTTGTAATTTATTTATGAAGGGTTTGGGTTTTTTTCCACAGACTCAATAATAAAAATAATGCACAGTAATTTCTATTCTTTACTGGACCTAACAGAATAGAAACACAAATAAGGTGCTTTGCATGTTCTTATCTTTTTTATTATTCTTTCTTTTGCTTTTTTTTGTAAAATTGGTTGTCTGTACAACAATTCTGAAGTAAATTTAAAAATGCTTTGACATAATAGAAGTCCAAATAATAATGAAAAACACATCTGGGTGGCTTGAGTCTGGGGAGGGGAAGCACAGCTGCGGCTGGCCCGGGGCTCCTCTGGGCAGGTGTGTGTGTGGGGGGGGGGAACAGTCTCGGGGCTTCAGCTAGCCCGAGGCTCCTCCAGCCGAGGGGGGGGGGGGCACTCGGGGTTTCTCTGGGGGGAGGAGCTTGTGGCTCCAGCCACAAGGTGGGGCAGGGGGGCTCAGGGCTCTGGTTGCGGCAGAAGGGGTGGAGTCAGGGGCTAGCTTCCCCAAAGGGGGGCTCCATCCACTGTCCATGCACCCACCATTCGTCTCCTCACCCCCCCCACACCTGCTGCTTGCCTCCTGCCTCCCTCCTCAGTCCCCCACCCACCGCTCACCTCCTCTTATCTCCTACACCCACAACTCTCCTCCTAACTCCCTGCCACAGAAACTCCCTGCCCGCCGCGAGAACCCCCGCTCACTGGTGGCTCACCGCTCACCTCCTCACTCCCCCACTTGCAGCCAGCCCCCCGCCCGCCTCCCTGCCCGCCGCGAGAACCCCCTGCTGCTGGCTCACCGCTCACCTCCTCACTCCCCCGCCAGGTCCCCCACCACCACTCACCTCGTCGCTTGCCTCCTGACCTCCCCCCTCGCCGCCTCACGTGTGTGCCCCACCCATGTCTCCAGAGAGGCGGTGCATGCAGGAGCAACAGGGAGGAAGGGGAGGGACTGATGCTCCCCCTCCCAACTGCCCAGGAAACTGCCATGGTTTCTTCTGGTAAATCTATTGGAAAGGCAGCTGAGATTTGGAAGCTTACCAGTAAATAAAGCTCCAGCCCTTATTTGAGGTTGTTACATTTTTTAGGAGCAGGATGACAGGCATCATTCATAACCCTGCTGTGCAGTGTGTAGCTAAGCAATCAATCATAAACGCTCATACAAGAGAAATATACAATGACTGTTGGAGAACTGTGATGAAGAGGGAAGGTTAATGTCATGACTCTCCTGGATGGTCAGTTAATTGCATAACTGATGCCATAAAATGATCTATTGCAATTCTAAAATGTATTTTATAGGGAACTGAAGAAACCATAACAAATGAGCTATTAAAAGCTCCATAAAAATGAAGGCCGTATTGAATGAAACAAATATAGAAACAAAAATCATTGGGTACTATATTTTGTATCTTTTAATTCTTTTGCTTTTAAAGGCAATGTGTCAGGGAAACGAAAGTGAGTGCCTTTTTTGCTTCCTTACAATGGAAAAGGCCTAAAAACATTAGAAATTCAAGTCTTGTCTACCTTGTTTTCCCCTGGAAGAGTGTATGTAGGACAGTTAGGTTTATGGCAGTGTTTTTCAAAGGTTGGAGTAGCAGGAGGAGGAGTGAAGAACTAGCCAGGGTAGAGCACAGAAGATGTATACACATCCCCCATGCAATTCCAACACATGGTGGAATTGCACAGGGGGCCTGCAAATGGCAAATTGTTTAAGCCAAGTCTACACTAGAAAAGATTTGTTGGTATAGCTGGATAGACAAACTCTCCTAGCATAAACACATCAGGAAAAAAGTGCTTTTGCCAGAACAGGTTATACTGATTCAGCTGAACTTTACTGAACTCTAGTAGCAAAAGAAGCTTTATGCCAGTATAACTGCATCTACACCAAGGCTTGTGCCAGTATAGAAATGTCACCAAAAAAATCACATCCCTGACCAACACTGCTATACCCAGCCAAAGTTAGAACTAGCCTTAGTCTCTCTTTGTCACAGTTCCCCATCTGTAAAATGGGGCTAACAACACTTCCTTACTCATAGACCTGTTGTGAGAATAAATACGTTAAAGATTGTGAAGTGTTCAGACACTGCAGTGATGGCGTGCATATATATGTATGGGGACCTTAGATAGATTTCTTGAAAGGGAGCTTGTGACGAAGTGGGGATTTTCCCTTGTTATGTTGTATGAGTCTTACTGTTGAGCCTATGTGAGTTTTACTGTTTTGCATGAATACTGTGCATGCCTCAGTTTCCCTGTGTGCTGCACCAATACATCCCTATTCCCACCACCGAGATGTGACTTTGGCTAAGACCTCTGGGGCAGGTGAAGCTGCTCCAGCTGCCTGCACATATGCTATGACCAATGCCCTTCGTAACCTGAGACCCAGGAGGGGGATGCAACCAGGTGAGGACCAGGTCACTCTTTGCTCAGGAAGCAAGACAAAGAGAAGGAGGAGAAGCAACTGGAGTGTCTGAGGTTGGGTCACTGGAAGCTGTCAGTTTGCTTGGGGGCACTGGAAGAGGGGGAGTCCAGGGCTTCTGACCCAGGACTCCCCAAGATGGACTTGGCTGAAAGTCACTGATTTCTGTGCTAATAAGTTCTGTTCTATGCTGTGCTCCTGTCGACTTATAAACCTTCTGTTTTACGCTAGCTCAGAGTCATGTCTAACTGCCGAGTTGGGGTGCAGGGTCCTCTGGATTCCCCAGGAGCCCTGCCCGGGCAGACTCACTGTGGGAAGTGCACGGTGTGAAAGGGGATGCTGAATGCTCTGAGGTCAGACCCAGAAAGGTTGAAGCTGTGTAAGCTTCTTGCCCTAGAGACAGTATGCTCAGAGAGAGGATGCATGCTCCCCCAGAGTCCTGGCTGGTTTCATACCAAGTAGTTTCAGAGCATCTCTCCGTGACAGAGCTCAGCTCTCAACAGTTTGAGAAAGGCTGGTTTATGACATCAGAGACACCATGAGAGTGAAACCTGAGTACCTGAGAAGGGATATAATTTTTATTCATACTGATAAAATCAGTTAGTTTTTTTTTTGGGGGGGGGGTCTTGTTTTGTTTTGCTATGCTTTTTGGGGAGGATGGCTTATCTCAGGGGTGTGGGTTTTATATTACCTTGTTAACTTAACTGTCAAAGAAATGCTTTGGTGGGCCAGGGTTATCACCAGTCTACACAATGTCTTCCCCCACCTCAAATCCTGTCAACATTCACTTATTAGAGATAGAGTGGTGAGGTAATATCTTTTATTGGATCAACTTCTGTTAGTGAGAGAATGAGCCTTTGAACCACACAGAGCTCTTCTTCAGGTCTGAGACAGAAATTCCCAGTGTCACAGTAAAATGCAAGATGGAACAGATTGTTTAGCATAAGTAGTTAGCACATATTGTAAAGGACCATTTAAGGCTGAGTGGCCTGTTAACACCACTGCAGTCATAGGACAAAAAAGAGCCTGGGACTGGGAGTTTAAATTCATTACTCTGCTAGACACCAGAAATCATGGATTGAACAGAGACACTGGATTTATGGTTTATTACAACAATCTGTAACCTACTAACCCTCTCTTTTTGTCCTATGATTGTAGTGGTGTCACTCTACCTTGAATGGCCCCACTCTACCTTGAATGGCCCCTTACAATATATGCTAACTACATATGCTAAACAATCTGTCTCACCTGTCATTTTGCTGTGACTCTGGGAGTTCCTTTCCTAGACTAAAAGAAGAACTCTATATGTTGCTTGAAAGCTCGTCTCTTTCACCAACAGAAGTTGCTCCAATAAAAGAGATTACCTCACTCACCTTGTCTCTCTATCCTATCCTGGGACTGACAAAGCTACAACTACACTGCATGCAACATTCATTTATCTCCTTTTCCCAGTCACGATGGCTGTATCCATGCTAGACTTTCTTTCCTAAAATTTTCCACATTTACAATCACAGGTGCAGCTCCATTGACTCCAAAATATCATACCATCTAGCCCTGAGATCTAGACAATACAATGTTAAACACATCGACGGGCAATGTAAATAGTAAGAGTGGGAAATAAGTCTAATGCAGACAACCAAGGCCAGTGTGGAGAACTCCCCAGAGTGACAGACAGTAAGGATATCACCTAGCATGGGCCTGCATGGTAAAATTAAAGTGCCTGATCTTCACTATGTTTTTACTTCAGGATAACTTATTCATGTTAGATACCCCAAGGTAAAAATGCACCGTTTTTAGCTGTGAATACAAAGCCTGAGTAGACACTCACTGGGCTTTCTGAGCCTTACATGGGAATACCCACATAGGGAAGGAGAAGGCCCTAAATCATTTACAAAAAGCCATCCTCAATGGATTGCATCGGAAGAAGTGGGTTTTTTACCCACAAAAGCTTATGCCCAAATAAATCTGTTAGTCTTTAAGGTGCCACCGGACTCCTCGTTGTTTTTGTAGATACAAACTAACACGGCTACCCCTCTGATACTTATCCTCAATGGATGCTTTTAAAATTACAAATGAAATGTAAAAGTAGTACTGATGAATGTTGAAATACTATTAAAGGCTACCATCATGGCAGTGCTGATGAAAGAGCAGAGCAAGAGATTTGGTCTAAGAAGCCCACATTAAAAAGTAGTAATTTTAAATTATGTAAATGATCATTTCACTACAAATAGTTTGAAAGATATGTACTATATACACCTTACTAATCAGTGTGGGTGCTTGCAGGTAGGCATATGAATAATAATTCCATGATTAGGCAAATGAATTCCAAACTCTGCTGTTATAATGAGATATTTATATGGTTGGAATCAAATTGCTCAATTTACCCAAGACATTTTATCTTTCTCATTTAGCCTATCACATCACTGGAAATTGTCAGAAGATAATTACTGTGGAAGCCAAGTTCTTATCTGCATAAAACTCAATAGCATATAATAATTAGCTGCAAATTAAAACAGCAGCAGAAATATCGTAGCTTTTAATATACAGTTATACAAACAACAGCGTATTACATGCACCACAAGAAATAATTACAGGAATATGCAAAACTCTTGCTTACAGCCATATGTCTAGAATGAAATGCTTCATACATCTGAAATAAAAATAAGTGAATTCTTTCCCAAGAAGGAGTTGGAAACTATAAAAGGACATTCACTGCATGAAAGGCGATGGGTGACTGTGGATAGCTGCAGAAAAAGCATATGAGCAGAGTTTGAACAAAGATTTAATTTGCGTAACTACTGAAAAAGCTTGGGTATAATGATAAAGTTACAGATAAAGACCTCTATTCCACAACACTTAAACACATGCTTAACCATAAGCATGTGTGTAATTATATTGAAGTCAATGAAACTGTTTATGTCTTTAAAGTTAAGCACATATATAACTATCTGCAGGGTGTAGGTTTTAGGTCCTGATCTTGCAAGGTGATCCATCAGGGCATAAGGGTCTGCTCATAGAGATTCCTTTAAAGCATCAAGGCCTTAATCTTTACTTTGTGCCTGTATATCTATTAGCACCTGCAGCCATGCTACATTTTTCAAAAATTGTACATCCATATTTTATATGGAATGCAGAAAGTCTTACTGAAAACTAAAGAGAAACCACCATGTAAATAAATAAATAAATACATAAGAGTTAAAAGTATTATTAGATACCTCACCTGTCCCATAGTCCTCATGGCCATTCTGGTGGTTTTACAATCTCATTTCCCTTTAGAAGGAATTCTCTACTTTTGCTATGTAAAAGACCCACCACAAACAACAGGGGAAACTGACTGACTGATTGTGTATGGCAAAGTGTGATGCTGACGCCACACAAAGTGCTGTCAAATACACAAAATAAACAACTGAACAAAAAAATTAAGATTTTTTTCTCGAATTTCTTGCACTTACAGTTGTATTAGGTGTCATAACAATGGTTGAGAAAACATGTTGTGTCAGCCATGTGATTTTTAGCTGATGATATCCCTTTAAGAGTAAGAGGATGGATTTGGCTGTGAGCAGCAGAAAGCAAAAAAGAGAAATAAAAGGAGATAAGATAAAAGTGAAGTAGATGGAACAGACTGAAGAAAAGATCACTCACCGGAGGAGAGGAAAAAAGAGAAATACAAAAAGGGGATGAGGAGAAATAAAGAGAGTGGAAGGGAATAGTGAAGATAATTATGCTCCATCTGTATTGGAAATTGAAACAGGGTGCTGGTCACAGCTTCAAATTGGACTCCATGGAAGCCAGCACCCTGGTCACTTAGAACACCTGTGGCACTGGGGGCAGTTAAGGTAGAAGTGAGCAATTACATCTGCTGGTAGCCTAATGAGTTAATGACGTAATTAGCACACAAGCTGGAGAACCGGGGAATAACAGCAGGCAGTAAGAGGCCATGTCTACCATTACAAGCTTACTGTGACACACATCTGTACTGATACAGCTGTGCTGCAGTAAGATCGCTCATGTAGCCGCGTTATGCCGACGGAAGAGAGCTCTCCCGCCGACATAGCGCTGTGCATACCCCTATGTTTTTTCATACCCTTGAGCGACAAAAGTTTTGCTGACATATATGCTAGTGTAGACATGGCCAAAGGCTAACCCAGGGAGCAGGAAAGGGCTGGTCATAATTGCTGCTATATGGTTATATTGTACCTGGAGCCAGAGCCGGCTCTAGGCATAAGCAGACTAAGCAAGGGAGCCCCCATTCGCTTTTTATTATAAGAACTTGCTTATTTCTTATAAGAACTTTGCCCCCCAAAATATTCCTGCATAGGGTCCCAAATGGGCTAGCACCAGCACTCCCTGGAGCTTAAGAATGAGATGAACAATAAGGACAAGTGGTGATGGTACCATGATGGACCTGTGTGGTGCTTAATTCACCAAGAGGACTTACCAACCAGGGTTTCCAGGAGCTGAAGGGGGAACCCATTCGCAGGGATTAAGCTGTGACTCTGAAGTGTAATAAGTGTGAATGGAAAACTTACAGAGGGTAAATAACCACACAAATGCTTTCTCTACAAATGACTTCCTTGAAATAGGCCATCATTGCCACAGTTCATGAGGAACATGCACAAAGCCTAATTCTAAAACAGAAGTTCCACCAACACCTACAATACAGACAGTAATGGTTATAACATGGATAAGATATAGTTCAGTCTTACCTGTGTAGATGTGTTTAACCAGGTTGCTAAATCATATTACAACACTGGGGTGAGATATTCATTCTCCACCCCCTGCTCTGGCCCATTTATGCCAGGTAAAAGACCTGGATTGGCATAAAGAGGCCCTCAAACCCAATATCCAGCCAGGGGAGGATTCCTCCAGTGCAGGCATTGTGGAAGACAGCTATAAGGCTGCCCTCTCAGCACCCCCTTGCAAGCCCTGGCATAAGGGACATACAGGGGGTGGGGCATGAAGGGAATGTTGGGGGGAGCACAGTGGCCCACAGGACAGCCAATGGAGGCTGCCATGACTGGCTCATATCAGGGTCTCCCAGGGCTCTCTAAGTTACCTCAGGGGCCTTTCCAAGGCACTGGACCAGTCCAGGGTCAGAAGGGTGCAAAAGTGGTTTAATGGTGCCTTAGCCCCTGCCTTCTATGGGTTGCAAATTCTAGACACAGTTCAGAATCTCACCCCTGGACTGTAGTATAATTCAGTGCTATTTACATAGAATGTGTTTTAACCATACCAATATATACTACCATCTTGTAACTATGATACACAACTTGGCAGTTGCTGGCTATGCACAAGTCACAGTGATGTTTAATTTTACATAATCTGCAGTTTCAACTGGATATTGCATTTCTGTCCTCAGCTGTTGTGTAGTGTTGTTACATGCTCAGGGCCGGCTCTAGGCACCAGCGTTCCAAGCGTGTGCTTGGGGCAGTGCTTCTCAAGGGGCAGCACTCCGGCCCTTTTGGGGTGGCTCTTTTCAAGGGGCAGCACTCCGTTTTTTTTTTTTTTTTTTTTTGCTTCAGCGGCGGCACTCCGGCTTTTTTTTTTTCGCGTGGGGCGGCAAAAAACCTGGAGCTGGCCCTGTACATGCTAATATTAACAACTGTGTTTCACTCCAGAGAGTGCCTTCCTTTCACTGATGAGGGAAGAAACAGTGAACCCAAGTCGTGAGAAACAAGGTGGTGAGGTAATACTGTGAGCTGAGGGGTGAAAACATTATCTACTATCTGTTATTGGACCAATTTCAGTTGGTGAGAGAGACAAGGTTTCAAGCTTACACAGAGCTCTTCTTCAGGTCTGGGAAATGTACACCTTTGTAAGCTGTGTAAGCTCGAAAGCTTGTCTCTGTCACCAACAGAAGTTGGTCCAATAAAAGTATTATCTCACCCACCTTGTCTCTCTAATATCCTGAGACCTACATGGCTAGAACAACGCTACATAACCCACATAGGAGAAGTTTCTTCCTATCCCTGTCAGAGATGAGTTGGGTTTTGAGGCCCTGCTATCATAACATCCCTTAATATTTAAAAACACTACAGCTGATATTAAACATGAATTATCTTTGTATCATATGGATTAGAAGGAATTTAAAAAACAGAGATGGATGCTGCTAATTTTATCAATGATTTCAGTACTCACAGTTTATGACATCACTACCCTCCAATTACAGTTTTGTAATCATATTTTCGCATTAGCCTATCTCTATGGATTAGATTACTGATTCTTGCATCCCTACCGTACATGTAATAACCTTCTTAATTAATACAAGAGCATGAATAGAAGTGTTTTTATGTTACTCTATGATTCAAGTCATCCGGCCAAAGAACTGCGAAAGTGCTCTAGTTATGGTTGCAACATCTAAAGACAAACATTCCTCAAATAACTGAGGTGAATGCTCTGGGGATCGCGTGATCGCAGAGCTTTCATCAGCATGACCTCAGCTGGCTGAAAGAGTCAGAAGTACTGTGGATATTGTTCAGATGAAACAAACTGTGCTGATATATATGTTTACAATAAATATCTAGTAAAGGATCACAGCAATAATTACATATGCTCACATGATTGCTTACAGATTCACATGAAACACTAAAGACAGGATGAAAATGGTTTGGAAGAAGGTTTTAAGGGATTTACCTACAGATAGGGTTGGGTTATTTCACTACCATTTATTATCAATCTTCAAACAGATAAGGTATAGTCTAAAGCTGAAAATTACACAGGCAAATCTGTTACTTGTTTCCATTTGACTTTGTATGTTTTCACACTCTCGTATCTCAGAAATAACCAAATAGAATTTTATCAAATTTTCCAAACAAATTCACTTGTGATCAGATAATTTCTCACCCAAAGGGTAATTTTGTCAAAAGGTGTAAGTCTTGAAATTAGAGATGGGTCAAAGTCGGAATCTGAATCTCATTGAATTTTGAGGGCAGAATGGGTTTTGATTCAGCAAGAGCCTGTTTTATTGTTCTGCCTTGGATGCAGCCAAAATCTCACATGGTCAGCCATCTAGTAGGGAAGTTTAACATGGGAATGGGAGGCTTCAAAGTCTGCCACAGAATTGGCATTTGACTTTGAGCAAGTCATTTAACGTCTCTGTGCCTCAGTTTCCCCATCTTTGAAATGTGTATAGTAACACTTGACTTTGTAAAGGCCTTTGAGATCCTTGGATGAAAAACATGTAAGGGAAAATTATTATTAATGGTATTAGCAGTATTCTGTAAAATTCTAGTGAAACCTTCATCTGCATGAATTTCAAGTAAGTTCATCATGCGTCTGAATTGTGGATAGGCTTTGCCACCACTAACCCCCTGGAAGCCCATTTAACCTGTTGGTTTGGCTATTTCTTATGTAAGTGGCTGGTACCAGAGTAGCCAGGACTCCTGAGTTCAACCCCTATTTTGCTGTGAGACCCTGAGCAATTTTCTTAACCTCTCTATGCATCAGTTTGCGCATCAGTAACTTGTGGTTAATAATGTTTACCTATATTTGTAAAGTGCTTTGTGATCTCCAGATGGAAAGTGCTAAGATTATACTGCACCATTCCTAGGCATTCATTTGGCTGGAAATCAGGAACCTCCCCAGCATTTTAACAGTGAATTTGTAGCCATGTCAGTCCCAGGATATTAGAGAGATGAGGTGGGGCAACAGAAGTTGGTCAAAAAAAGATATTACCTCACCCATCTTGTCTCTCTAGCATTTTAACAGTCAATCTCTTCAGAAAACTATTCAGAACACTGGATGCCTGTAGCTGATTCTCAGTACCACGTTCTGTCTAGCAAATTTTTCTTGAATAGAATATTCTACTGCTTTATTAAGCTGTATGGTATGGAAGATCAATGAGTGATATTCAGTTAGCCAGAGCAGGGAAGGGTTATGTTCACCTCACCACAGATATATGATTTAGTGTCAAATTGAGGATGACGTATCAGTCACAGCATAGTCAGAAGTATTCTAGTCTACCAGACCTGCTTTATCTAGTTCCTCCAATATAAATGTCTTCTGTAAAAAAATATAAAAAATATAAAAAGCACCACAGAATTTTTTGTGGGGTGGGGGAGAGGGAGAAACAACAATGAGGTGAATCTGTTGCAGAACTTTCAGCATTCATTTGGAGAGTGGCTTACTTTCAAATATGGGTTCTTGGTATCAGGTAAAGATGGCAACACATCCCTTATGTGTAAGGATAGTGGTATTATGCATGTTGTGTGCTTTGCACACTTATTAAGCATGTTGGTCAATTACATGTCTGTAGGATGTCAGTGCTTTGTTAAACCCTCCTGCTTTCCATACCTGAACAGGTGGGAAGTTTTGTGATAGTCAAGCTTGAGAGCTAGGGGAAAGGGCTAAGGGCCCTCAGAAGCTAAGTTATTGGGTTCAGAACAAAAGGAACTGGATGAAATTCTATGGCCTGTGTTATACAGGTCAGATTAGCTGACCCAATGGTTCCTTTTGGTATTAAAATCTATGAATCTATGAAAGCTAAGGCCAGAATTTCCAAACTTGGATACCCAAGTTCAGCACAAATTTTTATTCAGAAATTTACATAAAAGTAGCTTGATTTTCAAGCACCCACAGCTCCTATTAGAATCAATGAAAATCAGACAACTTTTATTTAGGTCTCCATTATTCTTTTTGTGTTTAAGTGTCAAACTTAACTAACCCAAGTTTGAACATCTTAGCCTAATTAAAGTTCTACAAAGAAAAATCCTCAGTAGTTAGTGCAAGAACAGGACAGAGGGTTAGAATCAGAAAGTAAAAGAAAGGAAGCCCACAGTACAGTTTTGTACAGATGGCTCTCTTTGTTTTTATGTGTGTATATGAAACCTTTTTAGTTTTTCAGCAGTTTTAATTCTTTGTGGTGATAAAACAGCATGGAAAAAGCATTCACTTGGCAATAGTGATATGCCATACTGTGAGTGGTGGTGATGCCATCAGTTAACAGTGCTATATAAGTACTGAACATGATAGCAGGTAGGTGGTAAGGTTGTGTGAATGCACCATACTTCATCTGCGGGGTTTGAATCCTTCCTTGAGTCATAAGCAACAAAGAGTTCAATGGCCTTATCCTCTACATTGCCTATGTATTTCATCATGGTTGGTAGTCCCTGTGGAGAAGCATAGTAGTAGAAACATTGATAGGGAAGAAACTTATATAGTAGCTGCCAGCAGTAGGCTTGCCTGAAGCTAGTCTCACTATCATTAACAATACATCACTCACAAAGCTTTTAACTGTGGCATGTGAGAAGTGTACTCTCTGAAGTCCAGAGGATCTTAGTTCAGAGACTAGAAGAGAAAGAAGATGGCCTAGTAATTGATCCATCAGACTCAGACTCTAGAAACCTATGTTCAATTCCTGGTTCTGCTACAGATTTCTTATCTGACCTTTGGCCCAGGTTTTTAAAGGTATTTAGGCACTGCTGCACTCAGCATTGCAAAGGAGTCCAAATCTCATTTTTAAAGGGATTTAGGTGCTAAGGAATCCAAATCTCATTGCCAGACTGTGGAACTTAGGTTCTTAAATGCTTCCCTACCTCACAGGAATGTTGTGAGGTGCTCAGATTTATTCTTGCTCTGTAAGTAGATAGACAGTAGGAAAAATCTTGCCAAAACCTGAGCTTCATCAGGATGTGTTACAATATGTTATAACTCCACAACCTTTATGTATGAAGCTTCTGGAATAGCCATATGTGATGCTGATACCAGTTTTGATAACTTCTTCTGCCTATCTGAAGGGACTCCTTAGTGCCCACACAAGAATACATAGCTTGGCTACATTGTTTGATCCACTTGCCTAGGACAGAAGTAACACTCCTTCCTTCCTATACAAAGGATCAAATTCTTCTTCTCTCAGTTACGCTAGTGTAAATCTGGAGAAACTGCTCTTGGTCACACTGATATATAACTGGAGTAACACCACTGAAGTCAATGGCCCAGTGTAACCAAAGGTATATCTACACTGCAATACAAGACCCGTGGCACAGCCATGGCTGGCCTGGGTCAGCTGACTCAAGCTCACAGGGCTTGGGCTGAGAGGCTGAAAATTGCAGAGTAGCAATTTGGGCTTGGGCTGGAGCCCAGGCTCTGAAACCCTGCAAGGGGTGGGGATGGTTTCAGAGCCTCAGTTCCAGTCTGAGTCCAAACATCTCCACTGCAATTTCTAGCCAAGCAACCGGAGCCATCACAGTCCGAATCAGCTGACCCTGGCTCTGAGACTTGATGCTGCAGGTTTTTTTATTGCAGTGTAGATGTACCCCAGGAAGCAAATTTGATCTGTATTGTGGATCACTGGAAGGATATTCTGATAAATAAATACTGTGTTTCATGTATTCATCATCTACCTTCCTCCCAAATGGCCTGTTACTTTTCCTGAAAGAGAATCTTCTAGAAGTTTCAAGGAATAAAAAAGTGACAAGTGTAAGAGTAGAGAGCATCAAAAATGGATAAATTCAGCCTGTCTTTATTCCCATATTCTGCTAGAGACAGAGAAAACCCAAGGTATATTGTCAAGGGAAGAGTCCGCTGTATCTACCTCTAGCAAAAATTGCTCTTCTTCCTCTGATTTGCTCACTAAGGCATTTAGTCAGAATTCAACTTCTGTGTTGCTGGAGGGCTTACAGGCCTAAAGGGATATCTTTCTTTTAAGATAACGCTATACAATAGTGATGATAGGTTTTTATGTGTACATAAAAGACATTGAGATACCATGGTAACAGACACCCTATGAAACCCTAGACTGGCAGATAAGCGGGTAGACAGACAAATAGACAGCTAGATTAGATTAGCTATCATTTGTATTTTAGCATATATGTATCAAGTGAAAGGTGCAAGAGAAACTCCTTTAGCATCATAGTCCTGACAGAAAAGGTCTATTATACATCTCTGTTAATATTTTTCAAATGTGGCTGCTGATAAATATGAACAGAAGAACCTAAGTGCCAGATTTGCATAGACTCATAGACTTTAAGGTCAGAAGGGACCATTATGATCATCTGGTCTGACCCCCTGCATGCTGCAGGCCACAAAACCCTTCCCTGGACTCTGCCGTTGAAGTCCCCAATCCTGTGTTTTAGTGACTTCCATCGGCAGAGACCCTCCTGCTAGTGATCCCTGCCCCATGCTGCGGAGGAAGGCGAAAAACCTCCAGAGGCTCAGCCAATTTACCCTGGAGGAAAATTCCTTCCCTACCCCAAATATGGCGATCAGTAAGACCCCGAGCATGTAGGCAAGAGTCTCTAGTCTGACCCCTGTTGGCCATTATACTATTTACATACCATTGCTTGGTTTTCCTTGGCTACTAAGTTTTACCATTAAACCAATCCCTCCATAAACTTATCTAACTTAATCTTAAAACTAGACAGGTCCGTCGCCCCCACCGTTTCCCTCGGAAGGCCGTTCCAATATTTCACCCCTCTGACGGTCAGAAACCTTCGTCTAATTTCAAGCCTGAACTTCCCCACGGCCAGTTTATATCCATTCGTTCTCGTGTCCACATTAGTACTAAGCTGGAATAGTTCCTCTCCCTCCCTTGTATTTATCCCTCTGATATATTTAAAGATAGCAATCATATCTCCCCTCAGCCTTCGCTTTGTCAGACTAAACAACTCAAGCTCCTCTAGTCTCCTTTCATACGACAGGTTTTCCATTCCTCTGATCATCCCCTGATCATGTTGTTTGTTCTCTCATCCTCTTCCCAGAGGGGGAAGTGTTTGCAGCGGAGTATCTTGGTTTGGTAGGGTTTTTTATTTATTAAATAAATATACCTGTTGCTGTGTGTTTATATTAAGGAAGGAAAGGTCAAAGAAATGCATAAGTGCACTACTTATTCTTCAGAACATACTACATGTCAGTTGCTCATCTAAGGGCTTGTCTACACTAGCAATTTACAGCGCTGCAACTTTCTCGCTCAGGGGTGTGAAAAAACACACCCCTGAGCACAGCAAGTTTCAGCGCTGTAAAGCGCCCTCATGGAGATGTTTTTTTTAGAGTGCTGTGAGAACTCTCTCCCAGCGCTGAGTTGCGACCACACAAGGCACGTTAAAGCCCTGCCACGGCAGCGCTTTAGCATTGCCCATGTAGACTAGCCCTTAGGCTGTGTTTGGACTAAGAGGAGAGAAAAGGTAGTTCTTGGCATAATTAAGAATCTTTATTTCTTCTGACCATCCTCCTTTTATCACAGTCTATCTTTATACGCTTTTTTCCTCTTTACTATAGTAGTGGTCTTGAATTCTGCTAAGACCAACTTCTCCCCAACCACAGGCCATTATTATAGGGTCATAATGGGAGTAATTTATTCAGATATCACTCACCCAACCCACTTTTATTGGGGGGGGGCACTAAGCAGGTCAGGTTATACAGTAGTGTATAGACTTTTGTAATCCAGCCAGGGCAATTCATAATAAACCATACAGAGCAGATCTTTCTACAGTCCTCTCTTTCTTATTACTACTGGGTGAATTATCAACAATAGTCTACCATCAGGGTAAAGCTCATCTGTGCAGCAGACAGAACTTTCTAGTGAGCTAGTCTGAGACTGTGGAATGAACTACCTCTGGAACTAAGGAGGACAAACCTCATCACCTTCCACTCCAAATGCCAGGCACCGTTCCTCAACATTATCTTCTCTAACATATACATATAGAAAGTAGTCTGTACATTTTAAAAAAATCCTACCAATACAAAACACTACATTGCACACACAGTTCTTCCCCCAGGGAGAAGATGGGAAAAAGAATGGCCCACGTGTGAAAGACGTCATCTCACTTTATGCACTACTAGAAGGCATTCACATACTGTGGTGATGAGGGCAGTATAACAACCTATACAGTATAGAATAGAATCAGTATACTGCAATTAAAATGGAAGTTAGAGACATCATTTATCAGCTGTTTTAACTACAGGTCAGTGTATCTAAAAGGCTGTAATTTTTGACTGCTTTCCTCAAAGAAGGGAATTGCTTTTCCCTCAATATGGCATTTCATCACTTTACGATCCTGTGAGTGTAATCCTTTGGTATTAGAGCCTCTTATTGACAGTGCAGTAAACCTGCTCTGAGAGTAGCAGAAAAGTGAAATAAAAAATGGACAAAATGTATGTTTGGCAGAACACAACACTGAAATCAATTGGTGGTGTTCCATCCAGTCAGCTCAATAGGAGTTTCAACCAATGACCTCCCAGTCAAAAAGATGTCCAGCAACCTTTTGACAGCTGTTGGGGTTATTATCAAAACCATTATATAGTTCCTATCTATTTGCAGCAACTTGACATCATTTGCAGGGGGCAGCCTGAAGTTCTGGACTGAGAGTTTTGGTTGCTGCATCTGAAACTAAATTATAAGGGCAGAGATGAGAGCGTGCTCAGCAGGGACTTACAGTAAGCAGATTAAAACTTTCAGCTTTTACTTCAGAGAAGAGAGGGCAATAGAAGTGCAATCTCTGCTTGTAGTGTCCAGAGCCAATGATATTATTAATGTAATTGAAGAGCAAGACAGACCAAGGCCTAGACTCTATCTCTGTGCAGTTAACACATAGGGCATGATATTGCAGAAAATATCTGCAGAATTTTGCATTGTCTCCGTCACAGAAGGCCAAACTATTCTAGGTACAGTTCAGTCAAGCTGCTTAGAACCTAAAAACGAAGGACATGATTCAACAAGGTAGACAGCTCATACCTCATTTGAATCCTTTTCTGAACTGGAGCTTAAATGGAGGGAGTTGCACAGCAGCTCAAGGAAAGGAGAGGAGAGGCAAGGCAAGGGAAGGCAAAGAGAGGGGGGGCTAGCTCAGTGGTTTGAGCGTTGGCCTACTAAATGTAGAGTTGTGAATTCAATCCTTGAGGGGGCCACTTAGAGATCTGGGGCAAAAAATCAGTAATTGGTTCTACTAGTGAAAGCAGGGGGCTGGACTTGATGATCTTTCAGGGTCCCTTCCAGTTCTATGAGATAGGTATATCTCCATATATTTAAAAAAAAAAAAAGGGGTCAATGTATTTACTAGCATCATTCCCACGAGCCAAGTTATCACATTGACTTGGGTGGAGGCTGTGAGCTTCCCTGGGGAAAGGGCAGTCAAAGACAGGCTTACCATGACTAACCAGCATTAAGTAGTAGCTACATTAGGGAAAACAGCCCTCTAAATAGTGAGCATCCTCTAAGGCAGTGGGGGTCTCATAGTGCAGCCACCAACTCTTGCTGGTTAGGCAGACAAGGTGCATACAGGAGCAATAGGAAGAGGAGAGGCTACTGCTTTATCCCCCACCCCCATCACTGCCCAGGAGGTTGTCGTGGCTACCAAAAAGTCGCTGATGGCCACCACAGTGGCTGCATTTGAGAAATGCTGCTCTAAGATGAGAAGCCTATAGAGCTTCCAACAGCTGCAGAGGTCCCTTGTGCATAGGTCCCTCATTCAAAGCCAGGAAACAGTTCTTGTTTAATTGTAAACTGTGTGTTCATTCAGTGGGACAAATTGTATCACATCCTTATTGTATTTAAATTGTGCATAGCTAAGCTATGTAATTGTGGGATGCTATCACTGTTACCCTTGTCCTCTGCTTCCTTCTCCCTTCTATTGATTGCTAAACCTATTTGTTATGCCTTCTTTTCAAATAAGATTGCAAGCTCTTTAGAGACTGTGTCTTGCTATATGTTTCAGAGAGCTCAGTACAATGGGATCCCAGTCCTGATCCTAGCCTTTAGGCATGACAATAACAATAACAATATCCCTTTGACACTTTGACGTGAGATACACTTATTTGAAAAAGTGCTGTTTTATGACATGCTTATAACATTACAGTCAAATCAAATCAATTGTATTTCTGCTGTTAATTGAGTAATCCATCTTTTTTTTTATCTGACAATTCTGTAAATACGAAAACATTAGCACCTTACCCGTTAAAATGAATATTGTATTAGTTCAGGAGTCTTAATTCACTATTTGTCAAGAGCTTTCAGGCCCTCGGATGGAGGTGATATATAAGTGTGAGGCATTATTATATTTATTTGGCTTTTTTGCTTTATCTAGTTTGCAGCAAGTACATTCCTATCCCACACCAATGGCCTACACAGTGTTACCAACTCTCATTATTTTATTGCAAGGCTCTCGGTAATTGATGTTTTTCTCAAACACTAACTCCTGTAGTATTGTAATTACATAAAAATCTTAGCTTTCATTTTTTAAAGTAAGTTTCTAGCCATTATGTAATATGTGACCTGAGTGTTCTCTAAAGGTATGTCTACACAGCAACTAGACACCCAGCCACCCACCCAGCCTGGCCCGTGCTAGGTGCCTCAGGCTTGCAGGGCTATGGCTGCAAGGTGGGAGAGTCCCAGAGCTCAGGCTGCAGCTGAAGCCCGGAAGTCTACACAGCAATGAAACAGCCCCGCAGCCTGAGCCCCAGGAGCCCGAGTTGGCTGGCACAGGCCAGATGCCGATTTTTCTTTGCTGTGTAAACATATCCTGAGGCTCAAAAACCAGAAGAGAAACAAAAGGACGGTACAGTTAATTTTTTTAAATCTCATGATTCCTAAATCAATCTCAGGATTTTGCAGGGACCAGACTACTGATTTTTTGACTGCCTGGGGTTGGGAATGCTGTGTAAATTATAAAAAATTATAATTCCTCTCATATAGGTGATTGTGCATATTCCTACATATAATTCAAGACGTTTGTGATGGAAATATAATTTTAAAATAAGTATTGGCAGAAGATTAGACAGATCTTTTAAAATGAGGAAAGGATTAATTGTGTTGGAAACTAAATATAGGGACATGTCTATCGTGTATTATTATATTGCACCCAGCACTATGCCATCTGAGCAGGGGGAGTGGCAATCTGTTGATTTTGTTTCTCTCTGGGTTATTTTCCTTTGGGATTAAGCCAAAATTGAAGCGACAAGGTAAAAATCAGTGCGTGATAGATAGCTCTAAACTTTCACTGACTCCTCAATGAAAACGAGCTACTAAATAAAGAGAAACAAATGTGTCTCTCTCTTCATCGGCCTTAAGCAGTACAGCTTCCCAGTTCGAAAGTCTGCCATGTTACATGTACAGATTACCATTGGGGATTGATTATAGCAGTATTTAAAAATCTCACACTAGCCATGCTTTATGGTTCTTCTTCCACTGGAGAAAGCATGATCGCCCCCTACTGGCCAAATGCCAATGACTCAGCGGATGGAATTGTGCTAAAGAACACGCTGGCGACTCTGTCTACAGACGGGGGACATGTGCCTATTGTGTGCGCAGGGAGAGGCAGCGAGAGAGGAAAAGACACCTCAATAGGCTACAACCGGGCAACAGACATGGGGGGCGGGAGAGCCCGATATATCTATCTCTTTCCTGTTCGGAAGTATTTAGATGCCAGGATTGGACAGGGGCGCCTGTTCCACCCGTCCGCTATCCGGTGGGCAGGGAACGCCAGTCTCAACAACTCCACTCTGTTCTTTTAAACGATAAACTCAGGAGCCCATCTGTCTCCTCCTGCTGCAGAAAGAGGATGGAAGTGAAGGGGGGGGGGGTGTCCCACCAAGCCAAAGAGCCTGGCCCCTGTTCCTTTTCCGTCCCGACAGCGACTCCTCTTCTTTACTCTTTGATCGTTTTGACAGGGAGCCAACAGGCAAACGGTGGAGGGCAGACAGCAAACCCTCGCCCCTTGGACATGGAGCCTGTGTGTGCTTTCTGCAGGCTGCGGGACTGGCTGCTGGGAATTCGCCCTGGGTGATTGCTGCTGACAGGTCAATTACAGCAGAAGACTTGCATTTCTAGTTGCCGCACTGCACTGGTGTGTAATAAACTGGTGTTTACTGTAACTCTCAGGGTGGTGTTGCAACGGGGCAGAGTGTACGGCGTGGCCAATGTTGAACTCTACTGATCTCCTGTATGTAAATCACCTTGAATATGGGGTTCATAAACTGGGCAGCGCCAGCAAGCAAAATCAGCCGCTACTTTCTCACCACTTCTCTTCAGCTCCAGGCCGGCCAAGGAGGGGAGGTTATTCGGGATTATAGCAATACATAAGAACCCAGCCAGAGCATCAGAGCCCTGTTTCAAATCTACTGTGGTGGGCTCTTAGAGGGGGGGAGAGAGAGAGAGAAATGAGAGGCAAAGAAGAGAAGGCTTCATTAAGAGGTTGGTTTAATTTTAAAATTGTTACAATCTCGCTCTGCCTTGTTTAAGGCTCCGAGAAGAAACTTTTACTGGTAACAATGATATTCCTGGCTGGAGAGCAGAGGAGGCTGAGTACCTGACATTTGATAAGGACTTTAATTACCTTTTCACTAAAAGAGGAAGGAGACCTGAAAAACAGGGTGGGACAACAGTGATTGAACCGAGGCTGCAATTTCAGCTTTCTTGCTCTTTAACTGGGGTGGCGTGAGGCGGGGGTCTGGAAAGGAGGGTCTGCGGGGAAACAGTGAGAGCAACGCTGACAACGGGTATTTGCAAGCGAGCGGCTGCTGCAGCCAAGCAGGAACAGGGGGAAGGCGCTCGAGAGCTGCGGTGCAGCCAAGGCAGGCTTGACAAGAGACCCTGGCAGAGGTGTCACAGGGAAAGCCTGTGTGGGCGCTGGGGTGGGGCGAGGACGGGGGCAGGGGGACTAAGAGGGGGTGCTGCAATGGCATGTGGCGGGAGGAATGCTTCTCCGCCGCGTTAGCAGACGATTGTAACTTGCGATATTGCCTTGCTCGGATTAGTCCAGAAGAGGCGGTTTTGCAACCCAGCTAGGCAAAGCAAGGAGTGGAAGAAACCGGAGCTCGGAGGAACTGAGCAGAACTGCTCCAGCTCTGCGACCCCGCCTCTCCCCAAAGCCAGCTGTGGCTTTGGCGTGTCTGTTTCCTCTCGTTCCGAAAGCCCTTTACACTCTAGGAGAGGAGACCCAATTTCAGGTTCCCGGATCTGTCTGGGGAAGGGTGTGGGGAGCCCTTCTAAAGACACCTGAGGCTGGGGAGCCGGCCGGTAGCAACTCCTTCATTCTCTGCCTTCAAACTTCTTACCCAGCACTGTGCTGTCTTTGAACGACTCGCCGCGTGTGGATGGCGCAATTTCCCACCCCGGGCCATTCATATTACCATTTCTTTTCAAGTCTCTCTTTAAATCGAATTGCAGTCTCAGAGCAGCAGAGAACTGCATATCTTGATTTGATGTACCCCCCACCTAGGCTGACCAGATAGCAAGTGTCAAAAGTCGGGACAGGAGGTGGGGGGTAATAGGTGCTTATGTGAGAAAAAGACCCCAAAATCAGGACTGTCCCTATAAAATCAGGACATCTGGTCACCCTACCCCCATCCCCCCTTTGCTTGGTCCTAGGTCTCTCTCTCTTAGAGAGGACTTAGAGACACGAATCAAAGTGCTGTAGCGGCATGCAGGCCAATGGTGATGTGGCATGGGGGGACAAGGATGCACACGAGGGGGCAAAGTTAATTGGGGGGGGCACGTTGCAGCTCAATCATATTACAAACTGAAGTACAAGCACAACGAATCCTGCTGTGATGGAAAGTCCCACCCGCCTCTGATGCGCAGTATAACTTGGGGGCGGCGAGGGGGGGATTTCACAATTTTGAGGACACTTCTTCAAAACTGCAATGAATTAAGTGAATCGGGATGTGGCCCGCCGCAGCTAGCGCTGAAACGCAGCCCCCTTTCAACATACGCTTTCCCCACCCTGCAAAACTGTCAGTCACCCTCCCAAGTGCACCCAGCACCCCCCTAGCCTTGCGTGTCACCCACACCCCGGGTCACCAGGCGTCTCTCCACAGAGCTTTCATTCATAAACAAAACCCACGCGTTGCCCGGTGCCACTGCAAGGCAACAATGAACCCTGGCCCAGACTGTTCGCCAATGACGTTGAAATCTCAGCTCGAGGAGGCCGTTTTTGTTCTTTTGCAAACGCAAACTGTATGTGCACCTCCATGAGCTCCCTGTCCCCCTTTCCCTTCCTTCCCCCTCCTCTCCCAAGCCCTAGGGGCTTGCATGATTCGTTGGCTGTTTCCCTTGTCGGCCCAAAGCATTAAAAAGCATTTTCTGTAACGTCCCGGCCGGGATCCGGGCAATGCACACAAGGGGCATGTGTTTGTTCTCCTGAAAGTCGGGCAGGAAATCTTGTTCTCCTGAGTCATTGCGGCTCCTTCAAGGAAACGTGAGAGTTTCTTATCGCCCTTCACCCCAGGCAGCAGCTCAAGCTGCTGCTGCCGAAAGACATTCTCCTCTGCACAAGGGCAAAACAAGCCACAATCCCATTGTACAGCGAAAAACAGCTCAAGCTGGAGGAGTTGGCCGCGCAGGAGAAAGGGAGTTTTTGCTTCTAATTGGGCTTGGTAAGAGGTTCCGATCCTTCCCCTTTCAATGTGTTGCTGTAACTAAGGGTGGGATGGGGGTTAGTTACATGACTGGTGCATCCAGGTGGCTCTCCCATGTGGTTCTCCCCCTTAATCGGATGGTGTGACCCGTGTGACACAGAATGACAACAGCTGACTGATCTCCAGCCATAGAGACAAAGGTCCCCCTTTGAAGTTGTTTGCTTTGAGCGATGAGGTGCCAACATTTGCAAGCTGTGAACAGGGACAGTTAGTTAATGAACATTCCTTTGCCTCCCCCTATTGAAATGCATTGGGCTCAGCGCAATAGACATGTGAGCTACAAGTATCCGCTGACTCCAACGGTTCACTCGCTGAACTTTTTGAAGAGAAAAAAACGGGCCAGGGCATAACACACAGTAACCTTGTTCTAGTAACTTGATTTAGTTGGGGCTTGGTGCTGCTTTGAGCAGGGGGTTGGACTAGATGACCTCCTGAGGTCCCTGCTAACCCTGATAGTCTATGATTCTACCGAGATAGAGTCCCCAGAGCTAGCTAGGTTCATGCTTTGTAACTGAAGAAGGCCATAGAAAAGCTAGGGTTGAACACAAACGTCTTGCATCCTTTTCAAAGCTGCTAACGTCTCAGTTTTGTCACAATTCAAAGCCTCATGGAAATGGAAGCAGAATGCAGGAGAAAAGGGACAGGCAACTGGTGCTGCGCCGATCGAGCCAGCCCGGTGCATGCTTGTATTTGTGTGTGCAGCGGAGCGGAAGAATACCTGCTTTCTTCCCCCTGGGGTTGGGTGACGGTGATCTCAGCGCTTTATTGTATTGTACGGCAATGCACACCCCTGGAATGCCGCCGCCGCGTCCTGACCCCCGCTGCAGAGCGTTCTGCTTCCTGCCGGCCGGCCGGCTCCTTCCCCGGCTCTTTCGAACGTCAAAGAAGCCAGGCGGGGCGGGGCAGCGCCAAGGGACGGGCGCCAGCTGTACGAGTCAAAGCAGTTCTGGGCGCCTGGAAGCCAGACTCACTCTTCCGCATTGTTGTTCTTAGTTGGCTCCTCCCTCTCCTCCCCCCTCGGCGAGGTCTCTATATAAACCCCTTCAGCGAGCCGAGCCGCAGAACTGTATTCATCGCTGGCTGCAGATAGAGCAGCCCACACTCTCCTGGACTAACTCATTCATCAGCTTGGATTATTCTTCACTGACCCACATTTTAGCTCCGCAATGACAGTCCGAGCCGAAGCTTCCGGACCCACATTAACGTATTCAAAGATGAGGGGAGTTGTTGCAATACTCATCGGTGAGTCTGAAGGAGAAAGATGGGGTGACCATGTCTCTCTTCTAGGGGTACAGATATTTTGGATGGCATCGATAATTTGAACCGGAAAGTCAGAATAAAGTATCCGATTCTCTTTTTAAAAAACGACGTTTTGGGATATCCTATCGTAACGCTTTTCTTTTTATTTGCAGCTTTCATGAAACAGAGACGAATGGGGCTAAATGACTTCATTCAAAAAATAGCCACCAACTCCTACCCGTGCAAGCAGTAAGTAGCAGCAGTTTTGTACATATCGATCTGAAAATCCATACTTGCATTTTAATGATGGAAAGATTTATGTATTAATGATTGTCACAACAGAATTTTTTTCTTCTAATATTATTAGTTATATAACAAACTTTACTGAGTTTAGTTAGCATAGATAAAACCAGAGAACACGGGTTAGTTTTAGTTTCTAAAGACCCACCGATCCCATCACTCACCTTTAAGTACAGAACAAACAATTTGTGTCTTTGCACAAGTTTGTTCCTTTTTCCTGTTTCATTTTAGTTCTGAAATGAATAGACTGTCTCCAGTAGTCTGCCAAACTGAAACGTATTCTTAATAAGTAGAATGGTTGCATGCCCCCTAGAGGTGAGATGTGTCTGCCTGTTGCACAGGGCAACTGTTCCAATAATATACTCTCTAATCTTTGCAGCCCTGAAGTTCAGTCTATTTTGAAGATCTCCCAGCCTGAAGAGCCTGAACTTATGAATGCTAATCCTTCCCCTCCAGTAAGTAGTCTTCATTGTGTGAATCATTTTCAGTAATAGAAACATGTTTAAAAATAGCTTTTCTGTAAATTAGCAACATAACAAGTGTCCCTTTTAGTTCAGTTCACAGTGCAGTAATGTAACTTCAAAAAGGAGTTACCAATTTAGAATAAAACCCATACCTTTTCTGTATTGAAAAAAGTCCATGCTTTTTAAATGATATGTTATTACATATCACCTAAATATGGAAAGCAGCCATGCCCTCAATGAGATTTTAAAGTAAGGCACATTGTTCTCATGATTTGTCATTTGAGGTGGTACAAAAACAGTTTAATGTAATCTGATGCTAACTTTGGGGAAAAAGGACATAGACTTTATTTAATGTACCCAACTAAAGTTTTATCTTTAAATCCATTATTAGATTTATATAAAAATCCTTTGTGGTCAAGAATTTCCAATAAGCATCTTTTAACAAATGTATTTTATAAAATTACAGCCCAGCCCATCACAGCAGATCAATCTTGGTCCATCATCCAACCCACATGCCACGCCATCAGACTTTCATTTCTTAAAGGTTATCGGAAAAGGAAGTTTTGGAAAGGTATGTTTTACTTCTTTCCACCTTAATTTGGTCAGTTAGCTGCTATTGCATGTAATTGTTTAAGGGATGGGGTTACAGCCAGTCTGCTTTAAGTAACAAGAGTGGCAAAATTTCTACATATGTTCTCCGGTGCTTTACTGTCAGGAGGGCACTTCACAGCTTTGAGGAGGAAGTTGCTTGCCCTGAAGGGGATAGGTGGGGCAGAGTGCTTTAGTTAAGGAGAGCGAGTGCAAGGATAATTAATTGGGGTTGATCCTTTATGCAGGAGTGTGGGTAGGGTAGCTTTTGAAGCCAGGAGAATCAGCCATAAAAAAACAAACAAAACCTTTAAAGTTGATATGCACAGCTTTTCTGGCTGGCATTTTGCTGATAATGCTAGACGTTGCTAGCAAAATGCTTCCACATGCAGCTGGTAGCATAGAGTGGTAATAGCGCTCAGTGGTAGCATAAAGGGCTTTGGATATAGTCTCACCCAACTGTGTTTATATTCTGTTTGGTATTCCAACATATTGAAGTAATGGGATTTTTAACCACTTTCAGGTTCTCCTTGCAAGGCATAAGGCAGAAGAAGAATTCTATGCTGTTAAAGTACTGCAGAAGAAAGCAATCCTGAAAAAGAAGGAGGTAAACATCGCCTTGTTCACAATACAGCGATGCAGCTACCAAATTTAGTTAATTACTACAAGTTAGCCAACTTTGTAACTAAATACTGATTTTTTTTTTTCCTATTTCTAGGAGAAACACATAATGTCAGAGCGCAATGTCCTGTTGAAAAATGTGAAACACCCTTTCCTGGTTGGGCTCCACTTTTCTTTCCAGACTGCAGACAAATTGTACTTTGTCCTTGACTACATCAATGGTGGAGAGGTAAGCAGCAAATAAATGAAATAATTTCTAACATGCACAGTGGTATTATAGATCTTTCTTTTTTTAAATGAAAAAGAAAGTTCCAAGGGGGAAAAGTTATTAGATTTAGCATCGTCTGCTTGCCAGGTTTCAAACTGCTAGAGGATCATTAGGCCATTTCCTGCTATTGTTCTTTTTAGCTATATATGTCAAGTCTAATTAAATGCATTGTTAACCGGCTTTGGCACCATTTACAGAACTTGTTCTTTCTGTCTCCTGTAGTTATTCTACCATCTCCAGAGGGAACGTTGCTTCCTGGAGCCAAGAGCACGGTTTTATGCTGCTGAAATAGCCAGTGCACTGGGTTACTTGCACTCTCTGAACATAGTTTATCGGTAAGCTATGTGTAATTTGGCTTAGGCATGATTATAAATGTGCATATTTTGTACCTTATCTGTGGAAAGTAGATTTCAATATATATTCGTTTAAAACATCTAGTTTCAAAATACTTTATCCGAATTTAAAGAATTGCAAAATCTATAAACATGCTCACAAAATACTAAGAATACTTTTTAACCGAGAAGAACTAACATTTCTGTTAATCTCTTGTTGCTACAGGGACTTGAAGCCAGAGAATATCTTGCTAGATTCTCAGGGGCATATTATCTTGACTGACTTTGGACTCTGCAAAGAGAACATAGAACACAATGGCACTACCTCCACGTTTTGTGGCACACCTGAGGTATGCTTAGTTCTGATTTCTGAAATGGTTAATGTTTGTCTATATAAACTGTATGATAAGAATAGATGAAGCAACAGTAAATATGCACACCTGATGGAGAGTTACAATGGAATAGATAAGTGAGAGAAAGTAAGATTCTTAAAATGATAGCTTTCCGGCAAAGAATGATCCCTATGCAATGGGAACTGCTCTCAAGCTAGCCGTTGTGTATATAAATGACATTTTAACTATAGGCTTAGGAGGCTTTTCTGGTAGTTCAAGAACATAGGTTTGTTTAGTATGGTTTTAGTTTCTGTTGTAAGATTCTTCTGCCTTTGGCTAATATTATGGTTCTGGTTCTTCTATTTAACAGTACCTTGCTCCTGAAGTTCTTCATAAGCAGCCCTACGACAGGACTGTTGACTGGTGGTGCCTTGGAGCAGTTTTGTATGAAATGCTTTATGGACTGGTAAGTACCAGATATTTTAGTTGCCTGTGTATAGCTTACTGTAGTTCTTACAGGAAAACATTTTTATACTTCAGTCATTCCAGACTTATTACCTACACGTGTGGCTTTAGTTAAGATGATGACCCCGACCAATGTCCTCTGCTGCCCTCATCCTCATTGAGAATTCTGTGTATGGATTAAGGGCAGCACATGGCATTAAGCTAACAATAGCTTGTGGTATTACAGTAGAATGCATATATGTGTAATTTTATTAAGCACTTATAGACTTACTTACCTTTTTATTTCTTTCTCACAGCCCCCCTTCTACAGCAGGAACACAGCAGAAATGTATGACAATATTTTGAACAAACCCCTGCAATTGAAACCAAATATTACCAATTCTGCTAGACACCTTCTGGAAGGCCTGTTACAAAAGGATAGGACAAAGAGAGTTGGTGCTAAGGAGGACTTTGTAAGTACAATTTTGTAGTTCCTGTGTATGGTATAAGAAATAATTAGATCACACCACTCTTATTCAATTACTCTTGTCTGAATTAATCTAATTTTTCTTTAACAGATGGAGATTAAGAATCACATCTTCTTCTCCCCAATTAACTGGGATGATCTCATTAATAAGAAGATTACACCTCCTTTTAACCCAAATGTGGTAAGTATCACATCTAATTATAGAATGTAGAGAGGGCTTTTTGCCCCTTACATTAGGTTGTAGCCCAAAGGCCGTCTGCAGCTGGCTAAAATGTAGCTATACTTTTTTGCTCTAACTAAAGGGGATAAGGAGAAAAGTGATAGATTTTTTAAATAGTTGGATAGTAAAATCTAGCACTTAGATTGACCAGTGTTTATGTAGAGACATTCTCAAACACACCCGTGAACTCAGTTCTTACTGATTTTATAAATGGGGAAACTAAGACAGAAATTAAATAACTGCCCCAAAACAGAATTTCTGTTTTGTCAAATTACAATATTCAACTACAAGCACACGGTTATTTAGATAAAGCTTTTTGATTAAACGTGGTCTACTACTGCAAGTTGCCAAGGCACCGCTGCATAAACTGCAGTATAGGAGAGTGGAGTGATTATTTTGTTTTGCTTTTATTGCACGGAGCTAGTTGGAGGGCAATACATTAAAAACAAGATGAGACCATATGCAGCAAGATGCAATCTAAAATTGGCCAAGCCTGTTAAACAGTGAGTCTGAGGCGATAACACTATGAGTCCCCTACAAGAGTTTTCACATTTTGAAGTGATCTGTGAAATCATGAAAAATGGAGATTGGGGACTAAACACTCGTTTTCTTTTTTTTTTATTTTCCACAGAGTGGTCCGAGTGATCTGCGACACTTTGACCCCGAGTTTACAGATGAGCCAGTCCCCAACTCCATTGGCCAATCTTCAGACAGTATCCTCATTACTGCTAGCGTCCAGGAAGCTGCTGAAGCGTTTCTGGGCTTTTCATATGCCCCACCCATGGATTCTTTCCTGTGAACATTTGTTTTCCTTTCTTCTTGGTTTTTAATTATCATATTGGCCTTCTGGCTGAGCTGCCAGTTGACCAGTCATCTTGAAACAGAATTTGCACATCTCCACCATGGCAGCTTTGTAGCCTTAATTTCAACTACACTGTTTGCTGGATGCTTTTTTTTTTTTTGATCAGCACATAACTCCTCTAAACAAGCTTACAAGCATTTTGATTTGTTCTTCCCCCAAAGTGGTGCTATCTCCTTGGGAAAGAACATTAGAAGTGACTGTTGCCATAGCCTGCTATGGTAGATTGTAGGAATAATAACCTGCTGTTTGGAAATAATGTTCTGAAAAGCCTTGCCTGAAGACCTGGATGTGACGAGGATTTTATGAAACGTGCCTTTTTTTCTGATGAGATCGAGTTAAGCTCCAAACTTTTCCTGTTGCAAAGAGTGTTTCTCAGTTCAGTTATGTGGGTTTACTATGTGAACAAATGGTATGAGTGTGATATGCATACTACAGAGGGACTTAGTTTAAAGCATCAATGTAACACTTGCAGGACACTACAATGTGGGGCATTGTTTGTTTCTTCCATATTTGGAAGATAAATTAAGTGTAGAGTTTGATTTTGTTTTGTAAATATACAGTTAACTAAAATTATTGAAATGGGCTCACAATTAATTATATATCCAAATGCTTGAAGAAAGCATTGCTGCTATGAAAAGTTTCTATTTTTAGAAAGGTTTTTATGGACCAAAATGCCCCAGCTGCAGTTGGTCAAAGCTGTTGGTTTATTTCTTGTTTGTTTGTTTTTTAAAATTGTCATCTGTAAAGTGGGCATTATTGGGGGGATGGGGGAGTGTTGCATTGTATGTATTGTAAAAAAAAAAAAAAGTCTGTACATTCAGTTGAAACTCTAAATGTGTATTTAAACTTACAGCCTGGCTTGTAATGTACACCATCATTGTAATGTAATTAACATGGTTATGTACTTTTTTTTTTTTTTTTTTTTTTTTTTGTGACCAAACCCATTGGTTTGCAGTAAAATCTTGAACATTTCTGTAAACTGTCAGGTTTTTTCATTTTTAAAAAACACCTTTTCCATCACAAATTCAGTCAAGTTTGTACTTTTCCAAGGGTTTAAAAATCCAGACTCTTTTTATCTTTAGTCTAGACTAGGCCTTAGCTGAAGTCAAAAATAAATTTAAGTTACACTGGCATAACTTTTATTAGGGGTGTGATTTCTGATACCAGTCCTTGTGTGGATGCAGTTATACCAGTGTAAAGGTGCCTTTCCTGTATATTCTTCCCATATGGGAATAGCTATACTGTTACAAGCATTCCTACACCAGTACAACTGTTAGGTTTCAGGAGTTGTACTGCTAAAGTGTGACAGCTTTCTAGTATACCCAAGCACTAAGTATAATTACGATGGGAGATGGTGCCTGATGCCAAGGGGGTTTGTTCTGGCTTCAATCCTTTCTAATGCCCTTTCATAGACACTTTCTGGGTTCATCTACACTACAAAATCAGTACTAGCATTACAACAGGGAAGCTGTACTTGGGCCAAAGCACTAGTGTAGATAGGACTCAGTATCTTACCACCCTGTAATGGAAACATAATCAGAGTAGATTTTAATGACTCATTTGGTTAAACACTTCAGCCCTGCTTACATCAGTGCTACTGCCCATCGGGGTGGTTACTCAAGTGTGTTTGTTCTGTACTGATTTTTCTAGTGTAGTCAGACAAGGCCTAGGTCAATTGGCAGGTAGACTTCTCTACTGGAGCAAACTCAACTGAACAAGTATTTAATTACTGGGGTGGGAACATGTCTGAAACTGAGCTGAACAACGTGAGCTCATGCCACTGAATGAGGCTCAGGCCTCAAAGGGACAGTGGTTCATCTTTCAGTAGAAGAAATTTTAAGGAAACTTTCAATGAGGTCCCAACTCAGCTTCCATTTCTGCATGTAAGCAATAGATGGTGTGAGCCTGTGAGGTGCTGAACACCTGTGTTTTAGTCACTGTCCTTATCTCCCATTGACTTCAACAGGTGATGATGCTCAGCGCCTCAGAGGATCATGCCAATAATTTGTACACAAAACTCATTTGGGCAACTCTATTTGCAAATAAAGCCATTCAAATAAAAGTAGTATGATCAAACCTGTTATTAATAGAAGAAACTATGTTTGATACATACAAGGGAAGAGACAATTAAAGCTTTCTTTTCTTACCTACTACTTAAAGCTTTTTAACTTCAGCTATAAACTACATACATAAAAAGCCAGGTCCTCCAATGGAGCTGTGTCAGTTTACACCAGCTAAGGATCTGGCCCATGTGTGCTAATTATTTTAATACATTAACCTAACACTGCAGAAAAGCAGTGAGTTTACAACATAACACTTTCAGCTGCGCATAAGTGACCCCTGCAAAATCAGCCAATGCACAATTTGCACACACAACACTGTTGTAACGAGGATTCCAATTACTAAGATATTATCAAAATGTTACTAATATCCTTAATTTGTGTATGATTAAAGTGAAACTGCACTTGTTAAAAATAAATGAATAATGTATATTTTGTGAAAAGGACAGGAGTACTTGTTGCACCTGAGAGACCAACAAATTTATTTGAGCATAAGCTTTCGTGGCTACATCCCACTTCTTCGGATGCACATCTTTTTGCAGATACAGACTAATACGGCTGCTACTCTGAAACCTGTATATTTTGTGGTGCACACTGCCTTTGCCTTACTGTGTCTCCTCAGCATTAGTGTGAAGTTGCAAGCATTGAACTGAAGCTTTAAAGTAACAAAAGCAATCTAAATACTTCCTTTAGCTTTCAAGAAAAACACTAGAGAAGTTAGTGATAAAGAAAAGTGAGACTTAAGTGAGTCATAGGCCTCTGTGCAGCTTTTAATGAGTAGTTTGGGATTTTTTTTAGAAAATCCATTTGTAATTCTGCATGTTTTACAATTCTTTGGCTAATTACATTATAGCTGCAGTGTAGGTGTGTCTACAAATTTTGGTATTTCCAAGCATATCTTTATTTTAATATTATTATTAAGAGAAAGGTGAATAGCCTATCTGCACTTTACTCTCTCAGAATGTAACATATGGCAGCCATATATGAAGGGAAGATCGGACTCTATCATGTTTAATTACTTTTAGGGCTGTTGATTAATTTCAGTTAACGCACACGATTAACTAAAAAAAAAATAATTGTGATTCATCGCAGTTTTAATCACAGTTTAATCTGTTAAACAATAGAATACCAATTGAAATTTATTAAATATTTTTGGATGTTTTTCTACATTTTCAAATATATTGATTTCAATTACAATGCAGAATACAAAATGTACAGTGTTCACTTTATATTATTTTTTACAAATATTTGCACTGTAAAAAAGATAAACAAAAGAAAAGTATTTTTCAATTCACCTCATACAAGTACTGTAGTGCAATCTCTTTGTCCTGAAAGTGCAACTTACAAATGTAGATTTTTTTGTTACATAACTGCACTCAAAAACAAAACAATGTAAAACTTTAGAGCCTACAAATCCACTCAGTCCTACTTCATGTTCAGCCAATCGCTAAGACAAACAAGTTTATTTATATTTGCAGGAGATAATGCTGCCACTTCTTATTTACAATGTCACCAGAAAGTGAGAACAGGCATTTGCATGGAAATTTTGTAGCTGGTACTGCAAGGTACACCTCTACCTCGATATAACGCTGTCCTCTGGAGCCAAAAAATCTTACCACGTTATAGGTGAAACCGCATTATATCGAATTTGCTTTGATCCGCCGGAGTGCGCAGCACCCCCCCCCCCCCACGAGCGTTATATCTGAATTCGTGTTATATCGGGTCGCGTTATATCAGGGTAGAGGTGTATTTACAGGCCAGATATGCCAAATATTTGTATGCCCCTTCAGGCTTCGGACACCATTCCAGAGGACATGATTCCATGCTGATGACACTCGTTAAAAAAATAATGTATTAATTAAATTTGTGACTGAACTCCTTGAAAATGAACATGCGTCTGTACTGCTTTGGATTCTTATCAAGCAGAACCCATCATCAGCATGGACGCATGTGCTTTGGAAATGTGGTTGAAGCATGAAGGGACATGTGCACCGTTAGCACATCTGGCATGTAAATATCGTTTGATGCCGGCTACAACAGTGCCATGCGAACACCTGTTCTCACTTTCAGGTGACATTGTGAAGAAGAAGCGGACAGCATTATCTCCCGCAAATGTAAATAAACTTGTTTATCTGAGCGATTGGCTGAACAAGAAATAGGACTGAGTGGACTTGTAGGCTCTAAAGTTTCACATTGTTTTATTTTTGAATGCAGGTTTTTTGTGTACATAATTCTACATCTGTTCAACTTTCATGATAAAAAGATTGCACTACAGTACTAGGTGAACTGAAAAATACTATTTTGTTTTAAAGTGACCACTGTGCACTTTGTATTCTGTGTTATAATTGAAATCAATATATTTGAAAATGTGGAAAACATCCAAAAATATTTAAATAAACAGTATTCTATTATTGTTTAACAGTGCGATTAATCACGTGATTAATTGCAATTAGTTTTTTTAATATCTTGACAGCTTCAATTACTTTTAAAAAAATGCCCCGTCGATCATGCTAAATGATATGGGGGAAACGGATTTATTCTAAAGAAAAGGATGGTTTAGGGGTTAAAATAAAGGACAGGGCCCAGATCCTAAAGGTATTTAGGTGCCAACCTATGGGACTTAGGCACGTAAATACCTTTGAAGATCTGGGCCAGTGAGTCTGGAAAACTAGTCTGCCACAGGCTTCATGTGTTACTTTAAGCAAGTCCTCAACCTCGATATGGTTCAACTATAAAATGGAATTAATGGACTAATGCAATAAATTGTTGCAATTCCTTTAAAGTCAATGGAGTTCTGTCAATTTGCAGACCCAATAACTTTTACCAACACACTTTGTAATTGTATTCATCGGGATAGTGTGGGTCTGGATATACTGTTTTGGTGGATTAGGTTAAGGGAGCACTGACAAATATTTAAATACAAATTAAAGGTATTCTGGGCCAGTCTGTATTCCTTTTCTCTGTATAGTGTATGCATTCCTTTGAAAATGAATTAGGTATTCCATGACCTAAGATTAGTATATTTTGTTCCACACATGCTCTTCTAAAGTATTTTGTGTGATATGGTGTGTGAGGGTCATTATTATAGGCTAGCACTATTTATCGTTAAGGTTGCCTGATATTTCCCATTATAACATCCTGTTTTTATTTACTTAAAACTTTGCCAAAATTTAACTATCTGGCCTGAAAATTTTCATACCAGGTGTGTGCCTCAGACTGGATTTTTTGGGGGAAAGTTTCCACAAAAATGGTCTATCCATCTCTGAGAATGAGATTAGGGGGAAATATGTTGTTTTGTCCTGATAAAATTGTAAAATTTTGTTGAGAAGCTCTAGTGCTTCTATGCTTTGGAGCAAGGGCTTGAAATTTGGCAGGGGGCTTGCTCTGGTGCCAGAAACATTCCTGGTGCCTTTGAGCGTTCAAGTGGTTTAATATTCATAGTTTCTTGGGTGTTACATAAAGACATTGGAGGTAAGACAGAAATTCAGAATCCATGTCCATTCAGTCCTTAACCATCCTGCAGGGACTGTCAAAGAGGATGCTATTGAGTATGAACTGTTGTGATGGCACTTTCGGTTCCTGTTCACTTAGGGTGACCAGACAGCAAATGTGAAAAATCGGGACGAGGGTGGGGGGTAATAGGAGCCTATATAAGAAAAAGACCCCAAAATTGGGACTGTCCCTATAAAATCAGGACATCTGGTCACCCTATGTTCACGAAACACTAGATAGTAAATTTCTTTGACCACCAAGCATCAGACAAGCTGTAACAACTGTTAGTTGCTACTTATCTGCTAACTACCATTACCCAGAGGTGAAGAAATCAATGTTATCCCATTACCAATTCTCAGAGCCAACCAGTCACCTTGGTTTAATTCTATCCCAGGCATCCATTGTTGTTTTCTGCTGAGACAGTTTGCGCTAGTGAAGCTGAATTTAGATCAAGAGTGACATCCAGTGGTCATTATAATATATAGTCTAATGTTTTTCTGGAAAAGAAAGATTGGAAGAGTTGTTAATATTCAGTGGAACCACGAGCTGATAACTCATATGTCATGGAATAATTCCATATTATTCTTCCACAAATTGATTATTTAAGCTGCCAATAGGTGAGGGCCAAAGGAGCTCTCACCAAAAGTTCTAACTCCCCTTCCATATAGAGTTTGTCTAGTCATGGACAATTCTTTTACCTGATAACGTGCCGTTGCATAGACAAATCCCACCTCAGATGCAGCATCTTTAGCAACATCCATCACTGGTCGCACCCACCTTTCAGACCATTGCAAGAGTACCTCGCTGACATGTTTACATTTGACACACCAGCTGAATTAAGGATTGTTTGTCTACTGCAGCTCAGAAATGGAGGAATTCAGGAACACCTTTGAGACACAAAATGCCTCATTACTATTAAAACTGTACTCATCTGCTCCCTCCCTGCACCAGGCATTGACATCCAACTCTAGATGGCAGCAGATGGGCAACAATGGACAGAAACAGCAGGTACCCTCAATTGTCCCTTGCCCTTTCCTAGGAAGATTTCATTGCTTGGTGTGATGGACTTTGGATTTGCTCCAGCACCCAGTAAAGTCAGTATGCATCTTTTTGTTGACTTCAGAAAATACTGGCTCAGACCGTCCCTAATGGGAGAGGGATTTCAGGAACATGCCTCATTATAAATTGCCGCTCATGCTTTCACACTGAGGGGTATCCCAACATTCCTGGCTGCCACTCCTTGGTGCATAAAGTTAAGCATGTGCATAAATGTTTGCAGGGCTTCAGCCAAAGTTTCTTCTTAGACTCCATCTCTTCATTTCAGTGCTTGTGAATAGCTCACGTACTATCCTTAGAAGTCTGTCCTCATGACCTGTTTTCTGAAAGTTATGGAGAAGCATTTGTTATAGTGGAATTGTCTGAACTGCTCTTCTGGGCATCAGAAAGCTAGACTAGACACTCTTCTAGCAAAGGGGAAGATCAATAGTACACTGGTTATAAATTGCTCAAAAGGTATATTGCATGTCAGTTACCATTTTTGCTGCTCCCAGTGAAACCAGCCCATTAGCTCATGCAAACGTGCACACATCTCTCTGACGGCAGCTGTGCAGCTGTCCTCACCCCAGGCATACTAATATATATATATATATCATAGAGTAGGCATCCTGCTGAGAGCTGTACTATCTAGATTTAGTTATATATTCTAAAAAACAGCATTTGTGCAGACTTGTAGAAAAGAAATATATGTCATGCAATTTTGGTTGATGTCCATCTGTGCTGAGATACACTGATAAATGGAAATGATCTTAACATGGATGCCACCTGCTCTATTTAAGGGAACATCTTTTCTTAAAGGGTCATGGAACCCCATATATTTATTTTAAGCAATAGTTATGAAACACGCATGCTGGGTTAGGTTAATACTAAACAAGGAGTGAGCCAGAAAATGTGAACATAGCTCTAAACTTTCTTAGTGTTCATGGATGTTCAGACTCAGGGTTTTGTTTCAGTCCATTATAGAGGTAAGAGTACGTTGCAAAGTTTGGAACTGTTCACAGCCAGTGTTTTGGCTTATTCCCAGCTTCAGTTCATCACTTTGGTAGCATACAGTACCTGTAATTGAAAAATGCTGGGGCCCACTTCCAATTCCCCTACTTCCCTGGATAGGAGTAACTCCTTCTCTCATATCCTGCAAAGGGCTGCAAAAAATAAATAGAGCCTCTATTGTTCTAGATATTCCAAGCAAGGAGCCATAGAAAAATAATTAAAATGTGTGGAAACAAATAGATTTAAAAACTAATTTTAAAAGACAAAAATCCTTTATTTTAGAGACATTTATTTTCAATTAATATTTAAGAGAGGGGAAAAAGAATGACAGAGCAAGAGAGACATGACAAAAACACCTTTATTTGCATAAAATTTAATTCAAAACTATTTTAAATGTTATAAAATTACAATATATACACAAATAATATCAATAAAATAAAGCAAAACTCTTAAGTGAACATTATACAAGGATCACTAGAGCATCATCACCAAGTTCACTCAAAATATTAACGTACAAAGTCAACTGAAAAGTGTCCAGGTTAAAAGTCAATTTATACAAAACGTAATCAGTCTGCAGCCAGGCCACAATCAGTGCACGGAACAGCCCTAGCACATCGTACCACTCTACCCTGGCCATTCAGTTCTGGTGAGATTTCAAAAAAGCTGGTTTTGCATGATCCAGCAAAAATTTAGTCAGGCATGAAAAGGGCTGAATGTGAGCACTGTATCTCACTCCAAAAACAAAGAGAGGCTTGGAGAAAACCAGTTCTAACCCTCAGAAAAGCTGCTGCAAAAAAAACCCCAAAAACACAAAGAGGAATCAAACGAGGCTAATGTAGGATAAAATTGAACACTGTCTGAAGCCAAACAGAAGGAGCACTGTGCTGACATCTCAGGGGTAATATGGTGCACAAAATGCTTGGTTGCTACAATACTATACTCCACTGCAAGATACTGGAGCATTTAAAAAGAAGTGGTTTGTACAATGATCTCATCAACAGAAGGGGGGTGGACTCAGGATTCCTCCCTGGAAGAACTACCCCTGAAAAAACTTCCTACGGATACTGAGCAGCCTGCAGAGGGAGCACTGCCTGGAATTCACAGAGGACCTTATCCAAAAAACACACAGGCCAGATTCTGGTCTAAATAGCAAGAGCTGTCCTGACTTCTCGCTTAACCAACTAGGAACAATCAGGTGGTTCACCTTGGTCAACCCAGCCTGAGTAAAGGCAGAAAATGTGCTCCTGGAGGAAAGTACTTCATCAGGAAAAAGTGGGTTAAAAAACAGCAGCTCTTCCAAGAGTCATAAACTGGAAAATGCCTGGTCGGTCGCACACTCTGCAGAAGTTGTCAGGTGTTAAAAAGGCCATTATAGAATGAAAGCAAATCTAGACAGTAATCAACCAGGTTCCAACAAAAATAGGTGAGCATCAAAGCCCATCCCACCAGTGCAATGGAGGAGAGAAAAAGCAAGGGACTGCCAGGTCTGCAGGGAGCCAGAATACAGGAGTACAGCAACAGGTGCATGGTCTAAAGTCAAAAGGCTGCCACCCTGCTGATTAAATCAATGAGCCATGGGTGCCCCTTCATCTAACAGCAAGAGCAGCAAAGCAGGGCACAATGGTAAAAATCAGTGGTAATTACTAGAAAAAAAAAGGTTAATATGCCATTGAATCTGGCCCCAAAGGCCCAAGGCAGGGTCCAGCCACACTAGCTGTGCCACGATGTTGAGAGAAGAAGATTGTTGGCAATCAAAACCTGCCCCTGAAAAGAGTGTCTAGGAAGAAGCCAGCACCATTTCTGCAGGAGATATTACACCTTCTCCTCAGCCCCCTCCCAGTTCCTTAGCATATATTGTTCAGATCTGAAAAAGACCCTCAGCACCTTAATCCCAAAGGTACCCCATTGAAATTGTTGGGGCAACAAAGAGGGACAATTGTGCTACCAAGAGCCCAATAAGATAAAATTGCTCTTACTTCAGTGTTACGGGCTCCTCTACTCGCTGCTGGGTGGCACCTCCTTCTGGCTATTCTGGGGATTAGCTCTGCCCAGTTCAGCACCCCCTTTCTTCTCTTCCACCATCACAGCTTTCCTCCAGCTCACAGAGCTGCAGTATGGCTGCTTCATGGCTCAGCCCTCCAGCCAGGTCACACTGTGATCTCCCTTCCAGGGGAGCTTTTCAAAGTCTCTTGTCACAAGCAGTGTCAGGCAGTCCTCATGCCCACTGCCTTGCTAGGGTTGCCAACTTTCTACTCCCACAAAACTGAACACCATAGCCCCTCCCCTTCCCTGAGGCCCTGCCCCTTCCCTGAGGCCCTGCCCCCTGCTCACTACATTCCCCCTCCCTCAGTGGTTCACTCTCCCCCACCCTCACTCACTTTCACTGAGCTGGGACAGGAGGTTGGGGTGCAGGAGGGGTGAGAGCTCTAGCTGAGGGTGTGGGCTCTGGGATGGGGCCAGAAATGAGGGGTTCAGGGTGTGGGAGGGGGCTAAGGCAGGCTTCCTGCCTGTCCTGGAACTGTGGACTGCGCTGAGCCCTGGAAGTGGCCAGCAGATCCGCGCCTAGGCAGAGGTGCGGCAGATGGCTCTGCGCGCTGGTCTCACCCGCAGGCACCTCCCCTGCAGCTCCTATTGGCCGCAGTTCCCAGCCAATGGGTGTGTGGAGATGGTGCTCAGGACAGGGGCAGTGCACGGAGCCTTGTGGCCTCCCCTAGGAGCCAGACTTGCTGGCCGCTTCTGGGGCACAGCATGGAGCCAGGACAGATAGGGACTAGCCTGCCTTAGCTTCGCAGCTCCGCTGACCAGAGTTTTAACGGCCCAGTTGGCGGTGCTGACCAGAGCTGCCAGGGTACCTTTTCAACCGGGTGTTCCTGTCAAAAAACGGACACCTGGTCACCTCATGCCTTGACTACATCACTCCCGCAGTGACTCAGGCAGACTTCCCGTTCACTACCCCATGCAAACACCACTCTTCAGTGGATGGTAGGGGAGCCCAGGCCCACCCTCTACTCTGGGCTCCAGCCCAGGGCCCTGTAGTGAACAATTAAGGTCTGCAGCAACTTCAACCACTGTCACTCCTGGACCCCTACCTTGCTTCTCCAAGCATTTCATTTTCCAGCTTTCCTAGTCAGGCCCCTCTCTCTTAGGCCTACTAGATCAACCCTTTTCCAGGGGGTTCCTCTCCTCCTTTCTCCTCCCTTATCTCCAGGAGAGAGACTGCAGGTTTTCTCCCTGCAGCCTCCCACCCTGCTGCCAGCCTCCTGGCTTTATAGATGTCCTGCCTGTTCCCTCACAGGTGAGCTTCCTTCTAATTAGTGCCCTCCACACAGCCTATATCTCCCTGTTTGTAGCTTTATTGGCTGATCGAGCCCACCTGGTCTAATTCAACACTTTCAGGGGCAGTGTGGGGAGTACACTCTATCACTCCCAGCTAATGCAGGCAGAAGACCCTGTTCATACACTTGTAAACAGGCACAAAGTACCTGCACATCAGTCTCACCTAGACAGAGGACACCCCTGATTATTGCCTCTGTGAACTGGGAAGCAGTGGCTAAGATACACATTAATCTTTAGGACACTAAAAATGTTACGATATAATAAAGAAATATCAGAAGAGAACACTGGCCCAACTTCAAAAGCTTCTAACATTTTTAAAAGTTAACTATGGTTAACTCTATGAAAGGCCTTTTCCTGGTCCATTGAAACAAGCCCCACATCCAAATTACAAAGTTTGCTAACAGCAAAAACACCACAAATTAAAAACAAATTATCCAAAATACAGCAGTTAGGAATACAATGTGTTTTATTCGGCGGGTATCAAAGAGTCCAGACTGTCCTTCAGCTGGTTGGCTAAGGCTCTGGATAAAATCTTATGATCAGAACAGAGAAGAGAAATAGGTCACCTGTTCAGTAAGTCACAGAGGTTCCCTTTTTTGTGCAGCAGAGTGATCACTGCCCTGCAGCAACTAAGGGGCAGCTCTTTCTTCTGGTTACACTCCAGCAGCACTAGAAAAAAATCAGGGCCGATAAGATGCAGAAATGCTTGTAAAATTCAGATGGCAGCTCATCAACACCTGGGGCCCTGCCTATAGAAAGCTGGACTATAATGGAGAGTTCCTGTAGTGACATTGGGGTGTCCAGGCATCACTGTTCCTCATCAGTCAGATGGGGTAACCCCTGGTACAGCTCCTCCATTGCCAGTGCTACAGAGTACTGTAAAAGAAACAGTTGTTTTCTGGATCTCAGCAAGGTCAGATGTCAGACAACCATACAGTAGCCACAGGCAAAAAAACTCCAACCTACAAAAGAATCTTGTGGGAACCTCAATTTTATGGAGCTGAGAAAAATGGGTCTGAACCAGGGCTCCTTGCATTCTCTTCCAACAAGCACCTTAGGAGTCGGTATTTCTCAGTGAAGGTTTCATGAAGCTGCACTGGGTTTCCATCAAGGTTGCCATGAAGGCCGAAGATGGCTTGTTCCAGTGTGCTCATGGCCTGATACAAGGGCCTCCTGGCAGCCTGGGTATGCTGTTGGCAGAACAGTTGGATCTGGACTTTTCCCACATCCCACCACTGTCTCAGGGATTCATACAGGGCCTTGTGCTGTCGCCAATGCTCCCAAACACAGCAGCCATCTGGGTGAAATTCAAGTGCTATAATAATTTGGTATGAAAGTGCCAGTCGGAAGCACAGGAAGGAAGAGGGAGACACACACTGACAGAGACATAATGATAATCAGACAAACGAATTGGGGATGTGGAAAACCGAACAAACATATTTACACTGGCCTTTATGGTATAAAAGTGATCCTGTCTAGCCCCTGAGATCTGGTTGGGAGTAGCCTTCAGCCAAGAATACTGCCTAACAGTTGGTGGGAGAACGTCCAAACATCTACTAGGCCAAAGGTGTGCATGGGACAATACAGTTCCCTGGCTGACTGTGGGGCTCCTCATGGTTCCTGTCTAAAACATAACCTTCAGAGCAATTGAAATCCTCTCCCAGAACAATAACAGAATCATGGTCACAGCCAAGCATGGCCTGGGCAAGTGTCTGCAGAAGGAGACACGATATCACCCCTGGGTAGGGGCATACACAGTAAAAAGTTTTAAAACAATAGTGCCAATATGTGTCTCCACCTGGAGGAGCTAGACCTGCACAATCTCTTTCACAGAAAGGATCTCCTCCCCTGCACCCCGGGGAAGAGAACATCTACCCCAGCAGTGACATTGGAGCCAGGGCTCGAGAAAGTTTCTCCTTCCCATTCCTTCAACCAGTTCCCCTGATAATCAGGGTCTGAGTGCATCAGTTGCAAAAGGACATCAGTCTATTTTGGTCTGAGAAATTCAGAGTTGTGCCCTTTTATGATCATCCTACATCCATTAATATTTAGAGGGCCAAAGTTGGCAACAGCACAGAGACTAGAAAGAGAGCGCCAAGCAGCAGAGAAAGACAATGGAAGTACTTTGAAGAAAGCGAGCCACGGGGAGGACTTTTTATCTTGAACGACTCCGCACACTTCCTCATCTTGCTCAACAACTTTTTGAGATGGAAATGTTTCCTATGATCAACAGAGGTCTCGCTCAAGACAAGGGCAGTTGAGTGAACAAAGCGCTGTAAATCAAGGAAATAGGCCTCAGTCTCAACTCCCTGCTTCCCTTTAGTGCTATTATTAATCTTCACACTATACTCACCCTTCCTAGATATCTGACTGGCTGGGACATCAGGAACCAGTGAGGAGTCAAAGAGATCATCATTGTTCTCTTCATCTCCCTTAGACTCCACTAGCACAGAAGAGCCATTGAGCTACCACTGTAACATTCTCATCATTCACGAAGGAGAGAGATTCAGTGGAAGTAGCTGCTCCCAAAAGTGGTAGGCATGCAACCCCAGGCTGGGACCCAGCATCATGAGGAATCTCCATGCCAGGGGAAGACAGTACCGCACTGGGAGCTCCAGGCATGGAGTTACTACCCAATGCAAGACCACACAGCTCCATACTCAGCCACTGTCAGAAGCTTAGGGGCCTCTGAAGTCTTAGCCCTTTTAGAAATAGTCCCGCATAAATCCGTATTGCCAGTCTGTCCTTCACCCTCATGTCTAGAACCTGTCTCTGCTTTCTCTGCAGGGAGATGCTTCTCAACAGCCAGGACTTGCTTCTGTCCAAGCACAAGTGATGGGGTCACAACAGACAGTGCTGGGTTTAGAATGGCACCAGTGGTGTCATGGAGCTGGGCCCATGCTCAGAAGGAGCCTCGGCCTGCTCTACTTGCACTGTGCCCTGAGACCCCGCCAGCCCACTGGCTCCCCCCCGCCCACCACTTGCTCCTCTCGGCCTGCTAGTCGTCGGTTCCTCTTCACTCTCCGGCCCCACCCGCCAGCTTCCCTCTGCCCCCTGGCCATACCCCAGGGCACCTCCTGCTCCGGGCAGTCTCTGCTTCGCACCACCTGTGGGGCCCCACCTGTCTCCCTGGAGCTGAGACGCCTGGAACTGGTGAAGAAGCCTGGCCAGTCTCAGCCAGTTGCTGGGGAATGGGACAGTGTGGGGCGCTTGGCTGGGCCCGTCCAGGCAAGTGAGTTCTGAGGGAGCCCAGCCGGGGCAGGCCCTGGCCTGGCTGATCGTACCACTTCCAAGGGGTCGGAGCAATTCCCTGCCCCAGGACCAACCCTGGCTGCACTGCTGGCTCAGCCCGGCAGACATAGTCACCTCCCAGAGGGCCGGTGAGTATGGCCGGGAGGCAGGGCCTGGGGGAGTGGGTCTCTGGAGGGCTGTGGGGAGGTGCGTGCTGGGCTGTGAGGGGGTGGGGAATCTCTGTGTGTGTTGGGGCACTAGGGAGTGAGGGTTCTGTGTGGGGTGCTGGGCAGTTGTGGTGGGACTATGGTCAGGGGGACACTGGTCAGGGGTGGTGTTGTGCAGGGCGCTGTGCATTTGTGGCAGGGTCTGGGAGGGGGCGCTGGGCATAGCAGGTCCGGGGGGGCTCCGGCCATAGGGAATTGGGGGTTGTTCTGGAGTTGGGTGGAGGGGATGTGTGGCAAGGCATGGCCTCACCCCCGAGGGGAAGGGGCATGCTGGCAGCATACAGCCGGGCGGGCCATTGTGTGTCTGGCAACTGCCGGTTTGTAAATAGTGCCCTCGCACTGTTCTGGGTGGAACGAGGCCGCCCCTGCCATGCCATGCCCCTGACCGGCCCCTTGCTCTGGGGACCAACCCCTCTGCAGTATGCTCCATTGCCCCCATGGGGGCCCACAAACATGTTTGGCGCCAAGCCCACAAAAGGTTAATCCAGCTCTGACAACAGAGGGTTCCTCTGGGAGGGGGCTGCTACCTGGACAACAGCAGACTACATACAGCAAAGGCGGGGGTGGGGGGAAGAGATGCAGGCTCTGTCTCCTGTTGGTCCCTTGATGTTGCAGCCCCCTCCCCACTATCCTGGGGTCCCCTCCAACATTCTTCCCAGGGAACCCTGAGTCAGCAGTGCATGGGCACGAACCCCTCAAATGACCAGGGTCACCACACAGGAAACATTGCAGGGGTAGCAAACACTATATTATCTGCCCTATCTATGTGGTAGTTTAAAGTCACGTTCAGGGGCTATTCGGGGTAATTTAGAACCGGATAAACCAGTGCAAGAACAACTTAACATGCCTCACATCTGGGTTCAAGCTGCCTAACGGAATCATCATAACAGCACAAATGACCTTCCCATAATGGGAGAGAGCGGATGCTTGCATCTCGTTGTAAAGGAAATGCGGGGGACAACATTGAAAAAAAACTACTTTTGTAGCAGAAGTAAACAAGGAAAAAACTTGAACAAAAGACTCCTTGGCCCAGTGCCCCTCCTGTACCAAATGATTCACAAACTGCTCCTGGGCCAGGAAAATCATTATGGATATGCTCATTTGAGAGGCAGATTTTATATTAGCACAGCCCATTACCTCCCACAATCTCCAGAGAGAGACAAAGAGAAAGGCTGTAGAATCTTGTGTGAGAGGATCTTGACTTTGGATCAAAGGGCCAGATCCTCAGCTGGTGTAAATCCCTAAGCCACTATGTACCAGCTAAGGATATGGCCTAATATACTGAAAACTGTCATTAATAACCATGTCAACATGTTTTTCCAATGAATCATACAAATGAAATATCATGGATTACAAGGTTTGTGTCTTTGAGAATAACAAGGGTATAGTCATGTTTTTCTAGAGGGGGTTTCAAATCTCTATGAAAAATGGTTGCCACATGAAGGCAGTGTATAGTAAACCCCCAGGGTCTCTGCCAATCCAACCTGGGGGGAAATTCCTTCCTGACTCCAAATAAGGAGATCAGTTAGACCCTGAGCATGTGGGCAAGACTCACCAGCCGGACACTTGGGAAAAAATTCTCTGTAGTAATTCGGAGCTCTCCCTATCTACTGTCCCATCACCAGCTGTTGGAGATATTTACTGCTAGCAGTTGCAGATTGGCTACATGCCATTGTAGGCAGCCTCATCATACCATCCCCTCCATAAATTTATCAAGCTCTGTCCTGGAATTGGTTAGGTTTTTTGCCCTCATTGCTCCCCTTGAAAGGCTGTTCACTCTGCCACGAAGTGAAATGATTATAGAAAACTAGAACAAAGACAATCCTGGTGATTGGAGTGATCCCTGAGCATATGAATGAGCAGCTTAAGAATACATTAGGAATGCAAGACATCATGATTCGTGACCTCTGGAAGATAGCGCTCTGCAACACTGAGAATTTTAAGGAAAGTCAAAGGAGAATGTGTGCATTTGAGTACCAAAATGCAAGAATTTTGCAGAGAGTTTAACAAAACTCCGGACTACCCAAATCTAATGAGTCAGTTTATGGTCAGGATTTATTGGTGACTCATGAGAATAAATTTTAGACCATACCTGTCCCCTTTTTGTGCTTAAAGAGCCTGTATATTGTGAATATGATTTGTTTAAATAAAATTCCCCATGGTGTAAGACTGATAACTAAATAAATAATGATGAATTTCCAGTACAGATTTGTGAACATTTTCATGAATAGAAGTTTTCAAATGAAGCCTCAAGTAATAAATAATATGGGCCTCATGAATAAGTGTGAGTCAAATGTAAGTAATTTACCTTAAGTATATGCACACGTATTTTGCTATTACGGAGCCAGTTCTAACAATCATTTTGGAAATTTGGTAATGTTTAAGGATAAGATTCCCAAAAGCACATTCATCCATTTTGCTTTGATAATGTTATTTTATCTAAAATTATTGCCAACTGACAATTAAAAAACAAACATAATGGGCCCGACTCTGATCTTGCCTTTTACCAGTTTTATGCTGATGTAAACTCACTGATTTCACAGCTGATTGTCGCCTGTGTAATTAAGAGAAAAATCAGGTTCATGAGGTGTTTTAAATTACACCTCTACCCCTATATAACGTGACCCGATATAACATGAATTTGGATATAATGCGGTAAAGCAGCGCTCGGGGGGGGGGGGGGGGGCGGAGGGGGGGAGGACTGCGCGCTCCGGCAGATCAAAGCAAGTTCGATATAACGCAGTTTCACCTATAATGCGGTAAGATTTTTTGGCTCCCAAGGACAGCGTTATATTGGGGTAGAGGTGTATATGACTAGTACACAATTGTTGTAGCACTAGATGATTGTTAATCCTTTGTAAGACATTTTTCTTATCAATTTTTTGTTTTAACAGGCAATAATTCTCAACAGGCCAAATCTCAAACCCAGCCAAAGCCTACGTAAATGCAAGCAGGCTAGCTGGAATCTGGCCTGATGCATTTTTGAACCAAACTTCTGAATGTTTGTCCATCAATACTAAGTCCAGTACTAACTACCTCCAAAACCAACAGGGTATATGTGGTCACCAGAAAGGGGGATATTCTTCCCACTTGTGGCTATGTGAACAGCCTCTACACAATGCCCATATATTTGTAAGCGCCTTTTGCCTATTGCAGCAAATATATCTTTATAATATAAGATAGTCCTACACTTATTCTTCAAGCAGTGAAGTAAAAAGGATTTATAGATCATCAGGAATTTTTTGAAGAAATGATTTTAAATGATAAATAAACCCTATTTCCTATATCAGGGTTCAGGAACCCAATTTTCTTTGTCCACACAGGCATGGCACATTGCTCACAGGTGATATATGATGTTTCTGCATGCAGTATTAGTCATAAGGATACCTGCAGTACCCAAGCCATTATAATGTGGTTGTAATATATGTTGCTTATAGTTTAATATCTAACATTTATCTACAGTAACTGAATAAAAATGAGATCTATTATACCTTTCTCTATTTTATCTGTCACTCAGTTATAAATTATAATTGTAATGCAGCTAAGATGATAATGCTAAAAACATAATTCCAATGTTCAACTCTTATTTAGGTGCCTGCCCATTGATTCTGTGCACTTATGGTCACCAGGTCTACACAGATGCAGTAATTGCATTTTAACTGTAACAATGAAATCCTATGCCTTATATTTTTTTCTATCATACATTATGCTATCTGTAATGTTCAGTAGATAGACTTCTGTAGGAACTATCTCCTCCCTTGTGTATACAGCTAGATTAAACAGATCTAGCAGTTAGGGTATAAGACATATATATCTATGCAAACTGCAGGCTTCTAACTAACAACAGCTATTGGGAGTTACCATTTGATCCTAATGAATGCATAACACTAGCATGGGATTATGGACAAATTTTGCTTTCAGTTACACTGGTGTAAATGACCACAAGTAGTGGTCCTGGCACAGGGTTAAATTTTTAAAAGTGCTGTGACAAGATGGCCGACGTTTGTATGGTGGGTCCTGCACTTTTCTTGGTGGTGGTGGGGCTCAGATGCCACCTCTTGCCCCTGCTCTTGGGCGCTGAGAGCCCCACTAGTGGCCCAGGAAGGTGGTAGAGGAGGCAAGCTTGGGAGGGGTCTGAGTTTGCTCCTCGCTCTGAGTCCCAGCCCCTTTCAACCCCTGCGGGTTTCTTCCCCTCTTCCCCTTGGGTGGGGTCACCCTTGGTCCTTAGACGCTGGGGGAGGGAGTCTCCCTGCCCTGCCGGCAGGGCTGGATTACCCAATAGGCAGACTAAGCACATGCTTAGGGCACCAGCAAAGCAGGGGGCACCCAAAAAAAGAGATTTTTTTTTTGAAAAAATTTGATATTTGATATTTCAAAAAAAGCATCTAAGTAGTCATCATGGGAAAAATCAGAACTTTGTTAGACTTCCTTAGACTCCACTACACACTCTTCCCCCATTTTTCTCTTTTTATTACTTATCCCCACCTAAACCAGGGGGGCATCCTACTAAGGTAGATCGAAATAATGCGAGGAAATCAGAGACTGTAACTGATCATCCTACTCCTGGCGGTAAAACAGACATTGTTCTAGAAGGTGTGGATGTGTCAGAGACTGAACCTACTCATGATGTAAATAATAGGAGAAAAGATCCTGGTATGTGGGTTGATTTCAGTAACGATGATGTAGCTTACTGGATAGATCATGGACCAAATGACTGTCAACACCACACTGGGCCATTTGAGAAATCATGTCGGACTTTTACCAATGGCAAACAAACAAGATATTGTCCACAAAAAATATTTTTTGGCATGAAAGCGAATGGTGAGAAATACACTTGAGAATGGCTACTGTATTCACCATCAACAGGGTCTGTGTACTGTTTTGTTTGCAAACTTTTTACATATAAACCTTCAACATCCCGGTTCGCTGCAGATGGATTTACTGACTGGCGGAATACTGTTTTAATTGAACAACATGAAAATAGCGCTACTCAGAGAGATTCAATGTTAACATATTTAAATCGACGACAGGGCTTTGGATTGACAAAAAAATTGGAAGAACAAATTAAAGGGGAGCGTGAATACTGGCAACATGTCTTGCAGCCAGGGCCGGCTCCCGGGTTTTGGTCTCCCCAAGCGGCCAAAAAAAAAAAAAAAAAAAAAAAGCCGTGATCACAATTGCATCACGATCTGCGGCGGCAATTCGGCGGAAGGTCCTTCGCTCCGAGGCGGAGTGAGGGACCGTCCGCCGAATTGCCGCCGAACAGCTGGACGTGCTGCCCCTCTCCGGAGTGGCCGCCCCAAGCACCTGCTTGACAAGCTGGTGCCTGGAGCCGGCCCTGCTTGCAGCATGTTATAGCTGTTATTCAAACATTAGCTGAACGTGGTCTGCCTTTCCGGGGATCAAATGACACATTTGGATCATTGCAGAATGGAAATTTCTTGGGATTGTTGGAGCTTGTGGCTTAGTTTGACCCATTTTTAGCAGGCCATATCTCAACATATGGGAATGCTGGCAAAGGTAACCCATCATACTTATCCAAGACAATATGTGATGAACTCATTGGTCTAATGAGTGACAAAGTTCGTTCAGCTATTGTGGATGAAATAAAGTACTGCTGGGTACTTCAGTTTATCTGTCAACTCTACACCTGATCTTTCACATATTGATCAATTGAATATTGTACTAAGATATGTGTCTCCCACAGATGGAAAACCAGTTGAACGATTTATAACATTCCTCAATTTGAAAAGCCACACTGGTGAAGAAATGGCAAATCAAGTACTGCATTATCTGTGCCAAGTTTGCAAAATAGATTTCTCAAAGTGAAGAGGTCAATCTTATGACAACGCTGCCAACATGTCAGGGCATTATCAAGGAATGCAGAAGAAGCTTTTAGAACAGAACAAATATGCCATATTCATACCATGTGCTGCACACTCTCTCAATCTTGTTGGCCGTAGTGCTGTTGATTGTTGTCCGGTGGCAGTAAGGTTTTTCTCAACAGTCCAGTTACTTTATACATTTTTCTCTGCCTCAACACACCGATGGGCAGTTCTTAAAACATATTTAGGCAATGATTGTGTGTTGAAATCTCTAATACTCGCTGGGAGGCATGTGCAGTGGCAACAAGTGCAATTCTGGAGTCCTACTCAAAGATTGTGGATGCATTAGAAAGTATAGCTGAAGACCAATCACAAAAGGGAGAAACTATACGAGAGGCAGAAACATTGCAAAAAAAGATGCAAGAACTAGAGTTTGTATTCATGTTGACCATGTGGAATGAAATTTTACAACTTTTACCACACAAGTCAAGCTCTCCAAGAAAAAGAATTGGATTTGAAAACATGTGCAGACCTCTGTCAATCATTAGCAGACCACTTACATACGTTGAGGAATGATTTCAAAAGATTTGAAGACATATCAAAAGATATCTTGCCTGATACTAACTACAAAGAAGCCCAGTCCCGCAAGCGAATCAGGAAAAAACTAGCAAATGATAGCAGTGCAACAGAAACAGCATTGAATCCTAAAGACAAATTTCACGTATCTACTTACTACGCTATAATTGATACACTTGAAGCTCATATGAAGAGGAGAGGTGAAGTGTACAAAGAAGTATCAAGTAGATTTTCTTTTCTAAATGATATGGACTTATCTGATGAACAATATTCACAAGGTTCCCAAAAGCTAGTTGACTAATACCCCGTTGACCTGAACATGAATCTCTGTGGAGAAGTACAGCAGTTCCACTTCTATATGTGCACAAAGTTAAATGAAACAGGAAAAATGAAATTCAGTCACATTGATCTTCATGACACAATATTGAAAGACAGAATACAATTTGTATTTCCAAATGTAGAAATCGTACTACATATTTTTCTAATATTGATGATTACTAACTGCTCCACAGAACGCTCTTTTTCTCAGCTGAAAAGAATAAGAAATCCTCAGAGAACAACAATGTTTCAGGACAGACTTGATTCACTTTCCCTATTGTGTATGGAAGTGGACATGCTTTGTCGAGTCAGCTTCGATGAATTTATCCAGAATTTTGCAATCAGAAAATCTAGAAAGAAGCTATTTTAAATTTCAGCATACATGTAAGTTTTGTGTCATTTAGAAAAATAAAATTTTATGGTATAGTATTGTTTTTATTTTGAATTACATATGGGGAGGGCACCATAATCTTTTCAGTGCTTGGGGCCTCTAAAGGTCTTAATCCGGCCCTGCCTGCTGGGGCAGGGTCTCCTTTACTTCGGTTCTCTGGTCTTTCAAATCTCGCACACACCTCCAAGCTCCAGTCCTCTCTCCTTCCTCCTCCTCCCCTGACTGCCTGAAGCAGGGGATTTTATTAGGTTCCAGACAGGGCCTTAATTGACTACAGGTGCTCCAATTAACCTGTAGAAACCCTCCCAAGTCTACAGAGAACCATGCCTTAATTAGCCTAGGGCTTATATATTTCCCCTCTCCCACTCTCCCACTGCTCCTTGGCCCTCCTGTATCACATATCTGCCCCTGCCCCCAGCTCAATACCATGGGGTTGGGCTACTTGGGACAAGAGACAGTGTTGTCGTGACAGGCTGTCTGTGTTGCTGTGTTGGCTTCCAGCTCTATGCTGTATCCGGAAATGGAAAGTTTGTAGGGATAGGAACCATCTAGTCACTCATGCATTCCTCTCCTTGTTTGTGTGCATCAATTGCAGTGGTCTGTCACAAGGGTGAACTGCCGCCCAAGCAGATAGTACCATAGAATCTCCATGGCCCATTTAACCACTAGGTATTCCTTTTCTACTATGGCGTACCGTTGCTCCTTGGGCAGGAGTTTTCAGCTAAGGTAAAGTATCGGATGCTCCTCATCCCCCACCATCTGTGAAAAGACGGCCCCAAGTCCTACCTCTGAGGGATCTGTTTGTAGGATGAATTCCTTTTTGAAGTCTGGGGCTATGAGCACTGGATGGCTGCAAAGGGCCATCCTTAGGTCTGTGAAAGCTTCTTCTGCCGCCTCGGTCCACTTAACTATCTCCGGGCTCTGAGCTCTTATCAGGTCCGTCAGAGGTGCTGCCCTTGTGGTGAAGTGAGGGATGAACCGGCAATAGTACCCCACTATCCCTAAGAATGCTCTGACTTGCTTCTTGCGGATCGGGCGGGGTCATTCCTGTATTGCCTTCACTTTGTTCCACTGGGGCTTTCCCAGGCCCCTTCCGACTACATACCCGAGATATCTGGCCTCGGCTAACCCTATTGCACATTTGGATGGGTTAGCGGTGAGGCCAGCCTAAGAGCATCTAGTACCACTTCCACTTTCCCCAGGTGCATCTCCCAGTCAGGGCTATGGATTACCACATCATCTAAATAGGTGGCAGCATACTTGGCATGGGGTCGAAGTAATCTGTCCGTCAATCGTTGGAAAGTCGCAGGGGCCCCATAGAGCCCAAAAGGGAGGACAGTATATTGGAAGAGGCCATCAGGTGTAAAGAAAGCGGTTTTTTCCTTGGCGTCCTCAGCCAGGGGGATCTGCAAGTAGCCTTTTGCCAAGTTCAAGGTGGTCAAGTATCAGGCCTTGCCTAACTGATCCATCCGCTCATAAATACGTGGTATTGGGTAGGCATCGAATTGGGATACCTCGTTTAACTTCCGGAAGTCATTACAAATCCTCAGGGTGCCATCAGGCTTGGGGACTAAGAAAATAGGGCTGGACCACTGGCTGTGTGATTCCTCAATCACCCCAAGTTCCAGCATCTTCCTTACTTCAGTCCTAATTTCTTCTCTTTTTGCCTCTGGTATGTGATATGCTTTTATCATCATCCTTGCTCCGGGACAGGTGATGATGTTGTGTTGGATCAGCGTGGCACCGGGCCTGAGGGAGGCAGGTGGCCTCTCTGCCTCTCCTCTCACTGCTCCCCTTGCTGGGGCACAGCCAGCTGGTGCATCAGGGAGGAGGCCGTGGTGGCGGCAGCTGGTAGGGTGGGAAAGGGCGGAGGAGCCTGCAGCGGGCGGAGGAGCAGGGAGATAATAGGGTGGGGCCTGCAGTGGGCTGGGGGCAGGAAAGGGGAGGCTGTTGGGAGGGAGGGTGAGAAAATGTTTGCAAATATGCAAATTATCCCATTAAATAATTTACATAAAATGCCCCATGTGGAGCAGCACAAAACCTGGCAGCTACACCTGCCTCCAACACCAACTGAGCAGCACACAGCCATGTGGCAAAGATATTCTCTTTGTTTCCTGGCCTGCTCAGGTCAGGGCAGGTAAATTCTCATGTCACACACCGCTGACTCCTCTGGCTGTGGTTAGACACTTATGTCATGACCTGCAGGATGCATGTGGGAGATCGAGACCAAGTCCCTGGCTGGGAAAGTGTGCTGAAGTCTGAAGTTTGGTTATTCACAGAGATAAAACTCTCCAGCAATTGAACCTATATATTGGCCCTCAAGTCTGCCACATGACCTCAGCCCCTTTAGATGGCTTCAGGTAATGCTTGGGGTGGTAAAGGCAGGGCCATACTAAGACATAGGTGCTATGGGCATATGCCTAGGGCATCATCTCCTGGAGTCATGTGATCATATCAGAACTTTCTTTTTTTTTTTAAAAAGTAAGATGCTAGCCCTCCTGGTTGTGAAGAAAAGCCTGGAAACTTGACCTGAGTGTAGCTGATGGAGTGCAGAGAAACTGAAAAAAATAGCTTTCAGAGTGGTACACTGCACCATGCATCTCTGGGAGGTGAAAGGTGGGGCACGATATAGGAGTGGTGTTGCAGGGCTGGAGCTGTGGGGGCCACAGTGTGCCTATGTACTAGACTGCCTTGAGTAAAAGGGGACTTAAACATTCCACGCAGGATACCCTTGATGTGGGATGGGCAATGGATGTACACCCTGTGAAATAGCTCTGTGCTGGCAACACTCCTGGTTCTCAATGTAGTGAGAAGGCCGGGATGATAGGAGGGGATGTGGCTGGAGTGCACTGTGCGCCAACTATTCTGTGCTGGTTGTAATAGCGCAGAGAGGGGCATTATAAGTCAATACAACTTAGAGCAGCCTTGCAGCAAGCTCCCAAGCAGGTCCAGAATTAGAGAGGCATAAAAGTGGGTTAAAACACCCCTCCTGTTGCCCTTTTCTTGCACTGGCCACAAGGAACAGAAACTCTAACTACAAATACTCATTTTAGCAGTTACTCTCTTGTTTAGGGAATGTTGTTCTTTTTGAATTATTTCCAACTGTTAATTGTACTGATATGAAAAACCAGAAGAAGAAGAAGGAGCATTAGGCCTTATGTACACAGGGGAAATTGACTGGTACAGTTGTTCCAGTGTAACTATTCTGCTATAGCTAGTCTGGTATAAATTAGCTATTCCAGAATAATTTTTGACAGGGAATAATTTTTAGATTTTATTGCAGAATAATGTCACTTTTATTCTGTAATAGAGTCTCCACACCAGGCAGTTAATCCAGAATAGCCATAGTGACTATTCTGGAGTAGCTATTGCTGGTCAATTTCCCCATGTAGACAAACCCTAAGTAATGTGCCCATTCATTGGCTGAATTGTTATTGAGACATTCTATGTTAGCCATTCCTGTAGTCTGTAAAAATATAGTGTTGGTGACACCTAGTGGAAGAAAAAAATTAAATCTTACATTTTCCCCTTCAAAGTAGCTCCCATTTCAAGTCAATAGTCCACAGAAACAAAAACGTCTCTCATTAAATATGTCTGAATGTTTGCTCAGTTTGGTATGCATCTGAGGGCCTCAAAACATCAACTGACTTTTCCTCTTGGCATTTACAATAGGAACTCTAAAGCTTGGGGCTCTAAATAACTGAAGAGTATAGGTATAAACCTGTTCCTGTGAGTTTCTGTGTTCTCTAAACTCTGATTCCCTTTCTCTCTCACTCTATAACTGTTACTATTCATGCTACATGTATCATTTACAAAACATATCTCATCATAGTATCTGAGCACAGGGAAAGATCTTGCAAGTGAAAAAATTCCACAAAGCATTAAGTCCTAAAGGCAGCTGATGTTATTTCCCAGTAGGACCACAGGGTGGAGCTGTAAAGGCCATTATCTTTGAAAATTTGTGGCGATTGGGGGAGGTCCCAGATGATTGGAAAAAGGCAAATATAGTGCCCATATTTTAAAAAGGGAAGAAAGAGAACCCAGGAAACTACAGACCGGTCAACCTCACTTCAGTCCCCGGCAAAATCATGGAGCAGGTCCTCAAGGAATCCATTTTGAAGCACTTAGAGGAACAGTCAGCATGGGAGGAGGGATAGCTCAGTGGTTTGAGCATTGGCCTGCTAAACCCAGGGTTGTGAGTTCAATCCTTGAGGGAGCCATTTAGGGATCTGGAGCAAAAATCTGTCTGGGGATTGGTCCTGCTTTGAGCAGGGGGTTGGACTAGATGACCTACTGAGGTCCCTTCCAACCCTGATATTCTGTGATTCAATTCTGTGACTCACCAAGGGCAAGTGATGCCTGACCAACCCGATTGCCTTCTATGATGAGATAACTAGCTCTGTGGATATGGGCAAAGCAGTGGATATGATATATCTTGACTTTAGCAAAGCTTTTGATACGGTCTCCCACAGTATTCTTGACAGCAAGTTAAAGAAGTATGGATTGGATGAATGGACTATAAAATGGATAGAAAGCTGATTAGATTGTCAGGCTCAACGAGTAGTGATCAATGGCTCAATGTCTAGTTGGCAGCTCATATCAATCGGAGTGCCCCAGGGGTTGGTCCTGGGGCTGGTTTTGTTCAACATCTTTATTAAATTAATTATCTGGATGATGGGATGAATTGCACCCTCAGCAAGTTCACAGATGACACTAAACTGGGGGGAGAGGTAGATAAGCCGGAGTGTAGGGATAGGGTCCAGAGTGATTTAGACAAATTAGAGGATTGGGCCAAAAGAAATCTGATGATGTTCAACAAGGACAAGTGCAGAGTCATGCACTTAGGAAGGAAGAATCTAATGCACCGCTACAGGCTGGGGACTGACTGGCTAAGCAGCAGTTCTGCAGAAATGGACCTGTGGATTACAGTGGACGAGAATCTGGATATGAGTCAGCAGTGTGCCCTTGTTGCCAAGAAGGCCAACAGCATTCTTGGGGAGGGATAGCTCAGTGGTTTGAGCATTAGCCTACTAAACCCAGGGTTGTGAGTTCAATCCTTGAGGGGGCCACTTAGGGATCTGGGGCAAAATCAGTACTTGGTCCTGCTAGTGAGGGCAGGGGGCTGGACTTGATGACCTTCCAGTTCTAGGAGATAGGACATCTCCATTTATTTATATTGGGCTGTACTGGTAGGAGCATTGCCAGCAGATCGAGGGAAGTGATTATTCCCCTCTATTTAGCACTGGTGAGGCCACACCTGGAGTATTGTGTCCAGTTTTGGTCCCCCAACCCTACAGAAGGGATGTGGACAAATTGGAGAGAGTCCAGCAGATGGCAACGAAAATGATTAGGGGGCTGGGGCACATGATTTACGTGGAGAGGCTGAGGGAAATGGGGTTATTTAGTCTGCAGAAGAGAAGAGTGAGTGGGGATTTCATAGCAGCCTTCAACTACCTGAAGGGGGGTTCCAAAGAGGATGGAGCTAGGTTATTCTCAGTGGTGGCAGATGACAGAACAAGAAGCAATGGTCTCAAGTTGCAGTGGGGGAGGTCTAGGTTGGATATTAGAAAACACTATTTCACTAGGAAGGTGCTGAAGCACTGGAATGGGTTACCTAGGGAGGTGGTGAAATCTCCATACTTAGAGGTTTTTAAGGCCCGGCTTGACAAAGCCCTGGCTGGGATGATTTAGTTGGTGTTGGTCCTGCTTTGAGCAGGGGATCAGACTAGAGGACCTCCTGAGGTCTCTTTCAGCCCTAATATTCTATGATTCTATGATCATTGCCTCTGAAAGACTCAGCATGTTATCAAAACATACAAAATGTATATACAAAACTCATTGAGAGGTCTCTGCATTACCATCAAGTGATTCAATTCATGCTCCAAAACCTATTTGTTTCCTTTTTCCTGCTCTGTCTGAAGGTAGTGGGCACTATAGCTACCTTTGCCCAGGGTAGGGTGACCAGAGAGCAAATGTGAAAAATCGGGATGGGGGTGGGGGGTAATAGGAGCCCATATAAAAGAAAGTCCCAAATATTGGGACTGTTCCTATAAAATCGGGACATCTGGTCACCCTAGCCCAGGGGACTGACTGAGCAATAAAGATCACCTCCCAGTGGGTCTGTGGAACAATGGACTTGTCAGCCTGAGGGTGAGACTCGTGTGCACAAGAGAGGATGCTTTCTGAGTGTCTGGCACACAGCTGGAACTCACTTCTGGACGAGACATACTGGGGGGATGGATAGCTCAGTGGTTTGAGCATTAGCCTGCTTAATCCCAGGGTTGTGAGCTCAATCCTTGAGGGGGCAATTTAGGGATCTGGGGCAAAAATCTGTCTGGGGATTGGTCCTACTTTGAGCAGGGGGTTAGACTAGATGACCTTCTGAGGTCCCTTCCAACCCTGATAGTCTATGAGAACAACCACAACATGAGCTGCTTTCAGAACTGTCAAAGACATTGATTTGACCTTGCCCCCCCCCCACAATAACAAAGGAGGTGGAATAATAGAAGAGATCCCTAAATGCAGTGCTTCTCTAACTTTAAAGCCTAGTATCCCAAATCTAAAATTCAAAAATACCTTTTGATTATAATCAGAGTAGATACAATGGTTCTTAATCTGATACTATTCTGGTTTATATATATATCACATTCATTAACCTGCAAAATCTTCACCCTGGGGTGGATGCAGTGGCAGAGCCAGGTTTTGCAATGGGATAGGTGTTATGTGCCAATGGGCAGAGAGTGAGTGAGATATCCCCTGAAGATACTAGAGAAGGAGAATGGGCCTGATGCTGCCCGACACCCCCCCACCCCGGGACAGTAGCCTGCCCCCCATATCCAATTAAGGGAACTGTAGCTAAGGACAGTGAAAAAATGAAATCAAAGTTCCAGTCATAGGCAAGAATGTTTTTTGCACACTTTGTATTGGTGACAGGAAGAGTTTTCACAGCCAACCTTTAGTAGCAACTACAAAATATTTTCTCATCCACATTTTGCACCAATCTATCTCACCCAGAACAGATGCATTATTGGAATTATAAAGCTTTGTTTGCACCACATTGACTGGAATATTTGTCATATCTAGCTATCTGCATTTATACAATGCTAAATCAGAGTGTATAGCAGTGCAAGGGAATAATGGGATATAAGACACCATATACTCCCTTGTAGCAGTTACTCGTACCACAGTTGAGGAGGAGAGGAGGCTGTACAGAGCCAAGGCAGGCCCTTCCTGGTAGGTGGCAGGCAGAGAAAGGGAGTGGATGGATTCAAGGCTTCATTCCTCCAAACACCTCCTCCCAGCTATACTGAGAGAAGTAAGCTGCACCACACATAGACCTGGTGTAACCCACACACCTTCTGGGTGTGGTGTTCTGTCCCATCTAGTGGCACCGAGACCACTTAAAGACCAAGATAAAATTAGTCTGCTTAACAGCCTGTTGCTTGCATGCATGCATGCATGTCCTAAGCTCTAGAGGTTCCAGGTTTGATCCTGCTTGCTGATGGCCAGGGTCTATTGGTATTGCACTGGCATTGGGCACTTCCTCCTTGGAGCAATGGGGAAATATGTTACAGTTTGCTCCAAAGGGCAGCACAACAATGCATTGTCCCTTGCTCGGGGCTTGTGGCAAAGCCACGATTAAGCTTAGAGTGTTTTTCACGTTGGTATCCTAATTCAGGTAATGGAATACACTGCTCTACAGCCAAAATGCTTCTGAAATAAATGTAGTCAAACTTTCCTAATTCTGGGTCACTGAGAATGAAAATGATGCTTCAAATTGTTGATTGGCTCTAGTTTTCAAGATATGCTATTGGGTCAGTATACACGACCCTTGACTTGGGAATGGCGGAGGATACGTGAGTTATAAAGGGAAGGGATCTCAATTTAAACCAGAAATGACTAAAATACATCTTTGACTGGATCTATGAATAAATCTATGACTGGGTTGGGACAGTACTTGCTTTTTAGGCAAAACAATGAATGATGCAATCTGAAGCTGGTATTGCGTCATACATGATATGAATTGCATCATGTTATTACTAGAAGTCATGGATGATGCAATCATAATGAAGCTTACATCACTCTGCTGAACAAATTGCCCTATATCAGCTCTAGAAATCATACAGTGTCGTGCTCTCTTATTTGTCAGTGTTTGATTTTGCAAAGGGACACATTTCTGTTTAGCCAAAGTGAGCAGAGATGCCTCGTACTTGTGTGAACAGTGCAGATAACTTCTGCTATGTTTGTGGTGAAGTGACTTTTGCATCACAAAAGCGCAGTATAACCACTATGGTTAAGAAAGCCTATCACCTTTATTTTGGCTGCAAAATTGGAGATCAGGACAAGAGGTGGGCCCCACACATATGCTGCAACACTCGTGCAACAAATCTTCGCCAGTGGTTGAACAGGAAAAGGAAACCTATGCCTTTTGCAGTGCCAATGATTTGGAGAGAGCCAACAGATCATACCAGCAATTGTTACTCCTGCATGGTGCCTCCAGTTGGGAAAGGTGTGTCAAAGAAGAAAAAGTGGACTGTGCATTATCCAAACATTCCATCAGCTATACGCCCAGTACCCCACGGAGAAGGACTGCCAGTTCCTGATGCACCAGAGTCATTCTCACTTGAGTCAGACGAGGAAGAGGAAGAGGATGAAACTTCTGGTCCTGAACCATCAATGTCACAGGACCCACATTTTCTCCCATCCTCCTCCTCTGAACCACACCTCATAACACAAGGTGAACTGAATGACCTTGTCAGGGATTTGGAACTACCCAAGAGTAAGGCAGAGCTGTTGGGCTCCAGACTACAGCAATGGAATCTCCTGGCAGGTGATGTTAGGGTTTCCATGTTCCGTGACCGTCAAAAGGATCTTGTCCCATTCTTCTTCATGGAAGGTGATCTTGTAGCCTGCAACAACATCGATGGTGTGATGGCAGCCCTCAACATCGTTCACGATCCAGATGAGTGGAGACTGTTCATTGATTCATCGAAGACGAATCTTAAAGCTGTTTTACTGCATAATGGCAATGTTTTGCCATCAATTCCAGTTGGTCATGCAATGCATATGAAGGAAACCTATGACAACATGAAACAACTTTTGAGGTGCATAAACTATGACCAACATTAGTGGCAGCTTTGTGGCGATTTGAAGGTTGTTGCTCTTTTGCTTGGTCTGCAGACTGGATACACAAAGTACTGCTGTTTTCTCTGCGAATGGGATAGTCGTACAAGAGATTCCCACTACATCAAGAAAGATTGGCCATTCCGACAGTCATTGGGGCCTGGGAGGAAAAGTGTTCAGCATCCACCACTTGTTGAATCAAGGAAGATTTTGTTACCACCCTTACACATCAAGCTTGGTCTGAAGAAGAATTTTGTCAAGGCCATTGACAAAACACAAGCAGCTTTCAAGTATCTCCGTGGAAAATTGCCAAGGTTAAGTAAAGCGAAGATAAAGGAAGGTGTCTTTGTTGGTCCTCAGATTCATGAACTTCTTCGAGATGATGCATTTGACCTGCACTGCGTGGCAAGGAAAAGACGGCATGGAAAGCCTTCCAGGTAGTGGCAATAAATTTTCTCGGAAACAACAAGGTAGACAACTACAGGTTGTTGGTGGAAAACCTCCTGAAGGCATACAAAAGCCTTGGTTGCAACACGTCACTAAAGATACATTTTTTGCACTCTCATCTAGATTTTTTTCCACTGAACTGCGGAGCAGTGAGCGACAAGCACAGCGAGTGATTTCACCAGGACATTGCAACAATGGAGAAACGCTATCAGGGCAAATGGAGCCCATCAATGCTTGTAGACTATTGCTGGAGAGTGACAAGAGATGCTCCATTTAATGAATACAAGAGACAAGCCAAGAAGCGCCGAGTAGACACTGAATAGGGCTAAACTATGTACATAATAGTTTTTTGCCTTTTGTTTCATAATACATTTTATTTATATAACCCTTTTGCTGATTTTTAAAGTGTTACATAAACAGGACAGGTGAAATATTATCATGTAAAGCAACCATAAACACATGAAAAGACCTAGATTTACAATTTATGATTAAAACTCTACTATCTACACAATATACATAGACATAAAATGTAAAAACTTAAATATCTTAGAAACAGTAGCCAATCAGTTGTTTTAATTGTCATATTTGAATTCGGCACATCAAAATACATAATAAATAGCACATTTTATCTCTGAAGCAGACGACGTCTCAAAAATTGTAGACCAGTGATATTGATAATTTTAAAGATGTCAGAGTTGTAGGCCAACCTAATGAAATACAGATTTACAAACAAGATCCAATGAGCGTGTATGGATAGGGGTGGGGGCAGAGGAATTGGGGTCGGAGAGATTCAATGACAAATCAGAGGTGGGGAGCTGTAAGCAGAGTATAACAGCACAGCGGCTGATTTCAAGTGAACAGGAGAGAGGGAAGGGACTAGAGGCATATGTGGGATGACATATCCAATGAAGAATCTACTTTGCTTGTGGTTTTGAACTGCAGACTAATAATAAAAAAGTTATCAGAATTTTGCAAACTTTAAAACAATCTGAGTTTTATTTTATTCAAAATGGTTCCTCCATCCAGCTGTATGTAGGAGGGGCTTCTCAATGGCTCACAGGAGCCCCTTGTTAAAATCATATTGTTAAATTAAAGGGAGGGTTGGGGTAGTTTTCTTTTCCCTGATGGGAGTTCACTCCCTCCCTGCATATTGCTAACCATCTCTTCCAAAGATGACGTAGCCTCGGGGTTTATAAAAAAAAAACTTCTGAAGAGACAATTTTGGTCTGAGGAATATAGCAGACTATATCGAGTGTCAGGTATTTTCAGGAAAAAAGTGTTTTCAGGATGATACTCCACAGGTCTCTTTACAAGATACTCCCTCCCCTCTGCCCTCACACACTCACCCCTACAAGCACATGCACAAAACTCGTTTCAAACAGCACAAGTAGATACTATCAATATACTCAACATAATTTTTCAGGAACAAAGTCTAAACTTTTCAGGGAATTACACTTAATACAAGTTTGTCTGCCAAAATACCATCCCCTTCCTCTTTATAGTTATAATGAGAATTTTCTCATTTCTCATTAGAAAACAAATGAATAGTTTCATGTCCCTCATTGCTGCTCTCTGCAAACAAGTGCACACCTGTCACATGGGTCTTACCACAGTCTGTGGGGGTAAAATTTTGTGGGATCCCTTTGTCAAAATACTGCCAGTGCAGTATTTCACTCATCTCTATTTTAAAACATAAATACAGAGATAGTGCCTAAAACACTGGACTGGGACTTAGAAGACCTTGGTTCTGTTCTAAATGCTGTCACTAGCCTGCTAGGTGATCTTGGGTAAGTCATTTCACCTCTCTGTGCCTCAATTGTGCCACCATAAAATGGGGATAATGATAGTTAACTCCTTTGTAAAGCACTTTGAGATCTATGGATGAATAGGAGCTAGGTATTATCATGAAGATGCCTTTGGTCCTAACACACCTGGATGCTCCCCATCACCCAGCATGGCTCATATTCTAATCACTTTAGTACTAGTAGTCGCTAGTTTAATAGCAAAGTGTTGGCATAATAGATTAGATTAGGAAAAAACTGTTTGTTTTTCTTTCCAAGAAAAAGTCAAGGTGACACGCTGGCACTTTTGCTGGGCACCAAAAAAGCTGGCACTTTTGCTCCTTCTTCTCTCTCTGTGTTCTGTCCCTTTTATCCGCCTCTCAGAGTTTTGATAACTCTTGTTAAGAATTACAGATATAAATGTTCAAAAGTGACTAGTGAATTGGGGTGACTTTATTTTTAAGTGCCCAACTTGAGACCTTAAAGGGGACTGAAATGCAGAGTGCAAGTGCTGAGCATGAATTTCCAAATCTTTTGAAGTTCATTCATCATTAGCTATTAGATTATTAACAATCTCAAAGAAGTATCCACAAAACCAGACTATTTTAAACATACATCCGTTAACATTATTTTGCGCACTGTGTATATTTCACACACATTGTAAAACAATCTGTACATTTGAGACAGGAGGTGTATGTAACAGAACATTACCTTTTAGCATATAACTTTTTGAAAACTTTGCTGAACTTTGGAAATCTGGTTCCAGTCATTCAGTATTACTCATTGCATGTAAACTTTCTTTTAAATTGCAAACTATGATCAATAAAATTACCAGAACTTGAAATACCACTTGCTGACATTTACCAATTTTTTTTTACTCTAGATATTCAATAAAATACATCATGGAAATAATTAAAACCATGAACATTTTGTGTATGACGAACAAATGGTGGAGGAGCATAAATCTTGTTGGGCACACAAAATACATGTTAGTAATTTACATTTCTCTTGATAAGGAAGGGCAGTGAGAATTTTCAGTGATGCATCATGAGAGGACCATATATAGAAGAAACATATTTACATGTTATGAATTACAAAAACCTTGAGGTAAATTTCCGAGTAGTCTTTTTGGGGGACTCCATTTTTTGGTGCCCTACTTGAGACATCTTAAAGAGGCCTGATTTTCAGAGAGTGGGTGCCATTATCAACTCACTGGTTTAAAGCCCAGATACTGCAACTGACAGCACATGGGCAGATGACAACACCAATACAAATCAAGTTGCAGGATTGGGCCTTAATTAATATCCAGCATAATCAAAGTTGTTAAAATTCCAAATGTAATTAACTCCATTGTGCCCTCTGCCTCTCCCCCAAAATACATGTAAAATGCATACTTCTGTGAGCTAAGTTTATAGTCCCAATCTACATTGAAGTGGTTGGATAAAATAAGTCCTTCATTCACCTACTCTTGGAAGTAACATATTGGCCACAAATATCAATCTGATGAATCACTTATTACAGTTTTACACCAGTTTTTCTCCATTAACTCCAATGGGAATACTGTATATATACTATATAGGTGAGAGAAAAATTAAGCCAAATATATTTCCAATTTGATGGTAAAAAGTAGGGCTGTCAATTAATCTCAGTTAACTCACATGATTAATCACACTGTTAAACAACAGAATACCAGTTGAAATGTATTAAATATTTTGGATGTTTTTCTACATTTTCATATACGTTGGATTCTGTGTTGTAATTTAAATCAAAATGTATATTATTTTTATTAAAAATATTTGCACTGTAAAAATGATAAAAGAAATAGTATTTTTCAATTCACCTCATACAAGTACTGTAGTGCAATCTCTTTGTCCTGAAAGTGCAACTAACAAATGTTGGTTACACAACTGCACTCAAAAACTTTTTTGGTTACACAACTGCACTCAAAAACAAAACAATGTAAAACTTCAGCGCCTACAAGTCCACTCAGTCCTACTTCTTGTTCAGTCAATCGCTAAGACAAACAAGTTTGTTTGCATTTACAGGAGATAATGCTGCCCTCTTCTTATTTACAATGTCACCAGAAAGTGAGAACAGGCATTTGCATGGCACTTTTGTAGCCAGCATTGCAAGGTAGTTACATGCCACATATGCTAAACATTTGTATGCTTCATCATACTTCGGCCACCATTCCAGAGGACATGCTTCCATGCTGACGATGCTCATTTAAAAAAAAGTGTTAATTAAATTTGTGACTGAACTCCTTGGGGGGGAATTGTATGTCCCCTGCTCTGTTTTACGCACATTCTGCCATATATTTCATGTTATAGCAATCTCGGATGATGACTCAGCACATGTTGTTCATTTTAAGAACACTCGCGCTGCAGATTTGACAAAATGCCAAGAAGGTACCAATGTGAGAGGCACTTCTAATGCTGAGAGAACAATAGGTGCAGTAGGAAGTTAGTAAGTGTTTTACCGATTGAGCAGGAAGGGAAATTGTTGCAGCATGGTGTTAGCTTCTGGTTGAGTTGATTATTTGTTTGCTTAACAGATGTCAAGGACTTTTCAGAAAGGCTTTGTTGTGGGTTTTTTTTAAGTATATATAATTGAATTAAATAAGTACATATAACTTAATAGCCCCTCTGAGAGAGAGAGAGAGAGAGAGAGAGAGAGAGAGAGAACTGCCTGTAGGTAAAGCACAGAACTCAGCCTGAGGACACTTGGGGACACATGAGGACACTCTTCCCAGCTCTACCACAGAGTCACTGTGTGGCTGTCTTAAGGCAAATCACATAACATCTGTGCCTCAGTTTCCCCACCTGCAAAGAGGGGAAAATGAGACTTACCTCGCTCACATTCGGTGCCGTGAAGCTTAACATAGGTTTGTAAAAAGCTTTTTTGGGCGGGGTGAATGGCTATGTGAATTACATCGTATTAACTAATAAATAATAATAAGTGTGTGTTATTTTTTACAATTATATTTTCTCAAGGATGGATTACTTATTTTTCTTGGGATATTTTTCTGTCTCTTTTTATGTCTTTCCACTTGGAACTTTGCCAAACTCCATTGCTGAGTGGGTGTCAATGCCTCAGCTCATCTTCTAATGGCAAGGGGGAGAGGTGAGGCTAGTTGTGCTTTTTTATATTGTTCTTTTTCTGGAGTACTTGTATGTTTGTCTTGGTTTTGCTTCACCATTTCTTCCTTTTCTCTGCTGTTTCTTTTTCTTTCTCTCTGAATTGTTATTTCCCTTCCTCCTACCCCCCTTCCCAGGACCCAGGCATGCCTGGCCAACTGACCTTATTAACAGGAGGTGGACCTTTCCTTTTGAGAGCAAAAGCTTGACACTCAAGGAGGTAGGAATCCCATAGAGAACTGGCCCACCAGGCATATTTTCTTAAGGATTTGTTGCCAAATTTTACTTCCAGATTTTGGAAGAAATTGAGCAACTGTGACTCGCTAGATATGAAGGCCCAAGGAGATAAGATGGGTGCACTCTTTCCCCCCTCCCTTTTAAAAATATGTGAAGGGAACAAATTCAAAAAGTCAAAGAGGTGTTTCTATGGGAGTGCATTCTGCCCCGTTTCCAATCCCACAAAATAGGACTGTTGGTAATGTAGACAAGACAGGAGCTGAGACCAGGAACATTTGCATAGGGTGGGATCCTCAAGAAACATTGGCCCAAAGCCTACAGATTCCCCTTATTCAGCAGTTTAGAATTAAAAGTAATTCTTCAGTTTCTATCGTGATTATTTTTCTAATTATAAGCTATTAAGTCAGCCAAAAGATTCATTTCTGAAAGCAGATATAAGAAAATAGCTCAGCTGATGACTTTGATGCTATCTGGACACCAGTGAAACAAATACTTCCTGTGAGCGCTACTGGCTCACATTTTCACCCTCACCTTTTTGCTTTATTAATTGCAATCCCTTCAGTCCTCCTTTTTTCTGAACAGCATGACATCCTGTCTGCTCTGAAGCTGCAGCATCGTTATTATGTTGCATGGTGCCTGGTTAACTTGTCAGTCCATCCCAGTGGTTCTTAATCATTTCCATATTGGGATTCCCGCTCTGTTACCTTTTCCATACCAGAATGCCCTTCCTTTAGCCAGTTCTCACCAGGAGTCCCTTCTCAGGGAGCAACATGAGAAGGACAGGGTGATTGCATTTGTAACCCCTTATCATCTGTTTGCAAACCATCTGGGTGTCGTGAACTGCTGCTCTATATCATTCTGCAGACTGGGACCCAATCAGTCATGTCCAAGATGCAGCCTTTATGATAAGGGCTCCCAAATAAAGACAGGCTTTCTTATTCAAGATGATCTTGTGGACTGTCCTCTCTCCATTCACAATAGTACAGACATCTCCCCTCCAGTTTGTGATTGTGTAACATTAATGTGGCAATTATATTAATTGCATACATGGAAAAGTAATATAAGGTAAGTACTTAATGTATTTTAGTTACCTTTAATATGGTGCTTGGGTTGTTTAGAAAAGAGTTAAATGCACTGTCTGCTTTTGCTCTTCACGTTGTCTTCTCCCTCACATATGTCCTGTTTTTCTCCTCTGTAAATAAAGGGGAGGAGCCAACACTATGTGACCAGCCAGCCCTCTGTGGTAGGGCCATACTTAGGATTTATGGGGTTCTATGCAGTATTATTAAATTGGTGCCCATATGCTCCACTGAAGGCGGTCCCCAGCCGGCGCTGCTGACCCCAGTGTGTCAAGGGAGCACAGCCACCACCCCCACCTGCGGATCCCCAGAACCGCCCCCATTGCTGACACACACTGAGCTTTGTACGCAGCAGACAGTGCGGCAGTGGCTCAAGGCAGGCTTCGCGCTGTCACCTGGGGGGTGCATTTGCCAGAGCCCATGGCCCTCCTGCAGCCCCTTGCCACTCCTGGCTCACCACGAGCATTTTGACAGGAATTACCAAGCAGTAATAACAATAATAATATGTGTGTGTGTGTCTGTGTGTATGTGTATGTGTGTGTGTGTGAGAGAGAGCCAGTGTGTGTGAAAGAGACAGAGAGCCTGAGTGTGTGTGAGACTGTGTGTTGGGGGACTGTGTGACAGTGTGTGTGTTGGGGAGAGACTGTGTGTGTGTGTGTGTGTGTGTATGAGAGAGAGAGAGAGAGAGACTGTGTGTTGGGGGACTGTGTGACAAAGTGTGTGTTGGGGAGTGTGAGACTCTGTGTATGTGTGTGTGTGTGTGTGTGTGTGTGTGAGAAAGAGAGAGAGACAATCTATTGGGGGACTCTGACTTGTGAGAGGCAGAGTGTATGTGGGTCTGAGAGCCAGTCCGTGTGTGAGAGAGACAGTGTGTGTGTTAGGGAAGTGTGAGAGACAGTGAGCGCACTGTCACTTTAAGTCCCCCGGTCTTCTACTCTCCTTCCCCCACCCCCCCAACTGTGTATGCTGCGTATGCCTAGGGATGGTCCTGCTCTGTGGACAGGGCCGGCTCTAGGATTTTTGCCGCCCAAAGCAAAAACAATTTTGGCCGCCCCCCCCCTTCTTTAATTACCCCACCCCCGGCCCCGCCTCAACTCCGCCCCTTCCCCAAATCCCCAGCCCTGCCTCCTCCCCCCAGGCTCTCAAGCCTAGGTGGGAGGGAGGGAGAAGGAGAAGCGGCGCCGCGCCGCGGCCGCTCGGGATCTGCCCCTCCTTCCCAGGTTTGAGAGCCTGGGAGGGAGGGGGAGACCCTGAGCTGCCGTGGCACGCGAAACAGCTGATTCGCGCGCCGCTGCTCCCCCTCCCTCCCAGGTTTGAGAGCCTGGGAGGGAGGGCGAGTAGCGGTGCGCGAATCAGCTGTTTCGCGCGCTGTGGCAGCAGCAGTGGAGGTGAGCTAGGGCGGCCGGGGCACATTTTTAGGGGCAGTATTCTGGTGCCGGCCATGCTGCCCCTAAAAATGTGCCGCCCCAAGCACCAGCTTGTTTTGCTGGTGCCTAGAGCCGGCCCTGTCTGTGGACCACCAGCAAGTGCTCTGTGAACATTCTGGTTTATGACATCCTCTTCCTATGATCTTCTTGGCTGTAGAGTTTGGGCATGAACTGCCAGCATTTCCTCTCTTTGTTTGTGTTCATTGACTACAGCTAGTCCTTTTCCAGTTCCTTCCTATAGTAGGATATCAATTAACATTAATATTATTGATGTCTCAGTTTTTCAGCCACTATTGTATGAATAGATTCTCTCAACTGCTGAGTTATGGATTCGCTTACTCTCTGCTTGATGCTGATGACTTGGCAAAAAGCCCTTTGTACCTGGCTGAGTGCCAAGCCATTGATCTCAAGACAAATGAGTAGTTCCCATTCCCACTGACAGAGAAATGCTCATCGTTCAAATATGAACAATGAATATAGTTTTGCAGTTTCTTGGATTGGGGCATGAAAAACCCTGAAAAATAGTAATGCCGAACAAATCTTGAGAGGGGTCACTTTATACAATGCTCACAGATGTTTCTGTCTTCTCACCATGCCTCTCCAATTGTCACTTAGATACATCTTTAACTCACCTCAATATTTAGATCCACTTAAAAATCTTTGTGAGCCACTTCAGTTATCTCTTATCTCTACTCCACTGACCTGTGCCCTATCTCATCTCCAAAATTAAAAGTTTCTCAGAACCAGAGACAAGGAAATTGTTTTTTGTTCATCTTTGCAAATCAGTCAGTTTTTCCTTTGCATAACCTTGTCTATTTTTATACTAGGGTGACCAGATGTCCCGATTTTATAGGGACAGTCCCGATTTTTGGAGCTTTTTCTTATATAGGCTCCTATTACCCCCCACTCCCTGTCCTGATTTTTCACACTTGCTGTCTGGTCACCCTATTTTATACAGCAGTCACAAATTCACCAACATGGAGAGCCCAATGCTTTTATGATTTCCATGTGTCATTTAGACATTCCATATGTGTGCCACAAAGGGCAGTAGGGGAGAGATGGCCAATGGCAGTGGTGACTTTCCCCAGTGCCCCATTCTAAATCCAAACAGCATTGCTTCTGAAGGTGAGTCACATTCATATCCTTGATCTTCTTGTTATTTATATAAAATTGTAGGCAACACATTATCAGAAGTTTGGTAACAAATATTGGCCCTAGCCCCGAGGTCCTTACTATGTTTTTACTCAGCCCTTATTCAAGTAGACTCTTACTCATGAGTTTTGCCAGAGTAAAGATTAAGCAAGGATCTGACCCAGAGAGAATAAAAAATTAGCAGCAAATAAGTGGTTTGGAAAGTCTGACAACAGAGGAATGATGAAGAAAATATAACTTATATACCATAAAGAAACGGATGGAAAGGGCCAATAACATACAAGAAAATAATATACAGGAGGGAGGGAGGCTCATTCAATGTTGACTAAGGACATATTACAAGAAAGAATAGTCTTAAGATGGAGAAGTTCAAGTTTAGGTTAAAAATAAGAACAAACTTCCTAATGAAAGGAAGAATTCATCTATCTGAAGTACCAATATGGTCCCCATCATTATATTATCTGAGCATCTCAAGTCTTTTCTGTATTTACCCTCACAACTCCCTTGTGAGATAGGGAAGTGCTATTATCCCCATTTTACAGATGGGGAACTGAGGCACAGAGAGATTAAGGGTGTGGCTGTACTTTGAGCTGTGGGAGTAATTCCTAGTTTGAGGAGATACACCCACGCTAGCAGTGATCGAGCTAGCATGCTGAAAATAGAATGTAGTTGCAGCAGCGCAAGCGTACATACTCGCTCCAAGTACATACTGCTTCAAGTACATACTCGCCCAAGACACTAGGTACGCACTTGAGAAGGCTACCATCTCCTGCCACCCACACCATTATGGCTACACTCTATGTCTACCACGCTAACTCAGTCATAACTAGTGCAGTTACATCTCTTTGAGCGGGGAATTACACCTCCAGCTTGAAGTGTAGACATAACCAGAGAGACTTTCCGAAGATCACACAGGAAGCCTCTGGTGGAGCAAGGAACTGAATGCGGGTTTCCTTAAGTCCCAGGATAGCACCCTCTCCTCTGGCCAGACAAGAGAGATGCTATTGAGGCATTATCAGCGGAAATATTCAGAAAGGGATTTGAGGTAACACTCTAATCAGAATGATGAACGAGGCAGTTCACTGTTTTAGACTGAATATCCTGTATTATTGTTTGTGTTGTTTAACAATCTGCTTAAGTAACACCATGTACAGACTGCTGTCCCACAAATGAAAATAAGAGCTATCTCTTGAGGCTACCTCAGTGGGAAAAGTTAGGTAAAGGCTGCCTGACAGCAGTGTTACATGGTAAAATAATGGCATTGCTTGGAAGAGAAACTGGGGCCCTGGTCCTGCAAAAAACATACATATGAGCTTAACTTTAAGGACTTGTGGGTCCCTTTGGCTCTCAAGTTAAGCATTTATGTAAGTGTTTTAAAGGATAAGGCTCTAGACCTCCTGACTCTTAGTCCATTTCTCTAAACTGATCAATTGGGAATTTTCTATTGAAATCACTAAATTTTATGTCTTTATTTATTTTGCACTTGTAATGTAAAATCTACCTAACAGAAGTTTTGGAACCTTGATGAGAAGCAGCCTCTTCCTTTTATTACCTAGACTGGCAGCAGAATCCTTCTCATACTGGGGAAGAGGGCCTTGAGAGAGAATGTTTTTAGATGGGGAGAGTAGGTAATAGCCCTCCTCCCAGTGCCACCACTTCTACCTAATAAATATGCCTTTCTTTAGCACTCTAAATGGAGAGATACGTGTGGAAGGGAATGGAAGAATGGAAAAGGGATACAGTCATAGGGTCTCTCTCCAATCCTTGTGTCCATTGAAACTCCACAGAAAACAAGAAACCCCCCCACTTCGTCACACCTTGTAAAAAATAAGCAAAAAGTAAATAATACTTGCACAGACTGCTGAAGCTGAATCAGCTCAAAGCTGGGGGTAAATATTTTATGAAGATTTGCAGTGTCCCCTTGAGGGGGGAGGAAGGGTAGAAGCTCTAAAAATTCTTGACATTTGTGAGGAGGGAGGAGATAAACCTAATTATAGTGCTTTCAGTGCTGCCTCCTCTGTTTTCTCAGAACATCCTTATAACTCCTCAGGGGTTGTCTTTGTTTCCAGCAAAACAGCCTCTTATTAGTTGGAAGGCAAACATAACGATAACCCACAGAAACAAAATCAATGTAATCTCTGACCTACATGATTATCTAGAGATGGGCCATATTTTCAGACCTGCTCCATCACTCATCCATGAACTCAAACTTTAAGGTTTGACAAAGTTTTGATTAGCCCCACCACCAAAGGAGAATGAGATGGGGGAAGTCCACCATGGTTATTATTCTATCTTTAGAATAATAACCATGGTGGACTTCCGATTTTCTACTAGGCCCTTCTCCTCACAAACACAGCCCTCATCTTTGCTAGACAGCAGGGAGGGCCTAAAGGTCCTCTGATAACCTTTCTGTGGGCCCCCACTGCCACTAAACTGAAATCTCATATACTCTTGGCTACGCAATATATTATGGTATGTATCATCTCAGAGTTTGAAACACTACAGAGGGTCAAACAAAGAATCTAGCTTCCCCACAAACTAGCAGTCAAGAGAGGGGAATTGAGCCACACATGTTCTCCCAAAGACAAGCATCCAGGATGAGGGACTTGTTTCCAGCCAATATGCCACATAGGATAATGCCCTCAGGCATCACCAAGATCATTAATGAGAGGGGTTAGGGATTTTGGACACTAGAAGAAACCAGGATCTGTGTAGGGATCTAACTGAAAAAAGAGTCTGAGTTTTGTCTAAGAGGAGGGAGGGAGCTATTTGAGAATCACGCAAGAAACAGGACAGGCCCTCAGAAAAGGCTGGGTACAAGTCAGATTGTCACAGGGAAATCTTGCCATAGATAAAATTATTCATTTTCATAATTAAAACAGATTTTTCAAAACAAAATTACAGCTCCCCCCACCATAGAAACAGCGCCCCATTTTTATCAAAAATTCAAAATAAACATGATTTTTTTTCTTTTTTAAATGTACCCCATGAAAACATATCTCGCTGGAAGTAGTGAGTTGTTTTTTTTTTACAGACTCTGACAGCATCCAATAGCTGCTGACTCCTGGATATGCTCTTATTTGATTTTCTTTCTAAAAAAAAATTTACCGGTGGCAGAAAGATTAGTCTGACTCTTGTAAGACAATGCCAAATGTACTGCCAAAAAAAAAATAATAATAAGGCCGCAGCAAGAATCTTTGTTATTTTGGAATCCAAATGTTCCTGCCTCTAGACCTCCCTGTGACCCACCTGTCAGAAAAGACATTTATTTTCTCTTCTGTAGAATGTCCTTGTCAAGCAAAGACTGATAAGGGGTGTTTGGTGTCTGTTTTAATTAAGGTGAAAAATGTTTAGGAATGCTCCTTCCTGAAAATGGTACTAGTGCAAGAGTTACCAGCCTTCCACCTCTGCCCTCTGCCCTAGCCTTCACTCCCATTCTATCCCCACATGTTAATGCATTAACTGCAACAAAAACAAACAAACAAAATTAAAAGTCTACACCACACTACCGGCTCACTTGGTGCGTGCCTACATGAGCAGCTAGCCTCACTGATGTCAATGGGCCTACTCAAGGGAGTATGTACATAGCTCTATGTACATAGCTCCTCTTTCACTGTTGTAACCCTTGTCTTTCTCCCCCCCCCCCCCTTCGTTTATTATTGCCCCTTTCTTCGGTTGTAGTTAGTGGGAATTGTGGGTACTTAGCAGTGCCCAGGATTGGGCCCTTTGACTCTAAACTCATGTGGCAGGCACCTTTTTCTTAATCTGTAAAGTGCCATGCGTAACTGTGGCACGGTAGAAATGACTAAAAATATACCATCACTACCACTGGGTACTGCACTCAGAGGCTGAAAGACTGACACTGCTTTGCTCTCTAGAATTTCTCTTAATAACTTGTTCATCATTCAAAAGAATTAATTGACACCATCTGTGTGTATTCAGTGCCCTAACTTTAGCTGACACAGCAAATAGTTTAAATTGCCCTTCATGTTCCTTCTCTGTTTTTTTTTTTTAAAGGTACATTAACACAAGAGAGATCCTTTAAGCTAATGGCTAAAGAATGTGCCTTGAGCTCTGTGTGAATGCCTAATGGCTTCAACTGTTTGTTTAAAGGCAAAAACAATACTTCTGCAAGATGGCCCTCCCACTTGCCTGTGATAGGCTACCAAAAATAGCAACAGCCTGTGTCACTAGAAAGGGCAAAGCCTTCTGAAATAGAAACAAAGTTGTTCACAAATCACTCTGTGCCATACACTCTGTAAGCTTCTGTATCACGCTGCCATGAGGAAAATAACCTGTGCGTTTGTTGGCAGCACAGGACGGACAATTGCCCTGTGAAGTGTTTCTACCCTGAAGTGTGGAATAGAGCTGTTAAACGGCAATGGTACCTGTGCAGAATGCGGAGGACCTCAGCCAGCAGTGCAGGAAAATGAGAACAGGGGAGAGTGATGATAACAGAGGTGACAGCAGCAGCAACGCCAACCTACACAAGCTTCCCACTCAGACAGGTAATGTGGCACAGTTTGAATGCCAGCTGTGACTGAATGACAATAGGAGCAAATATATGTAAATAACATTCGGGTTTGGAGGAAAATAGCCTGGCAAAAGCCAGGAGAGTCTAAATTAACACTGTCCGTCTGCTCCCTAATTCCTGGCATTGCAAGAGAGGGAAAATGTGAGCAAAGAACGAAGTGTCACCTTTCCCTTTGAATGAGGGTGTTTGAAATACTTTCCCCAGAAGGCCTTGATCCTACAGCTCATGGATGCACCCTCTAATGTGTAAATCCTTCTCCTTTTGCAGATTAGTCACCTGAAAGATCAAAAGAGCCACTGATGCCCACAATGTCTATTCTATTGTGACCCATGCACACTAAAGACCAAATTCAACCCTCCCCGTGAAATCACTGGAGCTCATTGACTCCAATGGGAGTTGCACCTGCTTATGGCAGTTTGACTTTGGGTCTGCAGACTAGGAATCCAATATAAAATTACTACTGAAAAAAATATTTGCAATCATAGAACAACTTTAATCCATCTGCACTTTGCTGTTTTAACTGTCAGTTTCTCCCAGCCTCTGGTGTAACACATTTTTTACACCTAGAGATTCTTTTACTGAGATCAGAAGGAGGTGACACAAAATCGTTACATTCTGTTACCATGATTTAAAGCTGAGGCAGAAGAAAGAAAACATTACTGTAAGCCAGAGAGGGCTATGCCTGAGTTAATGTTCGCTTAGAAATAAATGAATTGAAGTGAACTAACTAACCCAAATATGTTAAGATATTATTGGCACAAATAATATTGTTGGAGTGTAATAAAAAGTTATTGATGAGGCCAGCAATATCCACTGATATCTGGGATCACAGGGAAGCTAAGGTTAATGAACAAAAAGCCATTCAGTTTGCAGACACACTATTGAACTATTGTTTTTACAATCTGTACATTATTTATGCAACATAATCTTCAGGTTACAATGTACCCAGTACCCAATACTTTCCAACACCTCAGTCTTTTGCACTAACGCAGCCACAAAGCGTGAACTGGGTTGGGTTTTCTTTTTGTTTTTGTTTTCTTTTTCAGTGACATAACAATTGTACAAATTGTAGTTTTAAAGTACTGTATTTTCAGCAAGATTTTTAGAAATTATTGTTAAAGGGCTGTAGAATTATGAATATATGAAATATATTTTTCACCAGCTGGCCTGAAAATAATCTCCAGTTTAAAGGATCCATATCCTTCTGAACTGTTTTAACTTCCATGGGAAAGTAAAACTTATTTTCAACCCTCTTGAATCCAGTCTAACTGTCCAGCTCTCAGAGGAAAAAGAAAGAGATAACCAGAGGGAAATGAAGGAATACATTGTAGAAATCTCTAAAAATTACTTAAAATCAATTTTCCATATACATATTGCAGTTTTAAGGTTTGATATCTCATGATCTACCAAGGCTACAAATAAATGCCTTGTCCCATTGGAGAGGGGGAATCCCATTATGTCATATAGTCATATCTATGTGACAAACTCCTTTTATCATGCACTTTTGACTGCCTGATCTATTTACCATTAACCTATTTTTGACAGAACTGCACCCAACTTTCCAAATCTCTGGATAGTTGCAAATAGCGAACACTTTAAACAAACAAACAAACAAACAAACAAACAAACCTTTCCAAAAGCTGTTTACTTCTTTCCCAGAAATGTGGAATTTCTCACCCCAAATTACCCTTGAGACAGTTCAGGAAGGTGAGGGATTGAAAAAACAACCCATCTATTTCCAGACATTATGAAAGTGGGCTGGATTTGTACCAGGGGCTCAGTGATGAAAGATTCCACATCCCATAACCAACATATCCTGTTTGGGGCAGCAATTTCCTTCTGTCTGCATTGTGGGCATTACTGTACTACAAATAATAAATTATAACAACAAAATCATTTTATTTACATTTTTTTTAAAATTGTGTCATTATGGAGACAGAGAAACTGAAATGTGCCTTTTGGAGTAATTAAAAAACAATGTAGAAACATTTGTGCACAAAAGGAATCTCCATGCCTGGAGTAATCTCAGATGTGAAGCTGCTGTGATGTGCTGGACAGGGTTCCGAAATGCCCATAGTCAGGAGCCTGCTACAAATTGAAGGGCAGATAAGGATGGTTTTACCTGCCTCTGACGGAATCACTTCCCCCCCCCCCCCCCCGAATGCTTATAAACCTTCCCTGCGAGAAATGACTTACCTGTGCATCTCATAATATACAGTTACCTTTGAAATGGCTCAGATTGCACCAAATGACAGGTTAAAAAAATTATGGGGAAGGATGCACACCCTCCATAACATCTTCATCCCCCATCTCTACCCCTAATTTCAATTACACATTCTGAACTCTAGGCAATACTGTTACTATCCTCAGTCTGATTTTCAGGAACAAAGCATAAACATTTTAGAAAATGCTCTTAAAGATAGGTTTGTTTGTCAGGCAGTGCTGCTTTCTTCCTTGGTTGTGAGAAAGCATTTTTGTTGAAATGGAAAAACAAATGAATAGCTTTCTCAATCCTTTTTATTTTTAGTCACACACCCATTTGCCATGGGGTTTATCCAGAATTTTTTACAGAAGCCTCCCATTAATATATATATATTAGCAGCACATGACAGTGAATTGCTATATATATTTTACGGTTCTCACAAAAACAAAATAAATATATATATTTTTAAAAGAAGCGTTTTTAAAGGGAATGTCTAAAACCCTCTCTGCCCAGAAATATCACAAAAAGCCTGTATTTAAAAGGAATGTCTGTAAAACTACTGGAAGTCTAAAGCAAAAGTCACATTGAAGTCAATGGGAGTTTTGTCGGGGAAAGACTTGAAGCTTGTCTTCACATACAGCACTACAGATGCGCAAGTGAAGATGCTACTACGCCAACAGAAGAGCTTCTCCCGTCAGCATAGTTAATCCACCTCCATGAGAGGCGGTAGCTGTATTAACGGAAGAAGCTCTCCCGTCAACAGAGCACTGTCTACACCGGGAGTTAGGTCGGTATAACTACGTCAGTCAGGATTTTTGACACCCCTGAGCAATGTAGTTATACCAATATAACTCTATAGTGTAGACCTGGCCTGAGTGGAAGCTGAGTAAAGCTCTCAGGATTTAACCCAATGAGAATTTTGCCCAGGACTGAGTATGGTAAGGGACATTAAGATTTGGCCCAGTAATAATAAAAACACGTATAGGCTTCCGGGAAAAGCAATGACTGCAGATTAAATGTGATTCACGTAGAACTGCTGAGAGAGTTTGCTGCTGAGATTGTAGAATGTTCTATTTGCCCCTTTCATGCCAGAAGGTGCTGTACATTCAAGGGCCAAATTTGAAAAGGCAGCACAATTCATTTCAAAAGGCTGCCAGGATTGACAGATGATAGGCTCATCTGCAGAACTGTGGTGGGTGGGGGGGGCACTGTCAGACAACAAACGGGAACCAGAGGCTTCCCTAAAAATTAAAAACCTGCTCTACTGGTGTAACTAGCTGTTCCCAAACCTGCTTGGGGGAAGAGAGAGGAGGTGAGAGTTGTAGATCAACAGTGTAACACAAGTTTCCGCAAGTTTGTAAAACTGGGTAGATCTAATAACATGATCGTCAGGCCCTCTAGGAGGTTCTCCAACTAGTAGTGAAAAAACAAAGCTAACATTTAAAATTACCAATACAATAACCATCCTATTCTTATTAAACATTGGCATGCATCAGTGGTGCACAACCTTTGTGGCCTTGAGTCCCACACTGGTAACTTCCAAGCTGTCTGAGGACCATTCCAAACTGGCATACTTTTTTTAATCAAAAATAATTTATTTTAAAATAACCATAATATTTATCCCGGGGGCACAAGTCTTATTTCTGCCCCCACTGAATTCCTCCACCAGGGCATAACTGAAGGATTTCCCCCCCCCCCCCCAGCACTACTACTGTATTAAAAGCAGAGGATGAAAGGTGGGAGAAGGTTAGTTTCTGCAGTGAGGTTAACACCTGTATCACATATGTATACCATTAGCCAGATTTGTAGCAGGTGTAAATTGGGGTTGCTCAGTTGAAGCCAATTTATATCCCCTGAAGATCTGGCCCACAGATGTTTCCAATAAACCTATTGGTCTTGGATACTGTAGGCATAAATGGAGAAAAAAGTATTGGGTATAGTGCAGAGGAGATCACAGCAATTGAAAATAAATACAGAGCTATCCATTACTTTCAGATGGACTAGGTATCTTTCTACCATACACCACTCTCCAGCCAAGTTGACTGAACTATTCATCCAAACCTGCCCCAAAAGAATTAGTTGAAATACTGTCTGCACTATGTTGCAGAAGCCACTTCCCACTGGTACATGAGCTCTCTGCAACTAACTGGAAAATCAGCAGTCAATTCACTTGGCCTCCAATTGTATGGTAGCCAACATCATGCTGAGAAGAAAAAAAAAAAACCCAACTGTGCTGAGTGGAAGAATTAACCCAACAATAATAAACTAGATTTATCCATCAAAGGCTAGGGTGCAAAGGCTTCACAACAAGCAGAATATGATCAGTTACATCTTTCTTGTAGTAATAAACAATGAATTTCAGTTGTATAAAACACAGTTTATTTTAAAGTGGAGATACAATGCCATATGTTTCCATTTTGTCTATTCTATCACCATCTGGTTTTTATTCCCAATGGTGCAGCCATCAGAAACTATATGAAACAGAGGTGATGCTCCCATTGGGGGCCCTAATCAGGAATATTTTTAGGGACCTCCCCACACACAACACGTACTAATAATTAATTAGGGAGCCCCCTTGAGCTGCTCGGGCTCTAAGCAATTGCTTAGCCTGTTTATGCCTAGTGCTGGTTCTGATGTGAAATATCTGATCTTTTTGTTACAAAGAACCCAAGGATTAATGATGAGTGAATCCCAAAGTGTTCAGAGGTTTGCACCCCAAAATTTGGCTTATCTGAAATATCCAATCTATCTATCTGGAGCAGCAAAACTGGGTTGGAAATCTTAGTCTGGTTCCCAGTGGATAAGTGTCCACATTACAAAGGAACACCCCCAAAATCAGCAGCCTTAGCATTCTCAGCAAGGCCAGAGATTTAATGGGAGTCCAGGATAAACTATATTCTCCCATGTAGGGGTGGTCCCTCCAAGGTGGGATTGAAGCACTTTGGTTAGGAAGTATGTACTATTCTTGTCTATAATATACCAACTGTGTGGATAAGGGTTCTAGGGCTGTCAGTCTGATGCCTTTCGTGGTGACTAAATTCAACTTAGGAAAAATGTTGGAAATTTAAAAGGAAAAAATGCTTTCTTGGCAAAAGCCTCTTTATTGGATGTCTGTTCCATTGTCACTGTTGGGCAGGCTTACTTATTTAGGGTCTGATCTAAAAACCAGTGAAGTCAAATGAGAGCTGGACAAATTTATGAGTGTGATTGTCTGATGGGGTTGCTTGTGATGGTAGTGGACACGGCTCAACAGCCCTGGGGTTGGCCCATTTCTTGTTTACATCTTACGTTTCTAAAAGTTAATGTGTGAGGGCTTCAGCTGACCACTTGCAGGGGTCAGGATTGGAAGGGATTTCCCCCAGCACCAATTTATTTTTATCTTCTTCTTCTGGAAAATCAGGGATGGCCACGGCTGGAGATGGAACACTGGACAGAGAGCACCACGGCTCTGAGATGGTGCCGAGCATTCTCTCTCTCAAGTGCTTGGCTGGTTGGTTTTTGCTCACATTCTCAGGGTCTAACTGATCACCATATAAGGAGTCAGCAGGTGGCAGTGACTTTGGGGTTTTTTCCTTCTCCTGCACTGTGTGGGTGTGGGTCGCTGGCCAGTATTATCTGCGTATATCTCACTTACTCATTCCCCAGGCACTGGTGCACCTTGGTCCCTCCTATTCTCTGTCTTGGCACATAATAGTCTAGTCTCCTGTGGGCCATAATACTTTGGTCTAATTTCAGGGCTTGTCATCATGTACAGCACTACGGCAGCACAGCTGCACCACTGTAGCACTTTAGCGAAGATGCTACTACGCTAACAGGAGAGCGTCTCCCATTGGCATAATGAATCCACCTCCCTGAGGGGCGGTAGCTATGTTCACAGGAGAAGCTTCCCCACCAACACAGCACTGTCTACATGGGGGTTTAAGTCACTCAGGGGTGTGAATTTTTCACATCCCCGAGCAACGTAGTTATACCAATATACGTCTGTAGTGTAGACCTGGCCTCAGTCGTTGGGCTTAATATGCAGGTGCTGGGTAATGTTGGTGGCCTGTGATATACAGGAGGTCAAACTAGATGATCTAGTGCTCCCACCTGGCATTAAACTCTATAACTGAATGGGAGTCTTTCTGTTACTTCAATGGGTTTGGGATCAGGTGCTTAAGAGATACTAAAAATAAAGGGGAAAAACTAAGTGTATTACATGATATATTTTTTCCTGCTTTCGGCAATGTCACTAGATATAACCAATGTTGTTGGGTTCTTCTTCGTTTGATCATATTGTTTTTCCCCAAACTGAGACCTTAGAACAAGATTTTGAAGACAGATTTATAAAATAACTTTATTATTGATGATTAGAATGGTACAGAGCTCATTTTTGTTTTTCTTCTGTAATTCCAGGATGCGGAACGTTTACTTTTCTGTCATCTGCCATTGCTGCCATCAGTGGATTCCTAATGGGTTATGAACTGGGACTCATCTCTGGGGCTCTTCTTCAGCTAAGCAGTATACTAGCACTTTCTTGCAAACAACAGGAAATAGTCGTAAGCTCCCTCCTCATTGGGGCCTTACTAGCCTCACTTACTGGTGGATTCCTAATAGACCGATTTGGAAGGAGAACTGCGATTATTATAGCATCTTGTTTACTTGTACTGGGAAGCCTGATCTTGATACTCAGTACATCATATGGCATACTTATTGTAGGACGGATTGCTATTGGCATTTCAATATCATTATCCTCAATTGCAACATGTGTATATATCGCTGAGATAGCCCCACAGCATAGAAGAGGCCTGCTTGTATCATTAAATGAACTTATGATTGTGATTGGCATTCTTTTTGCCTACATTTCAAATTATGTATTCGCCAATGTTTCCCATGGCTGGAAGTATATGTTTGGCCTTGTGATACCAATAGGTGCCTTGCAAGCTATTGCCATGTATTTCCTTCCACCGAGTCCTCGGTTTCTTGTTATGAAAGGTAGTGATGAAGCTGCTAGCAAGGTACTGGGAAGGCTAAGGGCAACTTCAAATACTGCTGAAGAACTCACTGTGATCAAGTCTTCTTTGAAAGATGAACATCAGTACAGTTTCTTGGACCTGTTTCGTTCAAAAGACAACATGAGAGCCCGAATGCTAATAGGCCTCACACTAGTGTTTTTTGTGCAAACAACAGGGCAGCCTAACATTTTATTTTATGCATCCACTGTTTTGAAGTCAGTTGGGTTCCAGAGCAATGAAGCAGCTAGCTTGGCCTCAACTGGAGTTGGAGTGGTTAAAGTGGTTAGTACAATCCCAGCCACTGTTTTTGTGGATCAAGTTGGAAGCAAAACCTTTCTGTGTATTGGTTCTTCTATTATGGCAGTGTCACTGGTCACCATGGGATTGGTGAATCTTAATATACACATGAATTTCACTAATATCTGTAGAAACCAGTTCCTGGAAGATTCCATTTTTCATGGACCAGGAAACATGAGTGCCAGCAACGAGAGTCTCAAGGAGCAGTTTGCTGGTATGCCTTCCCAGGGCAGAACATCACTAACCACGCTGAGAAAATTTGAAATTGCTAAGGAGGAGGAGCAGAACAGCACAGCCTTGGCAGGAGGAAGGACCTCTGCAGCAAGCCAAACAGCATCCCACATAGTAATAGACACTGTGGAAGTTCCAGCTGCTCTGAAATGGCTGTCTTTGGCCAGCTTGCTTGTTTATGTTGCTGCTTTTTCCATAGGTCTTGGACCAAGTAAGTATTTCATATTTTTTATTCCTTTTAATGATTTATTTAAAAGTAAATTAAGCACTGGTGTAAGATGCCCATGTTGACATCACTGGAAATTGAAGTTCTCAATCCACAGAACAAACATCACAATAAGCAGCAGTATGTGTTTCAACCATGCTGCTCTGCCAACAGACTCTGATCCTATTCTGGAGAAACCAATTCAAGGCGTGCGAGAGAGCAATTCAGTCTCCATTGCCCAGTCAGTCTTTGACCTCTCTGCTAAGATCGCCACTAGAGGCCCTAATAGTGATGAGGGCATGTTACCACTACAAAGTAGGTTGAGAAATTTTAAAATAGGGCTATAGAATATCCAACCAACGGTAATTTTCAGGGTGAAATCCTCGCCCCATTGAAGTCAATGGCAAAGCCAGGATTTCACCCTCAGTCACTGCCAACTGGTGTTGATTTGAATCAGCGACCTATAAGTGAAAAACTCTGTATCCCATTGACTGTGTGTCCAGAGCCATTTTTAATTCCCCACACTCCACCCCTTTTCTTTTCTTTTTTCTTACCATGTAAACGATACTACATAAGCTATACTGTGATGGCTCATAAACCCAAATTAAAAACATATTGCTAGATGCTTCAAATAAGCATAGCATCCCCAACTCGACAGGAGCTACACCTATTGACTCCAGCTGAGGTTCTGTCTCTCTGAGCATGTAGCCACACTGACCATGTAATCCAACCTACTGCTAGGAAATGGAAAACATTTAATCCTATTGAGTAAACTCTCTTGGCCCATACACTTCCTATCCTGAACAGACTAAGCAACAAAAAAGTTAAGAATTGTTCAATCTATAAAATATCAATTTAAACCAAAGCGAGCTTTTAGAAAAAACACCACAACAGGGTTCTCACTAATGACTAAAGACAACTTTCCTGTCATTCCCATTCCCAGTGACTAAAACTACTCTTTTCCTTCTTCTTTTTCACAAACTCTTTCATATTATTTTACCCATCAGATTGATTTTTTTAAAAATCAGATTGTAAAATGTGCATGCACAAAGCCCATTATTTATTAACAGACTTTGTGTGCCTGTGTGCCCTGACACAAAAATGGCTTGGAAACATAGTGTACTCCTTGCAGTTAATTATGACAAAGAGTTTACCATGAGCATAACAACCCTACTGTCATACTAAAGGCAAAAAAGTGAAGACAAAACCAACAATAGTTATTTATTTAGGATAAATAGCTCACTAGGATAGCTGCCTGAGATAAACATTCATTGCCAAGAGGGACCTAAGGGATAGCAGTTTGATAATTTTCAGAGTAGCAGTCGTGTTAGTCTGTATCCGCAAAAAGAACAGGAGAACTTGTGGCACCTTAGAGACTAACAAATTTATTTGAGCATAAGCTTTCATGGGCTAAAACCCACTTCATCGGATGCATGTTTACTTCAGCATACTTTAGTACATTATAACCAGTCTAAGGGCTAGATTCTGTTCTCAGTTACACTGGTATAAATCCTGAGTAACATCACTAAAAAGAGTTACTTCAGATTTACACCAGTGTAACAGAGAGCACAAACTAATCCTAGAATAGCAACCAGTAGGGAAGCATCACAATTTCAATTCCTATTCCATTAACAAGTTTTCTTAAAACAAGGAATTAAAAGGTTCTTCAAATGGAACAAAATGTGGACATCTATTTTATTGGAAGGGGCAACTTATTCTAGCATCGGGGATGCAATTGAGTGTGCTTTCCACAGACATTTGAGTTCTAGGGACTTTAAAATAGATAGGTTTGAACAAGGGCACTTTTGCAATGTACACTGGTTATGAAATAAATGTGCTGGTGTATCTATACGGTGTAGTAAGTCAGTGTCCAAGGCTCAGTTAAAACTGATTAAATACAGAAAGTTCAGATTAACTGAATCAAGGAATTGCTGGAGTCTGTAAATAATAGAAGGTTTTATATATTGTAATTATATGTGCCGTGGCTGAAAGGCAGGATAAGGATTGAGTTTCATATGTAACTCCTGGCTTTTCTGCTTGCAGCTCAAACCCTTTAAAGATATTTCAAATGTTTAGATTTCGTCTGTTAAATTCAATTTTCTTAGTGTTAGCTTTTTAAAAAAAACAATCCCTCAATTATAAAAATTGGCCCATTTAAAATGTTTGGATTACTCATCCCCTCAACCTGTTACACACTGGCTGCCAAATTGTTACTTTTAAACCACAATCCATGTGGGAAAGGGAGGGGCCATGCCACAGTATAAGTTCCAGAACATTCTGACTGACAAAGCCAGACAATCTCCATGGGGCCCCCAGATGGTGCAGACAGTAGTGGAGGTTTCACTACCTTTTCAATGATTGCAGCATGCAACTTCCCTTCCATGTCTGGCTTGCTCCGTTGGTTGATATGAAGGAGGGGAGCTGGGGATGACCTCACTTGGCATCTGTATTCTCTCTTGAGTAATTAGCACCCCCAGGCAGATGGGATTGTGCCTAGCCTTGAAAGGGGCAGAAGGTTTCCACCACCTCATCCAGTGGGACAAAGCTGGCCACAATAGCCTTCTATTTAGAAAATATATGATATTTAGAGTATGTGTAGTTCAAATTCTTATGGAGAGTACATATGAATCCATCTGGAACATGGCAGTACATACATCGGACATATTATTCCAATCCAGCTCTTTAATCTTCCTTTTTTCCTACTGTGCAAGGAATTTTGGCTCTAATGTGAGTCCAGTTATTGCTTAAGCTTTCTCAGTAGCCATTTTTTGTTTTATATTTTGTACCTCAGTGGTTTCTTCTTTTTACCAAATTACCAGAAGCAATTAGATTTTCTTATGAACTGATTCATTAAATATCACTGTCTATTACTGTTTATGAAAGCACTCAGACACAACCGTTATGAAAACAGATAGATTAAAGCCTTTTTGCATTATAAAAGAGTTGTAGACAAGAGAGCAGCTGTCTAGTCCAATTTTAATTCCAATATACTTTATATTTATATAAACAAGCCCTTATGCAAGATAAGAGGGGCAGCTTTATTTGTCTGTTTTGCATTAAGTTTGATGAAGTGCGATCCAACTTCTCGCTTACACTCGGTTTCAGACAATTATTAGGGTACATTACAAGCGCAATAAATCAGTGTTGCACCACACTGCAGGACAGCACACATTGTCTCGCTGACAATACTCACATAAGCACCATGAGCGCCTATTAACTAAGGTGCAGATGTTAGACATACTTGACACACCTTTGGTTTTTTTATTTTCTGTCATCAACATCTGGCATTTCAAAAAGGTCAAATGGGGAGGAGCCCCATTAATCAGGAAACAAAAATATGTGCACAGCAGATAATTATCAATCCATAGTGAAAATGAAGCTGCAAAGGGAAAGTGAGTGAGATGGAAACTTGTTTGATTTCAGTGAGTGTTTACAAAGAGATATGGGCCCTCAGGACCTATGTTCAGGCATAAGAACTTGCCATACACATAGGACATGAGAAATTAGAGCCTACAGATGACACTATGCCTAAACCAGAACACAGAACAGAGGTAGGATGCTGAGTTTAATGCTGTACATAGATGGATCACAGATAAGTTGCCTACATTGAAAGCTGGGTGCAATAGTAAAAATGTATTTAATAGAGACTAGGAAACAAACGTCTTCTATAGAGGGTATCTGCTCATGGTCACATTCTAAAGGAAAGAAAATTAATTGGAATAATAGAAAAGCAAGTCATATCTATGATGTGATAACCATTTGGGGACAGAAATAAAAAGTTCTTTGTTGTAAATAAAAGTAAACTCCATTGGTCACCATTAAGTTGTAAGACCGAGGCAATGGAAATTCCTGATGATGAGACTATTTTCCTAAGTGAGACCTGTGAATTTGAGTGTGATAATCCTGTTAGAATCATAGAATCATAGAAGATTTAGGGTTGGAAGAGACCTCAAGAGGTCATCTAGTCCAACCACCTGCTCAAAGCAGGACCAACCCCAACTAAATCATCCCAGCCAGGGCTTTGTTTTTTGTTTTTGTTTCTTCCCTGCAAACAACAAGGCTACTTTCAGACCTGATATAAGTGTGTACAGTTCCACACTAACAGTAATGGAATGACACCCGTTTACAAAGGATCAGATTCTTTGTCCCAGTCTGCTCCCTTTGTGCCACGTAGGACTGAAGCTCACGCTGCGCAAAGAGAATGGAAAACTCCAGTAAATCCCCTGCTGGGGATATTCCCAGCATCTGGAATTCACAAAGAAACAAACAAAAGTGATGGTAGAACCAGCTTCTATGTGTTCCACCCGACATCCTCTGGCCCAGGGGTTGTCTCATGGTTGAGGAGAGTGAGAGAATAGCCATATGAAGTGCAGTTATAGCCAACTGGTGTGTGATCTGTAGAGGCCCGTACCTAACTGGCATAAGTTAGAGCAGCATTCAGGCAGCTCAAACCTGCAGCAGGGCCAAGGCCAGGGCAGATTATTAGGTAGCCATAACCAGTTCCTGATGGCTTCTCGCTAAGATGGACAAAGCACAGAATGTATGGCAAGGTCCGAATTTATTCCAACTAGTGAAATTAAACTCATGGACATAGGAGCAATTCACAGTTTGAACAGAGCTGAGTTTGGGGCAATGGCAAAACTAACACAGATAAGGGGAATTCTGCATGTGATTCTGAAATTGCGGGGAAAAATAATTGTCCAGATGAGGTCTACACATTTCCCAGAGCTTGTAAAGCTGTGAAACTGCCAACACTGACTTCTGTTATAGAAACACCAGATGCAGATCACTTCTCCCAAAAGGTGGAGGGACTTTTTCTGCTGTTTAGGAACATCATTTGGCACTTATTCTATGGTGAGGAATGCTTTTATTGAAGGGGAGCATGAATAATTTTCTGCATTTTGGTTATATATATATATATATATATATATATATGTGTGTGTGTGTGTGTGTGTATATGTATGTAAACCCCCGCCCCCCAGCATGTTCTCTAAATACTTCTAAATACTTTCACAAAGTGACTCATCTTTCTAATGTAAAATCTTAACCTGTTTGCTTTGCAGTTGTAGAGGCTTTTAGGCAGTTGAACAATACACTTGAGGCCTAATCCTCTGCTGGTATAAATTAGTGCAGCTTCCTTGACTACAGTGGAGATGCAGTAATTTACACCAGCTGAGAACTTGGTCCTTTGTTCCCAAATATCATCCTCAATAAAATCTCACCTCTGGCTCTGTCCCTACACACACTACGGTGGCCTGATCTTGCACACACTGACTATGATGAGTACTGCTGACTACCTTGATTATTCCCATTGAAGATCTATTACAAAGTAGGCATTTGCAGGATCAGGCCCTATATTTGTATTTGTTATCATTAGTTAAATAGTGGGGTTTAATATCTGGGAGTCTTATCCTAAGAGTGGAATTGAATGTCCTTTACAGGGCTTCAGAGGAAAATTAATTTCCCAGTAAGCAGCTTTATAAAATCGCAAAGGCAAAGCCGACTTTAAGTTTTTGTTCTCAGGGATGGGTTTTTTAAAAAAATTAATAAGCCTAACGTTCACAAGTTGACATTTTCACCAAGAAATAAATGGACATTCTGTTAACCTCAGCCATTCGTTATTCAGCACTGGGAGAATAGAACAGAATTACATATCGATTATTCAGTTAATCACTTTTCCCCCTTAACTTCTAGAATCAGAATATGTTGTGTAGCTAAGCAAATGGGACCTAATCATGCCTCTGTGTCTGTGGAGTGGTCATGGCAATGCAATCACTGCACGAGGGGGAAGGGCAGTGTTGAGCTCAATTTCACAGTGGCCTTTGCATCCCACTATGCAGAAAGTGTTTGTGAGGGTGGTATAAGGGGACAGGGGAGGGCCTAGGCAGTTACTTGGACCCTCCCCCTTTCTGTCCCCACCTCGTCATGGAAGAAGTATGTAGAGGTCCAGTGCAGCCTCAGTGTTGCAGTAGCTGTCATGGAGCAACACCGCAGCTGCTCTGTAGGGAGAGAGGATTCCTATACTCACTCCCACCCATCTCCCGAGCACCCAACCTAGCTACTATGGCTTGGCAATGGGCCCAGTAAGATAAAAATGATTCTATTTGGACTCCATTAGGTGCCCTTTTGAATTAATTTGCATTGAACAGAAGATTTTTTCTCACTAATGTCGTCACTGTAGAGCTAACTGTGTGGTCAGTGCCAGGGTTACTTTCGCTCGGGACTGAGCAGCCATACTGCAAAGCCATACCTGAGTTACTGAGGGTTCATCTACACTTCGAGCTGGGACGTAATTTGCAGCTTGAGGAGACATGCCTGAGCTAGCTCTCATGAGCTAGCATGCTAAAATTAGAAGCACAGTCAGACCAACATAAGGGATGAGTGGGTCTCACAGCTCCATACCTGTCCTAGATGCTAGCTACGTACTTGGATAGCTCTCCCCTTCCTTTGCTGCTAGCCAAGTATCTACTTAGCATTTTGGATGTGTGTGTACTGGGGGTGGCTATCCCCTCCCGCTGCCGCAGCTACACTTATATTGTTAGTGTGCTCTCTCGATCAGAGCTAGTGTGATATGTCTCCTCAAACTGGAAAATACAGCTTCCAGCTGCAATGTGGACATACCCCGTCTTCTCACACTGGTGCTGCAGTCACCTGTGTGTGTTGCTAGGACTTCTGGGGGCATATCTCATGGTCCTTTATTCTGCAGTAAGCTGAGCCACTCTCTGTTTCTATCCCAGTGAATTGTAGGACAATGTGTCTGTCCTTCTGGGCAGACAGAGGGAACCGTGGAAAAGCACTGAAGGATTAACAGCACTCCAGTGATTTAGCCCACATCCATGGCACAAAGGGGAGGAGGGTTACTAGTTTGAGTGTAAGAACCACTTGGGTTTTAGCCTATATCTCAGGAGAGGCCAGTAGCCTAAGTGTAAAGTACCACTAAGCTCTGATGAGAGGATTTATGCGTGGATGGAGCCACATTAGGGGCAACCCAGTGAGAGCCTAAGTTAACTCTCCAATGAAGACATACTCTATGTAGGACCAATCTTTACTAGAGGCCTGTGAAATTTCTAATAATGAAATCTAACTAAAGCAGGATGAAATATAGCTAGCTTCAGGTTTTGCTGCAAACCCAAATTTGGGCCAGTTTTGCCAAACTCACCAAGAATGGGTTGAAATTCAGATGAGATGGAAGCCAAATTCAGAGTGAAACCAAGATCATTTATGCCTAATCTAGAAACTTCGGTTTTGGATGAGTTTTGCTGGGAGTTTCTGAGCTTATGTAAATCCAAAGACTTAAGGCAAGACGCAGGAGGCAGTGTGTGTGTATGTGGAAATCTGGTCAAAGCAGTGAAATATTAACCACTGGAGGAAATGAAAGGGACAAATCCCCATCCAGCTTTTTACTATTTTGGAGTAGTCCTCTTCAGTGCGGACACAGATCTCATGTGTTTTCATGTAGCTTAGAATAATTAACTTCCAAAAATCCCAAGTATCTGCCTGTACTGACATGCCCTTGCAAACCAAAACCATCATCCTTGCAGTAATTCCACTGAAGTCATTGGAGTTAAATCAGGGATGATATTGGCCCACTGCATTTTGCACATCTGTAATCATTAGTTTGACTTGTTACATGGTTTGAAGATGCTAAGTGTCTTGTTTTGTACATTTCTTTGGCATATTCCCTTCAAACACTTGGTGCAAATTTAAAACAGAACAAAATAGCCAGCTTCACTTCTGGCTTTGATCAACCCACTGATGTGATGACAAGGGTGATCCGCCATGCTTATATTTATGATCAAGCCACTATTTCCCTCCACCCCCAACATATTGCTGCAGAACCCAACTTTGACCAAATTTTAAATGGGGACATTGCGTCTCCTTCAAGACATTGGAAAATCTGGTAAAGAAAATAAGTGAGTGAGGATGCAGTGTTACTTGCACATCATTAGAGCTGTGCAAAGTTGAAAAATGTTTGTTTGGATCAAATGAAATGTTCCATTTCGTTTTTGCAAGGGGTGAATGCTTTTAAAAAGAAAACAAGTTAAATTCAAAACAAGTCATTTTGAATAAAAATATTTAAACATTTTTCAAAAATGTCAAAATGAAATGTTTTGATTTTTCAGGGTTTTTTCCCTGACTGAAACAATTCTGCAAATTTGACATTAATTTACAAAACGTTTCAGACAACCCAAATTTGCATTTTTCAGTGAAAAAAGTTTCAGCCTTAAAATTTTGCCCATCTGTAAACATAACCCATTACTCTCAGCAGTTGGTTTAGTTGGACATTATTCAGCTACAAAACAGTATAAGCCACATTGCCTTACAATAGATTGGAAGACATTGGTAGAAGCTGAGTGTTCTACAGCTCTCATCAATATCTCTGACACTAAGCAAAGTAACATTTCAAGCTTTTATAAGACATCAATTTACTATATTTGTTTATAGTGCACAGAAATTTAATGTTAATCATTCATGCTACAGTGTTCCCTTGTACATTTGTTTGAAGCATTGTATTTATGAGTTCATAAGTTTTACAAACTCTTCATGATCAGTTCACACAAATAAAATGTCCAGCGTTTACATGACTTAAAAAAAGCAAGGTGCTTAAAGTTAATCATGTGCTTAAGTGCTTTGCTGGATTGGAGCCAGAATGCTCAAACCTGGAAAATGTGTGTTTAATCAGTTTACAGCAGGGGTTCTCAAACTTCATTGCACCGCGACCCCTTTCTGACAACAAAAATTACTACACGACCCCAGGAGAGGGGACTGAAGCCTGAGCCCACTCAAGCCCCCCTGCCCTGAGGGCGGGGCAAAGCCCCAGGGCTTCAGCCCCATGCAGGGGGCCTGTAACCCTTGGGCTTCAGCTTCAGCCTTGGGTAATGGGACTTGGGCTTTGGCCCCAGACCCCAGCAAGTCTAAGCCAGCCATGGCGACCCCATTAAAATGGGGTTGTGACCCACTTTGGTGTCCCGACCCACAGTTTGAGAATAGGTTGACCAGATATCCCGATTTTATAGGGACAGTCCCAATTTTTGGGCCTTTTTCTTATATAGGCTCCTATTACCCCCCACCCCCTGTCCTGATTTTTCACATTTGCTGTCTGGTCACTCTATTTGAGAACCACTGGTTTACAGTATAGAAACCCCCATGCTCAAATGAAATAAAAAAGTGGCATATTTTAGGGTTATTTTTCCTAGAAAACAACTGATTCATCTTTTTATTTTGAGGTTCATAGCATAGCCAGCATGTACTGCAGAGTCATTTGAGAGTTTGCTCTGCTCTACTACACTGATGTTGTTTTGGATTTGATGTAGATAGAATTTATCCAATTCATTGTTCATGGGCTATTCAAATAACACCATATGTAGTCTTCATTTCATATTATGTCCACAGGCTGATAGGCTGCCGTGTAGTGAGAGCACATGCCAAAACACAAGAGAAAACACTTGCTGTGGATTGAACACCATCCATCTGCCAGCATTCAGTTTGAGTTTTCATAGAATACTTGATGCAAGTAAAGGGCCAGCTAGTTTGAATTATCCTTAGGTAGTCTGAAGCTGAATTATAAACATCAGAGAGCAGTGTGAGTTTTCTAAACTACTCCTAAAATAGATTAATCTGAGCCAAGGTGGTGGAATAACTAAATATTGTTCATTTTATAGCAAGAAAGGGATTTACTTAATCTATGCATGAGCATTGACAAATTTCATAGAAACAGGGCCGGCTCCAGGCACCAGGCAAGCAAGCTGGTGCTTGGGGCGGCAGCTTGTAGAAGGCGGCATTCCGCCCAATCCTAGGGCGGCATGGCCGCTTTTTTTTTTTTTGATTGGTTGGTTCGCCGATCCGGCCGCCCTGTAGGGGGCAGCGGTGTGGAGGATGGGAGCACCCTGCAGCAAGCCCGGCAGGGCAGCCCGTGTCCTTCCCTCCCAGCCGACCGGAGCAGTGTGGAGCCCTCCCGGCAGGGGGCATGGTGGGAGGGGTTGCGTGGCAGCGCCCAGCTGAAGCCCTGGCTGCCCCCCTTCTCTCCCTCCCCCCGCTAGCCGGGGCACATCTGCAAGGCAGGGAGTCCCCCTGCACCCTGGCTCTGGCTGCACCGCAGGTTTTTTGTTTTTGTTTTTGCTTGGGGCGGCCAGAAAGCCAGAGCCGGTCCTGCATAGAAATCATTTTTTTAAAAATGCTGAGATTCCAGAGTTTTCCCTTAAGTTCAATTAGGATTCAACTCTGCAAGGTGCTGAGTAGTCTGGCCCAATTCAGCAAATCACTTAAGCAGTTGTCAAGCTTTTAGCGCAGGAGGAGTCCCTCCCAGTGACTTCAGAGGGCCCACTCAAGTCCTTAAACTTTAACCTGTGATGAAGTGCTTTGGTAGATCAGGTTGAAGTGCTCAACACCCTGAAGGATGAAGCCCTTAGCTACCTCCAAACAAATGAGTTGCATGTTGAGAGCATAAACCCAATTCTGCTCTCAGTAATATATCCCTGTAACCCCACTGAAGTCAATGGATTGCACACGTGTAACAAAGGGCAGAATTTGGCTTTGTGAGAAGAGAATTGACAAGGAGTAAGGCTAGCTGCCTATTTCTATAAAAGACCTTCAGTACAATGGATTAAAACTTGATGCTATAATGTTAGGTGTTCTGACCCCAGTTCAGCACGGTATGTAAGCATGTGTTTAAGCTTTGTGTAATCCCACTGACTTCAATGGAACTACGTGTTCTTAAAGTTAGGCATGTGCTTAAGTACCTTGCATAAGCAGGGCCTCTGGTAGGTGCAAATCCAGTTCCATATTGCTATGCCATAGAGCACTACTTAGAAGCAGAACTGGTGTAGTTCCACTGTGCAAAGTGGGAGGTTGCATGTAAGGGAGCTGTGCAGGAGATGCACACAGGGGCTGAGAGGGATAGGACCTGGTTAGCTAACATGTATAAAGTGTTTTGAAGAGACAAAGCACTACATTTATGCTGAATGTTATTTAGTAGTAGCAATAGTAATGCCACTGACCCAAACTCATGTCGAATGAATTTTACAAATGCATGCAGACCATCTCATTCATATATATATATTATTGTAATAACAATACAGTCTAACATTTTATTTTTATGTGACAATGACATTTTCTTCTGCAAGGCAGCACACAAATAAAAATATAGAACCTTTTATCTGCTATCAAAAGGCCGCTATTAATTACTGAATGTTTGAATTTAACATTTGCCCTTCATGTAGTGTAGGTCAAATGTTACATTCAAATATGCAGTAAATAGTGGCCTTTGATTATCATAGTAAAGGTTTTACATTAATTTCACTTGACATTCATTGGAGCAAGTCTGTATGTGGTCTGTATGTGGTAATTCTGTGAAAAAGTTTTTTAAAAGTGTGTCAAATTCAACACAGTCCAGTTTCCACACTTGGGAAGATGATCTTTCAGAACTTCTTTGATCTTGAGAAGGCTTAGTACAAAAGCCCAGAGCAATTTTTATTCAATAGGACCCTAAGTACAAACACACTACTTGATTTCACCTGCAAAGATGAACACATCATATCAAGTATTGTAAGGTGACAAGGTGCGTGATGCCAAAAAAATATATTTTTTTAAAAGTCACAAGTTTATAGCTTATCCAAAGTAGAAAGTTTAAGGGGGCATGTTTTTCAAGATTGCTTCCCAAAGACACATGACATATGAAGAGGTAGATCAAGCCTGCTGCTGCATTTTGCTGTATGAGGCCTGGATCCTGCAAACATGGGTGGGCTTAAATTTAAAGCCTGAAGCCAGCACACAGAGTTGTCTGCAGGATTGGGGCTTTAGGCTCCAAAGTAACTGCTTCATAAGGTTGGTCTGGATTTACAGCAGTGCAACTGTGAGAAAGATCTAACTCATTTGATGTGACTGTTTGCTAGGGGGAATATATACAGCTTTTTTAAAAAAATAAAAAAGCATGTGCAGTATTGCCCGTATCAGGCCCAACTCTACAAACTTTCCATGCACAGAACTTTGCCTTCAATGGGACTTGTAGGATCAAACTTCAAAGGGAGATGCTCAGAAGACAATCAAGAACAGATATGCCCTGAACAACCTCACTTCATAGGACGGAAACATCAAAAACATTCATACTTTTTCCTGTTAAAAGAATATACTTTCTGTTTGAAAGCATAAAGACTAGCATTGCCCCTGTTCCTGAGTCTCAGTCATCAGTCATTTCTGTTCTGTGGTCCCCTCGGGAGTAGACTGTACCCCCTCTTCCGTACTAGAAAAGCAGGTACATTCACCCACCCAAGTTGTATATTTTTTTCTCTCCATACTTTTCTGGAGTGAAATATGCAATAATCCTGAGTAGTTTGTGCATAACTTGTTTATGAATTAGAGCCTCTGGCTTCTATGGCCATTCCTGTGCGAATGCCTCCCAGGATTATCCTAGATTCAATATTCTGAACAAACACCCACAAGTAGGAATACATATTCCCTGTTTTAATAAGAAAGGCATTTCTTAAGCTACAGTACGTGACTTACTATGAGCAATCACATTTTCCATTGAAGCTTATTTTTTCATTCTTGTGTGTTTGCCTGCCAAGTGGGCTGTTTGTTGATGGGGCAGCATGAATGCCGACATGGGCAAGAACAAAAAGGAATCAGATTGTGCAGTAAGGTTACAGAGAGAACCTTTACCTCATACTTCAGGGTTTAAACCAATCTCTATTAGAGATTAGGATGAAACCTGATGTGGGAAGCAAATTGCTCCATATCTGTCTACTGTGGGGGTTCTTACACTTTCCTTTGAAGCATCTGGTACTGGCCATGTTCAGAGACAGGATATTGGTCTAGGTCGGGGTGGACAAACTACGGCCCGCGGGCCACATCCAGCCCACCAGCCATTTTAATCCGGCCCTCGAGCTCCACTGGGGAGCGGAGTCTGGGGTTTGCCCTGCTCCAGCGCTCCAGCTGGGAAGCAGGATTGGGGGTCGCTCCAAGTGGCTCCCAGAAGCAGTGGCATGTCCCCCCTCCAGCTCCTATTCACAGGGGCAGCCAGGAGCTCCGCTCTGCACGCTGCCCTTGCCCCAAGCGCAGCTCCCATTGGCCAGGAACTGCAGCCAATAGGAGCTGCAGGAGCAGTGTCTGCGGACAGGGCAGCGCGCAGCAGAGCTGCCTGGCCGCACCTCCGCATAGGAGCTGGAGGGGGGACAAGCCGCTGCTTCCAGGAGTCACTTGAGGTAAGCATCACCCGGAGCCTGCACCCCTGAGCCACCCTCTTTCCCCCTGCACTCCAACCCCCTTCCCCAGCCCTGATCCCCCTCCCGCCCTCCAAACCCCTCAATCCCAGCCCAGAGCACCCTCCTACACCCCAAACCCCTCATCTCCAGTCCCACCCCAGAGCCCGCACCCCCAGCTGGAGCCCTCACCACTCCCCTCCCTGCCCCAGCCCAGAGCCCCATCCTGCTCCCTGAACTCTTCATTTCTGGCCCCACCCTGGAGCCCGCACCCCAACCCCAATATCATGAGCATTCATGGCCCACCCAGATGTGGCCCTCAGGCCAAAAAGCTTGCCCACCCCTGGTCTAGGTGAACCTGAGTCCTGATGCAGGATGGCAATTTTTATGTTCCTGTAGAACAGCTCAGCTTTTACACAACAGTAATCACCTTTTACAGGGAAGCAATCCACATTCTTGAATTTCTTTTTCTTCTACATATAACTGAATATATTCAAAGAAAAATATTGTATTGCTTCCCAAAGACACTAGAATTGCTACAATTCTTGTCAAGTATCGAGCACACAGAAAAGAGGCCCTGGGTTCTAATAGGGATGTTTAACTACTCTGTTCTAACATGAATTGGAGGAGCAGACAGAAGGAGGAATGAGGAAGAAGTACATATTTTATGGTTCAGAAAAGGGCTCCTCAAAGGGTGCTTATATTATTGCTCAGCTTATCTCCACATCATTGATGCTTATGGTTTGGACACAGACTAATTATTTGTAAGGACTTGAACACTGTTTTCCACAGTCCTGATTGTCATCCATATGGACTTCAGGGATTTGGCCCAAAGAATTTATCACAGCAGAAGAAAAAAAAAAAAGTGAATTTAAAATTTGCCTCACCAGTCCAGATCATTGGTCTATCAGTTCTGGTATCCTGCTTCCAGCAATAGCTAATGCCCAGTTCATGTGAGGAAAGTAGAAATAAGATACCTAAAACATCAATGTACCTAGAAAACTGTAGAATGAGGTACATGGGAAAATGTTTATTTCCTGATCTCCCAAGGAGCTGGGATACACACTGAGGCATGACATTTGATTACTCTTGTCTTAGCTTGCTAGTTTTACCAATGGTAATTAAATGCAGTCCTTTTTCAAATCTAGATACAGTTTTTGACTACAGGCAAATATATCCTTTCACTTGTTCCATATTTACTGACTATTAATCTTGAGTGACCACTCTTGTCATATTATGGGATAGAGCCAAAAAGGAGGATTGTGTTCATTTACACACATTTTAAGGCCAGGAGGGACTGTAATGATCATCTAGTCCAGGGGTTCTCAAACTGGGGGTCGGGACCCCTCAGGGGATCACAAGGTTATTACATGGGGGAGGGGGTCGCAAGCTATCAGCCTCCACCCCAAACCCCACTTTGCATCCAGCATTTATAACAGTGTTAAATATATTTAAAAGTGTTTTTAATTTATAAGGGGGGGTCACACTCAGAGGCTTGCTATTTGAAAGGGGTCACCAGCGCAAAAGTTTGAGAACCACTGATCTAGTCTGACCTCCTGAACAAGACAGGCCATTATTAATGCATCTTAACTATCTTACCTGGTTTGGAATAAAACAAACTGCCTCTAACTCTGCCTTTTTTCAAGTTTAAACATTCCTAGCTTTTGCACTTGTTTGTTTGTAAGCCTCTGCATACTTCTAGCAATCTTTGTTGTCCTTCTCCGGAGTTGCTGCTAAAGTATTTGCAAATGATCAAATTCACCGGGGTCAGTGTTAAAACACCATACCGGGTGATGTTAATGAGGGTCACATGGCTCTAAGCTCACCACACAATTTACAAGTGTGATTTTCCACAGTATGCTTTATCTGCCTCAGAAGAAAAAGGTTACAGAAAAAATAATCAATTATGGCAAGATTGTCACGTTTCCCATCCATGCAAGAGAATAAGGGGGGAAATGTTCCACCTTGTTTCTCTGCTTGGGCTACCAGCACCACTGGTCTGTAGAAGTGGGGAGAGAGCAGGCTCCATGGGCAGCTGCTTCTCCTTCCCACCCACCCCACTCCCAACACCCATTTAGATGGTGGAGGAACAACTGGAGAAGGAGAGAGAATGGGTAGAAGTAAAGTGCTGCTAGTATGGGGCAGTAGCTGATTTGTTCCAAGGGGGAAATAAAGGCAAACCAGGGAAAAAATTGTCACTCACGCTTTGAAAGCATCATAAACTAAACCAGAAAAGTCTCTTATTCCAGAATAAGAGTGTCCACACGGGGAGTTAAAGTAGCATAACTGTAAAGGTATAATATCAGTATATCTCCTCATGTAGACAGGCCCTCAGAGCCACAAAGCTACATGTTCAATCTAGACCCTGTTACATGTATCTTACTCTGCAAGAAGTCCCATTGAAATCAGTGAAAATACCTATGGAATAGCATACTATTTTTGAAGAGTAAGCAGAGCATCTGGCCCCAGGTAGTTTAGCAAAATGTGGAGATGTCCTTCACTCAAAGTACTTCATCATCTCTTTGGAAATACTTAGAGCCAGGAGTCCCGCTGGAGAAAGACCTAAGGAGAGTCTGTCCTCAGAGCAAACTTTACTCATTAGCTGCACCCGCTGATTCATTGCTTCTCTGCGCAGTTTCAGTGTCGTGCCTGGTTTTTTATTTGCTCACTTATTTCTCTCCTTGACTTTGAAAGTTTGTTACATATTCTAAGAACCCTTTGCCTACAGATATTCTGCTGACATTGCTTATGAGATAATCCCCTTCTTATCTTCAGTTTGGACTTCTTGTTGCTAATAGACCATTCCATTCCTTTCAGTCTTGCATACCTCTACCTCTTTCATTTCTAAACTGTAAATCCTCCTAATCTCGTCTCACAATTTATGCTGCTAAAACCCTGAATTCTTTCAAGTACTCTGTTTTTTAAATCTGTCCATCAGGGGCTTGATGCTGCACAACACAGGTGAAGGAAAGGAAAACACGAGCAGGGAACTGAATGCACAAGCCCAATTTCTCATTGAAAGCACTGCTGTGCAGCTACTTTGCTTACTAGAAGGAGTGAGATCAGAGAGGGGACTTCTTAGGGTACATCTACACTACAGGGGGGAGTCGATTTAAGATACGCAAATTCAGCTACGTGAATAGCGTAGCTGAATTCGACGTATCGCAGCCGACTTACCCCGGTGTGAGGACGGCGGCAAAATCGACTTCTGCGGCTTTCTGTCGACTGCGCTTACTCCCACCTCCGCTGGTGGAGTAAGAGCATCGATTCGGGGATCGATTGTCGCGTCCCGACGGGACGCGATAAATCGATCCCCGAGAGGTCGATTTCTACCCGCCGATTCAGGCGGGTAGTGTAGACCTAGCCTTAGTCAAGTGCCTCATTTGCATATTGAGGATCACACTTAAAGCCATGTAATTCTTCAGATATGCTCATTTTTAGCACACCCTGCCCCTGGTGTGTGGTTTTGTTTGGTTTTTTTGCACTCCACACTTGAGTGTAAGTGAGAGAACACACAGGGGCTGAGGCATACTTTCACTTAGGCCTCATCCAAAGCCCATTGAAATCAATGAGAGACTTTCCCTTTGACTTCAGTAGGCACAGGGCTTAGCCCTCAGCACAGAGGCTCACGCTTAGACTGCATCAACACTCAAGCTGAAGGCACAATTCCCACCACAGGTAAACGTACATGTGCTACCTTTGATCGCACTAGTGCACAAAAAATAGCAGCAGAGCCATGGCAGCACAGGTGATGGGATGGACTAGCCACCCAAGGAAGTGCCTAGGATCCTGGCTGGGATTGTACTCAGGGCAGCTACCCCTCTCCTCACCTGCACCACCACAACTACGCTGCTATTGTTAGCATGTTAGCTCAATCAAAGCTAGCATGGCTCTGCTCCCCTAGCTGGAAATTACACCTTCACCTTCAGTGTCAATGCACCCCCTATTCTTAACCTCACTCCGCCCTGGCACTCCTTGGCTCACACTCAAGTTGAAAAACCACAGCTTTGTGCTCTCTGCAGCATGCACACCACCCAAGGACTGTCCAGATGTATGCTGTGTGATCATTACTATAATGCACACTTGAAGCAATGCTGGAATGCTATACATGGTGCGGGAAGGGCATTATTTTCTGACCCGGAGTTGAGTTTTGGGCTTATTGCTATAGTGCTGAACATATCTGCTGAAGCGAGGGCAGGTGGAGCAGTCAGTTACTCTGCAGAAGTGGCTTTAGAGATAGGCAGGTTAGATTTTCCGAGCTTTGCATGGGGACTAGATTCACAGCTCTCGGTATTAATTATGATGACAAACAGAAGCTGACACCTAGTTACTGGTATCCCAAGAGGAAAACACAGCCCCTTTGTGCCTGTTGCAGCAGCTGTTTCTTGGCAAAAAGACAAACAGTGATAGTAATTCCAGAGAGGGGTCAAAAGCCAAGAATCATTCATTATTTACTATTCAGATTAGGGGAAAAGATGGACAGAACATACACCGCTACCTCGATATAATGCGACCCGATATAACACAAATTAGATATAACGTGGTAAAGCAGCGCTCCGGGGGGATGGGGCTGCGCACACCAGTGGATCAAAGCAAGTCAATATAATGTGGTTTCACCTATAACGCAGTAAGATTTTTTGGCTCCCGAGGACAGCATTATATTGAAGTAGAGGTGTATTAGGGTATGTCTACACTGGCAAAGTTACAGCGCCGGCAGTTACAGCGCCGCTCAGCGAGCGCTGAAGGGAAACCGCTATTGTGTTTACGCTGACAGTTGTCTGCACAATAGCGTGTTCACACTTTCGGCACTTGCAGCGGTATTCTGAGCAGTGCACTCTGGGCAGCTATTCCACAGAGCATCTTTTCCTCTTCTGCCACTAAGACTTGTGGGAAGGTGGAGGGGGTCGCGGGGCATCCTGGATCCTGTCCCAATGCCTCGTGACGCACTGCTTCACATCCCAGCAATCCCTGTGCGTCCGTCCACATTTGGCACCATCTTTCAAGGGTTTGTGTACTGTCCCCCTGCCTCTTCGGGCTGCAGGAATGGATCTCGAACTGTTGACCAGTATGCTGCTCAGTCTGACCAACACATCACAAGTGGCAGTGGAGTTATTCCTTAAACTACAAAGACAAGAGGAGTGGCTTATATTTCTCTACTTCTCCTGGATACTAAATCCAACCACTCAGAGCCAGCAAAGTACAGGTTATCCACATTTTCTTCCCAGAAATATCTCTCTTTTACCCACATTTGTCACTGCCGTGGAGCAATGAGTTCTGCCCCTGCCAAACAGGAATCCTTTCATCATACTTGGTGTGGCACATGGCCTAACGGGAAGCACTGGCAAATGTTCTATTTTAAAATTGTAATTTTCAGAGATTTTAGTGTAAGTGTACAGGAAACAAGCAATTAGTGATCTACAGAAAGAAAATCATTAAGGGCCCAGTTCTGGTCCAGAGTCATGGCTGTGACCAAAGACCTGAAGATGCCTGTGCCCCACCTGTGTGCTCTCCTGATGTTGTCCACGCCTCCTGCATAAACTATCACCATCCTTCGGCTGATCTAAGTTATGCTCTCCTGCCAATGACCTAAAGGATCTGTTATGACAACAACAGATTGTCAGGGCACAAGAAAGGCCTAGTATTCTTCCTTGGGACAGGTGGGCTTAGGAGCTACTAAACCAACTCTCCACCACAGGAAGATCCCCCTATACTAGAGTTCTCCTCTTGTGTCTGGATAACCCAGTTTTTGGATCATTTTGCACTGGTGGTATGAAACATAAAGCAGCCACAGCACAGCCAAAGATCAGGGCCTCTGTCTTCAGTTCCACCTGTGCAATCCAATTAAAATCACTGTGTGTAAGTGAAGTCAGAATTTGGCTTTATGTGTATATGGATATTAGAGTGATACAATATTTTATATAAGACAAAGGCAAGAGACTCATGAAACAAGAATAGAAATATATTAATCATATCTACCTTTACCTCAAGAGGAAAGAAAGCTTATATATATAGCATATGGCTGGAATAGCAAACTTGCTGTATTTTTGGCAGGTATTCATAATTCAACATACCATGCAGTGCTGCTCACAAACCAATGGGTACTCTGTTTCGCTGCCTCCACATACGTTAACATGTATTCTGAGAGAGAGGTTTAGTCAGTTCCCTCTTTCACATTCAGCTGTGCAGGGATTGCACTCTCAAACCTAGCCTCACACTTTTCAGACATGTAGTGTTATGCATACGCTTGAAACAGGAAAAAATTGTTCTAGTGTTGGGTTGCCCCTGAAAACCCTATAGTACAGCAGTTGACAGGCATTTTATTGACTGAATGTGAGTCACATGACTAAGGTACCACACACAGCTTGGAGTTCGGGCCTTGGTCCAGTGGGAGCTGCTGGTGTTCAGCACCACAAAACAAAATCAGGTCACTCATTCAGGTGCCTAATTGTGGATTTATGTCCCTAATTTTAGTCACCCATGCTTCCTTTCAAAAATAATGTCTTTTTTTCCCTTCCTTTCAGTGACCTGGCTAGTGCTGAGTGAAATTTTCCCTGGTGGGATCAGAGGACGGGCCATGGCTTTAACCTCTAGCATGAATTGGGGTATAAATCTCCTCATCTCCTTGACATTTTTGACTGTAACTGGTAAGAATTCTTTGTTTCTTCTTGAGTGTATATGCCCATTACCGGGCATTGTGATGTTTTCTCAGGGTGTCTAGCATTGTATGTCACTGTGTTAGCCCTGTGCCTCAGCATAAAAAGGAACTGTTGATGTCAAACTGAGTGACGACTCCCCGCCACTCCTGTTGGTTAGCCAGCCCCACAGATCCCTCAGGACTCTGCCAGTCCTAACTTTGCCTTGCAAGTTAACCCTTGGTGCACTTCAGTTCCTGAACCAGAAGCATCTCCCTGCAGCATCTAGCCGGTCACTGGACCCTCACAGAAATTACCAAGTGTGCTGGCTCTAAAGAGACACACCTGCTTGCTTGATTTAACCAGGAATTCACACTCTACTTAACACAACAGCACTGAGATGTACTTACAATGAAACAAAGAAGTTTATTAACCAAGAACAGAAAGTTATGTGATACTAAGCAGAGATAATACACAGAAAATGGTTACAAATAAAACAAAAGTATTATCACACTTTCTAGTGACAAACTTAATGGGCTACAATCCTTGTCTAAGGCAGTCTTCTCAACTACAGCCACTTCTTAGTGTCACCAACCCACCATTCATGCATCGGTGGTTCATGATTACAAAGAGTACTGACCTCTCTGTCCCCTCAGTGATGGATAACCAACGCGTCTTTTTGCTTCTCCTTATATTCCCCAAAGTTGGTCCTTTTCACTAGTCAGGATGAACCCCTGGGGATCAGACTCCAGTGTCTTCCTATGCTGATTTCTCATCCTCATGTTAATTTGCTCCTCCTGTTTACCTCCAACTCAGAATGAACTGCCCAATGTTTCTGGCATCACCATGCTCACTTTACATCAGAAAGAGGGAGTTAACTGTTCTCCCTCTTGTCTGGAAGAAAACCTGTTTCTCCCTTTGGTTACAGATTTTAGAGCTTAATATCATTAAGTATCCATAATTCCTCCTATAGTGTTAATACATACATTTCACAATGATACTAATGACCAGTGCATCACCGGATTTCATTTGACATCTCACACAACATTCTTTACAGATAAACACTGTGACAGCAATGTGTGAGGTGTAGTGAGTTTTTTAGGCCTGACAAGAGTTGCTGATGCAGTAGTGAACTACCAATGTGCCTGTGCATCACAGGCACAATGAACCTTTCCTGTATGGACAACATAACAGTCACTGAAATGTTAGAAATAAAATGCAAGGGCCAAATTCAGAGGTGATTTGCTGGTGAGTGTTCCAGACCCCACAAAGAATACACTAGATCAATTTAGACTTCAACTGAAGCCCTCACTGCCTTCCACTCACGCAGAGCCGGCTTTAGGAAGTGCGGGGCCCGATTCAAACAGTTTTGACGGGGCCCCGGCAGGGATAACTGAAAATAAAAAAAAACACGTAAAAAAACATGTGGGGCTTGTTCTCACCGGGCGGCACTCGTAGTCTTCGGCGGTTTGTCCTTCACTCGCTCTGGGTCTTTGGTGGCACTGAAGGATCTGCTGCCGAAGACCCAGAGCGAGTGAAGGACCTGCCGCTGAAGTGCCGCCGAAGACCCGGAGCGCTGCCGGGTGAGTAAAAATTAAAAAGGAGCCTCTAGCCAGGGAAGGGATTCTCGGCCACTTGCCCCCACCCCGGTGGCCCTGCCACTGGGCGCGGGGCCCTCTTAGGCGCGGGGCCCAATTCGGGGGAATTGGTGGAATTGGCCTAAAGCCGGCCCTGCTCACGCACCCGTAAGTAGGGGGTAAATATGCCTGAGGAAGCGTAATGGAATCAGAGTACGGGACTAACTTCTATTACCTCTGAATCTGGCCAAAAGTCTCTTACTCTGACTATCAAAGATCTCTTCACTAATAAGCTATACAAATAATAGTTAGGACTCAATCCTGCTTCCCCTGAAGTAATGGAAGTTTTACTCTAGACCTGTGCTGGTTGAAAATTTTCCAGTCAAATGTTTTTCCATTTAATCAAAACTGACACGTTCCTGCCAAGTTTCAATTCTGATGAAGTTCTGTTTAGGAAAAAACTGGAAAAAAGTGTTTTGATAAGGCTGAAACATTGTTTCAACTGTATCAGAATGAAATGTTATGATTTTTTGTTTTGAAAAAAAAAAAGACTGTTTATAAATTATAATATCACAAAATAATAAGAAGAAATAACTAAAATGATTTGATCAACCTCAAACAGTTTATTTCCAGAACTTTATTTCACCAGAAGTTTAGAAATTTTTTGGTTTTAGACCATTTCAAACAAAAACAAGTTTCCAAATGTTAGAATTTCCTGTAGAACAGAGTTTCAACCAGCTAGAGTTCAGCAGAAGCAGAGTAAGCCCTCAGCTGGTTATCTTGGAACTCACTGCAGGTCAGTAATGTTAGATAGAGTGCTGAGATTAGATTATCAAAAAGAGGTACGATCCAGACTTAAAACAGGGTAAGGAAAAATAGACTGCTTTTCCCTGGTTAAAATGCAAGAGAAATTTCAGGCCAAATTCTGTTCAGTTAAATGAGTGTAAATCCACAAAAATTCGTCTAGCAAAAGTGGAGTTAGTCTGGATTTACACAGGCAAGCAAATTTGGCTGTTAGTCTTCAGTCAAAAGACTGAAGGTGCATTCAGGTTCCATTGAAGCAAGCAGGAGTTGTGCTTGCATATCTGAGCGTACAATAGAGCCCAGAGTGTCAGCCTTAACTTTCAGCTCATGACACAAATTGACAGATGCTAGGAGATTGTGATTCTAATCTCTTGTATTCTCCATTGTTCCAAATGTATTTTCAAAAACTGGTTATTCACTGGAACCAACAGTAGTTAACTCCTTGATCCATTACTGGCACAGAGTGGACTATCAGCAATGGAAGTACTGGAAACTGCCAGCATGAAAGGATTAGTTAGAGCTGGCAACTACAACTATGTGAAATATGTTATTTTTGCATCAAAATGTTCGCATCAAAAATACATTTCAGAGCCTCTGACCTTTCTGACCTGCACCAGTGGTTACCAGACCTGCTATTGGGGGATAGCAGTTAAAAGTCAAGCCAGTAGAACATGGCTGAATTCTATTTGTGGTTTCCTAGTTTGCTTGCACAAGGCTGGAACTACGGGTGCTGCCGCATCCCCTGGCTTGAATTGGTTTCCTTCCATTATAGGGTTTATAGTTTGGTTCAATGGCTCTCAGGACCCCCACCATACACATTGTTCCAGCACCCCTGCACCAGGCACCAATTAAAAATATAAGTTTTCCTTGTGGCATAACAGTTACTTACAGATACGAGGGCTCAGTGCTGTCAACCCTGAGTTCAGTGGGACTGCCAAAAAAACCCCTCTTGTAATACTAACAAAACATATTTTTTTTCTTTTATAGACCTAATTGGTCTGCCATGGGTGTGTTTCATTTACTCAATAATGAGTCTAGCATCACTGGCTTTCATCATTGTGTTTATACCAGAGACAAAGGGATGCTCTTTAGAGCAAATATCCATGGAACTAGCTAAACAGTAAGTATCAAGTGTATTTGCATCCTCACCACACTCCTAGTTAACTTGTGGCCTTTTACTGCCAGATTAATAAATGGAAAATTACTTTAGGTTTGCTTGCAAGATCAAACTCCTTGAGGGTTTGATCCTTTGTTCACTGAAGTCAATGCAAACCCCTCATTTATTTCAATGGTGAAGGACCAGGTCCCAAAAGAGGATTTAAAGTCTCCCACTATCAACTTCATTGTGATGAATAAGTAAACAGTAAGAGTATCTAGACTAGAGGTCAGGTTCTCCCAGTACATTCCAGCTGCTTTGTATCAGAACAAAAGAGGAAGAGTGCACTAGTGAATCTGTCCTTTAATGATGGGGAGGACATCAAAAGCTTCAGAGATTCAGATGAGTTTTAAGCACACAAAAATCCTGATCTGAAAGAACATTCCAAATTTCTCAGGTCTGCAGATTCGTTGGGGAAATCTCACCAAAAAAGACCTACCAGGAGGTCTTGTGTATGTCCCTACTCTGTTGTATAGGGCAAACTCCAGCACAGCAAAGGTGGAGTTAGATGGCTACATGGGAATGAGGATACTTGCACATTTTCCTTCTGCCTGGTTCATTCTGACCATCCTTTATGTGATGGAGCTCCATCTGCTACCTTCCATAATGCATAAGCAGATGAGGTCCTATGTGATTACATATTTAACAATGAACCCCCAAATCTCGTAGGGGCACAAAGTTACAGTTCTATAGTATTTATATGCTGTATCCACATTCTTTAGGTAGGAGCTTCACTGATCAGAAATTAACTGATGCCTTTTAACAGTGCGCTAATTTTTGTGTGTGTCCCCTGAAAATCTTTGGAGGGATAAACAGGACTGAATTGTAAAACTCAGGACTTTCCTGACTTTTCTCAAGATGTGCTGCAACCCTACATAGGGCACAGGACTGCAAAGGACCTCCTGGGTCAGAGACTTCATAGGGAATCCAGTCATATAAGCCTGTTCACAAACTTATCAAGCTCCATTTAAAAACTAGTTCAGTTGTTTGTCCCATTACTCCAATTGGAAGGCTGCTTCAGGCAGGGCTGGCTCTAGCTTTTTTGCCGCCCCAGGCAAAAAAAAAAAAAAAAAAAGGCGGCCGGACTGCCAAAGCAAAAAAAACCCCCCAAAAACCGGCAGCTGCAGGGAGCGCATTGAGGGCGGTCAAGGCAGCTTGCAGGGGGGTGAAGGGCGGCACCCGCCCGCGGGCAGCCAGGCGCTGCAGCCCGCTTGCAGCCTGGCGAGAGGGGCTCCCCCCTCCGGCTTGGGGTGCCTCTCCCGGCCGGGCAGGTTCCAAGGGGGCCGACACAGGCAGCGCTGGCTGGGGTCTGCGACCTCTGTGTGGGGCCGGCATTGCAGCGGGGCTCGGCACAGTGCAAATGGCGCCGGGATGAGTGGGGCCTGCCCCTCCGCTGGCCGCCGGGCCGCCGCAGAATCCTCCCTCCCTCCGGTGCCTGCCGGGCCGCTGCAGAATCGTCCCTGCCACCGCTGCCCGCTGGGCCGCCGCAGAACCCTCCCTCCTTCCGGTGCCCGCCGGGCCGCCGCAGAACCCTCCCTCCTTCCGGTGCCCGCTGGGCCGCCGCAGAACCCTCCCTCCTTCCGGTGCTCGCCGGGCTGCCGCAGAACCCTCCCTCCTTCCGGTGCCCGCCGGGCCGCCACAGAACCCTCCCTCCTTCCGGTGCCCGGGGGCTGCAGGAGGTGATGGCTCAGCCGCTCCTTTAAAGGTGGCTCGGCCAGGCCAGGCTCAGAGCGGTGCGGGAACGGAGGCCGATGCAGGTGGCGGGGAGTGGCGCGTCCTGGGGGGGATCACTACTTCCTGCCCCCCGGGTCGGGGTCCGTGCCCCTTCAGGGCTGGGCTGGCTGCCCCAAGATTGGCCGGAATGCTGCCCCTTACAATGTGCCGCCCCAAGCACGTGCTTTCTCGTCTGGTGCCTGGAGCTGGCCCTGGCTTCAGGGCCTCACTCCTCTGATGGCGAGAAGCCTTTAGCTACACCAGCTGTCTGCTTTAACAAAGATCAGCCTCAAAGGAGTCCAACATCATGGAAAAAGGGATAGGGAAATCACAGAAAAATGTAGTTGGCCACTGTAATTCTTATGAGGTCATGTTACAGATGTTATAAGGTGAAATCCTGGCCCCACTGAAGTCAATGGGAATTTTGCTATTGTCTTTATTGGTGAAATCCTGGTCCCATAGGATTCTTTTGGCTAATCAAACCAACCATTATTTGAATTTGAGTAGACTATTGCTATCCAATCTCTGCTGCTGCTCTGTGCCCCTTCATTAAGTACTACTAATTTGAAGGACAGGATATAACAAGTTCTACTGGCTGGATGTTGAAATGAGAAAAAAATCTTATAAGAAATAAGACATTTTTGACAGGGAGGGTAATTAGCCATTGGAGAAACTTATCAAGGGAGATTCTTTGTGACTTGGAGTCTTTAAAGCAAGACTGAAGGTCGATTGTTCTCAGTGGTGGCAGATGACAGAACAAGCAATGTCTCAAGTTGCAGTCGGGGAGGTTTAGGTTGGATATTAGGAAAATCTATTTTACTAGGAGGGTGGTGAAGCACTGGAATGGGTTACCTAGGGAGGTGGTGGAATCTCCATCCTTAGATGTTTTTAAGGCCCAGCTTGACAAAGCCCTGGCTGGGATGATTTAGTTGGTGTTGGTCCTGCTTTGAGCAGGGGGTTGGACTAGATGACCTCCTGAGGTCTCTTCCAACCCTAATCTTCTATGCTTCTATGGATGTCTTTCTGACCTTAAAAATCAATGAACTTGAGAATAGAATGGGGTAGTTGCTGACTACCAGTCTGAGAAATGCATATTTATTGGACAAGATTTAAGGACTCAATCTCCTTTGCTCTCCCCTTTCTCCTCTATCATTAAACAAACTGCAGAAAGAGAAAGAATCATTACAAAGATCAAAGCTAGCAACATGCAAGTGTCTGTTACACATGGCATAATAAAGTACACCTCTATCCCGATATAACGCTGTCCTTGGGAGTCAAAAAATCTTACCGCATTTTAGGCGAAACCGCGTTATATTGAACTTGCTTTGATCCGCTGAAGCGCGCAGTCCCTCCCCCCCTTTCCCTCCCCCAGAGTGCTGCTTTAGCCGCGTTATATCCAAATTTGTGTTATATCGGGTCGCGTTATATCAGGGTAGAGGTGTATTTTCCTTTCTCCATCTAATTCAAATTTAAAAAGAAAAAAAAGTTAAGCAAAAACTGCCACCTAGTGGATAAGTAGGGTAACATGCTCCCACAGTTCATGGGACCATGTCTTTCTCTTCAAAGCTCCAAAGATATTTATGTTTCTGAATAAATAGTAAAGTAACTAAAATACTTACACAGACAAAAATTAAGCTGTAGGAATCCTGTGTCAAAACTAAAGCGGTCCGAGTGATATCCCAACAGTCTAGTCAATGAATTTGCCAGTTTTTGTTCCTTACATTACTCAGCAAATAATGTTTTACATGATAAGCTGTAAAAACTGTTTATTGAATAAATCTATTCAACAAATCCTTGAAGCAGTTATTGAATGTATTACTAGCAAATGATTGTGCATTATGTGACCAGCTGTAATCAAAACTTATTTCTGTGTCACTGAACTGGCCAAAGAGGTAGAAATATTTACAAGGGGAGAACAAACTTTGCCCATTTGATTGAATGCTAAATGTTTCTTCTCTTTCAGGAAGTATACAAAGAGCTCCATTTGTTGGATGGGCCAACCTAGAGAGAAACTAGTGCCAATAGAACTTCCGAAGAGAGATCATCATGAGCCGTTCTACTAGACTGGAGAAGAATATTTGTCCAAGGACAACCAAGACAGTTTCTCTAGAGAAATAATGCTCAAAACCATTCTGCAATACTGACACTACTACACAACACTTAGTCTGTACTCCATTCTTTAGTAGCTCTATATTGTCACTGAAAGAAAAACATTTAAGATTTTTGTAGTTTAAAGTTTATTAGAATGGCTTAAAATAAGTAAAGCCAACATTCCTCACCTCCTCCAAATTAACCCACCTCTGAAATATGGGAGGTGAATGGGTATTGAAATAAAACAATTACGATATTTAACATAGGGATAACCACACTCCTAACTTCTTCAACTTGTGGGGACCCTCAGGGAGATGGAAAGGATTGATATCGCCTCTATCCTAGCAACTGGAGTCAGGAACAGTCAGAGTTGACTTCAAGATCACTTTGTGTTGCAGCACAGGTCACATTAGACTGGAAGCCTTAAATATATAAAAGGAAGAATCTATGCAGTGCAGTTAGCAGTTAGCAGCTTTATTATTCACATCTGGCCATGCTGGAGGTCTCCATGACTCTCTCAGCACCCTTGGCCCAGCGTGCACAAGGTCTTGTGTGAAACGTGGATTGGATTTCACTGTCTACTTTAGTTATTCCAGAGTCAGGAACATGAAAGTGATCTTCCCCGAACAGTCACCACTCACCCTGCGGTAGGCACTAGCTAGCTCACGGTCAGTTGCTTTGCTGAGCAGTAAGCATGATTAACTTTTAAAACAGCAGCAATAGCCATTAAAGCTACGCTGTTGAACTTCTAGACTTGGGATGCTTGCTGGACTGGTACCTGCTAAAGGAGTACTTGGAAAAAGCAAATCAGCAGGACACAAATAGCCATTTTCCAGCACCGTCTTACATGCTGAAACACATAGGACTTCAATCTGTATTCAATGGTGACCATAACTAACTGGTTGTACTGCTTAGAAATGTCAAGCTGTAGCTTTCACCAAATGCAGCCTCCAGTACTCAACAAAAGTATATGGAGTGGCCATGGTGGTTACCCTGGACAGCTCAAGTGGAGAAACTTCTACTCTCTTTGCCTAGAAGGTCATTAATGTTCTGGTAGAGTGAGCTCTTAGAAAACAAATAAGTGACCCAAACATATGGGTATCAAGTCTTTTTTTTTAGGGAAATCCTGATGGCTCACCGCAATCATACAGGCTCTTCTCCTCATGACCAGGATTTAGTCAAGGAATCAGAAATGATACCTTCAGTTGATATTTGAATGCAACTTTGGGCAAGAAATGTGGCATTACTTTAACTACGCTCATCTCATTGAAAAACCAGATTTTTTTGCACAAGAGGAACCGTAATTTTCTGACCCATCTGGCCAAAGCTATAGGCCTACTCAGGATACAGGTTCTAAAGCAATTAAGGATTTAAGAAGTGCATATATTAAAGCATTGAATACTAAGTTCAAATCCCATAGAAAAGCTAGAGAATAGTCAAAGATACAATTTACTAGCAGCTATTAGGAATTTAGCTACCTCAGGCTGTGAGCCTACTGATCACAGCTTCACCTTATCCTGCAGGTAATGGAGGGCTACAGCCTGATCTCTCAGAGAATTGACATCAAAACGCTACCCAACCTTTTTATACAGGAAGTAGCAGTCATAGTCCATCCTCCTGCCAACACAGGAGTTTTAATACCATGATATTTTCCAGAGCTCTCCTTGTTTTAAAGGTCACAGGCCCTGGAACTTCCACCAAAGCCCTTAGATCATTGCTCCAGAGACTGGTAAAATCTCATGGTTGGCCATTTTTTCCTGTCACTGGTGTTGTCAATACTCACATTACCAAGCGTGTCAATTTTGGGCTGAATTCTGATCAATCAGACAGATCAAGAATTTTGCTTGAGTCATCTGCAGTTTCCCTTTTTGAGCAGAGCTATACTCACTGCTTGCAATACAGAGTGGGGCAGAGCCCCAGAGCAGGCACAGCACAACAGGGTGAACCCAACCCTTCTATTGAGCCCAGCAGCAGGTTCCTCAAACTCCCCCTTTCCCTCCAAAAGCACTACACTGCAGAAAGGAGGAGTTAATAGAGGTTGGAACCTCACCTGCAGGCTGGAGCCAGGAGGCAGCTGTTGGAACTGTGGGGGCAGCTGGAGTTGTGCAGTGAGAAGCTAAGGAGTGGGGAGGGCCAGAGACAAATGGAATCCAGGAGAGCAGGATGTGTGCGCACACATACATTTTGTTGGCATTCAAGTTTGAATGTTCAACCTGCCATTGTTATATACACTTTGAAGATGGCAAGGGGGTGTGCAAAAGCCAGACCAAAACTTGCAATTTATTCACCTTTTGAAAGTCTCAGGAAATTTTGGGTTCAGACTCATGATTTTCAAACTCTTAGGGTTGGCCATACTGTAACTCAGCCTGAATTTTCGTTCCCTTAAGGCAGTATAGGCCGGTTAATAATTTAAAAATACTAGTGTCCTTCCCTATATTAAATGCTCCACTTTGGACTATTGAAACTGAAGAATATTAAAGGTTATAGTGTACTGTTTATGCCATGTGTTTATTTTGTGTTTCTCACCACGTGGATAATAAAGAATCTAGGCTGTTACGTTTTATGTTTTGTTTGTGTGTTAAACACACACCAGACAGAAAAGCAAAAAGAGACAGATTCACTTTCATTTTCTCATGCATTAGCAAAATATTGTGCTAGGGCTGCAAACACTGCAATGTTGAAAAAATACAGTGAAATTAAACAAAGTCACAGAATATTCCTGTTGCTCCTAGACATTTGCACAAATGTACTTTTAGAAAAGAAGGTTTGGACCACATGTAATGCAACAGTGCTCTATTATTTATATGAGGCTGTTCTCTGGGCTTCCACGTGCAACTAGTTTTCTCATTTTTAACTTTTTGGCACTGGAGGAGAGTGACTCCCCAATCAGCAGACCCCCTCATGGCTCAGGATGGGGTAGCAGGCTCTCATCACCTGGAACCTGCTGCCAAACACCACTCCAGCCCTACTGTGGCCCACTTCTTCTCATGACTCAGCTCTTTAGCCAGGTCACTTATAGTCCCTCCTCTTCCTGGGGTAACAGGAGTTCCTACCAATAAATTATTCAATGACCTTGTGTTAGGTCTTCAGCCCCTGTCTCTGGTCTCTGTCATCCTTACACTCCTTGTCTCAGAGCCTCACAACATCTCTACCTTCCCAGGTTCCCCAGCCTCTCTAGGTTCACCTTTTTTTTTTTCAAGGAAAGGGCTTCCAGGTGTCCCCTCTAGAATTCCCAACAAATTCCAACTAAAACCACAAACTTAAACCGCTTCTATCCCCCTCAGGCTCAATTTCTCCTCTCTCTTAAATTACCCCTAGGTGCCATTCCTTAGCTGAACATGGAGTCCCAAGGCTATCTCTCTTAGACTCTAACTCCTATTTCAAGGCCCACCACAGAAGCTACCTCCCTCCTACAGCTTTCTCCCAGTTATCCTGCTACCTAACTTCTATCAGACCTAGTTCAAAGAGAGGGAACTCTCAATCTTCTAGGTGTGTTCCCCCGCACTAAGCTCTCTCTCTGTCAGCCTTCCTTTCCCAGTTCTCCAATAACTGCAATCAAGCTACCAAGTCAGGATCAGCAGGAAAATAGTTGCTGCATCACAGGTGATGCTGAGCTGCCCTCACCTCCACCTTAACAGGCCAGCTAGCCTCTGACAGCCACTGATCCTGCACTGAGCTCTACCCAGACAGACCTCTAAGCCCTCTTCATAGTTACACTTGTAGAGAATTATTATCATATTCCAGTCAGGCAGCTTTGGGTAAGTTATCTTTTTTCACGTCATCCATTTCAGTCCTTCAATCATTCTTGTTACTTGATAAATGATTTGCTCCCAATTTGTCAACATCTTTACATTACTAAGTGCCCAGGAATAAATGCAGCTTTTTTAAGTTGTTATAGTCTTAGCAACAGCATTTGGCAGGAGACCATCAGCTTCCTGATTTGTGCCTCTATATCTTCACGATGCCTCTACGCAGGTAGTCCAAAGCTGTATTGGTTTATTATTACCACCATACTACATTCTTTCTACAGATCTCGTGTAATTTACTTTCCACTATCAATCACTTGGTCCTTTGCAGAATTACTGTTTTCTAAATAAATGTCTGCCACTGAACACTGGTGTTATACCCTGCAAGTGTTCCCACAAAAAAAGACAATTGGCTGAGGAAATCCCATGGCAGTTACCTACCAACCCATTCTCATAAAGGACTGGACATCTTTGTACCCCATCTCTCACCTCATATTCCCCATTGACATGGCAGAAAGAAAGAAAGGAAAAATTCTCTGGGTGCCAGGACAAAGCCACCATTAACTTCGCTGCAGCTATCTAACCGGACATCCAACATCTCCAAAATGAGATGATGTAGACTGTGGCTTTCCTTTTTACTGTGCAAAGCTCTATGCAGCCCTATCCCCCTGGAACTCCAGTAGGGGGATTTACACAAGGTCACCGTGAATGATGTATGATGGCACAGAACTGGCATTTCCATCTCCATGGTCCACCTAAGTAGGGTCCCTTTTGGGATGGAAGTGGAGGGGAAGATAAGGATCTATACATCTAATCACAGGGGCCTTTTGTATTATTTCTGTCTTAACACAACCTCCCAATTTGCAATTATCTGGAAATTTAACTATCACACATTTTGTCTCCTCTTCCAGATCTTTAATAAAGATATTAAATAAAATGAACATGAATCACTGCAGCAGCCCATCGTATGCCTTCCCCCCCCATCTTGATACATTGCTGTTTCTTTATCCTTCATTCACACTCCATCAGGCAGCTTTCACACCAAGTAACTACTAATATCCAAGCCAATGTTTTTTTCTCAAATTAATTTTAATGAAAATCCAGAAATATTTCATTGACTGCACCCAATTGATTTATGATTTGATACAAAAGAAGCAAGCAGGTCCACCTCTTGCAGTTGCATACCCCAAACTCTCCTTCAGCAGTTAAGGACTGCAGGATCACAACCCAGCCTTTATACCAGGATTTTGTTCTTTAGAAACCCATCATATTTACTGCTCATTGTCCTGTTATCTAAATCAGCATGAATTCAGAAGTGCTGCATGCCTCACACACTGAACCTGAAAGTGAATTATACAGCTCCTCCAAACTAGCACCACTAAAAACTTGATACCATCATGCATTTCTTTACACATTTTACATAAACTGTTTTAGAAATTATAGAGTTCAAAAATTGTCCCTATAAGTTATTTTTCAGAAATGAACAATTGGTTCAGTGATCAGGGCAAAAGCCTGGCACCGGGGAGTCCTGGATTCATGTACTTCCTCTGCCACATGTTCTCTGTATGACCCTGGGAAAGTCATTTAGGGATAGATTCACAAAGTGGACCAACATCTCAGTCCTAGGTCTTCTGCCATCTTCTGGAATTCACAGCCCCAAGGTAGGCACCCAGGCTCCCTATACATTGTAGTCAAGTGCCTAAGAAGGGGAGGCTCAAAGCCAGCAAGCTGAGCAGGGACATGTCTAACCTAGCCAGCAGTGAAATGCAGAGGAAAGGGGTGGAACTGAGGGCCCTGAGTCACAAAGGTACCTCAGCACTAACTCCAATTGAGGTGGGCCTTAAGTACCTGAGTGACAGGTTGGAGGTAGGAACCTATGTCTACTTAGGATTTGGCCTCCTCATCCCATTATAGCCAATATCCCAGTGGCTACAGTATTCACCTGCTCTGCTATAGAGCAGGAACTTGAACCCAGGTCTACCTGATTCCAGGTGAGTGTGCTGACCACATTATGGGGAATTCTGATGTGTGTATCTCTCACTCTCTTCTGTTGAAGATGGATAAATAATTAGTCACTAGGCAACAAAACACAAGAGACTAATTTTATAGCCCAGTGGTTAGGGTACTCACATGGGTTGCGGGGAAGAGTTGGGTTCAAGTCCCTTCTTCAATAATTAATTATTTATACAAATCTTCAACAGGAGAGACTGAGAGAAATCCACCCCAAATACTAATAAGCTGGTAGTTTGGGCACTCACCTAGGATTTGGTTGACCTGGGGTCAAAACTTTGATCCAAATCAGGCAGAGTGGGGATTCAAACCTGGGTCTCTCCTCACCACAGGTAAATATCCAATGACTAGGCTATTGGGTACTTGGGAATTTGTGTGTCCCTGCTCAACCTACCCAGTCCCAGCTGTTTTGTGGGGGCTAGCAATGCTCTGAGTACACCTACCTAATGGGCCCCAAAGGCAGGGTGGGTGAAAAACCAAATTTGCAAATTCTGCTGAGGATCAGGTGTGGTTGCTCCCGGCAGCTCATTAGGTGGTGGGAAGAGGGGGTGGGTGGCAACAAGACAGCTCTGTACATTCCTACTGGCAAAAATTTAGGCTGGCATATATGGGGACTTGAGCACCAACAGAGTTAAGTGGCAGCTGAGCAGTGGTTTTGTGAACTTCAGAGGCACTTAAATGTTAGACTTAGGTACCTAAAGAGGTAGTTACATGTATAAGTCCCTTTATTTGTAAAATATGGATAACAGCACTTCTCTAGCTCACAGGGGTGTTGTGAAGATAAATAAGAATTGTGAGGCACTCAAATGCTATGGTGATGGGGAACAGATAAGTACTTCAGATAGATACATAGCTGCTTAATTTCTTAGTATGATAAATTCAATATAAATACTTAAGACAGATGATACATAATTTTATTAGGCACATTTACTTAACATTAACGAACAAGATTGGCTACTACATTTGCTTCCCCCTTCCTCCCTCATCTTGTTACCGCCGTTGTTCTCCATGACTTTTCAAATAACTCCCACTGGTTCAGGACACTTTAGAATCCATAAGATATTATACAAACATGCCAATTTGTGTTTGCAAGTATTCCTTTAACTGCCTTTTAACCAATACCTGTAGACATATTTCTCTTTTCATCTGCTTAAAGATAAATTTTAAAAATGTTTCTCAGTGATTTTAGACTGTTTAGTTTCTCACTTTTATTGAAGGCCAGACATGCTCTCCCTACCCTCACACACCACCTTCATTGATACAACTATAAAAACCATTCTTATTTCACTTAATGCCTTTGGCTACCAGTAATTGATTCTGCCTTTTGACTGATGGATATTCTTTTCCTCTACCAACCTTGACTGTATATTTACTGTTTGTTTCCCTTCCTCTGCCATTTCCCCATGAAGACACAATGGCTGTTCCCAACTCCTTCCATTTCTTCCTTACATGCACGTATAAAGGGTAGGCTGCTGTGCTTTAGCTATGATTTCTTTAGGGTGCTCTATTTTTGTTTCACATTTATGGATTTCATGTACTATGAAAGTTCACAGTATATTTTTTAATGACTCAAGTTAAGGTTGTACACTACCTGCGGCACCAAATATGCACTTTGTGTTAATTTCTGAAGGTTCAGACAGGGGAAAATAGACATATATACATTTATACATATTTATTGTCACTTTTAAAAGTAACATTTTCATTTACTTTAAGTATTCACCCCTCTTGTGTTCCATATGTGCATGTGTTCAGAGGATAAATACTGGCTTTCAAGTCCAAAATTAAAACCAATGAAATTACATGCCAGAGCCAAGCTCTGTTGCTTGTTGGCAGTTCTTGTCAGGATAATACTATTATACAGTACCAATAGGACACAGGACTTGGTTAGTCTTCAGAAATAGCATGGTAAATACATTGCTTCGCTTCGGCTCCAAGAAGATGATCTTTCCTTCACGGTCAGTCACCAGGAACGGGCTCATGCGATGGCTCCTTTTTCACATCCAACCAGTAGACAAGGGTTGCTCGTCTTTTCTACTGAGGCTTCTTCAGAATGTAAGCTTTTCCCGTCACCTAAAGATGAAAGCTCATCGGCCATTATGCTTAGAAGCATATTCTCTTCAACACGACAGCAAGAAAACTGTTAAAATCTGGCATTTAGTTAAGAGAACTAAGAATATAACAAACCAACTTCTGCCCTCTGATACATGTATGCAACTACCACTGATTTCAGTCTAGACCTCTGCATATTACTTTATACACACACACTACAACTAGGAACAAAAGTATCAGCAAAAGACTACACTTACATTGTTTCCAAATTAATTTGCAACTATACAATTTTAATTGTAATAGAAAAAGGGGAAAGGAATATAACAACAGGTATTAAGAGAGATATTTTCCAAATTTTTATTTGTGCACATTCATCAAGTGAAAAAGGTAACTTTTACAGCTTCTTTGGTGCCCAATATTCAGCATACAAAAATGTAAAAGACTATTCACAAATAAAACACAAGCTCAAACTAAAAAAATGTTTGAAAGGTAGTGCACATCGTGACAGGTTCACTTATGAATACACAGAAATTACTGCAAAAATAAATAGAACGTCTTTTTAAAAGCAGCAATTTCATATCTTGTAAACTTTTGTTTTTACAATACAGCACTGTTCAAAATAAAATCCAAAGGGACTGGAGTTTACACTGTGGCCATGAACAAGTAAAAGAGTCTGTATTTCCTCAGCTATTGTTGGTCCAGTTTTCCTTTTTTTGCTTTTAGTCCAATGTGCAGCAGTCTTTGAAGGTGCTTGGTTAGGGAACCTAACCATTAAGTGGTGAATTATAAAATTTCTTTCCTGCTTTCAAACACGAATGGGTAAATCTGTTCCACAGCACTGGCAACAGCCTTTACGTTTGGCCCTGAGACATTTAAAAAATGGAGAGAAGAGGGAGAAAAAGTCAGGGCAATGTAACAGGACCTCAAAAACCATTCAGAATATACTAGCTAACACAACTTTACACTGTAGACACACCTTTTTTCATATTTAAGAAAGTTACTAAGTACTTAGAGGAAGAAAATAATATGCAACCTCTAGAGCCTGTAATGACATTTGAACTGGTTGTTGACTAGATTAGAAATTAGTATCTCCATATCTGTCACTTTTATCTCATAAGAAATTATATACTGTCTAGTACACTGGAATAGAAGAATCCCAGAAAGAGCGAGTTGGTAACGTCTGCTGATGGCACTAAGTCACTATGTAACAAACTATGAAGGTTGCAGGTGATTGAGCAGAATGACAAATAAAATTAATCTTGGATAGGAGCTTAGTGATATATTGACCAAAATAGTCAACTTTTCAACCACACCGACAGCATGTGAAGTTAGTTTTCTTCAGAGGAAATCACATTTTGGAGGCTCAGTAAAAAGGGTCTGCCTAATTTGCAGCAGTATTTAAAAAAAGTATAGAAAATGCAGAAAATACAGCTAAAATTGTATCAAACGCTAGCATGCCCCCATTTAGAGTATTGCCAATTTTTGGTGACCCGAGATTGTGTCTGTGGACTTTCTCAATGAAGATGATTAAGGGGAAGATTTGGGAACATGCCTGGCCTTTATGCCTTTAAAAAGCCCTTCCTAAAGGTATTTTGGATCATGTAGGTGGAAAAATTAGAATTACTTACCCCAGAAGGGAACAGAGTTAGAAAGGAATTCATTAATTTATTCAAAATTTTGCAACCCATAACCTTCTGGGTCACCCAATGAAAACAGCCAGTATTTTTAGACAAAATAAAGATAAGGACAATAATATTTCAGACAACTTATATAATTCACTGCTTCTCAAAGTCAGTATCAAATATCATAGCTGGATTTTTAATGGCCTGCATAATTTTAAAACCATTAACAAAAGCTGTATAAATGAAAACAAGGACAAGGGTAATCAAGTCGCATGTTTCATGGCATAAAATTACTGCTGGGGTCCCTCTCTGCCTCATGGATAACACTGCCAGTTTGGTTGAGTGAATTTGGGGAGGGTTTTCTGCCTTCCTGTAAAGCACAGCTGTTGACCACTGTCAAAGACAGGATACCCGACTTAATGAACTAATGGTTTCACCAGGAAGGAGAAGAGGACTCCAGAAGTTTCTTCCTTATGTAGTGATCTTTAAAGAGATCACAAATCTTTGTATGTCCTATTTATGTGTAAATTTCAGGAAACAGTATTTTAGTGCTTTTTTGAAAATAAGAAAATGGACCAGGAAGAGGATCCTTCTCATATTTTCAAACCTTGTGAGGATTATACGAGGCCTATCAGTCCACATACTCTGCTTGTCACGCAGGCACCACTGAATGCACTGCACCTCCCTCCAATTTCTCTGCTACCACAGAAATATGAAGTTCTAGAGAGCAATGCCCAGTAACATCCAGCAGGCTGTGGAAAGCAGAAAGAGCATGAGCAGGTAAATGGGTCTTGAAGGATAGTAGTGATTCTCCCAAGGTTGAAGACCTGGAAGGGACCCTCCACAGCAAGACAGAGGATTGTGGAGGTTAGCACAGGGAGAGAAGAGAGACAGAAGTTGAGGAAACCCAACACTCATTTTAGGGGAAGAAAAGCTGGAATTGATGACACTTCCACCAGCTTCCTCATTTCTTTTTCTCTCTTCATCGAACCTGCAACCCTCCCCACCCACGTCATTTAAAAAAAAAAAGTATTTCTCCTGAATTTTAATAGACATTCTTAGTTATGAAATACAAATAGTTAAATCACAGTTCAATAAGTTGGCTGCATTTCTGGGGAACATTAAAGCTTCTCATTTATCTGAAAAGTAATTTTTCTTCTATGTTTGGCTGTTACTAGTTCAAATTAGCTTGCTGGAACATTTACGGTTTTGGTAGGTTTCCATTTTGGATGTTTGTGGGTTTTAGCTATAATGATTACAGTTAAAAGAAATGTATTCTATAAAACGTTAGATATTTGTAAGGATCCCATATCCCACCCTCCCCCCCCCCAATACAAGTGTCTCTAAGCATTATTTTAGATACCAATATCTTATCTGTCATTTTCAACCAACAGAAATTTAGTATGGGATAATTCCATATCATGTGTGTCGAAGTTCTATTTTAATTTCCCACAGTTTCTGAATCTTTTTTATTCATGTTTTTTCCCCCCATTTTAGCAAGTATTGTATTTGCTCTCAGCTGATGTTTGTGCATATCTGGGAAACACAGTAAAGTCCTTCTTGAGATATGGGGCAGAGGATGCCAAGTAGGAATAGAGGGGAGTGGGAAAGGTGGCACAAAGCCTCCAAGAAAATAAATATATATATATTTTAATTTCAGGACCAAAGTTAACAAAAGCGTTCCAATGACTGAGGAAATCCGTTAGACGTCTGGTAACTAGGAAGAGGTTTCCACACAACTATTTAGTTGTTTGTTTCATTTTAAGTTTCCAGCCAAGGTTGTGTCTAATGTTTCCATCCAAAAGGGGCAGGAGGAAGTTTACCCAAGCATTTGATAGACTAGGACCAAAACCTGAAATAGGGCAATCTCTAACACCCCCTAGTTGTTGGTCACAGGATGATGTTGCCATTTTATATTGTCTGGGCCTCTCTAGTCTCAAGGTGTATGCCTGTGATAGGAACTCTTGCTTAAACAGCAGTAGTTTATGGGACTGTACTGAAGAAAAACGAGAAGGAAGGTTAAAGTTTTAGAATTTGTAATTAAACAAGCAAATATCCTCCGTCTCTGGTATATAAGCTCAATTTCCTCATATGCCTCATCTCCTCAGAAACTGACTACAGCCACGTGTATAAAACAAACGCATTTGATCTGCTGGGAGTATTACATTCTCCCACAGTTATTCAGGCATTTTCACTGAAAGACAAGTTATCTGGCAGCATTAAGTACAAATGAAATCTCACATGCCTGTCTCTCTGTTGCTTTCAAAGTCTAACTGAACTCCCATGAAAGAAAGTAAGTTAAATATTTATTTTGGCATCATAAAGTACCCGTTACTGTGATACTTCCTGTTGAAAAAATCTGTAAGGTAGCTCTGAGAGGTTTTATTCTGTAGCACACTGCAGGATGAAGCTCCGGTTCATAACTAGAAAACAGAAAAGATTGTCAAAGACACTTCTATATTTGCTAATAAAAAGCTGATACATTGAAGAGAAAGATAAGAATTCTCTTAAGACCTACTGTACCTAGCATGAGGTCTATTATTCTTCGTAAATTCTGGCAATCTGATTTCAAAGGGCATGTTGCACACTGCTAAAACATTGACAACCTTAAAATCTGTGAAAATTACCTTTTGGAGAGAGAAAGAGAACAAGAATAAGAAATGTTATGATATCTGATATGGAAAAGATATCTTTTGACAATAATTTGATTATTTCAAGCAATAAAACCCTGTGTTTAACACAAAGCTGATAAGAGTAGGAATCCAAACATAACTAGGATAATTTTTTAAATACCTAACTTAGTTCTGAACTATCTTTGTAATCCAATAACTTGTCTAGCAAAAAAAACCAAAAACAAAACACAATTGCCTTCTCATGTAGATTCAATTACATTTAGAATGAACATGCATGGTCTATATCACTGTAGTAAGCACTTATAACTAAGTTAAAAATTAACGAAACCAAATTATTCATGAAACACCAAAATAAATGACAGAGGAAAGCTTGGTTTGTAGTGTTACTAGAACCCACTAAGGTGCTACATAATTAGTTCATATTAACAGTTTATCATTGTTTTATTTAAGTTAAAAATAAAAAAAGAAAATGAGAGAAAATTGTTTGTTTGTTTGTTTGCTTTCTTTCTTCTGTGGCTAGTACAGAGAAAGCCATTTCCTTTTTCTTTTTGAAACAAAAAGCTAATAGCCTTTTATCCAGAGCCACAAAATGCTACAATATGGTGGTAAAATGCCTGTGGCGAATTACCAGCAAAGCCAATGCAATAGTGGGAGATTTTCCTGAAACTGTTAACACAGACATGGCCAATGAAGAACCATTTTTGCTCAAACTTAAGAAAAAAAAAAATGTTTGCAGCTTGAGAATGAGCCTACTAAATTTCAGTTTGAACAATTAAATTACAAGCAGATGAAAATGACCCCCTTAGAATGGAAATGCTTGTGCAATATTAATTAGACATCAACATGTGCTCTGCCTATAACGTTCACTCTTACAATAAAGAGAAGCCACATTAATCTGTTTCTGCACATAAATGAACCTGTTTATTTCCTATAAAGCCATTACTAAAGCTTTACATGGGTATATATTTCATCTGACTTAATTCAACATTCTGCTCCATCATTTTCACTTTTACATGATATCCAATGCTTAATAGCCCCATAACTCAGTTTTTCAGTTTGATTAAATGCACTCAGGCTAGTAAGAGTTGCTGTGGGCTGATTGCCCACCTCTAAAATTTGGTGGCCATTTTATATGCTAAACAAACTTGGAAGTAGGACAGTCTTACTTTTGAATCATCACTCTGATGTCTAGCTACTTGCCTGATAGTAAATTTATGGTTTATTTAATTAAATTAGAGCAACTGGTTGCATGATAGCTCTAAAATGTCATTACATGCCCTTCTGCTCAAGGAACAAACACCAAACTGAATGTCTATCAGCCACGCCTAAGTCACTTACAGTAGCAGACTTTGCAACTGATTGGTAGATGTAACTGACCCCAGCTCAGGCAAGAAGGAGTTCCACTTTGTGAGTTCTAATTTAGGAGTAAATTCTGGTCCCAGCGCACAGTCTGATTAGACTATAGCAACTTGCTTTAGTTTAATTTTTTTTTTAAATCAAACTTGTAGCAGTTAGGAGTTGTTCACCATAATGGCTCTCCTAAAACTAGATCCACTTGGAAAATGTGTCTGTTCATATGACAACCATATTTATGCCAATCAGCATATTTTACAAATGGAGGGGACAAATTTCCACTTTTCTTCAATGCAATCCTTTTAGAGATTTTGAGAATAAGGAGGACATTATATATATGCAGATGGTTAATTTACCCAATCTCCTGAAACAAATTTCTGCTCATGAGCTGATAAGAAAGCACGATGCTGAACTACCAAGTGGGAGCCCCAAATACAGTAAAATAAATACAATCTCAAGATAACCTGTGTTGCTACACAATGAGAATTTGAGTGAGAAAATGCTGGTTATGAAATTGTTATAGCACCTCTTCTGCTGACCATCAGTTTTAAAAGGTCCAAACATGCTAGTCCCTATCAACAGAAATACATACATATACTATTGTTCACCCCTAAAAGAGAAGGTTATTATCAAAAGGATCATTACCTGAAAACCTAGTTTTTGCAAAGTACGAGCTAAACGTCTGGCACCAAATTTAGCTTCTTCTTCACTATAATTTAAAGGAGAGAAATAATAAGGGACTAGTTTTACTAATAGCTACTGCAATAAAACTAAAATTGTAAGATGTATACATACACACGTTCACATACTTACATATGTAATCACACCAAAAACTATATTAAAAGAATATTAAAATGCAAAGTCAAGTGAAGAAGTGCCAGCATTAAGGTAATCTGTACATATGAAATCAGTCCCCTTGAGCATATGCATTGACAGCGTTTTCCAAACAGCAGGCCTCGATCCACCAGTGAGTTTTGGAAAGCATTTAGGTGGGTCACTTGTGGCCCAGAGGTGCTCTCTCCACCCGCACTTTCACTTCCCCTGGAAGGCAGCAGTGTAGGGAGAGGGATTTGGGCAGCAGCAGCATGGAGGAAGCAGCTGAAGCCAGAATTGGACAGTCAGCAGCCTGGTAGTGATCGCGACCCAGCTGCACAGAGAGAGGGGCCAGCTGAGGCTGCAGGATGGGGCAAGGTGGGGAAAGCAAGAGCAAGGAGACTAGGGGGGAGTAGGAAGTTGGTGGGCTGAGAAAGGGAGGGAGGGGGAGGAGAGGGGATAATGGTGGGTCCCCCAAAAAGACAAAATGCATTTGATGGGTTGCCTTTGTAAAAAGTTTGTGAACCACTGTATTATGTTACAGTCTTCAATTACACAATCGATACTATGTTTTCCACAGGTCCCTTGCTTCATTCAGTTCGCAGAATGGACCTGCTCTGGGGATAAATCGGCCTTGTGTATTGAAGGAGACTTTTGTCTGTAGAACCCTGCTTCATTTCAGTCCCCTTGCCCAGCTAGTCCCAGTCCCCCCTGTCCCAAGTCCCAGATTCCGCCCCTCCCTTCCCCCAGCTTGCAATTTCAGTCTCCCTCCCGTCCCAATCTAGTCCCTTGTCCCCTCTGCATTGGAGTCAGGCAGCAACCTGCTCCACGCTGCCTGGTCCCAAGCAGGAGGTCATGAAAAACACAAGAGAGACATGCTCCCAGTTCAGGTGCCAGGATCTAGACCTAGCACAGCCCACAGCAATTGTAGGGAAAGTCCTGCTCAGTTCAGGGCTGGAGTACGCAAAGTGCAGACCAATTCTTCAGGGAATGTACCTGCTAAAATTAAGCCTCTATTGAGAATGTGCAAATGGAGATTCTTTTCCCGCAGGGTTTAGAAGTTGGCCAAATTTGGATGGATTTTCACAGGGACAGCAAAGAATACTTCCCTGACACAAACTACCCCACTTCCCCACACTCCAATTTCAAGTCATTGCTCCAAAGCATGGAGATGCTAGAGCAGGAGTCGGCAACCTTTCAGATGTGGTGTGCCGAGTCTTCATTTATTCACTCTAATTTAAGATTTCGTGTGCCATAAGACATTTAAAGTTTTTAGAAGGTCTCTTTCTATAAGTCTATAATATATAACTAAACTATTGTTGTATGTAAAGTAAACAAACATTTTAAAAACCTTAAGAAACTTCATTTAAAATTAAATTAAAATGCAGAGCCCCCCGGACTGGTGGCCAGGACACTGGGCAGCGTGAGTGTCACTGAAAATCAGCTTGCGTGCCACCTTCAGCACGTGTGCCATAGGTTGCCTACCCCGTGCTAGAGTATTTCAATGAAAAGATTGCCAGACTTTTTTTTTAAATGTAGGTAAAACAATGTATTTTTCCCTAGTGTCATTCTCAGAAATAATGGTTGAACTGTTTTAGTTAAAATTTTCAAAAAAATTCAGCCTGAAGCAGACATTCAGCACAAAAAAATTCTGGCCAAAGGGTTAAAATTTGGCAAAATTATAAGCAACTGAAAACAGGCTCTTATAATGGGAACTGTCATGCAACCTTCATAATAGATGGTTGTACCAGACTTGCCAATAATATATGCAATAGATTTCATGACAATAAGTGGTATTTTCCAATGTCATATACAAGAGTTTCATCCAGGAACAATTTTTTCCTTCTCCTACAAAAAAGGAAGTTTACCTTGTGGCTCCTGTGCAAATAACTTTTCCTGAGGACCAAATTGTGGCCGTAATCCTAGGTTTCCTAAGCTTCATTAATACTTTCTGAAAGAATTAGAAGAAAAATAGGTTTTAGTGTATGTGTGATTTCATACTGAAAAAACAAGTATTATACTAATAAAATACTTTCTTTATTCTATTTTAGCCATGAGGACTGTTCCTTCCTTGCCTTCAGAAGTTAAATCAATATCAACTCCTGAGAAGAGCAAAATAAACCTTAAGTATCTTAGCCAATGAGCAAGTATTAAAGTAACAGGTTAGCTAGTGGCTCAAGTGAACAGAAATTATTTAAATAAGCTTTTTTAAGTCTGGTAGCACTGTGCTAAAATCATCTCCTGTCACTATGACCACATCACTGCTCTGACTCTTTCCACTGATTGTCTCCTTCTGCACAAATTCAAACTTCTTGATCTCATCTGCAGAGTTTTACACAACTTCACTTTGTCTACATTTCAGATCCCATTTTCTTTTGCTTCCCCAAGCATCCTTCCTCTGCTAATTCCCTCTTGATTTCTCACTGTGTTTGTCTCCTCCTCTAACCTGCGAAGCTGCCCATTTTTTCACACCATATACCTGGAAGAGCCTCCCTACATCAGTATACCTAGCAACCTCACTATTTTGCTTCAAAATCCCAACTCAAAACTCGTTTTTTGACTAGCATTCAACATTGATCACCACTTGAGCACTTCCCTGCTACCACTCATGCTTGACCATGCTAGACACACAAACACAAGATTGTATAATATCTTTCTAACAAGCTGTTCCCCTTACCCATACATGGGAGCCAACTGTACACATCAGATTAAGTTTCTCAAGGCAGTGATCTGTGTCTTACTTTATTTCTGCACAGATATGTGCACATCTACAATAGGGAGCGATATAAATAAATAAGATTCAAGCCACGTTTTTGGCATGTCAGAATGAGTATTTTTCTGGTCAGCCCAACTAGCCCTGCATGGATAGGAAGATGGACTAGATCAGTGTTTTTCAACAACCAGTCCGTGGATTTGTGCCGGTCCCTGAAATTTCCCGGAGACAATTTAGGAAGGCAGCAAGCTGGTCCCTTGGACCAAAAAGTTTGAGAAACGCTGGATTAGATGACCAAACAAGACTTTCTCCCTGTTTATTTTAATATTAGCTGAGTGTGCACTGGAAACAAACTGCAGAGATTTAATTTCACAACATTTCTTATGGCTTCAAAGCACTGCAATATTTATCTCCTCAAATTTAGTATCAAAGAACAGATAGAAGCCTGGCAAACTTGAACAAGAAAGAAACTGGAAGAAGTCAAAGAGATGAGAATCCAGCCATTCTAAACACAGTTCTGCTACACTGACTGAATTCACACTACCAACTGTATCCACCATATGGATATTGACAGAGCTCAAACTGATAAACATGTATAAAAGTTAGTCTAGTTTGGCATTTGAGATATGTTAAATTTCTTACCCCAACATCACGCTTGTAGATCACATTTGCTCCCTCTAATGCAATCTTCCTCAAGTTTAAATGACATCTTGTTCTAAAAACACACACTACATTTGTGATTAAAATGTCCAATGCAACATCACTGTCTGCATCCATTGGGGTGGTTGAAAACTCAAATTCCCCACCAGCACACCATGAAGATCACATTCTGAAAAAGAAAACAATACAATTAAAAATACTGTGTCACACAGTTATGTAAAAAAATCCCTTTCATGTACCTTAGTTCCTTAATTGAGACAGTCTTAGAATCTGGAACTGAAAAATAAATTTTATGCCATTCTGACTCATTTATAGTCTCTGTTAACCACAAAGTTTTGCATCCTGTATATCAGAAAACAGGAAATCTATTGCTTATTAAAACTCACATTTCAATACAGTGAAACCAACTTATCAGAAATAGTCATGAAAGAACTAATTATATATAAAAACTGAAAAAAAAAATAAAGGAATAAGATATCTTAATTATACTTTACTGTTCTTTCAACAAAAATATTTTTAAAAGCTGAATATGAAGATGATTTAGGATTTCTATGAAACAAAGGAAAAGCTTTCTAGTACCTATAAGTGATAACCTTTCCTCAATTCCTTCCTCAAATCAGTGCAGGATAGATTTAGACATAAGGAAAAATTTGTTTCTCTTGACTGTTTCGATTAATGATGATTACATGGATAAAATTTAATTCCAAATATAAGGATAAAATATTTGCCAAAGTTTATGCTTTGAAACTATAAGCCTTCTCGCTGCCTTTGAAACATTAAGATATGCACAAAACACGCATACATTAAAAGAATAAACATACCTTCAAAGTATTTTTTATCCTTAAATTAGCTTTCCTGTGTATAGTCAATGCTATGAATGAACTGGGAGGAGAGGCACTTGATTAGGGATGAGGGATGGGACAAGCTGTGGGGGCATCGGGGGAAGGGGGTTGCTGGCTCTGGGGTGGGGCTGGGGAGCTTGGGGTTCAAGAGGGGTCTCTGGGTTAGGATCGAGGGGTTTGAAGGGTGGGAGGGAGATCAGGGCTGTGGCAGGGGAATGGGGCACCCGGGGGGGTGCTCAGGGGTGCAGGCTCCAGGCAGCACTTATTGCAAGCAGCTCCTGGAAGCATGCCCCCCCTCCAGTTCTGTGGTGTGGCCAGGTGGCTCTGCGCACTGCCCCGTCTGCAGGCACCACCCCTGCAGCTCCATTGGCTGGGAACCGGGCGGATGGGGCACAGAGCCGCCTGGCCATGCCGCCGCGTACTAGGTAGGAACCAGAGAAGCCGGCTGCTTCCTGGGAGCCGCACGGAGCGGGGCAAGCCCCCGATCCTGCTTCCCGGCTGGATCGGGACAAACCCCCAACCCCGCTCCCCAGCAGGAGCTGAGGGCCGGATTAAATGGTCGGATGGGCCGAATGTGGCCCACGGGCCGTAGTTTGCCCACCCCTGGACTACAATATAAAAAGAAACTTTCATCATTTGATGGTTAAAAGTAGTTCCTGTTTTATGCCAGAAACTACTTCAGAATCTTCTCCCCTACAAATAACACATACTAGCATATTAGAGAGATAAGGTGAGTGAGGTAACATCTTTTATTGGACCAACTTCTGTCATACTTAAGGATTGTTCAGTTTCTCATTTGTGAAAATCAGTCCAACACAACTAAAATAAATTAACTCTGAAACATCCCAGAGTTCAAGTGCTCTACTAGTAATACACTGAACTTTCATTTCCCACTGCAGACTTGGTTTTTTTTTTAACTAATTATTTCAACACAATTTTGCCACTAACAATTAAAATTCAAATAGAACTATGCAATGACAGCTTCAATGTTTTTTGTCATTTTTACCAGCATACATCCATCCTCCCTAAAATTGGATAGGAAAGTCAGCTCCTTTGGTTTTGTGGGGGTGTTTTTAGTTTTGTTTTTTGAAGCAGAGAGGAGGCAGGGGAAGGAAGAGAGAAGACATATATCTAAGGGTATATCTACACTGTAGTTGGGACAATGCCTTCCAGTCTCAATAGACAGATAAAAGCTAGGTCTGCTTGAGCTAGTGTGCTAACAATTGCGGTGCTGCCATTGTGGCATGGGCTAATCACCTTAGCCCAGGTGTGCATAACCCTCCAGGTCCAAGGTCAGGTGACTAGCCAGTGACACAACGATGTCTCCACTGCTATTTTTAGCATGCGATCCACTGAACTCAGACCCAGGAGATCAGAAGTGTCTGAACTTGGGTGATTAGCCACTGCCTCAAAGTGTGCACTGCTATTCAGTATGCTAGCTTGAGTGGAGCTAGCACATATCTGTCTATCTGGGCTGGGAAGCATGCTCCAAGCTGCAGTGTAGACATACACTAAGGGTCTCACTGAGGCGCTGCAATTATTTTTGTAACTTTTTACCAATATAGAAAAGTAAAAATTTTAATGCTGCTTGTTAGGAAAGTCCTTGAAACATTACTGGCAGGCAAAATGGGCAAGAATTTGGCAAGGAAAGATTCAAAAGCTAAAGCAGACCTCAACTCAAGAGATGGAGGCCACAGTTAAGGTTAAGATTTTGTCAAAGTTATTTTTCGCAAAAGTCACATACAGGTCGCAGGCAAAAAACAAAAATTCATGGAAGCCTGAGCATCCCAGCGCAGAGGTGACAGCCTGAGCCTCACCGCCCAGGACTGATAGCCCGAGTCCTGAAGTCGTGGAGGTAACGAAAAAAATCACAGAATCCGTGACCTCCTCGACAGACTTGTAAGCCTTAGCCACAGTACATCAAATCACTGTTGATCCATTAGCTGAAAATCCTGTAACACCTCATACTGAATGAACACAACAAACAGCAAAGAATATAATGAAAGAAAAGCAGTCAGCCTTAAGATAAATTCTCTATGCTGATTCGTTTTATCAAAAAAGCAGGAGGCCACAAGACAAGAAACTGCCACATGTAAAAGGAGACCATCACATATACTCCCTTGCTAAATGAAATACAGAGGCAAGATCAAAATATTTATTAGAAATAAGCAAGAGGGAAACCAAGATTGTTAGTATCAACTTTTCCACCTAAGCACTTTTAATGTTATTTTGCCATGCATTCTTGGCCTCCTACCACATGGCACCCTGCCACAACTTCTGACCAATAGCCTTCTCAGACACACCTTGTGTGGAGGACTACAGCTGGATAACAAAAGAGAAGCAGAAGCAAAAGAGAACCATCATATAGTAGTGATGCATTGAAATGCAGATGTGTTTTACATATAGAACTGGCTGCTGTGTGATCACTGATCTATTTCACTGTGCAGCTGGCTCCATATCCAAAACATCATGTCATAGCTCTTGGCTTGTCAGAGGAAAAAGGAGGCAGGGGGGAGAGAGTAAAAGAATCAAAGGAAAGGCCAAAAAATAGTGAGAAATAGGAAGAAAGAACAGAGGAAACAAAAAGAAGATGATACAGGGTATGGAGGAGAAAGAAAAATGGTAACTAATATTTTTCTACTGAGAACTATACATATCCCTAAGCTTACTAATGCCCTACCAGGTCTGTTTTTGCTGGCCTATTACAGTATAATGCTTACTTAACTGCACCACAGCAGCTGTTAAATAATATAACTGCTTTCCTGAGAGATGCCTCCAACTCTTTATCACAAAACACCCATCTTTTAGAAGTAAATGCCAGCTGTATGATAGAAGTGGTTAAGAACAGTGGGTACAGGGTGGAGAGATTACAAAAACAAACAATCCACAAGTTCAGTATGGGAGCTGAAAATTACCAGTAAGAACACTAATATACTGGGGGTCCCAGCCAATCAGAGTGATTTCATCCACAAGAATATCATAAAGAACAATTTAAATGTGCAGATTTTGGCAAGCTGAAATTTTAAATTGTAACAGTAATGCACCTATTTTCATCAGTGATATTCTGAAAGTTAACATGATGCAAAGCACATAACTGGAAATTTCAAAATGAATTTTAACCACCACTTTATAATTGTAGTCTACAGATTGTGACAGTTATTTGGTAAAAAGCGACATTTGTTATACAAGCAATATCTGAGCCCAATGTAAAAGACTGAAAACCACTTTCCACTCCAGTGGTTGAAAAAACAAACTTGAACATTTAATATTTCAATGCTGCGAGTTTACACAGTAAACTACTTCAGATGTTTAATACTGATTTAAGTTCCCTCATTAACAGCAGCATGTTGAACAATCTACTTAATACAAAACATTATTACTTTAGTGTTCTTTCAGAATATGAACCCACAAGAGTCAGGAATTTCATAGCTGGATTTCTTGTTCACCCTTTGTTACATATGCATAATGATAAGGTCTTTCATTACATGATCTAATGACATTGAATAAAACAGGTGAGTTCCCTTTTGTGGTGTAAAAGGCGGGGGGCGGGGGGGGGGGGAAGAGGAGGGGTAGGTAGCTGTCACTGTCTCAGGAACAGTCCAAGAAGTTGGATAAAGGAGGAAATCTAAAACAAAATCTTCAGACATTCATTTTAGTACAGTATAAAATTATACTGAGAAGAATGAAAAGATTCTGGGGAAATGAAGTCTGGTGGGCCACCGTCCTTCAAGATAGAAATACAGATTCAGCTGCATGGTTATTCCTTTTTAAGAAAAGGGCAAATCAACAATCTTAACAAGAGGAAAGATGCAAAAATATATTCAGAGTTTATATATAACTGTTCTTTAAATTATAGATAACGTATTTGAGAGGCAGCATGGTCCAGACAGGGGGCAGCACACCATAGGGTAAAATCCTGACCCCAGTGAAGTCAATGATTCACCTCTAGTATCTATCCCTAACTCTGCCACTGACTTGCTATATGACCTTCAGCAAATCACTGTACCTCAGCTTTTCTATCTTTAAAATGAGAATAAAAGTGCTTATATACCTTTGGTAAAGCACTTTTTGAGATCACTCAACAAACAGCTTTATAGGGCTCGCTATTATTACTCCAGATGTAGCAACTATACTTGTAAAGGAATGGGAACAAAGTTTCCAGTTCTAATTGTGCATTTATTATTTATTAATTATAATTATTATTAAGGGCCAAATTTCTAAACCTGCCCTATTAGACTCCACTAGATTTTGTTGATTAGCTCTGTTCATGAACTTTCCTACCTAAAAGTATTAAAAAGATACTGTCAACTTAAAGAGTACTGCAACATTGTGCCAGTGCTTGAGAAGCACTAGTTAGCGTACTTTTTATTGTCCTAGCTTAGAAAAATGCCTAAGGTGAACGGCCTATTTGGGGGAAAGCAAATTCAGTATTATGTTTTTCACTTTTAATAACCTAAAATATTAGTAGCACATGCACAGAAACATTTTAAATAATACTTAACCTGACATGTTATTTTAACTGATAAAGCTACTACCTTAAGATAGCTAGAAACAATTAATAAATAAAAGTTCAAACCAGTCTGTAATACATGGACACCTGTCATAGATTTACTGATGACAAGCCTTAAGGTCTTTCAGCATCTTGATGCTATAAAGTACTGTGAGGGAATTAGCTGATGTAAGGGAATAACTACTCATGGTTTATGGTGTTTCCAGAGTCTTTTAATGGGGGAAATGACACACACTTACTTTTATGGAGATACTAGTCTTGCTCGGCAAGCCACTTTGGCCTCAGTCCCACAATTGGATCTGCGTGGAAAGACCACTGTGTAGTTGCAGAGTTCACTCATGCAGCTCTGAATTCAGAACTAGGGCCTTCATAGGCTGTTAGCTAATAATGGTACTGTCGGTCTATTGTACCAACATCCACATGATGAAATGATTAAAACTACAACATTTATTTTATATGATAGAAATAAAGCTGTAATACAATGCTTCATGTTTGCTTTCTTTTGTAAACAAAGACTTTGGTTCTAATTGGACATTATTTTACTTAAATGCTGAGGTGTTCCTTAAAACATAATTGACGGTCTGAATTCAGCAGAAAACATTCCTGGCCTGAGTAAGCCTTAAGGGATGCAGATGCTGGCTTCACAATAGTCTGTTTTATTTAAGGGAAAGGTTAGCTTGCCACAAAAAAAAAAAAAAAAAAAAAAACTCCCTAAATCTCTAGCTCTGTGGCAGGAAGTTGGGAAGCTACTCTGGGCAGAGAGCTTCCCAACCAACTAGTAAGCTATGCAGCTCTCAAATCTTAGAAAACATCAATGCCTCACCAACGCTGCGTAGCTCATAAGTAGGGCCCTACCAAATTCATGGCCATGAAAAATGCATCAGACCATGAAATCTGGTCTCCCCCGTGAAATCTGGTCTTTTGTGTGCTTTTACCCTATACCAGTGGTTCCCAAACTTGTTCCGCCGCTTGAGCAGGGAAAGCCCCTGGCGGGCCGGGCTGGTTTATTTACCTGCCGCATCCGCAGGTTCAGCCGATCGCGGCTCCCAGTGGCCGCTGTTCGCTGCTCCAGGCCAATGGGAGCTGCTGGAAGCAGCGGCCAGTACATTCCTCGGCCCGCGCTGCTTCCAGCAGCTCCCATTGGTCTGGAGCAGCGAACCACGGCCACTGGGAGCCACGATCGGCTGAACCTGCAGACGCGGCAGGTAAATAAACCGGCCCGGCCCGCCAGGGGCTTTCCCTGCACAAACGGTGTAACAAATTTGGGAACCACTGCCCTATACTATACAGATTTCACAGACTTTCAAAAGTAAGGGTGGCAATACCATACCATGCCATCCTTACTTCTGTGCTGCTGCTGGCAGCGGCTCTGCCTTCAGAGCTGGGCAGCTGAAGATCGGCAGCAGCTGGCCAGGAGCCCAGCTCTGAAGGCAGCGCTGCTGCCTGCAGCAGCACAGAAGTAAGGGTAACAGTGCCGCAACCCCCCCCCACACACACACAATAACCTTGTGACCCCCTCTCCCCACACTCATTTTTGGGTCAGGACCCCTACAATTACAACACTGTGAAATTTCAGATTTAAATAGCTGAAATCATGAAATTTACAATTTTTAAAATCCTATGTCCATTAAATTGACCAAAATGGACTGTGAATTTGGTAGGACCCTACTCATAGGAGTTCCAGTAGCACTTGTGTAATGCCTCTATAGTCTCAGTGGGGAGATGGTTTGAGAATCCAACTTCTTGCACACTAAAAACAAACTTTAGAAAAAGAAGATGAACCTTTCCCTTCACCTGATTGGCGGTCTGCGGAGTCTAGTGTATGTTTTTGTGTGAGTGTATGTAATATGTATATTACAATCTCTTTCTCACACACACACACACACACAGTTGTCATGCAGTGGTTCTTCTTAGTTTCCTAATTAGATGACTGTCAGCCAGGGAAGAAAGAACCCATCCTTACATAAGGATACCAGGTGATAGTTATTTTGTCTCTCAATATCATAACCATCACATTACATGGCTGTCAAGCTGATCAGAGGAAAATTTTTTCCTCTGATCAAAGATGGCCATCGTAATGCCTAAAGTAATATTTTGTTTGCACTGTATCTCATTTCCCTCCCTTGTGTTTGGTGTGTTGTGTTTATTTTGATTTTTGGTTTTTATAGATTGTAAGCTTTTAGGGCGGAGTCTGTGTGTTTGTACAGCACCTACCACACAGGGGCATTGGTTCCTACTGAGGCCTTTAAGTGCTGCTGCATATAACTATTATTGCTTGTATCCACTGCCAAGTAAGTATTTCCTCTTTTGAGATGGTGATTCTCTACAGATTCACAGATTAGGAAACTCACTGCATCCAAGACACGTTGCTCCTAGGTTAATTTTTCCTTTTACAGAGCACTTACTTAGCAGCACAAAACTGTTAACATGCTCCACTCATATTTTTCTTAGGGACATTGTCAGGAACTTTAGGTCCCCAATCTAGGTTTTGCGCAGAAAGGAGGCTTTATAAAGCCTAATATTTATAGAAATATTTTCATTAAATATATAAAAAATTGCTTTGAAAGCTTTTTATAAAAGGTGTGTTAAACATTCCTTTGCAGTACTTGCTGCAATGTCTAGGTTGGATCATGCTGCTGTATCAGAACCAAAAAATAAAACTGACTAGATTCTTGTTTTGGGACAAACTGAATGAAGTACAAAACATCAATGAACATAAATAGAGAAAAGTAATCAATCATTTTTAGCAATGATTTGTTTTTTAAACTTAGCCAAAATCTTTTCATGGAAACATATGAATGTTAGATTTTTGCTTAACTTTTGTTAAACTACAAAGCATAGATTTCAGGCCTAAATCATTTGACAGTTTCCATTTCACAACGCTGATCACCTAGGACAGATTCTAGATCTAGTTTAACATGCCACCACCAGGGTTTAATCTAACCAACAAATGTTATTTTAAAAACTTACAAAAATCATCGTTTGGGAGGAGTGGGGGGAAAAGGGTTGGGTAAGTATTTGCCATTTTGAGGAGCCCCTACTGGTTGCCAGGAAACAGTGTTTCCCATGGTGGATGCTCTTGTCTCGTTCTCCTCCGCCTTACTTTCCCCTTCCCCTGGAAAGGGGGGCAGGGAGTGGATGGGGCGGCTGGCAGCTTGAACTACGTTCTGTGCACACACCGTTATTTTTGCAGCACACCAGCTGTTGGGACAGGGGGAGGGGAGGCCCAGACATTGCTCGGATCTCTGCCCCACACCGCCCAGAAACAAACCACTAGGCGAGAGCGGACGTGGGAGCGCCACGGGGCTGAGGAGCCCGAGCCCTGCGCCCCCGGCCCCGCTCCGCAGGGGGCAGCACCCAGAGGCGCCTTTATTGGGGGTGGGGGGCGACAGAGAGGCCGCGAGGGGCTCAGCGCTCGCTCTTGGGGGATCGAGTTCAGACCGCGGGCCCAGACTGGCGCCCCCCCGTCCCCTCCGCAGCACCTGCCTGCCAGGCCCCTTGCAGCTGTCCCCGCGCCCCAGCCCCGCAGCGCCCGCCCCCAGCGCCAGACTCTCCCCGGCCAGCGCCGCGGGTGGGCGGCGGCGGCTGCAGTTACCGCGTGGGCCGGCGGTTGAGTGTCCCCGGCTCCGCCGCGCGCGGCCCGGTTGCTACGCGCCCCGTCGCTCTCGCTCTTTGTTGTTCCGGGTCCCGGGCCCTGTCCCCGCGACAATAAACATCGCAAAACGCGGCGGCCATAGAGACGGCTCCGGCTAGAACGGCCGCCGCCGGAAGTGCCACGAGGGCCGCGCTGGACGCGCGCTTCCGGGTTTTCTCTCCTTCCTCGCGCTAGGCAGCCCAGAGCAGTGTGCGCGTGGGGACATTTGCGGAACGAGGCGAGGAGCCGAGTGTCCTGTTCAGGGCGGAGCGGGCTCGAGCCTTTTTTTACCCTCTTTTGCAGTCGGCGCTGCGCCTGGGTTGCTAGTGGCGGCCCGTGCGATTGCCCAGGCTCCGTTCACTGCTCAGCAGCCCGCGAGATCAATGCTTGGGCAGTGCAGCGCAAGGCACTTGGGCTACAGCTGTTTGCTCCCCCCCCCCAACCGGGTTATAATCGAGCAGGCAGTATCTGTCCCAGCCTAGCCCCCTGCTGTCTTTGGTTGTTCCAAGTATTTTGCAAAGTGGTTTTGTCCAACGGGTTTGCCGCTGCCCTTTTAACTTCAGTGTCATTTCCAATTTTGTAAAAGCAGCAAAGAGTCCTGTGGCACCTTATAGAGTGACTAACAGACGTATTGGAGCCTGAGCTTTCGTGGGTGAATACCCACTTCGTCGGATGCATGTGGGTATTCACCCACGAAAGCTCATGCTCCAATATATCTGTTAGTCTATAAGGTGCCACAGGACTCTGCTGATTTTACAGATCCAGACTAACACGGCTACCCCTTTGATAGTGTTTCCAAATTTGTATGCTGTGTGGTTGGAGCTGTGTTTTTGGTCCCAAGATATTAGAGAGACAAGGTGGATGAGGGAATGTCTTTTATTAGACCAGCTTCTGTTGATGAGAGAGACAAGCTTTTGAGTCACTAAGAGCCCTTCTTAAGGTCAAGCGCAAAAGCTGGTCTCTCAGCAGCAGAAGTTGGTCCAATAAAAGATATTACCTCACCCACCCTGTCTCTCTAGCTTCCAGATCAGGTTTAAATTGACACCACAGTTAACATGAGAGAGAGAGAGAGGAGCCTGGATTTGATTTGATTGTGTTTGTTTTTAAATTTGTCTGGTCAAGAAAAGCATCTGGAAAGTGGAACTTCTAAGAGGTCTACATGTGACTGCAGCTAGCAGGAAATGTTACTGCTTACAGCCTGACAGGATTCACTATTGTGAAAGAAATGGTCTGTGGCTATGCACATAAAGAGTGTGATTGCACTATATTCAATATTCAGTCTCCCAAAACATCGTTTCAGTCAGATACATTGCTCTTTAAAATGTAACCTAAGAACATGTAATAGCAGAAAAACTAGATTAATAGGCGTATTCCAATAATGTCTGTTGGCAGGGGGGTACTTGTGATTATGGTGTAGTGGTTAGAAAACTTGGCAGTCAAGACTCCTGGATTTTGTTCCCAGTTCTGAAATGGACTTGAAATGTGACCCTGGAGAAAGTCACTTAACCTCTCTGTACCTTAAATTACCTCCTCATAATATGGGTATGATACTACTTCATTGTGGAGTCGAGAATGTTAATTTTGTAAAGCATTTTGAGAACCTTGTCTGAAAGGTACTACACAGTGCAATGTATTGCTCTTATTTAAGGTTTTCTTAAACTTTAGTTTTATAAATTAGTATGTTTTATGTAAGAAATTACAGTGGAATAGTACTGATTGTGTATAGGACAAGTGAAACTGAATTACAATTATTTTAAAAACCGTCTCTCAGCATTGGGACAACTGGTTCAAAATCCACATTAATTTTCACCCCAAAAATAGGAATTGATCGGGAGCAATTTTCTCAGATTTCCCCACTTCAAATATTTTATCTAGCCTTTGGGAGACTATTAAGAATAGCACTGCTTCTTATAGCAATTTTTACTTTTTGCAGCATTGGGAACATTACATCTTCTGCCCTGTCTTTGCTTAATGCTTATGTGCAACAGGACTGCCACCTTGTGGCTCATGAAATGGACAGAAACTGATATAAAGTGAGGGTGATATCTGTTATTGGACGAACTGCCGTTGGTGAGAGACTCAGAGTACCTTTCCCACATTTGAAGAAGAGCTCTGTATAGCTCGAAAGCATGTCTCTCTCACCAACAGAAGTTTGTCCAAAAAAATAGTACCTCACCGAGCTTGTCTCTTTAATATCCTGGAACAACATGGCTACAACAACAGTGCAAGAAATCAAGTATCAGGGGGTAGCCGTGTTAGTCTGTATCTACAAAAACAACAAGGAGTCTGGTGGCACCTTAAAGACTAACAGATTTATTTGGGCATAAGCTTTCGTGAGTAAAAACCTTACTTCTTCGGATGCATAGAGTGAAAGTTACAGATGCAGGCAAATGTACATGGAAAATGTACATGGAAGATACACAGTAAATTGAGGAAACTCTTTAAAAGGAGGGATTCTTATAAATGTAGAGCAGCCGCTCATATCCTGTAGTTGAGTGACACCCCAGAGAATTGCTAGCAGTGTTCTGGGGTGTGTCATGTGACTTTCCATTCCTTGTCTGTGGTCTGCTCAGTCACCCTCAGATGTTACAAAAAATCTCTTAGCCATTGCACAGATTCCTATGGTGCCTTCTGTGGAACTTGGCAGTTCCTCTGGGGTGCTAGATATACTATCACAAAGGATGCTGAGGTTTTTCTCTGGAGGACTGTGGTCGATTTGTGTCGATTTAGGCGGTCATGTTATGAAAAAAAGATAAATAAATTGCGGTTTAGCTAAACTTTTGGCTTTAATGCCCAGCTTTTAAGCATGTTATTAAATGCCTGGTGTTACAAACAGTGTCTCTCTAAATGTACTTATTTTCCACAAACCTACTGTTACTTTTTCATGTCCTTCTTCTAGTGTTATTTCCATAGAGATGCTTAGTCATAACTCTGATGTTATTAATATATTTTTGTATTCAAAAGAAATTAATCCCACATTATTTTGAGCTTCCAATTATCTGTTTATCATTTGTTCCTCATTCATACTGGGCTATATTTTCAAGACAGGGCCTCTAATTGTCCACATAAATATGCACAGACAGATGCATATACAGCTATTGTATTTGCATGTGCAAACAGACAATTGTGCATACAAATTCAATGATTGATAAGTTTGCATGCAAATGTTTAAGTAAATGTTTTCACACAATTAGAAACTAAGTAAAAAGTTTAGATGTTTAACCAGATACCTTGAAATTCTTCCCTATACTCTCCCAGAGTCATCTTCCCCTGTTTCCTCTCTACAAGACCTTGGATTACTTGCACTCCCCTACAGCATTCTAAATTGGACTGTGGCTGCTTCTTCCTCCAACACACAACTAATTCTTTCCCGCCTCCCTGTAATTCTCTACGGGTTGGATGCTCCCTCTCACCTTCCTTTGAAGATCAATTGCTTGGGCCAGCTATTGCTATCTTTTTGATCCCGTGGATAGTGTCCTGAATTGCAACTTGGGAGACCTGTTTTCTATTCCTGCCTCTGTCATTGATCTGCTGTGTGACTTTGAGCAAGTCACTTCACTCTCTCTCCCTCTGTTTCCCCTTCCACCATTTGTGTTGTCTATTAGATTGTAAGCTTCTGGGAGGTGGGGCAGTCTCTTACTATGTTTGTACAGTGCCTAGCACGATAGGGCCCTGTTCTCAAATTAGGCCCCTAGGTGCTATGATAATGAAAATAATTATAATTGAGCCCTAGGCATCTCCAGTTATTGTTTGTTTTGTAATGCCTGGTGTAAGTATCCCAGACTACACTGAAAGAGCTAGTGTGCACTCTGTTTTAATAATAGATATCTAGAGACAATCAGCTCCTGCACTAAATCTTAAAGTGGAGGCAGCAACATCTTATTGGGGAGATCATCATCAAGGGAGAGCTTATATTGAGCATCTCAGGGATTGTTGAGGAGCATTCAGAAGGCAGCAGCCACTAGGGAGAAAGACACAGCCATGGGAAGAGGCTTGTAAGAGAAGGAACCCACTGGTTGCTGAGTTTGCTATCAGATTGAATAGTGTAAGCACTCTGGCTTATCTGCTGCCCTTGCCTTCAGCATACTCATATGCTTCTGAGATAGATATGCCTTTATGTGCAGTATGATAACTCTCATTCGGTGTATTCAATCATATGATGACATGTCTGGTGTAAATAGTAAAAACAGCTCCACAGTAGCCATTTATATCCAAGCAAACAAAAGGTTATTTCCTCAGATTTTATTTTACAACCTAATACATGAAAAAAAGTATAGAAGCGCTATACCAAAAAGAAAATGGAAAAGATAAAGAGCTACTGACAAGATTCTCCTTTAGTAACTTTACAGCAGGCAGAATGGTACCATCTTTCCTGCTTAACCATATCTAATTTCAGCAGCTGGGATTTAATCAAACATACAGATTGTATCCTTAGCATAAAAAGATTCTGTTGGCAATACCAAGGAAATAAAGAATAATAAAATTAGAAGAGCAACAGAATATTAATCAGGGTCTAGAACTTAAGAGGTGTTGAATGACTCTCGTGACATGCTGAGCACTCTAAATTGCCACAGATTTGGCTTCTGCTTTCCACCGATAAAATGGCTGGATTGTGGTGTGGGATAAAATGGAGAAAAGAGGAAATGATTATGTTTCTGTTTGTTTCTAGTTTCTTCCTATGTTCTTCAGAATCACTCACTCAGTTTCAGATTCTGTATTTTTATCATCAGTTTCTCCGGGGCCTGATCCTGCGAATTGCTGAATTCTCTTTGCACAGAAGTGCTGAATACTCTCCACTCCCAATGGCTGTGCTCCCTTGAAAATACAAAAGCCTCATCCTCACTAAGGAAATTGTACAAATGTTTCAGTTGCTATTACCAGTGTTAACAATGTTGGGATCCCTAGTGCAGATGGGTTGCTGACTGTGTTTTTCTATTTCTATATTAATTTTCACCCCAAAAGCATTATTAACTAATTTTTTATTTTGCCTCTGGGAGAACTTTAAATATAGAAGAAACATGAAAAGCACTACATGTAAGTGGTAGGTGGTGGTGTTATTCTGCAATCTCTTATTTTGTTTGTATAAAAGACACTGCGTATTGTTGTTATATTGTTTCAATGAAGAAAAATATTGCCTTGATGGTTAAATATGTCATAATAGGCACAAACCCAAAAGCCGGGGTAGCACAGTCATTCTGGTCATTTGTCATACACTGGCTTTTGTCTCATATATGTTTGAAGGGTGAGAGGTATGTAGCTGTAGTGATCTGGGCTGCCGTCCAATTAAACAGTTCTCTCTCTGTGTGTGCTTCATCCCTGGGAACATTCATTGTCTCTTTCTCCTGCTCCTCCTCTTTGCTGCTGTAATCCAGAATTTCACAGATGTTCATCCCAGAGTAGACAAAGGCAGCTGCAGCTCTTAGGCTCACTCAGCTATGTTCCCTTCCTCTTTGGTGGTCTGACTCCGCCCTTTTGTGATCTAGATGCTTATGGTCCATCCCCTCCCTTTCGAAGGACTGAGCAGTAGTGGGAGAAAGAGAGATCATTCTATGGCTGTTCATTCACCTCTACTCCTGACTCCTATTGGGTAGCTATACAGACTCACGGGCTCCTTCTGGGGCTAACTTGCTACCTCTCTCCTTTCCTGGTCTCTCTGATCTGGAATGGCATTGTTGTTTGCAGTGTTGTAACCATATTGGTCCCAGGATACTAGAAAGACAAGGTGAATGGAGTAATATTTTTTACTGGAACAACTTCTGTTAGTCCAATAAAAGATATTACATCATCCACAGTGTTCCAAACAACAGCTAAACAACCCCAAAAGGACGTTTCTAAAAGATATGCCTTAGGAATTATTTTGGGGGAAATTCTATAGCGTGTGTTATACAGAAAGTCAGCTTAGATGATCACAATGGTCCATTCTGTCCTAGGAACCTATGACTATAGTAAATAGTTAATCCATATTTATAGCTGGGAAATGGACTTGGGTACAGTTTATGCGAAAGAGTGCAGTGGAATATAGATCTGCTTGTCTTTTTCACTCTTTTGGTGAAAATTACCTCACATATTTTAAGGAATCAGGAGGGATATTTTTCAAATGTCTTTCTCACCGGGGACACTTCAAATTCTTCACTTGGTGCCTGTGCCTATTTGTACACACATATTAATGTTTATTTAGTAAGTTTAGAAGTTCAGGTTTCAGGGCAAAACTAGAAGTCACAAGAATGCCTAATTTCAAGACTGTTCTGACAGTAAGGGCTTGTTCACAAAGAGTTTTTGGACTGCTTTAACTATATCCATTTGAAACTTATATAGTTAAAATGGTGAGCCTTGTGTGGTCATAGTTATGCAGATATAACTTGCTCTTGTAAATGTATGCACACCTTCATTTGGGTATAACTGCATCCACAGAGGGGTTGCACTGATTTAACTATTTCAGTAAAAAAAAAAATCACACCCCTGAATGACATAATTTAATCAGTACAAAAACTGTGTAGACCAGGTTTTTCATCTGTGGGAAAGGACCATGTGAAACCAATATACTATGACTGGACACTGCAAAATATTGTGTATTTGGTTGAAGCATGAACATTTTTGACCTCACACTTGTGACTGATTGCCTAGGAAAACGTGCTTGTGACTTCACCAATGCCATTGCTTTCATATTCTTCATAATACCTATTTTCAAAAAAACCTGGTCCTTAGTTCTCATTGGTGTTATTGATTATCAGTGCTGTAAAAACACAGTCCCTATCCTCAATTCACAGTCTAATTCAGATACAGATAGCGAAGTTCACACACGTGTGATGCACAGGTAGAGGGTACAGTCTTATAAGAGTGCTGTGTATGCTTTAATAACCATCTGGATTATTGAGTCTAGACTGCTGTACAAGGGCTCCGCAGAAGAAGTATGTTTTCATGAGGGATATGAATGATGAAAGGGAGATCAGGTAGGGCAATACAATACTCTAGCAGTATTTGGGGTGGGGGGAATTGAGATACATAATTTATGTGATGTTTATTGGTTCAAATTATCCCACTTTGTTCCTGAGATGTATGGCAATGGCTGCTGTGCAATTCCCAAAAGAAGGCAATGCTTCCAAGTCAATGGGTTTACATGGAATAAATGCAACTCCATATTCATTATATATCTGTGGATTGCACTATACAGCAACCAAGTGCACCTGACTGCAGACAGAAAAATAAACTGACCTTGGGTGAAAAGTAGGTGTTTTCTGTCTCAACCCCCACTCCTTTCTATTTCCTTGCTCTGCAGCTGTGCCCCACAGGTGTGTCACTGCAGAAAACTTAATTCAGGCTCTAACCTGGAATAACAGACTGTGATGCAATAGGCCACCTGTCTTCCTTTCCATAGAGGAAGTAATTCAGCCACCATTTGTGGCTTCTTTGCCCTGATATTCTGGCAACAATACCACTGGTGTTTTATGGGCTGGCGGTTTCCATCATACAGAGTAACAGAGATGATAGCATAGGCTTGAATGGAGAAAAGAATTTGCTGTCCATTCCTCCTTGTTTCATGAGGATTGCTATTGGCAAATACACTCTGAACATGAAACCCTGCAGCATGGGTGAGGACTGGTTGAATAGTTTAAGAGACTAGATTTAGGATCCTAAATCCCATTTTCAAAAGAGACTTTGGCACTCAGGAGTCCACTCAGTGAGAGTTAATGGGAATAAGACTCCTAAGTGCCTGAGTCACTTTTGAAAATGGGACTCAGACTTGCAAGTCACTTAGAAGTTTTTGAAAACGTCACCTGTTGTCTCTTAAATACATGTAAAGAAAAACATTTGGTTCATTTTCTTCAATCTAAGTAAAACCATTTACTTTTTTGTTTGCTGCACAATTGGTCTCACTGGGCCACGTTCCAATGCCTTTACTCATTTTGAGGGGTACATTACTCCACAAGTAGTCTTGAATGGGACTACTTGCAGAATAAGGTTTTACCCAAAGCGAGTGAAGGTGGCAGAATCTGTCTCCTTGTATCTACTATGTGACTATGAACCTGTTGTCTCTACATTGGTTTAAATGCAGGCTTTTATACATGATTGCAATTACATTTCTCATATTTCCATTTTAGATTATTTCCTTTTTCACTACCCTGTTCCTGTACATTTAAAGTGGCAAATATCCCTTGAAATCCTAGCCTCTAATGAACAATTAATATCACCAGATTAAAAAAGGAGCAGAAAAATGTTGACTAAATTTAGTCATTGTTGAGAACTGGAGTTATTTATTTATTTATGTAGGAAATCTGGAGTCCAATCCTGCATTTTTTGTACATCCAAAACTCCCATTGACTTCAAGGAGTGAAAAGAGAATAGCACTTGGCTTCAATTCTTTAGCAAGCAGTAGTTAATAATGACCCAATTCATGATTTTAAGTATCAATAACATTATTTTTTTCTGTTTCATTAGGTAACATAAAAATGTGAATCTCAAGGGATCCTTGATTATAAAGTACACCTAGTTTAAGGTCGTGGGATTCTGTTCCTCCTGAAGGGAATGGTAAAACTCCAGTTAATTCTGTGGAAATAAGAGCATGCCTCTGGTCCTGCAATTTTTATTCAGGCAAGGTTCCCATCATCTTTAGGTGTGCAAAAAATTCAGGATTGACCAACTTATATTTACCCTATAATAAGTAAAATATTCAAGACCAGATCTTCAGCTGTTTTAAGTGGCATAGCTCCGCTGAAGTCAAGGGGATTATGTTAGTTTGCCCCAGATGGGGATGTCTCTCTGGGTTTTTAATTTCACCAAGTGTTAAGTTAAAGAAGTGAAGAAAATGAAATTAAATAGCACTATTATTAAAATGTATTAGAACAGTTACTTCAAATTCTCACACAAACACATATTTCCTACACAAACATGTTTATATATATATAGGTAGTTGTTTTCTTTAGCTGTACTTATGAGACCATAATGTGTTTATCAGTTTATTGTTAGTTACATGAATTCACTAGATCTTAGTTCTCTTATAATCTGGATTCATCTGAGGGACTAAATAATTTGTGAATCTAAATGTAAAATTAAATCAGAGGTTAGTAAAAGAGAAATATAATCAGTAACTCACTACACTGATATATTGGAGAAATCAGGAAACCGATTTGCAATAAGCTATTATCCTAAACTATTATTAGCATTCATCTAATAATACAGAGTCTGTGACCTCACCACTCCTTCCTATTTGAGTCCGGACTCTGTTTATGTAAAACAGGGCAGGATCCTACCCCCCTTTCTTCAAGAGGGATTTTGCCTGAATAAAGGATTGTAGATCAGATTTACACGGGAGGGAGACGTCAGAAATGAAATGGAAGAAATGACAGTGTGATGGAGTCTAGAGCAAAGAGAAAAAACGTTAACAAAACATCACTAGAAAAAGAAGAAAGTGAGCCGGGTTTGGAGATACAAAATCAGAAAGATATACCTGGGCCTCAATCTCGCAGTCCTTATTGGAGCAAAACTTCTATTGTCTACTATCTATCTAATTTATTTATCTTGGCCAAAATTATCAGATGTAGAGGTCTGATGTCAAGGGGAGTTTTGCCGTTGACTTAAAGGGTTGAGTACTGAGCCGTAGATAACCAATGTTTGGCACTGAAACCCATATTTAGGCTCTTGAAGAAGTAGTCTGTTTTCCCCAGATGCGGAGCATCCGCAGCTCCCAGTGACTTCAATGGGCTTGTAGAAATAAGGGTATTAGATAGCTGAAAACCCGGTCCTACAAAAACTTTTGCATCTAACTTGACTTAGCCCAGGGGTCTCAGTGGCTTCAATGAAATACATTGAAATGCACAAAGTTACTCAGGTGCAAAAGTGCTTGCTGGATCAGGCCAGAAATATGAATGTAGGTGCCTAATTTTAAACCACTAAATTTGAAAGTTCTGGCCCTAGATTTTTCTATCTGTCTTCCCAGTGATATCGAATCGGATCACCACCTAGCCCCTAATGTAAATCAGCTATATTGCCTGCGCGGTCTTATCTTCCCCTGACTCCCCCAAAGCAAACCCTTAAGCTTCCCCCATGACACTTTTAACTTGTATTTCAGCGGTTGTTGTTTTGTTTTGTTTAGATTTTTGTTCTTGTGCATTTCTCGTTTCCTGGTAAACTCTTCCTGGCGGAGATAGAGACGGTGTAAGGCAGCGACCAGAAAGCCAATGTTGTCTATTTTCGTAAAGAAAAAGAAAATACCCAGGTATCAAATTGAACTGAAAAAAATATTGAAAGAGCAAGTGAAGCGGAAATTTAAAGCCCCTCTGCTAATAATAACAGTATAAATAACCGAAGACATCTTGTAAACAGTGCGGTCATAACCCTGAAACATTAAACAGCTCGGTGGGATCTGGCGCATCAGCTGCCTGTGGACTTCGCTGGCTCAGGGGAAAGAGCCCGGCGCGGTCTGTTTATCTCAACTTTAATCTCCCACAGACTATCTGATCAATAGAGGGGAAGATGTTTAAATTAAAAATTCTAGGCACCAAGAACCCGGGCCCAGGGGAAATCCTTCCTCTAGCTGCACTTCGTCAATAAGTAACTCATTAACACCTCTTCCCCCAAAACTTAAATTGTCGGGGAGGAAAACCGCCTCCAGAATGGATCAGGCCTCGGATTTTCCTCCCCCGTAGTTACTAAAAGTTAGTCTTTTTAAAACTAAAGTAAGGAGCTAGTCTCGACAATCGATATTAAGGTGTACTTCGCAATCAAACTGCTATGAAAACTCTAGCATCACATGCGGAGCAGCAGGCTGCGAACTTTGTTGCTGGTCAGTTTCAAATTGCAGGCGGCTGCTTTAGAAATGCCTGTATCCCCAATCGGCCAGGTTATTATTGCACTTCAGGGGTAATTCTTTTTCTCCACAAAATATAAAAAAGAAGTGCGAACTGGCAATCAGGCTCCAAACACCGCCATCCTCCCCACCCTCCAAAGGATATAGTCTAAATCTTCTTAATTGGGAAAATAAACACCTTATACTCTGGGGTCAAAGAGTTTTGTTCCCGGATCTATCATCCCACATAAATGTGGTTGCTTTCAGAAGAACCGAGAATGTGGTGTCATTTCACAAAACGCTGAAATGAAAATTAGACCGCTCTGTATTTATTTTCAATAGAAAGGAAGATTTATTCACAGAAATATAGCACAACCTGTTTGAAGAAAATATATCTATATATCTTTAACGTGAATTACTTTATAGATGTGACTATCAAAGTCAATTATTCTATGAATCTACATATGTCACAATGTATCATACAAAAGATACACATTGGTACGTTCTGTTTGATCTTCCTCGCTATTAGCACTTGAACCAGCAAGGCTGCTTTGCAGGACAATCAACTGTACACGCGTTAATAAAGTTAAATATATGGGATCTTTGGGGTGGAGTCTTTGCTAATGTACATTTGGTCTCCTCTTTACTGAGGATGAATCCCCTCGTCTCTATAAAGTGTTCCTTGGGGGTGGGGGGAAAAGTCTCCAGCTTCCCTCTCCATTTCCCCCGCCTTACACACTGAAGATGGTCTCCTAGGCTTGAGGTTGGTCAGGATGCTGTAGGTCCACACAGGCGATTTGTGTTCACCACTTCTTTCAGGTCACTCTCGGGTTTGCCAGCCACCATAAAAGGCCAAGTCTGTAGCAGGAAATGACATGGGATGGGAAAGGGGATAAAAAAAATGGGGTTATCACTATGATATTACAAGTGTCTAGTGAGACTGTGCTACACCAGAACACACGGTCAGAACAGCCTCGCCAAATTTTTATCAGCAATAAAAAGTGGTTGAGCTAGGCAACCAAGTGCCGGGTTAATCATTTCTAGCGATGACTCCGCCGGATTGTACGCAGTGGCAACGCACATAAAAACGCTTAGCCTCCCAAAGTCATTCGTCTCTCTCCCTTGTGATTATATATAGTCCTCCCAGTGATGAATCGTGTTCTATCCATCCCAGAAACCGCTCTCTCTCTCGCTTTTTAGATAACCGACAGCGTTTTCCTGAGCACATAATTAATACTAGGATATAGGAGTAAAGACAGATCAAAACCGTTCTTCCTAAACTGGATAATGTCAAGGCACCGCTCTCATGTGCTGCTCCTCTGCTTTGAAATGAAACCCATCTTACCAAAAGTCTCAGCCTTCTATGCTGTACCGATTACTGTAATTCTACTATTAGAAAGCCAACTCCTGTTGTTCTTACTCAGGAAAAAGTCTCACTGAGGTTAAGGGGAGGTTTAGCTGAGTAAAGAGTGCAGGATTAGACCCATAATTTAAATTATATTATTTCCCCCTCGTTTTACCGCTGCACTAAGAACAGCCTCCTTTAATAGCCTTAGCAACAAAAAGCTGCACACCCGAAAAGATTTTGCAAGGAGTACAAAGGGGTTTCCCTCAGACTGCAGTCTGCCCACTTGTTAGATTGCTGGGTCTACCCACAAGTTAAGATGCAACTATTTAAAAAAGAAATAGCGCAAACCCTTATCAAATCACCTTGTGGATAGCAAACTGCCGGTTATTTTTCTGCTGAGCCCAAAACGTTTGAAAAACAGCTTAAAAAGATCACCCCACTGAACGGCCACAATGTTTGATGAAATTCATTTATCGTGCAATGTCCAAACGTGTATTAAAATTTAAACACTAAATGAAGAGTAAGAATGATCTATTTTAACCACCGATTTTAGAAAATGTATTCAGTCCTTGTAATGGCTTGAATTATTACTATTATGGATACGGTTGGCAGTACAGCGAGAATGAATTACACAAACACACACACACACGAGAGAGAACTTGTGTTTCATTTATCTTTACTATACTTCCAACGCTACAGTAATAGCTACAATTACCTAATACATCTTTTAAATCCGTGGTTAAATTAGAAAACTCTCACCTAGGATTTAGAGGATTTTTTTTCTACTCTAAAGTTCTCATTTATAAAAGAAACATCCCGAGAACAGTAAATCCGAGGTAATGAAAGAACAGATCTATGGTGATGTTTAAAAAAAGCAATTTTTTTATGTGTGTGTGTGCTATTTTACATCAATAAACACCAGAAAATAAAGAAGAAATGAAGGCTGAATCTTAAGAAATCGGACCTGTTCCTATATACTGAACAATGCTAAAGTACTTAATTGAACGAGAAATCCTGGTTGGATAAATACAATGAACTTGTTACACAGTTTTTTTAGGGACGTCATCCCTCTCCCAACAGTGTGTGTAAAAGATGTTACTGAATCGATTTGCACAGTTGCAGCGCTTTTGACCTGTCACCCCCTTTTGAGCAGATTAACACAGGAAAAGCTAGTGCCATTATAATGTTAAGATCTTTTTATAAGTCAACTAACAGCGTTTGGGGAGGGAGGTGACTTGGAAGGCGTCTGATTTATTCTAATAAACGCAATAACTCAACGCCCCAAATATACTCTCAGTGGATCTGCCAGCAGTCCCCTCTGAAGGGTACAACACATGCTGATTTCCCCCTCCCTTCACCTCAGTGATCAAGTGTATTGATGAACTATTAAACGCGACCAGGCGGGAACTTACCAGATTGACTGGGTGAATGTAACCATTTTCGTACTTGTCATTGGCCAGGATCTGTCTCAGGTGAGCAATGTAGCTGGATGCCAGTCTCAAGGTGTCCAGTTTGGAAAGCTTGGTGTCTGGAGGTACCCAGGGCAAAGTGGTCTTAAGCCTCGAGAAAGCTTTGCTGAGTACCCTCATCCTCGCTCTCTCCCTGGCGTTGGCAGCGTTTCTCTGGACTTGCTTCCCCTCTTGGCTCACTCCATTTAAAGGGCTCTTTTTGGTGGGAGCCTTTTTCCTCTTGCCTGGGGCGCCTCTCCCCTTTTGGGGGGACGCGTTCTCGCAATTGGAGCCCTCTTCGTTGCTCTCGTTCGACGTCCCAAACTCTTTGTTAGAATCCATTTTCAGGCCATCGCATTCCAGCATTTCCACCTCCTGAAGGTCTTCCACATCGCTGAGCGAGCCAGTGGACATGGTCTGAGAGATGCACAAAGATCAAAGCTTCCTCAGGGGCAGGCGTTGGGTGAATACCTCAGGTTGAGAAGACGTTTCCCCTCGCCCTGGGGTGTGATAGGTTTGCAGGCAAGAGAGGATCCCCGCCCCACCCCCGCTTCTTGCCCGTGTTTGAGTGAGAGAGAAAGCTGAGGAATTTGGTGAGGACACTAGTAATTTATCTGGGGAATAGAGAGGCGGATCCGGCTGCAGCCCAGGGGAGGGGCCCTGTCCGGCCACTGCCTGTTGCTGCTCACCAAATTCACAAACCTCTGCTCAAGAACAGGAGGGGAAAACAGGCACCAAAGAAGAGTTCCAGTGATCTCAACATTGTAATTCAAATCTTCCCAACTGGAGCAAGGCAGCTCCCTCCTCCTCTGCCCCTTAGAACTCTGCATGGCTCTCCCTCCTGCCTGCTAGATGACCCAGGCGTCTGGTGTCATCCTTGTCCCTGACTCCTGATGAAAGTTAAAATGCCTCCTGATCAGGGTGCCCAGAGGATCTACCAGGTAGCTGACTTGGAGATGGATTTTTAACACAGAGCTTCTGAATTGTGTCCTGTAAACTCATCTGAAAGAAATTTGTGGATGATTGTTTGAGAATGCATCCTATTAGGATATACTCTGAAACACGAAGCTGGTTCCCTTAGTGAAAGCACAGAAATTGAAGCCAGGAGATCTGAATTCTGTTATAGGCTTCCTGTGTGACCATGGCTAAGCACCTTAATCTCTCTGTGTTTGAGTTTACCCATCTGTAAAATGGGAATAATAACAATAATAAAACAACAACAACAATAATACATGTAATTAATAATTAATTCTTCCCTAATTCTCAGGTATGCTGTTCAACTTATTTCATCAATATCTTCAAAGCACTTAGAAATTCTTCCAATTGAAGGCCCTGTATAAGTGCAAAGTGATATTATAATTTAATGTTAGAATATTTTCTTTTAATAAGAAATAGAATAAAAATATATACCTGCAAATTGAAATGAAATCAGGAAAAATATTTACCAAATGTTGCAAAGTTTGCATAAAAAGTTGCCTTTAAATATAACATCAATTTAAATAAATATATTTCTTTCAAAGATTTTGGTACTTATGTTAATATTTATTTTGTTCATTTATATTGTAGAAATAGCTCTAGTTGTCTATATTCAGTTTACTGCATGATCCATTATCAAAGACCTGCTGGGAGGTTTGTCTGAGTAAATACAGCATGAGGTGGCCCATAGAGTAAGAATTTCAAAAGAACTCAACTTTGGCCTATTTCTGCTGCTATTGAAGTCGATAGGAATTTTACCACTGATTTTAATGAGTGCAGAGTTAGATCGATACTGAGTGTTTTCATAATCCCACCCATAATGTGTACATGTGTAAATGTTATTAAAACCCATGTAAAGCTTTTTCTGAACTATATATAGTAGATTTTTAAAAGCACTCATCTCTGGCCTAACTCCACTTCCACTGAAGTCAATGGTTACATGCCTCTGTCCCTGGAGGGGGCAAGTGTAGAGGGAGCTCCATAGAAAAGTAAATGCAGCCTGTTGTATTTCCTTCCCTATCTCGTCCCCTCCCCACACATAGATCTTGGACCAAAAATAAGTCTCTCTGGAGATTGGGTTGTGCATATGTGTGGGAGGAGAGAACAGGACTACAGAAAAGCAGATCCACATATGGGTGGTGCCCTCTGTGTGTATGCAGAACAGTACTATCTGGTCCCCAGGGAAAACAATTACTTAGGAGACTTAATCACAATGTGTAACTTAATTGCTCCAGGCCTGATCGAAAGCTCCTTGAAAACAGGAGAAAGACTCCCATTGGCTTCCGTGAGCACTGCATCAGGCCCTTTGTCCACACTTCTAAAATAATCCTCAAACCAACATAATATTTAGGGGATACTGTGATGCTAAATTAGTAAATGATGGTATAGTGGTCTGAGATCTTCAGATGAGAGTTTTTACAGAGGAACAAATATTATTAAATATAGATTTTAATAAGCAATGAAAGTATCTCTTACCTCTTTATCCATTTAGGTTTTCCCTTAGTTATATAAGCCAGAAAAAGAAGTGCAGATCTAAACTTTAAACCAGTCCTTGCCATTTGGCTGCAAGATAACACCCCCTACTCAGAATAGGATAAGAATATTAAGATATCATATCTTCAAGCTCTGGGATCTGTTGGGAATTCACTAACCTCTAATGTCATGTTATGTTAACTGTGCCCTGTTTGCGTTTTCCCTGTGCTATAAACTAAACAAATTGTCAGCATATCAGCTCTAATGAATGAATTAGGATTTCTTTCTTTATAACATCCTTGTTACAGATCCAAAAATTACTAATCACCAGCATGGAGATTTATGAGCTTTCTTATTTTCTGTGCCTGATTGTTGTTTGTGCAGGTGGAGATTTAAATGACCATATCCACTGCAAAGATTTATGGCCTAAGTGATTGATGTTATTAACCAGCAACAGGATTCTTCCCAGAACAGGGATGACAGAAATATCAAGTTGAAGGTGCGTGTTTCTTTGAGCACAAGTGACCACAGAGTGCAATATGTAAAGCACAAGAAAAAGCACAGAAAATAGTAAAAGGATATCAAGCAGTATGTCTCCATAGGCTTTCAGTTAAGTGACTTTTAACTGCATCCTAGAAATTTCTCAAAGTCTTGACTAGACGGGAAAGCAAAAATAATTTTCAGATTTTATGAAAACATCTAAAACACATGCTAATAAATACATTATAAAATGCATCTTCACACACATACAGTATGAATCTGAATTTTAGAGACAGTGTGCATCTTTGGCTTTCATTGACTTCAAATGGAGTTTTGAGTCCTCAGCACTTCTGAAAATCAAACTAATATCGATTGTATTTTTTTATAAAAATGGATACAGAGGGTGTGGGTGTATACATGCATACACATGCACATATACTCTGAAAATCAGAATAATCTAGATCATATTTTTAATATAGAAACATATGGAGTGTATATATATATATTTATATATATATTTATATATATATATGCTTTTGTGTGTGTGTGTGATTAATTTTGTAATAGTCTTCATTGAGAAATAGACAATGAAAAGTACAAAAAGTTAAATGATTTACAGCTTGTATATGTTTCCAAATCCCACACATTTCACAGGATATCCAATAGAATTAGGCAATTATGCTGTTTTACAACTCATCAAAGCCACAAAGCCAGACACTACAAAAGCAGACAATACTTCACAGACATAACATGTTAGAGGGGTTGTGGTAGTGGTGATGGTAGTGGTGGGGGGGGGGGGTCCTCAGGCTTAAGACAGATGAACGCTGCCCTGCAGAATTGGATTCTATCCCTGTTTCTGCCACAGAGTTCTCATGGAATGCTGGGCAAGTCATGAAACCAAACTTTTCAAAGGTGGTCACTAATTGTGTGTTCCTTATTTTCTGGGTACCCAACTTGAGACTCTGGGATCTGTTTTGCAGAAGTGCTGAACACTCACAGCTGGAACTGAAGTCAGTGGGAGTTGTGCTTTGAACATATCAAGCGCTAGAGAAAGTTAAGTACTGTGAAGAAGCAAGTCTTAAGAGTCTCAGATTGGGCACCCCAAATTGGTGGTCACATTTGACTTTAATCTCTCTGGCCCAGATCCTCAGAGGTATTTAGGATCCAAACTTCCATTGAAATAAAATACCAAAATACCTTTGAGGATCTGGGCCTCTGTGGCTCAGCTCCCCATCCACCTGCAGCTTCTCACCCCAGTCCCAGTCTCTTTGTCCAGCCAGTCCCAGTATCTCCCACTGGGCTCCTCATCCAATCTCAGTCTCTCCACACACCTTCCCTAGCTATTTGTCTCAGTCTGTTTGTCCAGCCAGTCACAGTTCTCCCCTTGCACCCTGGATCCCTGTCAGATATGTCTTCTCTTCCCATAGCTCTGTTCACCCCTGTTGGTTTTCAGTCCCAGTCTCCTTATCCAGCCATTCCCAGTTTCCTCCAGTCCCCAATATCAGCTCTTTGCCCCCAACAGGCTCCCAGTCTTCCCCCCTTGTTTCCCTTCCTGGCTCCCAGTCTCCTCGTCCAATCAGTCCCAACTTCCCTTTTCTCCTCACCCTGCTCTCAGCCCTCATCTCTCCCCAGCTCTCTGTCCCAGTCTCCTTACCCAGACACTCCAAGCATCTCCTTCCTGGGCTCTCAGTCCCAGTCTCCTTATGCAACCAGTCCAGTGTCCCTCAGCTCCCAGTCTTTGTCTCCTCCATTCCTATCCCAATCTTCTTGCCCAGCCCCTCTGTCCCTCTGCCCTAGCTCTCAGTCCCAGTTTCTCTCTCTCTATCCCCCGCATCAGCCTCCCGTTGCTGTCTCCCTGCTTCCACTAGGCTCCTTATCCTAATGTACTCCTCCCCCCACTCCATATGCCTCTTGTCCTCTCTGCACCTTTCTCCTCAACACTGCCTGGCATCAGAAGGGAATAATTGAGATCACAGGTGAGACAGGACTCCACGGTTCTAGTACCTTGTGTAGTTCCAATTTTCATTATATAATTTTTACAAAAAAATCTTTTGGGGCTGACATAGCTCATAGTCGTGTTTGGTCTCAGCTAAAAGCTAAATCTGAGAGAGTAGAATGACCCAAAAAACCCCATACAATGCTACATGCTAATTTTAAATAGCTATCATCATGATAATAATTACATACAAAAAACTACATTAAAAGAACCTTAGGTTTACAAAATCAAGCAATCAAAAGTTAGGAAATGCCAGAATTAACGTTGTCCTTGCAACACTAATTTGGCTCCTTTTGTGCCTACGCTTTATGATACAGTTTTTAATTACATGATCACATGCTATTTTTTCTACAGGACCCCTGCCTCATTCAGTGCACCAGAGTTGTGTAGTGAAGGAGGTTGTTGTCTGTAGGATCCTGTCACACTTGCTGTAGGAGTTGGAAGGCATCTAGTGAATGAGACAGGAAACTGCAAGAAGGGAAAGGATGCTCTTGTTTTTAAGGCAGTCGAATGATGTCCTGGAGAATTGGTGCAAAAGGCACATCCCTGACACCAGAGTGAGTCTCCTGCCAAATGTTAAGTTCCTGCTCCAAAGCATGGAGATGGTAGGGCTTTTCAACAAAATGGCTGTAAGAATTGTTTATCATGGGCCACGCAACATATTTTTTCCCTAACCTCATCCTGTAAAATAGCTGAACCATTTCTGCTGAATTAACAAACAAACAAACAAACAAACAAACAAACAAACAAACAGCTCAAGCCACCATGGAAAATTTCAGACAGAATTCTTAAAATTTGCCAAAATAATAAGCAATTGAAAACAGGGTTTTATAATGGTAACTATCAGGCAATCTTATATATAGGTCATCATCTATAATTGTCTAGATTCTGCCACTCTTACTCATATAGAGTAGTATCTTACTAGTTATGCAGTCCCATTGAAATCAACAAAGCTTCCCACAAAGTGATACTCCATGAATAAGAGTGGCAGAATATGAACAGGGTTGACTTCAGGTGATATTAACGTTCAAAACAGAAGCTGGAAACAAAGGAAGTGTGTGTGCATTTGTGGCCCTAGTTATGAAGCCTGCAGTCATGTCCTTCGTGTGACTCACTTCCTGCCTCTGTGACAGGTCTCAGATAAGTACTACTGGGAATCCTCTTGCCTTGCTGGGTTAAGTTTGTATGGGATCTATTAATTACCTTTACTGGTGAACAGCACAAAATGTAGAGGCATATTTGTAACAGCAGAAGATGGATACATTTTTCCTTCAAGAGATACATTACAATTATAGGCACACACAAACAAGTAGTTTCAGTATTATCACCAATATAAGTTTATCATCATAAGTTACCATTTGTGCTGTCCATGAGCAAATGAACAAGCTTACAATTTGCTTTTCACAACCATGCATGCAAATAAGCCTTGATCTCTCCAACGTTTGTAGGAGCCAAACACAAAAAGGGTGTGAGCACGGCTGATGCACATGCATTTTAAAATGCAAGCAAGAACTCACAGACAATGATGTGTAGTATCTGCCCATCTGTGCTACACAGCATATTATCTAATGCTTACAGGATGCATCTCAGAAACATTGCCACATAGTTGACATTATAAATCACAGGTCCCTCTACCAAATGCTCAAAAGAGAAATATGCAAGAAGCAATATATTTCATGAAAAATTATCACTGAAGGATTAAAGAGCAGACATAACTGTTTTTATTTTGAATATCTCTTTTCATACTGTTTCTATGTTGGCTAATTCTTTGCATTTTTGTGGTTTTAAAACATGATGAAGCTTGTTGATAAGAAATAATTTCCCCCTTTTGTCTTCCAATAGTTAGTACCTTGGACACAGTTGTGAAAGATGGTTTCAGCTTCTTGAAAAAATGGAAAAGCAGGATGCAAATGCCCAGACCTTGTTGTCATTGTTGGGGTGTGTGTGAGAGGGGGAATCACAACAATTTTGGTGGGTTTTGTTTCTTTGGCGACACACACACACACACACACACACACACACACACACACACACACACACACAGCCTGATTTGCAGAGGGGTTGAGCATCTGAAGCTCCCATTGACTTGAACTTCCTAAAATCAGGCCCCAGGATAGGGTGACCAGATGTCCCAATTTTATGGGGACAGTCCTGATTTTTGGGTCTTTTTCTTATATAGGGTCCTATTACCCCCACCCCTGTCCTGATTTTTCACACTTGCTGTATGGTCACCCTACCCCAGGAGTATCCATCTTTTGTCAAGATAGGGGCTGCAGTGGCAACTTTCCAAGATGTCAAGGGACACAGGTATGTGGTATAAAATGCAACAGATTACAGCTGCTGCTCTCACCCTTAATAGACTGGGTCATTCTATGTCCTCCATCTACATCCAAATTAAGCACCACATGCTGGGACCCATTGTTTCCATGGGCTGGATTTCTCTCTTACAGGTGGAGTTGGCCACAAATTGCACTGTAGGCCTCCATGGGCTCCATTGGGCATGTGGGGTGCCACTCTCCCACCTCTGATATGGGGCCACATCAGAGGCACATGTACAGCTCCACTGAAATCAATGGGAGATCCATGCCCATCAAAGCCAGTATTCGGCTGAAAATGGTACTACAACAAACCAGAAAACTAGTTACATACATACACACACATATATGTGATTGCATGCAGGGACATGGATTTGCTCAACTCAGTAGTTTCTTGGAGATGTGTGTGTGTGCATGGCTTTGAGCTGGGAACAATTAGCCAGAACAAATGGAGCTGGGGCCAGGGGTACACAGAGGAAAGCAAATGTTGCATCTCCTAGGGGGTGCAGAGACCACAGTCACCCTGCACTCCTTTAAGCTCTGACAGGCCTTGTACATGTCTCACAAACAATGACTCTCCTAGCTCCTGGCACACCCCCAAAGTGGGGTCATGGCTGTTTGCCACAATCCAGCCCTTTGGTTTTATGATGCGTCTAATAGATGGAGAGCTGTAATACATATAGAAAACATGGTTGTTTTAGAAAGCAGTGTTGCAAAAGCACATAATAAAACTCAATGTATGTAATTTAGAGAAAAACAGTTTTTAAAAACGAAACGGGGAAGAGAATAAAAAGAAGACCAGAAACACGTGCGTGTGTGTGTGTGTATGTGTGTTTGTGTGTGCGTCTGTGGTGTGTGTGTGTGCGCATGTGCATGCTGAAGGGGAATTTAGCATGGTTGGGAAAGGACTGAAGAACTAAAATTACAGGAGAAGTGAGAGGAAAAGATGACAAAAACTACAGAGTGGAAAGGAGATCTTTCTTCCCCCGTACTACTACTCCGTAGGTATAGCTAGGTACAGATCATATAGATATAGAGGCCAAGATTTTCCAAATAAACTAGAGATCTGAATGCCTGTGCTTTAGATGTCCATTTTGAGACCCCTTAAAGAGGCCTAATTTTCAGAACGTGCACCCCCTTTCTGAAAATCAGGCCCCTTTAAGGTGTATCAAGTTGGGTGCCTCAAAACTGAGGAATGCAAAATCACTAGTCACTTCAAAAGAGCTGGGCCGCAGATTATTTTTTAAACAATTTTCTAGGCGGCTAGTATGGAAAATCATACTCACAAGCATCCTGCTACCAATTTCCATTTATTTTCCTCTACAACTGTTCTTCTTGCCCATTCCTGGTGTGAATCGTACTCTTTGAGGCTGCTATCTTCTACAAATACACCTCTACCTCAATATAACGCTGTCCTCGGGAGCCAAAAAATCTTACCGGGTTATAAGTGAAACTGCGTTATATCGAACTTGCTTTGATCCACTGGAGTGCGCAGCCCTGCCCCCCCGGAGCGCTGCTTTACTGCATTATGTCCGAATTCGTGTTATATCGGGTCACGTTATATCAGGGTAGAGGTGTAATAATCCTTTTCCCTGAGAAGCCTCTCACTGGGGTAGTGTAGAAGAAATACTTCTCCACTCTTCTGGGGATTATTTGAGGGCACACCATTGCATCTTAAATAATATTATCTTACAGTTAGGGTGCCTTTCATCCTAGGTTATCCCCAAATTTTAGGAATTTGACCAAGACATATGAGTTAACACAGTGGTCTTTGCTAGCATATTCCAAGGAAGGATTACGTCCTAGACCTGGACTTGCTTATTTTGGGAGATCTGCTGAGATCACAGCCCAAGGTGATATGGGTAGAGAGGCATCTCTCTTTAAATGATGCCTTTTAAAAGTTTTAGTTCTTGCTGTATATTTTTATCCCATAAATTTATATGGGTTTAACGTATTTTAATTTGTTCTGTCATTTCTAAAACAAGCTAATGGTAAATCTTACATTTAAATCTGAACTTCTTTGATTATAATTTATGAGGAGAATTTAGATAGGATATGGAATATCCCCCATAATCAAGGAACATTTTGGTAGAGCTTGAAATCATGTGACATTGAGGCAAATTGTACTGTGCTGCATATGTACATCACGGTTTGTTAGGGGGAAAATCCTGATCCAACCGTTTTTGAACTAAACAAAGATATAAATGTGATCATTGTGGCAAATATTGCAATCCCATGCAATATCTTTGGGGACCATATTACTTTAAGTTCATATATCTCTGTGGGCCAGGGATTGTATGCAACTCCATTGGGAGGGTTACCACAACTCCTTCAGGAACCAAATATAGTGGAAGATGATTAAGGTGATTCATATAGGTTGTAAAGAGACAAGGTGGGTGAGGTAATATCTTTTATTGGACCAACTTCTGTTGATGAAAGAGACAAAGTTTTGAGCTACACAGAGCTTTTCTCCAGGTCTGGGAAAGGTATTCAGAGTGTCACCGTTAAATACAAGGTGGAACAGGTTGTTTAGCATAAATAGTTCACACATATTGTAAGAGACCATTCTAAGTGAAGTTGCCTATTAAAAGTCATAGGACAAAAAAGCAAGGCTAGTGGGTTACAGATTGTTGTAATAAGACATAAATCCAGTGACTTTATTAAGATCCCTTGGTGGGAGGGATAGCTCAGTGGTTTGAGCATTGGCCTGCTAAACCCAGGGTTGTGAGTTCAATCCTTGAGGGGGGATGTGGGGCAAAATCAGCACTTGGTCCTGCTAGTGAAGGCAGGGGGCTGGACTCAATGACCTTTCAAGGTCTGTTCTAGGAGATGGGATATCTCCATTTATTATTATCATGATTTTTAGTGTCTTGTAAAGTGATAAATTTAAATTTCCAGATTCATCTTTTGAAGGTGTTGTGCAGGTTTTCTTTGAGGATGAGGACTGAGAGGTCAGCTACAGATTAATCGCTTTGTGAAAAGTGTTCGCCCATGGGTGATATGGTGTTTTTGTCTTTTATCATTTTTCTGTGTGAGTTCATTCAGAGAGGCAGCACCCCCTGAGAGGGTTTGCAGCGACTGGTTCAAACTGGGATTCTTGGAGACCAACAGACAAAGAAAGGGCTTTTGGCATAAAGAAGCTGCAGTAAACTGCCTCAGGGCCTCCCTTCTGGTCCAGCAATTGGACAAGATCGTCTGTCCAAAGCAGGTCCAATCCTTGCAGAAGGGTTAGAAAGACTGGCCTACTAGGGCCACATAAGACTGATGGGTGACATCTGGTGAGCTTTTAGTATGCATATAGGAACTTCTATTGGTTTTATATGTTTTCTCTGAAATGCTCATACCTTAAGAATAAATGTGCTTGCTCAGAAAGAACTGGGTATTAACTGCTGGCAATACATAGTTCATAGTCCTTGGAGAGAAAGCAACACACAGGTGCTCACCTTTAGGCAGACTGTCTTGCTGGGGACATCACAGTGTAAAGTTGGAAGCTGACCAGCCTTAAACCCCCTGGTCAGAAGGGAGTGGGATAAGGGTCCCTGCCCAGAGACAGATGATGGCTAGAGACTTGAGACCTGATTAGCCACCCCTAGAGTGGACCATGGAGAGGGGGACAAAGGTGCAGTTACCCTGAAACTGTGACAACAACATACCCACATTGCTGACAAACCCTATTGAAGAGATTCACCCCAAAGTTGGAAGGTGAACATAAAATTAACAGACATGTAGCTTTGCATCCAAGCCCTTCCTATTCATCACTGTAAGTGAATTCTCACTGCAGATTTGTACAGGTAAAACCAAGACTTACATGGTACAGCTACCCTTCTAGGACAGGATTTTCAAAGGGAGTTAAGCGATCAATTTCTTTGGACTTCCATTGGGCATCTTAATCTCCTAGGCCCTGTGATGGGGTGTTCGACCCAAACTAGCCTTGGAGGCAAGAGAGGCCAATTAGCCATAGGCTGCACCTGGAGGGGAACTAGGACGCAATGAGGCTTAATTGGGGATGAAGCTCACGTGGGCAGAAACAGGCAGGGCTTCTATAAAGCCAGGGAGCTGGCAACAGAGTAGTAAGGAAGTCTCCAGTCACACTTCCTGATACAAGGGGGAGCTTGTAATAGGAATGTAGGAAGCAGTCCAGGGAAGGAGCAGTAAAGTATGAAACCATATAGACCTGAACTACTGGTTTAAGGGTCCCTGGACTGGAACCTGGAGTAGAGACTGGGCTCAGGTTCTCATACCAGCTGCTGTGGGAGTGGCATAGTCAGTGTAGTGGTAGGGAGACTGCCTGAGAGACTGATGGAATCCTGGAAGGGGAGGGTGACTGTGACTTGTCTGGAGGGCTAAGCTACAAAGATGAGGTGCTGCAACTCCGGATTAGAAAGCGAGGGGCTGCAGAACAGGTAACTGAGGTAACCAGCTGAGAAACTACAGGATGGGGTGTGGACGGTGATGAGCTAATTCCCCAGATGAGCCATGAGGAGGTGCTGCCAAAAAGTGAATAGCAGACCCCAGGACAGGCCCCTTTGAAAATCCCAACCCTACAGCCATAGTCTACCTTTAAGGTATCAGCCTATATAAGAACTTGCAGTGTGCAGTGTGTTCTCCCTTCTTCTGCTTTCTTGCGTTTCTGGCTGGCACATAGGAGGGTCTTCTCTGTGCCTCTCCTTCTCCCTTTTGAGGTGACTGGTGCCTCTTTTCGGGTGTTAGCCAGGTGCAGTCCCTTAAGTCATTGAAGACAATGGGACTATTCATATATGTAAGGGACCCTCCCCATGAATAAAAGTTACACATTCTAGTCTATAAAGTCCTCAGTGTGAAGATAATATAGTACGAAGTAGGCTAAGGCAAATGAGGAAGGACAGGGTGCTACCTGGAATTTTGGATAGCCACATACAATTCCTTGCTTTGACCTTGGGCAAGTGTCTCAATGCCTCAATTCCCCCTCTGTAAAACAAGGATAATAATACTTTTCTACATCACAGGCCTATTGTTTGGTGCTCAGTCCCTATAGTAACAGGGACCATATCAATGCCTAGGATAAATAGACTGATAGATAATTGGAAGGTAATGATTAATGTCAGAACAATAGAAATATGATGAAAGTTTTGAATCTTTGATCTCATCTTATTTCTTGAAACCCCAATTGAGATGGTAAATTTTTATACCCATGTGTCTTGCTCACAGCTGGATGCTTTACTGACTTTAAGGCACTTTGATTGGTCAATTTATATTATTTTAGATAAGAGCACTGGTACACCGATTTGGACATAATTCAGAAAGGTGTAAAAACAGATTCTGTAGGAAGAAAAATGCTAACTTTGATCATCTTAGTGATGACCCTGGGATTTAACAGGAAAACCAAGAAGGCCATTGTTGGTAACATTATAGCACAAGTAGCAAGTGACCTTAGCCTAAATTACTCAAAAGTCCCCAAGCTCTCCAGGAAAGAAAATAGAGTGTTGCTCAAAGTTTCCTGTAATTCTCTCTCATTGATGACACAGGATTCCCTTGGGAGATCTAAAGACATTTATAAACGTTCCTTACACCCTTTGTAACACTAATTCCCTTCTATAAAGAGTCTTACTCCAGGCCACTTCTGTTGAATAAATAACTAATGCATCTTCTCAGGGTGAAATGATGGCCCCATTGAAATCAATGGCAAAACTCCCATTGACTTCAGTGGGGTGAAGATTTCAACCCTTATTGTTTAAAGATTACCTTTATTAGCCAGTTATCCTCCAAAATGATTTATTATCTGAGCATTTTAAAAAAGCATCTACACAGTATTTTAACATCGAACAGTTTATGCTGACACATGACATGCTAGAGGTGTGCAGAGAATCAAACCTTGTTTGCCTCAATCTGTTTTCAAAACCCAGTAGTTTCACACATAATAAATAGGAACTTTTTTATTGTTTTATATTTAAAAAAAGTTTCATTTAATTGGTCCATCTGAGGCCAACAGCTTAAATTAAAAAGAAAATAATGAATATTTACATTCCCAAATAAATATTAAGAAATCCTAGTTTAAACAATCCAGGAGCAGCACAATTGTGAAGATCACAACGGGCATATTTTCACCATCAGATTTGGCTGACACATTAGGGATTGAACCAGAGACTGGCAGAGCTAAAAGCATGAATTGCTACAACTTGCATTAAAGAGCCAGGATTTGAATTTGTGTGTGAGAACTGAAACATGCAAACCCAGAGGGATACACGTAACACACATACTGACACCAGTGGGTTACACACACTTAAATGAGTACCCAGTCTTTCCAATGAGTTCAGTACTCAGCAGCTCCAACAGGAGTTGTTGGATGCTTAGCCCTTTTGAACATGCAGCCTCTTCTTTAGCTCCCCATAGGGGAGCTGAGCTCTATTGAGAATCTGACCCAGGAAGTTTTTGCTTGGGGGCCTGGTCTTTTAGGCCTCCAGCCAGGGCCGGCTCCAGGGTTTTGACCGCCCCAAGCAGCCAAAACAAAACAAAACAAAAGCTGCGATCGCGATCTGTGGCGGCAATTCAGCGGGAGGTCCTTCGCTCCCAGGTGGAGTGAGGGACCGTCCGCCGAATTGCCGCCGAATACATGGACGTGCCACCACTCTCCGGAGCCGCCGCCCCAAGCACCTGCTTGAGAAGCTGGTGCCTGGAGCCGGCCCTGTCTCCAGCACACTTTCAGCTCTGATAGTACCATGCTACAGTGGGAAATGAGCATGCTCAGCACCTCACAGGAGGAGGAGGAGACATTCAGTACCTGCAGTAGCAGGATCGGCCCCACAAGTGAAGAACTTGTACATCATAGAAGGACATTTGTCCATTGCAGATAATCAAACAGCAATGATCATGACACAGAACAAGTATGAGTTTGATATAATGAAGGCTATAGCTTTATTGGCTTTACAGCAGAAGTGATAATAGAGTATGTATAAACAACTTTAACTCAGCAAGGGAAACCTAGTTATTTCTGTTTTCTAGTTTGGATAGCTCTATATATGCTTCCTTTCTTCTCCACATAAATTCCACATTCTTCCATTTTTCTTCATCCTCCTTTGCTTCCATCCTATCTTTTTCTTCTCAATCTGCAGTACCTCTTAACAGATCTGCCTTTCTGAGCTTTCTAATCTGTCTTCCAGTGGTTTTCTTAGTGATGTTAACAGCTGATATGAGTCCACATTTTCAAAGGGGTTTCTACATGAGCTGTAAAATTATACTCACAGCTTTTCACAATTAAATGTGAAAAACTCAGATTTGCATATCCATAAACTGCATTTGTGCATGTAGGTTTGATTTTCTGTGTAGGTTTGATTTTCAAATATGTAGCTGTGAATACCTGTGGGCACAATTTGAGAGGCTGATTTTGCAAAGGTCGCTCTTTAATATTAATGTTACTTTTATGTAGTAGACATGTAAGTATAGATGGCAAATACAACAACAATAATAATGTTATTTATCTGGTGCTCTTCTTTAGTGAATCTCAAAGTGCTTTAAGAAGTATCATTCTCACCAAAATGCATTATTAATTCTCTCCAACAGTTTTTGTTAAAGATAAATTGTAAAATAAAAAAAAAAAACTACTCTAAACTCGTTGTTTTCACTTTAAAAAAATGGATAAGGAAAGCAAAACAGCTCTGGAATACATGTTGGGATACATGGAGGTGTTGGGGAGGGGGAGGGGAAGTGCAGTGATGAATGATCAGTCGTTCAATTGTTTTCTTTCTTGCAGAAATCAGAGACAGAGTACAGTTTATCTTACCCTGACTTTTAGCAAGACAGATTGCCATGCAAAACCCCCAGGCTGAAATCATCCAACCACCAAGCAGGGTGAAAAGACCATCCCAGTTGCACTCTCATAGCTCACACTAGGTCCAGCTCCTGTTAAGATTCTGGGTTTTTTTTCCCACTGACTCTGAAAACATTAGCATGGCATTTAAAATCCTGGGTTTGCTAAATTAAAGGCAAGCTGAAGTGATTCATTTAGGGCCAGATTCTGCCATCCTTACTCACACTTAGTACTTTAATCCACAAGTAAGAGTAAGACTACTTGAAAGGTAAATTATTATTCACCCTGAATAAAAGAGGTAGGCTGATGCCCTTAGTAACAGCAAATGGTACAACATAAGTAATGTGCACATTACTTTAGATTAGAACTGGGTGAAGTTTTTCAGACTAAACTTTTTTTCACTCAATAATGCAGATTTAGGTCAACTGAAATATTTCACAAATTTAAGTCAAAATGCCTTTATGTTTCAAAGTTCACTTCAATTTTATTAATTTGTTACAATGGTAAAAATAACATTGCAAGCAAAATGAAACATTTCATTCTGGCTCAGACAAAACATTTTGAACTGGAATGATTTTTTTTTCAACTTTTTCAGTTTGCAACAAACAAACAAACAAACAAACAAACAAACAAACAAACAAAAACCCTAAAAAAAAATTCATTTCCGATAGACCCCAAATGAATTTGGTTTTTGATTTTTTGGTTTGGCCCCCAATCTGATAAATCAGTTCTTTGCACATCTCTGCTTTAGATATCACTGAGCCTGATTCTTCTTTCAAATGCATCAGTTTTATTTCAATCTTATTCCATTGAAATCTGTCAACCTACTTCTGATTTTTACTGGTGTAAGTGAGAGGAGAATGGGGCCATATAAAACTAAAAACTGCAGAAAATGGCAACTAAATTCCTGGAAGGGCTGTTATTCATTTGGAGTATATCTCTATTTATCCTTAGCATATTTTTTATCTTCATTCCTTCTCACTTGGATCAGCACTTTTGGATCCAAATTGAGTATTATTTATTTGTTTAATGAAATCCAGTGGAGGTGAGCAGAGGGCAGGACAGACAAATGAGTGTGCTAGAAAAAGGTAGGCTCAGTACAGTATCTGTAACACACCAGCAGTGGCCAAGTGCTCAGACAACTGTCCTGCTAGTGGGCTAGCTGATAATAAGAGGGAAGTATCAAAGCTAGAGATTTTAATGAGATTTATATGAGTGCTGAATTAAGAAAGTAGCAGACGATTCTAACCCTGCTTTTCTCAGTGTGGTCACAGGAGTTAATGTGGGCAGCTGAAGGAGACAGGAGGTGGAGGGAGAGGGTTAAAGTATACTACCAATAAAATTAGATTTCAAATTGATCCTAACAGTTATAGATTATAAAATTATAGATTATAAAGCCAGAAGGTACAACTGTGATCATCAGGTCTGCTCACCTGTATAACACAGGCCATAGAACTTTCCTAAATCTATTCCTGCTTGAATAAGAGCAAATCTTTTACAAAATCATCCTGTCTTGATTTTAAAATTTCCAGTGATGGAGAATCCACCACATTTTATCCAAGCGTTTTATGAATTCTGACACCATTGGACAAATGTTTTTGTAAGGCTCCAGTTCAACAATCCATTTGATTATGTGGTTAAGTCCATCCGTATTTAGCAAAGCAGTTAAGTGCATATTTAAAGTTAAGCATGTGCATAAGTCTCATTGGAGTCAAGCCCATGCTTAACTGCTTTGCTGAACTGGGGGTGACTAGCTCCTAGATGGGCAGAGCAGGCTTTACAGATGACGTGATCTCTGTGCATGTTTCTGATCAGGCAGAGAAGTTGTTACCTGTTCTCATCTCAGCCCATCTGAAGGGTCATAGGAGACTGTCCTCCCTGTGCATTGCACAGATCACTCGGCCAATTTGTCAAGAATCCCATCGGATAAATAGCTGTCTCCAAAGACCTTTATAGTGACAAATCCAAATAAATCAGAGTCACTTTTACTGAGCACTTCAGTGGACAGCTCTGGCTTAATGAATCAGCTGTCAGACCTCCAAGGAAGATCTCCCTTACCAAGCCCACAGGGAGCAAACATTTGCAAAAAGGTGGCTTTTAGGGTGAAACTTTATTGATCCATTATATATGATATTGCATGACTGCTACTTGGCAATATCACTAACAACGGGACCAGTCTGCCAAACAAGAACAGGGGTTCTCTGTGCAGCGCTGCTTTAGAGAGGCTATTGGAACCCCTGAGAGTGGCTAGTGGGTCTCAGATCAGTTGCATGATCAAACAATCCAGTGCACATGAACAAAAGCATGCCATAAACTGGAGGCTTGCTATAAGTCTGAAGATTTTACACATTAGTGTTTAGGGAGGGAATCTGGCATTTCTTCATGATTGCTCCTCTACCCTCTCAGATGGGAAAAACACATCACATGCCCAAAACCTTGTGGACTAATCATCACAGGTCTTGCAAACAGTTTTAAGGTTTAATGCCTTGATCCCTCCCCACAAACTTCCATCTCCATTTCTTCTCCTCCCCCCGCCCCCTTTGGGATCCATCCAGCTGCCTGCTCAAATACCTGCTGGCGCCAGAGGAAATTCCCCTGTAACAGATACCCTGTGGTGTAAAACCAATATTTTGTTTCCAGGGTCATCTCTCCTCCTTTCCCCCCCGCCCCTGCCTTTCTTGCCTCACCAACCTGCCTCTTGGCCAAGCCAAAACATCAGGAATTATTGTGAATCCTCCGGGTGAGATTTGGGAGCACTTTAATAGGCTTGGTGATTGCTAGCTTACATGTTTCTTCTGTTTGCCCCTTACTTTGTGGAGGTTTCACTTCATAATTTGTCAGGTTATCAGGCTGCTAGGCAGATCCCTTGCCAGACTTTGTTTAGGAGAGCTTGACTGTAATTTAATCAGACTGCAAGTGCTTATTAGGGGCCAAATTTTCACACCCTTCTCTCACTCAGTCCCTTTCTCCATGTGAAGACCCAATGAAGTCAAAGAGACTAGTTGTGGAGTAAAGTACTACCAAGCTTGAGTGAGGGCATCAGGATCTGGCCTTAAATAAGAAGGTTCTATTAAAAATGCTTTACAAAACTCCTCCTATGTTCCATTTAGAAATACCAAACACAGGTTTGAAGTAACACAATGATCATGTGATCACTGCTGATGTTTTATTTTGGGAGTAAAATCATCACAATAAAAAATGAAATGTTGTAATAGAAATGCTGTCAGGAACTCTTATCTGATTTATATTTTAATTCTATTTTCATTTTAATTATGCTTTTTTTTTTTGCAATATATTGCTCCTAATATATTTGATATAATAGTTTCTAACTTGGTTTAGATCAGTGGATTGTATTTTGTTCTTTATCTGTTCTAACAGGTGGCATATAAATTATAGATCCAAAAAAGGATATAAAATGAACACACATTCTTGAGCTGCCCATTTTTCATTAAACTTTGCAATACATCACAACTTCTTTACTTAGGCAAAAAACACATTCTCTTAAATAAGTACAGCAGGTTAATATTGTTGGAAAATGATGTGACTATGTGAAATTAAATTAAACATAAGAAGAAAAAATACTTTTCCTTAACGAAGACTCCTCACAGGTCTTTATCACTGGACTTCATTTGAGTTTATGTTTAAGGGCTTGTCTACATGGTCCGACAATGAACACCAGAGGGGTGTGAATTCTGCTGCGCACCAAATGTGTTGCACACTACCTGGTCCATGTGGATGCTACTGGAATGCACTAAAAGTCCATCGTGTGTGTTAACATAGTTGAAACACTACTTTATCAATGCACACTAGGAAATGTTTAGTTTGCACTAGCAGAGTCTACCCAGACCAGTTAGTGCACAACACCATGCTTTAGAATTTACACCCTGCTGGCGTGCATTATCACACCATGTAAACCAGCCCTAAGCAAGCCTAGTTTTTTTACTGCTTCCTCATGAAGGAAATGAATACAGTAACTGACTTTTTGTTTGCTTTTCATGTTCTTTAATTTAAAAACAACTGGTCACACAAAAGGGCACAATACAAATGTTCATGTGAATACAGAAATTTTTGCAAGATGGCCTGCAACTTAGGCCACAGTACAATTTAGGGAGGGAAGTTTACTGCTCTATGGAGGTGTCATTCAAACTCTCGTATAATGTGCCAGAAGCCTTTTTCACTTCTTAAGAAGGTCTCTTCCATTTTGTACACAATATATTGCATAAGTTACAGGAGACTCATAGTAAAAATGTGGGTTATTAAGGGCTGATCTTGCTTGGACTGAGTCAGTAGAAAAACTCCATGGAATAAAGAGCCCCCATTGAACATATGGGCACAGATAAGATATTGTTTTCTGTGGTCTTTCTCTTATTGAGAACAAAATGTAAATAAAAATATTTGTGCATGTTTTATAACTAAATTATCCCTATTACCTCCTATTATCCCACCTATTTAAATCACTGAACACAGGAATTTGTCTATCTAATCCCGAAGCCTGCTTCAGGGACCCACCAGACCATAATGGACCAAGCTTATTGTGCAGTGATGTACATAGGGTAGATTCCTTCTTGTCCCCAGCAGGTGGCCAATTTATTCATTGAAGCATGAGAGTTAATTTCCCATATTGTAATCTTAGCTCTCCTACACAAATGGTGTTAGTGATTCTAAAATCACCCAACCGTTTCTTATATGGAGCTACAGTATTTGGTAAAAGTACCAAGTATCTTTGGGCCAGAGCTTGCCTGGCCTTAATGCAGCCACACATAATGGGAGTAATGTCCCTGGTCCTCCTCCCCCTTTGTGACCTGTCTACATCTTAGCATGTGTGTGTGTGTGTTGCAGGGGAGGTAAAATGGGGCTGCACAACTAATATTCCTGGTCCCCCCTCTCCCTGCTCTGCCCCCCCCAGGTGGGTGGGAAGTGGATGAGGGAAGGGCAATTGATAATCTTGGTTTTGCTCCACCAGTACACCACCCATTGGATTTGGCAGAGTATGGGACTGGAAGCAGGGTGGAGGGATTAATCTGTGCCAGGTAAGGGAGTGGTGCACATTATTTCCCCCTGAGAGTAAATGGGGAGCAGAGAAGGAATTCTGTCTCTGCAGGTCACAGTTCCTTTCTAGAGCTTCTGCTGGGGAGGTACAGCAACACGCCGCCCTTATACAGGTGGTAGAACCAAGGCTCAGTCTAGCTCTTTGTAAGAAGAAATATTTGTGCAAAGGGCCCAAATAGTTGTTAACAGAACCTTCAGGGGGCAAGGAAACGATTTTTAAAGCTCCGCTTAATTGCTTCAATGGCATAAAACATGAGTCAGCTTATATAATGCCTTCCAAGCAGACTTGAAGTTGTGTGAAAAAATAATTATTTCAGAAATAGGAGGTGGCTCACGGTGTTGTAACTGTTCTGCAGTAATGTTATTAGTAAGCGTGAGGGAGTGTGAGGGAGTTATTTACGATAACCTACATAGATTCCTAAATTGGTCAGACAATTCATCAGAGAAGTCATGTGAAATGTGCAAGGCAAAGTGAGTCGATACAATCATTCTCTTCTCCCTCTGTAGCATTCTGATGGGTGACAGAGCATAACAGTGTTGTTTTTGACATTATTAGGTTATTCTGAAAATAAATCTCTTTTGATAGCCCTAAAAGGTGAATAATTGGACACAGCTTAGTGCTGACAAAGGGGAGAGGAAGAGCGCGTCCATCCCAGGAGGCCACCAACAGATGAAGAGCTTTAAGCCTCACCCTAGTTTGTGCTTCTGCAAATGAGGATAGTAGTTGCTGTGAGAAAAATCAAGCTGCATTGGTGGTTTCTGAAACTATTCTTGATCCAGCAAAGAACTGAGACATATCTTGTCATGTAATCTAAACTGTGAAAAGTATATCACTTCCCCATAAAATTAAAGGGCAGTAAATTTAGAACAAGTAAAAGGAATTTTCCACTTTTCTCAGGATTTAGTTAATATGTGGAGTTCATTGCCATAGATGGTCATTAAGATAACATATTGTGGCTAGATTTTTAAAGGAGCTAGATCAGGGGTTCTCAAACTGGGGGTCGGGACCACTCAGGGGGTCATGAGGTTATTACATGGGGGGTCGTGAGCTGTCAACCTCCACCCCAAACCCTGCTTTGCCTCCAGCATTTATAATGGTGTTAAATATATAAAAAAGTGTTTTTAATTTATAAGGGGGGGTCGCACTCAGAGGCTTGCTATGCGAAAGAGGTCACCAGTAAAAAAGTTTGAGAGCCACTGAGCTAGATAATTTTACGACTGTGAGCAACATCTCTAACTAAAACTAAACTTAGTAAATGCAAATGCAAACTAAAATTATGATAATGGTCATCTAACCTCCTATTTTATGGCATAAAATGATCCTCTTGTTCCCATATAATTGGCTAGATACATTATGGGTAATTTTTCCCCTTCCTTTGACACCTAAGATACTGGTCAGAATCAGAGACAGAGTACCAGACTATTTGCTTGAACCTACTATGCCTCTGAAGTAAGTGGTAAGGCTCCCATGACATGGAATGGCACTTCTGTGGTCCTATGGAATTGTCTGAGAGATTCAATACCAAATACCTGTATTGCCATTGAATGTGCGAGAGTAAGAGTGTGCCTTGTGTCTAAGGACTGCACTGGGACAGGAGATAATATTCCCTTTCTCCTATTCTAGCTTTTTTGTCTATTTAAACTATAACTCCCTTGGGCAGGTACCGTCTCTTACTATTTGCTTGTTCAGTCCCTAGCATAAAGGAATCTCTTTAATGGTCATAAATCACATCCAGGATTCATTTGCAGGCACACCTCCCACTAGTATTAATGAGCCCAAACCTGCAGTCCTTACCAGACAAAACTGCCATTGACATCAATGGGCATTTAATCTTATGAGGGATTCAGAGTTGGGCCCAATGAGAATTACCTACATGCAGGAAAGGGAGAATAAAGCCCCCAAAGTGAAGGAAACCTGTTTCACTATTTTTGCATTTACTTTCACCCTCTTGTTAAATTGTGGGGTAGAAGTGCTTTAAGGGACTGACCTTGGCCCTATAGAAGTCAATACCAAAGCTATTGAAGGATCAGGCCATAAATAAGAAACACAAGGGCCTGCTCCTGCCTCTTTATACTAGGTGAAGCACCAGTGGAAAAGGCCCTAAAAGCCCCAGTTCTGAATAGGGTGGGTTTCCCCCTGTGCAGGCATTGTTGAAGATATCTGGAATGTCTTCCAGAATGCAGCCAGGGTCGTGCATGGGTATCAGGAGTACAGCATGCAGTGCTATGCAGATTTGGGGCAGTGCTGAAGCCCATACAGTAACCCAGGGAGGCTGCCATAACTTAGACTGGCTCCCAGAGCCATATAAACTACATTGGGGGTCTTTCCAGCCCCTGGAGCAGCCCAGGATCAGGAGAGCAAATATGTGACTTAAAGCCACCCTAGCCCCTTCTCTCCCTTGGCTGCAAGTTCTGAGCTATGCCTGTTAGAGGTGTAGCACAGAATCTCACCCAAGATGTGTGTTTGTCAGTGAAAATGGAAAGATAAGGGTCAGAGTAGTTCTTTAAATATATTTGGGGATTAGCAGGATGGGACGCTCAGTCTCCTCATTGCCATTAATGTTCTAAGAAGAACAGGAGGACTTGTGGCACCTTAGAGACTAACAAATTTATTAGAGCATTAGTCTCTATTAGTCTCTAAGGTGCCACAAGTCCTCCTGTTCTTCTTTTTGCGGATACAGACTAACACGGCTGCTACTCTGAAACCTTTCATTAATGTTCTAGTATTTTTAAAGCAGGGGTCGGCAACCTATGGCATGCGTGCCAAACATGGTACGCGAGCCGATTTTGAGTGGCACGCTGCCCGCCCGGTGAGAGGAGGAGGCGGAGGGGCAGGAAAGCACCACGCTGGGGGAAGAAGCGGGGGAGGAGGGAAGCTTGGCTGCTGCAGGACCAAGCTTCTGCCTCCTGCCCCCGCAGGGGAGAGCGGTGGGGGGGGGGTCCCGGCCCCCAGCCCCCTTCAGCTCCCCCTGCCCACCGCTCTCCCCTGCGGGGGCAGGAGGCAGAAACTTGGTCCTGCAGCAGCCAAGCTTCCCCCCTCCCCCGCTTCTTACCACAGCATGGTGCATTGCGGCTCCTCCTCCTCCCTCTCCCTCTCCCTGCCGGCGATGGCCCTTGGCAGGGGGAGGGGGGAGCGGAGCAGAGCTGAGCGCAGCATGATCCCTGCTCCATAGAGCAGGCAGAGAGAGGTAGGGATGGGCCTTGGGGAAGGGGGTGGAACAGGGCATATCCCTTCCAGCCCCCTGCCACGAGCCGCTCAGGGCAGGGGGCTGGGAGCACCCCCATGAGCAGAGCACCCCAGCCTTCTGCCCTGAACCCCCTCACACCAAGCCTTGTGCCCTGCACCTCCACCCCCCCCAGCCCTCTGCCCTGACCTTGAGTCCCCCCCAACACCCAGCCCTCTTCCCTGAACCCCCCCCCACACTCAGCCTTCTGCCCTGCACCCCCACACACCCCAGCCCTCTGCCCTGACCCCTGAAACCCCCACTGTCTTGACCCCTGAACACCCCCCCAGGTCTGGGGTCCCGGCTGCCAGCCCCTTGCCAGCCAGCGGCCCGGCCGCAGGCACCGCTCAGCCCGCTGCCGGCCTTGGTGAACAGAACCTCAGGCTGGAAGCGGGCTGAGCAGGCTGGCAGCGTAAGATCAGCATTTTAATTTAATTTTAAATGAAGCTTCTTAAACATTTTGAAAACCTTGTTTACTTTACATACAACAATAGTTTAGTTATATAATATAGACTTAGAGAGAGACACCTTCTAAGAAAATGTTAAAATGTATTACCAGCACGCGAAACCTTAAATTAAAATGAATAAATGAAGACTCGGCACATCACTTCTGAAAGGTTGCCTACCCCTGTTTTAAAGTTTTGTGAAGACACACGTGAACTTCTTATTTAGAAAATATATGGTGATATGCTAATTCATGGCAGCAAAACACAAAAATTAAATTAATAATTTACATAATTCACCAGCTTCTAGGGTTCTACAAAAGCCAAAACTAAACCCAGTGCTCTATGTTCTCAGGGAACTTATGAATGTATATTTTTTGCAAATTACGATAATATGGAGCAAGCCAAAAAATCATTGTGATAAGGTTTTAAATGATAAGGAGGAGGAGATTTCAGGCTACAGGGATGTTAGGACAGGCTTATTAGAATTCATTTGCACTGACTGACTACACCAGCTTTTTACAATTATCAGGATTGCTGGTTGTTTGTTTTCTTCTGCCACTGACAAATTGGGTAAAGTAAAATGAAACAGATCATTGCTCAGTCTGATCACTGATAAGATACATTCCTAGGAAGAATTCTGCCAGACTTGATGCACAAACATTGTTTAATTTCTTTCATTATACATTTTATTTCACCTTGCAATATCAATTCATTTTCTCCTTTCCTTTCTTTGGCCATGTTTGAAAGCAACCTGAAATGGAATAGGATTCAGGCATGGATCCACACATACTGAACTTAAAAAAAAAAAAAAAAAAACACCTCAGAGTAGAAAATGAGGCTGTGTTTTATGAACATATGTTTTGTGTACAGATGATTTCAGTCGACCTACCTCTCAACAGAAATACAGACTGAATAAATAATGAATAATTTAAAACCTTACTTGAGTAACAGAATTATGGTATATCATCATCTTTCTGGATAAAAACTGTTATAATTGGCTAGGATTTCAAACATAAGGATGGGATTTTCAAATTCCTATTGCAACTCAATTCCCTTAGGCACTTTTGAGAATCCCACTCTAGAATTCCTAAAGTTAGGCACCTACATGCATAGTTAAGCTCCTAAAAAAGAAGTGACCTGATTTTTAGAGGTGTTAAGCACCCACTGCTCCTACTGACTTGACTGAGTTAGAACTGTTATATTTGGCCCATAAAGAAGATCCAGCTATTATCAAACCCCAAGATATACCTTGCTATCACATTTTGCCATATTGAGCTACATAATATATAAAGTGTAAACTAATTAAAGTTGGTAAATGCTTTGAGATCCATTTATGAAGGGTGCCAAATATTTGTAGTACTTCCAATTATATTATTAGAGATGTTTTCTTCATGTCACCATCACTTTCCTCACAATGTTCTTCTGTTAGGGCAAGGTGCTAAACACTCTGGCCCTGAACTTCTGCAAGGTGCTCAATACTTTGACCCTGATCCAGCAAAGCATCTAAGCATGTAATTGACTGCTGCTCAGTTCCTGGCAGAATCAAGTCCACACACTTCACCTTGCTTCTGATTAATTTCTTCTCACTCACTTTTCCCTGTAGTTCAGTCAGTAACCCACCTTCTCGTCAGATATTCTGTCTCCAATTGCCCAGTCACAATCCATGTTGAACTTTTCAGTTCCAAGAGTTCTTCCCTCCTCCTATTAAAGGATAAAATATTATTTAATGTATTTATAGTCATTATCAAGCTTCCTGGACTTCTCTCCACAACCAGTGATCAACTTGCCAGCCACTGGCACCAGAACTGGGGGGTAGGAGGAAGGTGGCCAAGGCCCTTCACTTTTAAAAGTGGGAGGGCCATGCCCCTCACTTTTTAACAAAAGAAACATATGTGCTGTTGGAAAAACATGATCATACTGCTAAAGGCAAAGATGCACTATGTACTCCTGGGAGAATTCTGCCCCAGTGCGCAAGTACAGAATTCATGTCCCCTGCAGATTCCCTCCACTCTGCAGAATAATAGATTCTGCCAGGGAGGGAAGGGGCATTTTGGCCTTGGCCACCCCACTTCTACAATGGCTCCGGGGCCCTTGCTGCCAGCTGTTCTTGCTCTCACACAACTCCAAGCTACCTACTGTACCTGGTCCCCTCTATTACCATAGGATAGTACCTCATCTTTCTGTACTCTGAATTATTCAGCCCTCTACAGCTTGGAGGTTGAGTAACAGTACACTTCACTGGCTACATCCTTCTGGGATGAAGGGGAGGAAGCCAGCAATGAGCCCCAGGTTCATTACAATTCTGTTTGAAACAAAATCTTGATGTTGTATAATGGAAACAAATCTGCACGGAGTAAAGCAATGCTAGTTTGATGGGGATGTGAATAAAGGCATGGCGATGCATTTCCTAAGCCTCAGTTCTTTGATCAATTTAATACCCGAAAGAAATGTTGACAAATTTGAAGCAAGTCACAGAAGAATAGGAAAGATTAAGGACCAGATTTCAAAAGGATGTATATTTAGACCTGATCCCACATCTATTGCAGGCAATGACAGCCTTTCCATTTACTGGGATTGGGCCCTTTCTGAGTACCTAAAATCAAGATGTACGCTCAGGAAGAGAACATAGAAGGCAGTGAGTCTACTGAAAAGCAGCAATGAGTATCATTTTATTGCCCCTTCTGGTCCTTAATCTCACTCGTGCATCGCCTAAATACATAGGCCTAGATCCTCTCCTGTTTTGACATCTGCCGAGTGCAAGACATGGGGCAGAAGGGCAGTCAGGGAGCCAGTTGCAATTCTCTGATTCTTAAATTGCCCCTACCCCAAAGTACGTTAAAATCCAATGAACACCAGCTGACTCTGTTTCACTGGGGACCACGCCATATGCCAGTGCAGAACTGGTAGAGCACAAACACACTTTGCAATGCACCTTACACCAGAGCAGGGGAAGGTAGTTGGCGTAGGAGCCAGCTACGTTGGCTTTATACCCTCTGAGAGATTCTCCCTACATATGTGAGGAATTCTCAGCTACCTAGTTAGGGCCAGACTCTGACTGTTTTGTAGCATATAGAGGTGGAAAGTGATCAGAATAGGGGAAGATAATCTGGTTTATAGGGCTAAACCCATAAGCCAGATGCCAATGCCACTTGCATAACTGTAAATGTGGACTATCAATTCAATTACTCCCAATTTACATCAGTGTAAATGATCTCAAAATCTGGTCCACAGGGCCAAATCCTGGTCCAATAAGTCAATAATAAAAGGCCCATAGACATCAGTAGGACTAGAATTTAGTCCCTTCTTTCTCTTACTGATATTTGACTGCAAATGCAGGATGGGAACATTTAAGTAGCAAACAAATGTATAGACTTATTTTGCCATGACAATCTGTTGGTGCCCGGATTAATGATGATAGGCTTTTCATTGAGAAATAGTATGTTGCCATACATGTGAAGGTGATGCTATGGTAACCTGCTTTTTTTTAGCACAATGGAGCGGTTTGTTTATTTTTGTCAGTCTATGCAGTAGAATTTAAATATTATATGTGAATGAAAAGTAATAATTATTATTATGTTCTGCTGTTAGAGGTTCCAGTGTTTTTTGTTTATTTAATAATTTTCTGGATAGCTCACAGACATTGGCTCCCATTGTCCAAATATTTCATCTAGATTCAACTTTATAGCTGTGCTGAAATATAACTGGTCATCTGGCCTAAACCAGAAGGCAGCCAATTATATTCACAGGAAAACATTAATCTAAGCTGAAGAATTTACAGCACATATGTGCAATCATTCCTTCTTATACATACCAATTTTGTTCATCATCTCCGCCCCTCCATGTTTCACCCGTCTACCGAGCCAGTGCCAACTTCACCAGTCCAAAGGGAAGAAAAAATTAACACAAGTGTTTCTTTTCTTTCGTGAATTCTGAACCTGGTCAAAAAGCCCATTGAAACTAATGAGATTTTTGTTTTTCCTGACTACATGGAGCTTTGGAGCATGCCCTTAATCCTTATTTCTAACAAATATAGGTTCAGAGCAGGAGGGAGGCATGGTTTCAGAGAGAGGGGCTTGAATAAGGTGTGTGTGTGGGGGGGGAGTACCAGGAGGCTGGATAGGAGCAGAGGTCAAGAGCTGGGGGCAGGAGCAAAGCAGAGGGGGAGATATATAGGCAGGGGGCACAGGGGCAGTAAGTTCTACAGCTACTGGAGAACACTCCCCTCCAGAACCTGGAATTGAATCCAGGAGGCCTGAGTCTCTACATTCCTCTGCTGTCAACAAATAGCTCTGAAACCCACTGGCTTGTCTGGGATAACAGTCTACTACAGTTATCAGTTACTCTGTTATCTCAAGCGGTAGAGGTCTGTGCTGTGGATCTAAAGGTCCAAACCCCTGGTAATGACCCAAGATGGGGGTTAATATAGTTCCACATGATGGAATTTCTGGGAGATTTTCCAGGGTTATATTTAAATTAGGAAATTGTATTAAAAAAACAACCAACTTTGAAACAATGTGAAGGTTCCAAAGCCAAGTATGCAGTTAGAAAATAGAAAAAAAGAGTTAGAAAATACCAGTATTATAGTTGGCTGAGCAATCTTAATTTCCTCTCCTTATGTATATGCATTAGGATTCAGTCAATTATATGATCACATACTTTTTTGCATTATTCAGTGCACAGGATGGACCTACTCTAGGGATGAATCAGGGTTGTGTAGTTAAAGAGGCTGCTTGTCTGTAGGTCCATTGCTTCATTTGTGGCAGAAGTTGGAAGGTGTGTAGTGAATGAAGACAGGAACTGTAGGAGGTGAAAGGCCTCATGGTTAATGCAGTTGAATGTTGTCCTGGAGTACTGGATTCTGTTTCTCCCTCTGCCACAGGGTTGTCATGTGATGCTGCACAATTCACCTCCATCAAACTTGTCACAGGTGGTTACAAATTGTGAATTGCTCATTTCTGGTTGCCCAGCATAAGTGTAGGCACCCCCTATTAGAGGAGCCTCTGAACTTAACTGGGGGTGTTCCAGACAGGAAGATACCGAGTGCTGCAATCCAGCCTTGGAGACTACAGCTCCCATGATGCCTTGGGGAAAAGAGATTTCGACTTCTAGAAGTGAGGGGAGCTGAGATCCTGGTCTGGGATGGGAGATTGCCTTGTGGAGCTCTGTCCAAGACCGGAGCTGCTGCTAAGAAACTGCTGGGGTTTTGACCAAGCATGGAGCCAAGGAGGCTTCATTGGAGCCAGGGCAGAGATCATTGCTGTGCCCACAACTGACTGAGGTTGTGTCATGGGGCACATCACTCACTGCCAGACTGGCACCTCCCCCTGGTACTCTGGGGATTAGCTCAAGGCTGATGCCTCCCCATCCGTGGTTTGCACACTGTCACTCTGTCTGTCTGCAGCTCCTTCCATAGCCCCAGGAGCCACAGTGTCCTCTTCATTACTTAGCCTTCTGGCTAAGTCACTGTCTGTGTTCCCCCCTTCCAGGGGAGTTTAGTTCCTCAATAGTCCTAGGCAGTCCTCTCGCTCACTGCCTGGGTGCTACTTGCCCAGTGGCTGGTAGGGGAACCAGGGCCCATCCTCTTCTCCAGGTTCCAGCCCAGGGACCCTCAGCTCAGCAGTCTGGGCCTCCTCTCTGTGGCCTCACTGCTCTTCCTACTACTCATTCCCCTTTTTTTCCTGGGCCTACCAGTTCCCCAAAGCCTCCTTCCTTTCTCCTGGGAGTGTCTGCCTTTTCCCAGTAGCCTCTTCTCCTTTCAGCTCCTGGGCTTTAAAGGCCCCACCAGTTGAGTCTCCTTTATCAGTTGTCTAATGGATTAATTGGCCCATCTGGCCTGTATTAAACCCTGCAGGGCGAGTGTGGGGGTAGTCACCCCATCACAGGTTGGCATGCAGTGAAAGTTGTGTGAGTAACCACAACCTTCTTTGTTAGGAAAGTGCTATTAGGGGAATGGGGATAGTGAAGAGACTTTGAGGGGTTTTCTTGAGTCTGAAAAGAAAAGACATGCTCTCATTGGCTAACCAGGATCCAGAGTTACTGACCTGTGGTTGTAACAACTCCTATCTTGAGAGGGGTTGTGCAGCTTGGAATGATCCCAAGTTACACTCATTCTGCCCCTCGTTGCCTTGGCTGGACTTCTCTACTGTAGTAGCAGAGTGCTGTCCCCAGCTTCAAGATCTTCAAGCATGCCCACATGACCGTCTGTGTAATAGAGCCTTCAGAGGGCCAGCTGGTCTAGTGGGTAGTACACTCAGTATCACAACTCAGTGAGATGTCCTTTCAGTCCAGTCCCTCACCTGAGGATGGGCTTAGCTTCACCCCAGGCTTGCAATGTTTTTGCCCTCTCCTTATCAGAGGGGGAGTGAGATTGGATGTGGTTTATGTCCCTTCTGCAGCTGGGGCAGTTGTTGGGGGAGCACGGGACCTCCCACTCCACCGGGCTCCAACCTAGGGCCTTACAAGGATCAACAGCATCTGGCACCCTGGAGTGTCCTCAGAGTTACCTTCCCTGGGTCCCTTCCTATTGCCTGTCTCTTCCCAGAGCTCCACGGCTAATATAAAGTAACAAAAGAAAAGACAACTAAGCCTTCAATCTCATCTGGGCTCAGCATGCAGTCCTGTTGCTCGCAAGGAAGCTAAGTCGGCACCCTTGTCCAGGAACCCTCGTGATAGGTGTGTCTTCCTCCCTAGTCTAAGCTGGGTTGCTCCCTTTAAGCTTCCCCTCCAGGTCTGGAGGGGTGGGGCTGCCTGGGCCCAGGATTGTCCTTTAATCCCTTCAGGCCCAGGGTGGAGTTTGTACACCCCATCATGGTCTAGAATGCTGAAATGAAGAGGGGTGCATGTTCAGGCATGGGTAACTGATGGCAGTATGAATGTAAGTTGGTTAGGTTTTACTTACTACTGCAAACTGCATTTATTAATTGATTTTTTTGAAGTGCCCCTGCTGATTTAAAGTGGCTGTGACATTTTAATTAATTTCAATGTTATATCATATTTTTCTAAATTGTTAAGTAAAGGTGTATTAACTCTAATCTCAGAGTATACTGTTTGTATAGACTTTATAATTGATACTTTGGAGTTAGACTCACTGCATGGATTAACTGAGGTTTATTCCTGGAGGCTCCCAAGGAACACCAGTGTGTGGGTGCACAGGGCCCCACCAAGTGGAGGCAGTGCCAAAATGTATTTACTTATATGTAAAAGGATTGCAGCAAGGGGTGGATAGAGGATTCCCACCTATCCAGCTTTGCCACCGGGATACTCAGGAATTCCTTTACTGCCAACTATATCAGGTCCCTGAGCACACAGGTGCGTGTTGCCTGCTTCTGAGTAACCCAGGAAGGAAAGGGAACTGTTATATAAAATACTTGGGGCCAGATTTGCTCCCACCGCTGCAAAAGTGCCCTAAATTTTCTAGGCCTTCAATTGCTCTTTTTTCAAATGTGAATAATAATACTATGTAATCTCACCTGCTTCAGGTTTAATTTATGATATTTCATGACCCTTCAGGGTCAGATAGGATTTGTACATGCATGGAAAGCTGTTTTAGGTCACTTTTAGAAGCTGCAAAAATTGTAATATATATAATGCTATTGGATGAAAGGAATGATATAGAAGTGGCCTTATACTATACATAAGAATCTGTACAAATTATGGCCCCATCACAATACCATCACTAAATATGGCATGTATTAGCATCCTTATTCACAGTCTCAGCAGGGAAACCAGGGATTGAATGGGCATAGAGGCTGAACTCCCATTTCACCACTAGAGGGGGCCCATCCAGAATAGGCTCAGGTACATTGATAAAGCAGTGCTGCTAGTGTTGTACCTATTCTAAGGATAAGAAGAGAACTCTGTTCACCAGATAATATTTTCTCATGCCGATGCGCGCACACACACACACATAGGATTCATATCTTAAATCACAACAGATATTCAAATACATATTCAATTATATATATGTGCATCCAGGCAAATTATTAAAAATAAAGTTGTGTGATGTAGTGTGTACTCTGCTTTTGTTTTGATTGTGTCATTTAATTCATAATTCTGTTGAGACTTGAGATGAATCTTAAGTAGTTTTTTGGCATCAAGACATGCAAAGTTTTAACACAATGCTTTTGCTTATGGTTTCTGGCAACACTTATGCCTTGCACGTCACTTGTGGAACTCTCAGTAAAAAATGTGCAGAGTTGCATTTGTTTTTTGGCCTTATGGACTGTATAAAAGCTATTTTAGTGCTTATTCTAAGCTAGCTATTGAGAAAAATGTAATGTTACTTGAATTTTATAAACAAGTTTCTATAGGACTGTTTTATGTTATTATAGCTACTTAGTCTTTACATTGAAGAGGCAATGCAGAAAACTTTGTATTAGTGAAAATCCAGAAAGCACATGTGGTAGTTTCAGGTATGTTAAAAACTTTCCTTACTGTTGAGTCCAAGGAATCTTTTCCAGAAAGAAGAGCAAAACAAATTAGATGACAATTTATGGAGCTGAAGCAGCTCTCATTCAGTCAATAGAAGTTTTGCCATTGATTTCAATGAAAGAAGGATGAAGCACGAATGTGAAGGATTTCACTTAGATAGTAAACTCTTCCTAGACTATAAACACCTTGGGTCAGAGGCTGACTTTTCATTATTTGAATAGACAGTACCTAGCACATGGAGATCCTGATCCCTAATTGGCGGCTGTAGACACTACCACAATAAAAACACAATTATTATATTTGTTAGTTTGTTAAAAGCAGAACCTGTTACATGGCAAAGCTGAGCACTCTTAACAATGATACAATTTGCAATAACGATGTCAGGTATAGTAAATATGTCTGCTGCCTAATATATAAAACAGAAGCTGATCCATTTTCAACATATGATAGGCAAGTGTTACAGGGTAACTGGCCCATGCAAGGAGAAAGGGGGCCAGCTACACCTGTGCCATAATTAACTGTGTCCCAGCCAGAGGGGCCAGGGCTAATGGGGGGGAGGAGATATTAACATCAGGCTAGGCTGGGCTGGGCTTGGGAGAAGCACAGACACGGTCCTCAAGCAGCAGCATAGGCTCTCTGCAAACTTTCAGGGTGCCAGGGCGAATGGGATAAGGTGTTAGCATGGTGAACACCTGGGCCTCATAATAAAAAGGCTTGCGAGAACACAGTGAAAAGGCTCAGGAGAAAGCAGTGATAGGAATGCCAGGGAGCATCTTTGGCCTATGTGGGAAGCCTTGAGGTAGGGTCTGTAGGAAGCAGGGAGGTCCCCAGGAGAGTCTACTGGGAGCTGAGACAGTAGGAACCTGCTAGGGAAAAGGGCCTCCAGGGAGAAAATTCTGGAAAGAAAAGCTCAGTTAAAATGAGTGAAGACCTCTCCAGGGCCTACAAATAGGGGCAAAGAGTCAGGAACTTCAGCCAGTGAATGATAGACTACAATAGACCCACAAGGGGGAAAGCCTAGTACAGAGCAGAAAAGAATTGTAAGGTAGACCAGAGCAATATTCCCTCTAATTATTCCTATCCAGGTGCAGAATGAATTTTGCTATGTGCACCAATATGGAGGTGGTATGTGGTAGGATTTGGGCAGAGTGGTTCAGAGGGTGGGAGGGGCCTCAGGGCTGGGGCAGAGGATTGGGGTGCGGGAGCTGAGATCTCCGGCTGGAGATCCGGGCTCTGGGGTGGGACCAGGGATGAGGGGGTCAGGGTGTGGGAGGGGGATCAGGGCTGGGGCAGAAGGTTGGAGCGTGGTGGGAGTGAGGGCTCCAAGTGGGGATGTGGGCTCTGGGGTGGGGCCAGGTATGAAGGGTTTGGGGTGCAGGTTGCCATGGGGAGAGAGGACTCCCCCCCCAGCCCTCTCTCCCCCCAGCAGCAGCTCCGGGGCTGAGGCCCGGGGAGATGTGCCTCCCCCTGCCACAGCAGCTCTGGGGCTGAGGCTGGGGCTGGGGCCGGGGGAGTCCTCTCTCCCTCCTACAGCCCCGAAGCTGGGAGAGAGAGGCATGTCTCCTTGCCGCGCCACAGCTTCGGGGCTGGGGGAGTCAAGTGTGTGGCCCTTGGTGGCCTTCTGCACGGCCACGCAGGCATGCACTGTAGAGGGAACTTAGGCCCAGAGGGTGGGCTGAAGAGAGTGGGCCCAAGACTTGCAGAAGAACTTTATTTTTGTTTGACATTTAGGTGGCCTTTTGCTTCCGTTGAAGGGGACTGAACTTTAAGTGTGACCTGGCTGGAGAGCTAAGTCACCCAGAAGAAGAGTGCTGCAGAACCAGATGAGCTTACAAAAGGAGATTCTAGAGCAGAAGGATCCCTGAAGTGCTGCATGCTGGTCTAAGGAGTTGCCTCAATGACAGCAAGCTTAGAAGGGTTTGGATTTCTGGCTCAATCTGCATGAGCATCCAAAATTTCAGAAGCTTTTCTATCCCTCCTAAAACTGGTCTGGGAGTCGCATGGGAACAGGCTGACACATTTTAGTGCTTTCAGGTGCAGTCATGCTAGTAGTACAGCAAGAATAGCTTCTTTTATGGTATTTTAGAACTTCTAATTCCAGATATGGAAGACATTTTGGAAATTTTTGTTCTTGAAATGGCCAAAGGTTCAAGGATATTCTTAGTTTTGAACCTATTCACCAGTTGTTACATTCAGTGTGGCAATTTCTCTTTGGGAAAAAAAGAAAGGGGAATGAATGTCAGGGATCTTTGAACCAAGGCTGAGATTCTGTGCTGCACCTCCAGAAGGTTCAGTGCAGAACTCATAGCCCAGCGGGAGGAGGGGCAAAGATGGCTTTAAGCCACCTATGTCTCTGGGGTTCTAGGATGCTCCATGGACCAGTGTGACCACTGGTGTGCAGCAGCCTCCTAAGTTATGCATCTAGGCTGCTCTGTCCCACAGAGCAGCACAGAATCTGTGCTATGGAGATTCCCTGACATGCTCCTTCCTGCTTCCTATCCTGCCCCTGGCACTCTTCTGTAGCTGAAGGGGGCAAGGAGGAGAAAGCCAGAGCTGCCCCTTGGGTATGGTGAATTGGGGTGACTGCCCTGGGCCCCGCGCTTTGGGGAGCCCCACGCTTCTACAAAATCATGAGGAGGCGGGCGGGGAGGTGAGGCGGGTGGGCGAGCCGGGTGAGGAGGCGAGCGGCAGGTGGGTGGAGGCAGGCAAGGAGGAGCCCCCCTACCAGAACCTCCCCCTCCCCCCAGTCCCTCCTGCCCACTGGTGGGCCCTGCCAATCAGCGCCCCCCCCCCACCCTCTCAGCGCTTACTGCCTGCTGTGGATCAGATATTTCACGGCGCCAGGAGGCACTGGCGGGGGGGAGGGGAGGGGAGAGGAGCAAGGGTGCAGCACGCTCGAGGGAGGGGGCAGAACTGGGTGGGGAAGAGGTGGGGCAGGAAGACGTGGGGAGAGGCGGGGCGGGAGCAGGAAGAGGTGGGGCAGAGCGGGGGTGGAAGAAGCAGGGCAGGGGTGGGGTCTTGGAGGAAGGGGTGGAGTGGGGGCAGGGCCTGGGCGGAACCAGGGGGAGCACCCCCTCCCCCTCTCCCCAGGCAGATTAGAAACTCGGCACCTATGTCCCAGGCCCCACACTGCCCTAGGGATGGCCCTGGAGAAAGCACAGGGACACTTAGTTGTCATGGTCCTGTGTGGAGCCTGTGCCAGGAGTATTCTCCCTAGAGCACAAGCAGGGACCACAGCAGAGGGGAAAATCCTTCCCTACAAATAATTTAAGAACTGATTTGGGCTAGAGACTGCTTGATATTGAGGTATAATTTGGACCCTGGCAAATGAGACCCATTTTGAGTGTGCCATTGTCAATGATTTCCAGAGGCTCCAAGGTGATATCTATTCTTTAGCATTTAGTGAAAAGAGTTGTCTACATATATTGTTTTCTTTAGATTTGCATTGGAACCGGTAAAATCTTCAGCTGTTGTGAATTGGCAGCGTTCCACTGAAGTCAGCAGAGCAATGCCAGCTGATGATCTGGCCTGGCTATTTTGAAGTATTAGATATAGTGAAGGGACTGAACAGTTAGTAGTTTGCTCAAGGATCTGCCATTAATTTCTGCCTGGATATCTATTTATGTGACATCATTTTTATGAAGATGTCTCTAGAAATATGGACGAGAATACTATTGGATAAAATCAGATCGCCAGATACTAAAGGGCTCACTAGTGGAGAAAGGCATGACAAAAACCAGGTGAAGCCAGACACATTCACATTAAATATAAGGCAAACTTAACAGTGAGGGTGATTAAGCATTAGAGCAAACTACCAAGGGAAGTGGTGCCTTTTCCATCTCTTCATGTCTTCACATCAAAACTGGAAGCCTTTCTAGAAGATATGCTTTAGTCATACATAAATTGTTGGGCTCAATGTAGGGGTAATGGGATGTTGGCCGGTGTTAAATAGGAAGTCAGACTAGCTGATCCAAAGATCCCTTCTGATCTTAAAATCTATTAATCAGACACTACAAAAACGGTGACCATATAAGTACCTAAGTAGCTAGAACTGACTCAAACTGTCAACTAGAACTCAGTCAATACCTGAACCTAAACTATATTTTAGTTTTGAAAAAGTTGTTTGTTTTGTCAATTTTTCACTTTTATTAACATTCAGCTGCAATCTGCAAGTCTAGAAGAAAGTGGACATACCAAATTCTGGAGCTTTTACTGACTGCCTGAACTAAGAGGTACTGGAAATATTATTAAAATGTCCATTCTTGTGTGACATCCACACTTCTTTCTAATCAAAAAGACCCAGACTCAGATAAGCATCCAAAATACCTGGAAGTTTATCTAACCCATCAAACTGGAGCTATTTGAAACTTTCAAAACTTCAATGGAAAACTTTTTTGTGAAATACTATGACAATTTTCATCTTGTTCTACTCCAAACCTTTGGCAGGGGTAGCTATCTTTACTTGCTATTCAGCTTTGTGTACCACACATCAACTATACTGTGAGCCAAGGTGGCATCTACATTAGAGTGTGAAAGCTCTGCTGAATGCAAAACTAGACCACTTCTGAAAACTGTGTAATATCTTAGGAGAATACTATATTCAATTTGTTTTATTTTTGTCTTTCCAGTTCTGTAGAATTGATGTGAATTGGCTTCATAACCCCTACAGAAATGTGCCAGGATATTTAATAAACACCTTTCTACAGATTTTATGAGTGATTATTTTATGATAGAGAATTTTATCACTGTTATAGATTTCTACAGAACAACTTAAAAAAATCTTTTGGAAGATCACGTTATTAAATTCCATAGGTTTTAGAGTAAGTTTTGCTAAAAAAAAAAAAAAACCTTATTAAATTTAGATATAATCCTATTGGTTTCATTTTTACTCAGTTCTATTGGACTATTCCATAGGAACTGAAATAAAATAAAACCCTAAAAAGGCCACATTGTTGCTGTAGCTTATGCACAGCTCCTTCTCACTAGGAACCTGCTAAATAGACAGTATTGTAACATGGTTATAAAAATATCCTCTTCAGTTTTGGTTAGAGAAATTGGTTAGAACACCACAAGTAACAACTGTGCACAGTTTTAACCATAGTCTGCATAAAGCCTTTGGGACTTTCTATAATAGGCTAGTTTTGATTCAGATCAAATCAGAGCTGGGCAGTGAAAGGGGACACTGGCTTTTAGCAGAAGGGAGTTGACAAGTGATGAAGTCAGGAATGTGCTGATGTCCTCAAGCTGAATGAGGGGGCAAAGTGTGGGAAGCCACAGTAACATAAAGATGAAGTCACTGTTGGGTTAATTAATTAGGGTGGGATGTCTGCACATAAAGGGGAGGAAAGGAGCAACAGGCTTGATTTGGCATGGATCTCAAGTAGCAGTTACAAAGGATTCTGGAGCCACAGGAAGGCTGGGAGAAGTGTTGGGTACAGCTCAAACTGGCTGTTGGCCAAAGAAACATGTCAGATATTTGTGAAAACAGGCTGCAGCTGCTAAGGACAGGAGTAGTTCACTTTATAAGCACTGTATCAGGCCTGAGTGAGAGCCTCCATTTACTGCTTTGGTAACTCTCTGACAGGAATCCATCAGCCACAAGTCAGGTTACACACACAGGGCCTGATTCTGAAAACACTTAAGAACAGGCATTGTGCTTTCTATGGTGAAGTCAAACAGTGTCAGCTTTGGAGATTCAATGGGACTACTCATGATAACCAGACCCAGAAATAAATGATTGCAGAATTAGGATCTATATTTTGTATCTGACCTTTGGCTCAGAAACAGCCACCAAGTAGAAGTTGATGCTCATTAATGTCAAAGAGCTAACTTTAATGTATGCTATTAACATCAGTACCAGATATAGGTGTGGTTTTTTTAAGTTACACAGCGGTGGTAGTTCCTCTATAGTTAATCATAGATTCATAGATTATAGGACTGGAAGGGACCTCGAGAGGTCATCGAGTCCAGTCCCCTGCCCGCATGGCAGGACCAAATACTATCTAGACCATCCCTGATAGACATTTATCTAACCTACTCTTAAATATCTCCAGAGACGGAGATTCCACAACCTCCCTAGGCAATTTATTCCAGTGTTTAACCACCCTGACAGTTAGGAACTTTTTCCTAATGTCCAACCTAGACCTCCCTTGCTGCAGTTTAAACCCATTGTTTCTGGTTCTATCCTTAGAGGCTAAGGTGAACAAGTTCTCTCCCTCCTCCTCATGACACCCTTTTAGATACCTGTAAACTGCTATCATGTCCCCTCTCAGTCTTCTCTTCTCCAAACTAAACAAACCCAGTTCTTTCAGCCTTCCTTCATAGGTCATGTTCTCAAGACCTTTAATCATTCTTGTTGCTCTTCTCTGGACCCTTTCCAATTTCTCCACATCTTTTTTAAAATGCGGCGCCCAGAACTGGACACAATACTCCAGCTGAGGCCTAACCAGAGCAGAGTAGAGCGGAAGAATGACTTCTCGTGTCTTGCTCACAACACACCTGTTAATGCATCCCAGAATCATGTTTGCTTTTTTTGCAACAGCATCACACTGTTGACTCATATTTAGCTTGTGGTCCACTATAACCCCTAGATCCCTTTCTGCCGTACTCCTTCCTAGACAGTCTTTTCCCATTCTGTATGTGTGAAATTGATTTTTCCTTCCTAAGTGGAGCACTTTGCATTTGTCTTTGTTAAACTTCATCCTGTTTAACTCAGACCATTTCTCCAATTTGTCCAGATCATTTTGAATTATGACCCTGTCCTCCAAAGTAGTTGCAATCCCTCCCAGTTTGGTATCATCCACAAACTTAATAAGCGTACTTTCTATGCCAATATCTAAGTCGTTGATGAAGATATTGAACAGAGCCGGTCCCAAAACAGACCCCTGCGGAACCCCACTCATTACGCCTTTCCAGCAGGATTGGAAACCATTAATAACAACTCTCTGAGTACGGTTATCCAGCCAGTTATGCACCCACCTTATAGTAGCCCCATCTAATTTGTATTTGCCTAGTTTATCGATAAGAATATCATGCGAGACCGTATCAAATGCCTTACTAAAGTCTAGGTATACCACATCCACCGCTTCACCCTTATCCACAAGGCTCGTTATTCTATCAAAGAAAGCTATCAGATTGGTTTGACATGATTTGTTCTTCACAAATCCATGCTGGCTGTTTCCTATCACCTTACCACCTTCCAAGTGTTTGCAGATGATTTCCTTAATTACTTGCTCCATTATCTTCCCTGGCACAGAAGTTAAACTAACTGGTCTGTAGTTACCTGGGTTGTTTTTATTTCCCTTTTTATAGATGGGCACTATATTTGCCCTTTTCCAGTCTTCTGGAATCTCTCCCGTCTCCCATGACTTTCCAAAGATAATAGCTAGAGGCTCAGATACCTCCTCTATTAGCTCCTTGAGTATTCTAGGATGCATTTCATCAGGCCCGGGTGACTTGCAGGCATCTAACTTTTCTAAGTGATTTTTAACTTGTTCTTTTTTTATTTTATCCGCTAAACCTACCCCCTTCCCATTAGCATTCACTATGTTAGGCATTGCTTCAGACTTCTCGGTGAAGACCGAAACAAAGAAGTCATTAAGCATCTCTGCCATTTCCAAGTTTCCTGTTACTGTTTCTCCCTCTTCACTAAGCAGTGGGCCTACCCTGTCTTTGGTCTTCCTCTTGCTTCTAATGTATTGATAAAAAGTCTTCTTGTTTCCTTTTATTCCCGTAGCTAGTTTGAGCTCATTTTGGGCCTTTGCCTTTCTAATCTTGCCCCTGCATTCCTGTGTTGTTTGCCTATATTCCTCCTTTGTAATCTGTCCTAGTTTCCATTTTTTATATGACTCCTTTTTATTTTTTAGATCGTGCAAGATCTCATGGTTAAGCCAAGGTGGTCTTTTGCCACATTTTCTATCTTTCCTAACCAGCGGAATAGCTTGCTTTTGGGCCCTTAATAGTGTCCCTTTGAAAAACTGCCAACTCTCCTCAGTTGTTTTTCCTCTCAGTCTTGATTCCCATGGGACCTTACCTATCAGCTCTCTGAGCTTCCCAAAATCTGCCTTCCTGAAATCCATTGTCTCTATTTTGCTGTTCTCCCTTCTACCCTTCGTTAGAATTGCAAACGCTATGATTTCATGATCACTTTCACCCAGGCTGCCTTCTACTTTCACATTCTCAACGAGTTCCTCCCTATTTGTTAAAATCAAGTCTAGAACAGCTTCCCCCCTAGTAGCTTTTTCAACCTTCTGAAATAAAAAGTTGTCTCCAATGCAGTCCAAGAATTTGTTGGATAGTCTGTGCCCCGCTGTGTTATTTTCCCAACATATATCCGGATAGTTGAAGTCCCCCATCACCACCAAATCTTGGGCTTTGGATGATTTTGTTAGTTGCTTGAAAAAAGCCTCATCCACCTCTTCCCCCTGGTTAGGTGGCCTGTAGTAGACTCCTAGCATGACATCTCCCTTGTTTTTTGCCCCTTTAAGCCTAACCCAGAGACTCTCAACACTTCCGTCTCCTATGTCCATCTCTACCTCAGTCCAAGTGTGTACATTTTTAATATATAAGGCAACACCTCCTCCCTTTTTCCCCTGTCTATCCTTCCTGAGCAAGCTGTACCCATCCACACCAACATTCCAATCATGTGTATTATCCCACCAAGTTTCAGTGATGCCAACAATGTCATAGTTGTATTTATTTATTAGCACTTCCAGTTCTTCCTGCTTATTCCCCATACTTCTCGCATTTGTATATAGGCATCTAAGATACTGGTTTGATCTTTCCTCCCAGTTTTGTCCTGACTCTCCTTTCTCTCTGCCAATATAGCCCACACTCCCTCTTGTTTCCGACCCATCTCCCCGGTCTCCATATTCCCCACTTACCTGTGGGCTTTGCTCACCTGTCCCCGTCAAACCTAGTTTAAAGCCCTCCTTTAAGGCTAAAGATAGTGCTGCCTTACATGCCTGGTTTTCAATCTTCCTCTAATCTCCCCTGCAAAAAACAATCTTCCTGAAATTTTGCATACTACTTCTCATCCCATTCCCAGGGTGAAATTTTCCTGGTAGATTTGGTAAAAACCAGCATACGAGTTTTAAAAATAAGGTTTTCTTAAAATGTAGCTCTAATTTACTTTTTTTTAAATGACTCTAACACTTTTCTGGTTTAGCTTGTCTCCAGACTTGTTTGGCTTAGAAACTCCACATTTATTTTATTTTGTTTGCCTCTGAAATATATTTTTAGTATTTTTGAGAAGTTTAGTTGAGGCAGGGGTTAAAAGTTATCAAGATTTGTTTCTGTTTAGACTGCAGGGTGAAAGTAAAAAAAAGAGGGAATAGTTGGCATGAGTCAAGTGGATATATCCTCATTTCCAGACTTTCTTATTTGTTTAAAGGTAGAAATTTTATTCTATTACCCTGTTTCCCCGAAAATAAGACAGTGTCTTATATTAATTTTTGCTCCCAAAGATGCGCTAGGTCTTATTTTCAGGGGATGTCTTATTTTTCAGAAATGAAAAATGCCTTATTATCGGTGGATGCCTTATTATCGGGGAGGTCTTATTATCGGGGGGATGCCTTATATTACAATGAGAGGCAAAACTGTAAGTAGGCCTTATTTTCGGGGAAACAGGGTAGAAATTCTAACTCAGTTTCAGGGTAAACACCATTGAAATACACTCTCATCCTCACTTTCCTATCATAGTTTTTTCTTTACTAAGTTAAACAAGATAAGCAAAGTATCAGAGGGGTAGCTGTGTTAGTCTGGATCTGTAAAAGCAGCAAAGAGTCCTGTGGCACCTTATAGACCAACAGACATATTGGAGCATGAGCTTTCGTGGGTGAATACCCACTTCGTTGGATGCAGGATAAGCAAAGACGTTAATCAGAGTTGAGACTTGGCCTTGCTTTTGATGACAATACTAATTTCACAGAAAATTGAAGGGCTACTCTAAATTATGTTGGCTGCAGTGTGTAACCTTGTGCAGTCTATATGGTTTTATAAAAATATGATAAGTGAATATAATGTAACTGGAATATGCTTCATGCAAAAGGTCTCTTGTTAGGTATCATTACAAAGTTTATAATCTAATGAGTGTGATCATGCTATTTGTAGAAATGTACCACTATTTTATCTAAAACTAGAAATATGAAATATAACTCTGAAGGCCTATTGTAATTATGTAAAGTGTGGGCCATTAAGGATGGTTTGGAATCTTGATGACTCCTATTGTCTGCACATGGCTGTATTTACCTGTGAGTCTTCCTGTATAAATGTGTGCTGCCAAGTGAGTAATGGAGTCTTGCAGTGACATGTGATCATGTCACCTGAACTGGAATCCATCTTTAACCTGGTGATTTTCCAATGAGGGGGGGGTGGAAACCCAGAGGGACAAAGGGTTCCCGCCTTATGCAAAAGATATATAAAGGGGTGGAACAGAACAAAGGGGAGAGAGGAGCCATCATGGAGAATCCCCTAGCTATCACCTGAGCTGGAACAAGAGCTGTACCAGGGGAAAGAATTGTGCCCAGGCCTGGAAGGTGTCCAGTCTGAGAAAAACTTACTGAAGCATCTCTGAGGGTGAGATTATCTGTATTTAGTTTGATTAGACATAGATTTGCGCATTTTATTCTATTTTGTTTGGTGACTTACTTTGTTCTGTCTGTTACTACTTGGAACCACTTAAATCCTACTGTCTGTATTTAATAAAATCACTTTTTATTTAGTAATTTACTCAGAGTATGTATTAATACCTGGGGGAGCAAACAGCTGTGCATATCTCTCTATCAGTGTTATAGAGGGCGAACAATTTATGAGTTTGCCCTGCATAAAGCTTTATGCAGGGTAAAACGGAATTATCTGGGTTTAGACCCCATTGGGAGTTGGGCATCTGAGTGCTAGAGACAAACACGCTTCTGTAAGCTGTTTTCAGGTAAACTTGCAGCTTTGGGACAAGTGATTCAGACCCTGGGTCTGTGTTGCAGCAGACTGGAGTGTCTGGCTCAACAAGACAGGGTGCTGGAGTCCTGAGCTGGCAGGGAAAACAGAAGCAGGGGTAGTCTTTGCATATTGGGTGGCAGCTCCCAAGGGGTTGTTTCTGTGATCCAACCCGTCACACAGTGGTTCTGTGGAGAACTTCTAGAACTTCTCTTCACCTCCCTACTCCTGACATTGCTCTTATGCAGGGTGCTGTTGAGCTAGTGCAGCAGTTCTCAAACTGTGGGTCATAACCATAGGCGGTGAGTTATATTGACCCGTGGTGCCCATGCTCCACCAATATTTAGGAACAGGGGCCAGCTCCACCAATGTTTGGGTTTACTGCGCTTTGGGGGCCCTGTGCTTCAGGGGAATGCGGGGTCCAGGGCAGCTTGGAGGGTTAACGGGGGGCCTGGCACCGGCAACAGTGAGCGACTGCTCCCGGCGTCATTCGGGGGAGGGGATGGAAGTTGGAAAGAGGTGGGGGCAGAGGCTTGGGGGAAGGGATGGAATGGGGGCAGGGAGAGGGTGGAGCAGGGTCAGGCTGGGGCCAGGTTGCTTGCTGCTGCTGGCGCCAGGCCCCGTGCTAACGCATCAGGCCGCCCTGGACCTGCATCCCCCTGGAGTGCAGAGCCCCCCAAAGCGCAGGGCCTGGGGTGCTTGCCCTGGTCCGTTCTATGGATGGGACAACTCTGCTTGGACCCGTTCTGGGCACCACCAAAAATTATACAAACCTGGCAACCATGGTTGGAACCCCAAAGTGGGTTCCAACCATATCTCCGCATATCTCCACTAAAGTCAATGAGGCTATGACCTAGGGCTGAAGCCCAAGCCTCACTGACCAGGACCGAAGAGCTTCAGTCTGGGGTGGCAGGACTCAGGCTTTGGCTTCATCCTGGGACGATGGGGCTTGGACTAGGCCCCTGACCCAGGGCTGAAGCCTTTGGGCTTTGGATTCCCACCCTCCACACCCCCCACCAAGGGCAGCAGTGCTCGGGTGGGCTCAGGCTTTGGTCCCCTTCCTGGGGTCGTGTAGTAATTTTTTTTTTTTGGTAGCAGGGGGTCTTGGTGCAATGAAATTTGAAAACCCCTGAGCTAGTGTAACTGGTTCTACACCTTCTGAGGAATCCTCGCTGACAGGGATCCTCAGCTACCCTGTAGGCTGAAGCTCTTTGGCCCTGTGTCAGAGCAGAAAATGAAGGGAGAGGGTGTCTGGATGTGCAAGCGTAACAAGGTGAAGAACATTTTAAATTCATATCTCCTTATAGCCTTGAACGGGGGGGTGGAGAGGGGGATGTTTTTGTCTCCATTTTAATTCCACTTCATCACACAGAAGAGTTATTCCAAAAGCACTTGGCAGCAGTAAGACAAGCTATTTCCTAACCCTCAAAATAACTCTTGTTTTGAATATTTCCCAAATACTTAAATGTATCTGTCTGTATGTACATTTTGCATGGAAAACAATCTGTAGATATCCTAAATAACTGAAATCCTGCTTTTAATAGCAGTGACAGTGCTTGCCTTACAACTCATTTTGGAGAACCCTCTCTATTAAAAAAAGAGAAGACATATAGTTGAACAATTTCAGAGATACTTTAATCTACTATGGGAGTGGATCAAAGTAGATAATGGTAAGTGATGGAGAACCTACTTCTATTATGTCTGAGACCTTTATTTTCAAAATCTAATATTTGCCTTTTTCTTTGCACTCCTTTTAGTACAACAGTAAAGCCACCCAAGAGCATCTGCACAGAACTTCATTATCTAAGGAAAGATAACAGATTTGATGAAGAAATTCAGAAATGCAAAACTGACAAACAGAATAAACAAATTTATCATATTTCCTTGAATGGGAGTATAGAATGCCTTTGGAAACAACTTTCAAGCAGATGGGAAGAGCTTGATTATTTAAATTCTCCCAGTTTCCGTATCCAGTAAGTGAGACCCAAAGGCTAATTAGAGAAAGCTGCTCATGGTTTTAGGTTGACTTTTTGGTAACCACATATCTACTCAGAGGTTCTTGACCCATATTGCTTATTGAAAGAAATGGGACTCACTATCAATCTTATACATTTTATTGAAACTTATTAAACTAAAATAAAAAAATGTTGTCAAAACTTAGCTATTACTAATATTAAATTAAGAAAGCATGGAGTAAAAGCTAGAACTGCAGTCAAGGATTCAGGCAGTGATGTTCTGCTGGCACAGCGCTTCTTGCTAGCCTTCTTCAAGTGCAGGGAGCCTGGCATAGTCTGTTTAATATCTTGACTTCTTCTCCTCAAAGTGGCCAAGTCTTGGAGATTCTGGAAAGTCAGTCTTTCCTTAGGTGTCTTGGTGACTCAAAAGATAAGCTTTCTCAGTCTTACCCTTGACTTTTATACTTTGCAAACTTTGCTTACACTGCCTTGCAGTGCCTTCCTCCAAGATCTGAGGAAAAATCAGGTAAGAGGTCTACCATGGAGTCATGCACCTTGGTCTAATCAGGTTCAAATTAGATCATGCTTAGCAAGCATGCATTTTGTGAAAAGTCCCGTTTTTTAAAGAACACATTGTTAGATGCCACGAAGACTGTAAATCTGTGACCCGCTTCAAAAAAATATAAAAAAGCCAGACACAGGAGACAATTTATGAAGATACTGGTTTGGTCTTATCCAAGTGGAAAGGGCTTTAGATGACATTGTGTCACCAGTTCAAAGAAGGTTCAGCACAAAAGTCCTATAAAAATATCTGTTTGCTAGGGTTCTTTTTCAATAGCCAGTCACTCAATATTCATCTAGCAGCAAAATGAAAAATACATTTGAATAATTTATGTTTAACTGCATCATCCTTCTCACAAACAAAACAATTTACAGTAATCTTTCTATTTTTGACCTAGCCTATAAATCGAACATCTTATTTTCTGGAATCTTCATCTTGTTATAGAAAAGTTACTTTAAAACCTCTTAGGATGGAACCCATTTAAGGAATAACACTTTAAAAGTTTCCACAAGGCCTGCATTCATCCACACACATACTATTTCTCTTGGTCCCTATTGTTGGTTGTTTCATATAAAGTTGTTATGATTCAGCAGCAAGTTACAAAAGTGCTGACTTCTATGGATCACATTTTCATTTTCAACAGTATTGTCATTTTGCTTTCTAATCCCGGCCACTGTGTGTGCTTATTAACTAATCAGACATAGTTCCTCAAGGAACTTGTCTTCTTTAAAATAATATTTGCTGGTTTATTTCAGAACTGCCAGAACAAAGCATGTATAATCAATTTCAGAATACAAGTCATGTGCTTCTTTTACTTTATCTTCATAATGAAGATTTAGGGCCAGTTTTTCAGAGTTCTTTGTTCCTTTCTGTAGGCAGTTTATGCATGCCAAATCAGACACAGTAGTCAGTATTTATTAACGGCATTTGCCGTTCATTTATGAGCTCAAAATTATTTACTCTCTTTAAATTACTTTATAGGCTATACCAGTCTAGCCCTTATTACCTAGTAACTTAGTGATGGGCCCAGTATAAATACAAATAATAGGTAGAGTAATGGACAGTGTTTAATCTCCAAAGTATAATAATATTTTGTCAGAATAAAGCATCATAGAAACAAAATTTGCCAGTAAGAAAACTGTGAATGTAGCTGAAGTATTTTGGGGATTGGATGACATCATTAAAAATAAACCACTTTGGGTCCTGTTTTGCACTCCCTTTTCAGAGTAAACTCATATTGTGGACAATGCACATGTAACCAGAGTTAGGATTGCAGGATCAGATATTATGTCAACACAGCCCTTGATATATTTATAGTCTTGTAAATTATAAATACCTACAATTTTATCCTTTCTGGACCAAATTAAGCCCTGGCATAAGCTTCATTGGAGATGCAACACAGTAGACTTGGCCCTCTGTTTTTCACATAGACCCCTGTTTAGCTTTATTGACTTCATTGGGACTCACATGCTTAAAGTTAGGCATGTGCTTAAGTGCTTTGTTAAATCGGAGCTATATAGAGAGATTTGATCTTTTTTATTCATTGTTAATTATAAATATCAACCTCTTACAGCATTTGAAACTTTCAACTTGAATAAAACCATTTTTATTTTCATTTTTGAAAGATCCTAGCAAGCAAGGGCAGCTAGATGTCTCACTAGAACAAACTCTGAGGATCTTTTCCCTTTGCCTTAAGTGTGCCAACAGAGATCACACAGAGACGTTCATTTACTAGCTAGAGCCTTTCCAGTTCACAGCTTCAAACTTAAGAACACTTCTCAGTGAACTCCAGCAAAAATAACACAGAGATAGCTCTGACTGTGATGTTAACATGTTGCAAATTAAGTAGTGCTCTCCCATTTGCAACTAGGTTATTCTGAAAAGCATATTGGAAGGCTTCAATTAAAAAATCACTGAATATTGGAGCACACTGAAATGATCTGTATGCTTGCTGCTGAATGTACTGTACAGCTTATAACACAATGAGGTGAAAATATTTCTAAAAGGGGAGTAATTATTACTTTATTTTAAGGTCACTCAATCATTGTTATTCTCAGAGGGCCTGATCAAGAGCCCATTTGAGTCACTGGGGATCTTTCAATAATTTCAGTGGGCCCTGGATCAGGCTACTAGGCTTTACCTATGTTGTGGTATTTCTTTAGAAGTTAGCTTCCTTGATCATAATGATCATAAATAAATAAATCAGTATCAAATTGCCTATTCTTAAAAGGCTCTCATCCTGAGTGGCTCCAGAACCACTAATTATGGATCGTATTTCAGAGTGGAAAGAGAGCAAAAGTTTATCACCCATATAATTAACAGGGGACCCAATGACATCCACTGGGGAATGCTGTATCTGTGGGCTCAGAAAGCTAGAAAACTAGGGGGAGATCTGACACATCAGAATAATGGAAACCAAAATTATTGCAGAGGGAAGAGTGCCAAGTATATATGCCAGGAGTGTGTGTTGGGGGTTTTTTTTTTGTGTGTGAGTGTGGAACAGACAAATAGTAAAAAGAATTTAGATATTTTCACAGGACACAAAAAGTCTCAAAGTTCTTGATGGTGAATGCTTCTGCATTGAGCCACAGGTCTGCGTGTAGTATCTCAAATACCACTTTGTGGTAATGCTTTGTAATAGCATCATAATTTATAACAAAATAAGTTTGATTGCCTAATAGTAGATCCCCAAATCCATATTTAGATAGCTAATTAAGTTGCCTTATTTTTCAGAAGTGCTGAGCCCCCCCATGTCTCCTATGAGGGATAGTTAATTGAAGTCAATGGGAGCTGCAGGTGTATCAGCGCCTTTGAAAATCAAGTTATCTATTAGGTCCCTAAATATGGATTTAGAGAGATTGTGAGCAGAGTGATCTGTGATAGAGAATGCCTGTCAAATTGAAAAGCAAGATTTTTCAAGATAGTAATTAGGCCTTCACTTTTGTAAGGCTCTGAATGTTGGGTACTTGAGAAGAGACAGGAGCAGATCTTGAATATAGTGGAAATGAGCATGTTAAAATGGATGTTTGGGGTTTGGAGGATGGACTGTATTTGAAACAAACAAATTAGGGGAAGTGTGAAGGTGGTACCAATTGTAGAAAAGTTCAGGGAGTTCAGGCTTAGATGGGCTTGTGAAAAGAAGAAGATGATCAGAGTAATATATAGAAAATGGGGTGTTAAATTTAGAAGTGGAGGCTAAGGGAAGGGTTGGAAGACTCAAAACTAGATGGATGGATGGATGTCATGCAGACAGATTTGATTGCTTCAAGACAGACTGGAATGAAGAGGAAGGATTCAAAGATTTGACCTCATATAGATGAAACTGAGGCTAGAGGAAGAAGAAATATGGATTTAGAGGAACTAACTTCAGGCACACATTTTGAGATTTCTTTTGGCTCAGTTTATAACCCCCATGTCATGTAGGTGCTGTCTTCAGTATTCTGTTCTCCGAGCTCACAACACAATCTATCGGCAAGGTATTTAATTTCCAGGTTAATAAAGACCGCAGACATCCAATAGAGTGTGCATTCATCAGTCATCATTTGCGTACAGATTCTGATCTCATTTACACTACCATAAATCAGCAGTAACCCCAGGTAAGGGAGATGCACTTGTGTGAATGAGATCATTGGGTGTGCTGTATCTCTAAGTTGAAATTCATCCCTGTGCAGAGGGTCAAAATATAACCCTTAAGTCCCACTCACCATAAGGAAACATAGGTGGTTGGGTCTACAAGCCCCAAACTGAACCAAGACTGGGAGTAGAGCAATGCAGGACTAGGGAGGTTCTGCCCGTCAACAGGAGCAGGCAGGTTCCCAATGGAGGAATAGTTTAAAAGGACACTGGTAGCCCATGAAATGGGGGAAGGAGATGTATGCTGTACCAGGAAATAAGGCTTGTATGGAGAGGGCTGTCAAGAATGGTAATGGATGTGTGAAGGCTGATCTAGTAGCAGGGATTTGGATTCCCCCCAATCCCTTTGGGAGCTGAAAGCCCAGAAAGAGTCTGAGGAGTGTCTGCTAAACCGGTGACCATGCTGCAAACTGAGGAGCTCCAGATTAGTAGGAAGTAACCAAGGGGAAAACATAATTTGAGGTAGCTCAATAATGGACTGGATGCTTTGATAAACCCCTTTGGATCCAGTGGAATGGGTGGGCCTGGGTCCCCCTGCCTTACTTGCCTCCCACCCCATTCCTCTGTAGTAACAGAACCTCTGCGGGAGCAACTGGCGTGCAGAGGAGTGATTGAGGCCACAGCTGGGGCCTCCTCTGGGATGACTAGTCTGGCAGAAACTGTAAGCCTGTGACCTGGCCACCAGGCCAACTGATGATTGGACCATCCTGGTGACTGGTTTATGAGTTTCAGGCAGGCCCTCTGGACAGGTATAATTTTCACTCATTGTTTCTTACAGCTTCTGATGGAAACACAACTGGAAAAATAAATGAATGTTATTGTTACTTTTGTACTGTGGCTCTACTTCTGAAGCAGAGCAGAAATGCCAGGAATGAAAACTCTTTTTATTGCCTTCTTTAAGTGGTCCACATTTAAACATTGAACTGAAAAAAAATACATGAAAATATAATAAATTTACAAGAATCATTAGAAGAACAGAATAGTAGAGTTTATATACTGGATGAATTGTGGGATAAACATCAGGGAAAGGCTAACTAATATGAAGTGAGAGGACGAGCTGCAAACTTGAAGTAGATCCTCTGACTCCATTTTTAAGTCATTAGAGAAAAAAAGAAATTCAGTCAAAATACTTCCCAACAGAATGAGAAAATGAGGTGGACTACAACCACTTCCCTGAATCCCTGAACTTTTGCAGAAAGGTGAGGGGGAATAATTGGGTAGTATTACCAATCCCAAGCAGTCAAAAACCATGAGCCAGACCCCAGAAAATCCCGAGATTGTTTTATAAATCATGAGATTTAAACATTAATAATTTTTTGAATTCTTTGTAGTTGCCTTCTGGATTTTGAGACTTAAGGATATATTTGGTTTATGTTTTCAAGCCTTTCTTTACAACCATGAGGACTAGAAACTTTTTTTTTAAATGAAAGCTGACATTCTCGTATAACCACTTGCCTCCAGAAGCTGGAGCTTTAATAAAAATTCCAAATAATGTGACACTCATGATAAAATTACAAGAATTTGCAGCATAAAAGGGTCCTAAAGCTGCCCTAAACAAACAGTTGAGAATTATTTTGGTGTGATGTTCAGATGATGTAGCCAGCTCTATGCTACCACCTGCTGGATCCTGAGGTATGAGATCTATATAGGGTGCTGCTGGGGTGGGAGGAGGTCATGGCCAGAATGTGCTGCACTTCAGCCTTCCCTACTACCATAATGGCAACTACATGAGGATTTCACATTGGTATAACTGGGAGCAGCCTTTAGCCTTCTCTGAGTTATGCCAGCTCCCAGCTGCCCTAGGGATCAGGGAAGCATAAAGACGGCTTCAAGCCATTTTTGCCCTAACCCTTAGCTGTGCTCTGTGCCCAGCTGAGGCTTGGGGCTCAGTAACTTGACCTCAGCCAGTTGGTTCTTCCATCTCTGTCACACATCTATTAAACAAATGAAAGCACATACACACTTATACTGCCAGTTTTCACAGTTATGACTATGTCTTCACACAGTTCCAGTGGGACTCCAAGACACATTTTTGTGGCTATGAAGTAAATAGTGGTTACACATGTGTTTCGCAAAGATAAGTAGCTGATGCATAGACTTTGTGTTTTGAATGAGCTTTGGCCTATTTCTCCATAAGAAGTTATCTATAACCGATTACAAGCACTGCCATTACATTTAGAGGTGTCATCTGAAGAGGTCTGTGATGCAGCAGAAGCTTTGAAGTATAAGATGAGAACAGACATGGGTATAAAACCATTGCTCCAAGAAGTGGCAAAATAATTTTGCAAAGGTCATCCACTTTGTCAAATGACATTTGATCAATTTCATAAACCTAAGAAAAATTATTTGGCTAAATTCATCTTGGGTGTAAATTTAAGTTGTGAGACTAGTGATAAATTTGGCCCATTCATTTTGATCACAAAAACGTTTTCATTTAACCGCTTGTGTTGGGCTGTTTTTAATTTGAAGGAATCAGATCTAGACATTTTATAAGAAACAAATACAAAGGGGCAAAATTACTAAATTAGTGGTTCTCGTTTTGTGACAAGTCTCAACAAAGGGTCTTCTGACTTTCCAGGAAATGCAGTTAAAATGTGTGACGCTGTGTAGCTAACAATATGGACAAGTATCTTATTAGGGGGATTTCAATATAACTAAACATTCATTTTAAATACAGCATTTGTCAGCATAGAAAACTGAGTTGCTGTGTGTTGAACAGTCCATATGACAAGCTTTTTATAGTCTAAAGTGTAGCTACCAAATCTAGGGTGAACTCCTGGGCTCATTGAAACAAATGACAAAACTCGCATTAACTGCCAATCTGCGGATATCCACTTTATATCCACGGACCATGTTTGCGGATCGTGGATAGGATGCAGATAGAAATTTTGTATCCATGCAGGGCTCTAACAATGGGGTCCAAGATTTCACATCCATCAATCTAGCAATCATTGCAGATAGAACAAATAGGATATTTTTTTTCAGATTTTAATTATTCATAGAATTAGAGTGGGACTCCGGATCCTGTTCCCTGTCCTGAAAACTGGAAAAGTTTGGATCCAAATCCGAATCCAAATGCCAAGGCTTGGACCCATATGTACATCGCAAAGAACCAGATTTCATTCCCTTTACTCAGACTGCATAGCAGCTTCTCCACATGTAGTCCCACTGCTATCAATGTGAATGGTAGAATCTAGCACAAAGTGCCTCTAGGTATTTGGTGGAAGTGAATGAATTCCATCCTTAGATTAATTTTATTCTCCAAGTCCTTCCATAGTTTTTATTGTTTCTGTTCTGTTTATACTCAGAATCCTTTTTGAAAATTCCCAGAATCCAAAACTCTTGACTTCTCCCACTCCTATTTATTCTGTACAGTTATCCAGATCTGCACTCTTCAGGGAAAAGCCCTTTGCTTGCATTAAAATTTGGCCAATTTCCAGTTTGAATGTATGATGATTAAATGCACTTTGAAAAATGTGGTCTGAAAAAATTGCGTTATTCTTAAAAACAAAACAAATATAAAACAAAATAATTGTCAGAGCCGTGGTAAAATTTAGAGCCTAGATAATAGTTTCTCATGCCACTAGAAAAGCGTTCATTGATCCATCTGCTAATGTGCAACAGTGATAGAGAACTGAAATACATAATTAGAGTATATCTCTAAAGTGTCCCCAATGATCCAGTTTTCCTCTTGTAACTTCCTTTTCCCCACTGACCTTTCTGAAACATTCAAAGATTCATTTTATTTTCTGAGTTAATACAGGCGTGGAATCTTATCCTGTGTTTGTAAAAAGATTCTGTTTCATTCATTTCCCCATGCTATTTTACTCAAGCCAGTATTAGACTGAGTAGCTTACTCTAAAACAAACAGGAACACAGGGACAGACCCTGATTATAAGGATGTCCTTGGTTTCAGGGATATAAAGTGACCCTGTTTATTTATGAAAATATATTATTTGTTTATATTGTTCATTCACACTATAGGCAGAGCTAGCAGCACTGCATATAGTTAAGGTTGCCCAATATTTCCCATTATAAGACCCTTTTCCAATTGTTTATAATTTCACCAAACTTTAATCATACAGGCTGAAATTTTCAACACTAAATGTCTGCCTCAGGCTGAATTCTCCTTTAAAATTTCAGCAAAAATGGTTCAACTGCTTTTGAGAATGAGGTTAGAGAAAAATATGTTGCTTTGCCCATGTGCACTGAATTAGGCAGGGATCTTGTGGAAAAGATGGAATGTGACCATGTAATTAAAGACTGTATCATAATGTATATGGACAAGGGGATTGAATTAAGGTTACTCAGGCAATCTTGATTCTGGCATTTTCTAACTTTTCAGTGCTTGACTTTGCAAATTTATTTTTGTTGTTGTTGTAGTTTTGCATGTGTAACTATATCTAATAAAATGGAATCATATTGGGCAGGAGTCATTTATTTTATTTTGGGGGACAGTGGAACATGAGTTAGTCAATTTTTTTTCCACAGAAGGTGGCAGATGGAGTTGTGGGAGGCAAAACATTTTGCAGTCCCGGCAAAAGTGACAAGGCTGGCCATGGTAAGAGGATACCATGTTCCAGTTTCCTCCCTCAGCATGAACACACAAGATATGGCTTAGAGATGAGACCAAACCAAAATCTGTGATTCGAATACCTCCATACTTTGGGAAGTTTGAATCCAGAGAAACCCATCCCCATTACACAATTGCCCCTTATAGTATAGCCTTGACCTTAATGGGACTGTTGCTTAAGAACAAAGTAATGACTATGGACTTGGACATATTATTAATAACCAATAATATGTTGGGCCAAAACCACTGTAGTCATTCAACTCATGATGTAGTTTTTTTTAAACAATTATTGTAAGAATATTGAAGTACTTTTGTTGTTTACTTTATTAAAGATAAACAGTTCTTGACAGGGACAAGAATATTATAATTCTTTCATAAGTGATACATTCAACTGTAAAAAAATGGCTAGTTAAGCCACTGAAGTTTTTCTCTTCAACAGCACAGCCTGCCATGCTAGAAAAATGTCAATGGAAAATATCATATGGTCCAGTCACACTAATAACAAGTATATTCTTCTGACCCTGATACAGCTGAGCTGGATTCCAGATTGTCTTAAAATTGGTACCAATGTAATGATTTGCATGGCAATTATTGAATCAAGAGAATTCTGTTACTGTATTGTGATCTCTATTTTCTATAGCGGGGTAGGCAACCTTTCAGAAGTGGTGTGCCAAGTCTTCATTTATTCACTTTAATTTAAGGTTTCGCATGCCGGTAATTCATTTTAATGTTTTTTTAGAAGGTGTCTCTCTCTAAGTCTATATTATATAACTAAACCATTGTTGTATGTAAAGTAAACAAGGTTTTCAAAATGTTTAAGAAGCTTCATTTAAAATTAAATTAAAATGCTGATCTTACGCCGCCAGCCTGCTCAGCCCGCTTCCAGCCTGGGGTTCTGTTCACCTAGGCCAGCAGTGGGCTGAGGGTGCCTGCGGCCGGGACGCCGGCTGGCAAGGGGCCGGGACCCCAGACCTGGGGGGTGTGTGTTCAGGGGTCAGGGCAGAGGTATGGGGGTGTGTGGGGGGTGCAGGGCAGAAGGCTGGGTGTGTGTGGGAGGTTCAGGGGTCAGGGCAGAGGGGATGTGGGGGCTTAAGGGCAGAAGGCTGGGGGTGTGGGGGTTTCAGGAGTCAGGGCACAAGGCTGGGGGGAGGTTCAGGGCAGAGGGCTGGGTGTTGGGGGGGACTCGAGGTCAGGGCAGAGGGCTGGGGGGTGTGTGGAGGTGCAGGGCACAAGGCTTGGTGTGGGGGGTTCAGGGCAGAGGGCTGGAGGGTGTGGGGGGTGCAGGGCAGAAGGCTTGGTGTGGGGGGTTCAGGGCAGAGGGCTGGAGGGTGTGGGGAGTGCAGGGCAGAAGGCTTGGTGTGGGGGGTTCAGGGCAGAGGGCTGGAGGGTGTGGGGGGTGCAGGGCAGAAGGCTGGGGTGCTCGGCTCATGGGGGTGCTCCCAGCCCCCTGCCCTGAATGGCATGGGGCTGGGAGGGATATGCTTTGTTCCAACCCCTTCCCCAAGGCCCCATCCCTACCTCTCTCTGCCTGCTCTACGGAGCAGGGAGAACGCTGCGCTCGGCTCTGCTCCGCTCCCCCTTGCAAGGGCCATCGCCGGCAGGGAGAGGGAGGGGCCAGAAGAAGCGGTGGAGGGAGGGAGCTTGGCTGCCGCAGGACGAAGCTTCTGCCTCCTGCCCTCGCAGGGGAGAGCGGTGGGCGGGAGGGCTGAGGGGGACTGGGGGCCGGGACCCCCCCCCACCGCTCTCCCCTGCGGGGGCAGGAGGCAGAAGCTTGGTCCTGCAGCAGCCAAGCTTCCCTCTTCCCCCAGCGTGGTGCTTTCCTGCCCCTCCGCCTCCTCCTCTCACTGGGCAGACAGCGTGCCACTCAAAATCGGCTCGTTTGGCACACGTGCCATAGGTTGCCGACCCCTGTTCTATAGAAAAGTTTTCTTTAATTTGCATTCTGATTATGAGTAGGGTGACCAGATGTCCTGTTTTTATAGGGACAGTCTCATTTTTTGGGACTTTTTCTTATATAGGCACCTATTACCCCCTACCCCCTGTCCCATTTTTTCACAGTTGCTACCTGGTCACCCTAATTATGATTTAGGCCCTGATCCTACAAAACTTAGTGCTTAGTTGAATATATGGTGTGTTGCAACAATGACTTCAATTATTATTACTCTTGGAGTAAGGTATTGCTCTGCCCTAGTAAGGGTATCAGCATCTGGATCTAAGAATTCTGCAGCAATCCATTTTCTGTGGCAATTGTGATGGTGAGAATGACATCAGGAGATTTCACTGAGCATGTTCAGGGATTTCCCAAAAAATCTTTAAAAGGTAGCAGCTTCTGGAGTGTAAATAAATGGCCATCTATCCTCCCCACTGGCACATATACCCACGTGCATTTGCTGCACATATACAATACATGCCACTACATCAGTGTAACACATTTAAAATTAAGCCACTCCAGTAGTTTCTGGCTTCATGGTATAAGTTTTAAGGCAAAATGTGCAGAACACCCACGTAACCCAGGGCTTTTAGATCCCAAAGTAAATGTTTTCACATAATCATGGATTGCATCCAAGCAAATGTCTGTAAGATGACATTTCTGGAAGCGTTTTGCATCTTTACATTATATTTAGTTTACACGATATACTATACAACTGGAAAAAATAGCCATATAAGCCAGACCAGCATTTGACCTCTTGTAGAGCGTCTTTGAGAACAGGCTATTCCACCATCCTCCCCTTAGGCTAACACCTTTTACATCAGACAATTTCAAAATCAGGAACTTCTTTGAAGTTCCTGCTCTTGCTTTCATAGTTTACTTTAAAAACATCACAAGGCCAGTGGAATTTTTTTGTTCATATGTATTGGGGGCCCCAAGCCTCTAAACATAGATGTGAGTTTCTCTGCATTTTAAGCCCACTACGTTTTCCCCATATTGGCCCCAAGCCTGCTCCAGTTTGAATCAATGGGAATCTTCAGTGAATTTCTGGGTAGAACTCAAGTTGTTAGTTTTAATCTTATAGCCCTAAATGATACTTACCTGAGGGACAGCTTGCCATGCCACCGTGGTGTTTGGCAGAGTCACTCAAGTACCTTCACTATAAACAGAAGGGAGCTGCTGATGGGTCATTCCCTGTGAAGGCCCCTCAACTCCAGATATAACTGTTCCTAAAATATTTAGGGAGGGGTGTGAGGGAAACCAGCATCTTTCTACTGTGTCAAACAGCACAAAACCGGCACCTCCGATCATATGGTTTGCTAATACCACATGCTGTTTCTGTAGTTTTAGTCAAGTGGGGGCAGTGAATGTGCTCTGTTTGTATGAACCACTGACAGGAAGCATGAAAAGAGAAAATAATTTAACTTGGATTGTTTTAGTTTTTCCCTTAAGGCCTGAACCATAGACCGGTGCAGTCAATGGGTGTCCTACTGAAATCCTTTGATGTCAAAGGGCTTTGGATCAGGTCCTTAGTTTCTTTTACACATAAGCCAAGGGTGAATTTTCATTTTTTCACTACTTCAGTCCTAGGTAGATGACTGCAGTGTGGCCTGGGGGAATAACACAGGGAAAAATGGAGGGGAAATATTTTTAGTACCCTGTGACAGGGTTATGAGTTATTTTTAAGTAATGAGAAATGCAAGAATTAGAGGAGAGTTGTTTTTTTCCCACTGCCCCATAGATATGAAAGTACAGCTTACCCTTTCCCCCCCATCTTTTCTATAATTTTCAGTATATTTTCGATAAACATGAGTCAGACAAATGAGGCGAAGTTTCCTGTAATTTTTAGTAGCTCCCGCCCAGTCCTTACCCAATACTTTACAGCTACAGTTTATATGGGAGCAATTTGTCCTTTTAAAAAAAAAAAAAGACTGGCATGTTGTGATGAAGGGGGGTAAAAGGGAAGAGGAGGGGAAAGGGTGGAAGAGACAGTAAAACTAACCAGAAAGTGTGACACTAACAAAGTAGGGAACAAATGGGCAAATAGTAAAGCAGGCAGCTTGCTCACCAATAAGCTGACTAATGAAGACTTTGGCAACTGACACTGGGGACATAATTTTGCTCCATTCTGGTTTAAAGTTTTCACTTTTATCATTAATCGCAATAAAACCCATGCATTTAGGGCCTGATCCATATCATATTGAAATCCATGGAACAACTTTCATTGACTATAATACTAATTTCTGTATAGTAGGAACCAAAAAGGTGTTATGTGCTGCACGCTGGTGAAATGCAGTAATCTTGGGGGTGGATCCTGATAGTATTCTGTACTGCCGTAACTATACTCAGTCACTTGGAGGTTGGGTGATGCTCTCCATGCTGACAAGTCCTCTTGCTAGCCTTTTGTGTCACCATATGGCAAGAGAAAGGGTAGCATCCTTTGTGCTCAACACTTTATCTTTGAAACTGGCTCTGCCTGCCTGGACGTCAGAGCTCACTTTCTCTCCAAGACATAATGACTCTGTCCCTTAACTGACATCTTCTTAAACAACAAACCTGCTCTTTTCTAAGTATAACTGTGAGAAAGGGAGGAAGAATATAGCCCTTAATTATAAGGTTCCAATGCTAGACTCTCAGATGTATAAAATTCATGCATACAAACTCATTAATTATTACCTTTCTAGGACTAATGTTATCTGCTGCATCCTATCCTCTGTCTTGTCTCTATACATTTGTCTATTTATGGCCAGGTTCGGTCAGTCACTATGGGCTTGCTTGTGGAATAACCTCCTACGCAATGTAAGTGTGGCATAACGTGGCCCTTAGATTGTAAAATCTTCAGGGCAGAGACCTGGCCCTTGTGTCTGGGCCAGACACTCAGCAGAGCTTCACTGAAGTCAATAGGACTACTCAGATTCTTAACATTCAGCACATGCTTCAGTGTTTCATGCTGTAGTTATGGACTTGATGCAGGAATCACTTGGTGAAATTCTCTGGCCTGTGTTATCCAGGAGGTCAGGTTAGATTATCATAGTGGTCATGGGGTGGGATGTACAAATAGGTTGCTACCAAATTCGTGGTCCATTTTGGTCAATTTCATGGTCATAGGATTTTAAAAATCATAAATGTCATGATTTCAGCTATTTAAACCTGAAATTTCATGGTGTTGTAATTTTAGGAGTCCTGACCCATAAAGGAGTTGTGGGGGAAGTCGCAAGATTATTGTATGGGGTATGTGTGTGTGGTACTGCTACCCTTACTTCTGGCGGTGCTGTCTTCAGAGCTGGGCAGCTGGAGAGCGGTGGCTGCTGGCTGTGAGCCCAGCTCTGAAGGCAGAGATGCTACCAGCAGCGGCGCAGAAGTAAGCATGGCATGGTATGGTATTGCCACCCTTACTTCTGCGCTGCTGCTTGCAGAGCTGAACCCTCAGTCAACAGCCGCCACTCTCCGACAGCCTAGCTCTGAAGGCAGCACCACAGAAGTAAGGATGGCTTGGTATGGTATTGCCACCCTTACTTCTGCGCTGTTGCTGGCAGGGCGCTGCCTTCAGACCTGGGTGCCCGGCTAACAGCCGCTGCTTTCTGGCCACCCAGATCTGAAGGCAGCGCAGAAGTTAGGGTGGTAATACTGCGACCCCCCCTTAAAATAACCTTGTGATCCCTGCAACTCCCTTTTGGGTCAGGACCCCCAATTTGGAACAGCTGGTTTCCCCTGTGAAATCTATATAGTATAGAGTAAAAGCACACAAAAGATCAGATTTCATAGGGGGAGACCAGATTTCACGGTCCATGATGCATTTTTCATGGCCGTGAATTTGGTAGGGCCCTATGTATAAACACTATACACGCCAACAGGGTAGCAGCCATGATGGGGTAATGGGCAGAATAGTTACTTCCCCAGTTCTGACTAAGTGGCTGACCACCAATAGCTGAGATAAAAGGCTACTCCTAGAGAGAGAAGCCTCCTATAAATGGGGGACTCCAATGGAGAGGAGTTCCAAGGGAAGAGGAAGGAGAACTTCCAGGAAAAGGAACTTATGAAGAAATGTTCCTGATAGCTGGAGGAGGCCAGCCTGCAAGGCGCTGCAAGGCGGTCAAGGGGGACTCCACATTAGCCAGAAGATAGGAAATGGCTGAGTGAAACAGCAGAGAGTCTACGGAAGCATACCCTCGCTGCTTAAGACAGGGTCCTTGGTCTGGAACCCAAAGGAGAGGGAGGGCCTGGGTTCCCCTACTGATGCCCCTGGAAATGGAGATAAAAAGAGGGACAAGGACTATCAAGTCCCAGGTGGGGTTGAAGGCCTGAGACAGGGTTATTAGACTTTTGTTTTATTGGATTCTTTTTACCCTGGAAGGTATGGGGTATAAGCAATGGGGCTGGAGGGCTAAGTCATGACAAGGAGCAATCCACCGGAGGCTTGGAGTAGCCATTCACTGGGGTGCCAGAGCCAAAAAAGCTGCTACACCATGTTTGGCCACTAGGAAGCACTTTGGCCAGTGAGTGACCCTTCTATAGGTCCTTCTGGTCATAAAAATATATGAATCTATTAAGTGCTTTGCTAATTTGGAGCTTAAGTAATGCAGGATTCTGAAATACCTCCTTATTTCCACATGTGGTCCTTCCAGAATAGTGTCTGGGCAGTATGGTATGATTTGTCCTGCTTTTTTTCTATGCTATACCAATTGTGTATGTTAAAAAATGGACTTCACTCTCCAGAGGTGTTGATCCTGCATCTTTCACCACATCTAAACTCGCTCAAGCAAAAATGGATAAAATAAAAGGATTATTTTACTGTATCCACTCTGCTGCGACTTTACACATTAAACAGTTGTTTGAAATGTTAAAAAATAAAAAGGTTTCCAAGAGAAACACCTTTTAAATGCTATAATTATAGCAACAATATTATTAGTCAAGACAGAGCTTTTAAGAAGATGAAGTATTTGGAAACTGTATTGTAAGCTGATAAGACTGTATGACTTTAGCACCATATTTGCTCTCTGGTACATCCCAGAGAACACAGTGGAAAATTAGAAGCATCCCATTAAGCAATACTCAATGTGAATGAATGTTTAACAGGAAAATAAAATAGTTAACAACCTTTAAAAAAGGGAAGTAACAGGCGTCTTTAAAAATATCAGGAGTGGATCCTTTATGGGAAACTCAGAATAAAAAATGTTTGGACTAAACTCAAAATGTTATGAAAAGCACTCTTAAGTAATGACACATATCAGCAGTATTTGTAACTATAAGAACAATGTGATAAATTTTAACCGCAGGGGATCCAGTTTTGTGGGAAGTGCCTAATACACAGACATCATTTATAGGTTTCCAGTTATGACCTACGTCTAAAAGACATTTTAATGATAACTAGAGAAAGTAGATGGATTGTCTTCCCAGAGTGTTGAAGGTCCTGTTTGTTGTCATCCTCAGCTTCCATAAAGACCAGAGATTTGCAAAGGTACTCTTCAGCCTTGCTATCAGTGTGCAATACCAAAAGGATGGAATTATCTAAGATAAAACATGCCAGAGACATTCACTCCTCAGGATTTCCTGTGGGAGTCTGACCAAAATAAAGCAATATTAATAAATATAAATTCTGGAACATTATTATCAACAGAACTATGTCATGCAGTTTACCCTTGAATTCTTATAACCCCACTAGTTTTCTCAGGCAGTTCAAACATTTAACTGCAACCGGTCAAAGTGTTAGACCTCCCCACTGGGACAATTGTTCTAAATTACATTAAAGGCTCAAAGGCTTTGATAGACATGCCAAGGCAAGGAGTTTAATTTACTGAATGTTTTAACTCTCTGAACTAATGTGGGATCAGGAGTCCCCCTACCCATAGCTCTTAAAAATACTTCAAAACTAGATGCAATCTGGAAGCATATTAGTGCCAAAAATATGTGATAGCCCTCTCTTTGACTCTGTCTTTACCTTTTTTTATTTTCATTTTCTTGGAGGTGGTGGGTAGTGGGAGCATAACAAATGCAAATTTCCTAGGGAGAGTGAACTGGGTTGGATAAATAAATCCCAACCAACCAGAATTTTCATTAAAGATTTGAAGTGAATTAACCTCTTTTTGAGATATGAAAACCTCTGGCTATTATTTTTCCAAGTTGCCCACTACTGCACTTCCTGGTTTTGGTCTGGCCTAGAAGTGGAAGTAATCAAAATTAAGCCATGGAAAAAAACTGCTCTTAGAAAAAACAGGAAGCAATACAAATCTCATGAGAAATCCTCATCTAATGGGATTTCTTGGCCAGGAAAATTAGATTAGTTTATCACAGAAAAATAGTGTATAACAAGCTGAAAGCCCATTCCGTTGCATGGGTGTAATTCACAAAGTCATGTGCGTCTGTATACAAATATGTATGGGAACAGACCACAAATGCTATTGATGACTGAACCTCGTGATATTCTAAACAAAAAGAGCACTCAACCATACTTGTAGCTGTTTCCAGTGTGTCACACTGACTCAACAGACCTTCTAAGCTTCAGAGTGGCACACGGACAGAGTGACAATCCTGGAATCTTATTACATGCATACTGTTATAATTACACATGAACAGAGAGAGGCACCATCTGACTAAAGGTTTGGGGTTTATTTCTGAGATTTCCTTAACCTTCGGCTTGGGCATGCTGCACATACAAAGTCTAAGGGTACGTCTACACTACCCGCCGGATAGTAATCGATCTATCAGGGATCGATTTATCGCATCTAGTGTAGATGCGATAAATCAATCCCCAATCACTCCGCCGTCGACTCCTGTACTCCACCGTGGCGAGAGGCGGAAGCGGAGTCGACAGGGGAGCGGTGGCAGTCGACCCCGTGCCGTGAGGATGCGAGGTAAGTCGACCTAAAATATGTTGACTTCAGCTACACTATTCTCGTAGCTGAAGTTCCGTATCTTAGGTCGATTCTCCCCTCCCCCCCCCCGTGTAGAACAGGCCTAAGAGTGCAGCTACACTTCGAACTGGGGGTGTAATTCCAAGCTTGAGGAGATATACTCGCACTAGCTCTCGGAGGGATATGTACGCAGTTTGCTAGCCACTCCCTCCTGCCACTCAAGCCACCATGGCTACGTTCTATTTTTATCACACTAGCTCCATGAGAATTAGTGCATGTATTTCTCCTCAAGCTGGAAACTGCACCCGTAGCTCGAAGTGCAAACATACCCTGAGTAGTGAAGTACTTAGTGTCTTGTATCTCGACTAGTTGAGAATAAATCTTTACAGAATGTACTACAAACCAACTGAAGAAACCTCTGAAAAGTAAATTTGCTATAAACCTTTTTATTCCAATTCCTAGCTAAGGGTTAGATTATGTCTCCCAATCAATGGGAGTTGCATGTTCCAATAGAACATAATTTTGTCCTAATATTTTTCCCCCCAAGCAATGGTAAGCAATGAAAGGATTAGTTTTCAATAAATATGTACTATAGATAGGTGCTTGCAAGAAAATGATGAAAGCACCTTTACTTTAACAAACCTCCTGTGAACGTCATAAAACCTAAACAATATTTTTGTGGTGAAACTGTTATTTCAAAGTTGACTCTGTACATGACTTTTTGGATTAAATTAAGTTTATTTGAAGGTTTCAGTACACCTGCTTAGTTCTCTGGAGCTCAAACCCACATATATCTGTCTAACAAATAACCCCTAACATTTCTATTATTAGATAAGAGAAAAATATTTTGTTTTTTGTTAATTTGTTTGCTTTGTGCATTTAATGGCATTTTGTGTATAGCCAATTTCATTGTTCTGCCTGTCTACTGAGTCAGATTCATAGATTCATAGATTCTAGGACTGGAAGGGACCTCGAGAGGTCATCGAGTCCAGTCCCCTGCCTGCATGGCAGGACCAAATACTGTCTAGACCATCCCTGATAGACATTTATCTAACCTACTCTTAAATATCTCCAGAGATGGAGATTCCACAACCTCCCTAGGCAATTTATTCCAGTGTTTAACCACCCTGACAGTTAGGAACTTTTTCCTAATGTCCAACCTAGACCTCCCTTGCTGCAGTTTAAACCCATTGCTTCTGGTTCTATCCTTAGAGGCTAAGGTGAACAAGTTTTCTCCCTCCTCCTTATGACACCCTTTTAAATACCTGAAAACTGCTATCATGTCCCCTCTCAGTCTTCTCTTTTCCAAACTAAACAAACCCAATTCTTTCAGCCTTCCTTCATAGGTCATGTTCTCAAGACCTTTAATCATTCTTGTTGCTCTTCTCTGGACCCTTTCCAATTTCTCCAAATCTTTTTTAAAATGCGGTGCCCAGAACTGGACACAATACTCCAGCTGAGGCCTAACCAGAGCAGAGTAGAGCGGAAGAATGACTTCTCGTGTCTTGCTCACAACACACCTGTTAATACATCCCAGAATCATGTTTTCTTTTTTTGCAACAGCATCACACTGTTGACTCATATTTAGCTTGTGGTCCACTATAACCCCTAGATCCCTTTCTGCCGTACTCCTTCCTAGACAGTCTCTTCCCATTCTGTATGTGTGAAACTGATTTTTCCTTCCTAAGTGGAGCACTTTGCATTTGTCTTTGTTAAACTTCATCCTGTTTAACTCAGACCATTTCTCCAATTTGTCCAGATCATTTTGAATTATGACCCTGTCCTTCAAAGCAGTTGCAATCCCTCCTAGTTTGGTATCATCCGCAAACTTAATAAGCGTACTTTCTATGCCAATATCTAAGTCGTTGATGAAGATATTGAACAGCGCCAGTCCCAAAACAGACCCCTGCGGTACCCCACTCGTTATGCCTTTCCAGCAGGATTGGGAACCATTAATAACAATTCTCTGAGTATGGTTATCCAGCCAGTTATGCACCCACCTTATAGTAGCCCCATCTAAATTGTATTTGCCTAGTTTATCGATAAGAATATCATGCGAGACTGTATCAAATGCCTTACTAAAGTCTAGGTATACCACATCCACAGCTTCACCCTTATCCACAAGGCTCATTATCCTATCAAAGAAAGCTATCAGATTGGTTTGACATGATTTGTTCTTCACAAATCCATGCTGGCTGTTCCCTATCACCTTACCACCTTCCAAGTGTTTGCAGATGATTTCCTTAATTACTTGCTCCATTATCTTCCCTGGCACAGAAGTTAAACTAACTGGTCTGTAGTTTCCTGGGTTGTTTTTATTTCCCTTTTTATAGATGGGCACTATATTTGCCCTTTTCCAGTCTTCTGGAATCTCTCCCGTCTCCCATGACTTTCCAAAGATAATAGCTAGAGGCTCAGATACCTCCTCTATTAGCTCCTTGAGTATTCTAGGATGCATTTCATCAGGCCCTGGTGACTTGCAGGCATCTAACTTTTCTAAGTGATTTTTAACTTGTTCTTTTTTTATTTTATCTGCTAAACCTACCCCCTTCCCATTAGCATTCACTATGTTAGGCATTCCTTCAGACTTCTCGGTGAAGACCGAAACAAAGAAGTCATTAAGCGAGAAAAACAAACAAACGAGGCACAATAATGGCATATATATTTATATACAGCAAAACAAGCAAAATCCCATCAGGGTAGGATGGCCAGCCAAGCAGTTCCAAGTATTAGATGTCCAGCTTGCTGAAATCCAAAACTCTTAGTCACCTACCTAAAATCTCCACCTACCTAAAATTCCATTCACGGGGCCTGTGGTAGTCTGGGGCTGGCTCTCCTTCATGGTCCACACCAGCCCACAGACCTCAGGGTTTGGTGTTTTTTTGGGGTTTTTTTTGCTTTCCTCTGGTATACCCAGTTGATCCAGCAAGCAAACCATGCTACAACGGAAAGCATTTAGCCTGAGCCCACCCCACAGAATCACACAGGGTTCAGAATCTCCATGTAGGGAACCCAGAAAAAAAGTAAAAGAAGGATCTTTGGACAGAGTCCCTAGGCTACTGCTCCTGGGCTTTAAGACACAGCTGTCTACCTTTTAGTTTTAATTCCATTCCTGAACTAGAGTTCACTACCTGTGAAGTTAGGATGACCCATTTACTCCAGGGCATATCCTGCACAATTCCTATGCCCTTTCATGAGTACAGTTACGTTAACAATCTGTTAGCATTTATACAGTCAGAACAAAAGCAACAAAATGCAGCATTCGTAACTATGAATAAGTAACGTAAATGAGGCTCTCTCAATCTGGCTTGTCACCTATAGAGGGAGCAGAAAGTTCCACCCTCTAAGCCTTCTAGCTCTGGGGGGCTTACATTAAAAACAAATGCCACTGGTATCACAATCTGAAAGGTGCAGAGAGATTCAGCTTCATAGTCTATTTTCTGTTTGTGACATACAGGTATTGAAGCTAGAAGACTATTTTTCTCACTGCTGAAATACCATCCTATATACATGTGTGCCAGGTTGTTTCATATTTTGCAATAGATGTCAGTAACAAATCTATAGCTCAAATCCACCAGAAGCCAAATTACCTCTTACTTGATTTGCTCAATATTTATTTCAATTGTATTAGACCTTCTGATACAAAGATATTAAATCTTAACAGTTTAATGTTTTCTTACTGAAAATGATCACATTGTTTAATATTACTAGTGGTAAAATATTTTTCTACAACTCTATTATCTTTAGCTTTTTCCACCCTCACTCTTTTGGGTTACACTTACCCATCTCCCACAGGACAACATCTAATTGCTCCTTGACTGACCTTCTGCCTTGTCCCAACAACTTTGCCCCAGAGGTCATTTCACCAATCCATTATTCTTAAAGAGAGAAGAGAGTGCTTCCTAATGTAGAAGCTTCTGTTCCTGTTACTGCTCAATTGATTAAAAGGGAGTGATTCATAGCTAATGACCATCTTCTAACAAATATCCGGTGGCAAAGCTTTTATTAAAACAGTGATTTAAAAAACAAACACAGAGGTATGTTAATTTTCAGAACCAGAAAAGGTTACAACTGGCTCTTTAATGGCAAATTAAATCCCGTACTATATTGTCATGTATTCTCCTCATTGCCAAATGTGGTTTTCCAATGAATGACTACTCCAACATAAAAATCTGCCTTCAAAAAATTATAGCAAGGTAGAAGCTATCTTAAACTGTGTGATCTTTGTAGGAAAACAAGAACAAAAATGCTGTTTCTTTTAATTAAGAGACTATTTAAGTTCAAAAATTTATGGACAAATTTTGTTCACACATGTACCCTGTAAATCAGGACAGAATTGGTCCTTAACAGTGTTCCTTGGCTGAGTTTCCTCAGTAGGGGTCTAATCCAATGCCCACTGAAATAAACGGAAAGACTCCCACTGAATTCAAGGGGCATAGGATTAGACCCTATGGTTTAGGTAATTTGAAACTTTAACTGCAGATGTTTAATTAATTGTTCTGGTTGCAGAAACTGAAGCTGCTAATAAAGAGCCAAATTCAACTCTGAAATATACCTAGTTAAATTTGGAGTGACTCCATTTTGAAAAAAGGCAAGGGGCTGCTGCTGTGTAGCAATGCAGCCCCACGTCTGCCAGCACCCAGATCGCCCTCAGCCTCTTCTGGGTGCTTAGCAGACAATACTGGGCGATTGGCAGAAAATAGCATACTATGACTGATAGCCATCATCATCGAGACAGTTGCATGTCTGCCCAGGTGCCCATGATTGACAGCCACTGCAGTACGATGACAATGGTTACCAGTCGTAATATACCATCTTCTACCAAAAGGCAAGGGGCTGGTGCAATGCAGCCCTACGGCTGCCAGCCCTATGGCTACCAGTCATGCTGCACCGTCTAAGGCATCCTCAAGGAAATGTGTTTTGAGAAGAGATTTGGAGGAGAAAACAGAGGTTGTTTGATGCACAAGATTTTCAAACAATTGACTCTTTAACTTGGATTTCAAGTAGTAGCCAGTGTCAAAAGTGATAGAAGATAACTAAGGTTGAAATCCTGAACCCAGAGAGGTCAATTGCCGAACACCCATTGACTGCAACAAAGCCAGCATTTCACCCTAAACGACTGCTTCTAATTTGGCTGGTAGTTCCACTATAAACAGTACTATAACACATAATATTCAGTTCTTAAAAATAATCAAAGAAGAGGAGGACTGTTTTGTTTTCCTAAAACATTATATTGAGGTTCCATGTATAAAGGGTTAATCAATTATTAATAGTTGTTTTACTATACAGTTAATCAATTGCTATAGATTGGTATAAAGTCCAACAGATAAACTGGTTGCTAATAACAATGTCTTATAAATCCTTCTACTGATGCATTTATAGCCACTGATACATATGCTACTTGTGTCTGTGACATGCCTATAACATATAATCATTTTATAAACCCTTTGTAAACCATTTATACATGAAACCTCAATATAAAGTATGACCAAAAACCCCTCAACTGCAATGCCAGTACATTTTATCTGTAGTTCATCCTGTGAAGCATTTCAAAGGCATGATTTGTCTGGGAGTACAGTGCCAGTTTTGTTCCTTTGTGGGAGTTTTTGCTCTAATTTTATTCATTTGTGTAGTTTTCCCTTTACAAATACATCACTCACTAAACTATTAAAAGCAATATTTGCAGAAGGTCTTTAAAATAATGACAAATAACAAACAATCATTTAAAAAAACAGTAACCATTCATCAAAATTACAAACTAGAAGTGTATTTCCTCCAACTAATACATGGGCCACTTCACCCTGGCATAGATAAATCATGAATCAGCCAAGGGGTTAGTTAGTGCTGCTGGTTTCTGCTGAATTGAAAAGCAAAGAGGCTTTCTGAAAGATACATTTCCTGAACAAACAGGGATAGTGGGATTTATTTATGCTTTAAATGTTGAAGCCTTTGCCCTGAGATAAAGATAAAAGGATGGAAATATATTTGTCCTGATGTCCTAGTGGAAACTGTTCAGAGCATGGTATTCCCAATTTTATAGGCCAGTGGAGACAGGAAAAAAGATTTCTGTGATGTTTGTAGTGATACAGTCCACAGAAAAAACCCTTCCTATGAACAAGCAGAGAGAGCAGAGACTAGTGCTAAAGCAAACAATGAAACAAGCCCTTGTGTCCTACATACTGACAAAATTGTAGGCACAGGGATTAAAATGTTTCATCCCAAGTATCCAGTATCTCCCAGAAGGACTAGAATAAGAGGAAATAGGAAGCATGAGGTTAAGAATTTAGTGAGATTGGAGAGATAGTCAAAGACTTGGATGGATTAGATTGTCTGCAACTGATTACTAGGAGGATGTCCCTAAGGTCTCCACAACATCAGCACTAGAGAACTTTTCTGCAGTCGAGAAGTGGAGTAACCGGTGTGATGAGTCATGAAATGTGTGTGTGTGTGTGAGAGAGAGTAATATAGATGTATACATGGACTTTCAAAAGTTACAAGTAACTTTGGGTGTTTCCACTTTTAGGGTACCCTATTTGACATCTTAAAGTGAGCTGATTTTCAAAATGTGCTGAGTACCCACCCTCTGAAAATCAGGCCCCTTTAAGGGGTCTTACGTTGGGATCGCAAAAACTTGAAACACCCTAAATTACTAGTCACTTTGAATATCTTGACCATATAGATATACATATATTAATATGTGTAAATAAATTATGAATGAGAGAAAAATCTGAGAAAAGAAGGAAAAACAAGGAAATAGAAAATCTAGCCTGAAAAGAATAGTCACAGATCAAAGATATAAAATGTAAAGTGACATTATTTTGCATTTCAATAAATGCTGTGACACAGTAGGACTAATGTTGTTTCACCAGATCCTGAGAGAGAGATTCAAGGAGGAAGGAACCAAATGCCGTAATTGTTTAAGGCTATCATTCTAATATAGTCTTAAAGTTAGAGGTTAACAGGACTTTAAGAAAAAATGGGCCTGAGCCACAAATTTGGAATGCGAATCCAGAACCAAGCTTTCTAAAAATTAAGGTGGGTTTGGATCTAAATTTTTGGCTCAGCCCCATTTCTAAGCACTGGTCTTCACTACAAGATCGACACTACTGCAATCGATGCAGCAGGGATCAATTTAACAGGTCTAGTGAAGGCCTGCTAAATTGATGGCAGAGTGCTGTCCTGTCGACCCTGGTACTCCAGCTCTCCGAGAAGAGTAAGGGAAGTTGACCGGAGAGCGTCTCCTGTTGATGCAGCCCAGTGAAGACACTGGGGTAAGTCGACCTAAGCTATGTCGACTCCAGCTATGTGAATAACGTAACTGGAGTAGCATAACTTAGGTCAACCTACCCCCGTAGTAAAGACAAGCCCTCAGTATAAGTATCTGATGTTTTTTGGGTTAATTTGGGTTTTTGCTTTTAATTTGCATTAACACACTATTCAAGTAAATGATGCTACTGTGCCTGCAATACCAAAGCAGGTGCCAGAGGAAGCATGGTGTTTGTGTCAGCATTTGTCTTCCCATGTTACAATACACAATAAAATATAATCACCATCATATATTCTATATATGATATCAACCCAACATTACCAAGGCCCCAATCCTGCAAACATTTCTGCACATATTAGATTTGTAGACGAGTAGTCCCACTGAGGGGACTTCTTGTGTGTGTAAAGTTTAGCATATGCATAAGCGTTTGCAGGATTAGGCCCAAGTCACAAATATCCCAAACTCCTTTCATAACCAGTCAATTAAAAATGGAAAATAGAAAATAATCTTCAGACAAAACTTGTCCCACTTGTGAATTACATGCCACTTTAGATTTTGTTTCTCACAGGAGTCTGCTGATTTGTCATCTTCTTTGTGCAATGTCTATTAATCTGAAAGTTTAATTTTGCAAGTACAAAAAGTGAGATCTAAGATGATGTATTAAGGCATATAAGTAATCAGGAAAAAATGCAGTTTAGCCCATGTATTCTCTGGAACTATGTATAAATATTTACAAATTATAGAGTTAAATCCAACTTGTTTTGTAAATGAAATAGATTCTGCTTTTTGATGGGAAACATCAAACTCCAGAGAGCATGGGAGAATGAGGCATGAAACCCTTTTGAAAAGGACTCCCATACTCTTACAAAATCAAGTATTATGCAGTTTTCAACTTTTTGCATATTTTAGTTGTGAATACACCCACACATCCATGCATTCATGGAAGCATCTTTTGCAGAGATTTTTTTTTGCACTTACCAGTTTCTTTGTAAACAATTTAACAAAAAAATAGTTTGCAAGGGACTGCTCTGTACAAATGAGAGCACATCTGTGGCACAGGCAGTAAAAGTCAACAGTTAATTAATTGTTAAGGGCTTTGGTCATCTAAAACTTTGGCTCTGTATGTACTGTATGAATCATGGTTTGTGATCCCTAATTTCCAAAGAAGTCAACATTTGGCCCTCCATTTCAGCCCTTTCCCTCCTTCCCATTATCATCCCTCCCCATACACACCCACGCCCAATTGTGAAGAAGCTAAAAACAATGGCCATATATGGAAAATGGTCAATTCATACATCAGTGAACTGTACTGAGCATGATCAATGAATACTGTAGTCTGAGATATAGAGCTCTCTCCCAGGCTGATTTAAATAACTCCCTGATAGAAGAGCCTTTAAAAAAAGAAACAAAATGTTAACACACCAAAAAGAAAGACAAAAAAGAGGAAAAAATAAAACAAAATAAAGCCAGTAAAAGACTATGTGCAGTTTTTAAAGAAATTGTAGCTTGCCTTTAGCTACTCAGTATAAATCAATGGCTTCCAGTTACAGAAATCAGAATTTGATTCAATCAGTCTGTTGCTATGTGATAACTAGCATGTTGAAAAACGACATCTCACAAACTGTGAGCCTTGTCACATCACTTTGATCTCTGAGACCCCAGATCTATGGGGAATACAATAAAATCTTCCACAGCTTCTGGTGACTTGCTCAGTTGCATTTGTTGAGGAAAGATCTACAGCATGTAGTGTGTATGGATGCCATTTTTTTGTTTTTGTTTTTTGTTTTTTTTTACACAATGGATCCAGCCGTTAGCAAAAACAGGCCAAACTCTACAATCTTTACTCAAGCAAAACTCCTATTGAAGCCAATGGCAGTTGTGCTTGGATAAGGAATGACAAACAGCTGCATGTTTTACAATAATAAACTTAAAACTGCATTTTAATCTGCAAGATACCCTTTGTCCAAAGGAATTCCATGTGCTTACCAGAAGCCTGCTAACAGCAACTAGTGAAAAACTGTAACAGGCTGGCTGACCTTTTAAGGCAAGCTGGTCTCACCTTTGCCCATGACTTAGCAGCTATCCCTCAGCCTCACTGATGAGGGCTAATTAACAACATAAGGGCTAATTAGTGACCCCCAGCTGGGGGTAATGGGGCTTAATTAGAAAGACTGACACCCCAGTTGTGGTGGTGAAGCAGGGAGAGTACTACTTTGATGGAGCTGGGAAGTCAGTAGGGTGGAAAACCCTCGGAGGAGGAACAAGGAGAGTCCCACTCTGGGAAAAGCCTGAGGAAGTCAGGTTGAGAGATCCACAGGGAACAGAGGGAGGAGCCCTGAGCTAGGCCTACAAAGATAAGGAAATAAAAGAGAAGCCCAGGAGATGCCCAAAGGCTATTAATTATAAGAGACATTTTGCAGCAGGCAGATCCCTTGGGAAAGCTGTAGGAATCTTTGGGAAAGGGAGGCAGTAGGGGACTCCTTCTGGAGAAGAAGCAAGGTGAGAGAAGCCCTGCAGTTGCCAGGAGAAGGGGTCAAGAATCAGAGGACTTTAGTGGAGCCTGAGAGAGGCAGATCGGCAATTAGTTTGGGTATTTGAGTTGGACCTTTACTTACCCCAAAAAGGGAATGAACCATTGTGTGAGTTGGCCAGAAGGAAGCGTCACAGAAGATCCAGCGAGTGAGTCTGGGGAAGAGGCTGGCTGGGAATGGTCATGGTGGCTGAGAAAGTGGCCGCAAGGGAGGGTATGAGAGGCAAAGTGCCTATAAGGTGTGTCTAGGTTGGGGGGAGGGTGCCCTTGAGGTGAGGACACGGGTTTACAAACACCTAGCAATACTATCCAGTAATTAAAGTTGACACAGCTGAAACAAAACATAAACCCACAAATAGCCCTTCCTCATAACAAACAAGAAATAAAACAATCAATATAGGATAAAGGAAACAACAAGGAAACAAAAACATCTTGAATTTCTCCCCGAAAGGTTCCACAGATGTGCATGTACCCATGTAAGATAAGTAGAAATAGCATGTCATGGACCCTCAACAAAGAAGCTCCGTTCCCCAATCCTTTTGAGATTACACAAAGATACAATCAACATTTCCAACCCTGTTGATCTTAACCGCCCTTCTGAGTCACAGGAAATCAGACATCCCTCCTGTAGATCAGTGCTATATTATTTAAGGTTATGAATACTCATATTTATATTCTGTAGGGGCAGAATCTATGGTAGAGCTCAGCCAATCATAGTCACTGCGATACAAAGAAGGGGGAGCAACTCTTTCTAACCCTCCCCCTTTTATGCCACTGAGGGCCAGATCTTCTATGTTTGGCTCCTATTTGCTTTTAGAGGCAGAGTGTAGCATGGAGCCCAAAGTGTTTAACCTAGCCTAGATGTCACAAAGGTATTGGCTGAAGATGGACTAGCTGACCTAATAGATCTTTTCCATCTTGAATTTTCATGTTTTTATGGCTTAATGGGGCAAGGTCCAAATCTCGGGAAAAGGTTACAGATTTTAAATTTTTTCAGAGATGAAAAAGCCATTCTTAACCACTGCTGAGGTATGTTCTTTCATGTTCCGCTCACAATCAAAATCACTTTCCAGGCTGCAAACTTTAACCTGTCTGCCAACAGATAGGGTCTCCATTGAACAGTCAAGATACTCTACTACATGCTTCCTTGAAATAATGTGGTAATGATTTCAGGAGACATCACCTAGGATTTCTGGTTTCAAAAATTAGTTACTTTAAAAACAAGATTTTAGCTGCAAGTTGAGAGATCAGGATCCCCTTAGACGATCCTTTGAGAAATGATTTTGGGAGCTTCTCGGTATTGAAGAAAAGATCACATCTTGTTTGACTCACCAGAAGTAAACAAAGCCAACCAAGGAAGCGCTATCTATCCTAGTGCACATGTCCAGCTTTGTTTATTGTAGGACACACAAATAGTCACTTTAAAATAAAAATACCTGTCTGGCTGCTGCTGCAAAGATCACTTGTAAAGAGAGGAATGTCACGGGGAGAACTCTGACCTCTAAACCTGCAACAACAAAAAGGCCAAATTTTCAGAAAGTTATTTTTGAAGTTTAAATAAACCTTGACAGACTCCCCTTAAACTTCTTTTCCAGCGAATAATTTCCAGCTAGGGAAATATTGCTTCCTAGAGAAGATGAAAATATTTCCACTTTCCTTCTGTCTAGTGCAGTATTATAAGATCATTTGACCTATCAGACAGAGTGGAAAATCTCTGTTAAACTCAATGTTATTAGTTGGGTAGTGTTTCACATTTCTCTGTTCTCTGCTCCCTTTTTCTCTCAGCATTTCTTCCTTGTCACGCTGGCTCATTCCCTTTCACAGACTATGTGGAAAAGGTTGAATTATATGTTTACATTTTTCTTTTTAGTCCAACTACAGCATTAAGTGGGAACAGTGACAATACTTTCTTAGGGGAAAATCCTGCCTGGGCATAGAAGGGGTAGGCAGTGGAACACCATGGAGGCTCATGAGTGAGGAATTCTCATTCTCCAAGACACTGCAGTAGTGTCCATGCTGATTATGTCCCACCTCCAACATCTAAAAAATTATAGAGAACCTGAACCTTTTCTTCCTTCATGTTATCCTACCACACATACCCTCTATATAGACCTTAACCAAATTTCAGGAGGGCCAAGGAGCAGTGGGAGAGGGAAAATATATAAGCCCTAGGCTAATTAAGGCATGGTTCCCTATAGACTAGGGAGGATTGTTACAGGTTAATTGAAGCACCTGTAGTCAATTAAGGTCCTGTCAGGAACCTAATAAAACCCCCTGCTTCAGGCAGTTAAGGGAGGAAGAGAAAGGACTGGAGCTTGGAGGTGTGCTGTGAGAGTCTAGCGAACTGAAGTAAGGGAGACCCTGTCCCACTAGGGAAGGGAGATTCCCGTCCCCAGTGTCTAAGGACTGAAGGTACCCCACCCAAGGGGGAAGAAGGTAAGATATGTGGGCAGAGTTATGGTGCGGTGCGTGGTTCCAGCAACCACGCACCGCACCATAACAACTCTAACTCAGGAACCAACCCATGCAACAAACCTCGATGCCAACTCTGCCCACATATCTACACCAGCAACACCATCACAGGACCTAACCAGATCAGCTACAACATCACCGGCTCATTCACCTGCACGTCCACCAATGTTATATATGCCATCATATGCTAGCAATGCCCCTCTGCTATGTACATTGGCCAAACTGGACAGTCACTACGCAAGAGGATAAATGGACACAGGTCAGATATCAGGAATGGCAATATACAAAAACCTGTAGGAGAACACTTCAACCTCCCTGGCCACACAACAGCAGATGTAAAGGTAGCCATCTTACAGCAAAAAAACTTCAGGACCAGACTCCAAAGAGAAACTGCTGAACTCCAGTTCATTTGCAAATTTGACACCATCAGATCAGGATTAAACAAAGACTGTGAATGGCTTTCCAACTACGGAAGCAGTTTCTCCTCCCTTGGTGTTCACACCTCAACTGCTAGCAGAGCACCTCACCCTCCCTGATTGAACTAACCTCGTTATCTCCACACTGATATATACCTGCCTCTGGAGATTTCCATTACTTGCAGCTGAAGAAGTGAGGTTCTTACCCACAAAAGCTTATACTCCCAATACCTCTGTTAGTCTTAAAGGTGCCACAGGACCCTCTGTTGCTTTTTACAGATTCAGACTAACATGGCTACGCCTCTGATACAGATAGAATAGTTATCTTTAAAAATGTGTTACTTCCTTTATGATACCTGAGTTAACTAAATAACTTTGCCTCAGTATTTATATTGTTCAAGGCATTTTCTATAGTATGTATTGGAAAGGAAGAGTCACAGCAATAGTGGCACAGCTCAAGGACTTAACCAGGTATGTTCACAGGCACCATGATAAGCACCTGGCTTTCTGGTGGAGGGGAGGCAACATAAAGACTGAACCTCCCTGATCTCTCTGGAGAACACAACAACAGGACAAAGCTACAGTGTCTCTCTGGATGCTCAACAGGATCAGAAGTCAGGTGATTTCCTTTCCTTACCTGCAGAAGTTGAGATGTGAGGAGTGGGTAAGTAGCATCGTTACAGAGAGGAGACCAGTTTCATTGCCCTCAGGCTGCTCCTCCACTAGAAGAACTTTTGGGAAGCAGGAGTTGAAAAGATCGAGGCAGGCAGAAGAAACTCTGAGAATATAAAAAGATCTTGAAAAGGAAGAATAAAAACGCAGGGGGAGGGCAAATGAGGTACAGAGTGAGGGATTGAACCAGAGTGAAGGAGAGAAGGGCTTCCAATGGAGCCTCTAGAGTCAGTGGAGATTGGAGACAGAACCACTGGCCATCCCATGGTTTGGTGACAACATTCTCTCTCCCCTCCCCCTGCCGCACCAACAGAATATTCCCAGGAAAATGAAGTGAGAAGATCCGTAGTGTATTTGCCTCCCCAGAGCAGAGATCCCTCCTGTGGGGCTCTACTTACTACTTTCTAAAGCATAAATAAGGAACCTGAACTACATAATTTCTATTTGCTACTTTAACTATTTGTCTAGTAACATTAAGCTCAAAGAAGGAGTTTTGTCTGAGGAACACAACCTCCGTTATTAGCACCACATGTTCTGAGATAAAGAAAAGAATCTTTCTTATTTCAGAAATCTCATTTCTGAGTTGCCACCCCAGCCTCTGACTTTTTAACTTCTTTGCCATTTTGAATGGATTTCAAAACAAATCAACAGACACATAGTCTTCGGTTATTTTTGGCTAGTGTTGGATAAATGAATAGTCCAAAAAGTTTCTGACGTTGTGCCAAATGTCCATGTGCCTAAAGCTTAAGAGTCATGTTTTCCAGGAAACCTTGAAGTTTGCTGTGATTTATGCTTTTGATATTGTCATCCATTACTGTATTCAAAGGAGTTGTCTGCATAAAGGTTGATAGAGGGCAGTCAAACCTTTAGCACTGCACAAATTATATCATTAGGTGTCTGCCTATGGGTCGACTTGTTCTCAAGCCCCCAAAACTAAACACAGCTGAGATCTAAATCCTTTGACAAATGAAGGCCCTGTGCAAGGATCACGAATAACATATGGCAAATGGAATTTATAAACACTACCCTGCAGTACAATATACACCTGATAAATGGCAATCTACAATAATACTGTTGAAAAAGACACTTGATGCAAGCCTGATGCATGGCAGAGAAACATTAAGAGAAATTTATAAGACATTTCAAAGCGGACAATGGTTTTGTACAATTGCACTGTCGGCAATTTCTTGTGCCACATAAGGGCTGCATCCTTATTTTCTTGAACAAGGACGTGAAAGAGGATAGTCATTTGGCCTGTCATGCCTTAAGTCTGTGGAGCCACAAGGAAGAAAGGTGGTAATAATTACGGTAGTGTAGACACAGATAGAACAAGAGACACACATAATGGAGATAGGAACAAACACAGGAAGGTTGAAAGGATAGGAATGATGAGGTACTGCTTGAGTTTAATTTTTCAGGTGTATTTGTGGTAATAATAATAAATGTAACACCTTGCATGATTATAGTGCCTTTGTCTTAAGAGGTTCCAAATAATTTTGCAGTTAAATTGAAATATAAATTAAATGCAGGGATCACTTCACAGCCGTCTCTGGGGTGTAACACTTAAGTGAAACAGAGAAACATTGCCCAATGGTTTAGGACAAAAAGTGAAGGATGCTGCATCTGAAATGCCAGAGGGAATTTTTGTACACAAAATATAATTATCCCACTTGGAATTTGCTCAGGACACCAGAGTTAATGCTCCTGCTTTTGTGGAAAGTACCCTGGGATTCTTAATGATCAGAGGCCGTTTCACAGCTCATTAAAAATTGATTTTTGTGGGGGGGGGTATCTGGTTTGTTTTGCTTCAAAGACACCTAAAGTGATCAGTAAACATTGGCCTCTCCTCAGTTACCGGCTAGGGCATTTCAAGCCCAAAGGTAACAACATCTGAGTATATCTGCTCCCAGTGTGATACTCACTGGTAGCAAAACCCACTGACTAGCTACTCAAACCCACCTATAACCCTACTGTTTCAGGCTGCTTCTTTGCTGATTTGGGCTTAAATCAGAGACCCTGTTCCTTTTTGGGATCACGCACCCTGCCTGGATTTGGTCCTTTTATGTTTGCCACTTCTCCTCTGAGGCCCCAATTTAGCTGCACTCTGTCTGCAGCTCTTTAGCAGCTACTCAGTTGCTCCTGCAGCTCCTTGTCCCATTCATAGTAGCCAACGTGTGAAAATTATTTGAGGGACAATTCCCCAAATGAGCCCAGGGGCTGCCAGGTCCCCAGCCTCCAGGACTGTACTCAGCTGTGTGTATTCAGCTGAAATTTTGGTTTAATAAGTTTCCTAATTAGCAAGGGATACCTCCCGATACCTCCTCACAGCAACTTATCTTTATAGTCATGTCAAAAGATCTAAAAATAAGTGATGGAAAACCCCAAAGCGTTTGCAGTTGAGATAAGCCTGATCCAGATACTTATCTGAACCAGTGGAGATTTCCCTGAGATTTCTTCATCACCCTCTTCAGACAGCCTACTCCCCCCTCGCCCCCCCCCCCCCCCGCTTGGATCTGTCTCTCTGATGGAGGCTCACTGGCCAACTATCCCTCCCTCCACGTATGTTCCTAGAGGGATGATAGGTATGTTCCCCACCCTTCTGACACCATCACGGTGCAGCCTCCACTTGCCTTCCTTTTGGGTATGTGGAAGGAGGTTGTCTGCTTCTTCCACCCAATATTTTCTATCCCCCTAATTCATTCCCTGCCCCTGGTGCTGAAAATACGTGGGGCAGGGATATGTCTTCCCCTGTCTTTGTTGCTCACCCCAATCAGTCAGTTCAGCTCTGGGCAGGGTGACTGATGTTTTTCTGTTCTGCTCTGCTCTGTACTCGCTGTAGGTGGCTCAGCAAAGAGAACCTGTTGGCTTCTTGCCCTACTGGCCACACACTGACATTGCAGTTTTAAACTACTCAGTCAGCAACGGAGCTGGAATTTTGGCCACATCTGTGAACTATGGAGCTGGCTGAAAACTACAATGTGTAGTTCATTGGTTTTTTGTGAAAATCAGGGACAAATTTTACCTGAGAAATTTTCATTAAAAAAGTTCCCATTTTTCAACCAGCTCTAGAGAGACTAGCCTGCACCAGAGACTAGCCTGCAAAACCCATCATCTGAATTCCTCTGCCCTGCTGTAGTAGCCAGTTGCTCCTTCACAGTTCCTGGCTCCTACTTACAGCCTGTGGGATAGTCCCACCATCTTTGTTTTAGTTCCTTCCTAGCTTCCTGCTCTTGGCAGCTCCTCGCAATGCTCTGGGTTCTCTCCCCTCCCTAAGCTACCTCACATGATCCCTCAGCAGCATCTTTTGGCCTCTGTCTGGGTCTGTTCTATTAACTGCCCATCATTTTCTCCTGAAGCTAAAATGTAATATTTTGAAGTAGTAGTGTGAATTTATCAAATACTCCATGAGCACCTTATACTTGGTATATACTGGTACCTCTAGTCACAATTGTCCTGCATGGAGTACATTATGTAAGAGCCTTATCAAGAAATATAGACATTGTTTGAAATTTAAGAAAAGATGTATATTTAAATAATAATGACTAAACAGATGGCATTTCCTGGAAGTTAATGACTGTCTAGAACAGGTTTTTAACCAAGTTAGTGATTAATTACTAGGCGACGCCCATTCCAAACATCGTTATTGCAATTATAAACTGTGCAAAATTAAGTGAAGAAAACAAAAAGAATGTTTTGAATAGTTACACATGAACTACACATTGTCATCAATATAGTGTTATATTTACAGTATAAGTCTTATGAATTAAAGATCATGCAAGCCTTCTGTGTACAGTGCTCCCATTGACTTATAGTGGAACCTGCAGGACCCCACTTGATATGCCCTTCCAGCTTGAGTGTGAACCACTGATAACTACTCTTTGGGAACGGTTTTCCAACCAGTTATGCACCCACCCTATAGTAGCTCCATCTAGGTTGTATTTCCCTAGTTTTCTTATGAGAAGGTCATGCGAGACAGTAACAAAAGCCTTACTAAAGTCAAGATATACCAGGCCCTGGTGACTTGAAGACATCTACCTTGTCTAGGTAATTTTTAACTTGTTTCCCTATTCTAGCCTTTGATTTCACTTTCACTGGCATTCACTATGTCAGACTTCCAATTGCTACTAACGTTTTTTGGTGAAAGCTGAAACAAAAGTCATCTAGCACTTCTGCCATTTCCACGTTTTTTGTTGTTCCCAACTTCCCCATTGAGCAGGGCCGGCTCCAGGCACCAGGCAACCAAGCACATGCTTGGGGCGGCATCTGGTAAGGGGCGGCCAATCTTGGGATGGCGGGGGGCAGGACGGCGCGGCATTCCGCGGCGTGGGGTGCTCCGCCGGCGTGGCGCGCGGTGCTCAGGGAGGGGTTCCGCCGGCGTGGCGCGTGGCGCTCAGGGAGGGGTTCCGGCGGTGCGGTGCTTGGGGTGGGGGTGGGCTCCGGCAGCATGGCGCTCGGCAGGGGTGCGGTGCGGGGTGCAGCACTGTGGGGGGTTTCCAGCGGCGCTCGGCACGGGGGGGGGGGGCGGCTCGGCGGGGCGGCGCTTTTTTTTTTGCTGCTTGGGGCAGCAAAAAAGTTAGAGCCAGCCCTGCCATTAAGTAACAGGCCTACCCTGTCCTGGGTCTTCCTCTTGCTTCTAATGTATTTGTAGACTGTTTTCTTGTTACCCTTTATGTCTCTAGCTAGTTTGATCTTGTTTTGTGCCTTGACCTTTCTAAATATAACATACTTGTGTTATTTGTTTATATTCATCCTTTGTAACTTGACCCACTTTTTGTAGGACTCTTTTTTTGATTTTTTTGGTCATTAAAGATCTCCTGGTTAAGCCAGGGTGATTCTCTTGCCATACTTCCTATCTTTCCTACACAGTGAGTTTGCTCTTGTGCCCTTAATAATGTCTCTTTGAAAAACTGCCAACTCTCTTGAACTGTTTTTTCCCTTAGACTTGTTTCCCATGGGACCTTACCTATCAAATCCCTGAGTTTGCTAACGTCTCCCTTCTTGAAATCCATTATCTTTATTGTGCTATTTTCCTTTCTACCATTCCTTATAATCATGAACTCAATCATTTCATAATCACTTTCACCTAAGCTGCCTTCGACTTTCACATTCTTAAACAGTTCCTCCCTATTTGTCAAAATCAAATCTAGAACAGCCTCTCCCCTAGTAGCTTTCTCTACCTTCTCAAATAAAAAATTGTCTCCAATACATTCCAAGAACTTGTTGGATAATCTGTGCCCTGATGTATTATTTTCCCAACAGGTGTCTGGGTAGCTGAAGTCCCCCATCAACCCCCAAATCCTGTGCTTTGGTTGATTTTGTTAGTTGTTTAAAAAAAAGTCTCATCTACCTCTTCCTGGTTAGGTGGTCTATAGTAGATCCCTACTATAACATCATCCTTGTGGGGTTTTTTTTTTTTTTTTTTTTTTTTTTTTTTAGTTTTATCCTTACCCAGAGACTTTCAACAAGTCTGTCTCCTATTTCCATCTCAGCCTCAGTTCATGTGTATACATTTTTCATATATAAGGAAACACCCCCTCCATTTCCCCCTTGCCTGTCCTTCCTGAGCAAGCTGTACCTGTCTATAGCAATATTCTAGTCATGCGTATTATCCCACCAGTCTCTGTGATGCCAATTGTCATAGTTGTGTTTATTAACTAGCATTTCAAGTGCTTTCTGCTTATTCCCCACACTTCTCACATTAGTATATAGATATCTAAGATACTTATTTGATTTTCCCTCTATGTTCTCTCTTGTCTCTCCAATCCCTGCTGTAACAGTCCATGCTCCTTCCAGATTCCGACCCTTCTCCCAGGTCTCCATGTTTTTAACTTACCTGCGTTCTTCTTGAACTAGAAGGCCCTGTCACCCTATTATACTCTAGCATGTATAAGTAATAGCCAACATGAATTTGTCAAGAACAAATCATTCCAAACCAATCTAATTTCCCTCTTTGACAGAGTTACTGGCCTAGTGGATGGGGGAAGCAGTAGACTTGATACATCTTAATTTTAGTATGGCTTTTGACCCAGTCCCACAGGACCTTCTCATAAGCAAACTAAGGAAACTTATCTAGATGAAATTACTATAAGCTGGGTGCACAACTGTTTGGAAGACCATACTCCAAGAATAGTTATCAATGGTTCGGCGTCAAACTGCAGTGGTCTGTCCTGGGACTGGGACTATTCAATATTTTCCTTAATATGACTTGGATAATGTAGTGGAGGGTGTGCTTATAAAATTCACAGATGACACAAAGCTGGTTGGGGTTGCAAGCACTTTTGGGATGGGATTAGAACATTACCTTGACAAATTGGAGAATTGGTCTGAAATCAACAAGGATATGTGCAAAGTATTACACTTAGGAAGGACAAATCAAATGCACAGCTACAGAATGGGAAGTAACTGGGTGGTAGTGCTTCTGAAAAGGATCTGGGGCTTATAGTGGATCATAAATTGAATATGAGCTAATAATGTGATGTAGTTGCAAAACAAAGCTAATATTGTTCTGGGATATATTAACAGAAGTGTTGTATGTTACATTGAGGTTAGATATTAGGAAAAACTTTCCAACTATAAGGATAGTTAAGCTCTGGAATAGGCATCATTGGAGGTTTTTTAAGAACAGGTTGGACAAACACTTGTCAGGGATGGCCTAGGTTTACTAGGTCCTGCCTCAGTGCAGGGGGCTGGTCTAGATGACCTTTTGAGGTCCCTTCCGACCCTACATTTCTGTGATTCTAAGCAGAAATCACTGGGGGAAATTCCATGGCCTGTTTCACAAGTCAGACTAAATTACCACAATGGTCCTTTTGGGCCTTAAAACTATTAATATGTGCAATATATGCACATATATACACTTTAATTATTTTTATGTAGGTAACATAGGTTCCAGCTAACTCCATTTACCCCTACAGACATCATTAAGTGGCTGATTTCTTACAGGCATCACGGCAGAGGTGGATTTGAAGGGGAAGGTAGTGGCCTTATGTAGCTGTTCAGGGAGCACATGCCATGCATAGGAGTAATTCTTACTCACATGAATAATCCTAACCCACACAAGTAGTCCTTTTCACTTCAGTGGGACTCTTCATATGAGTAAAGCTTTTCAGGATCAGGCCCTAAATGTAGTTAACAGCTTGGAGTGAATCCCAAACTCTGAACATGTCTTCCATGCATGTTTTCCTTTAGTTTATTCCTGGCTTTGTATCACTACATTTTCTTCACAGGAAACATCTATGTTAAACATCACTGTCAAATCCAAGACAAGAGACACATTCAAAAGCACATCGAGGTTTTTTTTTTTTGTTACTATAAGTTGCCCACAGAGGGTCCCTTCATTCTGTTTGCTTGTTCCACTGTGTAATAGCTCAACTCGAGTATCAACAAGATAAGCTTTTAAAAGCAGAATATTCCCAGCTGTTGTGGTCAGACAGCAGCAGGTTCCTATCTGAGGACAGGAGAACAATCCAATGCACCCGTGGCAATGGCAGCGTCTGGAGGAAGCATGTGTTCTCTGTACACAGTAGCGAAGGATCCAATAGACAGCAATTAGCACCAGCAGAATGAAGATGAACAGTCATATACATAACCTTAATAAAAATGTCACAGAAGAGAAGTTTCACTATGGATCCATGTCAAGCCTTCTTTGTAGGAGAGAGAGAACTGTATTTCTTTATTCTGTTTTGCATTCATTTACATCCATATTTTTGACTTACTTAGGCACATGTTTTTTGCTGCCATATCATCCCTTTGATGTTTTATTTATTTTGTCATAGAACATTTTCACCATCAAAAAGCCCAGCATTCAAAGCAGTACAGTTCCATCATTTTACACCTACTTTTTTTCTAGCCCAACATAATCACCTGAATAGATAATTTATGTAGGATTAATTAATCCATTTGCTGTCCAAAGGACCACCACCAGTTTTTGCAAGGATTTCCCCCCTTGAAACCAATGTATAGGATGGACCTGAAAATCTTTCTCTCCGGGTTGCTAGTTGAGTTCTAGAGCATGACAAAGATGATAAACCTCATCCCTGGTAAGCATAACTCTTGAAATACCCTCTGGGCACTAATAAGGAATAGTTTTAATGCCATGCTGGCAGTGCCCTTTTTACCATCTCAGCTCAAGACAAGTCCCATGACTGTAAGCTGAAAGGGAAAATGATTAAAGGACAATTATACCATGGAGGAAAATTACTGTGTGGGACATGTTGCTTTTTTTTTATAGTTATTCTCTTATAGTCATTTCCTTTACTTAGTTTGCTAGTCAAAAGAGAACTTTTCTAATTGCTAGCACTATGCAAACTGCATTAGGGATCTGAAAATCAACCAGGGTTCGTTCTGCCTCTTATATCATTGCTAGTAATAAAGATTCCATTTCAAAACTTAGCTGAGAATTTTGTTAATGATGCACAAGGCAGAAGAAACAACTTGCTGTCCTTTATCTGTGCTGGTCCTACAATACCAAATGCAACAATAGTAAAAACTTGATTGTGTCAATAAAGTAAATAGCTATGATTTGAAGACTACAGAGGATAGATAAATTGCATAAGAAGGTGCCATTTTACACTGGGCTTGATCCTTCCAACACTTAAATACGTGCATACATACATAAGCTAAACAAGCTAAATTGTGACTTAATTGGCATCACAGACACTTGGTGGGATCAATCTCATGACCAGAATATTGGTATAGAGAGGTATCACTTGTTCAGGAAGGAGAGGCTGGGAAAAATAGGGAGGAGGTATTGTATTATACATCAAGAATATATTCACTTGTTCTGAGGGCCAGAAGGAGGTGAGAGGCAGACCAGTTGAAAGTCTGTGGGTGAGGAGGTAAAAAATAGGGGTGACATGGTAGGGGGTCTACTATAGATTGCCAAATCAAGAAGGGGAGGTGAAAGAGACATTTCTAGAGCAAATAACAGAAATATCCAAAACACAGGAACTGGTAAGACTGGGGGACTTTAACTCCCCAGACATCTGCTGAAAAAGTAATACAGCAAAACACAATTTCCAGTAAGTTCTTGGAATGTATTGGGGGCAACTTTTGTTTCAGAATGTGGAGGAAGTAACTAGGGAGACAGCGAGTGGAGAGTATGCTTATAAAATTTGTAGATGACACCAACGTGAGAGAGGTTGCAAGCACTTTGGAGGACAGGATTAGAATTCAAAACAACCTTGACAAATTAGCGAATTGGTCTGAAATCAACAAGATGAAATTCAAGAAAGAGAAGGAAAAATCAAATGCACAACTACAAAATGGGAAATAACTAGTTAGGCAGTAGTACTGCTGAAAAGGATCTGGGGATTATGGTGATTCCAAACTGAATATGAATCAATGTGATGCAGGTGTGAAAAAGGCAAATTATTCTGGGGTGTATTAATAGGAGTGTCATATGTAGGACACAGGAAGTAATTGAACTGCTTTCCTTGGCACTGATGAGGCCTCAGCTGAAGTACTGTGTTCAGTTCTGGGCATTGCATTTTAAGAAGGATGTGCATAAATTGGAGAGTCCAGACAAGAGCAGCAAAAATGATAACAGTTTTAGAAAACCTGACCTGTGAGGAAAAGTTTTAAAAAACTGGGCATATATAGACCTAAGAAAAGACTGAGGGAGGTCCTGATAACTGTCTTCAAATATATTATAAAGAGATGGTGATCAGTTTTTCTCCACATCCACTGTAGGTAGGACAAGAAGTAATGGGCTTAATCTGCAACAAGGGAGATTTAGATTAGATTTTAGGAAAAAACTAACTATTGGGGAGTTAAATTCTGGAATAGGCTTCCAAAGGAGGTTATGGAATCCCCATCAATAATAGCTTTTAAGAACAGGTTGGACAAGCACCTGTCCATGATGGTCTAGGCTTACTTGGTCGTGCCTCAGCATAGGAGGACTGGACTTGATGACCTCTTGAGGTCCCTTTCAGCCCTACATTTCTATGCTATGCATAAAGTCATTAGCATATGTGCTAATATTTGCTATAACAGCATCTTACAGATTAGGAAAAGGAAGAATTCCAAATGAAAAAGAGTTTGGAATTCTTCAGCCTTCTGTGCGGTCCTTTTTCTGCTAAAACTGTCTAATGTCTACAAGGCCATGGAAGGGAGTGAACGGAAGGACCCATGATTCAATCCCTGAAATACTTGTGCCAAAAAAACAAATTTAACAAATCTTTACTTAAAAAATGAAAACATTATCTCATCAAGCAAGGCAGCACATAGTAATACCCATAGGAATAGAAGTGTAGACAGTACACTCTGGTATGACATCCCATCTTCTTCCTAGTTAACTTGGGTGATGACAGCAATCCACTTGCAATATGCATCGAACCCTGAATAGCCTCTTCTAACTGTGCTCACTTCTGTTCACATAGCTATATATCCCTATAAACAGAAGAGAAATGCATGGCTACAAAAATTATCTTTGACAATTTTAACTGTACTGAGTAATGAATCGGTTTTGGATCAAAAGCAATAGAAGTTTCTCTCTCTCTCTCCTCTCCCCCTCTTACTACCCACTCCGTCTGTGATATGGACATTAACTCATGGGGACTATTGACTTAACATGATTAAAGGGATGGCTGTTTTGCATCAGTATGCCTAAAATCCTTTTTATTATCTTCCATATGTCAAAGTTTGATAAGGAGGAAAAAGGATGAAGCTATTTATAATTCAGAATGACTGTTACCAAAAAGTATTTAAAACCAAATCACAGTAAGTCAGAGTTTACAGTTAAATCAGCTCAAATGAAAGACATCACTTTGAGAACAATTAGTAAAGCTGACAAAACTAATTTTGACCTTACAATCTTTTAAGTGCCAACTCAGCTTTTCTTCCAGTATCCAAATATGCCTGATGTGTCTGTGTGTGCATTACGGCGACAGCATAACAGTTCCATAGTTGCAAAGAGTCCTGTGACACCTTATAGACTAACAGACGTATTGGAGCATAAGCTTTCGTGGGTGAATACCATGCATGCATCCGATGAAGTGGGTATTCACCAACGAAAGCTCATGCTCTAATATGTCTGTTAGTCTATAAAGTGCCACAGGATTCTCTGCTGCTTTTACAGATCCAGACTAACACGTCTACCCCTCTGATACTTGAGTTCCATAGTTAAATCTGTGTTGAGATTTGCATTTAATGCAAGGATTAAGCCTCTTTGCTGTATGTGAATAGTATTTTCCCCATATTTTGAGCACTCAATCAGTGAGTACAGAATACTTTTTCTGAGAATTTAGAATTAAATCTCTTCATTATTTTATGAGTAATAATCATATGAAAACAGGCCCTTCTTGAAATTTTGATTTGCTCACTTTAGCAAATAACTTCCTGATTTTTGAGATAAGAAAATTTACTCACTTCTTAGTAAAGTTTAAGGCATAGGCTATTTTTAAAATGTATTAATGTGGTATTTTTAAATTCATTCATAACTATTTCCATTTACTTAGTGATAATCATTGATGAATATTTTTGTTGAATTTTATCATCATAGGACATATTTGTCTTCAAATGAATTCTCCAGCATATAAGATTTCATTTAAAAATATGTTTCTATGCCTCATGGTGCTGAAAATAACCTTGAGAACATGAACCAAGTATGATTGGTCGTCTTCCTTAGCCTCAAGACAGCCTAAAAATATAGCTGTGTTGTGTGACCAGCTTCATTTATCTCAACCTTAACTTTGACCTGTTCATTTGTTATTTATTTATATATTACAGACCAGATTCTCTTCTGTGTCTCAGGACAAGAAAGATGGGGGGTCATCAAGGCTCCCTGATTCTGTGACCCAGTTCCTGCCTCATCATCGCTTATTACTGCTACTAGGCAGCTCTAAGTTATGGCACTGGGATAGGGTCCTTAATGGTCCATCAGCTGTGACTTGGGACTGGGAACATGCTTAAGTGATTTACTGAATTGGAGTCCTCAATAAAAGTGGCCTGATTTTCATAGGTACTGAGCACTTGTAGCTGCCATTCAAGTGACTGGGGGATGTGGGTGCTCAGCACCTTAAAAATGAAGCCAGTTGAATTAGGAACCTAAATACAAATGTAGTTGCCTAATTCTATGCACCCATGTTTTGACCGCAGGATGTAAGTTCTCTAGGGGTAGGTGCCATGTCTGTATGTTTGTACAGGGCTCAGCGCAACAGTATCCCGATTCTGATTGAGGCTTTTGGGAACTACTGTAATGTCAATGTTAAATTACACACAGAAATATGTTAAAAGAACATTGTTAAGGTTGGAAAGTCAAGCATTCAAAAGTTAGGAAATTCCAGAATTAAGGTTGCTGGTGCAATCTCAGTTTATCCCCCAGGTGCAGATGCATTATGATACTGTCTTTACTTACACGATAACACGTATTTATTCCACAGGACGTCTGCTTCATTTTTTTTTTTTTGCTGATACCAGAGGAATGGTGAGACTCTGGAATATTGAGTTCCATCCTCAAGGCTCTAAAGGCAAGTGTGCTCGTGTGGTCACAGATCCTTCTGCCCATTGCTCCCAACAGTGACCCCATCTGCCCCTTCCCCTCCAAGCTGTCCCTGTGCCAAATTTGGGTGGATTTTTACAGGAACAGCAAAAGGTGCATCCCTGACCCAAATTCCAAACTGAGGAGCTAGAGCTTCTCAGAGTAAAGGCCACAACATGATGTATTTTCCCCTAGTTTCATTCTTAGAAACAGTTGAACTGTTCTGGCTGAAATTTCCCAAGAAAAACCCCAGCCTGAGGCAGACACCCAACATGAAAAATTTCATCCCAAACAGTTAACATCTGTCAAAGTTTTATACACAACTGCAACAAAGTCTTATAATGGAAAGCCCCACCTATAATAATAGGAAGATTTGTCTTAGGACATCAGGCACCAACGACCACTGCTTTCCCTCAGGAGCTTCACAAGGACCTAACAGCTTCCAGTGTCCCTTGGGTTTGATATCCCCAGCTGGTTGAGACTGCCTGGGGATTGCATTGAATCAGTACACTTCCTGATTCAACATCGTAGGCTGTGTCAACCCAAGTTAGGGGCACCTTCCAAATTGGGGATGGTGGACAGTTCCTTCCCCTGTTTCTGAAGGACTTTGGCCACCAAGGATGACGTGGAAATATTTTTGGGGGAAATAAAATGTAGATTCAGATTTTTGCTGAAAGTATTTCCCTCCTTTTTTACCAGCTCCAGTGCTGTCGGCAGGAAGTGACTGTGCACCCAGCTCCTGTTCAGAGAGGCAGCAGTGATAAGGGCCGGGGCATGCACCAGAATAAAAACTTGGCTGCTTTTTGAGGGGCACTTTCTGTGCCCGCTGTGGCCAGAGGAGCTGGTTCTTCCCACCAGGGCCAGTGGAGCTCACTATCCCTCAGCAGCCAGAGGATCTGGATCTCCCCCACCCCCAGTTCCAGGGCTGGAGGAACTCGCTCTCTCTGCCTGGCTCTGGAGGAGTTCTGTGCCCCCACTGATTGGGGGCGGGAGCTGTGCCCCTATTTGCCCCTCCCCCTGCACACACCCCTGGACAAGGGAGAGTGAAAAAGATATTTCCTCACATGATGAGGAATCATAAAAAGTTTCTCAACGAAAAGTGATGAGAGAAAATTATGCCTAAACCTGGGAGAAAATGAGCTGACGTTGTGCTATGTAACAACTGGCCACAGAAATGGACAAACTTCAAACCCACTGCATAACCTTATGCAAGCAGGTCATCCCTCCCTCCCATAGAGACTGGAGTGGTCTATGTTTTTATGCACTATGGCAACATTCACATTGCTTGTCATGCCCATAAAGTCTTATTGAGCAGAACTGAATTGAAAAGCTCGTGTATTTCTCAAGCTCATTCTGCCTGGAGGAATCCTGCTGTAGCTAGCAGAGTTCCTACATCAAAGGATGTGCCAGCCAGCCTCTCTGCTGTCTCTGACCTCACCTTCCTGCCAGGATACAACCATTCGTGTATTGTTAATAATCTTGAAGTATTGGTTTTGTAATAGCTGGTTTTGGGGGTGGGGGAGAAGACATTCATTGCCTGGTTTTTTGTGTAGTAAATCACATGACAAGCTTATATAAATGCTGTACAGAGCTTTTAATGAACTGAGTCCTATAGGTGAAAGCCAACAGCAATATTAGAAATGGTGTTTATTTTATAGCCTAGAAACTGCATTTTAAATGCTAGTATAGGTTTATATGACAGTTCTATTAAATATATAATAGACCCATTACAAAGAAAACCCTTTACATCTGCTTTTATCTGTGTCTAAATGGCATGCCCAGCCCTGCAACTCCTCAAATGAGACATTTTTAGAACCTTATTTATGTTACAGCCATAACAAACTAGCAACTAGAAAACTATAATGGGCACAAACGGCTAATAAAAATGAGATTGTTGAAAAATACTTCTTAATAGCAACTTACAAAGGATCCTGATAAAACAGAGCTGAGGCTCTGTTTCCCTGGAAATTTGCCACCACTGTAATCATAGCCATTTGGCAACAGGTACTCCCCCCTTTGCATCTTCTGTGACCATTTCCCTCTGAGTCTGCTGAAAGCCAAGTACCCTGGGGTTATTCCCAGCCCCTCTCCCCCCCTCCGACATTAGTCAGTTGGTGCCTACTAATCCTGAGACCTTTTGGAGTGAATCCTCCCCTCCCCCACCCATTATACACTGGGTGACCTGAAAGGAGAAGTCACAGCAGATGCTTGTAATTTGCTCCGTGGGGGGCAGGGTGCCAGAATCTCTTGCAGACATGTGTGTAAGTGTGCCCCTTTCCTACTGAAACCTGTATGACTTGTCTGCTGAAGCTGATGTGTTTAGACAAGGCATCTAAGATGAACAGGTCAAGCTCTCTGTTTGTTGAGTTAAAACTATTTTGTCTCAGCTAAATATCAGCTCCCCGGCCAAACGTTTAGGGCAGAACAGAAGTCATTTTCTTTGCAGGAATCTGACAAGGTCCATGTGAACTGGCAAAATAATATCCCACCAGACAAGAAAACATGCATTCCTCAGAATATAAAACTGTCTGTGGCAGCACTCCTGGGTAGTTGTGGAGCGGGGAATGGGGGAGATAGTGCTGATGATATTTTTAACTAATGGTTCTCAGTGATTTGTCTGATCCAGTCCAAGGTCATGATGAATAGTCTTGGTTACAAATAGATACGTCTCCTGGTTCAACATAGTTCCTGGCATTACACCTCAGAAGATGGAAAGTACAGTAGAACCTCAGAGTTATGGATACCAGAGTTACAAACTGACCCATCAACCACACACCTCATTTGGGACCAGAAGTATACAATCAGGCAGCAGCAGAGACAAAAAAAAAAAAAAAAAAAAAAAAGCGCAAATACAGTACAGTACTGTGTTAAATGTAAGCCACTAAAAAAATAAAGGGAAAGCAGCATTTTTCTTCTTCATAGTAAAGTTTCAAAGCTGTATTAAGTCAATGTTCAGTTGTAAACTTTTGAAAGAACAACCATAATGTTTTGTTCAGAGTTATGAACCAACAATTGTAGGTGTTCGTAATTGTAGAGTTACGAACACCTACAATTCCCAAGGTGTTCGTAACTCTGAAGTTCTACTGTATTTGCTAATTAGTGTATACATTGTATATTTTGTTCTCTATTCCTTGAAAAACAATTGATTAAACTTTTAAAAAATAAATACTGTAGCAGGCAACTTGTTTAAGGACTACAAATACAGTGTAATGTGTGCAAAAATGCTAATAGGTTGAGAGAGTAATTTATATTACAGTAGAACCTAGAGTCTAGAAATTGTGCAAGGCACACATAGTAAGACATACTCTCTTCTCTGAATAGCTTAGGGCCTAATTAGCCAGGGGTAGCAGAATGGTGAAGTAACTCACCCAGCAGATAAGTGGCAGAGCTAGGAATAGAACTGAAGTCTCCTGAATTTCAACCCAGTTCCCCATCAACTAGACAACCTCACCTCCTGGTTAGAGTCAAGCTCATTTCACTCACAATTGAGCGTATCTATTTATAGTCATATTGCTCATTCTTTGGTTTTCAGTGTGTAATAACACCTTACAATTTTTTTTTGAGGGAGGTGGGGAGTTTGGGAATGATGGGAGGTGGAGGATGGGGGTTGTTTGATGAATAGAGCATACACGGATATAGAAAGCCAAAATAAATATGGACCTTCTTTTTCCTTTTTATCTTTGAAAGAATCTGAGGAACTGTCACAGATTGAAGGGTCACAAGAGGAGGTTTTGGAATTAACTGATAAACTTAACATTAACAAGTCACCGGGACCAGATGGCATTCACCCAAGAGTTCTGAAAGAACTCAAATGTGAAATTGCGGAACTATTAACTAGGGTTTGTAACCTGGCCTTTAAATTGGCTTCTGTACCCAATGACTGGAAGATAGCTAATGTAATGCCAATATTTAAAAAGGGCTCTAGAGGTGATCCCAGCAATTACAGACCGGTAAGTCTAACATCGGTACCGGGCAAATTAGTCGAAACAATAGTTAAGAATAAAATTGTCAGACACATAGAAAAACATAAACTGTTGAGCAATAGTCAACATGGTTTCTCTAAAGGGAAATCGTGTCTTACTAATCTATTAGAGTTCTTTGAAGGGGTCAACAAACATGTGGACAAGGGGGACCAGTGGACATAGTGTACTTAGATTTCCAGAAAGCCTTTGACAAGATCCCTCGCCAAAGGCTCTTATGTAAATTAAGTTGTCATGGGATAAAAGGGAAGGTCCTTTCATGGATTGAGAACTGGTTAAAAGACGGGGAACAAAGGGTAGGAATTAATGGTAAATTCTCAGAACAGAGAGGGGTAACTAGTGGTGTTCCCCAAGGGTCAGTCCTCAGACCAATCCTATTCAACTTATTCATAAATGATCTGGAGAAAGGGGTAAAAAGTGAGGTGGCAAAGTTTGCAGATAACACTAAATTGCTTAAGATAGTTAAGACCAAAGCAGACTGTGAAGAACTTCAAAAAGATCTCACAAAACTAAGTGATTGGGCAACCAAATGGCAAATGAAATTTAATGTGGCTAAATGTAAAGTAATGCACATTGGAAAAAATAACCCCAATTATACATATAATATGATGGGGGCTAATTTAGCTAAAACAAATCAGGAAAAAGATCTTGGAGTCATCGTGGATAGTTCTCTGAAGATGTTCATGCAGTGTGCAGAGGCGGTCAAAAAAGCCAACAGGATGTTAGGAATCATTAAAAAGGGGATAGAGAATCAGATGGAGAATATATTATTGCCCTTACATAAATCGATGGTACACCCACATCTTGAATACTGCATACAGATGTGGTCTCCTCATCTCAAAAAAGATATACTGGCACTAGAAAAGGTTCAGAGAAGGGCAACTAAAATGATTAGGGGTTTGGAGAGGGTCCCATATGAGGAGAGATTAAAGAGGCTAGGACTTTTCAGCTTGGAAAAGAGGCGACTAAGGGGGGATATGATCAGTGGTGAGCTGGAGCTGGTTCAGACTGGTTCGCAGGAACTGGTTGTTAAATTTAGAAGCCCTTTTAGAACCGGTTGTCCTGCATGGGACAATCGGTTCTAAAAGGGCTTCTAAATTTAACAACTGGTAAAGCTCCAGCCCCGGTCCCAGCTCACCTGTGCTTCCTCGGCTCCTCCCGTGAACGCTCTGCCCCCCTTCTCCTCCCCGTCCCCTGCTTCCCGCGAATCAGATGTTCACGCGGGAAGTCTGGGAGGGTTCAGAAACAAGCGGCGGCTTCACAAGGTAAGCTGGGGCGGGGGGACGCGAGGAGGGCTCCAGGGAGGCGCGGCGCAGCCCAGCCCAGTCCTGCCCTGGCCAAGCGGCTCCGGCCCCGGCTCTGGCCCCGGTGGAGAGACTTCAGCCTGGCACTGTCTCCAGCCGAGCAGCTCCGGCCCGGGCCCGGCCGAGCGCCCCGGCTCCGGCCGAGAGACTTCAGTCTGGGCCTGGCCAAGTGGCTTCGGCCCGGCCCTGGCCGAACGCCCTGGCTCCGGCCTCCAGTGCGGTAAGGGGACAGGGAGTAGAGAGGGGGTGTTGGAAGAGGGCAGGGGAGTTCAGGGGGTGGGGTGGATAGGGGTCGGGGCGGTCAGAGGGCAGGGAACAGGGGGATTGAATAGGGGCAAGGGTCCCGGGGGAGGCAGTCAGGAAGAAGCAGGGGTTGGATGCGGTGGTGGGGGGCAGTCAGGGGCAGGGGTTCCAGGTGCAGTAGGGGACAGAGAGAAGGGGTGGTTGGATGGGGCAGGGTCCCGTGTGTGTGTGTGTGTGTGTGTGTGTGTGTGTGTCAAGGAACGTGGGGGGTTGAATGGGGCAGGAGTTCTGGGGGGCAGGGGAGGCACGACCACCATCCTGGGGTGAGGAGGTGGGAACCGGTTGTTAATTTTTTGGCAGGTCATCACTGGATATGATAGAGGTATATAAAATTATGAGTGATGTGGAGAAAGTAGATAAGGAAAAGTTATTTACTTATTCCCATAATAAAAGAACTAGGGGTCACCAAATGAATCATAAAATCATAGAATATCAGGGTTGGAAGGGACCTCAAGTGGTCATCTAGTCCAACCCCCTGCTCAAAGCAGGACCAATTCCCAACTAAATCATCCCAGCCAGGGCTTTGTCAAGCCAGGCCTTAAAAACCTCCAAGGAAGGAGACTCCACCACCTTCCTAGGTAACGCATTCCAGTGCTTCACCACCCTCCTAGTGAAATAGTGTTTCCTAATATCCAACCTGGACCTCCCCCACTGCAACTTGAGACCATTGCTCCTTGTTCTGTCATCTGCCACCACTGAGAACAGCCGAGCTCCATCCTCTTTGGAACCCCCCTTCAGGTAGTTGAAGGCTGCTATCAAATCCCCCCTGATTCTTCTCTTCTGGAGACTAAACAATCCCAGTTCCCTCAGCCTCTCCTCATAAGTCATGTGCTCCAGACCCCTAATCATTTTTGTTGCCCTCCGCTGGACTCTTTCCAATTTTTCCACATTCTTCTTGTAGTGTGGGGCCCAAAACTGGACACAGTATTCCAGATGAGGCCTCACCAATGTCGAATAAAGGGAACGATCACGTTCCTCGATCTGCTGGCAATGCCCCTACTTATACAGCCCAAAATGCGGTTAGCCTTCTTGGCAACAAGAGCACACTGTTGACTCATATCTGGCTTCTCGTCCACTGTGACCCCTAGGTCCTTTTCTGCAGAACTGCTACCTAGCCATTCGGTCCCTAGTCTGTAGCAGTGCATGGGATTCTTCCATCCTAAGTGCAGGACTCTGCACTTATCCTTGCTGAACCTCATCAGGTTTTTTTTGGTCCAATCCTCTAATTTGTCTAGGTCCCTCTGTATCCGATCCCTACCCTCTAGTGTATCTACCATGCCTCCTAGTTTAGTGTCATCTGCAAACTTGCTGAGAGTGCAGTCCACACCATCCTACAGATCATTAATAAAGATATTAAACAAAACCTGCCCCAGGACCAACCCTTGGGGCACTCCGCTTGAAACCGGCTGCCAACTAGACATGGAGCCATTGATCACTACCTGTTGAGCCCGACGATCTAGCCAGCTTTCTATCCACCTTACAGTCCATTCATCCAGTCCATACTTCTTTAACTTGGCGGCAAGAATACTGTGGGAGACCGTATCAAAAGCTTTGCTAAAGTCAAGGAATAATACATCCACTGCTTTCCCCTCATCCACAGAGCCAGTTATCTCATCATAGAAGGCAATTAGGTTAGTCAGGCACGACTTCCCCTTGGTGAATCCATGCTGACTGTTCCTGATCACTTTCCTCTCCTCTAAGTGTTTCATAATTGATTCCTTGAGGACCTGTTCCATGATTTTTCCAGGGACTGAGGTGAGGCTGACTGGCCTGTAGTTCCCCGGATCCTCCTCCTTCCCTTTTTTAAAGATGGGCACTACATTAGCCTTTTTCCAGTCATCTGGGACCTCCCCCGATCGCCATGAGTTTTCAAAAATAATGGCTAATGGCTCTGCAATCTCATCCGCCAACTCCTTTAGCACCCTTGGATGCAGCGCATCCGGCCCCATGGACTTGTGCACGTCCAGTTTTTTCTAAATAGTCCCGAACCACTTCTTTCTCCACATAGGGCTGGTCACCTTCTCCCCATATTGTGCTGTCCAGTGCAGCAGTCTGGGAGCTGACCTTGTTCGTGAAGACAGAGGCAAAAAAAGCATTGAGTACATTAGCTTTTTCCACATCCTCGGTCACTAGGTTGCCTCCCTCATTCAGTAAGGGGCCCACATTTTCCTTGACTTTCTTCTTGTTGCTAACATACCTGAAGAAACCCTTCTTGTTACTCTTAACATCTCTTGCTAGCTGCAACTCCAAGTGTGATTTGGCCTTCCTGATTTCACTCCTGCATGCCTGAGCAATAGTTTTATACTCCTCCCTGGTCATTTGTCCAATCTTCCACTTCTTGTAAGCTTCTTTTTTGCGTTTAAGATCAGCAAGGATTTCACTGTTTAGCCAAGCTGGTCGCCTGCCATATTTACTATTCTTTCTACACATTAGGATGGTTTGTTCCTGCAACTGCAATAAGGATTCTTTAAAATACAGCCAAATTAATAGGCAGCAGGTTTAAAACAAATAAAAGGAAGTTCTTCTTCACACAGTGCACAGTCAACTTGTGGAACTCCTTACCTGAGGAGGTTGTGAAGGCTAGGACTATAACAGCGTTTAAAAGAGAACTGGATAAATTCATGGAGGTTAAGTCCATTAATGGCTATTAGCCATGATGGGTAAGGAATGGTGTCCCTAGACTCTGTTTGTCAAAGGGTGGAGATGGATGGCAGGAGAGAGATCACTTGATCATTACCTGTTAGGTTCACTCCCTCTGGGGCACCTGGCATTGGCCACTGTCGGTAGACAGGATACTGGGCTAGATGGACCTTTGGTCTGACTCAGTACGGCCGTTCTTATGTTCTTAGGTTAATCAAGGAATATAAGACAAACATTTCCCCTGAAAGGATTTGACCAATGTGAACATTAGAGTAGAATCTCTAATTAAAGAGCCTGTTAAGGAATACAGCTAAATTAGGAAGCTAATTTATTTAAACGACACCTCAGAGATGTAGATAAACTAAAAGAGTAAGCAAAGTTCTGCTTGTTTTACTCTTGTGAGTCGTCCCATTGAGAACAATAGGTCTACTTGCATGAGCAAGGCAAGTAGGATTTGACCCAAAGAAAATAAATGTGGCAAATTCATGTTAACTGGGAAATCAGTAGCAGCTATTGAAAAATCTTAGCTTTTAAAAAAGTTATTCTATGGAAGATTGCTTTTTAACCACATTTTTTTCTCCTTTTTGTCCCGAGTGCTTAATTGTGAGTAAAATATTTATACTGGGAAGACATCAAAGGCACTGATTTTAGAAATTCAATTTTATATAATGCAAGCCCCCGAACTTTTATGAAAGTTCATTTCATCAGCTATCACTAATCATCTACGAGTCTGGTGTTCTACCAAATAAAACACAACACTATGAATAATAGATTTTATCCACATTTGAAGTGTAATGAGAATTACAAATATGAAGACAAGCTATGATAATGTGTTTCAGGATTTCACTTTCTGACTAGGCAATGATGTTCAGAATTAGACTGATCTTTTGCTTTAAATAATGGATAGCCCATAAAATTAACAAGTCTACAAAGTGAACTCAGTGAAAAGTTTTATTTTGCATGTGTCCTAGCTGTTATTTCTTTGATCCTTTCTCCTCCATTGCCCTTGGGCTTTGGGGCCTCTTTCAGATCATGATGTTGGAAGGTGCTGAGCCCCTGCTGAGAGATGCTGGATGTCCTCAACTCCCATATGACTGGGGGTTGAGAATGCTCAGCACCTTCAAGAATGGGGCCATAAATGTGCTTACAGTATTTCCAAATTTACCCCCCCTGAAGTACCAGGATTAGGAGACAGGAGATTCCTCACTAGCAGAGTTCAGCTGCATACTTGCTGCCCTCAGAGGATGTAAAACAGCCACTCAGTGACAGATAGAGGAGATACCCTTTAAAATGTCCATCCCTGTCAGAGGGGAGCCTTCCCCGCCTTCTCTAAGAGAAACAACAGTGAGATTTCAGCACCTTTTGCTAATGCCATGTGTACAGACAAAGCATGGCCCTTTCCTGTTGGATAAAAGTTCTACAGCAGAGTTAGGAGCAAGGGAAGCCAGTGTCAGTCCAGCCTCTCCACAAGGGAGTGATGGGGACCAACAAGAGCATTTTAAAGTTCATATACTCAGATGCTTTTGTTGCTTCCTGAGAGTAATGCAAGACTTCTCCCAGCATGGGAACAACTAACAGGTTTTGTTTAACTGCCCGCATTTTTGAGCTGCCTCTGGTGTTATGTTTTGTACGAGTGGCAGGAGGGATTAGCTGCCATGAATATTACCTCGCATCTTGGACAGGTCTGGAGTTGAGGGGGCTTGTCCCGCCTGCCTCTTGCACTGCCCTAGCTACACTCTAATTTTAGCATGCTAGCGCAGTCAGAGGTAGGACAGGTATGTCTCTTCGAGCTGGAAATTACTCCCTAGTCTATACCAAAGTATAGAATCATAGAATATCAGGGTTGGAAGCGACCTCAGGAGGTCATCTAGTCCAACCCCCTGCTCAAAGCAGGACCAATTCCCAACTAAATTATTCCAGCCAGGGCTTTGTCAAGCCAGGCCTTAAAAACCTCCAAGGAAGGAGATTCCACTACCTCCCTAGGTAACCCATTCCAGTGCTTCACCACCCTCCTAGTGAAATAGTGTTTCCTAATATCCAACCTAGACCTCCCGCACTGCAACTTGAGACTATTGCTCCTTGTTCTGTCATCTGCCACCACTGAGAACAGCCAAGCTCCATCCTCTTTGGAACCCCCCCTTCAGGTAGTTGAAAGCAGCTATCAAATCCCCCCTCATTCTTCTCTTCTGGAGACTAAACAATCCCAGTTCCCTCAGCCTCTCCTCATAAGTCATGTGCTCCAGACCCCTAATCATTTGTGTTGCCCTCCGCTGGACTCTCTCCAATTTTTCCACAGCCTCCTTGTGGTGTGGGGCCCAAAACTGGACACAGTATTCCAGATGAGGCCTCACCAATGTCGAATAAAGGGAACGATCATGTTCCTCGATCTGCTGGCAATGCCCCTACTTATACAGCCCAAAATGCCGTTAGCCTTCTTGGCAACAAGAGCACATTGTTGACTCATATCCAGCTTCTCATCCACTGTGACCCCTAGGTCCTTTTCTGCAGAACTGCTACCTAGCCATTCGGTCCCTAGTCTGTAGCAGTGCATAGAATTCTTCCGTCCTAAGTGCAGGACTCTGCACTTGTCCTTGTTGAACCTCATCAGGGTTTTTTTGGCCCAATCCTCTAATTTGTCTAGGTCCCTCTGTAACTTATCCCTCCCCTCTAGCATATCTACCACTCCTCCCAGTTTAGTGTCATCTGCAAACTTGCTGAGAGTGCAGTCCACACCATCCTCCAGATCATTAATAAAGATATTAAACAAAACCTGCCCCAGGACCGACCCTTGGAGTACTCCGCTTGAAACCGGCTGCCAACTAGACATGGAGCCATTGATCACTACCCGTTGAGCCCGACGATGTAGCTAGCTTTCTATCCACCTTACAGTCCTTTCATCCAGCCCATACTTCTTTAACTTGGCGGCAAGAATACTGTGGGAGACCGTATCAAAAGGTTTGCTAAAGTCAAGGAATAATACATCCACTGCTTTCCCCTCATCCACAGAGCCAGTTATCTCATCATAGAAGGCAATTAGGTTAGTCAGGCACGACTTCCCCTTGGTGAATCCATGCTGACTGTTTCTAAGGCTGAATAAAAAGATCAAGGAAGATTAATAAAACAAAACTGAACAGCCATAGCGACTGCATAAAGGGAGAACAATGTGTGCGTGTCCTCTATGACAGGCTGCATCTGACGTGAACACAAAATGGCAGCTACCCTGGAAGAGTCCTAGAAATGTAAAGGTGCAGTACACAGAAAATAAAATTACACCAGTTACATACCTTCTACATGCACCACACCAGGATCCAATGGGGAAGCACCGTAACGGTGGCAGAATCAGTTTCCATATCGATAAGCTGTTCTTTTCTGTTTTGTTCTCTCACATACAGTGGCAGATCCTCAGGTGTAAATCAGTGTATCACCTTTGGCTTCAATGGAGCTACGCCAAGATATCAGAAAAATTGGAAGAAAGTTATATTAATTTCGCTCACCCCAAAAGTCAGACATTTTGAAATGTTGATGCTCCATTGATTTTTTTTTAAATAGTTAGGCATTCCTGTTGACCGGTATTAGTTATTTTCTGAGAGTTCAGAGATCTTACATTCTAAGCACCTGATCCAAACCCCATTGAAGAAAATGGGAATCTTTATACTGACTTCCTGGGGGATCAGAACACAGAGATATCATGTAACACAGGGATTTTGATTGTTCGTATAATGCTTCTCTATTGAGAAGAATAGAGTGTATATTATAGGCTAATGAATGGCAAATCTCAAGAGGTTAAAAGTTTGGGTTTGGTTTAGTTAAGCATCAAAAAGGATGAATACTTCTCTGAATCTTTTGGGCTGGAAAGACCAGGCTTTCTTTTTTTCAGTTTTTTTCAGCCTTCACCAGCCTTATGTTTTCTGACCAGTATGAAACACATAACGAGATGGTTCTCTGACCATCGTCCATCACAGAAGATTGTGGAGATTCAGTTATTCCACTTAAATTGTGAAAAAGCTTTCGCTTCAGAAGTGCCCTTCAGTTAAACCATTTTCAGAAGTGGAATGAGTGGGCTGTAATCATATGTATGCTCTGATTTTGACAAACCGCTCCCTTCCTTTTTCAAGCTTTTGGACTTGTGCTAGACATATGGCTCCCAAGTTAAGCATTAAGAGGATTAGAGATTAATCCAGGAGAGCATATTAGCCTATATCATCCTCAGGTCACTTTTCAGAAATAAGAATGAACAAATTGGAGAGAATTTTTTCCTAAACGCTCCAAAGGATACCAGGTTTAATCATAGCAAAAGCCACAGACAAGCAAATGAAGTAGGCAAGGGATTAGCCCAAAATTCCTAGTCCTCAGCAAATTGTATTTGTAAAAGCAATACGTCATGTCATACAATGGGGCGTGTTTTGTCTTAGGAGTTTCTAAGGCATTATAAAGCCAGGTAGGTGTTGTTATCCCCTTTGTGCAGAAAACAAAAGTGAGGCTTACAGAGAGCAAGTGACTTGATTTGCTCATACAGTTGCACAGCTGAAAATAGATCCTAGCTCCCCTAATTCCAAACTCTGTGTTTTAACCATTAGATAATACTAAATGCATTTATTTAGTTATACTGGGACTACCTCATGAGGTGAAGATGCAAATGCTGCATTGCTAGCTCAGTCTTACCACACAATTTAGAGATGGGTTTTCCAAGGCTAACCTCTCTTGTTACCATCAAAATCCATAAGCCAACTTTGTTCGTTGGGAGATGAACAAGAGCAGGCTTTGTCACAAGATCTCTGGTACTGGTCTTTCACTTCCTCGACAAGATGGAAGAATATCTTATGATATTTTGATACTTTCTGTTCTGATTATTGCAAAACCCAGAAACCACAAACAATGCAAAATTAAAAATAAGAGGTCATCAATTTTTATCAAACTTCAAAAATGTTTGGTTTGAATTAGACAACTAGGTAATGTCTTGGTTTGGTTCTTAATAAATCTCTGCCAGTTCACCCATACCTAGTCCCTCGTGAACATTTGCCCACCACACAACAATTCCCAGCAATTATCCAGTCAGACCAAGAGCGGTAGTGCTACAGGTGAAGGCTGAAATAAATTGACAGCTGAGTGAGAAAACCATGCTTGGCTGGAGCTGGTGCTGTTAGGCTTTCACTTTCATGAACCCTAAATTCTTTCACAATTATTAAAAGACAAAAACAAAAGAAAAAATAAGTTGCATGAACTTTTCTGAGAAGGAAAATGAGACATATTCGAAAGCGCTAGTTAAGATCTAGGCCAGATAAAAATGTAGAACTGGGAGGTACTCCTTAAGAAGCCAGAGACTGATGCAAGAAATCATGGAAAACATCTGCAATTTACTTATACTAAAATATATGCAATATGTCTGCTTTCTTCTATCCTGAGTATCCGTGTTCAATGTCGACCAAAAGCAAGAAGTCCTTTGTGGGAGAAAGAAAACCACTTCAGTCTCAGTGAATAGAAGCAACACATCATTCACTGGTTCACATCTCACTCACAAAGTCACCTCCCTAGGCACAGATGAAAAGATCTTCTTGCTATTCCCTGGGTCAGAGAGAAGCTTTCTTTCAATAGTGAGTGACTGTTTGACTTAAGAGCACTTTTGGAGCTACAAAGAGAAATGTTTAAGGTAAGATATCTGTGTATAGGGAAAGATTATATTCAAATAATCACTTCAAAGGAAGTGGGGGAGGAAGCATGTTTCTAATTTCTATACAAAAACAAAGAACGGAAGAATTTCTTTCAAGGTTTTTTATTTGCTTTTCAAATTGCACAGTACTCAACTTTTAAAATAATAATTGGCCTTGACAGTCGTTTAATAATTGTTAGTGATCTATAGCTTTATTATTAAGTACTCATCTAATGATGTATTTCCTTTACCCCAAGGGCCAAGTACAAAGCAAGGAAATTATCTTAGTGATACTTTTTAATAACTTCCTGTGGGATTGCAAATGCTGGCCGAAGCTGTCTCTGCAAAAGAGTTAATCATGTAATTTCACAGATTAGACAACACAGGGTTACTAATGAGAAACTTTAGTTCAGTGATAAACTTTTTTTTCCCCCAAGAATATTTTGAGAGGCCTGTGACCTTTGGCTGACACCCAGTGAGGCTATTAGTTTAACCATGGGATGTACTAGAGTCAGCAGAACCTCTCCTTCTGAAAGTTGTTCATAACCTTTCATAAAGAAGTGTTCGAAAACCCAGAAGGAATAGATGGAAGGAAAAAACAAGCTGAAAAGGACTGACTTATCAGCTTCCGATAGTTGGCATGGCTTCAGCTTCCAGTTTCTTTTCAACAATATATGCTCACTATAGCAACCCCGGATCCCATTTAAATGTCATGCTGCCCTCTGTTCTATAAACATGTATCATCCATCACTAAATATTTAGATCTGAATTGTTGGAGCTGAGTTCTGTGCCAGGGGTAGGGGGATTAATTCCTTTCAAGGTCCTCACATGATGGATTTTTCACTGAAGTAAACATCCGAGAAGAGCTCACACTATAGCCATAAAATATATAAATAAAGTTTAAAGTTTAATTAAGTCAACATTATTTAAAGTGGTTGTCATATTTTATGGTGAACTTTTCATGTTTATTTTGTATGACTCCTCATAAATAGTCTCTCCCCATCAGACAAAAGGCACTGCTGGGTTAAAGTTAAAGGCTCCATGCATGGTACAGGAAGGAGAATCTCTCGGGCTTCAGGGTTCCAAAACACACACTATCATGCCTTTCGCTATCTCATGTCTTCCTAATGAACTGAGATGTTGTACAGACACAGGAAAAGCATGGTGGAGTTTACAAAAGACATGACACTGGGAAGTCCTGGGCTTTGCAAAGTTAGGGCCCGATCCTGCAAGGTGCTAAAAACTTTCACTTCTTATTGACATCTGGGCTGGACAGTTAGGCTGTAGAGAATGGGAGAACAGGATCTGGCTTGGGCTTTAGAGACTAGCAAAATATAGGAGAATGGAATCAGGCTCTTAGACTAGGGATAGTAAGTGAATTGGAATAGGCCGTTAGAGAGATCTGGTGCTCGCTTTAAGTGCTTTAGATACCTCTGTAAATAAACATGCAGTGAAATCTCACACAGTTTTAATAATTCTCAAAAGGAAGGGAAAAAATAAGTAAAGAAATGTATATAAACCAGTGATGGGGGCTCCTCACCCAGCTTTGGAGAGCTGGCCACGTTGTGATAAGTACGCTGAAGTATAGGTGCCTTTTTCAGCTACTAAAAGAGGAAGGACAGTGCTCTTTTTAGAGTGTTAGCCTGGGCCATGGGAGATCTGGTTTTAATTCCTTGCTCTGCCAAGGACTGCTTGTGTGATCTTACACAAGTCACTTAATCTATAAAATAAGAATAATAATATTTTTCTATCTAGTCTGTTTTGATTGTAAGATCTTTGGGGCAAGGAATGTCTAGTCCAGTGGACCCCTAATCTCAACTGGGGCCTCTGGGAGTTACTGTATACAACAATAGTTAAGAAGAAGAATGTGCTATCACATGAGGTTTCAATAATTTGATAATTCCTTCTCCTGATCGCCCTCTTTTGTAGCATATCAGTACTTCACTGCTGATGTCTTTTAGACGCCAATGTCCTCTAGAAGATGGATAAATCCATCTTCCAGTTGCCCCCTTTAATAGCATTTCAGGACTTCACATCCAATATCCTCCAGAGGTGCGTTCAACTGGAAAAGGGTGGGGCAGGGAGGAAGTTAATGAAACTTTACTGAATCTCAAGTATCCATTTTTGATCTCTGGGTGTGTATGTATAAATAAGAAGAGTGCTATAACACAGATCGCAATGTCAATTAGTGAAGGACAAACCAATGCACAAGTGAAAACAACTTTAACCAAATTCAGCACGTGCAGTACTGTAGGTAAATGTGAACCATTAGTAAATCACAAGATTGTTCTAGCAAGCTGTGTCAGAAGGTAGTTGTTCGATGAAAAATTCCTCCAGGTTCATTCTGTAACGTAATGCTGATTAGCTTTCTCCAACATCTTTAACATGAGATAACAAAATTGTAGTGTAGAAATTTAATGAGGCCTTAATTTACATGACAGGTTAAAAGCTATGGGAGTCTCCAAAGGTTTTATGTTGTAGCAATGTAATGTAGGCGAATATTATTTGATAAGATAGGAGGAGGCCCAGCTAAAGCGAAGGCATTGCCATGTAGGCTCCAGACTTGAATTAGAAATGAAACTGTAAAAAGAAATTGAAAGAAGAGCCTCTCAAGCTCAAACAGCTCCAGCTTTCCAGGAACAAGAAAAAAAGTTCAGAAAAAAATAGCAAGAAGAACAGGAGAAATGTTGAATTTGGTCTCAATATGAAAACCATAGAGGTTCGTCAAAATGACAGAGTTGATGATTAACTTCCTATTAGTGAAGTGTCAGAAGAGCTACATTTAATGGCATGGGATGAAATTCATCCCTGGGCAAAGTAGCAGCACTAGTCCTATGCCCCACTTCAACTCTATTTCACCCTCCATGTTCAGTTTATGTTAGCTAATGAACGAGAATATTCCATTTTCAGGTGCTGACACATTCAAATTCTGTGACTGGTTGAACTGAGTTGCAATTTATCAAACCAAAGATGCATAAGCTGTTACAATGGCCATTACATTTGACAAGAGTGATGGCTATATTTCTATTGTGGGTGAAGTGATCCATATATAGGGTTCAATCCTAAAAAGTCAGCAAAACCCAAATTAAAGTTGTGTGCTTGTGAGAAACTCCAAACTAACTCGGTGGAGCTGGGGGACAGACTCCTCAAAGGAGAAATAAGGCCAATAACACCTGCACTGCTGGGCCACATTTAGTTTATGCTGGCAATGTGGTAGGAGGATAATTGCTCTTTATATTCAGATCAATTCCTATTCCACTTTTGGGGCCAGGTGGATTCACACAGTAGTGTAATCCACCCCCAGCCTAAGGTAAGCCCAAAGCCCATGCACCAGTTAAGTCCCACTTAAGTTTTCAAAATAGGGCTTAAGTAGGATGAGCTCACTGGCATTGACATTGGCCAACCATAGAAGTTTTCCTTGGTCATGAATCTCCCTTTGTTATCTGCCACTTTGGCAAAGAGCGTAGTGGGAACGTTGCGTTTCTGCTGCTTATGGCCCTTACACATCTGTGTGATAGGGGTCATGGTTTGCCCCTTTGCTTAAAATTCTGTAGTGTGCTTTTGAGAGGCTTGGAAAATTTGCTGAATGATTCAATAAATAATAAGTTTTGTTTCTCAAATATTTCAAGTGAGGAACACATTTAACAAAGATGTCAACAAAAAGCAACAAAAACATAGATACATTTTCAAAGTAAAAATATGTTGTTAGTATTGTTAGATGCTGTGTAGCTGTACCTAGGAATAGTGGGTCCTTCCAGAATCTGCCACCTTCCAGCCAAATCCTTCCCTAAGATATGAATGTACACCTCCAATGGGTATTGTGTGGCAATATCCGAATTTGGCTCTTAGTCTAAAATATACTGAGCACCTTCTTAAAAAGAAACTTATTCAGCAGTCATGCAAACCTCTGCATTTTCTATATGCTTTTTCATGGAAGATTCTGTATTATACTGATGTGTATTTGCATCTGGATTTTATAGCGATAGGTATTAAGTGCTGTATATGTGTCTAAAATGTTAGTCACGAATGTCTAAGTTAATTTACACTTTACAAAAGCAGTTATTCCCCAACTGCAGTAATTCTTTTTCTTTTAACAGACATTATGAAGTCACTTTGTATTCAGATTTTCTTTTGGGTTTCACCAGTTTCATATCAAGGTAACCCCAGTAATTTTAGTAGAGTTACACTGGCATAACATTGATGTGATGGAGTGGAGAATCAGACCCTCGGGTTGAAATCTTGACCCCATTGAAGTCAATGGGAGTTTTGCTATTGACTTCAAAGGAGCCAGGATTTCACTTCAGGACTTAATATAATCATTTATCTCTCTGTGAGTATGATACAAAGGATGAATTTTTCAGTTCCAGTGCCCAGATTTGCATTATACACTGTACACAGCAGATACCTCTGTGAAAAGTTATTTAGTGAGTAATAAATAGACACCTAACATCCTCGCTATGTGCCTGATCCAAAGCAAATGAAAGTCAATAGGAATATTTCCACTGACCTCACTGGGCTTTGGATCAACCCCTATAGGCATAATGTAGTTCCGCTGACCCACAGATTTCTACAAGAGATGTGTGAAACTCAGCAGTGACGTGAAGTGTTCGGGTTTTGTTTGTTTTCATTTTGTTTTTGCAAGCACTCTGGGCCTGATTCATCTCTCACACTGATGTAAATCAGGAGTAGCTTCTATTGAAGTCAATGGAGCTACATTCACACAAAGCCGATGCCAGAGGCAAATCAGATCTGTATTATTATTCCTCTATGCTACTATCACACTTCCTTCTACGACACTGATAGCTTTCGAAACACAGCTGTTCGGACATCTGGTTAGCTTTGGACAAGCTTTCTGACATCCGAAACCTGTGTAGCTAATGAACAGGTAAGACATTCCCCACAGCATGTAGTTGTTCCACTCTTCTATATATTTCGGGTGCCTCATGTAAAAATGTTGACAATTACAGTAGGATTTTACAAGACATTGCTGCTCATATTCCACAAGGACCAAATAAATCCTCATGGGAATCTTTAATATAAACATTAATAGTTTCCCACATCTTTGTTTAGAAAATAGTCTGAGGATTTCTAAACTTTAAGATCTTATTCATTCCAGAAGAATAGTTTAACTTATGGTCACATAAATCTTTGTTTTAGTTAAATTACCAACAGTTGGGTGCACCAGAACGCTAACAGAGAAATTGCAGGTGATTGTACTTCAGTGTATAGTATAGATTACTCTCATATTCTCCATTAACTAAATTCCTTTGAAGGTGGCTGTTAAACCATGCAAGAAATGGGTTGACAATGTTTTATAGTCCAGTGCTGTAGGGTGACTCTCAGCAGACCCGTGCGGTTCTTATTATGAAACAATAAGAAGGTTTCTACAGGAGTGCAAGACCAGATTTTCAAAAGTGCATAGTGCTGAGGATTGAAGTCACGTTTTCAAAAGAGCAGAGCTCCCTTTCAGGTGCCAAATTGAAGTGGCTAAAGTTGGGAGCTGCTGGGTGCTGATGAGCACATTTGAAAATCTGACCTTATATTTAGGTGCCTCCATGGGAGCTGTTGGTAGTGAGCTCCTTTGAAAATCTGACCTAAAGTGTCCATGGTGGCCCCCTCTTTCAACTTTCCTGTTTGATATTTTTTTTAAACTTTACAGGCATACTTGCCACCTTGACATTTTTTAAGTTGTTTAATAAAGTTCCTCCCCATATCACAGATGTCATTATTAGCTGGAATCTTATTCATACAAGTTACAGACTATTTCTCCTAAAATTTTCTCGCATTTTTAATGTAGAAATTTTTAATGTCTCTCATGTGGGATTTGCAGGATCTAAGGTTTTTGTGGGTGGGAGCAGGATAAAAATGCAAGAAACAATGTGGGAGCAGTGGGAGTGGGTATTGTGGGGCAGGGTGACAGCAGGAATAAAAAAATAGCCCCACGCTACTACAGTGCTTCAGGTACTCTGGCATTCGAAACTGTGTGGCAAACATTCCAGCAGAGGGCTCTAAAGCAGCAGCAAGACTTCAGGGAGACTTCCCTGAAAACAAGATAACCTCAATAGCGGATTGAGGGTCACTTTCCATGCTGGACAAGTAATAGGTGTATGTAAAAGCAGGGTTCAGCATAATCAGTCCTTTGCTCAGAGCAGGTCTGGATGACATGATGGTAAACACTGTAGTGGCCAGCATACACTAGCACTCTCATAATTGCTAGCACAGATGAGAGCTGCAATGGTCGGAGAGTCAACTAAAACTGTCCACTTAGACTTGAGTTTCAAGTTTGAATAAACCATGTAGTCAAAATAAAACTCAATCAAAAATGCTTAACATCACCTGGTTTCAGCTTGAAATCTTGCAAAACCACAGTTTTGCATGTCTTCTATTTAACTCTATTGTGATTGTTTCAGCTATTGAGAGCTGTATGTATATATGCCACTGTTTCAATAGGTACCCACTAGTATACCTTTAACTATAATAGATCCCACATATTCAGCCCCCTACCCTGCTAGAGTGTTCACCCCCAAAGCAACACAGAACAAGTTAAATAAGGTTAATTAACCTGATAGGCTGCACCTGGGGGAGAGCTGGGGCTTGAAAGCCTGATTGATGATGGAACCCATCTGAGAAGGAACAGGTAGGGCTGGTATAAAGTCAAGAAGTTGGTGGTACAAAAGGGCTGTAGAGGAAATTGTTTGCAATCACTCCCTTAGACTGATAAAGTGAGGGGCCAGCTATGCTGTAGGAAGGAGTCCAGGGAAGTAGTAATAGAGTCTGGGAATGAGCATACCACAGTTGCTAGACATAGTCACTAGACTAGAACTTGGAGCAGAGGGTGAATGTGGTTTCCCCTACTAGATACTGGATAAGTGGCACAGTTTGGGTAGTGAAGGGAAAACTGCCACTTTGGAGAGACTTTGATACACCAGATGTGGAGGACTACAGTGACTCAGGAAGAGGGCCAAGCCATGAAGAGATAGCACCCTGAATTAGAGAGAGAAAGAAAGAGAGAGATGAGCAACAAAATGGGGTGGCAGACATGGCAGTTGCTAATCCCTAGAGTAGCCAGGAGGAAGTGCCTTGGGGGGTGAATAGACTATTATACCTACTACCCTTCCAATGAGCTCCTAATGGCATCTCTGTTCTATTGACTCCTGACTATCCAAACATACTTGGAGTCTCAGAAGCAGTTTGGATAGTTAGGATTCTACTTATCTATTATGTGAACATACAGTGGTGCTTTTCAGCCCAGATCCTGTGATGGGCAGACACCCATGCGTGTCCCCCCCCTACCTCCCAGAGCTCTGTTGAAGTCTGTGGGACTCTGCCTGCAAAGAGCACATTGCCAGATCAGGGCTCGAGTTTGCATTGTTCTCAGTGTCAAATATTTTATCTGTTAACTGAATACTGTAGTTGGGTGAATCCTAACCAGACAGCAGTCAGGGGCTATATGTTTTCACTCCTAGCCCCTTATGAAAGAGGATGTAGCTCGAATATCTGATAGCACAGGAATCCAGTTAGTCATTTATTATTGGTAAGTTAATTGCTTTTATTACCCCTGCATGTAGTTGTTAAAATGTTGCTTCCTTCTTGTACATTGGTAATTACTCTTGAATGCATGGTAAATTCTTCTCCACCCCCATGTTTATGCCTGTAATTAATTAAAAATAATTTGTTAAATCAGGACTTGTAAATAAATATACACTTCTTTTCTACACTACCTGGGCCCAGCTCACTCCCTTCTCACAGAGAAACCTTTGAGAGGGTGCCACCTGGGCAGGGAAACACAGAGGTGCTTCAGTTTCCTGTACATTACAGCACTGCCAACCTGGAAGGTCAAAAGTCAATATTGGCCCAAAAAGGAGATTTTAAAAAATTGTAGGTTTTTTTTGGACTTTTGATTTTATAAATCCCTTAACTTACCCCCCAGGCTGGCAGAGGCGGGGCAAGGGGAGAATAAGCTACAGTACTGCCAACTTCCTCAAATCTACTGTGCAAGGTGATTTTTTCAGCTCCCCTGCAGGTGCTCTAACTGGAAGACCCAACTGACAGATTACACCAGTTCATAAAACATTGCCTCATAGAGCAGTGCTTCTCCCCAAATTCATCCTGTGTTCCTCCAGTCCCACAGCTGCCCCTTGCTCCCAAGGTTTGTGTGCCTTCATCCTGCAGCTGTGTAGGTTCTTCACCCCTCTGGACTGAGTGGGCAGCTTCAGGGGCTGGCTCTTCACCTCCTCTACTAAGCCTGGGGTAGGGGAGCAGCTCCAGCTGGTATCCTTTTCTCCCCCTTCTATGGCCTGTGTGACAGAGCTGGGGAGGAAGAAGGAGCAGAGCTGCTCTGAGTTGCTGGGTTCATTCTGCCCCCACCTCCCTTTATGCCTTCGATAAAAGTATCTACTACTCCCACTCCCTGACCCAAACACTGGTCCCCTGAGGGAGGGAACAGAACTCAGCCTACTTCCTACGGCAGCTGTGATTGGCTGTTCTCAGCAGGCAGGGAGGTGGGGAAGGTAGCCAATCAAAGGGGATTTGAAAGGCTGTTAATTTCTTGTCCCATGTCAGGTTAACTTCTGCGTCAAATCTTTTTACATTGGAGAGAGCGGGCAAAATGAACTCATTGTGGCCAACATTTTCAAAAGCAGATTCCTCATGTTAGATATGACACCCTCCTGGACCACTAAAGTCCATTGATTTCAATGAGTGTAAGATCAAGCCCTGAATCCAGTGGAAATTAATTATGGAGATGTCCCTTCCAGTTCTAGGAGATGGGATCTTGAAAGGTCATCAAGTCCAGCCCCCTGCCTTCACTAGCAGGACCAAGTACTGATTTTGCCCCAGATCCCCAAGTGGCCCCCTCAAGGATTGAACTCACAACCCTGGGTTTATCAGGCCAATGCTCAAACCACAGGTCGTTGGTGCTTCTGAAAATTAGACTACTTATTTAAGTGATTAACTTTAGGTACCCAAGTTTGAAAACATTGGCTTATTCCTCTCAGTAGGAGGGGTATGGGAAGTCATGGTGACACAAGGGACCAAAGCCTCTCAGCCCCATGAAAGAAGAAACTACCCCTATGCACTTGGGTCTTCTGGTCCCCCATCCCCTGGCATCAGACAGTCCAGCTGCTGCAGGGGGACTGTTATCTCCTGCTGACCTAAAGGTTTCTGCTGAAAGCTTTGTCATAAAGTCTTCTGTGCCACTCTCCCAAACACCCTTCTTTGTGGAGCAACCCACATGGACCAGCTGCAGGATATAAATGTGAGGGACAGTGGTAGAGAGGCAGCACTCCCTCTAGCCTTTCTACACTAGCTATAGATCAAAACACTTAGGGTCTCCTCCAGGTGCAGATGTGAAAAGGAAGCTCCAGCCTCAGCTGTCCTTAGGTACCTGTGCAGACATTAAGCGAAAGGGGAGGAAACTAACTCTAACTAGATCACTTCTGCAACATCTAAGAGGAAACTCAGGATAAGAACACTTAGCCCAAAGACTTTTATGCAGAAAATAAGGGTTAATTTAGGTCAGGGATTCTACTTTGTTTTTTTAAAGTTTCAGAGTAGCAGCTGTGTTAGTCTGTATGCGCAAAAAGAACAGGAGTACTTGTGGCACCTTAGAGACTAACAAATTTATTAGAGCATAAGCTTTCGTGGGCTACAGCCCACTTCTTCGGATGCATACCCACGAAAGCTTATGCTTTAATAAATTTGTTAGTCTCTAAGGTGCCACAAGTACTCCTGTTCTTTTTGTTTTTTTAAAGGAAGTTTTAATATAATCAAATTTCCTTGTTACTGGCATGTAATATATTGATATGATAGGTTGTGATGCTTGTTTTTTTTTTTTCATTTATAGTGTGACAAATACCTGAAAATAAAATAGGAGATTGAACCTGGGTCAGTAAAGTTCAGTGAACACAACAGAGGGAAAGATGAGCACACATCTGTGTCCCTTGAAGGAGAAAGAAAAATCCATTAGTGTGAATCCAGGCCCAGAAAGCAGAATATGAAGCTTTGGCGAACCAAATATCTTTGGCAAATGATTCACCAAGCATAACTAATAGAATAAAATTTAAAAGATGCTCATTTACAGTCATGACATCAGAGATTTTACTCCCAAAAGTCTAGGGCAGGTTTTATAAAAAACAAGGTTTTATATGAACGAGTAGAAAATATATGTGAATTTGCGAACCAAGAATTAATTGATTTGATTTACTGAAAACTGTAATGAAAGAGCATTGTGATATTGTATGAGAACCATAAAGTAAAACAGACTGGAAACAAACTTGCCTAATTTTTTTCCCAAGCAGAGTTAAGTGCAAAAAAGTAAACAAGTAGTTGAAGTCTGTCCAACTAGGTGTTTATAATCATCACCATGATATCTGAGTTGGGGCAAGTACATTGAATTAGAACATCTACTTTCATTTTTAATCATTTGAAGTGTTAGTACCATAGACAGAGAACACTAAAAACAAATATACATAGATACTGTATTTGTGGCATATGACATGAACAAAAAGGTCTCAAAGCAGTTGGATGTCAGTAACTGAGAATTTGTTCTGATGGTATAAAAGCTTGTCTTCTGACACCTTGGATTCAGGGTTTCCGATGGCTGGAGTTTCTGTGGAGCCTGAATTTAGTCACGATTCTTTCTCTCCATCACATGCTTGAATTTAGATCTTCATGAACTTAGATGTTTGGTTTTTATTTTTTTGCCTCTGGAATCTTAACTCTTATTCAAAACACACTAATATTTATGGCATGCCCTTGAAGATAGTGCTCCTTTAAAAACATTCATAAAAATCAGTACAACACTAAAGTACAGCAAGTTAAAAAGAAAAACAGTCTGGAAACAAGCTTTGAAATAAATGCTTAAGAGTCATTATCTGAGGTAAACTGGCAGTCTCTAATGAGACATTTGTAACTTAATTGTGTCAGGGGGAGACTATAAATTTTCCTCAGAGCCCATATCCAAGTTGTTTTTTATAATGAAGATAAAGTAGCACACATACCAAAAAATCACTTGAAATATGCTACAGCTTCTTCCAAAAAGATAGTGAAGGCCTAAGTCCTATTTATGGCAATACGCTCTGTTGCAGTGGTTCCCAAACTTTAAAAACCTGTGAACCCCTTTCACTAAAATGTCAAGTCTCACAAACCCCCTTCTAAAAATGAATATATCCAGGGATTTTCTCCTTTACCTGAGTATAAATTATAAAAGCTGTGATCTTGGAAATATAAAATTTGTTGTTATGACATGCTTATTACACACTATTTATTATTAATTATTTATCATTACAGTATTTTTATTACATTATGAAAATGGCAACACTCTTCCAAGATCTCACTTTCGTAGCTTGTATCACTTTGAATAAGCCTGTTATAAGACAAGGCTCCTATGTTTCATCAAGGAGTATCAGATGTGAAACAGCATGAAGGTATTTAAGAAGCCAACTCAAAGAGTTCCTCCTACACAAGCATTCAGGTCTTGAGCAGTCCAGGCAAACAATGCACATTACAACAAAGCTTAAACTTGTTCTTCATAATAATTTTAAAAACAGCAAAAAATATCCACCTCCCTTTCCATTTCTTATAAGGATTCTTAAAGTTTAAATCTCCTCAGTGTGATAGATATGCTTAGCTCTTGGAAATCCAGGGGCTCCAGGTTGCTGGCCCCATGCTGCTCGGGGTCCCTAGGGACAGCTCTGTCCACCATTAGGGAATTTTTTTCCCGAGAACCCCCTGTAACATTTCATGAACCCCAGTTTGGGAACCACTGCTCTATTGCATAACAGGGCTTACAACAAGAAGTAGGCTGTGGGGTAAGAGCTCAGCCTATAAACAGCTAATAATTTATAATTTTTACATTTCTTAACTAATCATATTGCAAACATTTGGACCCAGTTCAATAGCAATAGAATTAAATAATAAGAAAAATCACAGGGGCTGCACATATTTGTCTTATAGAAACTTTATGAGAAGTTTGATGTTTTTCCTGGAGAAGAAAATATTTCCAACAATAGGCAACTAAACTACGTGTGGGCGGGATTTTTAAGACTCTAAAATGAAAGTGTATAGATTTCCATGGCTCAGATGTCAACCCTGATTCTTCAGAAAAGAAAAGAAGGACCAAGGTCTACCTATCCCCACCCCCTTGCCCTCTCCTGCAATTGCTAGAAATTCAGTGTGTGCTATATACTGATGGATGATCCTCCTGGCTCCCTCAATTGAACTGTATCTTTTTGGGGGGTATAGTTCTATTAATCAAATCATCACAATCCCAAACATTTCTGCTTTTTCATACCACTGAATTCTAATGATTTATAGGAATAAAAAATTAAATAGCTTTTAAAATGCAACCAAAACATCAATAAAAATCTGACCATTTACTGTTTTAACTCCAGATGTCACTAAATAACATATACGTGTGTAAGCGAGCTGGTGGTAAAGAGTCTTTCAGGGCCAGCTGTGCACAGGTTCAAGAATGTGCCTTGGTTAGAAGGGAAAAATAAAAACCCTAATTTCTTTGGTTCACTTCAAATAGTTGCTGCAGAAGTGTGGTCTGAGTACAGGACTGGGAGTCATATTTCTTAAAATCTAATTCCAGCTCTGATAAACTTTCTCTGACTTTAAGCAAGGCTTAATTTTGACACATTTCCTCATTCTTTGACTTCTAATGAAGATGGTGATTTGCAATATTGACTTTGAACACTTTATATTGTGAATACTGCTCACAATTACAGCTGCTCAGGAAACTATTCCCTCCTTCCACACATTTCAGAAAAAAATGTAATTGTTTACTTGTTGAAATTTTTCTTTGAAGTTGTTTGGGTTTTCATCAAAAAAAAATTTTTTAAAGATTTTTTTCCTGGTGTTTGACAACCAAACACTGAATATTTACATCTTAAAAATGAAAAAAAAAAATTTTTTTTTCTAAGAAAATGGAATGTGTTTTGCAAAATTTTCCTTTGCCATTTTCTATCCAATAAAAGGTTTGGTGGAAAAAATGTTAGCCCTTCTACTCATGATATAATACATGTATCTATTTTTATATTAAAAACATCATACATATAGACTGAAAAATAAGAATTAAATCAATGTAGGTGTTTGAGTATATGAAACATGAGAAAAAATTACCAAGAATTGACCACTTTGGGTCTGATTTTCCACTGCCTTGTGAAGCCACTTACATTTGTGCAAATAATAGTACTATTTCACATCCACTTTGTATGGGTGTGTGGTGGAACAGATTACTCCCCTCCCCCATATACACCAGTCAAAAAGGGGTTAAAGAATGTCTGTGGTGACAATTAGCCCCAACCTACTGCACCTGTGCAGCTTCTCAGGCCTAGGAATGGTATTATAAAACAAACGGAGCTGGAGCTCCCAGGTTAGGGGTTTGGATTATGTGTTGAAGAATAGTTTGAGAGCACTGCCAGCATTTGCCTTCTGAGAAAAGAAGGGCCAGTTTGTTTCTTCAGATGAAACCCCAGAATTAAGCCTTGGCCATTAGCCATGCAAAAGGTTAAGGAGCTGAGATTTCCTCAGTCTGAAAGACTGCTTCCCCTTCTCTGCATGTGGGAGGGGGCATAGAGACTGGTGAGCTGTGGAAATACCTTGTTTGATTGTTTGGACTGTTTTATAACCCCTGAAACAGGGTGGGCTTTCTAAGAGGGACAGCAAGAGGACTGCACCCCATACCTTGCAACTAGACCACAGGACTGTCACTGCTCAGGGAATGATAAATGAGGTAAGTGAGGTGCCTGCCTTCATCTGAAGGGGGTTACCTGAAGACACAACATTTGATAGGGTGTAAATGGCAGCTGTTGTGTATTGAGGATTTGGTTAGACTTGCAAGCTAGGTCTTGGAGTAGGGGAGTTGAGGTTTCCTGGTTTGGTTTATAGGCTAGGGGCTGTGTAGTGAAGTGTGCAAACTAATCTGAGTCAGTCTGGAAAGAGACAGTTTAAAGCAATAGGTGAGTTCTCTTAGGGAACAGCCTGTTTTGTCTGGTTTGGGATTCTTGTGTCTTATTCTGAATACTAAGAAATAAAGTAGTGTACACTAGAACCTCCCAGCCGAAGTATTTGTTTTTTATCTAATTTTGGTGTGTATGCTGTGAACATAACAGAAGCCTTTCTGGTAAATATGCTGATGTCAACACAAGTTGTTGAGCTCAGTACAGGAGTAATTACAGTACATTGAAAACTCTTCTAATTTATAGAAGTATCTTGTAATTTTAAGGGGTTTCTTGGTCCTTCTTGTGGGCTAGAGGGCTCTGAAGGAAACTGTGATGTGGGTTCTCATAGGTAAGTCTGAAAAGCGAGAGACTGAAGTTAGTTCCTGATTCCCAGCTCTTTATTCAAAGGCCAAAATTATTTAAATATATCAGTAAGATTAACTTTTTAGAAATTTCCACAGTGTGATATGTTTAAATTATGAATTACTTATTTGTTATAATTACCAAGGAGCTAGATTTTGACTGGCTGTTCATCATAATGCATCTCAGGTCACCCAAAGTGACATGTCCCCATGAACATCAGATTGTTCTGAATGCACTGGGACGAGTCACTCTGACCCAAAGCTTCATTCTTGTGCGGTATGCCTCCCCACACTATGCCTCCACCACTTCCATACTATGCTTGGCATTTGAATAAGGAGCTAGACTCAGACTGTCTGTATGACAAAATACATATTGAGTAACCCCACATGCACAGCCCTGTGACTGTTCCTTTTCTATGAATACGCCACTCCCAGAGGTGAGCCTTTATTTCAGGTCTGACAAACATATATTACCGCAGTTTTTATTGTGTTGTGTTTTTGTTAGTAAACATGCAATATGTGTGTACAAATCAGCAAAAACAATATTCAGCCAATCTGCTGCAAATCCAGCTGCAGTGTTTTTACAGAAATTATGATGGCTACAAATGAAGATGTCTATAGGAATGTTGGTTTGTTTGAATTAAGAACAGGAAAAATGACTTAATTTAATCAGCTTAATTGTGTAACCGATATTAGAAACACTTATGAATAGTGTTACTTTTGCTTGTACAGCAAAAATAATATGAAGACATTGCTTGGTCACAGCAGGCTCCCAAATTATCACATTTATTAACTATATACAGATATACAAGGCCTATCTTAACGTATACTGCTGCTCTGAGTGGTTTCTGATGGCTTTGAAAACAAAAAACAGAGAAGACCACTAGAGTGTTCGCAAAGTGTTTTAAAGAAATACTACCTTATTCCTACATTTAGCTGAGCCAGCTAATGTCTTTAGTTTTGCTGTGAGACTCATACCGAGTCTCACTGCTGTATACTTCAGTCGAATTTGGATAACTCTGTATCTGTGGCTAGAATATCTCCACCTCATTCCTTTTTAATTGGATCATAGAAATACAAACCGTAAGTTTGATCTAGCTTGTGGAAACATACAAAATGGTTCCCAGTTTTGTATGTTGTCCCAAAAATGTTGCAACTTTAAAGGCAACACCTTTGCTTTTAATAAACTTTCCTGTTTATGCAAATTTTGATTTCTATTGAACTAATCAATATCTGAAATCTTGTTTCAATATTAATGCTATATTGAAGTTACATGGAAAAGAGCTACAGTGAGGGCAGGTGAAGGATTTTTCTGGAATAGGAGCATTTAATTTTTGTCCTAATAGTCAGATAATGGTATTTAAAAAGATGCAGGTCAATACTTTGAGATGCAGCCACCAAAATGCATCTTGTTTTTCTTCCAACTTACCTACTGTCATGCACAGAAATCTCTTTGGGAAGTAGTCGAAGGTCACATTTTTGAATCTTTCTGTGATCAGACTTCATATCATGAGTAAGATGCAAGGTTCACCAATAGCTAAATGACATACTCAATTGATGTAATCCATTGCACTTGTTCATTTTGACTCTGAAGTTGTAAAGTAAGTGACAAAGTTGCTATTGTCATAAAAATATTGTAATTATCTGAGCAATTTTTGCAGTTAGTGATGTTAATTTGTGACACCTATATTTAAGCATTCCTAAGGATTTGTATGATAAGACCCTATTGTGCACAGAAGAGAAGTTGCTTCATGAATTTCTGCATGGAATGTCTGCCTCTTTGGAGATTTGACTGGTCTGTAATGCTAACACAACCAACTACTACACCAAATATCCACATGGAGGGGGAAACTTTGGTAAAGGTGTATGTGCAAGAAGGGCCAGTAAAAGGAGTTCATAGAATAGGTTACCAAGAGAGGTTGTGGAGTCACCATCACTGGAGGTTTCTAAGAACAGGTTGGATGAACATGGCTCAGGAAAGGGGTGTGTATACTTGTCCATTCCCTCCCACTGTGAGGCAAGACCTAGATGACCTCTCAAGATTCTGTATAGTCCCCCATTCAGTAAGTATGGCCTGCATTCCTTGTTCCTAGATATATAACAATTTATGTTTGAATCCAGATTGCTCCATAGGACTGTTGTCCTCATCATTATTTACCATTCTGCCAAGCTTCGAGTCATCCCAAAGTCACTACTGATAAAGTCTGTGGAAGTAAATATAATTCACTGGTGAAAATGTTGAATAGTGTTGGGCCTAATACTGCTGATACCCGCAGAACTCACTAGTTGCCAATGGGGAGTCATCATTGAATGTGGGTGAAATTCAATGACTCTCTCCCTTATTGGCAACTACTTTGAGACCTGTCAATTAGCTATTTCTTAATCAATTCAAAATGTGCTTTATTGATATAGCAGAGTGTTCACCTTTTAAACAGAATGTTGTGCAGTATTTAAATCAAATGCCTAACAATAGGTGGAGTATATTCTATAGAGGGTCTTATGATGCTCATCACTTCAGTATCTGAGTGCCTTCAAACAGTGCAATAGAAATCTGTCATAGTGTTTGTTCTCTCATCTTCTCTCCTGGGATAGAGGTGTGTGCAGTGGAGTATCTTGTTTTGGCAGGGTGTTTGGTTTGTTTTTATTTAAACATACATGTTGCTATGTGTTGGAGAAGGCAAGGTCAAAGAAATGAGCCTTGCACTTGAAGCAGAAGGTGGTGAGGTTTGTGATGGTGTTTAGTTTCTGGAAGAACGAAAAAGTCTGTCTCCCACACAGATGAGCTTTCCCTTGTAGAAAATACCATTGTGCCTGATCAGCAGAGTTGTCAACAAAGATTTTTGTTCTGGAGCTTAGGGATTATTTTAGCTATCCTGGGCCCAGGCTACTGATCACCTTGAAGATAAGCACTGAGACCCTGAACTTGATTAATTCTGTGGTAAGACAGTGTCAAGAAAGGACAGGTGTTCATGGTAGCCTGTGTTGCTCAGGAGACGTGCTGCAGTATTCTGTATGAGTTGGAATTTCCTGAATGCTGAAGGCTTCATGCTCAGGTATATCACATTGCTATAGTCCAAGTAGGAGGTGACAAAGGTGTTTATAACTGAGGTCTGGTCATTGTCCGTTAGGATGGGATAAGGTGACCAGATCGCAAGAGTGAAATATCAGGATACATTGGGCGAGCGGGGGGCGTGGGGAACGATGACAGACACAGGTGCATAGCCCCGACCGGAGCCAGAGGCACACTTGTCGCCTGGTTCTGTGCTACCAGTGTGCCCCTTCCTGTTGTGGGTGGGCCCATGCTGCGCCATATAGCTCCCCTGCCCAGCGCCCCCTGGATCCACTATGCCCAGTGCCCCCCTACAACCCTTCCACCACAAATGCACAGTGTTGTGTGTGTGTGTGTGTGTGTGTGTGCGCGCACACACATACACCCCACCCAGAGCCCTCCTACCTTACACACAGATTTCCCCTCCCTCCCTTCCTACCTTCCCCACAGCCCCACCACCACAACTACACTATGCCCCACGCAGACCCGCACTGCACCTGCCTTGACACACACAGATCTCCCCACTGTCTAGCACCCCAAAACACACAAATCTCCCTTACAGCCCAGCGCCCTCCACATCCTCACAGCCCAGCACCCCACACACGCCTCCCAGACACTCCCTCCATCACACCCTGCTCCCTTCCCTGGCCGCACTCACCAGCCCTGCTGGGAGGTCTCTGGCTCCTAGGGTGAGAGCGGCGAGGGGAGTTTCCAGACTCTCCACGTGCTGTGCCTTCCACAAGCGCGAGCTCTGTGGCTCTCATTGGCCATGAAAAGCAACAGTGGGAGCTGCTGGAGCCGCAGCCCACTCCCGGTGCCTGCAAGCTGCGCCCCTGCAGCATGTGGCGCTCCTGCCAGCAGATGGGCGCCGGGAGCTGCCCCAAGAAGCGGTGAGCAGTGGCACCGTGGATGTGGTTGGATGGACGGTCCCTGATATTGGGACAAAGGGCTTCCCAACCGATGTAAGGTTGGGACATGGGACAAGTCCCCTAAAATCAGGACTGTCCCAATAAAATCGGGATGTCTGGTCACCCTAGGATGGGATGGAGTCTCCTAGTCAACCAGAGATGGAAGAATAAATTCTCACATACCAGTAGCTGTGAGTAACCTATATCAATGAGGAATCCAAGAGTATTGCTAAACCACAGACCTAATTAACTGTGGATGTGTACCTTCAACCAACAGAGACTATCCACTGCAGCTACAAATGCTAACTTTATCAAACTTGTAATGTTATCAAAGAAAGAAATCGGGTTTGTCTGACAAGACCTATTTTCTACAAAACCGTATTGACTGGAATTAATTATATTCCTGTTCTTTAGCAGTTGAATCCCATATCAACTTTTCCATTATTTTTCTCAGGATTGATGTCAGACTAACTGACTTATAATTACCCAGGTCATACTGTTTGCCTTTTTTGGAATATTGACACAGCATTAGTATTCATCTAGCTTTCTGAAATTTCCCTGGTATTCCAATATTTATTTAAAGATTAACATTGGTTGGCCAGAGATCTCTTTTGGGACTCTTGGGTGTAAGTTACTAGGGCCTGATGATGGGTTGGAAAGTAGTTCATTAGCCTCATGTGATACATCATACTGTACACCTGCTTCTTTCCCAATACAGAACAAATATTTATTGAACTTTTACTGCATCATTAATTTTGCCAGCTTCATCTAATGATGTACCCATAACCCTACTATTGCTTGGATATATATATATATATATATATATATATAATAAATTTTTTTAGTTCCTAATATTCCTTAAAAACTCTTAGTGTCCTTAGCCCTGCCAGCTGTAGATTTCTCTTTCCCCCCCACACCCCAATGTCTTTAGCTTTCCTTATAAATTTTCTATACTTCAAAACTTCTAACTTTAAATTGATTGCTATGTTCCCTTTTTGGATATAATTAAAAAAAATTAAATTGCTGCCTCCACTTTGACACTAGACCAGGATGGACTTTAATCAAAGTTGACCACTTTCTTGATTGCATGGCTTTTTGTTCATCTAATAAGCTCTTCTTAAAGAACTCCCAATTTTTATTCTCATTTTTCTGTCTAAATTTTTTCCCCACAGTCAATTTCACTAGTCGTTTCTCTCAGCATTGAGAGATTAGCCCTCTTTGAGGCACCAAGTCTGTCTGTCTGTCTATCTATATATAAAAATATAATTACTGGTTGGGAATGTTCTGTTTACCTATATTGAATGCAATCAGAACACAATTATTAGTCCCTAGACAACCACCAACATCCATTCCAGTGACTAATTTGTCTTGATCCCTGAATAATGAGGACCAAAATAGTTACCTCCTATCAAGTGCAGTACTTTGTTAGAAAAATCTATAAATTTTAATACCTGGAATGACTTATTACTGACTGCTTGAGCATCCAGTATATTTCTCCAAAACTGAACTCCCTCCTAAAACACCATCGTTTTTGTCAATCTGTTAAGCACCTATCTGTAAGGACTAACTCATCCTGTTCTCTGTTTGGATTTGGTGGCCTGTAAGAGACCCCCTGCCCTTCCCCCCCGCTCCCCAACAGTAGACCCTCTTTGGCTTTGTTAGCACGTTGATCTATATGAATTTGAGATGCTGTATTTCTGAGTTATTGATAATTCTAAAACCGGTAATGATGTCTTTAATGTAGAGTGACTCCCCCTACACCTTTTACCCAATTGATCCCTCCTGAGCTGCTTGTAACCAGATGAGTGAATTGTTCCACCTGGTTTCTGTAATGCCCATTATATACTTCTCTCATCAAGTTTTTTTTTTTAATTCCTTATATCTGTTACCCAGACTCCTAGCATTGGTGTATAAGCAACTGAAAACTTTTCTTTTTGTGTTCTTTGCCATATCAGTTCAATTTGTTCATGACATCTTGAGTTTTGTACTGCATTTGCTCCCTTATTACCCTCCCCTTGTTTTGGTAGTTTCATGCTCTCCTAGCTGTTCCAGCTAGTCTCTAACCAAGAAATCTGCTACCTATGAGATGGAGGCTGTTCTTTTCATGCATTACTCTCTCCCACTAGAATGTGGTCCAATGTTAAACCAAAACATTCAGCCTCTCACCAGTCATGCAGCCCATTATGCACCTGCAATATCTTCTGCCTTATCTCGCTCATTGGGCTGATAAGATCTTTGAGAAGACCACTTGCATTTTCCTTTTCCTCCACTCCCTTTCAAGTTGCCTGAAGTCTTCTATAATCTGTGTAATTCCATGAGATACCATGCCACTGGTTCCAATGTGTGTCACTGTCAGTGGACTCTTGCCCAACAACTTCATAATCACGTCAAATCCTGCAGTTACAACTCCTATCTTCACTCAAAGAAGACAATTGTCCTTGTGTGTGTCTTGCCAAATTCTGTCTGCTCTTCTTAATAGAGAGTTGCCAATGATGCATTGCATATGGACATTCCTAGGATGGCTGCAGAACCTCTCTTCGTTGCTTATTTCATACCATAAGGACACCAAATATGTCTCATGTAGTTCTTTATTCCATTCCTCCAGAGACAGGTTCTTCTGTAGCTGATTTGTTGAGTATCTGAAAATGATTTGATAATTCTTGTTGAATGCGTCCTGGCTCTTACCTTCTTAGTCACTGTCTTGTCTTTTTTTCTACTCTAATTCCCTCATCACCCATCTTTCCTCTGGTGTTTGACAATGATTTCCAAATCTGGTTTACCAAGAAGTCTTTGTTCTCTCAAATTCTGCATGATGTTGCAACTTATGCTTCCAGACCATGTATTTTCTCCTCCTATATGGCCACCAAATTGCATTTCATACACAAGAAATCTATTCTCTCTCCCAGCAGAAAGAAAAACAGAACACATCCAAGACAGGGGACAGTAATTGTTTCCTCATCCATGTCTGCTACCTGCTGAGGTCCGTATCTAAAACAGGAATCACACTTCCTCTCTAAAGTCCCACTGAAACTCATCCAGTTTGCTTCTCCTGTTCACCTGGCAACTGATTTTATATACTAAGCCTCATTGCTCTGCTCTCTCCCAGCAACAAGGCCCTCACTGAAACACAGAACTGTCTCACCTATATATTCAGGGGACCCACAGTCCAGCCACACAATCCTCACAGAGAACAAACCTAGGTGGAACAAATACAATACTCACCAAGTCCCTGTACCTGCAGACATAGGATCCACAGCTCCACTCTCTGAAACTTCCCGTTTTGCTATTTCTTTTCTCCTGCTAAAATGTGTGTTTGCGGGAGGAGGGCTGGAGATACAGGCCAAAAGTTTTTGCAAGAAAATTTTGTCAAGTAGTTGCGCTGCTCTGAAGTAGCTGAGATGTGGAACAGTCATGGGGATGCATCACCTGAGGTGACCCAAGACTTATTCTGTCACATATAGCCAATCAAAACCAGCTCCTTAATTGGTTAAAAAATAATCAAGTAACTAGTAATTGAAAGTTATAAAAATTGTAATCACATTAGACCAGCTGTTTACTACTACATCCTGGTAGTAAATCAGGATGAGGGTTTTCTTGGGGACAGGGCTAAAAGGGGTATTAGAATGAAGCCTGCTTTTTATTTGGGGTTATGAAAGGCTTAAAATGCTTCCTAGGGACTACCAAATTTCTGCTGAATAGGCTGAAGGCCCACTGACCTTCCATGAGCTCCCTCCTTTCTGCTGAGCCCAAATGTGGAACTCTGTGAATGGTTCCCACATCCGCTTCATCTGAAAACACGCACAGGCCACCAGTATTAGAAGGCACTATATAAAAGGAGTTATAATTCCAGCCATAGGGCAAGATTGTGACCCACCCTTACAATATCACAGTAAAGCTAGGGGGTGCAAAGCAAGGTGCCCCCTTTCCTTCCTGTGTGGCCTACCTGCACCATGGGTAACTGCAGCAGGAGAGCAGCACCTCTCATAGGTGGGTGGGGTGGAGCATGGGTCAAGCCACCATCATGCCAGCCAGCGCATCTGATCCAGGGCAGAGGGGGAAGTCATCGGCTTCCGGTTTATATCAGAAACTGACTAGATCCTCCCTGAACTAAATGGGGAAGCAGGGAGAGAATTGTGCATTGCAGAGACACAGTTCCCTCCTTGACCCATTACTGGCGCAGTGCTCCTTTGTTGTTGCCTCTGGCTCAGAGCAGGTTGTATACTTACAGTCTAGTCCATATTTATAATCCACATACACGTGAAGAGGAATCTGTATAATCAGTGTTTTCTGACCGATCTTATCTGGGTTGTCAGCAGTGTATTAGCCATTATTATTATTAGTTTTTATTCTTGTCTGGAAGCTCCGATCATGGACCAGGAACCCCATTATGCTAGGCACTCAAGAAACACACAAAAATACTATCCCCACTCAGACAGCTGTTTCAACCAGCATGAAATATCTTACTGTACTTAGATTGTAAGATTTTCTAACTTTGTACACAACATAATTGACATTTACTACTACAAGCATCAAAAACATTCCAATTTGTCAACTTTGAGCCAGAAACCAAAACTAGATGGGCTGTATAGCCTCTTATGCCTTAGCATGCTCACGAGGTTTGTTTCTTTGAAACCCTTCCTGCACTGAGAGATCTTTCACAATTATTTTTTCCAATGCTGTGTCTTAGAATCCATGTGTCTCCTCTTTAGAATATTATTGAGTTAAATAAGAGCATCTCAAAACTTACTACAAAATGCAACAGTTACAGATTAGGTGCCAGAGTTTGAAACTTTTGCTGCTAAGCACACATCTGCAAATGGCAAATCTAGCCCGGAGTGATGCAAGTAAGGATAGAGTAGTGTGGAAAAGTTTGTATTCTAGTGTTAGCCTGCCTATTAGTAACTCTCTCTGTAGGCCTAGGAATCTTTCCATAGATTTCTATAAACTTTGGATCATGCCTTAGTTTTGTATAATATACTGTTAAAAGTACATGCAGTAATTATTATTTAATATGTGAATAGAGCATAATGTCTTGGCTTTGTTTTATCTTTTGCACCAATCTATGGTGAGCTGTTCAAGAAGTCGTCTTTAATTTTCTTCTCAAAAAGCCCCCCACTCATTAAAAGTTGCATAAGCCTCTCACCAGCACTTTATTAAGTTGCAGGGAAAAAGCTCTGCGAGGAGATCTAAACACTGCACATTTTTACCTATCGTAGGTCCCAGTTCAGGAAGTGTAAGTACAGGCCTTAGTGCTCTCCATGAATATGGATATTTTTCTGAATCAGGGCCTTGGGACATGTACATTAGACACAAACTCAGGTTTCAGAACATGTCAGTGTCAGCACTAGCTCTGCTAGCTGTCCATTGATCATGCACAGTGAAATATTGTACCAAGACATACAGTATTTTGAAAATTGTTCTAGTGTGTCATTTCTAAAGGTAAACAAAGTGTGGCTAGAAAGAAGGGAAGGGAACAACAACAATAATATGTAAGGCTATTATTTTACAGTAGAACTTCCTACATCATTTGCCAAGAATATCTAAATTATACTTCTTTTTTATGAACTCTAGCTAAAAATTTGTGTGGTGTGTGTGTGGGGGGGGGGGGGGGCGTTTATGGTGGATGGTTGGGTGGTTGTTCCTGCACTTAGTTGCTTTGTTCAGATTTAGGGGACAACTTTAGCATGATTTTATACATTTAATTTTTTTCCCTCTTACAAATCTGCTCCATCCATGTGTGAGTTGGTTATTTGGGTTCTATGCTGGCGGTGTGTGGAGGACACTAGGAAGTGAAATCTAGCCCACCAACCCAGGGCTAGGGCTGCAATAGCTGTCACAGCACCCCCAAGATGTGGAGGCTGCTGGATCCGTGTGAACGCAGATCCCCAGACTGCCCAACAGCAGAGTTCTGAACTGGCTTATGCAGGGATGATGCAGAGACTCTTTCCAATGTACACAGACATCCTTACATGGCCACTTCAACCACTGTACAGGCAAGCTCCGCCATTCAAGCTTTCAGTGGTAGAGTGGGCCTTGTGCTGCCCTCCTACACCCTGCATACATTTTAATCTGTTTGATTTCAGGGTAGCAGCCGTGTTAGTCTGTATCCTCAAAAAGAACAGGAGTACTTGTGGCACCTTAGAGACTAACAAATTTATTAGAGCATAAGCTTTCGTGGGCTACAACCCACTTCTTCGGATGCAGCCGAAGAAGTGGGTTGTAGCCCACGAAAGCTTATGCTCTAATAAATTTGTTAGTCTCTAAGGTGCCACAAGTACTCCTGGTTTTTTTTAATCTGTTTGATATGATTCTGCATGTAGGCTTTGGATCAGAAGTCTTTCCATTCACTTCAGTGGAGTATTTGTAATTATTTCAAAAGCTCAGTAAGAATAAATGAGTGGGTGGGGAAACAAGAACAAGGCTAATTTGTCAAAGGCTCCCTGTCCTACTCAGATTTCTTAACATGCTCACTTGCTAACGTGATCTGCAGACAATCAAAATATGTACATGTATCTACACATGGGGTGTTCTGAGTAGAGAAAGCAAGGACTGGTGGATTGCGATGGTGCAGCTGATTATTTCATTTCAAATGTTTTGTCTATTCCATTTTATGTCCAGTGTAAACAGTAGTTACAGAATTCCTAAGAAACAGGTTTTCATGGAAATTAGGGTCCTTACACCTATAACTTATTGGGGATGTGTGTGTGGGAGGAATACATTTAAATCCAAATGCTGGAGTTCTTCTAACAGTGTGGTTCATTTGTGACTGAGGAATGTGGCTAAAATGATGAAGATGGACCTTGCCAGAAATGCATTGTTCGTTTAATGGTGAAATCCTGACATCCCTTGCTATTCCAGTATAAACATGGCCACTCAAGTATTGTGCCATCTTCTGAGTTCATTTTCTGGCTCGCTGTTGGATAGTTTCTTTGGCAGCCAGCAATTCCATGATCTGGCAGAAAATTATGGGCCCTCCTTTCATCACCATGTCTTCCAAGGTTCCATCTATAAAACAGGATCAAACTAGAAATCTTACCCCATATAATTTCACTCAGCAAAAGCACATACACATGTTTAAATAAAGCACATGAGTAGTCAGTAGGATGCTTTACACATGGACATACATGCTATACTGGATTGGAGCTATATTCACTCATTGACAGCACATTACTGATGCATGTATTGTAACTATGGGCTATAGCTTGTGATGAATCTGTGTCCCAACCTGGGCTGCATGTGCTGGTGGAGAGGAGGGCTGAGGGACTGATTCTCTTGTTCTCCTCTTGGAACAAAAATGACTTCTCACAACTATAACTAGGAAAGGAGGCAGCACGCTTACATAAAAGCTGCACTTAATGGGAAATGTTTATGCCTTGTTCCTGAAAATTATTCTGGCCACATTAATAGTGTAGGACAGAGTTCAGTTTGTACTATGCAAAGAGAGTTGTGGGGGATGAAGACCTTGGGGTCAGGGCAGAGTATCGTCCCTGGGAATTTTTAAAAAATACTTGCCATTTGTTATGATCTGGTCCAGCCCAAGGGAAATAACATGCTCTTCACAAGTAACTTTATGAGCACCAGGGGTACATCCCCTTGCTGCAGGGATGATCTAGGAGAGATGTTGTAGTACTATCCAGCAAGCGTGCACAGAGGGAGGGAAATCCTCCAAACTTTCCATTCAACTTCACAGGAGATTTTTTTTTTTTTTACTAAGGGATTCCTATGAGCCCCCAAGAACTTCCTTAGCTCCTAATTCAGCAGAGCTCCTTGAAAACAAGTTCCTTACTGATCATAAGTTTGAGCTACTTAAAATGAGCCAGATTTTCAGCTGGTCAATGAGGATCAGATTTCTCAATGGTATTTCAATGCTTAATGATGCAGATTAACTCCTAACGAAATTTTCAAACGTTCCTGAACATTTCAGATGGTCACAGTGGTACCTTCTGGCTTTGGAATCTCCAGATAACTCCCATTGGTTTCAATAGTTTAGCTTGCCTAGGTAGGAGCTTTTGAAAATCCCATGAGGCACCTAATTGTATCTTTAGGCACCTAAAAACCTTTGAATATCTGATCCTCAGTCAAAAGAGCTATGTTGATTTGAGGATCTGGCCCACTGAATTTTAGAAAATGCCTTTCAGCCCAATGAAAACTAAAATGACTGCATTAAAAAAAATTGTTTCCATTCAGTGTGGTGGTCAGAATGGAAAGGTTTACAGTCCTTAAAATGAAATGATGCCGCCAGATGCTGCTGTAAGTGGGGAGGCGGGGGGAGAAATCAGCAGCTGCAAATCCTCATACAACATCTCACTTAAAATGTCATGTGTGCTACTTGGTTTAAATTGTCGCCCCTCCAGCAACCACAAACAATGCAGAAACAGCAGATGTGTTTTCTATTTAGAATTAAACAGTTTATCTCAACCACTGTCATTGTTACAGAGGGAAAATAAATAAATATCCATGTTAATGTAAACTTCAAAAGGTACTTTCTGGCAAGAATGGCTATTTCTGAATCCAGAGTCCACTGAGAACTAAGATTTGACCAGATTTTTTTCCAATAGGGATGCTGGCAGCTCAGAGCGTAGTAAAACTCAGACTGGTCAAAAAGATTTTTTGGCTAGATATTGCATCCAATAACTCATGTCATTTATACTTAATGGTCCAGAAAATTTAAGTAAACATCATAAATGTCTTTTGTTATTAAATGTTCCATTAAAACATTTTGTTTAACTCTTACTGGACAGTAAAGAAGGCATGTATTTGCCTACATGATAATCTGAGTCACCTCCTGGAGAGTTAAGGATTTGACATAATTTCACCCTAGCCCAGAACTGCGCAAGAAAAACAAAACTGAAATGTCTTGCTGTGAGTATTTTATCTTGAAGTTAAGTTACTTCTGAACTTGCTCTTCAGTCGGAATGGCTAATTTCCTACCCTACTCATATGTTTAGAAGACTATAGCTTTGCTCTTCCTATGGCTAGGCAGTATCTCTAGCAGGAACTACTATATGAATATTAGAGGATCACGTTTTAAAAGGATCAGAGTAGATCTACAATACCCACCTGCTGAAGTGAAAAAACAGATTGACAGAGCCAGACGAGTACCCAGAAGTCACCTCCTACAAGACAGGCCCAACAAAGAAAATAACAGAACACCACTAGCTGTCACCTTCAGCCCCCAACTAAAACCTCTCCAGCGCATCATCAGAGATCTACAACCTATCCTGAAAGATGATCCTTTACTCTCACAGATCTTGGGAGACAGACCTGTCCTCGCTTACAGACAACCCCCGAACCTAAAGCAAATACTCACCAGCAACCACACATCACTGAACAAAACCACTAACCCAGGAACCTATCCTTGTAACAAACCCCGATGCCAACTCTGTCCACATATCTATTCCAGTGACATCATCATAGGACCTAATCACATCAGCCATACCATCAGGGGCTCGTTCACCTGCACATCTACCAATGTGATATATGCCATCATGTGCCAGCAATGCCCCTCTGCCATGTACATTGGCCAAACCGGACAGTCTCTACGCAAAAGAATTAATGGACACAAATCTGACATCAGGAATCAAAATACTCAAAAACCAGTGGGAGAACACTTTAACCTGTCTGGTCATTCAGTGACAGACCTGCGGGTGGCTATATTACAACAGAAAAACTTCAAAAACAGACTCCAACGAGAAACTGCTGAGCTAGAATTGATATGCAAACTAGACACAATCAACTCCGGTTAAATAAGGACTGGGAATGGCTGAGCCATTACAAACATTGAATCTATCTCCCCTTGTAAGTATTCTCACACTTGTTATCTAACTGTCTGTACTGAGCTAGCTTGATTATCACTTCAAAAGTTTGTTTTCTCTTAATTAATTGGCCTCTCAGAGGTGGTAAGACAACTCCCACCTGTTTATGCTCTCTGTATGTGTGTATATATATCTCCTCAATATATGTTCCATTCTATATGCATCCGAAGAAGTGGGCTGTAGTCCACGAAAGCTTATGCTCTAATAAATTTGTTAGTCTCTAAGGTGCCACAAGTCCTCCTGTTCTTCGTTTTAAAAGGAGAAATACTACTACTAAAGGGGAACCTTCTGAGAAACAATTGGGTCATAGAAAAATATAGTTACTTTCTGCAAAAAATAAAGGTAGAAATTCACTTAGCTATTTATATCCTGTGATTATATTTAAAAACCAAAGCAGAACATTGTCTAGGTGACAAGGTATTTTGACTAAATCATACTTAATTCTTTCCCCGATCTAAAGAAGGTTCAATGGCTGAAATATTACTACTCTTTTTAGTCTGACACAGACATCAGCAAATACCTTTCTAGTGTTTTGATTCTCAGCCAGTATGTTAACATACCACCATTCAGCATATTTCCAGATTTTATATTTTTACAATGAGATTTTTGTTCTCATTCAAGTGAACACATCAGTCCTTCTGACACCTTTCCTGTTTAGAAATGGGCAGAGAAAGGGTATGTATATGCAGCCAATGAAGAGCTGTGTTAGCCATTACTGCTGCTAATTACACAGTGGACTTGGGACACACTCAAGTACCTATGCAGTAATTTTATTGCATTGCATTATGGTCCCAATCCTGCAAACCTTTCACGTGCTGAACCCTACTGCAGCTGACTAGAAGTCTGTACACTGAGAACTTGCAAGATTGGTCCTTACGTTGTTATTAACATTTTAGAAGTGCTGCAAATGAGTAATCCATCTTGTAACACACACTCCCCTATGGAATACCCTATGCCAAGTTTAAAACTTTCTAGTAGTTAATCTACCAGGGCAGCACATCTATTGGTTTGAGATAGGGCTGAGTTCTTGGAATCCTGAGTTCTAGTCTCGGCTCTGACACTGGCTGAGTGGCAAATCTGACCTGAAGAGTGAAATTCACATCAGCTGAAGGTTAGGATAACAAGTCCCATTTTGCCTTAGGCACTCATGCTCTTCTGTCTCATGTTGTCAAAGCCACTTTGTCCTTAATGTCCTGCTCCTCTTCTAGGCAACATGCCTCAATACTACATATCGCTAAGGAAAAAGTGCATTAAACTTATAATTATTTACAAGGTTCAACTCATACAGCATAAGAAACATGGGAATGTACAGAAATCTTGTTACTAAAACCATCTGATTGAAAGCAGTGAGACTTAAGCACTGAATCAGGGCCTTAATCTCTTAACACTAGTTTGAGTAGTATATAGAGACCTTGTGCAGTTTGTTTTTTTTTTTTTTTTTTTTTTTTTTTTGCAAATATTCAATTTAAGCTGTGTGGGTCACATAGGTCATGTGATAGTGTTGCTGTGCCCTGCTTGGGTGAATATACTTCTTAGAACCACTTCTGAGTATTAATGGTCTTACTTTTGATTATTATCTAACATTACATTGTGCTGTACTATTCACTGTAAATCGCTGTCTCCCCTAACATTCAGGCTAACAAATTTGTTTACTAGAATAATTGTGAAAATCTAAAAGAAAAGGGGCCAGCCCTAGCTGAAGTGATTTTCAGTTTTATTTGAGTGACAGCTCAAGGAAAATATTTGGTTAGTTCTTGAGATCACTGTGTATATTTGGGCTAATTTCCCCAGGAAGCTCTATCCATGCACCTCACTTCTGATATGAATGGCTCTTCTCTCAGTTGGGGAAACTTAGCCAAAGTGCAGGAATTTGCACAATGATAGTAAAGTTATTTCTCACTGACTCCAGTAGGAAAATCCAGGTTCATCTACTGCTTTTAGATCTCCATCTCCTATATGCCCACAACAAACTTGGTTGCCTCAGCATCTTACTTCCTCCCCATCCTGTAGCCCAGCTCCTCTTACACTCTTCTCCAACTTTCAGCTCACAGCTGCTCTCTCCTGACCAATGCTAAATACCCCTCCCGGAGATGCATTAATACCACATATTTATGGTTCTATGGGCACACCAGTTGGTCACTGCCTCCAAAATCCCTCTCAGGAGGGGCAATTCCTCCTAATTTAAAATGGCCATCCAACAGTCTCCTCATAGACGGACCCCACGCATCAAAAAGCACCCAGAGAGGAGTCAAGTGAAAGGATGTGATGAAAGCAGAAGTCCTCACTTCAGAGCATGTCTGGTATCCACTCCCTTGGCCCATGGAGGCAGAGAGGATAATTTGGCACTAATGTCTCTTTAATTTTTCTTTTCTATTTTAAGAGCTCCACTCCCTGTCCCTCTCAGCTACAGCAGCATTGCTGGTGGGAAACAAGTAGCACACCCCACTATCTCTGTCTGTCTCCCCTCCTCAGTAGGATTATTCAATGATTCTGAGTAGGAAGAAAATGCTTTTCTGAGGCGGGAAGGGAGAAAAGAGAAGGAGGGAGAGGAAGATAAGACGGGGAAAACAGAGAAAGGGAGCCTTTAAAATATAATTTACTGTGGGAGGTGAGACTCATGAATGGGAGAACGAAAGGCATATTCCACTTGTAATGACTTGAGCATATTTCCAGCTTGATGGGTGATGTAAAATTACTTGTGCAACTTGATTTAAGCTCCTGTCTCACCTAGGGTTGGAGTCACCTAAGATTATTTTCCTTGGTGGCTTGAACATCTCTGCCAATGATAACTCTTGTGCACTTACTAAAAATCTCAGGGCACCCATAGGATTTTCCCAAGAGGATTCTTGCCTGAGAGACACCAATAAGCAAACTCTCTAGATCTTATTTTTTGGAAGTGGATTGGGAATGATCACCATGGTTAGACCATCTCCTTCTAGGCCTCACTCATGTTTCTCTCAGAGCATGAAGAGAAGAAAGGATGATCCAGTAGTTAGGGAATTGGGGATGCTAACACCTAAAACATGGGTGGTAGGTGGTGGTCAAAAGTTGTTTTACTGTATGGTGGCTGTTTCTGGTAATCTGAATTGCCTGTATGATGCAATTGCTGATAGTTTGATATGACCTTTGGTATACATTTATTTACTTATTTTTAAAGCTGTATATACTGTAAAGGCACCCAAAGGCTTGTGTGCTGGACTCACGTTTTATAAATGTGGATGTAAATGAATAATGACAGGAGTTTATACTTTGTTTTACTCCATATACTGTATGCAATGAAACTCCCAGTTACTCCCTGATTCTCTGATAGCGTCCTCTTCTCCCCCCCCCCCCCCCCTCAGCAAGTAGCACATTTTTAGGGACTACCAGAAAGAAATAATAATTATTAACAGGAGTTGAATGTTTGGAATGGTGGGGTGACCTGTACTCAGGGCCATCCTTAGGCATACGGGGGCTGCATAGGGCACCTGAAAATTTGGAGCACCCCTGGGTCTTAGTGTCCACCCACCCGCCTCTTCCTATCTCTGTTCTGACCCTTCCTGCATGCTCCCACAGCTGGCTGCTGCAGCCTGGTGACTCTTACTCCAGAGGGGATCTAGTAACTTAAAAGTGAAAAAGCCTCCAGCCTGCCAGACCTATTAGTACAACATTGAAACTGTTAAAGAGCCATGCAAGTGGTAATGAAGCCATTTAAGAGGCATTTGCCAACCCCCAGGTATATACTGTCAGTTTCTGAATTTACTGACAAAACCAGTTGAGTATTACTGTAATATTTACTCAGAACATGTTAGTCTACAGGACCTTAGTTTAAAATTTGCTTTAAAAATATTTCATTAGTGTGTTGCTGAAGATGATAAAATCACATCTCTAAAAAAAATCTTTGAAGAGAACCCTTAAAGGGACAACATTCCTTTCCTGCCAGATACCTGGACAAATGAGTTTGCCTTTCTTTACTTCTGATTGTTTGATGAACTAGTTTTAAGAGAACCCTCTAGCAAAATCAGTACCTTAGTAAGATATAAAATACTTTGTTATGCCTAAAATCTTTGGAAACATATATATTTTTAAAGTTGGTAAAATTTCATAAACGTCTATTGTTATGGGGATCACACAAAGTAAATGAGTGTTCCCTTTTTCTAAAAGAAATGAACATTGTTATGAACACACTAAACCTCTGTGACTGTTTAATTTAAAATAATGTCTTTGTTTCAGTGAGTTTTGACGCCGCACGCTCTGTGTGAGGGAGAGGGGATGGGGTTCTCTGTGAGGAACTGGGACTCTCCGCTGCCATGAGGCAGGCTGGGCGGCTCCGTATCCTTTGCTGCCTCGTCCCTCCCACCCTGAGCTGTGAGCCTGGGCTGCTGTCGGGCATAGAGGCACCAGTTTAATAATACTGAGTAGGGCACCATAAATCCTAAGGACGGCCCTGCCTGTACTTGCTGCATCTGGCCTCATATGTAGGTCTCCCAGTCCAAAATTGAGTTTAATAGAGTGGATCCATCTAATGTCTGACTCCCAAGATGGAGTTAAAATGGGATTAGAACTAGAGTACGGTATGTCTGTGCATAGTTATAGTGAATCTTGAGTTTGTGTAGGTATTTGAGTTTCTTGAGGGTGATGTTGGAGTCTCCAAGACTTTTTCTGATAGATGAAAACAAAAAGGAGTCTGGTGGCACCTTAAAGACTAACAGATTTATTTGGGCATAAGCTTTCATGGGTAAAAACCTCACTTCTTCAGATGCATTGAGTGAAAGTTACAGATGCAGGCATTATATACTGACACATGGAGAGAAGGGAGTTACTTCACAAGTGGAGAACCAGTGTTGACAGGGCCAATTCAATCAGGGTGGATGTAGTCCACTCCCAATAATAGATGAGGAGGTGTCAATTCCAGGAGAGGAAAAGCTGCTTCTGTAATGAGCCAGCCACTCCCAGTCCCTATTCAAGCCCAGATTAATGGTGTTAAATTTGCAAACAAATAGATAGATGACTTCATTGTCCATCTGGATGATGACTCCTTCAGACAGACTCAGGATGTCATGGCAGCTGTAACAACTATAGGAGAAACTCTGGTGTGCATCTCGGCATACTCTGTGTTTTGGTTTTTGGCTTGTTTTGTAAGGGAGGGCATTGGGGGTTGCAAGTAACACTCTTGTCAAGGAATGACCAGCCCAAACCCAAGGAGATGCAATATTAGTTTCCACCTCACTGTAAGCAATCCCTTTGTCATGGTATGGTCAGTGCAATAAGTGCCCTTAAAAAGTTCTTCCAGTTGTAAAGATTCTACTGGATCCAGGCATATTCCCTATCTTTCCAATAAAATAATCCTGTTGGAACCAGTAGAGGCTCTCAGAGTGGTGGAACTTTTCAGGGGCACTCACTGCACTGACCATACCATGACAAGGGGATTATCTGTCAGTGCAGTATTTTAATGGTCTCCCTTTTTGAAGCTTAATGGAACCTGCTCAGTTTCAGGAGTCTCAGAGGGAAACTTCTGTTTCACCAATAGACTACTGCACCGAAGGCTTGGAAAACTGTAATTATCTTCTGACTATCATTAACTCTGAGGATATTTGAATACTTATCTACCCTCCCCTGCTGTGGAATTAGGTATGGAAATTAACAGGTTCAAGTTTTGTTTTTGTTTTTTTGTTTTTTTTTAATGTTATCATGCCTTGGTATACATAACTTAATTTTTAATGCTAAGTAGCATCATTCATCTAAAACTAATCAAGTTGGTGATGAATTATAGTCCAAATACCTTTTGAACATATATATTAAAAACAGCATGCTATTTATGAATATGAAACACCTATCCTTTCCATCTGGTAAAGCAGCCAATAAATCTGCTATATACAGCTTCCTACATCAGCTAGGAAACAAAGAAGAGGTCGGAGGAAGAAAGGGTAGAGAAAGAAGTCCGCTTTTGTTGTTGTTGCTCAGTCTCCCAGGCAGCAGTCATCTCACAGGAAGTGACTCCACTCCATGCTTTGACAACGTAGAGTGGTGATCTTAGTTCCCTTCCCCTCATTCTTACAGTATTGTGAGGGTTGTCAAACAGAAATCTAAAAACAAATACGGAACTCAGCAGTGCATCAGACATTAGGTAAAAGATAAATTATGCATTATGACCACATAGGCAGTATTCAGGCACTGTGCAGAAGCAGTATGGAGTCTGAGTTGGCTGACAAAGTACAGATTGCTATCAATCAATTAACTGTTATGCTCTTATTGCAATTAAACTCTGAAAACTTGACTACTGCATTCTGAACATTAGTTTCTTCAGTGCAACCTCCTCTCCAATGCAGATACCTTCTGCTAACTAAACAAGGAATTTCAATCTAAAGTTATTATAAAAACCTGTTAGACACAACAACCAGCCATGTACATTACATTACAAAACAACTCAACACTTAGCTTTGCCCTGCATTTATAAGGGTGATGATTCTTCCTTAATAAAATAGGTCCAAAGTCTGTGTTATAGTTTTAAAAGGAAAGCAAAATTATGCAGAGGGAGAATATTGGAAGGCCAGATGGACTGTATCTGGAAATGTTTATCGCTTTTAATATTTTGAAACCAGATGTTGGTGCACAGACATGGCTGGTTGCAGCCATAGGAAGCTGCATTGGAGAGACACTCTAACCTTTGGTAAGAAATTACAATGTTTTGATCCAGTTAAGATCAACTATTAGTATATAACTGGCCAACCACTGCTGTAAGCCGTTAAAAAAATAGGAAACAGATGCTTGATAGAAAGAGCGCTATCAGCCAAAGCATTCCTGATCTTTTTATAAAATGTAAACTTAAATATTTTATGTGTCCTTTAATGAACTGCTATGGAACAACTTTAGTAGTCAAAACATTGCACAAGATTAGACACATGCAATTTGTCTTTTTTTTTTTTTTTTTAATATAGTCACAAAATCTTTCAATTGTGCTCCTGGGAAAATGGACACAAAGATGACTCATGCCAGGTTATTAAAATTAGACCTCTTATGTAACAACACAAAACAGATACTTAAGAATGATGGCATTTTGACTCAAAAAGTAGGGGCCTTTATCATTCAAAGGGGTTGTGTATGGGGGGAAAACATCCCCGATGACTATAAAATGGCGCATTCACATTATGATGCAACATCTTCATCTGTACATGTTAGCAAGTGTGTGCCAACAGATCATACTTGCAGGAAGGACAAATGCAACAATGTTCAGAGATAGTGGACAGAGAGCAGATTCTGCTATTGCCGCCATTCTGTTGCTGTGTTCAAAGTTGTGGAGCTGCCTCTACTTCTTTTCTTTTTTCCATCAGAAGAACTGAATTGCTTTGTCCTGTCCTTGTAAACTGAAGAATAGATCTTCAATAAATGCAATAAATGCCAGGTCACAAATTAGCAAAGCATTTGCCACCACCACCAAAATTGTGGCAGTGCATCACTGAAGTGGAGGGATGGATCTGAACCAAAATCTGAGAGCTGAATTATAGATGTGGATCCAAATTTTTCCAGAGTTCTGAGTGTTCAGTTTTGATAGGGTTAAGATGTGAACTTCGATTGGAACCTTGATGTGGGTTTTGGGTTCAGGAAAAGCTGGCCTTTTGGATCTGCAAAACCCACAACTTTGGGTCCCCCTACTTTAAGGGACAGAAATGTAATGGAGAATCTCTCGGCACTTTTTTTTTTTTTTTTTTTTTTTTTTGAAAGTAGGTTTCTTTCAATTTTCCATATGGAGATGGAAGAGTTTTTATAGGGGGGGTTCTGAGAGCCATTGAACAAAACGGTTAACCCTGTATATGATAGAAACCACTTCCAACCAGGGGATGCTGCTGCACCCCTAGTTCCATCACCCATGCGTGAAACCTAACTAATGCAAACCAATAACTAACGTTGGAAGTTTAACTGACTTTTCATATAGATCACAGATTATCCTCAATCCCTTCACATCTATCTAGGCTGAGCTTTGGAGCCCAGTAGGAAAAACAGCAACTTTTTCAAAAATTCTTTAGCAGTTCACAGCTGTAGGGGCCCTAGGTTTGTGAGGAATGATGGTCTTGTGGGTAAGGCTTTAGAATGGGATTTGAGAATTGGGTTTCTGTTCCTAGTTCTGTCACAGACTTCTTGCATAATCACAGGCAACTCACTCTTTCTATACTTTCATTACCCACAGGGATAATACTTGCTGTATCCTGTTTTGTCTGTAAGCTCTTCAGGGCAAGGATTGTTATGTGTTTGTATGTCTGTAGTACAATAGGCCCTGATGTTGGCTGAATCCTTTATGTGCAAATATAAATTAATATTTTTTTTATAATCCAGACAACAATAAAAGTGGCAAAGCCAAAACCGCCTCTTTGCTCCCTGAGATCTGGGGTGCACTGTCGTGCCATTTCAAGCAGATTGTAAAACAGTACCCTATCCTCAGTTAATGACAAGAACAATACAAGCCAGGGGTTGTGGATGCCAACAATGGAAAGACCACTACACGGTGGTTTACACGTGCTAATGAAGCACAGTCAAAATGCATCCTGTCTTAGGACATTCAGTAGCAAAGTAGCTTTGGAGAAGTGCTAGAAACTATCCCCTCCTAATCCGTTGAGGTTCTTGCAATGCACACGCCACTGTGCTATCTGAGCACTTTTGCTTTGGGTAGAACAATCCTGGCCAGACAAATGGATAGACTGGATAAGCTAATATGTTCAGCTCTTCTGCCTATCTAATTTCTCTGAAATGTTTCCTGAGAAGGGTAAATCCCAGGAAAAAAGCTTCTACAGTTCTGTCTCACATGCAGACCTAAGGGACTCGGAGCCTTTTTTCCCTTTGTGAATCACATACTGATCCACACTTTAAAAAATGCAGTTTCTCAAACACACCAGCAGTAGTTTGTTAAAATGTTGGACTCAACTACTGCACAACCAAAACACTCCAAGTTATCTCGCCATTCAGCATGACCTCCAATGCTTATCATATGAATTGAGCAGAACTGTGTTTTACCAGATTGGATATGATTTGCACAAGGGGACAAGAGGCGGGGAGATCTCTTGCGTGTATTTTAGCAACGAAATTGTTTAGTTTAGTCTTTTGTTCACAAACAAGCTTCTTTTTTTTTCCCATTGTTTTTGGACTCCATCCCGCACTTCTGCTCATGCTAACCAGAGCTAGAGTACATCTGGCATTGTCCCTGCTCTTCTTCACGCAGCTGGAACAAGTTAGCTTGCATTGTTTCCTATGACTTCCCCTGCATATCAATTGCCATTACTTCGCCTCTGCTGCAGTGCTTTTCAATTTATTCTCTCCTTCTGTTCTCTACCAACTGCCAGGATTTTTCTCCTTTTCTTTATTTCCACTGCTAAACATGTAGAAGGCCAAATTTTCAAAAGCAGATGCTGAAGAAAATCTACTATAGTACTCGCTCCAATACACTACAGATGATGGTAGTGCTACTGTGTTTGGGGCTATTATGGCAAATTGTCATTTTTATAAGAGGGTTAACGCTGACATACCGTTCTGTAAGTGTTTGTTTGTTCTCCAAATCTGATAACCTAGACCCCTGGGTCTAGCTGAGCCATGCTCAGTATTACCTTTGTGCTCCCACAATACTGGGAGCAGCTAGGAGAACTGGATCAGTCCCTGATGCAAGATACAGCAACCTCAGTGCTGCTCTAACATATTTTGGGGATTGCTGGAAAGCAAGGTGCTCTGGCCACAACCCCTACACCACATCATACAGCTAGGCTTGCTCTGCACCAGCCAGAGAGTACCCTAAACAAGGTGAAGCCTCGGCTGCCCTGCTGGAACAATCTTACGTTCCCCTTCTACCAGTCTGTGATGGCATTAGTCCTCTAGCTCAGGTGGTAGCACTTTCTAAGAACAGCCATACTGGATCAGACCAATGGTCCATCTTGCCAGTATCCCATCTTCCAACAGTGGCCAATGCCAGGTGCTTCAGAGGGAATGAACAGAACAGGTAATCATCAAGTGAGCCATCCCCTGTCACCCATTCCCAGCTTCTGGCAAACAGAGGCTAGGGACACTTTTTCTAAGGTGTTGATGGGCTTGTTTTCTACCCCTGCCCATAACTTACTTACTTCAGAGGAGTATTACATTTATAAATGGGAAAAGTGGCTTTGTTTGAGGCCAGGACCTAGGTTAGGGAACACTGAAGATGTGCGTGATTTGTTAAGTACAGATTTACCCAATCCATTCATTTCTGGATGATTAGTATTTATTTGTGAAGTGCCAACAATGTGTTCAGTGCTGTAGAAGGCACAGAATGAAAACAGTCCCAACCCTAAAGAACTTGGACCTGAAGTTCCCCCAAAGTCTGAGGGCTTAGATCAGGTGTTACAATTCAGGGTCATCTCTATGAAGTGGTGCTGAAAAAATCCAGATGTTAACAAATAATCACTGCATTTTCTTGTAAAAAACATTGGAAATGACTAATTTTTCTAACGAATATTTTGGAAATGACATCTATGCGGAGAAAGTATAAACTGCAATAAATTCTATAAAGGTTAAAGTTTGTAAAGGCTGAATAGAATGGAAAATTTTGGCCAAGTTTATTTTAAAACTTTAAGACAAGCCAGAGAGTTAGCGATGATGTGGTGTAATCTTAGGTATCCATTAATGGTTTCAGGCTACATTATCAATGTTAAGTGCTGTACAGACACAGGTTGAGGCATCAGGGAGAGAAGGCTAATTTAAAGCAAATAAATTTTAAAGCAGTAAGAATTACAGAGACTAATGGAGGATTCTGAATCTTTGCACTTTGGGGTCAGGCTTCCCGTTTAAAAACATACATTCTGCGGGATAGAAAAGCTAACCTACTGGCTGCTTCCCTTCCCCCCCCCCCCCCCCCCCAAACATCACCACAGAGGGAAGAGTGGAATATCCCCCTCCCTGTAGGACCTGCTTTCCCATGTAAGGAGTAGTAGAGAGATTGCAGGGGTTCAAAGTCTTTCAAACCTTTCCGAGGATTTGGTTGGGAATTATGTTTGATAGGAGTTTGGGGCGAAGCTTCTGCTTGGTTTGTTATCCACTTTGTAACTTCACAAGCCAGTGTCTTAATACTAATTATACTTCACAACATCCCCATGAGGTATGTAAGTATTCATATGCCCATTTTACAAGTGGAGGAAAACGGAGATATAGCTCAGTTAAGCACCTAGGGCCACATATCAGTGGCAGAGAGCTGGACCCCAGAAGTACCTGGCTCTCAGTCCTATGTCCACTCCACTCCATAGTACTGAACTACTAGCTTTACTCTTCCCTGAGGCCCGGAGGTGTTAAGTTATCCTGGCAAATCAGTTTGAGGCAGCATGAAGTGCCCTTGCCCATGCTGTACTTGTTCTGTGGATAAACAAAAGACTTTAGAGCTCAGTCTCTAGCACATAATTCTAAGGCCATTACAAAAATAAGGGAAACCCTAAGTGCGGTGATTAAGATGCAGAAATCTATAAGAGTAACCAATACTGACTTTAACCTGACTTAATCAAGGGTCAGGTCCTAAATATCCCAGCCTCACAAACTCCACCCCCTGACATTATTACTATTCCACTGATGGATAAAGCCATATGGCAACAGTGTGGGCCAAAACAACAGTTCCAGGGGTTTTGGATCAGTCCATAGTTAGTTAAAGGATAGTTTTATGCTGTGCGTTTGGTTATCAGAAGCCCTTCATTTAAGATTTAAGTCTGTACTTTTTAATACCTATTGTGGGGGAAAGTGCACACCTGTTCAGTGTAATTTTATTCTGTTTGTGTGAACTCTTCTTTATTCTGCATTGCTACTCTCAGACGGTCTCGGTCCCTAATAGGTCACCTCTTTTAAAAAAAAAAAAAAAAAAAAAAAAATTAAAAAATTAACATGACTAATCTCTGTGGGGGAAAACTGCCATTCCATTGCCAAGTAAATTGCAATTTTTCCTAGCGTTAATAATGGTGACACATCAGCCTCTTGTGAACTAGACCTACTGCATTGTTTAATGTGAGTAACAAAACGAGTGTGTTTTGGAATGTGTAAAATTATACATGTATACCATAAACCATTCAACTGCTTCACCAATGCAAATGTTGGGACAGATTCTCAGCCTTTACTCAGACAAAACTCCCACTGACAGTTCAATTTTCTCCATAGTAGGGCAGTTGAAATGGGCAAGTAAAAGAAATGAGGGTTTGGGAGTTTTCTTTGGTTAAGAAGCTGGTTTATGGTGAAGCTAAAGAGTGGAGTGCCCCCTAGTGCTTTTATGGGGTAAAACTAACACATTCTACCCAGCTTCCCCCAAACTTGCATATTGAACACATTTTACTATAGGGTGAGAGACAATGAGCTTGCAGATAAAATGTTCTGGGATGTCTGTCTCATCACATCAACACAAAAAAAATAGATATAGATGTAGTACTCTACTACTGGGTGACACTGTTCAATCTCAAGTATCAGAAGGGTAGCCCTATTAGTCTGGATCTGTAAAAAGCAACAGAGTGCTGTGGCACCTTATAGACTAACAGATGTATTGGAGCATAAGCTTTCATGAGTGAATACCCACTTCGTTTGATCTGTGTATTCACATGCCTTGACTTTTTTTTGTCTCAAAACTGCATTGTACTTTTTCATGTAGTTTGGGGTGTTTGTGAATTTGTTTTCCTCTATGTATTGCTATCATCTTGGAAAGGAAGGAAAGTTCTTTGGAATCCATTTAACTGGCCTCTTTAAATGCCTACTTATTTTGGACAAGTGATTGGGGAGCAAATCAAATTCATTGCATGGACTCCAGCCTATTGCTAACTCATACTTCATTTTAGATAGCATGTGTGCTGTGAATTGGCCAACAACACCTGTTAACAAATATGGATTGTTGTTTGCCAGCGTAAACCTCCTATTGTGTGGCCTTTTATTCACTCCAAAATGGTCTAATACATTTTTTCCCTTAATCTTTGAGAGATTTGTTCTAAGCTATTTTTTTTAATCAGCCCTGAAAGGGAGTATCTCCCAGCACAATGAGGTTTTTGAGAGCTGCTGATGCATCATTTGTGGCTTAATTCCCATGTCTCTATTTCCAGACGGGTGCACCCAAGATAAGAGGATGCTACAGTGCTACAAAAAGGGTGTGTAAGAATATGGAGCCACAAACATTTTCATATCTGTTTCTAATGTGTCATCACCATGGGATGTAGGCCCTAATGTGAATATTGAAGGAACCTTACAACTTTTTTTGCCAGGCCTGCAAATGATATGAAGCGCAAAATGGAAATGTGGCCAGGAGATGGCAGTATTTTACTACATATGTCTTTCACTTGCACATTTTTTTCCTATTGGAAATGAAATTGTAGGGCATATGAAAGTTTAGCGAGAGTAAACATTAATTTCCATAAAATTAAAAACTACAACCATAGCTAACGTTCTCTAGTCTTCTTTATTTCTATTAAAAAGCATGTTTGTATGATACACTTGATAAATTATTAGTGTTGTGCTAGTTGAAAACGTTTGTGATTCTAATGTGTGAGTAATAGAATCTTCAGCCTTGGTTACCCCAATGCATAGCTTCTCCCCCTTATTCAGGGCTAGACTGATCATCAGTCTTTGCTTGGCTACAGAGGGGAATAAAGTTCCCCTTATTCAAATTATGACTCCAGCTGTGGTGGCTACTCTCCCTATACTCCTTGCTGCAAGAAGCTGGGTGGGAAAGGGCTTGGCAGTGAGTAAAGGCATGGAACCAGGGTTTCTCTCTCTGAACAAAGTAGCTGTTCAGGTGCACAGGGGGATTAAATGGCTCCAGATGAGAGGGGTGAAATAGCTTACTTCTCAGCACCACAGATGAGAGAGCCGGCATCTCATGGCATCAGGCTTTTAAAGTGGGATTTTGAAAGTTGTTCAACATTGGCTCAACTTATTGACCTCCAATGTTGCGGAATTGGACCAATGCTGAATGCCTTTGAAAATCCCACCTTTAGTGTCTTTAGTGTGGGGCACCTTGATGATCAAGATACAAAAGGAGCACTTAAAGACGATAAAGTAATTGCGGAGAAACTAAATGGATTCTTTGCTTCAGTCTTGATGGCTGAGGATGTTAGGGAGATTCCCAAACCTGAGCTGGCTTTGGTAGGTGACAAATCTAAGGAACTGTCACAGATTGAAGTGTCACTAGATGAGGTTTTGGAATTAATTGATAAACTTAACAGTAACAAGTCACCGGGACCAGATGGCATTCACCCAAGAGTTCTGAAAGAACTCAAATCTGAAGTTGCGGAACTATTAACTAAGGTTTGTAACCTGTCCTTTAAATCGGCTTCTGTACCCAATGACTGGAAGTTAGCTAATGTAACGCCAATATTTAAAAAAGGCTCTAGAGGTGATCCCGGCAATTACAGACCAGTAAGTCTAACGTCGGTACCGGGCAAATTAGTCGAAACAATAGTTAAGAATAAAATTGTCAGACACATAGAAAACATAAACTGTTGAGCAATAGTCAACATGGTTTCTGTAAAGGGAAATCGTGTCTTACTAATCTATTAGAGTTCTTTGAAGGGGTCAACAAACATGTGGACAAGGGGGATCCAGTGAACATAGTGTACTTAGATTTCCAGAAAGCCTTTGACAAGGTCCCTCACCAAAGGCTCTTACGTAAGCTAAGTTGTCATGGGATAAAAGGGAAGGTCCTTTCATGGATTGAGAACTAGTTAAAAGACCGGGAACAAAGGGTAGGAATTAATGGTAAATTCTCAGAATGGAGAGGGGTAACTAGTGGTGTTCCCCAAGGGTCAGTCCTCGGATCAATCCTATTCAACTTATTTATAAATGATCTGGAGAAAGGGGTAAAGAGTGAGGTGGCAAAGTTTGCAGATGATACTAAACTCCTCAAGATAGTTAAGACCAAAGCAGACTGTGATGAACTTCAAAAAGATCTCACAAAACTAAGTGATTGGGCAACAAAATGGCAAATGAAATTTAATGTGGATAAATGTAAAGTAATGCACATTGGAAAAAATAACCACAACTATACATACAATATGATGGGGGCTAATTTAGCTACAACAAGTCAGGAAAAAGATCTTGGAGTCATCGTGGATAGTTCTCTGAAGATGTCTGCGTAGTGTGCAGAGGCGGTCAAAAAAGCAAACAGGATGTTAGGGGATAGAGAAGAAGACTAAGAATATATTATTGCCCTTCTATAAATCGATGGTATGCCCACATCTCAAATACTGCGTATAGATGTGGTCTCCTCATCTAAAAAAAGATATACTGGCATTAGAAAAGGTTCAGAAAAGGGCAACTAAAATGATAAGGGGTTTGGAACGGGTCCCATATGAGGAGAGATTAAAGAGGCTAGGACTCCTCAGCTTGGAAAAGAGAAGACTAAGGGGGGATATGATAGAGGTATATAAAATAAGGAAAAGTTATTTACTTATTCCCATAATACAAGAACTAGGGGTCACCAAATGAAATTAATAGCCAGCAGGTTTAAAACAAATACAAGCAAGTTCTTCTTCACACAGCGCACAGTCAACTTGTGGAACTCCTTACCTGAGGAGGTTGTGAAGGCTAGGACTATAACAGCATTTAAAAGAGAACTGGATAAATTCATGGTGGTTAAGTCCATTTAATGGCTATTAGCCAAGATGGGTAAGGAATGGTGTCCCTAGCCTCTATTTGTCAGAGGATGGAGATGGATGGCACGAGAGAGATCACTTGATCATTGCCTGTTGGTCCACTCCCTCTGGGGCACCTGGCATTGGCCACTGTCGTTAGACAGGATACTGGGCTAGATGGACCTTTGGTCTGACCCGGTACGGCCGTTCTTATGTTCTTATGACATTTTATTCCTCCAGGCTGGTAAGTCATCTAAAGATTGTGACTGCTGTTCATGGCACAGCCAGGGTGGGACGCTGACTCCAGCTCAAACCAGTGGGTCATGTGAACAGGCAAGACCTTTAGTTTTCTTGCAGCAGAGGGAGTATTGCAGGTATCATGACCTACAACTAGGTATTGAGCTGCAAAGTTCAAATCTGGTTCCACATTTTCCCATAGTTTGGGCATGTTTAGACCCAGGCGTTTAGCAGGGGCACATCCCTTTATATGACTTTGTCATAGAGGGGTACTTCTGTGTTTGGGGTTTGTGAAGTATTGCAAATATGGCCAGGTTTTGGCTTACAGGTATTTTCACTTTGCGGGATGGATCCATAAATTCAATAATGATGGGTTCTTCAGTCCCCCACAGCGAAGGAGACAGAGTCAATGTTTTTTGAGATAACAGGCTACAGTGATTCTGATCACACCACACTGCCCCAGATAGCCCTAGTTTTCAGGTCTCGTGAAGATAGCTGTGGCCTCTGTAAACTCTACTCTCAATCTACTATCTCAGGGCTGTCTGTTCTACCGTGACCCAGCATCTCTGAAGCTGACTTCCCGGTAAATGAGCTGTCAGATTTAAAAAAATAGGATTTTCCAGTGAGATGTTCTGTATCCAACTGCAGTTCAGAAAGCTTCCCACCATTTCTCAGTATACAGTACTATGAAGAAGATATATTCCTGGTTCGCATCAAAAGGATACAGAGCAGGATCACCACTGGTCAAATTGCTCTTAGAATTTCTGCAAGCTGGACTGTCTCTGTGGCTACAATACAAGTCAGTCAAAACTCAAATGTCATTTATATCCTCAGTTCTGGCAGCCAAGGGTCAACCTCCCTGTCCAATTGCCCACGTGTTAAAATTCCTCCAAGGTACCCACCCAATCAGGCTTCTTCCTATTCATGGGGTAGCTCCATGGGATTGTTTCCTAATATTAAATACCCTCCTGGCTCCACTTTTCGAACTCCTGTCTGAAGTGTCACTAATATTTCCTAACAATTAAAGTCACTTTTCTAGTGGTTCTAAAACCAGCTCAAAGGAGATCAGAGTTGGGCACCCTCTCTATCCTCCCTCAAAATTTGTGTTGTTTTTTTTTTTCCCTCCACAATGACAGGGTGGTGTTTTGGACAGACCCTTCATGCATCCCCAAGTTTCTGTCTAGGGGGATGAGTCCATAAATTCATCCCACCTGTACTTTTTCATCTCCTCTTACTGGGAGTTGTGTTTTCAATTGTATTTATCCCCCCACCTTCTTTTAGGGAGACCTGGTAGATAACTGTTCTTACATTTAACTGCTGACTGGGTTATCCCAGTTTATATGTCTTTGTCAGTGTGACAATCAAAGTCCAGACACCCCAAAGGGAGAACAGAAGGTTTAAGCTCTCCCCCTCCCCCCCCCAAAAAAAAACAGTTAAACCAACTGATGGCATATTATGTTATTTTATCATAAGGTTATATAAAGATCTTTTATGAAAGCTTGTAATGCACTGAACTTAATAATCATTATGATACACTCATACACAGGCTGTGGAGAGGAAGGTGTTTCATGGCCCGGTTGTGAGGTGATGCTGAAGTTGCATCACAGTTACAATGACAATTTTCTGTATATATACACAATCAGGCAGGGAAGGGCTACTTCCCCAATAAGACAAGACTGGCTTCAAGCACCCAGCCATTGTCTAGGCTAGGCAAGGGAAAAAAACAATAAGGAATCATCAAAGCAAATAGGAACAGCTTGAAACTGAAAGGAAAACTCTAGTGTTAAGAAACATAGGCCTCGTCTATACTACAGGGGAAAATCGATCTAAGTTACGCAATTTGAGTTACATGAATAGCGTAACTCAAATCAACGTAGCTTAGATCTACTTGCTGCGGGGTCCACACTATGCTATGTCAATAGGAGATGATCTCCCGTGGACTCCCCCTACTCTTCTCGATCTGGTGGAGTACAGGAGTCGATGGGAGAGTGATCTCCAGTTGATTTTAGTGGGTCTTCACTAGACCCGCTAAATCGACCGTCGATGCATCAATCGCCACTCGTGGATCCCCCGGTAAGTGTAGACTAGCCCTAAGAAGGGAGGGAGTTTTCCCCACTTTGAATATCTGGGACTGAAGGAAAAAAACCTGCAAATCTTATTAAAATGGAAGGGGTTTGAACTGAAGACCATCCAGTCCCTGGGGAACAGTCTCAAGGCAGGATGCAGTCTGTGAATGCTGGATTCCCTCCTATAGCCAGGGGGTACACTGATAAACTGTTTTAAAGCAATAGGTAATTCTCATTAGAAAAAGGATTTTATCTAATATGAAAGTATAAAGCCTGAGGTTGTCTGTTTTCTGTATAACTTGTATGTGTTTGCTCTCCCTTACTGATTTATCTTTGATTCTGTGACTTTTTTTTCCTATTACATAGACTTCTGATTTATTTTTATCCCTAGTAGTTGTCTGATGTGCAAAGTGTGTGCGCCAAAGTGAGCTGGTATATGAGGGAAGGGTTTCACACCTTTGGGGAACAGTCTAAATGTTTGGTAATTACATCCTCCCCGAGATTTTATTTGAGTACTGGAAGTGGTGTTGGAGTAACGAGGCTGGTGAGATCTTATGCTTGTGGGAAGACTATAGATGTCGGGGAATTGAACCAAAAAAGGCCCCCAAAGTTACATGCCAGGTGGTGACAGAACCCCTTACTGGTCTGGGTGGACCCCAAAACATCACTTTAAAGTTGAACACTTCTATTTCCTAGTTGTTGGGCAGATTTGAGCTATTGCTAATGTTTTTGAAAGACTTGCTTTCAAAGCTGATAACTGTCATGTATGAATGAAACTCTCTGGAGGAGCTTTTCAGTGAGAGGAGTAATATGGATAGTCAGCCCAGCCTGTCAAAAACATCTCTCTGCCTCCGCCACCTACCGTGTAGGTGACTGAAAAATCCATTACTGCTGAATGTATGGACCCATTGTCCTACCCAGAATGAAAGGTTCTCTCACTTAACCAGAAGTTTTCTCACTTCTAGCTGGCAAAAATTCCATATGTGATAGGCAGGGCATTATTTGTTGCAAACTCTGATACCCATATGCTTCATCTTTGGGAGAAACAGATATGTGATCCTGATGAGAAAACAGCAGTCAAAAAGGGCAAAATGGCCTCTCTTGTAGCTCAGGGCTCTGTTATTCATGGCTTTGTAAAGAGCATCGAGCATCTTGAATTTCACCTGGAAGTGGATCAATAGCCAGTGCACGTCGTGGATCAAATTTCAACACACTCTAAAAAAAAATCTAGAATGTGTTGAAATTTTGTCCTTTCTTATTTATTTATTTTTTTATTCTTGGTGGAAATTTTTCATTTTGGTCAGTTTCCCAGTTTTTCAATGGAAAGCTGGAAAATATAAACAGATATCAAAAACTGAAATTTGACTAGAAATAAATAAATATATTTTATTGAAATTTGTTACTGAAAAGTGATTTTTCCCCCACTCCTCCTTAAGTCATTTAAAAAATGGAACTATTTTTTGGTTTCTATTTAAAAAGAAAGTTCACAGGAAAACTTAAAAAAAATAAATCCCAGAATGTTCTACATTTCCCATGAAAAATAATTGGCATTTTCTGACCACTTCTAATAACAGGTTCTTGTCTTAGTTTGCCCCACCCAGAAGATGGATAGTACTGGCTAATGCAGAATGAGATTTCCAAATAGCCCTCAAAGTTAGACTGGGGTAGTCGGTTTGGCAGTAATATAATCCAGAGTTTACTGTCATGGTGAAATCCCTTTTGGAGATTGTCACAGGGTTTGGAGTGCAATCCAGACCTGTGAGGGGTTGTCACCATTTGCCCTGCAATCCTGCATGCCTTACAATGCTTTGCTTCTGTAGCCCCAGCCTGGGACACTCATAACCAGTCTACAAGCATATAGGTCTCACACCCTGAAGTGCCTGCATTCTAGACAGCACTGGTATAGCAGCTTTGACCTCAGACAGCCCCACTCTGGCTTCCACCAGCCTTCACTACAACCAGCAAGGTGACCCCACCACACTCCTAGTCCTGAATTTCCCCAGAGCCCTGTGGTCTGCCATGTCCCCTCCTGGACAGTTCAGAGAAATATGGTTCATTTGTTCCTCTAAAGACACAAAAGCACATCACAGCTTATTAATTTAACCGGGGTAAATTCAATCTTCTCTTTAAACACAGCACTGAGTTGGTTTATAGTAAATATAAAACAAATTTATTAATAGGACATAGGGTAAGTGATGCCAGGGAAAAGGGATAAAGTTACAAAGGGTTACCGATAAAACAAAAGTGAAAACACTCATCTAAAAGTATAAAGCTTAATCTAGCAAGGTACAGGCTTCGTTCAAGATGGCTTCTCACCTATATTTAGTTTCCAAAGACTGCATTTGGGAGAAATGATGTTTGCTCTGGATAATTCCAGCGGTGCATTCAGGAAGGGGCAACTAGATTTTGAGTGAATTAAATTAGCCAAGCATGTGTTCTTCCCAGGCACATGGAAAGTTCATACCATGAAAGCAGGTTATCTCCAGCTAATGCAAAATGAGGTCTCATATAAGTGGAATGTGATCGGTCCGAGAGAGAGTCCATGTGGATTGGGAATAGAATGACTACTGTAGAAGGAAACACACTGATCTGGAGTTGACAACCGAATAAGACAGCATGGGGTTGCACCACTGATCAGGAAGCAGATTAGCCCCTACATGATGGCCTAAAAAACAGTCAGCAGCAGGTTGATGACCCTCAGATTGGTAGCCCATTCCTATCCGGTAACTGTTTTCCAGTGCTATGCCCTTACTAGTGACTGTGATGATGAAGAGGTTGAGAAATTCTTTAGAGACATTGAGAAGCTAGCAGTTGTTCACTCTACAGACATCTTATTTGTACAAGGTGACTGGGACACACGCATTGGGCCTGAGAGTTACCCAGAATGGTGCAGCTGTGTTGGAAAGTTTGGGTATGGTGAGGCAAATGGCAGAGGACTGCAACTCTTGCAGGTTGTGACTGAAAATGACTTGGGGCTTGTCTACACAAACAATTAGTTTGCAGCAAGCTGGAGTGTGATGCTACCCTGCACTAGTCTGCCATGGAGTAACTGTCCATGAGGACTCTACTGATATGTATTAACAGTTCATTGAGTTTTGATTAGTCCCATTTCAAGGAGGACTAGTCCAAGTGCATTGATGAACTGTTAATGCACATCAGCAGAGTGCAGGGTAGATTCACACCCCAGCTTGGCATGAACTAAATGTTCATGTAGACAAGCCTTTAGTATTAACAAATACCTTGTTCAAGCACAGACTGTCAAGGTGATGGACTTGGACATCACTGGACTTGTGGACTCAGAACTAGATTGACTTCATCATGATCTCAAAGGTGGCATTCTGGCAGGATGAGGAGGCCAACAAGAGATTCAATGACCACTTAGTAGTAGCCAACATACAGCTCAAACTGCGAATCAAGAAATGACCAGCAAGTACCTTCAGAGTTTGTTGTAATGACAAACTGAAAGTCTGTGAAACACAAATGGAATTCAAGAAGACTATCGAACAAAAGCTGCAAGTTGCTGACCTCTTCATTAGTAGCATAGATCAGATAGCGTATAACATCTCCTGCTACATTACAGAGACCACAGATGAACTCCTGGGAAACCGATTCTAAACAAGAAACCTTTGATCATAGAGCAGATTATCAAGTTGTGCTCTTAGTTTTCTTCACTGAGCACACAAAGGAACATTAATGAAACTGCCAGAGAGCAATAGACCAGTATTCCAATATGACACAAGAAATAGATGATCCAATTAAAGTGGCAAAAGTAGATTGGCTTGAAGAATAATGCATCAGCAAATGCCGACAGGAAGTTCTACCACACCATCAAGACTCTTTTTGAAAAAGTTTCTTTGGCAGGAGAAACACCATTTCACCCAACACTTGGGGTAGTTATTGCCAAGAGCTGTATAATGTTAGTGAAACAAATTCTAAGTTGGAAGTGAAAAAGGGAGAGGAGATCTATGAAAGAAGCTCAACTTATATGAACCTCCTCCTATGATTGAAGTTGAGATGCGGAGTGGACACTAAAATGCAGTAAAGCCCCTAGAGTCGATAACATGCAAGCAGAGGCACTCATCTGGGCGTATCATAAGCCTGTCAATGTAATTTGAGCATCTGGAAGATTGCCCAAGACTTGGATACAGTCCGGGCCCCTTCCCATGGGTTGCCATTGACTACCCCAAATGCTGGGGAGCAAGGCCGGCAGCCGGGGAGATGAAGCGGCAGGGCCAGAGCTGGAAGGGAAGAGGCGGGGCCAGAGCCTCTCCTCTTCCTGCCTCCTCTTCCGGCCACACTGACTGGTGTGTCCCTCCCACTAGTCGCCTCAATGGTTCCCATTCATAAAAATGGGGACCTGGCTGTTTGTGGAAATTAGTGCACAATTGCATTATTGAAACACATTAGCAAATTACTGCTCCACATTATCCTGAAAAGAATTGCACCCAAGATAGATCTCTATCTGTCTGAAGAACAAGCTGTATTTAGTCCCAAAAAAGGTACAGTGGAGCAAATATTCAAACTGCATGTGCTATGTGAAAAAGTGCTGGAGAATGATTGAAAGGTGGTTCCTGGTGGGTTTTTAGTGGATTTTGCTAAGGCGTTTGAAAGCATATGGCAGAAACCTCTTTGGGAAATCCTATGGCTGACCAGAGTTGGTGAAAATGTAGTAACACTGATTCAAAATCTATGAGTGTGTGATGGCTTAGGTGTTTGTGAGGCATGAGTAAAATAGTTGGTTTGACTTCAGGATAGGTGTCAGACAGGGCTATTTGGTATCCAACTGTTCTCTTGAAGAAATCTTAAGGAGACACTGGTGGAAACTTACAAGAGGGTCTGCCTGTCAGTGGATGAAAAATTAGTCATTGGTGCTTCATCAATGATAACCTGATTGGATTGTACCAAAAAAAGTGCAAAAATTGCTAGAAAGAGAAGCAGTGTAAGCAGAGAAGTTAGTTTGAAAGATATCTGACACACAGACAATGGTGACAATGAAGTGTGTTGAAATATTTCTTTCCAATCTGAGGTGGCACTGGAGTGCATTGAGCATTTCAAATACCTGGTTGTATGACTACAAAGGACTCTAAACATCACATAGAGATCTGACACAGCACTGGACTCATGACTGCCGCTCTAGAGACACTCAGCCACATTTGGAGAAGCAAAGGTGTTACCATGAAGTGTAAAATGAAATTGCTGCAGTCTCTTGTCTTTAGCATCTTGCGATGTGCATGTGAAACATGGACTTTAAGGAAACAGGACATTGAGGCTTCCTGCCTTCGAACAGAAATGCTATAGACAATTGTTGTACTTCTCACATGACTTAGGAGGAGGTAATTGCCCAAATTTACAGCCTGACCAAAGTGATACCTGATATCGAGATCAGATGAAGAAAACCTGAGTTTGTGGGACATGTGGGTAGAATGAGTGGAGAAAGATTGTTGAAGCAAGGCTTTCAGGGACTGGTCCTGGGGGCAGGAAGCACCCACCGCGAGTGTAGTTCAATGATGTGTTTGGGTGAGATGTGGTATGGCATGCTTCTAAAGGCTCTGTGACAACTGCAAAACTCGGAGGAAGATTGCTGGCCAATGACTCTTGTGTGGTGTGTTTTTTACTGTGTATTGTAATGTGACTCTGTGGTGCTTTGCATCATGAGAGGATGTATGTGTGTTTGGTCACACCATCTCAGAGTATATAGTACAAATGGATAATGTGAAGGACAATGGAAATGATTAGAAAGTCAGAGAATCTTCTATGTGAGCAGAACCTAAAAAGTTTAGGGGGCAGATCCACAACTGGGGTAAATTGTCATGGAGCTATGACCAATCACAGCAGCTGATGATCTGTCACAGTGGAGTTGACCAAGAGGGGCACAATAGAGGTAGATAGAATGAATGATTAAAAGGTCAATTAAACGCTCCTATTTACCCTGGCCTTTCCCATAATATTGTGCAAGAGCAAGTGGACACCAAAGGAAATTAAAAGAGAACAAATTTATAACTGATAAAAAGGAATACATTTGCAGCCAATGAGTAATTAACCTTTGGCTCTAAGAGCCACATGATATTATTCAGGCAAAGAGATCAGTAGGATTTGAAAAAGGATTATGTTTTATATGCATAATAAAAATATCATCAGTTACACTGGCTCAGATAGTAATTTATAGGGGTTGGCAACCTTATGCTTCAGGACATATGCCAACCACTGACTGCCTCAGGATAGGAAGAAAATTTTCCCACAGATGTGGCATTGCATAGTTTATCCTTTATGGAGATTCTTCACCTTCATCTAAAGCAGTTGGTGCTGGCCATAATCAGAGACAGGGTACTGGACTGGATTGACAATTTATCTGATCTGGTATGGCAATTTCTGTGTTCTTATAAAACATATGGTATCCATTTCCACTAAAAGCAATAGCTTTTGGAGGAAAGAAAATAAATGTGCTAACAGCCATGCATTCAATAGTTACAGACAGACAAAATCCATAGATGACAGAGCAATAACATATGAGATTATGAACATTAACCAGTGAGTAAAATCCCCAAGAGAATCCTGTAAATGATTAGATGTTAGCACAAAATCCTGCCTTTAAGAGTATGTACCACACTGAGTGGAGGAACTCCAAGCCTTCCTGGCAGTACAGGGGAGGGAAGCCATGGTTACGAATTCTGTGTAATACCCTACTGTTGCTCCAGGAGGAAGTAGCATAAAGTTCTTCTGGCACCTGCTGCTATGTAGGTGGGCTGGGGCCTCCAGCCCATGCAAGATGTTCTATGGCTCCTTTAGACCATAGAACATCTGTAGACATGTTAGCTGGGTTCACAACAGTCCATATCCTTGTATCTGTGTAAGCCCTCAGAAGTGAAGGAGCTCTTGTGTCCTTTTTCCCTACCTGGCGCTCCTACATGAGAGGGGCCAGGATTTCATCTTTAGTAGATCAAATTCTGTCCTCTGTTATATTCATGTAGGCCCACTGACTGCAGTGTGTTTTACATGGGTTTAACTAAGGCATAATTAGTATATAGGAATATAACATGCTCATCATGAACATGGCTTTTGGCTTTGGTAAATTTTGTGTTTTCCTATCTGCCCTATTAGTTAGTAAATATTTCTCTGCACAAAGGCCAACAAAGACTTCTTTTATTGTAATCAAATATAAAATACCAGACTCTCTTGTTCTAATGGTGAATGGCTAAAAACAGAGGAACCCCAAATTAGTTGTTAATTTTGAACCAAGGTAACTTGACTGTATCAGAGCTGACAGTGCAACCTAGTTCTCAGGACTCCTAGCTCTGAGCTTTAACCACAAGACTATCCTTTTTCCCCCTGAAGTGTCTGACTTTGTCCCTCCTCAGAAATTGGATATCTGCCTAGATGGACAATTGATATAGCAGTTCCTGGGTTTATAAGAATAACAACAAAAAGAGTATTTTGGAGAGAAAAAGGAAATATGAATAGTCCATATTCCACCTGAAGAGACAGTTTGAATTACTATAAGAAAACACATTGTAATTAAACGGGCAACAGATTAGATCAGCAGGTCTCATTGATGACCCTCTGTGCCCTTGCTGATGGGTCTGTAGAGCGCAGGTTGGTCACACAATTCTAGCTCTCATCTTTATTTCAAGCTGCTTGATTGCATTAAAAGAAGCTAAAAATACACTAAATGCTTCCCCAACGTTACTTTTCCAAGTAAGCAACTGCTGTTACATAACACCAGGATATTGTGGGATTAGAAACAGAATGGGATATAGTCTATGCTCACAGAAGGGAGGCGAGCTGATCAATGAGAGAATCTGTGTTAAGGTGTAGTTCACTCATTGGGCGGAGGAAATGAGAATACCTGGATTAGATGCAAAAATCAGGAAAGAATTATATAAACCATCATCAGCTTCCATAGTCTGTACGTTCCATTACTCAGTTTGCCATTACTGACAGAGCAAATGTCAACATGTTGATTTTATTTCTCACACTCAGTTCTAACAATTCCTGGTGGTGAAAGAAGAAGTAATGATCTAGCCAGGCTTATTCTATTCTTTGTCATCCTAAAATCAACAGTGGGAATACCTCTGAAGAAATGTGCTCCAGTAGTCAAAAGCCTCATTTGAAATTGAATTTGCTACCATGGAACTTTAGACAGGGGCAAACTTAGCAGCAAAAAGTTTTCAGCTCAAGTGCTTTGAGAATATGGAAAATATTTACAGTTACAAACCATTCTTTGTGATAAAACAGCCTAACAGAGACTATTGCTGAAGTTTCCTGTGACCTTACCCTATATTCAGATTATTTGATCTGTAGCTTCGTTGCATCACCATATAGCAGTTTTGGTACTGAATTTGTCAGTCTGAGCATTGAGTGTTCAGTAGTTTGGCATCTCTGTATCTAAGTGCCACTAGTGAGAGATCTTCAGGCTCAAGAATACATGCAGGACTCATGACTCAGTACAAATGTGGAATGCTGAAGAGGGATGAATGTAGTCCTGGTGACCGGCTGCCTGGTGAAGATGATGTTACATAAAACTGTGGGTTAAAGTATCCTGTTGGTTTAGTGTGTGAGGAGGAAGGAGGGAGTGCAATCAGGAGGCTGTTTTGTATCAAAAAATAAGGTTCTATCAAAATTAGTTGACTCACCATATACAAGTTAGGATTATAGAATCATAGAAGATTAGGGTTGGAAGAGACCTCAGGAGGTCATCTAGTCCAACTCCCTGCTCAAAGCAGGACCAACCCCAACTAAATCATCCCAGCCAGGGTGTTGTCAAGCCGGGCCATAAAAACCTCTAAGGATGAAGATTCCACCACCTCCCTAGGTAACCCATTCCAGTGCTTCACCACCCTCCTAATGAAATAGTTTTTCCTAATATCCAATTTAGACCTCCCCCACTGTAACTTGAGACCATTGCTCCTTGTTCTGTCATCTTCCACCACTGAGAACAGCGTAGCTCCATCCTCTTTGGAACCTTCGGGTAGTTGAAGGCTGCTATCAAATCCCCCCCTCACTCTTCTCTTCTGCAGAGCAAACAAGCCCAGTTCCCTCAGCCTCTCCTTGTAAGTCATGTACTCCAGCCTCCTAATAATTTTTGTTGCCCTCTGCAGAACTCTCTCCAATTTTTCCACATCCCTTCTGTAGTGGGGGCCCAAAACTGGATGCAATACTCCAGATGTGGCCTCACCAGTGCCAAATAGAGGGGAATAATCACTTTCCTCGATCTGCTGGCAATGCTCCTACTAATGCAGCACAATATGCCGTTAGCCTTCTTGGCAACAAGGGCATACTGTTGACTCTCATCCAGCTTCTCGTCCACTGTAATCCCCAGGTCCTTTTCTGCAGAACTGTGCATTGCCAGTTGGTTCCCCAGCCTGTAGCAGTGCATGGGATTCTTCCATCCTAAGTACAGGACTCTGCTCTTGTCCTTGTTGAACCTCATCACATTTCTTTTGGCCCAATTCTCCAATTTGTCTAGGTCACTCTGGACCCTATCCCTACTCTCCAGTGTATCTACCTCTTCCCCCCCCCCCATCTTAGTATCCTCTGCAAACTTGCTGAGGGTGCAATCCATCCCATCATCCAGATCATGAATGAAGATGTTGAACAAAATCTGCCCCAGGACAGATCCCTAGGGCACTCCACTTCATACTGGCTGCCAATTAGACATCGAGCCATTGATCACTACCCATTGAGCCTGACAATCTAGCCAGCTTTCTATCCACCTTATAGTCCATTCATCCACTCCATACTTTAATTTGCTGGAAAGAATACAGTGGGAGACCGTATCAAAAACTATGTTAAAGTCAAGATATATCACGTCCACTGCTTTCCCCATTCCACAGAGCCAGCTATCTCATCATAGAAGGCAGTCAGTTAGTCAGGCATGACTTGCTCTTGGTGAATCCATGTTGACTATTCCTGATCACCTTCCTCTCCTCTAAGTGCTTCAAAAGGGATTCCTTGAGGACCTGGTCCATGACTGAGGTGAGGCTGACTGGTCTATAGGTCCCCGGATTCTCCTTCTTCCCCTTTTTAAAGATGGGCACTATATTTGCCTTTTTCCAATCATCTGGGACCTCCCCTGATCACCACGTGTTTTTCAAAGATAATGGCCAATAGCTCTGCAATCACATCAGTCAACTGCCTCAGCACCCTCTAATGCATTAAATCCAGCCCCGTGGACTTGTGCATGTCCAGCTTTTCTAAATAGTCCTTAACCTGTTCTTTCACCACTGAGGGCTGCTCAACTCCTCCCCATACTGTGCTGCCCAGTGCAGCAGTCTGGGAGCTGACATTGTCTGTGAAGACAGAGGTGCAAAAAAAAAAAAAAAAAAAGCATTGAGTACTTCAGCTTTTTCCACATCATCTGTCATTAGGTTGCCTCCCCCAGTCAGTAAGGGTCCCACACTTTCCCTGACCACCTTCTTGTTGGTAACATACGCACAAAAACCCTTCTTGTTACCCTTCAGATCCCTTGCTAGCTGCAACTCCAATTGTGCTTTGACCATCCTGATTACACCCTTGCATGCTCGATAAATATCTTTATACTCCTTCCTAGTCATCTGTCCAAGTTTCCACTTTTTGTAAGCTTCCTATTTGTGCCACTAATATCAGCAGTTACCCTATGCTAAGAGCCCAATTTTTGTTCGTGAGCTGTAGCCCCTGTCTCGGGACAGGAGACCAGTTTTATAAGCCTCCTTTTAATCCCCTCTATTTTTCTATTCGTTTTTCGCATAGATTTTTTTGTTCCCGTTTTCTGTTTACGCATTAAAACAATAATTCTTCCCTCCTTAGCTTGCTTTGGCCATCAGAAGGCAAGGGGATAGCACCACTACATGAACATAAGGAGGCAGCCCAGAAGAAGAAGGTATAGAAAAACAAGCAAGTTAGTACTGGTGGTTTCCTATTCCTCTCTATGGGAAGATGCAGTACTGTATCACTGCCACATGCGGTGCTACGTGAGGCTGTAAAAATGCTGTTGTACTCAGCTCATTCACACAGGGAAAAAAGGGGTCTCCCAGCCCAAAGTGGACATTGCTGGCCTTTTCTTTGCCTATGGCTCTAGAACTTTGGAGGTGATGCCACCTTTAGAAGAACAATTGCTTAATACCAGAATATTAGTTATTTTAATGCAGTGAGTATGAGCATTGGAAGAACAACTCTGTAGTTGGTTTCTCTATCCCTGTGTCTTCCTTAGGTCTCCAAATTAGACTTCTTTTAGGAATAGGTTTCCTTCTGAGTTAACCTCTTCAGTATGCCTCTCTCAAGCCTGTAATATTATTGGGAGCCACCTGGTGGTGCAAATAGACAGCCTTACAAGTTCTGTTTAACTAATAATAGATAATTAGGTTTTGGAAAAACACTTAGTGTTAATTGTGGTGCAGTTCTTTTAAGCTATTAGTAAAAATGGTTACCCACCTAAGTTTCCATCTGACTAAAACTAAATTTTTGTTTGCAGAGCTGCTATCTACATCAGCAAACAAAAAAAAATTACGTGGTGAGAGAGCCTTTTTATTTCTTCAGGGGCAGTTTGCTCTGTTACATCAGGTAACCTGATTTTTGAAGCTCTCACTAGGTGCCTCTCCATGATTGATAGACATCCCCTTGCAGAGGATTCTCTGATTACATTAATGTTTTATGTAGTAAAACCAAAGGTGGAAGACTGGAGTTTGAGGGATGTTAAAAATTGCTGTGTCTCCAGCCCACCAAACATTTTTGAATGTCAAACAAATTGCAGGTAATGTGGGTTTCTCACATCAGAAAATAATTTCACATAAAACATCAGTGGAAGTAAATTGTTTTCTACATCTCTGCTTATAAAAAATGTCCAAAATTTTCAAACCTGGGAGGAGAAGTTAGGCTCCTAAATCTATATTTAAGCACCTGAATAAAGTAGTCTGATTTTCAAAAGTGCTAAGCTCCCACTGCATTTGGTGGGATTTGTGAATGATCAGCACTTTTGAAACTCAGGTCACTTTTATGTAGGTGACTAAATAGGGATTTGGGAAACTATCCTTAGGCATCACATTTTGAAAATATTGGCCAGAGATTCCCAGGACATGGGAGTGTCATTAAAAAATAACTGTCTTAGCTTCCTCAAAAGAGTTTAAGGATGCTGAAAGAGAGTTCTGTATAATTCACAGTTAGCAGGTCCAGCTCAGGCCCTAACAGCTGTGTTGCCAAAACAATCAAGGACAGAGGGATACGACCTTAAAATAAGACCTATTTGGCCAACACAAGGAAATAAAATATCAATGCTGTCTCCAAGGAGGTATACAGTAGGTCTGATTTTTGAAGCTTTGGCTAAGTTGGCAGGTAGAATTGAACTAAGGTCTTTGCTGATATCTTCACAAATCCATGATAGGCTCTTATCTGACATTTTCTGTTTCTTCAAATCTTACACCCATGGTGCTTTTCCAGCATCTCAGTCATGCAATGCAGGCTGGAGCATCTTTCACGTATAGAAGCTACTAAGGATACAGGATATGAAGACATCAGTTCAGACCCAGCAGAGACTGACAGATCTGCTGAAAGACTCCTCAGGTTAGATTTGAAATATCAACATGGGCAAAGAGCACCTGGCAGCAAGCTGGAGCATCTTCAAGGGGCAGGAGGATGGAAGGGGAGAGAATCACATGACGTTCTGTTGTCCAATATCCACAAGCCTGGAATGTGTACAATGCATGCATCTCTGAGACTGGGCGCAAGAGTGGCTGGGCCAATCTAGTGTTTCTCTCTGCCCTTATGTGGAGCTCTGTGGGGTCTGGAGCAGGAAGGACAGTGTTAGAGGCATCCATGTAGGACTGAGGAGGGTCTTCTCTACAAACCCCTCTAACAAAAAGGGCCATTTTTTTCTATTTAATTTTGTTTAGGCTCTTATACCATGTGAGCCTTTCCCTGCTAACATACTTCTCTCTCCCCCATGGATTGCAACAGGAAGATCCCAAGCCAAGTTGTGGCTCCTATTGCCTATAGACCTGCAAAGAGGACTTGAGCAAAACCACTTCATTTCTTGCCTTCTCTCTCTGGCCCAATATTGATGCACTATTGTAATGTAATGAAACAATCATAGGGCCAAACAGGGAAAGAGAGTGACTGTATGCCAATGATTCTGTAGCTTGCTTGTTAGAGCATTCATATGGGAGGCCCAGGATCCAGTCAACGTGGGGAAACTCATTGCCAGGGGATGTTGTGAAGGCCAAAAGTATAACTGGATGTCCCTAAAGCACTGGATGCCAGAAACTGAGACTGAATGATGGGGGATGGATCATTTAATAAATTGCCCCGTTCTGTTCATTTCCTCTGAACTGCCTGGCACTGGCCACAGTCAGAAAACAGGATACTGGGCTAGTTGAACCATTGGTCTGACCCAGTATGGCCGTTCTTATGTTCCCCCTGTTCCAGTGAATTTTTAAATTATTTATCCACAGTGGACCTTCAACAGGAGATACTGAGGGAGCCCCAACCCAGACAATCCCATAGTTCAGTGAGTAGGGCATGTACCTAGGCGGTTTCAACTCCCTGTTCAAGTCTCACCTCCACCTGAGAAGGCATTCAAACTGGGGGTCTCCCACATACCAGGTGGGTACCTTAGCCACTGGTCTAAAGATTACAAAGGAATAGCTCCTCCCTGCCTGGCCATTCAGTGTAAACTTATCTATAGGGGCACAATCTAATAGGTGAGGACTGAGCATGTTTACTGGATCAGGCCCCACAGGCAAGATAGACAGAGGAACACCTAACTTTTTCTGGTTTGTGCAGGAGCTCGGGCTTGGGTGTCCGGACACCAGGAGTGGGCTGCAGGGCACATGCTCAGAGTCAGAAATATAGGACTTTTGGTCCCTTCATTTTTGCAGATCCCTAGTGAGTTTAGGTGTCTACAGTGTTCAGGGATAGCTGAATCCCAATGGGGCCTGATTCTGGGATTTAAGTGTCTAAAGTGTCGGTCAGGCACCTAAGTGCTTCTGTAAATCCAGCCCTGAGTCTCTCTCTGCCTCAGTTCCCCATCTGTAAAATGAGGATAAAAGCACATCTCTATCCTCACAACATCCCTGTAACAATCTGAAGTCAAAGAATTTATATCCTCAACTCCTCTGATAATAGAGCCATGTCAGTGCCTAAGATAGACAGTGGAAAAACTCCCTCCCTTCCACCGCTGTTTCCTTGGCCAGTGGAATATGTAAGCATCACAGAATTAAGAGCATCATGTTCAGGGAATTACATGGCACGCTTAAATTACCAGGGCAGCTGAGGGATTTCAGTTCTATGTAAGATTATTTAACACAGAGGGAAAGAATGAGCACAGAAGAGAGCGGCAATTCTCCTTGTTAAATGTTTACCATTCAATCTCTAGCTGCATGTTAACAGGATTTTTGAGAATAACCATGATGAGAATTCACCTTCCAGGCCTAAGGTTGGGAGAGACCAAATGTTTAGTAAACATGCCTTCAGAAGGCTTTCTTGTAGTGTGTCACAGCTGGTAGCCTGTTGAGAGGCCATCTCCCTGAGTTTGAAGTGAATAATGCATAGTCATATGTTTGGGTGGGGGTTAGGTTAAGGAATTAAACAAGGAGTGATGGCTAATGTAGAAACCTATCCCACTCCAGTGTTTAACAGGGCACTGCTAGGCCACAGCTACCCTGAGAAAGGAGTTGTGTTAAAAACATGCGTTGATATGTTAAGAGTCGTCTGGGGGATTTAGACACATAAGATGAAACCTTGACACAGTTGAAGTGAATGGCAAGACACCCACTGACTTCACTCAGGACATGATTTTACCCACAGTTGCCCTTGATTCCAGTTGTGATTTTCAAAGGGACCTAATGGTGTGAGGTGCCCAACTCCCATTAACAGTCAATAGGAGTCAGGCATCTAACTCCCTAAGGCTCCTTTGGAACTCTGAACCTTTAATGGGAGTTAAGCATCTAAATCTCTTAGGTGGCTTTGAAAGTCTCGCCCAAGGATCCTGCAGATTCATGTTCTCACACATTTGACCAGTGAGTGGACAGAGCCAAAGCTGCTTGGAAACCTGGGCTCCTTTCTCAGGATAGATAGGGCCTTACTCTGTGCAGTGTACTCTGCTGTACTCCTCAATCAGCGAGTCTCCTCTACTCCCTGACAGTAGGTGGTTGGGGAAGGGCTATTTCTCTGCCTGTGCCCTAGTGCCATGTCTGCCAGTTCAGATGCATTATTTATGATTAATTCTGGCTTATTGCACAACATTCCAGCGTGTGGACCCCACAGTATCTCATAAGGAGTTTTCTGCAATGATGGATAGCCTGAGAAAGGCTAGGCAAAGGACATTATTATAACAGTACATAAATATGTTTTTTCCCTTTAATATTAAAACACCTGATTTCCTTTAACATTGTAAACATGTGATTTTATTAGGTACTAGAGAGCTGATGGATTTAAAGTCATTTTCAGAGAACAAGTGACAGACTTGACATACAGAAAAGCAGACAAACAGCAGCAAAGAAGGAATCTTTATCATGAAAACCTACTGAGGAGTGAGAGAGATGGGAGGGAAGTTGCCTCCACTCTGAAGTTTTCCATGGATGTGTAAGGAGCCACCTAAGACTTTTCAATACTCTGTCTTAGTGGAAAACAATTTAAAAGTGGAGGGAACATAGGATATAATCTTCCTGAAACCGAGTTGGCAAAGGAGCTGTGTTTTGTAGCTAATAAATTCAGCTTTCAGGAGGAAATTCTTATAGGGTTCATTTACCAGTTTTTGAGAGAGGAAAATGAATGCATTAATTATGTACATTTTTACCATCTGCTAAACAAGGTAATTTCGGCCAGGCCTTGGCAACCTCTTCCTGGACATAAACTTTAAAAACAAGCTTTTTCAACCATAAAATTACTGCCCTGGAAAAGGACAGATAAATGTCTAAGCAAGCGCCTCATTACTGTCAAAGCTGTGATTTGTTGTTTCATTATAATGTGTTTTCCTTGTTATTAGAGTTAAGGTTGAGTCAGCCTTTCCATTATAAATACACTCCTAGTTTTAGGGTGACATGGCTCAGCTGTTTTTTAAACTTGCTCTGGGCTGAAATGAGGAATTGTGTTCTCAGGCTAAATGCAAGGATCAAAACAAGAGATGGGATTTTTAGAAACATTTTAAGGCACTTCTGGGATTGACAAATGCCTGGCTTTTCAAGAGCTCATATCTCCCATTTTATTGTTGAGTAGCACCGTCACCCATTGAAGCCAATAGGGCAGTGGGTCTCAAAGTTTTGTACTGATGACCCCTTTCACATAACAAGCCTCTGAGTGCGACCCCCCCCCTTATAAATTAAGAACTCTTTTTTTAAAATATATTTAACACTATTATAAATGCTGGAGGCAAAGCGGGGTTTGGGGTGGAGGCGGACAGCTTGTGACTCCCCATATAATAACCTCCTGACCCCCTGAGGGGTCCCGACCCCCAGTTTGAGAACCCTCCCAATAGGGGATGGGCTTAATTAACTGCACTCTTGCTCAGTAAAACGAGGGGTGCAAAGAGCTTCACTTACTCCTCTGGGCGTGGTACCCACATTGTCAAACCGGCACCAAGCTCCTCTTCCCCGTCTTAATGCAAGTGGTTGGGCATGGGTAGGGTGGGAACCTTGGCTCTGTTCCCCGCTCACCTGCCACATGCTGGCAAGTGCAGCTGTGCCAGTGTGGTGGGGGAAGTAATCTGCACCAAGAATGAGGTTGGGGCAAGTTGCTTCTTCCTTGGAGCAGAGGGAAACTGGGAGGCTGGAATCTGGTTCCCTGTCTGCTCCTATTGCCGTGCAACAGTGCACTTTCCTTTACTTGGCCTTCAGGCACAACTGCAATATAAATGTTAAATAATAAGGAATGAGTAATGATACTTGGGGCTTGTGACAAAGTCACAGTTCAGCTCAAAGTATGTAAAGATTGCAGAGGTTAGCCCTCCTCAATGCATTATTTTAGAGCCATTGTCCCCCAAAGCCAACTGCTTTACGTGATGAGCATTTCACATATTAGGGACCTGTAGCGGCTATTGAAAATGGAATTGTTTTTGACAAATCGGTGGCTTGCAAACTCTGAGTAAAACTTATCAGCTCCTGCATTACAGCTGTGGACTTTTTTTCCCTTTTTTCTTTCAAATGAGTGCACAGTAAGGCTCAGCTGCCCCTGAGGTTTTATGTTAATTACCAACTAGCATTGGCTCAAGAAGAAGTGTAACATGAAGAAGTGGGCTGTAGTCCATGAAAGCTTATGCTCTAATAAATGTTATTCTCTAAGGTGCCACAAGTACTCCTGTTCTTTTTGCGGATACAGACTAACACGGCTGCTACTCTGAAACCATACACTCTAATGGTCAGTTGTAATGTAAACACAAATAAAAATAAATGTTTCAAAACTGCAGGCATTACTAAAGGTAGCATCTGAATGTGGCCCAGTGGGATAGGAGCAGGGATTATCTAGTAACACTTTATGAATATCTGAAGGTGACAGATAAAATGTGGGGAAACCAATCACAGTACAAGATGAGATGTCATTTTTACATACACATCTTGTGACTCATTATAAAATGCACCATCGGTAATAGGTCTTGGAACAAATTTTGAAAGAGAAAATAGTGAAGGACATAGAGGCTAACAATAGTTGGGATAAAATACAACATGGTTTTACAAAAGGTAGATCATGCCAGACCAACCTGATCTCCTTCTTTCCATTGAATGGTCTTTTGGATTAGGCCTAATTGCACAAATTCTCCAGTTCAGCAGGCTCCTCCAGATTCTCATGCCTGTTTACACCTGCTGAGATACAGCTTTTGAAGGCGATACAGCTATCTGTCTTGATAAGAGGCATTGCCCCGATCTAATGAATTGGGTTGCTCCTGTCATAGTTGAAATGTTGGTAACATCAAAGTCATTCGTCATTCCCTCGTCCACTTGACTCCATGGTAACTACATGTCTATTACTTTGTTGTAGGACTATTTAAAATGTAGACCTGTGCAATTCTAGATTGAAATAGATACAAAAATGGCAGGTTGTAGCTACTAAGGATAGAGTATTTGTTTTTGTTCATCTTGATCAACTATCATTTTGTGGCTTCCATCTATTAAAGTCTCTGGGACATCACATCACTAGTTCTGTTAGAATCTGAGCCCAAGCACACTAAAGTCAATGTGAGTCTTTTGAGTGTGGTCAATGAATGGGCTTTGGAGTGTGCCATTGCCAGGGCCGGCTCCAGGGTTTTTGCCGCCCCAAGCGGTGGAAAAAAGAGGAAAAAAAAGCCGCGATCGGCGGCAGCTCCACTGTGCCGCTTTCTTCTTCGGCGGCAATTCGGCGGCAGATCCTTCCCTCCGAGAGGGACAGGGACCCTCCACCGAATTGCCGCCGAAGAGCCCAACGTGCCGCCCCTTCCCCTTGGCTGCCCCAAGCACTTGCTTGCTGGGCTGGTGCCTGGAGCCGGCCCTGGCCATTGCACTGCACATCACTCATAAAAACCAACTCAAGCACAGATAAACAAAAACACCTGCACTTGCTTTGACTGATGTGACTTTTCGTCTAAGCATCAGACGATACTCAGCACTGAGAGATTTCTTCCTGCCACACACTCTTCATGATTTTATTGGTATATTTAAAGGTGATATTTCTGCAGCACACAATTGAAGTGAGCAGTTTCACCTAAGCTTTCCCATGCTAATCACACATCAACTTATTCATTCATAAGTTCAGAGAAGGAAGAGATGGGTATTGTTATTGGTCTCACTCACAGGAAGCTTTCAGATGCTACAGGACTAGTATAAGAACTTAAATAGAAGAGTATTAGAATGAAAGGTTCAAGGAACAAGCTTTTTATTGTTTACATTTGTTTGATCTAATTTTATAACACTGTACAATTACAAAAATTTCACTAGATGTTTGTTTAATAGTCTTCAGTTTTTTATAGGATAGTGTTAGCCCATCACCAGTCCCGAGTCTTCTGTGCTGCCACAAAGACCAACCGAACCCCACTGGGTGACCCCCTTTCCCAGTCTCTTATCACTCTTCCATGCTACTCCCTATATGTGAAAAGTAGCACTAGTGAAAAATTTCATTCAAAATGTATTTTTAGACAAAATGGCTTTTTATTCACAACTTATGAGGGGAAAAAACGGTTACCCACCCTCTCGTAACTGTTCTTCAATATGTGTTGCTCCTATCCATTCCAATTAGGTGTGTGTGCACCGTGTGCAGTTGTCGGAAAGTTTTTTCCCTTAGCAGCATCTGTTGGGTTGGCTGTGGAATACCCTGGAGTGGCACCTCCATGGTGCTCAATATATGACCCTCCCAACCCGGCGCCACCTCAGTTCCTTCTTGCCGGTTATTCTGACAGAGGGGAAGGTGGATGGGTTTGGAATGGATATGAGCAACACATCTCTTAGAACAACCGTTACGAGAAGGTAACCGTTTTTTCTTCAAGTGATTGTTCATATCAATTTCAATTAGGTGACTCCCAAGCCTTATCTAGGCAGTGGGGTTGTAGTTATGGAATCGCAGATTGGAGGCACCCTCTGCCAAAGGCTGCATCATCTCAGGCATGCTGGAAGATGGTGTAATGAGAGGTGAATGTATGCACTGAGGAGCAAGTTGCTGCCCTGCAGATTTCTTAGATATGGACCTGGGCCAGGAATGTCGCCAATGAGGCCTGTGCCCTTGCAGTGTGTGCCATAAGTGCCGGGGCTGGTGTCTTGGCCAGCTCATAGCACCTGCGGATACAGGACATGATTCAGGAAGATATTCTTTGAGACGAGACTGACAGTCCTTTCATCCAGTTCGCCACCACAACGAACGGTTCGATTTCCTGAATGGCTTGGTGCATTCGATATAGAAGGCCAACGCTCACCGAACATCCAAGGAGTGCAGCCTCTGCTCATGGCTACAGATAGGCAGCTTTGGATAAAAAACAGGCAGGAATATGTCTAGGCTGGTATGGAAATGAGACGCCACTTTAGGCAGAAAAGCTGGGTGAGGTCTCAGTAGCACCTGATCTTTGTGGAAAACTGTATAAGGTGGGTCTGAGGTAAAGGCCTTTAATTCAGACACTCTTCTTGCTGTTGTAATGGCCACTAAGAAGGCTACCTTCCATGACCGATAGAGGAGGGCACAAGTCACCAGCAGCTCGAATGGGGGCCCCATTAATTTGGAGAGGACAAAAGTAAGGTCCCATGCAGGAACAGGCTGTCTAATCTGGGGATGTAGCTGGTCTAGGCCCTTGAGAAATGGGCCAACCATGGGGTTGGTGAAAACGGAGCATCCCGAGACTGTGGGGTGGGAAGCTGAGATAGCTGCTAGGTGTACCTTTATGGACGACACTGCCAGGTCTTGCTGTTTAAGGTGTAGAAGGTACTCAAGAATAAAAGGTAATGTAATGTGAAGTAGGGGTGTATGACGCTGGACACACCAGCAGGTGAACCTCTTCCACTTCGCCAGATATATGGCCCTCGTGGAGGGCTTTCTGCTGCTGAGTAAGACCTCCCTCATTTGCTCCAAACACAGTAGTTCCATGGGATTCAGCCATGAAGCTTCCAGGCCGTGAGGTCTGGGTGATCATGTCGCCGCTCCTCCCTGACCTGATCGGCATGTCGATCAACAGATCCAGGAGCGTGGTGTGACAAGTGTTGCCTAGGCCACGCTGGTGCCACCAGAATTACCTCCGCCCCCACCCCTGCGAACTTTGAGTAGGACCATGTGTGCAAGAGGGATCGGGGGGGAAAGCGTAGAGCAGACGGCTTCCCTAGGGTAGCAGGAATGCATCTTTGATTGAGCCCAGGCTGCTTTTCTGGAAGGAGCAAAACACTGGGCATTTCCTGTTGCTCCGGGTGGCAAACAGGTCAACCTGGGGAAACCCCCACCTCTGGAAGATGGAGTGAATGACATCCGGCCGGATGGACCACTTTTGGTTGTGGCAGGACCTGCTGAGGTGGTCCACCAGTATGTTCTGGACTCCTGGTAGATATGATGCTTCCAGGAAATGGAGTGGCCGATACAGAATTCCCAGAGTCTGAGAGCCTCCTGACAGAGGGGTGAGGACCGGGTTCCACCCTGCTAGTTAATGTAAAACATTGCAGTGGTGTTGTCCATCATGACTGCCACGTACTGGCCTTGCAGTTGAGTCTGAAAGGCCTGGCATGCGAGTCACACAGCTCTCAGCTCCTTAATATTGATATGGAGAGAGAGCTCGCCCTATTACCAGAGGCCCTGCATTTGGAGATCTCTCAGATGTGCACACCACCCCAACCTAAGCCTGACTCATCCGTAACTAGAGACAAGGAAAGCTGAGGGCTGTTGAAGGGGACTCCTTTCCAGACTATTTGAGCATCAAGCCTACACTGGAGTGACTGTAGCACCTGCTGTGGCACCGTGACCACTAGTCCCAGGCTGTCCTGCCCCAGGCAGTATGTCTAAGTGAGCCACATCGGCAGAGACCTGAGCCTTAGCCTGGCATGCCGGATCATGCATGTGCAGGCCACCATGTGACCGAGGAGACTCCGACAACTCATTGCTGTAGTGGTCGGGTATTTTCTCAGGCCTTGAATGATGCTTTTATGGTTTGGAATCGGGACTCTGGCAGACTTGCTCTTGCCTAGACAGAGTCCAACACTGTCCCCAGTAAACTCTATTCCCCGGGTTGGTGACAAGGTTGACTTGTTCATGTTGAGAAGGAGACTGTCTTTTAAATGTGGATCTGACCAAATGGACTTGTGGCTTCGCCTGCTCTCTGGTGCACCCCCTGAGCAGCCAGTCATTGAGGTAACCTGCATCTGCCTCTTTCAGAGGAAGGCTGCTACTACCGACATCCACTTGGTGAACACTCATGGGACTATCGACAGGCCGAAGGGGAGGACTGTGAACTGATAATGTTTTTGGTCAATCAAGAACCTTAAAAAGCTTGTGTGTGCAGGCCGAATCGCTATGTGAAAGTACGCATATTTCATGTCAAGGTTGGTGAACCAGTCTCCCGGATCCAAAGAAGGGATAATTGTACTGTGGGAGACCATGCAGAACTTCAAATTTACCATGAACTTGTTTAGTCCTCGCAGGTATAGAATGGGTCTGAGACCCCACTTGGCTTTGGGGATTAGTAAATAGTGGGAATAGAATCCCCTGCCCCTGAGCTCCTGAGGAACCTCCTTCACCACTCCCATGGCGAGGAGCGCCTGCACCTCCTGGATAAGGAGTTGCTCATGAGAAGGGTCCCTGAAGAGGGATGGGGAGGGTGGGAGCAGAATTGGAGAGAATATCCCACTTCTACCATGCGAAGAACCCAGAGGTCTGATGTTATTTGGGACCAGGCACAGTAGAAGTGGGATAGACGGTTCAAAAAACACAGGGAAGGATCTGGCGTTGAGACAGGTGCTCCGTCCTCGGATGCACCTTCAAAATGTCTGTTTTGAGCCTGACGAAGGCTTAATCGGGCCCTGTCCATGTTCAGATGGGGGATGGGAAGGCTTACGCCTGCCATTCCTACCTGTGCCTGTAAAAATCCTGCTTAAGCCAAGGAGAATACAGGGATGTTGCGGAGGTTGGGGCTTAAAGGGCTTTCGTTGGGTTGCCAGGGTGTGCATACCCAAAGATTTCATTGTCACACTGGAGTCCTTGAGGCTATGCAGCCTGGGGTCATTCTGTTCAGCAAACAGACCCAGCCAGTCAAAGGGTAGGTCCTGCATAGTTTGTTGAACCTCGAGCAGGAGCCCCCAGGCCTGCAGTCATGAGCTACACCTCCTAGCTAACTCTGAGGAAAAGGTGCACGCTGCCAAGTCCGCAGTGTCCAGTGAGGCCTGTAAAGAGGTCAATGCCACTGCCTTGCCCTCCTCAACAATTGCCCCAAACTCCTCCCTGGACTCTGCTGGTACCAGCTTCCTAAACTTCAGCATTGAGTTCCAGGAGTTGAAACTGTGTCTGCTCAGGATTGCCTGCTGGTTGGCAATCCTGAGTTGTAAGCCTTCCGTGGAGTATACTTTGCATCCGAATAAATCCAGGTGCTTGGCGTCCTTGGACTTAGGTGCTGGGGCTTGCTATCCCTGCCTTTCCTTCTCGTTCACCGCAGCCACTACTAATGAGCAAGGCTCCGGGTGTGTGAACAGGTACTCCTACACTTTGGAGGGTACGAAGTACTTCTTCTCCACACCCTTAGCGGTGGGAGGGATGGATGCATGCCAGGGTCTGGCAAATGGTCCTTGCATTGGCTTGTATAGTTTTGATGAGGAGTAGAGTGACCTTGGATGGTCATTCTGGTGCCAAGATGGCCATCATAGGGTCCCCTGACTCTACCACCTCCTTGGCCTGCAGGTTCATATTCCATGCCACCCTGTGTAGGAGTTCCTGGTGAGCACGGCTATCTATAGGGGGTGGCGCCGAGGCAGAGGTGCCCATCACAGCCTTGTTCAGGGAGGATGATGAGGACACTAGATGACAAGGACCTTTTGGGCCTCAGGGACCTTCTTCCCTGCCTCTAGTTCTGTGCCAGCCACTCCAGTGTCTGGCTTAGGAACAGGGGTGGGTTCCAGAGGAGGTGGTGCAACCACCAACTCCTCTGCATCCCTGGGGTGGGACAACTGGCCGCTGCCTCTGGCACCCTAGGTTCAGATGCCACTGAGTGTAAAGTCTTGGACTGTGTGCCCTGGGCCTGGTAGTACACCCATGAGATCCAAAATGGCCACTGCGCTGGTCTGTGCCAGTGTGCAGGCCATGTCAGGTTTGTCCTGCACCGACTCGGGCCTGGGCTGCTATCTCCAAGCCCAAGATGGGAACTGAGACCGTGATGGCGGTGCTTTGAGGCTGGGGAGCGGTGCTGCGAGTGCGGTCTGCGCAGAGAGCTGGATCGGTGCCGATACGAATGGTGCCAAAATCAGGACCTACTGCGCGAGGGAGTGCTGGTGGGATCTGGACTAGTGCCACGAGTCCAAGCGGCACCACAAGTCTGAGCGGCACCTTACTTCTGCAGGCTGAGTTGAGGGGTGGCTATTCGCTGGTTTTCCTTGGGATGGTGCCGCCCGTTGTGGAATTGGAGGCTTAGCATGAAGGGCTGGGGAACTCAGTGCCATAATCACAATGAGTTCTCTTGCAGCCTCAAAGGTGTTTGGGGTGGAAGGCAGTTCTACCTCCTCCACCACCTGACACGGGGAGTCCAACTGCACCACTCAATTGTCCCCCTGAGGGGCCAAAGTTTTGACACTGGGGGCTCTTCCGTGGGATGCACCCCATTGGCCGGCTCCGAGGGGGTGGGTCCCGATGTCCAGGAACTACTCCTCCCCTGCTTCCAGTGCTGCTTCTGCGCTGATGAATGGGATCTGTGCCAGGCCATTCCCGCCAGCTTCGGTGCCGGGGAGCAACGGTGCTGTGGGTCTTGACCAGAGTCCTTCCACGGTGCCCCTTCTGCAACTGCAGCCGGGGCACTACTCACCGATTAACTCAGTGCCAGGTCCTGTCGCGCCGATGCTGGTTGTGGTCTAAGTGCAGCCTCCATGAAGAGCTGCTTCAGTCTAAAGTCCTTCTTCTTTTTGATTCAGGTCAAAACCCCTTACAAATCCTGCACATTTTGGACTGATGCGTTTCTCCCAGACACTTTAAGCAAGTGTCATGGGGGTCGCCTTTTGGCATGGGCTTGTTGCCGGACTTGCAGAGCTTGAACCCCTTGGACTTAGGCATGTAAGTCCCCAAGGGAGAATGCAGTTGGGGTGGAGGTTAACCTCCCCCCCCCCCCCCCACCAACTAACTAGAACTACACTGGCTATGAACTAATAAACTATGAACTAATCAACTATGGAATACAAACAGTACAAAGTAGAAGCTAGGGAAAACGTGGAGAGCTTGCGAAGGAAGATGCCACAGTTCCAACGACCATTATTGGTGGTAAGAAGGAACTGAGGAGGTGCTGGGCTGGCAGGATCATATAGTGAGCGCCATGGAGGCACCACCCCAGGGGGCTCCACAGCCGACCCAACAGGAGCTGCTAAGGGAAAAACTTCCCGATGACTTTGCATGCGACGCGCACACACCTAATTGGAATCGATAGGAGCAACGCATCTCGAAGAAGAAATGTCCATTTTCAACAACATTTTTCAGCTTTTTTGCTGAAAAAGCAAATTTTGGGAGGCTTTCAAAAATTTTCTACATATTTTCAGTGTTTGGCTGCCAAAAACAACAAAAATGTCCTTTTTTGTTTTTTATTTAAATGAAAACCAGAAAACTTTTTGTAGCGGTTAAAAACCCCATTTGCTAAGGTAAAATTTTCCCCTCTGAGCTAGACTGGAAAGTTGCTACCGTCTCCTCTTTGAAATTCCTTCTTAAGATATAACCCTATTGTGATACCTACATGAAATTGGCCAGCTAACAAGGGCTCAGTTGAGGGGATCATTTGGAGATTGTTGATAAATAATTAACTTGATTATGTGTCCCACCCTCCCGCCACGCCCCCTCTGCCCCCAGTCCAATGTTAGTCATGTGGCTCAGACTGTGAACTCTTTGAATATGTCTGTACTTCACATTTGGGCTCAGGCTGGAGCACCAGCTTTGAGACCTATTCCCATCATGAGGTTTCAGAGCCCAGGCTCCAGATCAAACCGGAACATCTACACTGCTATTTTCAGCCCCCTAGTGTGAGCCCTGCAAGCCCAAGTCAGGTGATTCATGTTCTGTGACTCACTGCCTCTGGTCTTTTGCAGTGTAGACATCCTATCCTTGACTCAAAGGGCATCTTATTATATGTTTGGACAGCACTTACCATGTTGTGGGTGCGATAGTAATACTACTTCTATTGTTGCCAATATGTTACTATCTAATTAAATACACACACTATCTTTTTCAGTGCATGGTAAAAATATAATCAGACATGCTAAATGCGTTTAGAAAACAAATGAGATTGGTAAAAGACTTCTGAAATCCAGAAGTCAAAATGTTAGTGATACAGTTATTTACGTTTTATACAAACATGTACTTTATGCAAAAACATTACTAGGCAAGAGGCAAAAGAGACGGAATACCGACAACTTTACACTAGCTCCCTTACATGGCCTTGTTTCAGAGCCTCCTGGGCTCTTGGCCAAAATCCAGTTATCAACTCAGAGCACCATAGTTACACTAATGAAGTTCTGATTTTGATTTGAATCAATTATTTGGTCAGGGAGGATGGAAATTGGAGAATCAGATTAACCCGTTAATGCGAATGCCTCACATGGGGCCATATTGCAGACGTGGGTTCTATAATGCAGTTGCAATTGCTGGAAGTAGCAAGTAATATGATTCTGTTGGTAATTTACAGTTAGATTTTCTTTGAATGGGAAGCAGCAGGCATTCCTGCTTGCATCATACCTAGTGAGACTGGGGTATTTTTTGTTAGCAGCTCTGTGATAGAAGCTAAGACGTTCTCAACATGAATTTGTTGTGAAATGGTGTGCTAAGCTGTAGACCAAACAAAACACTTTCTGAGTGCATGATATTTCATCTGCTTTTTGGGGAAAGCTAATAAGTGTGGAGGAGCACGTGGTTCAGACAGAGACATCCCTTGGAGGAGTATCTACTAATGGAGATTCTCTATGGCCTAGTAAGTAGGAGAGGATAGAAGATGATAAAATACAGGTAGGATCTGATGAGAAACAGTCAAATGAAAAAAAAGTCTCATTCTATTACATCACTTAATAGGAGACTGCTAAAAAGTGACAAGATTTTAAAGTGTTTATATACCAATGCTAGAAGTCTAAATAAAACACTGTAGCATTTAATTTCAGAAAGCGGAACTACACAAAAATGGTTAGTTAAACAGAAATTAAAAGGTACTGCACCAAAAGTAAAATCCCTGCAAACTGCATGGAAACTTTTTAAAGACACCATAATAGAGGCTCAACTTAAATGTATACCCCAAATTAAAAAACATAGTAAAAGAACCAAAAAAGAGCCACTGTGGCTAAATAACAAAGTAAGAGAAACAGTGAGAGGTAAAAAGGCATCATTTAAAAAGTGGAAATTAAATCCTCGTGAGGAAAATAGAAAGGAGCATAAACTCTGCCAAATGAAGTGTAAAAACATAATTAGGAAGGCCCCAAAAAAGTTTGAAGAACAGCTAGCCAAAGACTCAAAGTAATAGCAAAAAATTTTTAAGTACATCAGACGCAAGAAGTCGGCTAAACAATGGGGACTTGGAGACCATCAAGGTGCTACAGGAGCACTCCAGGATGATAAGGCCATTGCGGAGAAACTAAATGAATTCTTTGCATTGGTCTTCACGGTTGAGGATGTGAAGGAGATTCCCAAACCTGAGCCATTTTTTTTTAGGTGACAAATCTGAGGAAATGTTCCAGATTGAGGTGTCATTAGAGGACGTTTTGGAACAAATCGATTAAACTAAACAGTAATCAGTCACCAGGACCAGATGATATTCACCCAAGAGTTCTGAAGGAACTCAAATGTGAAATTGCAGAACTACTAACTGTAGTCGGTAACCTATCATTTAAATCAGCTTCTGTACCAAATGACTGGAGGATAGCTAATGTGATGCTAGTTTTTAAAAAGGTCTCCAGAGGCAATTACAGGCCGTAAGCCTGACTTCAGTACCGAGTAAACTGGTTGAAACTATAGCAAAGAACAAAATTGTCAGATACACATGAACATAATGTGTTGTGGAAGACTCAACATGGTTTTTGTAAAGGGAAATCATGTCTCAGCAATCTATTACAATTTTTTGAGGAGGTCAACAAGCATGTGGACAAGGGGGATCCAGTGGATACAGTGTATTTAGATTTTCAAAAAGCCTTTGACAAGATCCCTCACCAAAGGCTCTTACGCAAAGTAAGCTGTCATAGGATAAGAGGGAAGGTCCTCTCATGGATTGGTAACTGGTTAAAAGATAGGAAACAAAGGGTAGGAATAAATGGTCAGTTTTCAGAATGGAGAGAGGTAAATAGTGGTGTCCCCCAGGCGTCTGTACTTGGACTATTCATAAATGCTCTGGAAAAAGGGGTAAACAGTGAGGTGGCAAAACTTGCAGATGATACTAAACTGCTCAAGATAGTTAAGTCCCAGGCAGACTGTGAAGAGCTATAAAAGGATCTCTCAAAACTGGGTTACTGGGCAACAAAATGGCAGATGAAATTCAATGTCAATAAATGCAAAATAATGCACATTGGAAAACATAATCCCACCTGTACATATAAAATGATGGGGTCTAAATTAGCTGGCACCGCTCAAGAAAGAGATCCTGGTGTCATTGTGGATAGTTCTCTGAAACATCCACTCAGAATGTTGGGAATCATTAAGAAGGGGATAGATAATAAGACAGAAAATATCATATTGCCTCTATATAAATCCATAGTATGCCCACATCTTGAATACTGCATGCAGATGTGATCACCCAATCTCAAAAAAGATATATTGGAATTGGAAAAAGTTCAGAAAAGGGCAACAAAAATGATTAGGGGTATGGAATGGCTGCCATATGAGGAGAGATTAATAAGACTGGGACTCTTCAGCTTGGAAAAGAGACGATGGGGAGAATGGGGGGAAATATGATAGAGGTCTATAAAATCATGACAGGTGTGGAGAAAGTGAATAAGGAAGTGTTGTTTACTTCTCATAACACAACAGCTAGGGGTCACCAAATGAAATGAATAGGCAGCAGGTTTAAAACAAACAAAAGTTAGGTCCCCCCCCCCCCACACACACACAATGCAGTGTCAACCTATGGAACTCCTTGCCAGAGGATGTTGTGAAGGCCAAGACTGTAACAGGATTCAAAAAAGAAATAGATAAATTCAGGGAGGATAGGTCCATCAATGGCTTTTAGCCAGGATGGGCAGGATTGGTGTCCCTAGCGTCTGTTTGCCAGAAGCTGGGAATGGGTGACAGGGAATGGATCACTTGATGATTACCTGTTCTGTTCATTCCCTCTGGGGCACCTGCCATTGGCCACTGTTGGAATACAGAATACTGGGCTAGATGAACCTTTGGTCTGACTAGGGTGACCAGATGTCCTGATTTTATAGGGACAGTCCTGATATTTGGGGCTTTTTCTTATATAGGTGCCAATTACCCCCCACCCCCATCCGGATTTTTCACACTTGCTGTCTGGTCACCCTAGGTCTGACCCAGTATGGCCGCTCTTATGGTCTTAATTTCTATTAATGACTAGTGAATAGGAGCAGGTTGGCTCCTTTGGGTTTTCTGAAATGGTACTAAAATGGTTTTCTCTGATTTATGCTAAGCCATAAACGAGCTCTGGAAGACTAGTTTCTGAAGACTGTCAGTAATGTTTCAATTTACTAAGTTTACTGTCCATCCTACCCACATTGTAAATTACATCCATAGGTCTCCAACAAGCAACTAAAAGTATATATTTTCATATGCTTCAAAGGATGTGAACTTTTTAGAAGGCTTTTGCTTGGTGACATGTGCTTTGTGCATAAGCTGGAGCTCTTTGTAACGACCATTGATAAAGCTACTTAACCTACGTGTGCTTCACTATTAAAAATCATGGACAGAAAGTGCTGTGGCAGAGTGGTGCTTATATAATCTGTAGAGGTCTAGTGCCATTTACCACCTGTTGACTTCTGCAGGAGGAGGTGGAGGAAGACAAATATTCTGTCCCCACCCATCCTTAATCCAGCACAAACTAATACAAGCAATTTTTAGTCTTTTGATTAGCACTCTTTCAGGGTTTTTTATAGGATAGAAGGATGTGCACCTTCTGTTAATTATTCCCCCTCCCCCACCCTTACTGTTGTTTACCTAGGGCCAGGTCTTCAACTGGTGTAGCTCCATTGACAACTGACTTCAATAAAAGCAGATTTTTATGTGCTGAGGATCTGGCCCTTATCACTTCTAGACACCAAAGAGAAGTCTGGTTTCTAAGGAGGCTTAGGTCTAAAATCCTACAAAAACTTAAGCATATTCATTACTTTGACGTCAATGGGACTGGTCCACCTGCATAAAGTTATGTATATGCTTAATTCTTTGCAGGATCAGGGCCTTATGTCATGGTCAGCCCTTAATAAATTATATCCCTGAGCCCATTTCCCATTCGAAAACATCTGTCATTGCTGTTCCCTTGCTTCATGCAGGAGCATGAGTGAGCGGTTAAGTACCAATGACAGTCTATAAATCAAATGATGGGAAACTTCTGCAGAGTGACTCCCTCCTCCAGCTCAGGATCACTACTTCTGAGCTACAGGGGGCCATGAAGCAATAGCAACAAAGATACTGCCATAAGGGGAACTCACATGAGGGCTGAACTGTTGACCAGATTACCTGTTAATTCTTCAGTCGTTCAAACTGTCTCCTGTGTAAAACAACCCAAGTTTTGATGCATTTGCACGTAGAAAAGACAGGAGCATAAAAATGTTACAGGTAATAAATAAATGAATCAGGAATTCATATTAAGAAAACAGATAAGCTGTAGTGATTGAGACCCTGCCCTTAGAAGAGACTTCTGTGTAATGAGGGTTTCAAACACAAACCAGAAATCTTCCAGGGCAGTATAGTGCAGAAAATGACAACAGTTCCAAATGTATTTATTGAGAAGTAGTAAAGATGTACATATATTTTACAAGCTTTTAATATTAATTTACATTATCTTAAATTAGGTAGGCCCCAATAAACTAGAACTTGCTAATACATGACAGACACTTGGCTTCAATTAAATTTCCAAAATGCTGCTATTGCTGGGAGTCGTAACACAATTTTGGCTCATGCCACTTAAAAAATTCCTCTTTAGAGATACTAAATACCATATTCATTTAAAGCATGTGCTTGGTATAAGGTAGAGCTGGCTCCTAACTAAAACCCTGGAGCTGGATCCAAGTTCACCGCTAAAATGTAGTCTTCCTGGCAAGGGTCAAATCCACACACACTTAAATTTGGGATTTGGATTTCAAACCCCGCCTCCCCCCGAATGTTCAGGTGTGTTTGGATCCAGGATTTTGATATGGGCAGATCTCCTGTGTCAGTGCTTAGACTGGAACATGTTTTTGGTGCATATATTGCTGCTTATACTGGATACTAATAAAATCCAATTCTGGGAGTCAGCCATCACCTATATCTTTGTGCACAATCAACAAATGTTTCTAAGACAGAGCTTTGCTTCTAGATTTCACTTTACTTTTTTTATACTGAACTGTACTAACTTACCCCTTATATTTCAGATATTGCTTACTCTGTGATTGAAATTGCACTGTATTTATATCTTGCAAGTGCAGTATTAAAAGTGCCTAATGTTCAAGTACTGTACTCACTTTAGATTGCTACAGTAACTGCAAAAGGCACAATAATCTATATTTTAATTGCACATAGTATTTGCAAACATAACATTGTATTCATTTTGGGGGTAGGGATTGAAGGGAGGCAGTTATTATTGTATTATATACATTGAATTAAAATGCACTCAAAGTCCAAATGACCAAAGCTTACTTAAGTCCAACCATATCGATTTGGAACTGTCCAATTTGAGTAAAATATCTGCCTTGGTTATTCATGCCTCTAGTTGTCATGCAGGCAGCCTTATCGAAGTAAGAATATGCTATGAGACTGTATTTAAAGATACCACCTGTGTTACTTTTTCCTTAAGTAGAGTATATCTGTGCATCTGGAATTCTGGAAAGAGCTTTGGTATTGTGTGTGAAGTGTAAATGGCTTAGGGCTAAACCCTTAAGTGGTGAGGTGCTGTAAGGTTTTGTGAATTATTATTAATAGTATGAAGCTAATGCATAGAAGTCCCAATATTATCATGGCTTCACTGTGCTAGATGCTGTACAAAAACGTACCAAAATTATGTTAGTCTTAAAGGTGCCACAGGACCCTCTGTTGCTTTTTACAGATTCAGACTAACAGGGCTACCCCTCTGATACTTGACAAAATTTTATATCACTCTGAGCCATACCCTCCCATAGGAGCATATGCATAACTTCCATGACATTAATTTTTTTTTAAATAGATGGCAGGCTGTGGACTACATGTTACTATAGCTGCCATGTTCCTTTTTAAAAGCACATATTAAAATGATTTTGAAGACATTAGTATATTTAAGTCTTTCAGTATATTTAAAATTGCTTCACTTAATTTTCACTGTAATAAAAAAAATGGAAACTTAAAATTTTAACCGCTTTACATCAAATTTTATTTTTAGGCCAAATTTGATCAGGTACCATACTGTAAGAATAAACTATCTGTAAATAATTCCCAGCCATAGGCCTCTTTCAAGAGGGGAAAAAGGAATCTTCCCCCCCCCCCCCACATTTCTTCTGTAATTGGAGGTATATAATAATTTAATGTGTGGCAAGACCACATTTAAAACTTGTGGCAGTAGCATACCAGCCTGTTGTCTGAATGACTTGCGTACAAAATTCCAATGGAGGCAAAGGAATTTCTTTTTACTTAGTTATAAAAGAGTTTTGCCATTGACTTCAATGGGGCCAGGATTTCACCCGAAGACCTGACTTTGACATGGTCAATGTAGTTTAAATAAGCAACAAGTAATTTCCCTATAAGCAACTCCTGAATAGAAATAGGTTGGTTTCACAGTAAAGACCAGGAGGACTGCATATCATTATTGAGTACTGTCCTTACATAGGTGTCCCTGGCATCTGCATTTCACATCCTATCATGACAAGTTCTCTATACAGTCAGAACAAGTGGGTGTACAGTATCAAGGAAGAGCAATTTCCATCCTCCACAATAAACAAAAGTTATTAACACTTCCAGTTGCTTCATGACACTGAAATCAGATGTGGGGTGGTAGGACTACAGTGTGGAATATGACCCCCCCCAATGCCATTCCTAACCAGGGAAAGAGGGAAATGGAAGAGACTTAATTTGGTTTTGTTTAAATGGTAGATGCTCCCTATGCAGGTTTTTCTGTAGCCTGTAAGTAATTAATGAATATGGCTCTTAGTTTTCTCATGTGAGAATGAAGAAAGGATGTTCAAGATGTTAAGCAATTGCTTTAGCTTTGAAGGTAACGGTCCCCAATATTATTTCAGCCTCCCAAAAGCCTCTTAACTTGCCTCAGTGGAACTATTCAGAAACCAAATAAAAACCACAAACTTTCCTTTATTTTTTCTTACTGAAACAAATACTTAAATGCTTTTGATGCAGCCCTGCTCTTTGATTACTTGAATTTGAAATTTGGTCATGTCAAAATATGTCGACTTTTTTTGTTTATCTACATAGTTTTTAACCAAAATTACATTGTAACACACAAACACGGTCTTGTCTTTAAGGCACAACACATCATTATGCACATTCTGTTTGCCAAACTTATAAAAGAGACAATATTATATAACCCTTCCCCACCCCTCCAAAAAAAGAAAAATTGCATCCACTTCCAAAAATCAGCTGCTAATAAAGTCACAGTAAATTATTTTCATCAATAATTTACACAAATTACAGGTCTAGACAGGATTGTCATTATACAGTCTGAGTGCATTCCAATTCAGATTTTCTGGGTTAGGTAGGCTAAAGTCTGGTTCAAACCTCAGTGCTGAGAGTATACCCCATATTGAGGAATGTTGTTGACCACCACCTTGTCGGTCAGAAAACGCATGTTGGTGCTTTGCCATTATGAGTCCTTTGTTCGCTCCCGTTAGGGCTCATTTGGTGTGTACCAGCAACCTCCATAGGTTTTTATTCGTTAGAAATGTTGCATATATAAGACCATAGAGCTTCCTTATGTAGCACTAACATTTTAACTCCATTCAGCAATCTGAATTCTTCATTGTGGAATTTTCATTCCAAATATTTCTTCCCTTCTTAAGACAATTCATATGTGTTAAGCCAGAGGCATCGAATCACACATAAAAATTCAGTGTACTTGAAATATAAAAAAGGATCGCCAACTATAGAACACAGTTACAAATACTCTAGTTCCAGTGCTTGATGTAGAGCCAAGAGGTCCGAATGACTTGATATCCTCCAGAAAGGCATGTTGTGCTGCATTTGTTAGGGGGAAAAAGTGAGAAAAAATGAACACCTTGTCTACAGCAGAAGGCACACAGCAAATAAGTACAGTTAAGCTCATAACAATATATTTGTAATGTTATGTTTGCAGCCTGATGTTTGTTAGTAAAATACTGACAAAAATCAGACCAAAATAGATCTGAGCTTAATTCTTAGAACTAGGAGGAAATAATCAGATAGTCTGTTTTACTATTCACACTGGAAATAGCCCAAAACTCACTGAATGCAACTCCCTTCATTTGGCCAGGGGAGCTTGCTCATTTGCTACTATAAAATTTATTAGAAAAAGGATGATCACTATTTATACTCATTTATTACCATTAGAAAGGTTCAATTCTCATTTAAAGGGTTATAGGACAGTCATTAAGGAAAGGCTCATATATAACATTTTGCGACACAGACAAGTATCTTTTTTTTGGTCCAGCTGGGGGAAAACTCTTCTGGAGAGAAACTTTCAAAACACGGATTTAAATAAAGATGACTGATGCTGCAGGAAACATCAATGTCTGCTGGTAGATGCAGTATAGCGGATTACAGATCTACTCATGCCAGATCACTCTTCGAAGGCTGCTGCTGGACACTCCTCTAGCTGACTAGCTCCCTGGAACTAGGTAAGAACCTTTATTTTGCTCAGTTCAGATCTATTTGTAAACTGCTGTGTTCATCTATTCCTCTGTAAACCATATCTATTCATGCAAGTACAGCTATAGTTAGAGAGAAGCATGCCAACTGAAAACTGCCAAAACCAACCACCTGTGTTCAGCACAGACCCATCACCAGTACTGCACCTCTATAAGCAACCATTTGGAATGAGCATTTTGATTTTGTTTCCACTACAGCGTAAATGTCAAAACAACACATAGGACCCATCAAAATACTAGAAAGATTTAAGTTTTGCTATCCTTAGTGCTAATTCTTGGTATTTCTGGTCATAATTCAGGAGGCAAGGAGCACAACATTCAGAGTACATTACATTTTCTACATTACTGGGAGTTAGTGGAATGCGTTTGACTTCTGAAAGATTTCCAACTTGTTCTGTTTTCAAATATTTGCTTATACATCACACTTACAAATTTTGTCTTTGAGAAAACTGTGCAGAAAATAAACATTTTTTTACTTTGAAGAAACTGTACATTTGTGTCTTCCTTTTGCAGAAGTGTTTACTGAAACAAACTATGTTTTAAAATCAATCATGTTTCTCCTAGTATATTCTAAAGGTGTTTTTTTTTCTCTTCACGATAGAAGAACTTTGGCACAATATTTTTGCTGGTTTTCTGCATTCTCTCCAATAGCTCTTGCTCTAATTTCCACGTGTTGTTTTAACCAAAACCCCTCTTGCTTTATTACTTCTGTTTATATCTTAGGGTTCATTTGCTTTTTTTCTCCCCATTAACATTCATTTAATTTTTTGGGGGTATATTTCTTACCCAGATTGTCATAAAGCAAATGCTAGAATCCAAATGGTTTATTTTAATGTAAGTGTAGGCCTTATCATGCTCTTGGTGCCTCTGAATATTCAACTTATCTGCCATTGTGCAACACTAGTAGAAATGAAACAGGCTTGCATTAGTATCTATGTATCACACCAACATTTCATGAGACAGGTTACCTTTTTTGCTGCCTGTTCTTCTTCTACACCATCCCCAATTACAACATATACTACTTTTCTGCCAAACCTTTGCATTATTCGTTCAAAGCAACTTTCTTTTCCTGGAAGATAAATGAGATAAGAGTTCAGAGTGAAGTTACCTGGTTAGCTGCATGCTCCTCATCTCGTCCATCTCCAATCACAACATAAGTTATGTTAGTGCCAAATCTGGACACTATACGCTCAAAACAGCTTTCTTTGCCTGAAAAACAACACACTACTTATTCAAGCCATCATGTGAGTTATCTTGAAGCTTTACAAAGGGTTAAGTGAATCCTATTAAAGTGTGCATTTTTTCATAGCTCCCAGCTTTTGGCTTGTTTCACAGATGCAACCAGCCAAAAAGCAGTTGAATTCCTTTGTCAGACTAAGCAGATTTATCTGATATTAGATCTCATTCCTAACCTGAGGTAGAGATTTTGGCTGTAACAGAAGGATGCTATTACTTCTATTGTAAAAACATAAAATTGAATTTCAATACTTGCAGATTATTTTAATCCCCCCCCCCCCCCCCGCAAGGACAGTAGCAGTTTCATTTAAAATGCATTTACTGCACGGGGAAGAGCTGTCATTATGGGATGATGGGCACTCAAACCTAGGGAGAAGAATGAAATGAGGCAGAAAGTTGCCCCTGAAACATGTGCCATTTTGCAAGACTGGATTAAGCCAGCTCAGCCAATGACAAGAAAGGAGGCTTCTAATTAGGAAAATATTGTGTTTTGGAACTGCTGAATGAGGACCAGATTGTAGTGAGTTTAAGGGCCAGCTCCAAGTACAGACACTATGCTCAGAGTGCAGGGACCACTCCTTTTGTACAACCCTGGCAGCACAACCCACCTGAAAGGATGTGGGGAGAGGGGAGTGGTGTACATTTCATCCCCAGAAGGGATGTAGCAGTGGGCACTATTTCCCTGCATGCCAGGCAAGAATTCTATTTTCCTGCGGCAAATGGTGCTACTCCTTACTGTAGACTAGTGTGCAAATTGCACTCAGACTAAAATGTGCAGGTTGCTATAAATATATCTATTAAATTGGCAGTTTAATGGCATTTAGGCTATTTGATATACTTAATTCTTTGAGAGTTTTTAAATGATTTCATGCATCCTCTCATTATGGAATGATGTTGCTAATTAAGTTATCAAAATATCTGTTGTTCTTTGTGTTGCTGAAAGGCACATTTAAAAAATGGTACTCTAAAAACAAATATATTCAGGACGCTTTGCCAATGAAGTCTGATAGAATTTTAACAATCAATCTTCGTTAAAATTTGGAATGGATGAATGGTCAGATATGAACTCTTGCAAATTATTAGCTGTTTAAAAGTCACCAGAATGGTGATTTCCCCCAATTCACAATTGGATTTGATCTATGATTTCCAATGTTCAGATGTAAGTTCTTCTGAAACCATCAGGAGTCAAAAGTGAGGCCATATTATATTCTAAAGGAAATTCTCCATAGATTTTCAATAGAAACTTGGGTTGTCCTGTGACCTAAATGTCACAATCATTTAAGAATTCTTAATACAACCTTTCATCAGCTGGAAACCTTCACTCTTCCCCATATTCTAGAATCACTCTGTATGCACTAGAGTTTGCATTTTCAAAGGAGTCTTAGAGGTACCTTTGAAAATCCAAGCCTAAATTTTATTTTGTAGATTGCCATTTTCAAGAGTATAATTTGTCACTGTATATTACAAGAAGTTATTTATAAGTTACTTAACAGACCTGAAGGGTATTGGATGCCTGAAATTGCTGTGTATGAAATGAAGATCTTAGTTTATAAAACAAATTAGCTGGGCCTCTCATATAATGCTGGTTCATAGAATTCACTGGAATTATATAACATATATCTAACATATAAAAGATGAAATTCAGTAGGGAGAATGTAAGAGGGACGACTCTCCTAGAGTTCCCTCTTGTGGCAGGCCATGGCATGACAGGCATGTCTGCCTCAGTTCCCCCTTCCAAAGTCCCCAGTAACTCTTCTTCAGGTTCTCTTGCTATAATAAATATCCTTCTTGGGGCTGGTTTATTATAAAACCTTGTGCAAATGGTCCAAAACAGAAGTCCCGAACATGTAGTTCATTTCTCACCCAAGTGCAAGCAGTCATGAAAACTCAAGACATCTTGTTGTTTGATGAAACACACAACGTACTGGCTTCTTCAACCTTGCCTGGACTCTTGGTCATCCCTTGTCCTTGTACCAGGACGCACAGCCCTTCCACCTGAAGAATAATCCTGCTCTTCCTAATGGGAACCCCCCGAGATGCCCTCTCTCAGTTCCCCTGCATCTAGCCCTCCAGCATTAGAGATGTCAGCAGGTAAGCCCCTCCATTGCTCCCCTGTCTTCAGCCCTGCCTGTGTCCCTCAGGCTCTTCCTACCCTCTGACCCAAGCTTCCCCAAGCTTGGGGAAGTCAGCCAACAAATCCCTCTAGGCACTCTTCTTGCTTTAGCCTTCCCCTCCAGGAACCACCTTCCGCTTCTTTCTAGGAACCTTCCACAGTCCCATGGTCCCTGGTAGCTCTCACCTGTTCCTGATTCCCACACAGGCTGCTCTGATTCACCAGTCTCTCTCTCTCACTGGCTCTATTTTCTGCTCTACACCCAGGTGCCCTCTTAATTGGAGCATACTGATCAGGTGCACTTGTCCTGCTCCCTGTATAAGTGCCAGTGTCACCCTGTGACAGAGTTATATATTTAGATGGTACATAGTCTATATATAAATGTGACAAATACTGGGATTAGAAGTACTCATAGCAAACATAAATGTTTTAAATTTTTAAACAGTCAATAAATCTTAAACTGAGGCAATGCACAATTCATTTTCTACCTAAATATTTATACTATCAGATAAGTGGTTTTGAATCTATCCATAACTAATAAAAGGAAAAAAATATTTTTATATGATAAAGCAAATGCAGTCTTTGAGGACTAAAGAGTAATTTTCTTACCTATTTTGGTTGCACTGTAAATATTTTCAATAGGAAAAGCACCTCCTAAACTATACAACAGGACTTTTGCAAGTGCTGGGATAAGTTGGGTGGTTGTTACCAAAACATTTACACAGTTACTCCTAAAGGGAGAGAAATAGTTGTTGAATCTGAATAATGGTACATCATTCAAAAAATTATACAGTTAATATTTTGCTAAATAAAATTGGCCGCTGAGGATGGCATTCAGGATTTCCTGACATTAACTGTCAATCCAAATGCATTACTATCACTTAACCAGCCTTGAGAACCGTTTTATTAAAAATCTTATCCTTCGGCGGAAGGCTTTTCTGTTTTGGGCAAGTGCATAGGCCTGCAGTGCTGTGAAAACTGGGCTCCCTTTAAGATGTCAAAATAAATGCTCAAAAACGGAGATCTCAAATCACTAGTTGCTTTTAAAAATGTTGCCAAAACAGCACTCTCAAATTGGCAATTACTGGTGACTAATGAACAATCAGATGAAAGAGAGTTAGGAGGGGAAAAATGACTTGTCATTACTGCCTTAAAGGGAAGGACTGGGACAATAAAAAAATACATATTTTCTCACCCAAGAATTATAAATTAATGGTGGCCTCAGAACTGAACATCACCTTCCTAGTATTTCAAGGGTGGAAAGAGCAATCTTTTCAAGTAGAGGGGAGAGTAAAAACTTCCCAGTTTCATCACTGATTAGGTTTTTATGTCACTTCAGTCTGGGGCTTTGAGGAGTTCAGATGGCAGCAACTATACAACCAGAAATGGAATTTAACGCTATTACAAGGTCAGAGGAGGAAGGGCTTGAACACTAGTGCAGCCTACTGGTGTTAACATGGGGCTAGGACCAGGAACTTGTGGGTTCTAATCCTGGCTCTTCAACAGTTTTAACATGTGACCTTTGGCAAGTGAAGTAATCTCATTATGTCTCAGCTTCCGCCTCAGTAAAATGGAGCTAATACACATCTACCTCAGAGATATTGTGAGGATTGATAAATGTACAGTACTCATGAAATACACCTCTACCCGGATATAATGCAGTAAAGCAGTGCTCCGGGAAGAGGGGAGGGGGCTGCGCACTCCAGCGGATCAAAGCAAGTTCGATATAACACAGTTTCACCTACAACGTGGTAAGATTTTTTTTGGCTCCCAAGGACAGCATTATATCGAGGTAGAGGTGTACTTGACAATTATTTAAACATCTGACTGGCCTTTATTTAATCGGTAACAATTTTCCAACAATCCATTATTGCTTAAATGACAATGCAATTTTTTGAATACTGTGTGGATAATATTTTTAGAAGTAAGTATGATATCAAACACATGCATAAATTTGTACTTTTATTTTTTTCATTAGATACTGCTAAAATAGATTTCCAGTTTAGCTGCTGTTTGTTAAAAACATGTAGATGTTTAAAATAGTTGTTCGTTTTGTTCTTTTCCCTTAACACTGATTCATCTCTCACCCATGTTACTCTTGAAATAGAAGACAATGTGGCTCCATGTTGTTCATTACTATCGTTTTGCACTTGCAGTATTGATTAGCTCAGAGGGAACAGGTACTGCTCTCTGAATATCATTGTTGAAGAACCAGCAATTATTTCTTAGGGGAGGGAGTGCTGGGTTTTAATTATTTTGGTTAAACAGATAGTTGCTCTAAAAATCCTGCACATCCACTCAGGGTATGTTTATATTTCAATGTAAACCCAGGGTTAATAGCACATGAATTAGCAGATCCTGGATTTGTTAACCTAGGGCTTGAGTGTCTACACTCATTTGTAATCCCAGATTAGGAACTGTTGAACCTTCAGTCCCAATCTGTGGCTCCAGTGTCTACATCACATTATGCAGCCTGAGTACAACCACCCATATCCCAGACTTCCTAGAGCTCTCCCAAAATGTGGCTGCTTTAGCCTTTTGTTCATTGTTTAGGGTGTGAAAACTTGACTGTCTACAGAACACAAAGTCAGCCTGTGGGACACTATGGGCGGACTCCCAGAGCATGAGTCTAGTGGCTGTGTCTACACTGCAAGCAATAGGGCTTGAACACTCGGTCCTGGCTTGATGCAGGCTTGGACCTTCTACCCCTATGGTGCCCTAAGCCCCTGGGTCAGAGCAATTTGTGTGTTGCTGGAAGGGGATTTAGGTATGCGCCCGAGTTTGAACCCTGGGCTCACACTGCAGTGTAGACGTACCCCCAGAGTCATAATAATTAAGTCTGCAGGAATGGACAGAGACCTTTGAGTTCTGGGCTTTTGTGCTCTAATGTAGTGCAGTGCTCAGATACCTCTACAGGCAGACACTATGCAGAAACACGAGAGAAAGATTTTGAATTAATTTAAAGGTGAAGTGTCCATTTTAGGCTTGCATTAACTGTAAGTATCCCTTTAATGTACACTTAAAGAACTGAAATCTGTTAACTTAGCAGTTTCACCACTTCACTTCACAGATTCACTAGCTTGTTACTTATGAAGGCTATTCTGCTGTGGTACTTGTATTTTTAATATAAAATGAATTAATATTAATGTTTTTACAATATATGCAAGTACATACCTAGTGCTAATAATTGATAATGATTTAAGTGCATTTGTCAACCAGGAGTCGGTCAGAGCTTCAATCTCTGCTCTTAACTGCAGCCACGCATCTCTTTTAGCAGGGCCAAGGAGACCTTATATATAAATGAGTAAGGAAAAACAAACAAATTAAACTGTGCTTTAGCTGGAACATGCAGATTTTGCAGTAATTTATTCTATTTTGAATTCTGCTTTTAAGGCTTGATAAAATACATCCATTGAAGTCAATGGATAGACTCCCATTGACTTCAGTGATGACTGGATTGGGGTTTTACTTCTCCACACTATTGTAATGTGGATGTTTAAGATCCTAGGACTTAAATAATTTTGTTTGAAAGACACCTGAGCTCTCATTAATAACCAGCTTAGATACCCAGGTGTGTGTGTGTGTGTGTGTGTTTCTTCCCTATGGTACATTTTCTAGTGCTTTCCCTAAAGCAATTAGACTACCTCCACTTCTGTTGCAAGACTACCCACAGTCTAATATCATACATCCTACTGAAATGCAGCCTCAGTTATGTCATTACTTCTAGTTATGGACCCTAAATAATTTCTATCCAACCTTGGTATCTGAAGCTGTTGCAGCCATGAAGTATTTGTAGATTTTATGTCATCCTTCCTTTAATCATGTCTCACAAACTATAAAAGCCTCCCTCCAACCTTTTTGTAGACCCCTTAGATGTGACTGGCAGAACACTTTTGAAAAACTGATCATAACTTAGTCAAGTTTTCTGTTTTTCTGTCAACAAGACCACAATGTTACAAAAATAATGTTACAGAAGTTGGAGGGAGCAGGATGCATGTGTGAATTGGCCACAAATGGTGGAATACATTAAATAATCAATAAAGCATAAATTGTTTGTGGTGGGAAAAGAAAAATACATACTAGGTATATGGACTCCACCCTCATACTGATACCTTCTATTACAACCATCCTGTTTACTTTAGGTTCTTGCACAGTGGCTCAGTAACCCAAACTTTTTTTTTTTTAATGGAATATAGCACCTTGAGAATTCTCGACACATTAGGAGCTTTTGTATGAATGTCCAGTAAATCTGTAGGTCAGTTTGTTTCCTGTATTTTTAATGTATAAAAATTCTATTTCATAATGGTAATATGACACTCTGGACAGCACAATTTCTTGAGGTATCATTAACTTCTCAGGTATTTTAAGTGGCTTGGTCATAAGACATGCAACAGTCACCACCTACAATGCTCTTATGCTTCATTTTCCTGTAAGTAAATACTCTTCGCTAATAAAAATGCAAAGATACAAGTCAGTCCAAGTCTCAGTTAAATGTTTACTATGGTGACTAAAACTCACTGTCCACATCAACCTAACTCATGATTCCCATTTCTGACAGTGGGACTTGGTTCTAAAGCAGTGCCAAACCTACATATTTTTGTTCACAGGTGAGTTTTGAGTTTAGGTTCCTCTCTAAATGAGCCTCAGATGAAGTCAGTCCTGTTACAATAGTCGAGAGCTTCATTGGGACCCTCAACATCGCACAGGCCTGGGCTCTCCCATTCGTGTTTGGAACAGGGGAAGGGAGAGAAGACCATGTCTTCTTGGGGTGGATGATTGATCTGTATCCCTCTGGGCTCTTCAGAGTGGGACTGGCTGGCCCTCTAAATCTTACAGGAGGAATCTTCTGGGTTCATTCAGCCTTCTTTTGCAGCAGTAGAACTCAAAAACTCTTTCAACACTGCTGCTATTACTGGCACTTGGATGCCTAAGTGTGTAAATGATAGTAGTGAAGCCATCATCTTGTGAGAAATCAGAGGTTTCCTACTAAGACCGTTACCTCCGGTGGTGGGAGTCTGGGCGGTCTGCTACAGAGTTTATGAAAGGGCACAGCAGCAGGACTATAAGAGCTTTTCTAGCTTCAAAGCTGCAGCATGCAGTGGACTGACCTGGCTGGCTGCCAGTGGACTTCTCCAATGGGATTTGGAAGAGAGTGTGGCTACCACCCAGCCCACCAAAAGAGCAGGATGGGGGAATAGGCCAGTCAGACTCAGTATGAAGGCACCAGAGGGGAGGAAGCAGGACACCTGACTTCTCTCCTAAAAAACATTGTAAGTAGTTGGAACAGCCAGTAAATCAGTGGGAATTGTGTAATTGTGTCTGAAGGATGAAATTCTGGCCCCAATGAACTCAACTGGAATTTTGCCATTGACGTCAATTGGGCCAGAATTTCACTCTAACTGTGCTGCTACCACAATTCTCCAAGGTCTCCTCCTTCGTCCTCTAGAAGCAAAATTCTAGCAGTCACTCTTAATGGCAGGGTCTCTTTCACAACACTGGACTGGTCATTTATATTAAATTTTAATAGCACTAATTCCACTGTGGAGTTTCCAAGGGTATTGTAAGGTAGCATTACTTAATTACCATAACCATAAGTAACTTCTTCAAATGTAACTTGATAATATTTTAACTTATCCTAACCTTACCTCCTATGTTGTTCTTGTAAGTATTATACAATTCTTTTACTCTTCTGTAACGGAAAGCCAGCTTCCTCATCCAGTCAACCCCTCCTCTTACACCTGTTGGCAGACAAAGGTTTGCACTACTTGCAGCTGCATGGAAGCCATCAGTTGCAAAACTGTAGGTACTGCAAACACCCAAAATATATTAAAAATAAATACAATTTATTCCTGTAAAATGAACTTTTTTAATCTTTGCAAAAAATAAAATTTTGAAAAAGAGTATATCTTACCTTAGGTCTTGCCCATTGTCATCAGAAGAAACATCATCTATATGAACTTGATCACATTCCTATTGAAAATTTAAATTAAAAGGATAACTTGTTTTAAAGGTTCATGTATGTGTTAATACTTCCCAATCTGTCTTTAGTACAGGCATTAATAAAACAACCTCTGTGTATCATCGATTGTGCCAGAAGATGGCAGTGTCTACACACTCATTATCATGACAAACTTTTCTTTTGAAACAAAAGAATTTTCAACTCCTCTGACACTATTCAAATTAAGAGTTAAAATGGAGTCAACAAAGAAAGTTATAAGGTACTTGTTACTTCAATGTGATTTTAGACAGCAATTCTTTTAAAAAACCCTTTCCTAGTCTCTCTCTGATGGGTTGGTAAGATGTGTGTTAACCCAGCATTTCAAAATCAGTTCAGACCATTGTTCTCCATTCTATATAAAAACTAGTAATGGACAAACCTCAAAGATCTGTCATTTCTGTTAAGCCTCCAAAAGTCTGGATGCTTATCCAAGTCTTATCTGAACTTACCCAAACCTCTTTGGTTTGGAAACCTCACAAAATCAAGCTCTTGAGGCCTCCACTACTTCCTGGTTTCAGCTGGGCTGGAAAAACCCACAGAAACAGCCTGTCTTGTAGTATTTGACTATGTCCAGTCCCAGAAAAAAACAGGAAGTATGGAACATACAGAGAAAATGTATAATTTTAAAAGAACTTTTTCTTTATTCGGGCACTGGTTTTTTTTATTAAGCATGTTCCATTGTTCACAATCGTTATGGAGAAAAAGAGGTGAATGGGGGATCACAAGAAAATACCCTCTGTGTAGGTGTACACAAGCCCTGCATGGATAGTTTTACATTTGTTTTCTGTACCACAGTTATAGTATATCATCTGAAGGACATGTATGGATTCACTAGTTTGGAGATTTTAAGTGATGCTGTCACAAGTGAAAATAATCACAATTGTGAACATTTGGATTAAAAGTTGATTGTTTTTCAATGTAAAACTTTTTCTACTTTTTAAAAAAAGGTTGAGGAATGGTTTTGAAAACTGATTCACCCACTCTGCTTTAACTCATACATTAATGTAATCACTTAGGCTGAGCTTTGAACTTACAGAACTGCATACCCTTAAATAACGAGCTCAGTCATCGTCAAACAAAATCATCAGTCAAGATGTGCACATTTTAGAAGTCTCAAAGCTCAGTCTAGTACAACCGCTAAGAAAATTTTCAATCTAAAGAGAGGAGAAATTTCAGAATATACACACTGAAAATTTAGAATTTAAACTGGGAAGGCAGGACATCTAATTAGAGATGTTATTTTAGGAATTTTCATAATTTTTTGTCCAACACTTTGCCTTAATATCAACAGTTAATGATTTTTTTCCCACGCAAAGTAAGCGTGTTAGTCAGATTAGACTTTAGAACCAATTTGTGGACAAAATTAGTGCTGATAACATCATTTAATAGTCATATTTATGATTTATCATTCTGTAATATACCCAAAAGAACTAGCAGCCAAATTCTACTTGTTTGGCTTAACCCAATCATGTAATTGCCATAGGAGTGTAAGAGCTCCTTGGGTTCAAGGGCTGTTCTCTCCTTGGGAGTAATAAAATGAATTTTCTCTCTCTAAATGGGATCGGATTATAGCAGGGTGCAGAATATTATAGAATATAAATATGGACACTGGGAAAAATAGTGGGTTTGCACAACTGATGCTGGTAAAATAAAAAGCAACCCACTCTAAACAGAACATTTTTGGGCATTTTAAAAAGTTCAGATAACGCACAACTTTCAGTTTATTTTTGTGTGGACCTCTGGACTTCCTGGTTCTGACAGGAACTAGCAAAACACTATTGGAATTCAGAGCCTTATGTAGTTTTTCTATGAAAATTGGGCGGGGGGGGGGGGGGAGGGCGGGGGAAAGAGGGGGGGGGGGGGGAAAAGGAGTGCCAGATGCAAATAAAGGAGCAGTTTTCTTGCTCTTTTGCCCTCACTATTGTTTGTGCCTATGGAGAAGTGCTAGTGGTGGAAATACCACACAGTTGATCTTGGGCATACTAAAATCAGACTCCATATTACATTGGGACAGATTCTGATATCTTTACTCATGTTAAGCAGGCATCATACTCCAGAGCAACTCCACTGATTTCAGTGGGATTGTTCACAGAGTAACATATTAGTCAAGGGTGTAAAGGTATCTGACCCTGTGAGTTTGTGTGTGGCGAGGAAATGCACAAAGCATGCATGAATAAAAAGGAGTGTGTATAGCTGTTTTGGATTTTGTTAAACTGTTCAGCTATTTTATAATGAGTACTGGAGTTAGAGTACATTTTAGTACTAGAAAATAGTTTTGTTTGTAATGGACCCAATAATTGGCACACAACCAACATCTAAAATTCCAGAGACTTATTTAATGAAATTATCAGCAAAATTGAGTATGAGTGGGTGGCAATGGCTCAGCCTTTTTCTTCTACTTTGAATTTTTGTCTTACATCTTGAAAGCTAGATCCAAATCCATCAATTTACGGGGAGGAAAGAAAGAGGGTTCAAGAGCATGCAGTTTCCTGACTTCCTTGCTGCTGGTCTCTGCAGGAGGGTTTTTAAGTTTCCATAGGATCTAAATACAGGTGGTTTTCCAGTTTTCCTCACTGAGTCTATGGCTCACCCTCTTAACCAATTGTTTCAGAGCTATGGGAGCACTGTTACTTGCTTCTTTCTTTGGTGCATTACTGAATACTCACAAGGGAGACCTTAGAACTGACTCATGTGCTCTTTCATGCTATTGAAGTACTCCTTTCTTCTTGATTTTTAAAAAGTCACACTAGACCAATGTATTTGTAAAATTTGGATAAACTTTCATACCAAGAATGTTCAAGTTCATCATAAAGCCAAGTCCAGAAATTTTGTACACATTTTAGTCAGTTCCCTCCTATTCCCAGTGGAAACAATGAGCTTGTTGCACAACATTAGGAGATTGTAACTTGTTTGTAGGAAAGATGGGATAGAAATGGGGGGTGGGAAAGCTCTCTGTTAATTTGAATTTTAAGGTAAAATACCTTTCATAACAGCTACAGTACTGGCTACACTCAAGTCACAGTGGGTCACTGGCTGTGCAAGTTCAAAACTAAGAAAGATAAAATATATTTTCTATTACTGTGTGTGTACAGCATTAGTCCAGGTACAATAACTGACGTTTGTTTGCAGTAATTTTTATTTAAATAACACCTTGATGCAGTTAATTACCTGTAGGAATGTTTAGAGCTTGAAAATTTTACTGAAAGTGCACAGCCTACAAATTGTCCATAAAAAAGTATCCTCTTGGAATGGCTAGTAATTTCATTATCCAGTAAAAACAGTGACTCACTGCACTGAAAACAAAAATGCTATTATACTGCAGATATTCAGCACTACACATTTTCAGGATGTACAGAACCACCCATTTCATGTACATGCCTCAGTCTATTAAAACTGGACTGAATTGCCTGCCAAGTTTTGAGGCTTATTTAAACTGCTACCTGAACTTTTCCCCTCTTTTATATGAAAGAAAAAATAGCATAGGTTGATTTTTTTTCATTTCAACAAGAGAAAGAAGAAAATTTATAGATTCTTCATACCTCATTACCCTCCTTGCTCTCTAAACCAATATTATGTATGTATATTCCTTTAAACTGTAAGAATTTGTTTTTCCCACAACTTATGATAAAACTACAATAAATAGCAATAGACTATTTTACTGCTGCATACAGACAGGGCCAAGTCCCAATTACTACTACTACTATTTGTAGACACTGATTTTTGTGCATGTGTTTGTGGTGGCGGTGCTAGGGAAAGCACTAGAACTGAATTACTTTCTACCAAAATTTCTCAGTCATCTTTAGACTTACTATTTGTGTTGGATGATATAGAATTTTATTCCTTACCTGTACAACAATCTTCTAATGAATGTAATTGCCACTAATCCAGACATTACTACTGGGCTGGCACCACCCTCTACGCAGTCTAAAATGGCTCTGCTGCAAGAATTTTCTAGAGCATGCAGCCACTGTATACAAGGCAAGGCCACCAACTATGGTCCCAAATGATACTTTTCAAGCTACCTAAAATTTATACTTCAAGAATGAAACTGCTGGAGAAAAGTAAAACCCAGGCTCACATAATAGCAGAAGCTTTACTGACTAGAACATTGGTTACTAGGTTCCAGAGGAATACCTCAACACACGGGAACTTCTGGAAATTACAAGCCGACAAATAGGGGGCAGGTTTTGCAGGTGGTAATATCCAGTAATCTGGATGTTATTACTAGCAGTTGGCAAGTAGTGGCTACATCAAACGAGAGGGAAAAGGATAAAAAGGATTAAGAAGAGAACATCTTGGAGGACCTTGTGACTAAAGGTAGCATCGCAAGTAGATGGGCACTTAATCCACACATTGGTCACCTCCAGACTGTATTACTGTCATGAGCTATATTTGGGGAAGAAGATGACAGGAATAAAGAGGCTCTAGCTCATGCATAACATGGTGGCTGATGTGAGAACTGGTGCTCTGCCCCTCCCCTGTCTCATTTCATTACCTCCAATGCCAATTGAAGGCCTTGGTCTTGATGTTTAAGACCATCAACAACTCAGAACCCAGTTTTATCTGAGAATGTCTCCCCATCTGAGACAGATGTACTCTTCTTGGCCAATGCTGCCCAGGGCATAAAACCTAGGACACAAAGCATGTTGAGAGTCAGAGATGTTGGACAGCAGAGCTTGTGGAAGGAATGACTAAAGGAGACTGGGCAAAACCAAGAGTGACTGATTTTAGAACATCCTGCTTAACCCAATGTATCGAACCACAACTGTACTCCAGAGGGAAGGGGAAAAGAAAGGGTGGGGAGAGAATAAAAAAATAAAACAGAACCCAGTAGAGCTTTTAGAAAGGAGGAACAGCAGATTGGTCAATCATTGTGAAGATCTAAATTACCTAATCAAGGAGCACTATTAAAAATCTTAGTGAGCTGAGAGATTCCCTTTATAAGTAAAGGGATCCCTAAGAGGCCATCCTGTAGATGTTTGCGTATGTTGTCCGGACCCTTACTAACTCTGAGGTGGCTACTGATTTTCCGGAGTTGTGACTTCAGGAAAGGCGGAGAGTCCTGTTGGCCTTCTGATATATTTCAAAACACAGAGGTCTTGGAAACTTTTTTTGACCCTACCTTGTGATTCAAATAGTTGGTTCTGCAATAGCGTTGAGGCTAAAAAATACTTAATTGTGTACAGACATTCAAGAAATTTGGCTTAAACTAATCTCATTGGAATGCTAGATTCTTGGACAAAAAGCTTCATCTACATCCCAAAAGAAACTTTGCAAGCTATCTAAAATGGGAAAACGTTTTGATTCAGGCCAGACTCCAAAAGGAGCTTGAGAATAACTTTTAGGGCAAGGTGTTAAAAGAATCATATCAGGAAAAAACAGGAGTTGGTGTTCCTGCATGGAAATTGCCCTGTTTGCTAAACCTATAAACTGACATGATATCTACAAAGAAGATAACTTAGTATATAGTGAGAATGAAAACAAAGTGAAGCTTCAGCAAATGGCTCAAAGAGAAAACAACAAAGCCAATACAGATCAAGAAGAAGTTCCACTTTGGAAGAGGGAGCTTACTGGTGCCTTGAACTCAGCACAAGGTTGTAGAAAACCTGGGCACATGCTAATGAGGAACTTAGGGTTCTTACGGCTGCCACTTGAAATGTGAGCATACCAGGGCAAAGGTTCATTACAAGGAAAACTAAGCAATGCTTTGCAAAATTGATTTAGAATCTATCCCTTGCTGTGGGGCACCAGAAAGAGAATATTCACCAAATGCTTTTGCATGGTCAAGTGATATCTCACTTAGACTGCAATAAAACACGCACTGGCTGAGGGACAGCCAGGGTTTCAGTTCTCAGATGTCATACTGCTGTAGAAGGGAGGTAAAGCTCAGGTGAAGGACAGGTCTTGGGGAAAAAAGGTTGAAGGTAAGGGGAATGATCTGAGCTTGGGACACTTATTTTGTGACTTTGGAAGAACCAGAGACAATGAGGTCTGCGAAGGGCAATGAAGACAACAGCAGCTTGGTACTTCTTGATTTCCCTATTGGCTGTGGAACAGAGGGAAGTGCCTACTAGGAGAGCCCCCCACCCCAATGGAAGGAAAATACTTCCATCCATCAGGTTCCTTTCTCCCAGAATTTGAAGCAAAACCTTGTCAATTTTGATTGCAACAGGTGGTAAAAATGTCTACCTGGGGAAGGTACTCTGATCCAAATTAGAAGTGGATCTGAAAAGTCTTGTCTGCCTATTCAGAAAAATAGGCAGGTTGTCACAATTCATAACAGAACTAGACTCCACGAGTGGAGCATAATGCTTAAACAGTATTGCTGATGGTCCTGCTTATGAAATAGTTGATACTCTGGCAGGGGATCTGTGGTGACCCTAACAGGTCAGTGATTTCCAGTGGTCTGCCAGCTATAATCAGAGGGAGGAGAGCATGACTTGAGTAATAGCGTGACTGATTGTATCGACACTTCCTTGTGATCTCAGACCATGAGGAAGCACACTTGGACTAGGTGATGATTCGCTGAACCATGTCTGTGCATGGCACAAAGAGACTGGGAAGTGGAGAGCCAACCAAATGAAAAGCATGAGATGGGCACTTGCCTCCAGGTGCAGATACTTTGATCTGTTGACCATGTTTTGTGGGGAGAATACATGCAGGGTTAAGGGCTATGAATTAAACATGTTGAAGGCCAACTCATAAGTGGAAGAATTCGAAATGGATGGGCGAATAAGGATTTGGACCTCCTTGAGAGAGACCTGAATTAGGAGACTGAGGTTCATTATCCTCATTATAGCTTGTCTGACTAAACAGATGACATACAAAAAATGGTAAAGGACAGTCTGAAAACTCCCAGTTTTCTTTTAGACCAAAAATAAATCTGAAGGGAATCCAAAAGCTTCTGAACAGGGTTTAGCAAAGTCTATCTGTTGTATTGGCTGAGGGGAAGGAAATAGAATATTTTAATAATGAAACTGATGTAGAGATTTTTTCTTTTTATACTATGTACAACTGTGGGGTATTTTACTGATGTGCCTTTCTTGTCTGGAGTCTTCAACCCTAAACCCACAATGCTCTTCAGAGAGTTGAGAATGGGGAAAGAAAATTTGCACCTGAGTTTGCTTATTTTAAGGGTAAGGTTTTGAAATTGGAGATCTGGAGGCACATTAGGGTTTGTTCTCAATTTCTATTTTTTTTTAGATACATGAATGATGATTATGTCCAAATTGTCTGTCTGTTCATGACAAAGTCTGTTGTTGTTATTATTATTATTATCAAAACTCGCTGATGAGAGTTTTTGAGAAGAATAATGAGAACTCTCCTTCCTTTGAAAAGGAAGGGTGCTCTTTTTACCCTGAGAACATGGGAAAGCTAAGAGGCAGGCAACAAAGGAGGAGTTCAAGCAGAAGACTTCAAACTCTTCTGTTCAGACAAAGTATTTTAGAGGCAAAAGGGGACAACTTGAGCTGAGAAGGAAGAGGTGGGAGGCAAATGGATCCCTTCTCAGGAGAACATTGCAGACAGAGCAAAATCTGCAGACTTAAACACAAACAGCTACAGCGCAAAGAACTGTTGCAGGGGACAGAGGTGACATATTGAGGATGTCCCCACTCTTCAAGTAAGTACCCTGATGCTGTCGAAATGATTGCAGTATGACTGCCTGTGACTGTCCAGTGAGTAGGACCAACCCCAGAGTAATGTCCGTATTGCTATATGTGAGAAATACTAATAGGTAGCAAACCTTTAGTGTCATGTTCTGGGATGAAACAGTTAATGTTACAGACTGTAGATTCTTACCTCCAAATCATTAAAAAATAAATGTGTATCAGCAAGATTAAAAATCATTTCTTCCATTCGCAGGCCCAGGGTCACTGCCATTGGTGGATCCTTAGAAAATGAAAAATTAGGTTAGATATTTAATTACAATTCATTCAGGTAGCAGTTAGTCAAAAGTTGCTGTATGCCAACATTTTGCAGTGATTTCTCTAAAATTCTCTGGGTATGAACCTTTTTTACCATAAAAGTTTCGATTAGGGATTGATGTGTTGAAGGGAGTTCACAAACTAACAGCAAAATGCTTGGGGTGCTGAAAGGATTATTTTTTGATAGCCTAAAAAAGCTAAATATTGATAGATTGGCTAACCTATGGCTGTGGAGAAACAACTATTTACATATTTGCAGAAGGTGAAATATTAAAGTCTAACTAAATAATTTACACCTGTACCAAGGAGGGGAACTGCTCATTAGATTTCATAAGATGAATTTAGGAAAGAGAATATTTATTTTAATAAGAATAGTTTACATTTTTCATCCAAGGACCCGAAAGCATTTTATAAAGGTGTGGTCATATCTTTATTCCCTTTTTACAGACAGAGAAACTAAGGCACAGAGAAGTTAAGTGACTTGTCCACATTCACAGTGAGTCAGTGACATAGCCAGGAACAGAGAAAACATCCTGTGACATCCAGTCTGCAACATCATCCATTACACCATAATACTTCATTTTGAATATGAAAAATCTTCTCAACATTTGGCCCCATAATAGTCTCTTACATTAAGTGTCAGAAGCCTCTTCAGTGAGGACATGTAAAACTGGACTAGAAAAAACTCACTAGATATTGTATTGTATGGAATAATGCCATATGGTACAAGGGAGAGATGACTTAAAAGGTCTTTTCGACTTCTAATATCTATGCTTTATGAGAAAACAAACAGTCTGAATCTTCACCCATCCCCCAAACAAGTTCACTTTAGAGAAATAGCCTCCATCCCACCTATGCATCTTTCCAATACCAGTTCTCTTCCCACACCTTCTGCTACTCCAAAAACATTTCCTGGCTCAATTCACAACTACTACTCCAACTGAACACCTGTCCTTGCTCCCACACAACCCCATTATCTATCCTCCTTTCATTGCAGGCACTCACCTGACCAAATTACAAACTCTCCCTCTATATTTGTAATTCATGCTCCCAACAAATGCTGATCTCTGGTCCCCTTTCACTGTAGGCTCTTAGACAATCTCATGTACTCCGTGGCACTACTGATTGGGAGACCCACAGTACTGGGAAAACACAGAAAAGGTCTTTCTGTAACTCACAGCTAACAGAGTTCTTATTTTAATTCAAGTTGTAAAGGCCTGCTGCTGGACAAGGTCTGCAGCTGTTTGGGTTTATTATAGTCAGGAGTTAGACTCTCCATAGTTTAGGCTGCCACCACACTCCCATTATAAGGCTGATATGATCCTCTTGTAATTAAAAAAAGAGAAAAAATGTCACATTTCACTCGCTGACAGCTACAGAGGTTTCTGAAATCTTTTAGTAAATTAAGTACTTTGAGGTTAAAAGACTTACATTATTTCTAAAGACAGCAATTTCAACATTTTGTATCCCTCTGTCAGCAGAATCACGCTAAACCACAAATCATCATTTATTTCTGTTATGAACAAAGATTTTGCCAATCAGGACCAGGCCACCATTGTGGTAGGCACTTTGCAAACAAAGAGTAAAAACTGGTTCCTGCTCTGACGCACTTAAAACAGAATGGCAAAATTTGAAACAGACATATTTTGGCACTGGCCCAGGCAAGAAGCAGATTTCAAGGGCAAGAAGAGTGAAGTGTTTAAGAAACTGTCATTAGTTAGAAATGAGACCCAATTCTCTGTCAGCTTCACTATTCAACTTCAGTATTTTCATGTGGACTTCTGAACTGGTCCAACCTATTTTTCTAAAAGAAAAGGAAACTCCAGGACCTTGTAAAATGGCTTCTTCCTAAATTCTTCACTAAAATGCCCATTTGGCATTAAGAGTACTTGGGTGAAAAGTGCAGGAATATATTTTCCAGAGGAGGGGACAGAGAAACATGGGTTGAGTCATTTGCCAAAGGTTACATGAGATGTTTGTAGGAGAGCTAGGGACAGAATCCTGAGCTGAGAAATGATAGATCTGTGTCTTCCTCACTAGGCCACACTGCCTTCAAGGAATAAACCACTGGATGTTAACCATTATCATGAAATAGACCAGTAATTTTAGAAACGAACAAACTGGCTAGATGCATGAAACAAACATCTAGTTTTCTTCTCTAACCACTTGAAATACTTCTCAGTGAATGTTAAGAGAATTTTCCCCCTTAAATATGAAATTCACAACTCTTATTTCTGCAGTATGCTGATTGACCCCAATCCTGCAGATGTTTATGCCCATGCATAATTTTACTCACATATGTAGTCTGTCAATGGGCCTACTCATGCATGTAAAGTTAGGAACATTGCTTGCAAGCTGAGGGTCTTAGCCCTTTTCACTCTTTTTCTCCTTTCTACGTGGAACTGGACTTAATTGTGGAAATAGATTGCAAATGACTGCATCATGATCCAGTTGGTTTTAAGACAATATTCCAGTTATATTTTACTGTAATTGAAAGATATAAATGAGACACATGCCTGTCACAACTTGTGGTGTAACTCATCCAATGACCTAAATGCCCCAATAGCAACTATGTGGGTGAAACCAGAAAATAACTATGCTCTCAAATGAACTCAAACTGGAAAATAACATACAAAAACATTCTATCATTTGTAGGTGAACACTTTTCACAAAGTGATCACTCTATTTCTGACCTCTCAGTCCTCATCCTCAAAAGAAACCTGCACAATGCTTTCAAAGGACAAGCCTGGGATCTTAAATTCATAACATTGCTAGACACTAAAAAATCATGGACTGAATACAGACATCAAATGTATGGCTTATTACAACAATCTATAACCCACTCTCTACTTTCCTGGGACCGACATGGCTACACCCCACTGCATAAAACAATATGTAGCATTTTGGTATATATAATAAAAAGTAAAAACAAAATTAAGATACTTCATTTCAGCTTCTCACATATTCAGTTTTTGATCTCAGAATAATACAATTCTGTCAAGGTAGATTTACTGAGTTCTTGAGGAGAAAACCTGGCCTCCTTAAGCAAATTTGCCAAATTCCATAATGCAACTTTTTAACAAACAGAGTCCAAATTCCAGTACTTCCCACACAAACGGGAGGAAGGAAGGGGTAAGAAGCACTCTCGCGTACTTTGGTCAGCTTAACCAGAATTTCAAAATGTGGAGGAATAGCCTAATGTTCACTTAACTTGTTTCTGAGGACACAGACTTAGCTGCTAGAATACAAACTAAAACAGGACAAGAGAAAAATATGGAAAAGAAAGCAAGAAATTTAAGGAGGGAAGAAGCAAAAAGACACCCACCGTAGTTATACATAACGTAGATATAAAATAAATGTAATGAGGCAGACTGAACTTTTGCTAATATAGGCTGCGTTACTCCACATATAAAAAAATAATAGATGAATTAAAAAAACAACAGCAGCAGCCCTTTGGCCTTTACAGGCATGCTCTGTAGCCAGATATTACTAGTATTCAATGGAGTCTGGATCAGCGACAGCTCTTCTCTATAGCAAAAATACCAGTGCTTTTAGTTACGTTAGTAGAGGGTATAAATTGGAGCCAGAGTGTCTGGACTTCTATGCTAGATTGAGCCATCACTGGAATGCCTCCTAGGAGACTAAGTAAAAATATCTCAGCAGAACCAATATTTATGTTTTGAGGAGGAGAGAATCATGATAGGGTCCCAGATAAAGTCCTAACTTCATAGTTTCATTAGTGGCAGCATATTGTTCAATACCACCAGGAAGAGCAGGTGGTGGCAAGAAATGCTCACAGAATCCTTTTACTTATTGTATTCAAATACAATGAAAACAAGCTTTTTATATTATTGTCTCTAGTTCTGTATAAATCAACATAAAAAACTTGAACAATGGTGGGAGAATACACCTATAAAAGGGCATATTGCTGAACTTAATAGGAATAGCACTGTCCCTTGGAAAAACTTTGCCTCACAAGTGGAAATGTTAGAGTTAAATGTTAATGTTGCTGGCCTAATGGCACTTCTAGTGTCAGGTGGGAGCCTCAGGTTTAAGTCCAACTCTCTCTCTTTGGGGAGACTCATTCTGGGAGGGTGTTATGGAGGCTGGAGAAGAGGAAGAGTGCGCGCTGTTGATGGACTGCACAGTGAGTTCCTATCTATCACTCCTGGGATGAAAGTAGGGGGTTGACAACAAGAGAATTTAAGAGCAAAATGAGAGGTCCTGAGTCATCTGATCGAAATACAGGAAACAATCAATGCAGCTGAATTATTTTTTTTTTAAAGTATACTAGTGCTGGTGAACGGTGGCAGCTGGGAGATGGTATAGCATGGGTAGTAACAAGTACCTCCTAGCTAATGTAACTCAACTCTGACCTGGAGCGACAATCACAAGCGCGAGAGGATAGCGTGGTCTTCATGGGCCAGTCTCTATTTTTGGGCTCTCTTCAGAGACTGTCATCAAAGGGTGATCATGAAGTGTTAATACGGTGGTGATTTTTTGTGGTGTGAGCATTTGTCCTGTGAGATACCACCAACTTGTTATCATATGCCATCAAAACAGCTGCCATGTTTCAATCACAAACAAGGCTGGCCAAATTTGAACCAGTTAACACTAGGGCCCAACCAAATTCACGGCTGTGAAAAATGCATTACGGACTGTGAAATCTGATTGCCCCCATAAAATCTGGCTATTGTAGGGGAGGGGGGCTCCTACCATGTGCCGGGCTCCAGCTGCTTGTCCCAGCTGGGCTGGGACCCACCTCTGGGAACCTCCCACACCTGCAGGAAGCTCTGAAGGCAGCACACCCACAGAGCTTCCTGCAGCCAGGGGAGGTTCCTAGAGGTGGATCTGACCTGGCCCTGGGAGTGGTCCCTGCAGGAAGTCATGTCCCTCCCCAGCTCGGCAGGGACTAATGCAATGGTTACCTGCTGTGGTAGGAGCCCCCAGCTGGGACATCCTCAGCTTTGCCCTTCCCTGGCTCCGGGCCCAGCATTCAGGTGTTAAAGGGGCCTTGGGGTGGGGAGGGAACCACGGCACCCACCTGACCATGGGGCCCTGGGCAGTCGCCCAGCTGTAAGGTTGGCCCTGCCTCCTAACCCAAGTAACAACCTCCCCATATCCTGCGACTTCACTGCTCTCTGGCCACCCAGCTCTGAAGGCAGCGCCGCCCGCCAGCAGCAGTGCAAACGTAAGGGTGCAATCCCATGACCCCTTTTGGGTCAGGACCCCCACGGTTACAATACCATGAAACTTCAGATGTAAACATCTGAAACAGTGAGACTGATTATTTAAAAAATCCCAAGACTGTGAAATTGACCAAAATAGACTGTGAATTTGGTAGGGCCCCAGCAATAATCAATCCCCTGAGCCCCTTGTACACTGAATAATAATAATAAATAATAATAATAATTAATAATAAGAGGTATTAACTGGAAACAACTAAAAGATGTAGGTGGATTAGAAAAATCAGAAAATTGTCAAAAAAAGCCTAATACATTTTGGCACTAGCTTACATATGACTCAAATTGTAACAGTGCTTATCTACTTGATAAAAAAGTTGGCAGGTTCCATACACTTTCACGATAGAGTAGAATTTTGACTTTTCTCTTAAAATATACTGTAGGGTTTGATCTGTTGAATTGTACTGTCATATTTTGCACTTTTTTTTAAGGCTGTCTAAAACATCATCCTGAATTCTCCGTAACACACGTTCAAGTTTGGAGAACTAAGACTTTTTCTTCTGCAGTGCCATGAAAGGCAGTCATTCTTTTTTACCAGCCTGAACTTTGACTTATGGTATTTTTGGAGCATCTTTGCCCTTTGGATTGACTTTAAAGAAATAAATGATTTTACCACGTTAGAAATGCTAACACTAAGTATAGCTTATTCAGCTACAAAACAGTGAGAAATCACTGGGACATAATAGAGAGAAGAATACATATTGTTAATAAGAGAACAGGAATGTACTTCATAAAATTTAACAGATGATGACAGTCTCCTAACACATGTCCTGTCACATCAACAAATCCTTATTTAAGAGTTTAGCATTGTAGAAAACTATATGTGCCAACTGGTGCTCAGCTGCAAAAACCATCATCAGCCACACAGGTCATAACCGAACAGCTCAGATACCAATGATCATAATTTGCTACTGCAGTAAATAATTAAAAATAGAAGTGTACTAATTTTATGGTGCATGAAGAGCATCAACAAATGAGATGAGCAAAGTAACCTTACCTTACAAGCTGAAAGACAGACATATTTAGAGAACATAAAATAATTAACTCTGGAAAGTCCAATAAAAAAAAATCAGACAATTAATTAAAAAGTCACAATTAAGTGATCTCTTGTAGCTCTGCACTGACCAAACTCAAACATGCAAAGCCTCTCTCGCTTCAAGGGAAAACTGCAAGCTAGTCTTTCAATTGGCTCCCTCCCATGAAGAAGCAATTTGCCATATATTTTAATGAGACATTTACAATCTTGCTCATAATGTTAAAAAAATCTTCATTCAATCTGTCACAGTTTGTTAATACTACTACTACTATTATTTATATTACACCAGTCAGGGACAGTCTAGATACTACTTAGTCCTGCCTCAGTTCAGGGGACTGGGCTAGATGACCCCTTCCACAGTTCTAGATTTCTATGATTTTCTGATTGCAGTCCCATATAGAAGTCCAAAATGAAATCAGGATCACCGTTCTCTTCTCCCTTAGGCTACTGCCTGTGGAGAAGGAGGGTGAGATTTAAAAGAAGAATTTTTAATCTGCTGGTCCCTCTATGGCTCTGTACTGACCTTGCATACAAACAGTTTGCCAGTCTGACGGTGACACTGAGCTAAGTTGGCTCTCTACTTCCATGCACAGCCATAATGACAATAGAGCACTAAGGCCTAAAAGATATATATTTTGTTTCCTCCTGGTCACAGCAAGAAATAGGGCAAAGAGAAGAACAAGAGATGGCAGATGTGTTTAGATGGGGAATAGTTGAGGGTGTGTATATATATATCCATCTGCACATTCAGAGTGCCTGTATAAATGTTAGAATAGTAGAACAAAGGTGAAACCCTGGAAAATGGTCCAGCTAAGTACCAGTATAATCCCAGAATTTCACACCTTGAAAATGCAATTTGACCACTCTGTTCACCATAAAATGCTCTCTCCCTATTTATAGTAGCACCATTCTAATCACTCACTAGAAAACTTTGAAAAACGTACTGAGAGACCCTTGTCCTTCTGTCTCATTTTATCTTATATTTTCTCTTTTGGGAGAAAATTTGTTTTATTAAACAATAAAAGACAACACAATATACAGTAAAAACATATTTACAAAAAGAGTTGAGACTCAGGGGACACAGGGTAAAGTACTCTGACAGTTTAAAGCCACACATCAAGGCACAGGTTGGGAGCTGTGCTGCCCTCAATACTAGGAGACAATACAGGGGAAAGTGTAGGACTCAGTGCTTTAATTCTATACCACCGGCTGTTTAAACTGGCCTTAAACCAACTTTATGCCACTGGAGGAGCACAATCACAAGAAAGGATCAATGCCCAAGATGTTTTTTGAAACAATGAAGTATAACTAGATTTTAGGTAATTATATGGCCTCTATTACCATAATATCCAAGTGCCTCGTTATCTTTAATGTATTCACCCTCACACCACCACTTCAAGGTAGGGATGATTATCCCCATTTTACAGATGGTGATCTAAGGCACAGAGAGGCTAAGTGATTTGGGCAAGGACTTGAAACACAGTCTCCCAAGCCTCAGTCTAGTGCCCTAACCAATGAACCATCCTTCCTCCATATAAAAAAAGAATATATGAAGTAACATATAAAATATTAGACAAGAATTTACTACATATTTGAGGCTCAATGATACATCATCATCCAAATATGTTTACCATAATACTAGGAAGATAACTGCTCTAGAAAAGAAAATATCTGCCATTTCTTAATTTACTCTGGGAATGACTCTGTATCCCTATGATTTTTATTTTACTATGTCTAGCAGTATGAAAACAGGAGCTTTTTTATTTAAGAAATCCTCTGTCGTGGGTCATCGTCACTTGAAGTCTTGGATCCTGATTCTAATCTCAGTAGCATAAATCAATTAATTTCACTTTCACTTGAGTTACTCCGGACCCATGGAAATAAATTCATAATCTCTATCTGATATCACAACTGGTTGCTGTAAATAGTCATTACCACATATTCTGGCTTTCGATGGGGAATAAATTGCAAGAGCAGATGAGTTTTTACAAAGCAGTGATGCTGTTTTCATCTAAATGTCCCTACAGATATGGGGGGGGAGAGGGGAGGAAGGAAGGAAAAAAAAAACCCCAAGAGAAGGAAACCAAAAAGATATCTCTGTCTAGAATACTTTTCAAAGTTATCCAGAAAGGAGTGATAGCTCTGTAACATATTTCAATTTAAAAAGCTTTGCACCTATAATGATAAATAATTTCTTAATTGTTAATATCTGTGATGGAGAAAAATATTGCATCAGAATAGTTATACCATCCAAAAGGCTGCAAGCACACTTGGATTAAAATTACAAGTAACTGAATCATTGGGTCAAGTATAGCAACTCCACATTCAATGGTGATATAAATGATGTAAGTTGCATGTTTGGTCTGATTCTTCTCTCACTTACAGAGGTATAAAAAAGGAGTAATTTTGTCAAAGTGAATAGAATTATATTTTTTGTAAAAATAGCATTAGAAGAGTGTGTAGGATGTACGGTAATATAAGTGGCAAAACAGTATAACATGCACTGATTTGGCACTGTGAAGGTGTAAAACAAGTGTTATTCGTACCAGAGCCGAATAGCTAATCTTATTTTAGCATTCCAGAACTGAGCTGATGAGTTTCCATGACAGACAAAAATTTACTAGCTTACCCTTTTCATAAACACCAGGAGAAACAACTACCTGTGTCTTCAAATACACATATTCATGCACATACGCCTGCAAACACCTCCGCATGTGCATTAATGCCAAACTCTCTTCCCTCTTTTTTTTTTTTAACAGAAACATGCTTCACACCTGTCGCTTTTTCTCTCTCCCTCTTTCTCACAGCCCCACACCTGTTTCCCATAACCATGCTACCCTGAAATTCATGGACTTCTCTATCTTCTAAGCTGCCACCCCCACCCAAATCATCAGCATTCATTCTGCCATCAGCCCTGCCAATGTCAGTGCAGCAAAAACCCTGAAGAAAATCTGTATAAAATGTTCCTTGCTCAGTAGGTAAGGAAATTCCTGTTGCTACTACTTCTGGGTTGCTTCTCCCTCTCTCTCCTGTCACTGCTGGCTGCTCATTGCTCCCTGTTCTTGGCTTCTTCTCCAGCAACCTTTGGATTTCTCAGTGGCAGAGAGGGGAGTAGTTGTGTACATTGAAATAACTGATTTGCAGCAGAGAGTGTGTCAGCCAGCGGCTTTGCCCAACCCAACAGCCATCCAAGAACACCAGCGACTCACCAGGAAGGCTGAGGTGTCAGAGAGTACATCATAAACCCAGAGCCTCCACCCTAAAGCTGAAGGTTAGACAGGTCTGCCCCCCACCCGTTTACTCTGACTTAACATTTTTCCTTTCCCTGCAAATTCATCAGTTCCATTTCCTTTTTCATCATCCAATTTACTCATTCCCTTTCCCCGCCCTGTTTCCAAATTTATCAGTTATTTCCCCTTTCCCACCAAATTTAGTACCCATTTGCAACAGCTTTTCAAAGCTGCACCAGAAACTTCAGCACCTCTCACTCAATGAAGCCTCCTCCTTACAGCTATAGCACCTACCTCAGCAATTCTACCTGTATTGGACCTCACATCTTACCTAAGGGTAGGCACCTCATCTGTCCCCTTGGCTGCTCCATTTGGGTAAATCACAACTTCTGTACCTCAGATTCCCAGTCTGTAAAATGGAGTTAATACTATTCACCTCCCTCCCTCACCAGGGCATATGAATGTTAATTAAGTTTTGTAAGGCACACTGAAAATGAAAAGCACAGTAAAAATGCCAAGTGTATCGATAGTCTGAAACTACTGTTGAATTAATGAGTCACATACTTTGCCATATTTTTGCGCATAGGATCCTGTAAGCAGCGAATGAAAAACGATGATAGTTTCATCCAAATCCCAAACAAATACACGCTGAAAACAGAAATGGAGACAAAATCAGTAATGTAATCAGGAAATAAGATTTATGATCCAAAATAAAAATCAGTCATGTCCTGTACTTTAAATAAGCCCTTAAGTGAGTAGGTTTGTTCTGAAAATCAGCATTGACAGTATATCTTAAGATGATCTATAAAAAACATTGAGGACATTAAGCTCTTCAATACTTTCCAATCTTTTAATTACTCTACAACCTTTACAAGGTTTCAAATATGTCACATACTATAGAATATTTTACTGGTCCAATAAAATATATTATCTCATCCACTTTGTCTCTCTAACATACTACAGATGTCAGTATACTTTGGGTCAATTACTTTGTTGTAAAGAGCTATTAATTTAAGGATAAATTCCACTCTCAGATTCTTATGTGCAACTCACACTGATTTCAATGGGTTTCTCCAATAGAGATAATATCAACTCCTAGTGCTAGTTTTACATGCCCCAAGTACTATTATGCCACAGTAATTCACATGGAATAAGGAATTTAAATAATATTTTTGGACAAAATGTCTTATTTTAACTTTTTAAGGAAAATTTCTTAGTGTTGATAAGAGGCTGTTTTTTTCTGAAAATGAAACTAAGGAAAGGAAAATGGAAATCTTCCCATAAATGTAAAAAATTACAACTGGTTAATTTAAAAAAATAGTTTGTGGAAAACTACAAAAAAAAAATCAGACAGTTCGTCCAAAATCAGGATAAAATTCCTCGCCCTCTGTACAAAAAGCTATGGCATCTGAGATTGATGCTAAGTGCTACAGTCAACCCTGTCCCTCCAGTAGAGATGCAGGGGCTGGAATAGCCAAGTGATAACAAAGTTGATTTCTGGTGATATATATGGAGATATGTACTACATAAACAGGGGGTGGAGCAATCCAATGATATTAGCAGAGTGCCAGTATCACAGTGGGAGGAAGCACATCACACAAATGTGCAGAACATTTCTCTGATCCCAGTGCTGGAATATACCATGCATACAATGAGTGTTGTTCTCCTTCTGTCACACTATGTCAGAACACTGCTAACACAGGGCTAACAAGAATATAATCACTCCACTCCTAGGACACTTGTGTTTTAAAACTTCATCTTGTACCTTAAGCAGATATATTTCTTTGCTACAGCCTTGATCTCTCAAATAGTGGTGCATAACTACTGAAGTCAATGACACTACTTACAGGGATAAAGTTAAAGTAGTCCTTAAGTGTTTGCAGGATTAGGGCCAAATACGGATGTCTCATACTTATGCATTCCTTTTTGTAATGCATCTTTTTACACTGAATATGTAGATAATTGGATTGATACATTTGAATGTTCTTATTTTAAAAAAGAAAGTTAAACAATACACAAAATAGAAGTTAATCAGAAAAAATATGAACAAAACCGTTAAATTGTTTTGTAGATCTATTCCACGTTAAATTGGAAGAGACAATATGCATGTATGTATCATGTTGACACGATCTTACTTTCAGTGTATTCATGTATACACTGTATCTGCCCCATATTGTATAAATGTAAAGTAACTGCTAGAAATCTAGTACTTTCAATTAATGATTCATATGGTTCATGCCATATTTTTAAAGCTTTAAACAGTTTCCACTGCTTTAATGTGCTGAATCTACCTTCAGTTTACCATTCATCAGTTACCAGAGGACATACCTCCAAGTCACTGTCCGGAGGGGGTGATGGATTATTCTTCCGCCCTCTACCCCGAGACTTTGACCCAGAACTCCGACACGTTCTCTCATCAAGATCTTTGATCGGTGTTGAGGGGCTCTGTACTGTGTCAAACTCCCCTGTAAATACAAAAATCCATGGAAAAAATAGTCAGCGTTTAATTTTTACAGAAGATATAAAAGCTTTAAAAATGTCTCTTTACACAGATTATATGCCAACCTAAACACACGATACACACATGCTATAAACATAAAATGCAGAAGAACAGTTCTCAATTTCAGTTTTACATAACCGGAAATTGCAGATGCCACAAATACATTCTGACTTTACCAAAGACAAACTTCAATAAATCTCCTTAGAAATGGAGAGATGGTTTAAATGCACTAATATTCACACAGATATAAAATAGTGAGGCATCAAAGTAAGCTTTCTGAAATACCATACTAATGGTCACATCATGCTTTTTTAAACATTTAAGGTGCGTATATCTCGTTTCCTATGCTAGGAAGTCAGCTAGACAGATTTCAACATCCTTTATTGCTGTGAAGACTCAACTTCAACTCCTCTCCGCACCAGCAGGAGACTCACCATCCTTTCCCTAAATATGGAGGACATCCTAAATACTCCTGCAGACATCAGAAACCCCAACCACCTCGTCCTGTCTGACAGACTAACAGCCTAATCTCCTCATCCGTCTCCCTACTCTCTTCCTACTGCTACCAGCACTATGCCAGGTCATCCCTCTATCTTCTAATCCTGATTTACCCATTGTAATCCACTTTACTGCTGCTGGTCATAAACATGGGTGGAGGTCAACCGAGAGCTGTGAGCAGGATAAGGCAGGTCACATTGGGAAGGTTGGATGGAGAAAGAGAATGGAGCTACCTAGGAGGGATTGTTTGAGACTTGCTCCACCCCATCCTCCAGTAACCAGAAATCCTCCTTCCTTCCAAGCTTATCACTACTAGTGCACCTCCAGAAACTTCTGGTGACATATCTAGGGACTGGCTAATATAGCCAGTTTCGTAAGTGTGAAAAGACATGAATCCTCCCCCTTTTGTCTGCCTTAATAATGATTTCATGGCTATTTCACAATAGCAATGGAGTACAGCTATACCTGACATCTTCCAAAGTGTTCAATGAACTGATTCAAGGATTGATTTTCTAATCTGTTGGGTTCTATGCTACTGTGCGAGATGGTTCTTTAAAATATATTGAAGGATGATGCCCAGACATAACTATCTGTTCCACCTTGTATTTAGTTGTGACACTCTGAGTACCTTTCCCAGACCTGAAGAAGAGCTCTGTGGACCTCGAAAGTGTCTCTCTTTCATCAACAGAAGCTGGTCCATAAGCGCTATTGCCTCATAGACTTTAAGGTCAGAAGGGACCATCATGATCTTCTAGTCTGACCTCCTGCACAACGCAGGCCATAGAATCTCACCCATCCACTCCTGTAATAAACCTCTGACCTATGTCTGAGCTACTGAAGTCCTCAACTTGTGGTTTAAAGACTTCAAGGTGCAGAGAATCCTCCAGCAAGTGACCCGTGCTCTATGCTGCAGAGGAAGGCAACCCCCCCGCCCCGGGCCTCTGCCAATCTGCCCTGGAGGAAAATTCCTTCCCAACCCCAAATATGACGATCAGCTAAACCTTGAGCATGTGGGCAAGACTCACCAGCCAGACACCAGAAAGAAATCTCTGTAGTAACTCAGATCCCACCCTCTCTAGTGTCCCATTACAGGCCATTGGGCATATTTACCGCTAATAGTTAAAGATCAATTAATTGCCAAAATTAGGCTATCCGATCATACTGTCCCTTTCATAAACTTATCAAGCTTAGTCTTGAAGCCAGATACTGTGGGGGCAGTATGAAACACTTTTCAATTAGGATGATTGAAACAAAGAGAGCTGGCTTTGGGAGGCCTAAATCAAGGGTGACAGTGTGAGCAGCATCAATTCTTTATTAATTATTAGTATTAATATTACCATAGCACTTAGGAGGCCTAATCATGGACCTAGACCCCACTGTACTTTAAATGTTGTACAAACACAGAACAAAAACATGGTCCTGCTCCCCATAGAGTTTATAATCAAGCCAAATTGCTCAATATTAAGGAATGTATAAGTTCAATTGGCAATTCTTTCCGTTTTCTTCCTGACTTTCTTTTCTAAGAACATTTTTATTAGGGTCACAAGTGAATAATATAGGCTGTTTGAACCTACATATATTATATGGCAAGAGAAAGAACAGGTCACACAGGTCAATCTAAGAACATTTTAAAGTTTACATACACAAAGGCAAACCATTTAAAAATCTGTAATCAAACCACAGTAACTCAATAACATGTACATATTGCAGTTAAACACGCTACCTGAACTCTGTCCTCATCACTGTCCACCCAGCAATCAAAATCAGAAAAAACTTCGTCTCAAAATTGGCCAGTCAATGACCCTAAACTGTATAGTCATAACTTACATACAGAGATATTAATATCTTTACAGACTATTAAAAAGGTGAAGGAGGTATCCAGTGGCAGCCAGTCTAGGCTTGATTCTGACAAACAGTTATTTTTTGTGGTTATTAATCTGAAGGTAGAAAGATAGGTAGAAGACAATTTGGGTGAAAGTGACAGTGAAATGATCGATTTCATGATTCTAAGGAGAGAAAGAAGTAAAAGCACCACAATAAGGACAATGGACTTCAAAAAAAAAAAAAAAAAGCAAACTGAGAGCACTAGTAGGTAAGGTTCCATGAAAAGAAAATCTAATGGAAAAAGGAGTTTGGGAGAATTGGCAGATTCTCAGAGACACAATATTAAAGACACAAGAGCAAACTCTCACAATGATAAGGAAAGATAGGAAAACCAGTAAGAGGCCAATATGCTCGTTAATAATGTGAAAATCAAAAAGGAATCCTACAAAGAGGGGAAACGTGAATAAATTGCTAAGGATGAATACAAAAGAATGGTAAAGGCATGTCAGGACAAAATCAGAAAGGCTAAAGCACAAAATGAGTTACACCTAGCAAGGGACATAACAGTTAAGAAGAGGTTCTATAAGTACATTAAGGACAAGAGAAAGACAAAGGAAAATTTAAGTCCATTATTTAGCAGCAGGGAATTAGAGCTAGTAATGGAGATATCCCATCTCCTAGAACTGGAAGGGACCTTGAAAGGTCATCGAGTCCAGCCCCCTGACTTCACTAGCAGGACCAAGTACTGATTTTGCCCCAGATCCCCAAGTGGCCCCCTCAAGGATTGAACTCACAACCCTGGGTTTAGCAAGCCAATGCTCAAACCACTGAGCTATCCCTCCCCCCTTGATGGATGACATCAAGAAGGCTGAGGTGTGAAAAACCTATTTTGCTGCAGTCTTCACTAAAAAGGTTGTTTGTGACCAAATGCTTAAGACAATATTAACAACAAGGGGGAACAGATTAAAAATATGTAGATAGTAGGGCTGTCAAGTGATTAAAAAAATTAATCATGATTAATTGTACTGTTAAACAATAGAATACAATGTATATAAATATTTTTGGATGTTTTCCACATTTTCAAATATATTGATTTCAATTACAACACAGAATAAAAAGTGTAATGTGCTCACTTTATATTTATTTTTATTATAAATATTTGTACTGTAAAAATAAAATAAATAATTTTTCAATTCACTTAATACAAGTACTGTAGTGAAATCTCTTTATCATGAAACTTGAACTTACAAATGTAGAGTTATGTACAAAAAATAACTGCATTAAAAAATAAAACAATGTAAAACTTTACAGCCTACAAGCCCACTTCTTGTTCAGCCAATCGCTCAAACAAGTCTGTTTACATTTGCAGGAGATAATGCTGCCTGCTTCTTGTTTACAATGTCACCCAAAGTGAGAACAGGCGTTCTCATGGCACTGTTGTAGCCAGCATCGCAAGATATTTACGTGCCAGATGCGCTAAAGATTCATATGTCCCTTTATGTTTCAATCCCCATTCCATAGGACATGCGTCCATGCTGATGATGGGTTCTGCTTGATAACGATCCAAAACAGTGCAGAACAACGTATGTTCATTTTCATCATCTGAGTCAGATGTCACCAGCAGAAGGTTGATTTTTCTTTTTTGGTGGTTCAGGTTCTGTAGTTTCCGCATCAGAGTGTTGCTCTTTTAAAACTTCTGAAAGCATGCTCCACACCTCGTCCCTCTCAGATTTTGGAAGGCACTTCAGATTCTTAAATCTTAGGTCGAATACTGTAGCTATCTTTAGAAATCTCACATTGGCACCTTCTTTGAGTTTTGTCAAATCTGCAGTGAAAGTGTTCTTAAAACGAACAACATGCTGGGTCATCATCTGAGACTGCTATAACATGGAATATATGGCAGAGCATCATCAGTATGGAAGCACGTCCTTTGGACTGGTGGCCAAAGCATGAATGTTTAGCATATCTGGCACATAAATACCTTGCAATGCCGGTACAAATGTGTCATGCGAACATCTGTTCTCACTTTCACATGACATTGTAAATATGTGGGCAGCATTATCTCCTGTAAATGTAAACAAACTTGTTTGTCTTAGGTCTGGTCTACAATGGGGGGAGGGATCAATCTAAGTTACGCAACTTCAGCTACGTTATTCACGTAGCTGAAGTCTACGTACTTAGATCTACTTATTGCGGTGTCTTCACTACAGTGAGTCGACTGCTGACACTACCCCGTTGACTCAACCTGCACCTCTCACTGAGCTGGAATACAGGAGTCAACGGGAGAGCACTCGGGAATCGATTTATCGCGTCCAGACTAGACACAATAAAATCGATCCCCGCTGGATTGATCACTGCCTGCTGATCCGGCTGGTAGTGAAAACATACCCTTAGCGACTGGCTTCACAAGAGGTAGGACTGAGTGGCTTGTAGGCTCTAAAGTTTTACATTGTTTTGTTTTTGAGTGCAGTTATGTAACAAAAAAATTTTACATTTGTAAGTTGTGCTTTCATGATAAAGAGATTGCACTATGCTACTTGTATGAAGTGAATTGAAAAATACTATTTCTTTAATGATTTTTACAGTGCAAATTTTTGTAATAAACATAATATAAAGTGAGTAGTGTATACTTTGTATTCTGTGTAGTAATTGAAATCAATATATTTGAAAATGTAGAAAAACATCCAAAAATATTTAATACATTTCTATTGGTATTCTATTGTTTAACAGTGCGATTAAAACTGCAATTAATCTGAGTTAATTGTATGAGTTATCTGCAATTAATCGACAGCCCTAGTAGATAAATTAGATGTATTCAAGTTAGCAAGGGCTGCCACAATTCACCCTAAGGTACTTAAGGAACTAGCTGAAGCAATTTCTAAACCATTAGCGATTATCTTTGAGAACTCATGGAGGATAGATGAGGTCCCAAAGGTCTAGAGAAGGGCAAACAGAGCACCTATCTTTAAAAAGGGGGAACAGAGAGGACCCAGGGAATTACAGACACTTGGTTGAGTGAATTTACAGATTTCTAGTAAAAAATAATTCTTTGTATTGCCATTAAGTAAACCATTTAGCTCATTATTCCTCTTAGTGAACAATGTGCCAAAGGTTGTTAAATAAGTAAAATGGAACAATGAGGAGTGTCTTCAAAGTTTTTATTATGTCCGGATTAGATTAAAACCCTGTTTGTCATGTGAGGGAATTAAAAGAATTCCAAACTTTCCTAAAATCTATGAAACCACTTAAAGCCCACACAAATGACAAATGCACAATTATGATCTGATACAGATATTCAATTATACACAACTGAAGAAATGGAAATCTGTGTGTGTGTGTGTATATACATATTATATTATATATATATATATATATATATATATATATATATATATATATATATATATATATATATATATATATATATACACACGTGTGTATATACATATTATATTATTATATATATATATATATATACACGTGTGTATATACATATTATATTATTATATATATATATGGCATGAGTTTCTAATGAAAAGTAATTATGTATTTACCTATTTTCCAGTCATTTTTTGTAGTGGCTGCACAATCATTTCATGCAAAGCAGAACTATTCCAACATAATGCACATTCACATTTCTTTCTTTGCCCCACGTAAGATAAAAACAAAATTATATCCAAGTCTAGCTTTTTTGTTTTATTGCTTCCCTAGCAAAATAGCCCAACGGGTGAATGAAGTATCAAGTAGTTTGTAAACATTGATTCTGACCAAAAACATCAAACAAAAATCAAAGTACAATACTGATAACTTTTGAAAGCCCTACAAAATAAGTTTTATTCAAAGTGTTTCTTTATACCATTCAGTAATCCATGTCTCTGTATTTAGTTTAATATTTTATTCTACATGCATACATACTACCCATGAGAATGTCCTCAGAGAAAATTTCTATAGAAGTGTGACCTGTAGAGGTCTATAGAAATTAAATAGGGCTATATAGCAATTATTCTAAATGCCTAATTAATAGTAAAATACTTTCTATAAGCTTTAAAACCATCCTATGAAACTGTATAGAAAAGTCATGTCTACTACATTCACTAGTAGGGCTGTATTACACACAACTGACAAAGCTGCATACATACTCTCAGGAAGATTGGGGTGGGCGGGGTGCAGGGACAGACTAATAGAGGCAAGAAAACAAAACTAAAATTTGACCTAGTATAAACTTTCAAAAGTGCCTAAATGAGTTAGGAGTCTAATATCCATTTTCAAAGGTGACTTAGGGTAGGTCTACACTACCCGGTAGTTCGGCGGCAAGCAAATCGAACTTCTGGGTTCGACTTATCGCGTCTTGTCTGGACGAGATAAGTCGAACCCGGAAGTGCTCGCCGTCGACTGCAGTACTCCAGCTCGGCGAGAGGAGTATCGTGAAGTCGACGGGGGAGCCTGCCTGCCGCGTCTGGACTGAGGTAAGTTCGAACTAAGGTACTTCGAACTTCAGCTAGGCTATTCTCATAGCTGAAGTTGCGTACCTTAGTTCGAATTGGGGGGTTAGTGTAGACCTGCCCTTAGGCACTTAAGAATCTAAATCCAACTGATTTTCAATGAGGCTTATGTTTCCAAATGCATAAATCACTTTTGAAAACGGGTCTTAGATTCCCCTAAGTTACTGAGGGCCAGATTTTAAAGGCATTTAGGCACCTATCTGCATTTCTATAAATACCAGCACCTAAACTGATACCTTTAAAAATCTGGTCCTTAGGCACTTTTGAAAATTTTACCCCTAATCTAAAATTATTATAATTTGCTGAGGAATGCTACGGAAATTAAACAGAAATAAATCACTTCTATTTAATCACAACTCCGTAGTAATCTTGCTTTGCTATTGCAGAATTAGTCAGGAGAGGGAGTTCTGATGAATTAACCAACTCTGTTCCCTGAGTGATGCCAATATCAGGAAAGGCACTAAAGGTAATGGGGAAGTAAGTAAGGCCAAGGAGTATTGGCTTGTCCTCCATAAAAGAGAGAAGAAAATATGTTTGGTTAAATGAAGTACAAAATGACAACTCCAAATTGGATTCCTTGCACAACCAGAACGTCCACTGACTTCAACAAGAGTTCTGAATGTGTGTCTTATAGGAGGTGACCCTTATAAAGGGAAATGTTATTTACTAGCGCTTCCAAGACTACACGAAAAAAATCCTAATGTCTGGCCTGAACCTTTTAATTATTTTTAACACATGAGAAAATTTAATATATGTGAAAAATGTAATGTTTTATAAAATCAAAATTCAATTACAAAGTAACATATTAAAGCATTTGTTCCCAATTATTCAATTTACTTAATTCTTCCAAAAAATACAAAAATATTTCTAAATCGTCTATGAAAGTTCCTAAAAGCTGAAGTAAACAACTGAATGCTATTTTCAATTTCCATTTAACATTAATCATTACCAGTTGCCCCAGGCTTCTCCTTGGACCAACACTGTACATGATTGCATAATTATCCATTAATCAGTACTGTAACTAATCACTGTACCTTGTAAGTTCTGGGTATTTAGAGCCAACTTTATTTCATTAAACTAATCTCTAAATCAGAATTACCAGCTGTCTCTTACTTGAATGCAAGGCATGCTTCTATTTTAGAACTGCAGAAGTCAGTAGTGCTTGGGTTTTTGAACAACTGTAGGCTTAATTGCTGGATTTGCTTTTTACAAACAGCAGGCTCATCCATATTAAAGGGGAAACTTATTTTTTTTATCCTTAAACAGCTTCAGAAAATTTAAACTTAAAAAAACCTGACCAAAATACAGATCTATGCTGTAGTAAGAATGTGTGTCAAATCTGATAGAAATGCTAACTGTTCATACACAGAAGGATCCAAAAATGTGTGTACTTATTCAGAGATAGGGAAGTCCTAGTGCAGTTCACCAAAGTTAGAAATATTAATTGCAATGCTTGAAATTCTTTCCTTTTTTCTATATTCAACACATAGCTAAAGATCCTGTTTGGGAAACTTCATTCACTGGCAAGTGAGAGTAAGGCTACAATAAAGTGACAGGAAAGTGTTAGGCATGAACATGGTATGGCCTGTTATTACAGACATAGTGATACTCCGGTACTGGTGCAGGACCAGCACAAAACCTTCCTTGCCACTGAACCTGCCATGACCAAACTGAGCAAGAAGAGTAAGAGCACAGTTGTTGCAAAATGGCCTTCCAAGAGGGAAGACCCAGGCATACACACAAACCCAGTGAAAATTTCAATGTGGGCTGCTTCTGAATAGGCTAGTATGCACAAGGAAAGTCAACGCAGACTGATTCGTGCACATGCTGGCCCTAGCACCATTATCCCAGTATACCAGCAGCAGGGCTCACTATGCCCTTTCCCCACCCACCAGGTGAAGCAGTAACCAGAAGCTCTTTGCAATTGCTACCTCTGAGCCATGATGTCCTAGTGCCATCCCCCAAGCTCCAGAAGCAGCTGGGTTCTCTTCCCTGCTAAAGGGAAGAAGTTGCTAAGATCCACATGCCACTTTCCAATAGGCCGTTACTGGCAACATCCCTCAGGCCAACGTGACATCACACCATCAATAACTTCAAACACAGTACGTGACTGGGCCTGGCTTTAAGCTGCTTAAGGAACATGGTGAAGGTCCAGTCAGCATTATAAATTAAAACCATGCTCATAATAGCATTAGGGAACAGCAGCCTTGTTAGCAGGTCTCTGGGCTCTCTCTGCGCTTGCTGGGATGGATGTCTGTGCCTGAATACATTAAGTTAACATTGTTTGTGCACTCTCCGCAGGAATTTTGCTATAATGCCACTTTTAGAAGAAACTACAGGTTTCCTGTACCCCCAAAGCATGAGAGGCCAGACAGAACAAGTTCTGATATGTCCCAATGAACATATATTGATGTACTGTCACACCAAGAAGAGTCTGTGAAATAAAGAATCTGGCCCGTACACTGGTGTGTGGTGGCTAGGTTACCAGGAGTATTCCCGCACCCTGAGAATCTATTGGACAGCTATAATTGTTCCCTAGTCCCTTTATATCTGTCGCTGGATGCACAATACCCCAAAGAAGGCAAATAGGAGGGAGGGCCATGGCCTGGGCACATCAGAGAAGGTGAAGTGCACCAGAGGGAGCAGGCTGAATCATCCCATAGGAAGGTGCAGACAGCACACCCCTCACTCATGCGAGAGAGCTTGGAGAGAAAAGATTGGGCTACCATACTGCCCCCAAGACAGGGCTGTGACTTAAAAGTATAGCCCTAAGTAAGGGTCAGTCCTTGACTGGAAGGTGAAGGTGCACAGACTGCTGGGAGAAAAGCCAAGAGAAGCGGACAGCTTCAAGAAAGAAGCCATAAATTGCAACCCTGCTATCAGCACACAGGACACTACTAACAATCCTTTACTGTGGTAACTGTTTTCCTGACCTGCAGTCACGCAGCTTCTTCTAGCTTGTATCAATCAACGGTAAGAGTAAGAGTCTGTTTTTATGTTTTTCATCTGGTTATCTCTCTTTATTCAATAAATACTGTCATAATTAGGATTTGATTGTTGAGTTTGGAGTCACAGCTGTTTGACTAGATTAAGGATCCTCTGCCCTCTGGGCAGGAAAAGAAACCTCGTCCTCCTGGTCAGACAGTATTGGAGAGTGAAGCACCTGGATGTATCTATCATAGATTTTAAATGACACAGCCCATGGTTCTCCAGCCAACAAATCTCTTTAGATAGAATGTGCTGATCCAGGCTACTGTAGTGCTAAGATGTGACCTAGTGTATCAGTAGTGTTCACAAGTTCTAAACTATGGCTAAGCATTCAGAATGCTGCACTCCATTTACGCAAGTGTATTTTTAAAGTAACACACAAGAACACAGGCATGCGATGTATTTTCAAAATGGGTGTTGCACTGTGCACACAGTGTCGCATGACTCATTCAGCACTTCACAGAAATGGGAAGTGTCTGGGCAGATTTACAAGTTCAGATGCATAAGCTATTTAAAAGGGAGACATGTTCATGTGTTTAAACATAAACCTTTCTTACTATTTCACTATACTTACGCACTCTTTATGGTTTTCAGTTATTTAGCTTGTATAAAGTTCCCTTCTATAGTACATTGAATGCAGATTATAAAACACTGTCATAAGAGAGTCTGTACATATAGTATGCTAACAGATCACTTCTAAGCAGCAAAGCTACAAGATGAGATAATGTGCAAACCTACTCACTACAAAACATCATTAAGTTTGCAGGAAATATAAAGTGTCCTGAAGCATGCAGAGTTCTCAAAACATAATTTTAGGAGTATTCACCACATTCTTTCAGCATACACCAGAATCTTTTAAATTATATGTGGAGCAACATCTACAGTGAATGTTCATTCCTCAAGTGTTCTAATTTAAGTTGTTTATAACATAATCTTTTACTTTTCTGTCTTAAATTTGGCAGGTTTGTTCCGAGTGCAGGAGTTAATATTTTTTTAAGCTTGTGCCAAATGGTTCAGCTACTCCCTACAACCAAGGGAGTGAACAAAATATACTTTCCTATTTTATATAAATACACACTTTCCAAAAAAATTCAGCCTGAGGCAGACACCTGGCATGGGAAATTTCAGCCCATACAATTAAAGTTTGGCAAAGTTATAAGTAACTGAAAACAGGGTCTTGTAATGGGAAAAGTCAGGCAATCTCAACGGTAGGTAATGCTGCCAGATCTGCGTATAACTTTTTGCACAACCTTAACTCCTCCCCTTTGGCTCACTCATTATTATTAATATAGTACTGCATATTTTTGAAGGACACCTGTGTCATTCAGTTCACTCACTAGAAAGAGAATGAGGCAGCTTTGTGTAGTGAATTGATCTGGGGTCTAGTGCACCCCTTCTGCATTCAGGGACTGATTCAAAACTCATTAAAGGCAATGACAGTCTTCCCAGGACTTCAATAGGTTTTGGATCAGGTCCACACTGCAGACATTGTATAGTGTATGATGAATGAAGCAGGGTCCCCTGGAAGACAAATAAAGCTCATGTGGCACTAGACAGAGACCTTGGAGATTTGGAGTCTTTTACTGTCTCTCTCACAGACTTTGTATGTGACCTTGAGCAAGCCACACTTAATCTCTCTGTACCACAGTCTCACATTTGTAAAATGAGGATAATACTGTTTGACTTTGCAGGGGTGTTGCAAGGATCAATTCATTAACCTCTGTGAGATGCTCACCTACTAATGTAATGAGCACCACAGAAAAGTCTACAAAGAAGGAAAAGCAATGCTTATGGGCAGCAGTGTTTGGATGATGTGCAGTATATGAAACAGGCGTGGAGCTATAAGGCGGATGATGGGGATAAAAAGAAAAGCTGAACAGCTGCCTCATTCACAGAGTAATGTCCACCTCATGTACTTAATGAGCTGGGGTCCTGTAAAAAAGTTTAGTGTGATTATATAATAAAATACGGTAATGCTTTATGCCCAAGGGCACATAATTGGTCGGGCAAACTTAACTTTGTCTTGTCCTGGCTTCTGAGTGCTTTACTTTGCAACTGTAACTCTTTTAATATAATTTAAATAGATTGATACTAATACCTGATAGCTCTATTGTGACTTGCTGAATTTTGTGAATTAGCAATATGGCATGCACGTTAAAAAGTGCTTGTCTAAATAAATAAACGACGGTAGTTTGGTTTTAATTATTTACGTTAACACTTCACAATATACTGTACTAGTAAATATGCTGTAATAAGGGAGTCAGTGTGACCTAGTGGGTAGAGTACTGGACTGGCTCTGGAAATGTAGATTCTATTCCTGGCTCTGCCACTGGCCTCCTGGGTCGACCAGTCACTTCACTTCTCTGTGCCTAGGACCTGGTCTACACTACAGTGTTAGGTCAATACAAGCTGCCTGTCTAGTTTGCATATCAATTCTAGCTCAGCAGTCTCTCGTTGGAGTCTGTTTTTGAAGTTTTTCTGTTGTAATATAGCCGACCGCTACACTTACCTACATGCCTCCAGCTTCCATCCAAGACACACCACACGATCCATTGTCTACAGCCAAGCTCTAAGATATAACCGCATTTGCTCCAATCCCTCGGATAGAGACAAGCACCTACAAGATCTCTATCAAGCATTCTTAAAACTACAATACCCACCTGCTGAAGTGAAAAAACAGATTGACAGAGCCAGACGAGTACCCAGAAGTCACCTCCTACAAGACAGGCCCAACAAAGAAAATAACAGAACACCACTAGCTGTCACCTTCAGCCCCCAACTAAAACCTCTCCAGCGCATCATCAGAGATCTACAACCTATCCTGAAAGATGATCCTTTACTCTCACAGATCTTGGGAGACAGACCTGTCCTCGCTTACAGACAACCCCCCAACCTAAAGCAAATACTCACCAGCAACCACACATCACTGAACAAAACCACTAACCCAGGAACCTATCCTTGTAACAAACCCCGATGCCAACTCTGTCCACATATCTATTCAAGTGACATCATCATAGGACCTAATCAAATCAGCCATACCATCAGGGGCTCGTTCACCTGCACATCTACCAATGTGATATATGCCATCATGTGCCAGCAATGCCCCTCTGCCATGTACATTGGCCAAACCGGACAGTCTCTACGCAAAAGAATTAATGGACACAAATCTGACATCAGGAATCAAAATACTCAAAAACCAGTGGGAGAACACTTTAACCTGTCTGGTCATTCAGTGACAGACCTGCGGGTGGCTATATTACAACAGAAAAACTTCAAAAACAGACTCCAACAAGAGACTGCTGAGCTAGAATTGATATGCAAACTAGACACAATCAACTCCGGTTTGAATAAGGACTGGGAATGGCTGAGCCATTACAAACATTGATTCTATCTCCCCTTGTAAGTATGCTCACACTTCTTATCAAACTGTCTGTACTGGGCTATCTTGATTATCACTTCAAAAGTTTTTTTTTCTCTTAATTAATTGGCCTCTCAGAGTTGGTAAGACAACTCCCACCTGTTTATGCTCTCTGTACGTGTGTATATATATATCTCCTCAATATATGTTCCATTCTATATGCATCCGAAGAAGTGGGCTGTAGTCCACGAAAGCTTATGCTCTAATAAATTTGTTAGTCTCTAAGGTGCCACAAGTACTCCTGTTCTTCTTTTTGCGGATACAGACTAACACGGCTGCTACTCTGAAATAAGGCAACACAGTATCCCTGTAGACACTGCATTACTTACATCTATTGGCTATCATTCTCGTCAATTTCACTGAGCTGTGAAATCGACAAGAAAGCGGGCTCCCGGCTCCCCGCAGTAAGCCCTGCTGCTCCCCAGGGTCCTGGTTTCCCATTCCAGCCCAGCTGCCACCCAGGGTCCCCGGGCTCTCGCCTCCCCACTGGAAGCATGGCAGCCGACTGGACTCTGGGTGTGGATCTCCCCACCAGGAACCGGGCTGCCCCCTGGGGTCTCGGCTCCCCACTGGGAGCACAGCTGCGCTCAGCGTGGCGCTCCAGACCCAGACTCCAGTTGGCTGCGGCATTCCTGATGGAGGAGAGCAGGTCTCCTGGTGGGGAGACTGTACCCGGTGGGGAACAGGGAGCCAAGAGAGGAGGGGCAGCCTGGTGGAATGTCAGGCTACTAGCAAGGAGCTGTGTGGAGCTGACAGCCCTGGCTTTGCCAGCCCCCTGCACTGCCCCTCTGAAGTTGGTGGAAGTGTTCCTGGTGAGCACACGCATCACAGACAGAAGAAGGGCAGTGTGGACATGAATCACCCCAGTAATTACTGTGGTGGCTGTAAGTTGACCTAACCTAGGACAACTTAAGTCTATAGTGTAGACATGCCCTGAGTTTCCCCATCTGTAAAATAGGGATCCTTTGTAAAACACTGACATCTCTGGATGAAGAACTAGATACTATTATTATTAGGTGTCAGTAATACAAGATCTCAGCCCCATTTTGTTATTAAATCTTTGCTGAGAGCTGAAGAGGGATTGCCTTTTTGAGTGTGAATTAGAGAGGTCCTGCTATAACACAGTAGTTTTGGACACTCAAAGGTGCATACTTGATTGTTGTCTCTTTTCTCATTCCCACAATGATACATATATCAGTTTGCCAAAATTACTTGGTTGTGGTTTAATATATAACCTGAATATACATTTTTTTTAACATCTCATGATTGTTTCCATAATAATTTTTTTTCTTCTGGAGACACTAAGATGAGTATAAAAGTTTATGCTTATCCCAATTTGGTTCAAAAATTACCTATGTTGAAAAATTACCCAATTCTGCTTTTATGCATCTAAACTGATGGGATGAAATACACAAAAGTTTTTCACCTGGATGAAGGTCTGTACCTGGTTGACTATTTAGGCCAGGGAGAGATTCCTGTAGCTGATAGGTTGATGATGATGAAGACGTGCCATCAGCTGTGTTGTTTGAGGTCATATATGCTCCATATGTTGATGCTGAATAATACTGTGCATATTGATTTTGGCCAAAAGCTGTGTAGGATGGATAATCCTGGAAAAAAGTAAAGGCAATTTATTAAGTGAACCCATTTCTTTATCGTGTATTTTAAATGAAAAGGTTGATCAAATTTTCTCATGAAGATTGCAATATTTGGTTAGATATTAAAGTACACTGCTGTCCTATCACAATAGTCCTGTTTTAACCTAAATTGGTCAAATTATGCAATTGCCTGATCACTTAAAATATTTTCTTATTCTGTTGCACATATAAAAGTATCAATATTCATACCTGTTGTGAACTACTGAAGTTTGTAGAATTCGAGACTGAATTATTTGCATAAATAGTAGATGAGGGAGTAAAACTAGAACCTAAAGTTAAAGGAAATAATTTGTTATAAAGAACCTATTTGTGTATTGAAAACATTTTTCATATTACAACACAGACAAATCAGAAGCACAAATAACTGAGATTCTGACTTTAAAATATAAAAAATTCTAATGAATGCTCAACAGAAATGAAAAACTGCTTCCAGATTTATTTTTCCCTTTTCATATGTTCAAGAAAACTTGGAAAATGTGGTTTTGTTCAAGAAAACCTTTTCACACTTACTACAGTGTTTCAACCACTCCCTTGTTTCTTTCCTCTTGTTCTTTCTCTCGTTATGTATATTTATTGCTTAGTTCACCTTCACTTGCAACCATCCAGTCTCAGCATAAAACAGTTCAAATCCCATCGCCCTCTCAGGTAAAAGGGGGGCTTGACCCAATGATTTTTCACATCCTAGATGAATACCCTATCACTGGATTAAGAACTGAAGGAAGCAGGCCTCCTTTCCCCATTGTTTTGTGTAAGCTGGCCTATAGGCAGGCAAGCTAGTTAGGAGGAGGAACATCTACCTTCCCCGGTTTTTGCATCACTCTGGGGCTTAGGCAGCTGCAGCTTGGAATGGGGCTGCAGTGCACATGCTGAAAGGCAGAAACCTAGATGCCAAGGGAACTCTTACTGCAACAAAAAGTGAGTTTAGGCACCTACAGAGCATAGTGGCAGCTGAGCGGGGATTTTGTGAAGCCTAGTGGGACCTGATTCTGGGATTTAGGCACCTCAAGTGGCAGTCAGGTGCCTAAGTCCTTTTGTAAATCTAGCCCCTAGTTCCTATTGATTTCAATGGGAATTAAGTGACTAACCTGCTTGGGCTCTTTTGAAAATCCCACTAGGTGCCTATCTGCATCTTTAAGTCCTTAAATACTGGCCCTGGGTCTTTTGATAACTGTTTCTTATGAAGAAATGCACATCATAACGCTACATTAAAAGATAATACCTTGCATGAAGTCACATATCAGCCTGCATATACATTTCACTTATTTTAATGCGACATAGGCACCTAAATACCTTTGAACATCTGAACCTAAAGGCCTACTTCAGATATTCCTACTCACATTGAGCGACACCTCACTCATGAGTAGTGCCTCTGAAATGAAAGACAGAAAATAATGATGGTGGTTACTGACCTGGCATTTGATAAGAATATGGTGTTTGGCCGGGCTGTGGTGTGGAAAACCCTGGACTGTAACTAAGGCACCCACTCTGCAGTGGTGACTGTGTTTGCGAAAGTCCGCTTTCCGTCTTGATGCCTGGCAACATTACACCCAAATCTGTGTGAGAAATTAATTTGCAACCGATTCTTTAAAATATTTTCTTGCAGATGGGGAGAAAAGTAAAGAATGTTCAAGTTGACAATTTTACTTGTAGTTAAGAAGGAACAACAATGAGAGGTAAAATACCGTAAGTAGGTAAGCTGTAAGGCTGTCCAGTCTGTGAGTAGGCTGTATAGACTGCAGGCTGTTGCATTCCTGAATACTGGGTCTGTCCGGAATAGGCAGACATTGTTTGAGCTGCTGGTGTAGAAAGAATGTGTGGATAGGGCCTAAATATTAGGAAAAATAGCATTACTGTGGCAACAAATACTTTGCATGTTGATTCAAGCAATAAAAGAAAAAGGTTTCAAGAAGTTGATAAACAGTTTTCTTTGTCAACAATTACTCTTCTGGAATCCAATCTAACCTTACTGAAATAAATGGAGAGACTCTCTGGGTCACATTCTCCGGTGCAGCGTGGATGTTTTGTACCATACCACCAGCACGATATAACTTTAAAACTGCTGTATCCAACTCCAGGTGGCTCATCCCACTGTTAACATAGCTCTACAGGGTTTTGCGCCCCGCCCCCCTTGGAGCAATGAGCATCTGGCATAAGTCAATCAGAGATGTCCTCAGGCTGCTCTAACCCAGTGAAGGAGAACAGTCCTAGACACTGTGGCAGCAGGATCAGGGAAGTACAAACGTGAGCACCAAGATACACAAACTTGTACTGTGCACAGTTCAGCTGTAGCTGAGGATCTGGCCCTCTGATTTCAATGGGACATGGATCGAGCCCATAGCGTGGCATTAAAAATGCCTACAGTAATACTTTAACAACAAGATGGGCTTTCAACATTTGGAAAATTTGGGTTACAGAAAAAAGAATGGAAATAAAAGTGATCTTTTGTTTATGAATACTGAAGTTTTATAGGAAGAGTGAATAAAATCACGTTTCAAAATTTTACCCTCCAGAGTTGCAAAAATGTATTCAGAAATATTTGTCTTGGAAAGTCAAATAAGATTTTATGGACCAAGAGTGATCAAACACACACTGAAGAATTATTGTAACTGAAACCTAGCCATTAAAAGCCATGACTAAATATCAAATACTAATTTCTTTTGCTTTTTTTTCTAACTACTTCAGCATAGTTGGCAGCAGTTGCTATCCGAAAAAGATTACACTTTAATTTAGATGCCAAAAATTATTACAGTAAATTAAAAATTCAATAAGACCTTGTAATATATTTGGACAAGAATATCTGATGCACTGTTAGCCAAATCCCCTTGTAAGTGAAATTAGAAAGACTACGCTTAGTTCATTGTTGTTTGCAGTGCTGTTGTAGTTGCCTGAAGAAGAGCTCTGTGTAGCTTGAAAGCGTCTCTTTCACCAACACAAGTTTGTCCAATAAAAGATATTAGCTCATTCACCTTGTCTCGCTAATATGCAGTGTTGTGTAGCTGTGTTGGTCCCAGGATATTAAAGTCTCTCTCTAATATGCATAGTTTAGACATTTACTTGTCATCTTATTACATATTTGTTATATCATGATGTGAATACAAATTTACCAAAACAAAGTAGCTTAAGAAAGCATAACCCACTAATGTGTCAACGTTTTAATTTTAGAAGCATAATGCCAAATTTTAAAACATAGCCTCCTACCTGGCCCTGTCAAGTATGCAGAAGCAAACAAACTTCACACTGCAATCAGGAACATGTGTGCACAAAACTGGTAGTGCCACATGCAAATGAGCACGCTACCAACTCTAGTGATTTTATCTCAAATCTCACAATATTTGGTGTTTTGTTAAAGTCCCAGCTCTTTGAAGTCAATTGACTACATGAGACTCTCAATTTTAAGTGGGGGAAGGGAGTAAGTATCTAGTCCTTATAGTTGCAGAGAAAAGCTTGAAATGTGACTCCTACTGTTTTAAGAACCAGGAGGTAAATAAAAAGAATCCAACATACTTTTGCAGTGCCCGATTCATGATTTTTTGAATGCTTGGCAATACTGACTATGGAATGTGTATGTATAGAGAGTTCTCCTTGTTTAATGCACTAGTACTTATGCATTCAAGTACTCATTTTGCACAGGGAACTGTGTTTTTTCCCAATCAAGTGCCTAAGAAGTGGGCTGTAGTCCACGAAAGCTTATGCTCTAATAAATCTGTTAGTCTCTAAGGTGCCACAAGTACTCCTGTTCTATTTCCATGGGTTTGAGCATATTCTGTCAGCACAACTTAGGTGCCCACGTTTGAAAACTTGACCACTGGGGTTCAATCTTGCCCTTACATGTGTACACAAAATCAATTATATACATTGTGCAACAATACATAACTGCACATCTAAGAGACAGACCAAGATCTTCACCAACTGTGAGAGAGGAAAAAAATAGAGAAATGATGCTAATGGGGATCAGTATCAAGTCTTAAATGCTTAACTATGTATCCATTTGTTAATACACAATAAATAAAAGTAGTAACACTTGTTGAAAACTTTGAACAACAGAATTGCCTGAAGTCTTGGTCATTCGCTATGATAGGCTAGAAAAGATGTGGTCACTAACTTGGAGGGATATATCTGCGGCGAGTACTGATGTGCTGATCTTGGACTGTAGCCACTACTTGTTATTACTGCAAAACAGAAAACAAGAGTGCAACACTTAACAAAAACAAAAATGGATTTAATTCACATACCAAAACTTTGCAGAGATAACGAATGCTAAAATATTACATTTGAAGAGTATTTAACTAAAATGGGACAACCTTTCATCAAGGCTAAACTACTACATTTTTAATATGCAAACTGAAAACATACAGTAAACTCCCAAGTAACCCAGGTTGTAAAAATAATTGTCTCCCAGTATCAGCATGCAGCACCTTTTAAATTTGATTTATATATTTCTGCATACATTTTAGAGGCATACAATTCACACATAATATTTGATACACAAGCCAGGAAGCTGTCACTAATGGAAACTTAATTACCATTTAAAAAAGCTTGTGATCTAATGTATAGTATTATATAGGATTGAAAAAATTATAAAATCTCCTTTAAAAACCTGACACTTGCAAGTTTAAATACAATTTTTAAAATATTTTTTCTTTCAAGTTTGCAAAATTCACTAAAAAATTCAATCATGAAAGATATCAAATTGATAGCCCGGGAAAACAAATTCACCTATTTATCCTCAGATCAGTTAGAGCAAGACACTGGCGACATTTTTATTTGAAATGTAGGTAAAACAAATCCCAGTTCAGTCGCCATCAACCTTTTATATGCCTATACTATTAGCAGCTGTATTCTTCCGAAAAAGCTTACAGAATGATAGTCATATCCTATTAAAATTTCCAATCAAAAGCAGCACCCAAATTGGACTAATTCCAAGAATTTGGACGTTTCACTTTCCTTTAACCATCTGTCTTGACTAAGACAGATGTATTCCAAATATATGTACTCTAAAGTGTTGAACCAATCCCTTCAGAGCAAATCCATATTGAGCAAATATACAGAGTGTCTTTATTAGGCCATCTGCTGTTCATTCACTGTTCAAAAGATTAAAGTAGTACACAACGAAGCACTGGAATTTCTGTAGTCTAATCAATCATAGCTGTACTTCAAAGTATACACTTCCTGAGTTGTTCATAATGGTACTGCAAACCCACTTTTAGAATTGTATAAATGACAAATAGGTTTGGGTTCCTATATATTTTATGAAATATGATATATTTCTATATCCAAGTCTAATGAATGCCTTTAAGATCTACTGCTTTGAACACATGCAGAACTTCATAGTTTTTAAGCTATTTTAAAGATATTTAGAACATTTAGGAAAATGTAGTAGAAGGAAAAGAATTAATTCCTCTTAAATGTGCATTAGGTTAGCTTGAAAACTAGGAAATATTGGACAATAATTTCTAGACCCTGTGCAATCAGTTTCAATTTGAAAGTTGCACAGCATATATATCAAAGCAAACTACTTATAAAACTATGAAGGGTTCTCTCTCTTATTTGCTAAACTCCTGGAAGATAATTACTCTTCCTCACAACACCTCAATGCTCTTTATGAAGACGAAACAGTTAAACAAGATGATCTTGCAGATTCTCAGGTCAATGAACTTCAATGATCCACTAATTGCATCTCTGCAGTTTTTTGACCAGTAATGTAATTAGATTAAATATCAGGCCATTTTTTTCCCTCTTATTTACTGAACTGTATTTTGAGAAGCAGGAGATCCAGCTAATTGACCAACTTTGAAAAACAAAACAGGTTATCGTACTACTGTAACTGGTACAAAGTAAACTTTACAACAGCTACAGTGGATGAACTGTTTTTCTTATCAAATCATTCATAGTAAAATTAGCATTTTTACCGAAAAAACGCACGATGTAATTAAACAACTCTGCACACCCATCTCTCTATTTTGTGCATTCAGAAAGACTTAAGAAAATATTCTTGAATGTGTCTTGTTTTCATATTTTCATTTCACCTTAATGACTGTACAAATAGTATTGTACTAGTAGTTTTCCCTTTGATGGACCTAAATTGATATTGGGATAGAAAAAATATAGATGCCCAGAAAGTCTTTTATTTGCATATAGTTTATAATATTAGAAACCTCAACACATCACTGAATGTTCTGAAGACATTGAATCATGCATGTAGCTAGGCTATGTAACCCATGTTCTATTCACTATTACTCTCATCATCCCTTCTCAAACCCTTCTGATAGTTTGTTACACCAATTTGTATATGTTGAATTAGATTGTAAGAACTTTGGGGAACATATTTTATATATCTGTATATCACCTAGCACAAAGGGACTCTGACCCTGACCAAGTCCTCTGGGTGCTATCAAGGTTGCCTGACATTTTCAGTTATAAAAACCTGTTTTCAGCTGCTTATAACTTTGCCAAACTTTAACTGCTTGGGCTGAAAATTTCTATGCTTGATGCCTATCTCAGGCTGATTTTTTTTTTGTGTGTGTGAAAAAGGTCAGCCAAAATGGTCCAAGAATGAGGCGAGGGAAAAAGAGTTGTTTTGCCCATGTTAAAACATTCTGGGGACCTTGTCTTAGTGCCCCCATGTTTTGGAGCAGGGACTAGAAATGTGACTTTTGTGTGAGGGATGTGGTTTTGCTGTCCCTGTGAAAATCCACCCAAATTTTGCCAAGTTATAAGCCTTTGAAAAATCACAGTGCACACAGATGCAATAGTGACCTTTTAAATGTTAGTAGCTAAATTCCCTGACCATTACTCTGCAATGAGAATGATCCAGTCCAACTGTAGGTCTGGACTGCTGCAGAGCTGGGTTGGGACACCTGAAATGAGGGCAGAGACACTCTCTCTCCTGTGCTCACAATGACCCCCTCCTGGGCCCAGGCAGCATAATGGAGGAAGGTGCTGCTTCGAGGACAGAGGGGACAAGAGCTGGATATGCAGGGAGGGGAGAAGGGGAATGGTTTGAGGGGTGGGGAGGGAGAAAGGGAAACTGGGGCTTGTAGTTGGGGTGGGGGGAGACTAGGATCAAGAGCCAGTGTGGCAGGAGGCAGAGATAAGTAGGGAGAGGGTAGAGGGGAGGCAGATCTGAGAAGGAACTAAGGGGTGGGGGGAGAACTGGAACTGACTGGGCAAAGAGACTGGGGCAAGGAGGAAAAATTGGGACAGTGTCAGTGGGGATGGGGAATGAGTGTGAAATAATGTTTGGATACCAGGGTCGGGGAGACAGATGAGTTCAGAAGTCAGACGGGGGAAATTGAGAATGGCTGGGCAAGGAGACTGGAACTGGGAGTCAGGGGAGACTGGTATGAGGAAACTGGAGGGGTAAGACTAGGATTTGCGGGGCAAGGAATCTGGGGCTGGAATGAGTAGCCTGAGGAGTGGAGCCTAGGACTGACTAGATGAGAGGAATAGGATTGGGACAAGGACCTAGGGGAGGGTATCAGACAGGACAAGGACAGGTTGGAGGGGATGGGGCAAAAGAGGGTCACACTTGGGGGGCCCAGGCAGATGAGTCTGTGCCCATTACAGCATACTCTCCTTCAGAGCCTTGAATGGAACCCAAGATTCTTGAGTCTCAACCTTCCTCTGCTGTCAGCAAATATTTGAGAAACCCACTGGCAGTGTGTCCTATCCCCCTCTAGTGTCGATCCACACAGAAAATGACAACCTACTACTGCTATCAGTTATTCCGTTAGCTCAAGTGGCAGAGATCTGTGTGGTGGATCTAAGGGTTTCACCTTGCTCATGACCCATGTAGGTATAAATATGATGCCATATGATGGAATTTCTGATTTTTCAGCTTACTTGTTAAAAACCAAGGAAATTACACACACAAAAAATAAGTTAAGAACATTATTACGATTTCAAATCCAAACACTTAAAAAATAGAATATTCCAGAGTTGAAGTTGCCTGTGCAACTGTAATTCAGCCTCCTTGTGTATGTACATTCTGATACAGTGTTTAACTTACGTGATACAATATTTTTTCCACAGGACCCCTGCCTCATTTAGTGCACAGGATCGACTAACTGGGGGATGAACCAGGGATGTGTAGTGATGGAGACTTATGTATAGAACCCCCTGATTTTTTTGTTGCAGAAGTTGGAAAGTACGGAGTGAGTGAGGCAGGAGATTGGAGGAAGATCTCTGGGTTAAGACAGCTGAATGCTGCTCTGGAGAACTAGATTCTACTGCCTCCACCACAGAGTTCTTGTGATGCAGGGCAGGGTTTGAATAGTGTGCAGAAAATAAGGCCTGGGGCCACACATTGAACAATGAGGAAAATACAAAACATTGAAACGCTGCTCATTAAGTGAGCACTATCCATTCAGTGCACTGAATGAGGCAGGGATCCAGTGGGAAAAAGTAGTATGTGATCTTCTAATGAAAGACTGTACCATAACGCATATGCACAAGGGGGACAAACTGAGATTGTGCAGGCAAACTTAATTCTCCATTTCCTAACTTTTGAATGCTTGATTTTGTAACTGTAATAATGTTCTTCTAACCCAGTTTTTTGTGTGTATAATAAATATTTACTGAAAAGGGATGAAGATGGAAAGCCGAGAAGTTGCTTGCTACTCCATTAAAATTGTTAATAATTCTCAAGTTCACCTAACTTTCTAATCAACTTAAACACAAAACTGTATGCTGAACTAACACAGCAGTCAAGGCAAATTTGTCAAAGCAAGAAAATTCGGAGTTAAACTTTCTCAGAGTCCTGCAGCCCCATGTACAGTACATTGATATTTCACAATATAGTCCTCTACAGTATCACAGAGTTTCCTGGATTTTATAAAATATTAAATACTCAAACCAATTTTTTACATATACACCATCCTATTGTAGTAGAAGTGGTGCACAAAATGATTTGTCCACTTAGTTAAGCCATGCCGGGGAGAGAAATATTTTCTCAGTGGTAACTTCATAGAGCATTGGGGAATCCTCAGAGAGATTACATGGTACGTATTGTAAAACCAATGGCTGAATTAAGGGGTCTGTGAGAGTTTAACTCTAAATTTACTAGAACTGAGCGGCTTTTCTTTCACCATTAACATTAGTTTATTGAGTCTGAGATGTGACATTTCCTATTTATTTTAATATGTGGCCTTTATGCTATTTAACCTTTACTTGGCTCTAATGTAGCATATATAAGTTTGCAATTATATTATGAGATCAAAAAGTTAATGACTGAAGTCAAGTTCACAGGTACTTCTGATTGTAAAATAGTTCTGAAAAGTAACTAGCATGCATGCTTGCTGGCAAGTTTCGTCCCAGTGTGATTTCAAAGAGTCAAAATGTTAACCTTTGAAAATGAGGATTTATTATAGAATCATCTATACAATCTCAACTGTCATTACACTATAAACCCAATCCTGCCCTGGTATATACCACCGAGCAGTCTGTCTGGTCATCACTTCCAGTGTTCAATAAGGTCACTAAGCAGTGGTGGATACACTACATTCTGCAGGACTTGTTCAGCCTCCTTCTCAGCTCCAATGCTCTGCCTATTGTCTACTGTCTGTAAGTCAGGAAAATAGGATGTAACACAGTTGAATACCCCAAGCAAAGACAGTACACAATGGTGGAGACTCAGACTGGTCTCAGCACTGGGAGTTCATCAGTCACTTCACTCCGGCCTCAGTTCAGGAAAGCTTTTAAACACATGCTTAAGTCCATCCTTACTCAACAAAGCATTTAACAGCACACATAAGTTTAAGCATTGATTAAGTCCCTTTAATGAGGCTTAAGTGTATGTTTAAGTGCTGAATCAGGGTTCTCAAGAGTAGGATATACTCCTGATTGTGGTCTGATGTCACCTACTTATATCTATTCATGTAAATTTAACAGATTAGATGGTTTCAACTCACAGACCTGAGCATTTTATCAATCCACAGAATTTTTTCCCCTTCCTCTTCACCCTCCCACGCATATCCCCTTGCTGGAGCTGGCTCTCTCTGGCTGCCAAGTCTGCATCCACAGGGAACCTTTGCTCCAGAAGAGGGGATGCCTCATGATGGATTTAATTGTTTTAAAAACTATAGGGTAACACTGACATTATGACCTTCTCAGGTGGTGGGGCGTTCAGAATGGCTGGTACTTGTCATAGGAACATCTTGCTGCTTTAACAACAATTAGATCCACTGTATTCACCTTCCCCTTAAGCCAGGATCCCCCATGACTGCAAATTTGGCAGCATGGTTTGACCAGCTTTGTGGCATAGATGCTAAACAAAAAAAACATACTTTTTTCCATATCTCTCTGATTGTTTCAGCTGGTATATTTGGAAAGTTACCTGCAGCTGCCATAAAAAAAACAAAAACAAAACACATGCACACATCCTGAAATAGTGGCAAGAGAGCACCTCAGATAAAATAGCTACAATTCAAACTAAAACATAACAAAACAACACATTAAAAGCTCTGCTTTCACTCCCCCACTTCCCCCCCCCCCCCGATAAGCAGCTATGTGCACGTACTACTCCCTTATTATTGGCCCCACACCTCTAGCTGGTGACTGACGAAGTCTGTACCATGGTCAGAGGGGCTGCATTTCTTCCCTCCTGATAGTGCTTTCCCTTCAATCATTTTGTATCTGACTCTGTGACCCAAGATGGGGAAGTACACTCACGTTTTACTTTAATACATAGGCACTAAGATTTAAAAAAATGAGTGCCTACATGTAGATTCCCAGATTCATTGCAGCCACCTAAGTAAGTGGTCTGATTTTCAAAAATGCAGAACACCCTTCACCCTCTTGAAGTTCATGGTAGCTGCTGGGTGCTCAACACTGGATAATCAGGCCCTTATTTAGGTGCCTAAATATGGATTTAATAATATAACTCTAACCATCCCTTCTGAAATTCTTGCCCGAGACTTTTCAATACACATAGTAAAGCCCAGATTTCTTAAATATACAGTATGGGTCAACAAAGGTACACTTCCAATACAAAATCACAATTATTTCTGCTGGTGGTAAATTTTTCAACTAATTGCTTGTTTTGTCTAAAAAAATTCTGATTCAGCAAAACCAAAACTGTCCATGAAACAGAGTCCATTTTGACAAATCTCTAAAAAAAAGTTGAAAAAAGTTTTTAAGTTGTCTAAATGGTATGTTTTAACCTCTTTTAGACAAAAAAAAAATTCAGTTTTCCTGAGTGAAATGACTTTTTGTTTCAAAATTTAAGCTAATTAGACAAAGACAAGGCTAAAAAAAGAAAAATTAAACATTTTGGAATTATTTAACAAAAAGTTTCAGCTGACCTGAACCTTCATATTGTATCCACATATCTTTTGGAAACAGCCCTGGGGACATATTACATTCAGTAACAAAGTTAACTTATTCTGAGCTTGCTGTAAGCAGCACCATAATAATTCAGACATAATGGGCCTGATCCAAAGCCTACTGAAGTCAATGGGGAGTTTTCGTTGACTTCTATTGGCTTCTGTGTGCTTTGGATTAGGCCCAAAGATGTTTATAGGTACATTATTATTCTCTTATCTGCATTAATATGACCAAGATCCAATATTGTGTTATAATGCAAGCAATATGTACTTTCTTGTACTTCAGTAACCTTTAATACTTTTCAGTCAGCTACTTACAATGATGTTTTGTGTTTTTTTTTTTTCAAAAGGCCAACTGGGAAGATAAGATTATTTATATTGAATCAAACAGATACTTTATATTTAGACCCATGGATCAGATAGTTTAAGGCAGCCTCATCAGCTAATGAGCACTATTAGAGTGAAGTTTAGGATTACTAAAGCAATACAACCCCCCCCCCCCCCCCCCCGCCGATACTTAAAGCAATACAGCCTTCAGATTTACATTTTATAAATTATAATTGCTAATACTAATACAATCTAATTTTATCTCACTCCTGCTGATATTATATGAGCCTACAAACTAAAAAATGCTACAGTATGTGACCATTGTTAAATATTCTTGCACACAAGAATAGTTGTAGTAAATATGTTTCTTAAGAACACAGCTGATGAGAACTGCAAGTTAAGGTGTTTTCAAAAAAAGTATTATTACTTTTTGGTATTAAAGCCTAATTTATAACTTTCACAAAGTTTAAGAGGTGTCCTCCATGCACTGACATGTTCATTAGTGAAAGTTACCAATGCTACATTAGTGTGCATCTCATAACATGTGATCTTATTATGGCTTTACCTGACCCAGTAAAAGTGTCAAGCGATCCATCTCCAGTTGTGGTGGTGGTGGTTGTTTCACTGCTGTTCATGGGCTCTGTTTTGACTGCAAGAAGAGACACTACACATAGAAGAATAAGTAGACATGAGATTTTACTTCTAAATTTACATCAGAGACCTCATGCCAGTGTCACGAGTGGCAGTCCAGCTAGAACAGACATGCGATTGAAAAGTTTAGAATTTTATGAGAACAGTCTGCTACTGCACTTTCTGAAATGGCCACACATGCATCTATTTATGTCTCTATTTGAAAGACTGCTATAATTATCTGGATTAATATCAATCTAAATCTAATAGATTCTAGCAATTCCCCAAAACTAGTGGACAGGAAGGAGAGAAGAGTATATAGCACACAAAAAATGGTTATGGTTGAGAACCAATACAATATGTTTTTGTTCTCTTCCAGCAGCATATTGCTTTCACAGTGCAAGCTTTCTGCCACCCCCAACCAGTGTGTTTTTCTACCTCAAAGCTAACCCACACTGAAATTGGTGACTTATTCTCCCCAAAGGAAAAAAAAAAAGAACTATAGGCAGTGCACAAATGATAGCCATGAAAAGCCAGCTTCTAATTAATGTACTAAGAAATAATTATACAACACAGACTTCTGCTTTTATTAGAGGCTAAGCTGCACTAGGAAAATAAAAAATTATAGCTGCACCACAATTACATTCAGAACACTCGTACAGTTAGGTAGATGTGCATATTTACAGCGTACATTAGTTGCCAGTTAACTACTGGGGGCCTGATTTTCATTTACGTGAAGGCTCTTTTACACAGCCAGAACAGCATAAAGAGGCTAAGTGCAAATGAGAATCAGGCCTTGTATGTTTTACTAGACATGTGGTAGATCATGCATTTTAATTCTAAGAACAAAAAAGTCTGGAATTTTCAAAGAAGCTTAAAGGCTTACACTGGGAAATTTACCAGCAGAACAATAGCGTTATAATTATACCATGTGTTGTTCGGCTGATCAATTTCGCCATGTTTACAAATCCTAAGTGAATTGGGGAATTAACTCTCTTAAGCCTGGTCTACACTGGGGGTGGGGGGGTGGGAATCGATCTACGATACGCAACTTCAGTTACAAGAATAGTGTAGCTGAAGTTGATGTATCTTAGATCAACTTAGAATCACTTACTTCGCATTCTCGCAGCATGGGATCGACGGCTGCTGCTCCCCCATCGACTTTGCTTCTGCCTCTCACCAAGCTGGAGTTCAGCAGTCGACAGGAGAGCGATCAGGGATCGATTTATCATGTCTACACTACACTAAATCGATCCCCGATAGATCGATCACTACCCGCCGATCCAGCGGGTAGTGTAGACGTACCCTTAGGCCCCTTTCAAAATCTCAGCCAAATTCTTTGGTGGTTTTTACCTGAACAAGCTATGAGGTCTATTATAGCTATTTGAAATTACACACACCTGCCTTTGTCCCCCATCCATAATCGATCTTTCATAGGCAAATGGGTGAGTTGGGTGATTGATACTTAACAGTAACACTACAGACAATACATGACTGCACATGAAATATGGGTGGAATTTGGGACATTGTGTATACAATGCAAATTTCAAACAAGGACTGTGGAAATTAACTTTTTGATTATTTATGGGAATTATGTAAATCTTAATATGTAAAATGTGAATTTTACAGGATGCCAACAAATGGGCAGCCTGAACAAATGCAGTGTAGTTGGTTGGCTTCACAGTAGGATGGGAGAGAGAGGTCAAAATAGTTTACTCCTATCAATGGTCCTCCTATTCTCCACTGCACGCTCCTGGAAAACAGGGTCATGGAGATTGCTCTGCACATGTCAAAGTTAGGGATATCAATTTAAGTGCCCAAAAGAAAGAATTACTTCTTCAGAAGGCCACTGAAATTGTTCCACAGCATCAGAAAAAAAATCAGCAGCAGCAACGTATTTTTAAACCAAATCCTATGTTTCACCATATCTCTGTCCTAAGATAATTTCCAAGAGATGGAGGGTTAAAATATAAAAGTGGAAATGGACTGACTTTTCTTTGCACTGATAATAAATTGCTTTTGCAATCAGAAAGCAGTTGGAACAAAAAAGAGATGTATACCAAAATTTGGGGAATGTGTTTTTATACTAAATACAATACACATGAGAAATTAAGGAAAGCTTTTCTCCATAAGACAAAGATTGTCCTGCATTGCTGCTAATGAAACCTAGGGCTATCTGCTGCATAAATGACAGCTGTGCTGTCAAAGGGAACACTTTTTACTGACTTGATTGTGAAGAGGCTCAGGCCTTGCACCTCTGTCTCTACATATATCAGAAAGTATGCAGCTTGCTAATTTGGTCTTCTTTGCAGTCTCTGTTCCCTTTATGACTTCCACAATCTCCTCTTCTCCATCACAGTAGTATATGACTACCTCAAAATCTTTAATGTATTTATTCTCACAACACCCCTGCAAAGTAAGGAAGTGCTATTAACCCAGCTCTACAGATGGAAAACTGAGGCACAGAGATCCTAAGTTCTTTGCCAAGGTCATACACAGACTCTCTAGTGGAGCAGGGAATTCAACCCACGTCTCCCAAGTCCTAGGTTAATGCCCTAGCCAATGGACTATCATTCTTCTCTTGTAGCTAGATTGATAGATATTCAGGAAAGCACTTTAGTATGTGCTTAATTGCTTTACTGAATTGGGGCCTAAATACTGCGTTGAAAAGTATTGTACTGAACTATCCCTACCTCCAATCATTGTGATGTGCAGCACACTTTCCTGGGCACAAATATTCACCAAGTTTTCCTCTCCTTGTCAAACAATCACTCTCCCCCAACTCTCAAATTAATTAAATTTGATAGAAAACTCCGAGTTAGAATTACAATTTGTCAACAATACATACGGAAAATATCTTTTGAGATATCCTTGATTTTAAACAGCTCTAGTCTATTACATTCAGATTTTATCAGAGTAAGGAAGTCATTTGCATGGCTAGACTTTTGAAATACTGCCCTTATTTTTCATGTTGCACATAATTAAACCATGAAAAAAACAGCATTAAACTAACCAAAAACCAGTTTAACTTTAAAAGAAAAAAAAAAAAAGCAATAAAATTTAAAGTTGAGATCAAAATATAAGCTCATACCATTTAAACACACACTGTTTTGCCTAGGTTTTGTAGCACATATAACACAGTGTGTGGCATCACGTAATGTTCTGACACTGCTACAATATCTATCCTAGTAAGGGGAGCAGGGTGACTTAAAAATTTGAATTACAGTGTGTAGCCCAAAGAAATTGGGTCGAGCACCAAATGGTCCGAGGTCAACCATGATCAGTTGGGACATAGATGGTCGACGAAAAAGCAGGGGAGTGGATCCTGGGCAGTGGCTGGGGCACCGTCCTTGGGCACATCCTCAAAATGCCCATTTCTGGCTGCCCTGGTCTCTGGAGGGGCCAGGCTGGGCCGAAGAGCGGGAAGATGAAGGGTGGCATCGCTTAAACTCCTTATTATTTTCCTTCTCTCTGTAGGAGTTGGACTGGGGGACACCCCATGATCTTGATGGAGGCAGAGAAGGCGGAGGCCGGAATGGCTTTCTAGCCTGTTGAGGAGTGTGCAGGCCCAACGACCAGAGGGTGGCACGGGAGTCATTAAGACTGTGAAGCCGTGTATTGGTCTGAAGAGCCCTGCTCCCTCAAACGGGAGATCCTGCAGGGCAGTCTGCATCTCTTGGGTCAGCCCGGAGGACTGTAACCAGGAGCTACACCTCATGACCACCGCAGAGGAGATCACCCTGGCCGCCGAGTCTGTAACGTCTCAGGCCATCTGGAGGGCGCTTCTCGCCACCGCTTTGCCCTCATCCACTAATGGCAAACTCCTGGGCTTGGTCCTGTGGAAGGCCCTGCTTAAACTTGCTGATGGAGTCCCACAGGTTGAAGTTGTACCTGCCTAGCAGGGCCTGATGGTTAGACACCCAAAACTGCTGCTGGCTGTTGAATAAATTTTTCTGCCATATAAGTCCAGTCTCTTGGTGTCTTTATTTTTGGGTTTGCCACTGGCCTGGCCTTGCCTGTCCCTTTCGTTGACGACAGACATTACCAGAGACCCTGCAGGAAGGTGGGTGTACAGATATTCAAATCCCTTTGTTGGGACATAATATTTCTTTTCCGCTTTTTTGGAGGCAGGCGGAATGGAGGAGTGGGTCTGACCCACAGACTCGGCAATTTTCAGGACCCCTGGGTGGACGGGCAATGCGACCCAGGCTGGGGTGGAGGAGAGTATGACATTGAAGAGATCGTCAGACTACTCCTCTAGCTCCTCGACCTCAAAGTTCAGGTTAGCAGCCACCCTTTAGAGCAGGGCCTGGTGCTCCTTGAAATCATTGGGGGGGGCACTGCTCGCTTGCGAGGGGCCTGCCACCGCCTCGTCTGGGGATGACGAAGAGGACTGTACCGCAGGGGAAAGGGCAGCTTCCCCCTGCCTGTCTGGGGATGGCTCTTTGGGTGTCGGGGCCCACTGCAACGCTCCTGTGTCGGACTCAGCAGCGTGCTCCGATGCTGGTGCTGGCTGGGCTGGAGGGAGTTTGTCCGATGCGACCTGAGAGGAATGGTGGGAGTACAGGACAGGCATGATGGGTACACGCTATAGGCTCCAGTACTGCCACTGGGTGGGCCACTGCCCCTGCTGCCATGCTGACAGGGCCGTCTCGCAGGTCGTCGGTGATTTGGCTCTCCTAGGTGAGGGGCTGAACTCTCTCTCCAGCTCGGACCACTGTAGATGCTGGAGTCTGTCATCTGACCCTTGTCAGCAAACAGTAAGGAAAGGGCGAGGAACGGTGCCTGCACGACCAGGAACAATCCCGCACTGAGGGGGATTGATGCTGTTATGGGGGGGGACTGCCTAGGCGATGGGGATCTGTACTGTGGTGATCTCTGGTCGGAGGCCCGGCGGTACTGCAGGTACAGGGATCGGCGTCATGACTTGGGTGTCCTGTGCTTCGTAGGTGGCGACCTTGGTGTTAGAGACCTGAGTCTTCTACCCAGAGACTGAGGCTGTGGCACCGGGATACCAGGCCGTGGTGATGGGGATTGACGCCTGCAGTTCGGGGATGCTCCATTGCTCTAGTGGGAGGTCCCATAACTGGCTTGCCCTTAGAGGTCTGGGCCTTAACGTGGTCCATCGATTGGTTTGACCTCTTGGCTGGCCTACTTGGTCCTTGGCTGCCGGGGCCACCTCAGGCACAGGAGGTCCTACTAGGGGCCAGGATCCCCTGCTGCTCCTGGGAGTCAGATGCCTGGCTGGACTAGCGGGTCTGACCACAGCAGTACCCCTGTGTAGGGCAGGCACATAGCTTAACACAGGTACTTTGCCCAACTCCCCCCTGTCCTGCGGTGCTGACGGGCCCTTGGGCTTCAGCTGCTTCTTAGGACCCGGCGAGGGGGAACGGTGCCAGCGTTGCACTGCGTGCCAACGCCAAAGTGCTAGGCGTGGAGTCCGATCGGAAGGGGTCCAAGGCAGGACGAAGCGCAGCCTCCAGGAGGATGGCCCTCAAGCAGATATCCTGCTCCTTTTGAGTTCAAGGACGAAAGTTTTTGCAGATCCTGCACTTGTCTTTTCTGTGTGATTTCCCCAAACACTTCAAACAGCTATCATGGGGGTCAGTAATGGGCATCGTCTGGGTATATGATGAACATGGCTTGAAGCCTGGGGAACAGGGCATGCCCCGCTCTGTGGCGAAGTCCCAGCTGGGACTCTAACTACTAAAACTATTATCTAATACTCAACTTAATGGTCAAACTAAATACCTAAGAACTGACTATAAAGGAGAAAGAACAATGGCTGGAAGAACCGCAACGCTCTCGAAATGCAAGACAAGGTGCTCCGACCAACCGTCATGGGCGGTAAGAAGAAACTTGGAGGGTGTAGCGTCGTTAGCGCCTGATATACAGCACTCAAGGGGGTGACACAGCTGACCCTATGGATCCACTAAGGCAAAAGTCTTCAACAACTGTGCACATGGGTACATACACACCTAAAATGGAATCGACATGACTAAGCACTCCAAAAAGAACTCATGAGCTGCAAAGTTTCATTTTTTAACAACTAAGCTATATTTTAAGGACTGAGAATGCAAAATGGTATAATTAGATGGGCAGCAGATTTAAAAATTGTATTAAGATGATGTTAAAAAAAATAGTGAACCGAGTTTGAGCATAGAAGTTTCTGGTCATCAGGGAATAACATACAGATTATAGAGGGTGCAAAGTTTGGTTTAAGATAAAGTGGCATGAGGAATACATAATCTGCAATATCCCCGACTGGGAGTAAAAGGTTGACGGGTCAAAGTACAGACATTGAGATATGAGGGTATGAAGTTAATAAAGTGGCTATGTTCGGGTGTGGATTATAATGAGTGGATATGATGATGAGGATGGATTGACCCTCATTTGGTGAGATTTAATGTTTAGGGAGTTTATGGTTCCAGTTCATATGATCCAACAGAGAAGGTCACTTGGTCCCTTTCTTGTAGTGGGAGAACGATGTCACTCTGGCTGACGCCTCCTGGTACTGTCGGTGGCCGGTGATGTGCTCGATGTAGATGTCCCTGGACCATCAGATGGCGTCTGAAACCATGAGGCGCCACATGAGACATGCATACCGTCGACCGATCCTGCAGGTCCGCAGCACACGCTCGTTGCAGGGGTCCCAGGCGCCCAGGGCTCCGACAATCAGGGCGTCCATCTGCACCTCATAGCCCTTCGCTCTCAGGGTGTCAGCCAGGGGGGCGTACTTTTCCAGCTTACGAGCTCGGGCTTCGCAACATGCCGGAGTCCTGTTCTCAAAGGAGACCGTGACGTCGACGAGAATGATCTTTTTCTGGGCCTCGTCGGTGACGACCACGTCAGGTCATAGCTGGCTGTCAGTATCGGCGATGGTGCAGTTCACGGAGATCTCCCCCACGCATGGCGTGATGGCTTTCACCAGGCGGTTCTGGATGGCGTTGTGGCACAGCTGCCAGGCTCTGGAGTGGGGTTTGCAGCTGCACAGGACGTGGGGCAGGGTCTCGTTGGGGTAGCCGCACTTCCTGCAATGCTTGTCTCGGTTCCTGTGGCGGACGGCTCCGTTGAGCGGGACGCAGTTGAGCCGGGCACGGTGGATGAACCGCCAGTCAGCGAAACAGGTGAAGCCGCCCCCGGCGAGGAAGTGGTTGCTGGCATCCCACTTGCTGGTCAACTCAAAGGCTTTACCCTGGTCCGGTTTACGCTTCAGGGTTTCCACGTACAGCGAGCGGATGGCGGCCTTCAGAGTCCTCTCCAGCAAGCCCCTGGCCGTCGGGGTAACGATGGTGTTGTCGTGGGACCTGATCTGCAGCACCCAGATTCCCAGCTCCTGGCGCTCCTTGCACCATTCCCAGCGGCAGCCGATGCGCTTCCCCAAGCGACGCGTGGTGTTGTGAGTGCGGGACCACAGTGAAGCGATGTCGCGCCCGTCCTGTCCGAATTCCCCATCCAGGGAGGCGCTCAGGAAGGTGGCGATGTCTTGGTTCGAGGGGGCTCTGCCGATCCGCTTCTCTGTCGCATCATGCAGGGCGTTCGCCGCAATGTTCCTCACCGTGGCGTCGGGACATGTCAGCAGATGGAAGGTGTGGGTTATCACCGCGACGTCGCACAGGTCTCCCATGCGGGGGACGTTGGCGCCGCCGTGCCTGTGGGTGATGTAGACCAGCTCGTTGCTGGCTCTCTGGGGAAGGAACAGCTACTTCTTCACCAGCTTCCGGATGATCTTGTCTGCCTTGTTGAGGGGCACCTTCGCGATGGCGGATCCCCTTAGGATGAACGAGATGCGTGGGATCAGGAAGGTGTTCAGGGCGTTTATCTTCTGCCACGGTGCCAGCAGGGAGACATCAATCTTGGCGGCGTCCTGGAAGATCTCTTGGATGGTGTCCTCGGGTGTCTGCCGGACACGGAACCCTGTTGGCGTGCCAGATGCTGGTATGCCTGCCCCTCTGCCAGGGGGATGAGGGGCTCACCTGGGATCTGGAACCCCGTTGTCTGCACCGAGTCGCTTTTGCTGCTGTCAATGTGCAGAGTTGCGCACTTCTTCGCATTGAAGTGGAGCTCCATCCAGTCAGTAGTTTCGCTGATGGCATCTAGCATATCTTGGAGGCTCTCTGGGTCGTCCGCGGTCAGGACCAGATCGTCCGCGTAGGCCAGAATGCTGAGTTTCTTGCTGTGCAGGTCGAAGCCGGTCGGGCCGTTGGAGATGGCTCGGATGAGCGGTTCCATGGCCAGGTTGAAGGTGATGGGGCTAAGGGGGCATCCTTGTTTCACGCCACGGCGGATGGGGATGTCGTCCGTCTCTCCGTCCATGGCGCGGATGGTGGTGATGCAGTCCTTGTAGAGGTCCCGTAGGATCTGGATGAAGGTTTCTGGCATCCCGAACTCTCCCAGGGTGGCAAAGATGTGATGATGGGGTATGGACCCAAAGGCGTTGGTCAGATAAAGCCATGCTACTGCGCACTGCCTCTTGGACCTCCTGGCCTCCTGGATGGCCGTCTGAAGGAGGAAGTTGTGCTCCTAGCATCCCTCGCAGGACATGAAACCCTTCTGCACTGAGCTGACGGCGTCCCCGCACACTGACCAGTCTGTGATCCTTGCTGCGAGGCAGCTGGCATACAGCTTGTAGATGGTGGAGCAGAGGGAGATGGGCCTCCAGTTGCCGGGGTCATCTTGTTCGCCTTTTTTGTGGATGAGCACGGTCATGGACTTTTTCCAGGAGCGGGGAACGCGATGGAACTGCTTCCATTTGTTGAAGATGGCAGCGAGCACCAAGCAGCCGGGGTCTCGCTTCTTCAGCAGGGGGTAGCAGATGCCATCTTTCCCAGGGGCGGTGTTTTTGGTCCTCGACAGCCTCGCCTGCACCTCCTGCGGGGAAAAATCTCACTCCAAATCCTCCGTGAGGTCGATCTGGGGTAGCGGGGAAAGGCACTCTGGGTGTCGCAAGTTGGTCTGGGCCTCGTGATCAAACACATCCTTGAAGTAGGAGTAGAGCCTCTCGGACTGGATGGCACAGTAGGAGGAGGTCCCGTCGAGGATCTTCCTCATAGCTTTCGTCCGGTTCATCCTGTATAGTTTCTGAATACGGGATGCAGCCGCCGGGTCGTAGCGGCGGCTGACGTCCCCTCTCCTGCCTTCTCTGGTGGTGTTGTTACGGCTCGGCACAGGGAATCTGCGAGTGGCCCATGCGGCTTCCTGGGGTTCCCTCCTTCTGGCTGAAATTTCCGCAGATACTTCTGCAGTCAGTCTGTCCATCAGGGTGTCGAAGTTCTCAAAGTCCTCAGCCTTTGCCAGCTCCTCTATCCAGGTGGATTGCCACGGCGTGGCGACCCTTGCTCGCGGCCATTGCTCCTCCTGTTGCGTTGTCTCCACGGGTTCAGGTGCTGCGGAGACAGTTTGCGGCCTCGTTGTCCCTCAGACTGTGGAGCGGTATTCAGGTGGGTCTTGAGGCGGGGGTCCTGGTGTGGTGGGGAGGGCAGCTCTCGGTGTCTCCAAGGCAGCACTGGATCTTCCGGGAGGGAGTGGGGTTCTGGAAGCACCGGTTCTGGGCTTTGTCGGGGCGCGGTCGTGTTTGGAAGCACTGGGGATGGTTCTGATTCTTCTGCAGGTGGCATCCGGCTGGTGGGTCCTCGGTGGGGCATGGGGCTTTTGGCGGTCAGAGGCTCTTTGGATAACCTTGGAGGAGGTGTTGGGTCTCCCAGGGGTGGGGTCTGGCTGTGCGATCTGGGGGCTACGGGAGGCTCCTCCGTTGGCTGGATCTCGCCGTGCAGCCTGGAGGTCGATGCTAGTTGCTCCTACTGCAGGGTGGCATCAGGTTACCTGTGGGGGAGCGCTGCAGCGTCTCGTGTCCGTGTTGTGCCGGATGGTTTTTATGAGGTCGCTGAGGCGTCTGGTGAGGTTGTTGACCTGAGAGGTGGCGGTGGTCCCCCTCACAGCAGTGTCCAGCGTGGGGATTTTGGAGACGGGACTGGTCCTTTTGGTGGCATCGTCAGTCCTCGAGGCAGGGGTTACGCTTCCCTCATTGGCGGTTGGTCCCCCCTTATCTGCTGTGACTCTGGGGACGCTGGCTGGGGTGCTGAAGCCAGATCATCGGTGGGGGTCAGGGTTGGAACCCGGAGGATGTCAGTGGGATTCACTTTCGCGGTCGTGGGGGGTCCCCTGCACGTGGCTTGATGAAACTTACATTTCTTTTGGGTCTCGAAGGGGAGATCGCAGCGGCTACACCGGAAAGCAATCCGTTTGTTGTAGATCTTACGAACGTGTTTGCTGAGGGCTGCGAGGGTCTGGACTCCATGGATGGGGAGACAGAAGGGGCAGAGGAGGAGACCTGTAGGGAGCGGCTACTGGAGGTATGTCATAACTATAAAGAGAAGGGTAACAGCTGTCCTGTGTACAGTACTATAAAATCCCTCCTGGCCAGAGACTCCAAAATCCTTTTCCCTGTAAAGGGTTAAGAAGCTCAGGTAACCTGGCTGGCATCTGACCTAAAGGACCAATAAGGGGACAAGATACTTTCAAATCTTGGCGGGGGGAGGCTTTTGTTTGTGTTCTTTGTTTGGGAGTGTGTTCGTTCTCAGGACTGAGAGGAACCAGACATAAATCCAGGTTCTCCACATCTTTCTAAACAAGTCTCTCCTATTTCAAACTTGTAAGTAAATAGCCAGGCAAGGCGTGTTAGTTTTCCTTTGTTTTCTCAACTTGTAAATGTACCTTTCACTAGAGTGTTTATCTTTGTTTGCTGTACTTTGAACCTGAGACTAGAGGGGAGTCCTCTAAGCTCTTTAAGTTTGATTACCCTGTAAGGTTAATTTCCATACTGATTTTACAGAGATGATTTTTACCTTTTTTTCTTTAATTAAAAGCTTTCTTTTTAGAACCTGATTGATTTTTCCTTGTTTTAAGATCCAAGGGGTTTGGATCTTGATTCACCAGGAGTTGGTGGGAGGAAGGAGGGGGGATGGTTAATTTCTCCCTGTTGTAGATCCCAGGGGGGTTGGAACTGTATTCACCAGGAGTTGGTGGGAGGAAGGAGGGGGAATGGTTAATTTCTCCTTGTTTTAAAATCCAAGGGGTTTGGATCTGTATTCACCAGGGAATTGGTGAAGGTTTTTCAAGGCTTCCCAGGGAGGGAAAATTGAAATGGTGGCAGCGGAACCAGAGCTAAGCTGGTAGTTAAGCTTAGAAGTTTTCATGCAGGCCCCTACATTTGTACCCTAAAGTTCAAAGTGGGGATCCAGCCTTGACAGGTAGATGCGGTCTTCTTCCCCTGCCTTCCCTCCGTGGGGCGGATCTCTGTTGTGCCTGCAGACTCGCCAGGTGATTCCTCTGGGTATGGCAGAGAAGCTTGGGGAGATGAAGTCGCTCTTGGGGGGGCGCTGGACTCACTGGCCACGTTGTCTCTTTGCCCGGAAGAGCAGCGTGCGGCATCGAGATCTTGGGTTCTGAAGTGCATTCCCCTTTGAGCGGCCCTCCTCCGGACAGCCGGGTGGTAAGTAATTTTGGAGTCTGGGGTTGAGGAGGTGGTTCCTTCTGGACCATCCCTCTCTGGAGCAGTGGGGCAGCGATCAGCATCCTGGTCCTGGGGGCTCCCCCGGTGGCATCCTTCCCGGCGGGGCGGCAATCAGCATCCTGGTCCTGGGAAGCGGGCAAGGTTCTCTAAGGGTCCCCCTCCTGAAAAGCTGTTGAGATATTCTTGCTTCTGGATGTGAAGTCCCGAAGAGCCGTCCTTCTGGAGCCAGGTCTCCGTGCAGAGGTATCCACGGGGGTTTTCTTCAGCAGCTCCTAATGTTTTTGTTCTTGCAGGTGGTCTGGGTCTTCCGGGAGGCACCAAGGGTGGTCTTCAGGATAGGTTTTTGCTGAGCTTTCTGGAAAGAAGGAACAGGAGCAGCCGATGACAGTGTAGCTAAAGCTGAAAAAGAGTTTTCTTCCAAAATAGGAGGAGTGGAGTATATCTTCAAAGCAGCATCAATTTTTTAAAAAATGGCTGCAGGAGATTCCATCTTTTGGACGTGTGTTTGCAGTTGTCCATCAGAAGAAATTAAACTGATAAGAAATGACACTACACTTTGATCTTAGCTCCAATTTCTCCTCCCCTATAGAGTAGAACTTCAGAGTTACAAATTGACTGGTCAACCACCCACCTCATTTGGAACTGGAAGCATGTAAGTAGGGAGCGGAGAGGGAAAAAAAGAAATTACTACATAGTACAGTTCTGTGTTGAACGTAAACTACTAAAAAAATAAAGGGAAAGTTTAAAAAAAGATGTCAATGTAAGGAAATTGTTTCTGTTCTTGTTTCATTTAAATTAAGATGGTTAAAAGGCAGCATTTTTCTTCTGCATAGTAAAGCTGTATTAAGTCAATGTTCAGTTGTAAACTTTTGAAAGAACAATCATACATTTTGTTCAGAGTTATGAACAACCTCCATTCCCGAGGTGTTTGTAACTCTGAGGTTCTACTGCACTTGAAAGCGACCACAGATCAGGGAAAGGAGGGGCCAACGAGAACAGGTGAGTATGGATCCTTTAAAGGGTCAGTTCAGAGAGATGTACAAAACAGTTAATCAGATGTCTGATGCTCTCCTTTCACTTAACATCCAAGCCCTAAGACTTTCCTAGAAATCCTTAAATTGCTGTGGGGGATCCCAGTGATAATGGAGAGAAGTAGCTGACAGGCAGTGAGGATGTCACTCAAAGACCAATGGAAGACGACAGGCTATACAAAGTATCTCCCGAAACCAGCAGCAGGGGGTTGGAAAAAAGTCAGGATAGCCAAGCAGCCTTTCCAGTTAGGGTGGGATGCTATACACTGACTGCAATGGGAGAAGCAGCCTGTGACTCCAGTGCAAGACATCTCACTACAGAGGCCAGGAGCAACCAAGGAAGGGTACATGCTGGGCTGGGTTATCATTAGCTGGGACCTGATCGAGTGCTAATTGGGCTGGCAGAGAAAGACAGTTACAGAACATTTGAGGTTGATGGGAGTGAGAAAAACACATGAAGGGAACAGACCAAGAGCAGCCATGCACATCCGATGTCATAACTCAATAGGTGTGGCAAATACACTATCACACACAGTTTGCCAAGCAAATACTATGCAACCACAGATGCAGCGAGGCAGTGGGAACACCACATAGAGAGGCCCCACCAACAAGACACAAAGATCTAAAAGGCATAGGACAAGTGATCCAACTGCCCTCTGAGAGAGTGGGATTCAAAGGAGAACCCTATGTACTAGGCTGAGCACCTCCCAGGATAGCATGTACCTGCCCACTGGATTTCCCCCTTGTTAATTAGTTAGGAATTAAGTTGTATGTGGCAATGTACTTTTTCCTTCACCTGTACCTACTAAAATAACAGACTAGAATAGAGGAGATATTCTAGCCCCCACAGTAAGCCATTTATTCTGGCACAGCACTTTCTTTGTGGAATGCATATAAGATATTTTTGTAATACCTTAAAGTGGCTGACTTGCATATACAAAGTCATTTCAAACTTCTTTTTTTAAAAAGTCAACTTTCTGAAACCTTATTAACTTTGGTCCCAAACTGCAAAGTTAAGCATGTGTGTCATATTCTGCAAGATGGGGCCTTTCAGAATAATAGATTATGGTTGGAATTTGTGTGTGTACTAAGAACAATTCTACACATTATCTTGAGATATTTAAATTATACAATACAAAAATGGGTTTCATTACTTAAAATGGATACCATATGGGACCGTGTTTTCAGTGGGCCTCAACACTGATTTTGCATTTCCAAACCCTATATCTGCAAAGAACTCCGAGTGACCAAAGCATGAAAATCCAACTTCATAGAAAGGGTTTGAAAATTTGGCTCAGGCAAACTTCCAAAATCAGCTTCTAAGGGTATGTCTTCATTACAGAGTTAAATCAGATGATCACAGGGACGCCACTTGGCGGGTTTTATATAGGACGGTCTTTTTGAGAGATTTGTCCCGTCTGGTAGTGGGACAAAAACAGAAGTGGTTTTCTGCATTATTGGACAGGAGTTACCATTTTGAATAGCATATTGCTCCACCCCTGCCAGCATGACCGCATGTGCAGCTGGTGCGGGATGGGTGCTCTTGAAAACGGAGTGCACCATGCATACAAGATCACCCATTTGGGTCATCTGATCCCACTGAGGGGTACCAAAAGAAACTGCACAGTCTGCTCAAGAAACTCCCTGAAGCAGCACAGGAACAAATCTACACAGATACAACCCTAATGCCCCAACCAGGGGTATTCTATCTGATACCCAAGATCTATAAACCTGGGAATCCTGGACACCCCATCATCTCAGGCATTGGCACCCTGACAGCAGGATTGTCTGACTATGTGGACTCTCTGCTCAGGCCCTACGCTACCAGCACTCCCAGCTATCTTCGAGACACCACTGACTTCCTGAGGAAACTACAATCCATTGGTGATCTTCCAGAAAACACCATCCTAGATGGATGTTGAAGCTCTCTACTCCAACATTCCACACAAAGATGGACTACAAGCCGTCAGGAACAGTATCCCCAATAATATCACGGCAGACTGGTGGCTGAGCTTTGTGACTTTGTCCTCACCCACAACTATTTCAGATATGGGGATGATTTATACCTTCAAGTCAGCAGCACTGCTATGGGTACCCGCACGGCCCCACAGTATGCCAACATTTTTATGGCTGACTTAGAACAACACTTCCTCAGCTCTCGTCCCCTAGTACCCCTACTCTACTTGTGCTACACTGATGACATCTTCACCATCTGGACCCATGGGAAGGAGGGCCTTGAGGAATTACACCAGGATTTCAACAATTTCCACCCCACCGTCAACCTCAGCCTGGACCAGTTCACACAAGAGATCCACTTCCTGGACACTACAGTGCAAATAAGCGATGGTCACATAAACACCATCCTATACTGGAAACCTACTGACTGTTATTCTTACCTACATACCTCCAGCTTTCATCCAGTCCACATCACACGATCCATTGTTTACAGCCAAGCCCTAAGATACAACCGCATTTGCTCCAATCCCTCAGACAGAGACAAACACCTACAGGATCTCTATCAAGTGTTCTTAAAACTACAATACTCACCTGGGGAAGTGAAGAAACAGACTGATAGAGCCAGAAGGGTACCCAGAAGTCACCTACTACAGGACAGGCACAACAAAGAATGTAACAGAATGCCAGTAGCCATCATCTACAGTTCCCAACTAAAACCTCTCCAGCGCAACATCAAGGATCTACAACCTATCCTGGAGGACGATCCCTCACTCTCACAGACCTTGGGAGATAGGCCAGTCCTCGCTTACAGACAGCCTCCAAACCTGAAGCAAATACTCACCAGCAACCACACACCACACAACAGAAACACTAACCCAGGAACCAATCTCTGCAACAAACCCTGTTACCAACTCTGTCTGCATATCTATTCAAGGGACACCATCATAGGACCTAACCACATCAGCCACGCCATCAGGGGCTCGTTCACCTGCACATCTACCAATGTGATATATGCCATCATGTGCCAGCAATGCCCCTCTGCCATGTACATTGGCCAAACTGGACTGTGTCTACACAAAAGAATAAATGGACACAAATTAGACATCAAGAATTGTAACATTCAAAAACCAGTAGGAGAGCACTTCAATCTCCCTGGACACTCAACAACAGACTTAAAAGTGGCAATTCTTCAGCAAAAAAACCTTCAAAAACAGACTTCAACAAGAAACTGCAGAGCTGGAATTAATTTGCAAACTTGACACCATCAAAGTAGGCCTGAATAAAGACTGGGAATGGCTGGGTCACTACAAAAACTAATTTCCCCATCCTTTCTTGTCAACTATTGGGAATGGGCCACATCCACCCTCATTGAATTGGCCTCGTTAGCACTGAGCCCCCACTTGGTAAGGCAACTCCCATCTTTCATGTGCTGTATATTTATACCTGCCTACTGTATTTTTCACTCCATGCATCTGATGAAGTGGGTTATAGCCCATGAAAGCTTATGCCCAAATAAATTTTTTAGTCTCTAAGGTGCTACAAGGACTCCTCGTTGTTTTTGCTGATACAGACTAACACGGTTGGGGCAGAGTCACTCTGGCAGGAATTGCCAGAATGTCCAGTATTCCAGGAATGTGAGAGTGGCCACCCTAGGTGATCAGCACCTGGGTCTGAGCACCTGCATTAGCCTTACTTGGGTGTGAACAGCCACACTGCAAAGACTAACACGTTCCTGTGTCCTCGCTGGTGCTGCACTCATTCAGGTAGGAGGATTTCTGGGGGCATATCCCATGGTGATTTGTCCTGCTGTAAAATGAGCCACTCTATGATTCTTTCACAATGAATTATGAGAGAACTTATCTGTCCTTCTGTGCACATGGCAGGAAATGTGGGAACTACCAGCACTTGAGTGATTTATACTGAGTCCTCACTGCAAAGTGGATAGATTACTAACCGGAGTGAAAGCAACATCCATGATTTAGCCAATACCGCAGACAAGCCAGTTAGCCCGGGATGAAAGCATCGGGTTGAAAGACAGCTTTGTGTGTGGTCAGGCAGGGGTGTTGGAGTAACGACGTAAGTAAGAGACTGAGTTAACTCTGTGATGATGACATACAATTACATGTGGAAATACAGAGTAAGTGTAAAAGCCTGCATTTTTGTTTGAGCAGAAGTATGACTAATTTGTGTATAAATCTAGTTGCACGGTTTTGTGTGCACAAAATTGCAATTGCAAATTTAAGAGTCTATGTTGATGCCCCTTTGAAAACATGTATGTGCCTCTCAACTCAATTCTGTAAACAGTTACAACTATGCATATCCACATTTAAACTAAATTTAGATTGTAACCTCTTTGAGGCAGAGACCATCATTTTCTTATGTGTTTGTATAGTACCTATCACAGTAGGGCCATGTGCTATGATTGGGCCCCTAGATGTTACCAAAATACAAAGAAAACAATAATAATGCATATGGGAGGAAAGGAACGAGTGGTAGTAACTGGTTGTAGGATCATAAAAATGTTTGTAAAGTGCCCAATACATTTACAACCTTGATTTGTGCTCAGGTAAGCATGTAATATAGTACCTAAAAATTAAAAAAAAGATAAATGGACATTCAGTGGAAAAAAACATTAATCTGGCTTCACGGGAAGCTGACATCGTTGGGAGCAATGGATGCCCAATCAGAGCTGTGGGTGCTCAGCCTCTCTGAAAACAATGCCATCAGATTATGAGGATGTATACAGTTAACCTCATTCTAGGACAATTAAAATTCTTGTTACTAGTGAAATGGCTTAACAAGTATGGTAAAATAAATGTTTGTTACGGCTTCTTTCTGGTTTTCCAGCTCTGCAAAAGGACTCTGAGAAGTAGGAAATCACATAAAAATGTTCTAAACCACAGAACAAAAGAACGAAACAAAACAGGAGAAATGTAACACAGCAGTCGTGGAGCCACAAAGTCACACACATGCACTATACCATGATCTCTCATACTTGTTGCAGAAGAGGGAGTGCTGCAACTCAGCAACCAGTCTGCAGTATTTAAAACAGTCATGTTGTCTCCTGAGAATGGGAATGGTATAATGGTTCATTGTCTGAATGTCTGCTCAATATACATGAATATTCTTTAATGCCAGTAGGTGTTTTTGCCCTTTGAGCCTAGTCTTTAGCTGCACAGTATTGCTTTTGTGAATATTATTCTAGCTGGTTTATTTAAATAAAATATACACATATAATTATTAGTGCTCTTAAAGGTCTAGTTTCAGCCCCTCCTTATTCTGGAATATTGGTATTTGGTTTTTAAATGTGAATACACTGAATCTTAAAGATATCACTAGAGGGGTCTATTCCCTCCATGCTCACATGTAAATTTTTACAGACATTAATGGAATTTTTGCATACAGAGAAGTGATTAAAACTTTATATTGTGGGAAGAAAGAACTGAATGACCAATATTTTGGTGTAAAATGCTAAAATAAGTGTAGTGCACACTAGTGTACAACATCTAAGAACCATGGGTGAAATTCTGGCTCTGTTGAAATCAATGGCACAACACTCATTGACACAACAGGGGCCAGGATTTCACCTCGTAGTCTGATACCCTTGCTCACACTGTGCAGTGTCGCATTCAGACTACTCACCAGACCAAGGGCAGCAAAATCCATTATTAGCATAGAAAACAGAACTGTGATTGACCTAAATTTCAGCAATGTCTTTATAGAGGTACATGGAGCACTAATCATTTAAGTAATAACTTAAGTAATAGTAGCAATCATTAAAGAACAGGTTAGACAAATAGCTGTCAGAGATGGTCTTCGTATACTTGGTCCTGCTTCAGTGCACGGGGCTGGACTAGATGACCTGACAAGGTTCCTTTCTAGGATTTCTATGGTTTGAGCAATATACAATGAAGATTTGAAAAAGACTGGTATGTTACAACCATTATTTATGTTATACTTTCAATACTTGCCGACAACTGAGTCTCCGGACCTAATGTCTTTCCTCATTCAGTTTCAAGTTGTTGAACAGAGTTAAATGGAAACAACTGTACAAATTTGAAATGTTCTATTGTTCATCTGATATCTGTCTGCCTATCAATCAGCCTTATGCTCATCATTAAATTAAAATGCTAAACTTAAAAAGTTTATTAAAAATAGAAAAATGACATATAGCAACTTTCTGTGCATTGATGATGTCTTACACTTACCTCCTGTTCCATTTGTTGTGATGGACGTGCTGCTGAGATTAGATTTATCCAGTTTGGAACTACTCGGATTATCACTGCTTCCAACAAGATTATGAGGACTTGTTAGATCCTGCATTTCCATAGACCTGTTAGAAAAGGAAGCAACACAGGAACATAATAAAATAAAATAAAACAACAACATTTAATATTTGTATTGCAATAATACCTAGAAGTGCCAATCAAGGTTTGAGCTCTCACTGTGTAAAGCACTGTGCCCCCCCAACCAAATATGATTCCATCCCTAAAGAGTTTACAATCTAAATATCGGCATTTGCACCTTAAAAAGGACAAAAATATTATTTTATTGGAAAACAAACCTGTAGCTATTCTTTATTAGCAAAAATACTGTTACCAAAGTTTGAAGTTTCCATGATGACATCAGAAATGATGTTTAACTTTATTCATTTATTATTTTTGTGAGCCACAACAATTACTTATTCAATGTTAAATATCCATAAAAAACATATTTTTTACTTTTAAATTATTACTTTTATGAAACATCAGCCACTCTTACTTGAAAGCTATACTCAAAAAAATCAAACACATGTTGACAGCGAGCAGCAAATGTATTGCAGCACACAAAGTTCAGGAATTTTTAAAAACAATATGATAACATAACTATAACTCCATTTTAGAAGTCAATTAGATATACTTAGATTAATAACCTAGGTATGTTTCTTTGAAATCTTTGGCAACATTTTTACACCACACTTAAGAATAAGTTATTTATAATTAGATGTAAACAATAATATATTCTCTACTTTTTAAACAAGTATCACAATATAATTAACACACACTTATTAAGACTCATAATACACCTATAAGTTAGGTACATATATTGTCATCCTTCTTTTGAAAAGGGGGAACTGAAACATGGAGAAGTTAAAGGAATAGGCCATAGTCACACAACACGTCACAGCAGAGCTAAAAAAAATAATCTCCAAAGCCCCCCAACTCCTCATTCTGTATTCTAACCACTAGTCATAACTGTGTGCCTAATAAATGAGAACAGAAAGATGACAGAACAAATGAATTTGTTATGTACTATAGGAAGCTTATTTAATCCAATTATTTTATGCATTTTTGTTTGGTTAAGTTTTATGTATTTTTTTCATTCCGTGTTATTTCCATATAGCCTAGAAAGTCATGATTTCCAAAACATGATATCACTGATTTAGATTTTTCATTCAAATTTAGAGCCTCATCACGACTTTTAATATCACAGCCATGTCAAGGGGATGTACACAGTTCTCCACCAGTGATAGGTCTAAGAGACATGCTGCCTCACTCACAACACAAACAGTATGCCTCCAGGTGTGCAGGGAGAGAGTCCATACTAGATTGGCAACTGCAATCCACTTTGCAATATGTGCGCAGCTTTTCCTTGCTCGATTTGCAAATTAATTACATGGATCTTCCCCACTACCCCTAAAACATCTTTACTGTCCGCAAAGTTGCAAGGCCAGCTACAAGAGAAAAATAAATTTACCATGTGTATTCTACCAAGGCCAATAGAGAGATTATTTTGCATCTTATTGGGATTCCAATTTTCCTGTTTTGAAAGGAGTGAGGATGGCTGTGAGGGAGATGGAGTATAAGGGGCAATTTAATAGGAACTCCTGTTCCTATTTAAATGGTTATTTAGGGCAGGAGGAGCAGGGGACAGGTGTGTCAATACTGTGGGCACTTTTTGTCTAGTCCCTAATGTAATCATTGAAAATTTCCCTTTGTAGCTTTCTGTCCTCCATGCTAATCTCCTGCATGCTCTGGGGAAAAATACCTGCATAATTTCTACCTCCAGCTGTTTGTACCTGTCTTGTCTCTCAAAGGGAAACCTCATTTTCTGCTCCTAATAGTATAAATAACTTGATGAACACTCTAATTACTTCAGATACATTTGTACCAAGGTATACGGTTATATACAAGACCTGAACGCCCTTCATTTTCCCATGTTGGGAAACATCACATCACAACTGGAACAATGTATTAAGGTCCTTCTCCAAAGCCCCTTAAAGCCAATACAAAGAATCTCATTGACTTCAATGAGTATTTGAGATGGGCCCTTTATGCACCAGAGTTCTTTCGGCAGGATGCTCTCCCCAGCAATGGTCTGGGTGAGTAGTGGGAATCTTATAAGTGTAGGGAGGAGGTCACGCACCAGAATGTACAAATTTTATAACTAATATTCAATAATGCAAAGGCATAAACTGAGATTTAAATGGTCTTGACCCAGATTTCATCATCCAACCGCATATCTATTTCCATACATCTGTCAACAGAGCATTACATTTATTGTCTACGGGAAATGTGATCAGTGATGAAATAAAATGAACACAAATGATTTACTGTCCTGTCAGGTTTTGTTTAGCAGTTTTCTGTACAGTGAAGCTATGCAGCTAAAGGTTAAAGAAAGTCTGTGTTTCCATCTTGTATGTGTTTAAGAAAGCAAGAGGGTACCCAAGATAAACAACTGGTATTTCATTGCCTATACAGTTTAATTCTCCCCATGTGTTCACTAAAGCAATGTCATGATTTCCTGCTCAAAAATGACCAGCTTGGAGATACTTGATGGATACTTCCAGATTAGAAACAAATAGAAGTTGTTCCCCCTTTTTCTAGTCAGGGTAAAAACTCTACTCTGTTCTCTTCCACATTCACACACAATGTCTACACAAGGATACACTTCAGTAATATTCCAGAATGCAAAATAATAAACTTCCCCAAATATCATAGTTTAAAGGCTTCAAACACCTTTTACTTCTGATATGAATCAGGGTTATTTAAACAGAAAACAATTATCCTATCAGCTTTTTTGTTTACCAGACAATATAAATGGATCATCCCTCTTTTATACAAGGGACAGTTGTAATTCCACATATTTATGTCATCTATTGTATAGAAGAGTATGTTGTTCCATATTTTACTAATATGCTTTAAAAGTAGTGTGTTAAAAAGATCAATGCATGAATAGGAATTATGTTTGGATGAAAAAAAGAAGTACTTTAATTTGGAGCCACTGTGCTTGTGGAGTCCCAATAAGATTTAAAATTATTTCATAAAACCATTTACATATATTTGTATTTATCCACAATGGCTTTGCCCCCAAGCAAGCAAGCATCTTTAAATACTTCCAAGGTACGGTACCTTAAATTTAGATTTTACTTCTTGTGTGATGGATTTTAATTCACCTTTCTCAAGATATCCTGCTCACTGTTAACCGAAATAAACCTCAGCTAAGGTATAAGAAACCTACTGAATATTAGGTAATTAAAACTAGTAAGCGGGTCTAAACAAATTTTCTAAAAAAAGATGAAATTATTCCAACATCTTGATTAATTTTTTTTTCAAATTAAATGCTTTGTAGATTTCTGCATTGACTTCAGCAGAAGCAGGGTTGGGCTCAGTATGTTTTTCTTGCACTAACAGAAAAAGATGAGTGAAGTCTGAAGTACAAATTAGTGCTTCTAAACATACATGGTTTAGCCTGCTTTCTAGTGGATAAAGTGTTCATTATAGGCAGAGTGATGTCTATTGTTAAAGTTGCCTAACATTTTTCATTATAAACACTTATTTTCAATTGCTTATAACTTTGCCACACTTTTAACCATTTGAGCTGACATTTTCCATGCTTGGACTCTGCTTGAATTTTTTTTGTATCAGCCCAGCAAAAATGGATTAGCTGTTTTTAGAGAATAAGTGTGAGGAATGAATAGATAGTTTTACTATTATAACTTTTCTGCCTGACACCCCCGCCCCGCCACACACACTTTTTTTTTTTTTTTTTTTTTTAAAAACAGAGTATTAGCATCTCCATAGTTTGGACCAGAAACTTGAAATATAGGAAGGTGTTAGAGGCATCTTTTGCTGCCCCATAAAAACCCCAGGTTTGGCTAGCTCTAAGCCTATGAAAATTGGCATTTGCATATGCTCAGCAGAGGTTTTTAGAGGCTTGTTGCTAAAATCTCTAAACATTGCATCTGCACTGAGCATGCTCCCAGTCCACAGTGAGCTTGAGCTCTAGATGGAATCCAGCAGCAGCAGCCTTTAGAAAGGACTATGATTCCTAATCTTAGCTCTTCCACCATTCTGTGCACTTCACAACCCTTACAATGAGCAAGGACTCATGCTCCTAACTTAAGATGCAAGCAATTATCATTCCTCCCATTTTACAGTTAGGGTAACTGAGAGGTTGCACAAGGTCACTTCAGGCAGAGCTGGGAATAGAACTCTGTCACTAGTATGGCAGACCCAAGATTCATCCAGAGATGGCAGCCTTTGCAGAACAAATGAATGTGACAAAACTATGTCTGTGACTATGTTGCCTGTACCCACTAGACCACACTCCCTTCTGAAGCCAGCATTAGAAATTTCTGTTACTAAAGTTTGCTTTTTTAAGAACCAAGGCAATTAAATTTAAAGGACGAGAATGTTGCAAAATTGAACACCCAAAAGTTAGGAAATGCCAACATTAAGGATGACCATGAAATTTTAATTTGGTCCTCTTGTGCACGTACAATATGGCACAGGTTTAGTTATGTGACCAAACACTATTCTATAGGACCCATGCCTCATTCAGTGCACAGGCTATTCTCTTACGGTTTTAAAGCAGTGGCACAGGGTTGTATTCCTGACTCTGCCACAGACCTTCTATATGATTTTAAGCAAAACTATCACAATATATATCCACAAAGAGGCCAAAATAATACTGTATGGGAACCCTTACCTGTAGCATTTCTTAACTTCTGAATGCTTCACTTTGCAATGGTAGAATTTATTTAAATACAGGGGTTTTCTGCATTTAATATATTATAAATAGTAAGTTCAAACCTTCTTTGGCAAATCCTTTTGTTAAAATTCCCATTTTTTCTCTCTCAGTACAACTATAAGTTCATTCTTGCCACTTTTTTCTACAACAAAAACAAACATCCATTTGCAAATTTTTAAATGAGCTAAAAATAAAATAATTCAGACAGAAGGAATACATATAATAGCCATTTTAGAAAAAAGTGTTACCTATGTAAATTGACAAGTTAAATAGGGTAGAACTAGAGCAAGCTTTGGGCCCTTCTCCAACTCAGGACACTCAAGTGGTGTTCATGACTTCCAGAGAACACCACATTAACCCTAATTGTGTCTTCTTTAACTTGATCATTTAAATGGCTAAAACGTTTTTAAACATACCTGTTTTGAAACAGAATACATTTTTACTGTACATAAACCTACTTTTTATCAGCAAGTTCTGAAGCACACACAGATCAACCATGAAACTATACAGGAAAACAGAAAACAAACCACATTATTTCCTAAATATTTAGCTTTAATTTTAAAGTATTTTAAATAAAAACTTTATCCAAATAAAATGCTCTGCAAGCCCAAACTCTATACCAGGTAACATTGGTAGCAATTCCAAAGTTAAGTGAACTTAAAGAAGGACTCTGTTTCACACTTAAATAATGTACTTTATTCTCTAAATTTGTCACAATAACTCCTTAGAAGACAACTGAATTCTCTACATATTTTTTAATAAACATCTTTACTAACTTTTGCTAAAGAAACATTTTAAAATGCTCAATTTTTAAAGATTTTTTTATGTTTCTTATATTCCTCTAGCTACAACCAGAGTTCCCTCAAATTCCAAACTTCTCTCCCACAAAAACACAATCTTATAACATTTCAGACATAGTCTGCTTTTGAACTTCTAAAATTAAACAAAGAGTTTCCCTTTATTTAAAATTATAATTTAGAGCTACACGAAGGCTAGCTGATAGAATTGCTCAGATCTGTCAACTACTTCCGTTTCCTAATGCTGCCAGCCCAGCTCTCTAACCAGAGGCTCAATTTAGATGAAAAACAGAAACAATTTTTTTTGTTTCTGTTTTTCATCTAAAACTTTCATTTTTTTGTCAAAATTTTCCAGCTGTTTTCTGAGTATGCTCCTGGTGAGCAAAGACAACAATTATATCTCTTAATCTTTATTCTGAACAACCAACACGCAGCCTTCACTCTGAAAAAAAATACAACATATCAATATGCACACACACACACGCAGATTTCAGTTCTGTAACTTCTACCTAAACGTCTAACGATCATTAACGATACAGACGACCCATTCATATAACTTTATCTAAACATTATGGAAAAACTTCTCACACCAAACCTCACTTACATATTTGCATACAACCCACGTACAATGTAATTTATGAAAGACACACCAGCCCTTTATGAATCAAAGCACATGAACATTCCAGGCAATAAACATGGTCTAAGTGAGGGAGGGTGGATATATGTGGACTCTGGGGGGTGGAAGGGAGAAAGTTGAAGCTGATAAAGGAAAACTGACCCACTGAGTGAAGATGGGGTATTGTGGGACTTAACATTTATTTCCTTGTTTTTATTGTTTATGTTGGTAGGATGTGCTATTTAGCAGCCTTTACTCAAAAATAAAGATTTTTGTGTGGGAATAAATAATAATATATATTTATTATATCATAGGTTGCCAAAAGTAGAGTAAGTTATGACGATGCGGCCTAAAAATGATACTTTAATGTATTACATTCCCAGTCATTATATTATTGCTAGAATAACAAGAACATTTGCTTTTGCAGGTGCTTTGCTTTCCTGGGTGGCTGTCTCTGATTTTTTACAAGGGTGACTTGGTACAGAATATATCAGTTAGAACAATCTATGAATAACAGGAAATGGATTTCTCTTTTGTTTTAGTACACTATTATGAGCAGCAAGTCCTAAAGATACTGATACAACTCTAGTTTAAGTCTTTAACCAATCAAGCCTCAAGCTACTGCAAAATCCAGTGAAGGAACAGTAAAACTGAGAACACTGTTTTCTCCATTGAAATGACTTGGGCTTTTCTCTTCCAGGCTCAGCGCAGTTTCTTCTTCATCATCATTTCTCAAATCAAAACAGAAGGGCATAATACCAACTCAACTGCTGTTCTGTTTACTGTCACCCGGGCAATATACACCAAAAGCACACCCACTGACAGCAGAGTGTCAGTTCTGGCTGTCGGCCTGAGAGGAAAAAACAAGCAATACTGAACGCTTACAAGGGCCCAACTATTCATTCTCCTTCAGATATTATCTCTTAAACTGTGTCAGGACTAGCACCTGGTTTGCCGTAAGAAGCACTCAAGAATTTATAGTCATGCTATGGTAATACAAATTAATAATAAATAATAATAATAATAATTATACATGGGAACACCGAGCACTACAATGTCAAAATTATCTAACGCTGTCAAAGCGTATACCAGTAGAGCTGGGAGAATTTTTTCTGTCGAACAGTTTATTCGCCCAAAAATGCAGTTTCAGGGAGACTGCAGCTATCCATGGATGTGTCTAATAGTTTCAGACGAATATAAAATGTTAAAAAAAAAAGTCAAAATAGTTGCTGAGATATTTTCTAAACAAAATATTTTGACTTTTCATTTCAAAATATTTTGTTTAGAAATTTAGCTAGATTTGTTTTAAAGGGTAAAACGCACCCAAAATGCAACAACAACAAAACAAAGAAAAATATTTTGGATAAAAAAAAAAAAAGTTTCATTCAACCTGAAACAATTTTTTCCCCCTCAGATTTCTTTTTTCATTTCGGCCACCAAATGCACCTCTGTTGGGAAGAATAGAGAATCTTGGAGGAACCGAGGCAGAAAAAGAGTAAAAGATATTAAAGATGCTGTCCCAGTCTTCGAGGGTGGGCTTTTGAAGGGTAACATCACTCACTCCAAGCAGTAATTGCTGTTGTGAGGTCACCATCAGTCTAGCAAATTGTTTATATCAATCCAGAAAATAACCCCTGAGCCATTTGCAGGAACTGCTACATAAATGTCAAAGGATACTGGTGGGATGTTTTTTGGCATTTTATTTCCATCTATTTGAATTTTTTTTTACTGGATTGTGAGCCCAGGTAGCAAAGATAATGAGAACAGTCATGATAAGGTGACAGACACAGACACAACTAATGCCACTTTGAACCCTGGAGGAAGTCATGACTTGCAACAACTTTGCTACTCTAGTCCAGGACTCTGCTAAGCAGCAGACAAGGATCCCCTAAGGGGTAGGTTGAGCCCACCATACTCATTTTCACTTATAACCAAATCCAGATTTGAACATAGGCTTTCAAAGGGGGAAGGCTAATGGAAGGCAAGTATATTTCATGCTTCAAGGGGAGGTAAAGTTACTCTGCTCTAAAAGTGATAGTGTAGGGTCATTCCCAAAGAAATCTGACAATAATAAAGACTCAGATCATGCTGAATTATATCACTTGGCAATGAGACTGGAGAAGTTAATCCAGAATCGCAAACACAACTCAAGGTGCACATTTAGATGTATGGAAAGCTTTGGGATTTCTTACATAAAGAATCAAGCACGGGGATCTTACGAGACTCAAAGAATCTTATCAATTGGAAAAAAGAGTGTGTAAATATCTAAGAATGGGATGGAAGTATTTTTTAAAAATGCATTCAAAAGGACAAAGCTGTGCAGACAGCCCATCTGCAGTGTAACCACATAAAAGACCCCTGGGCAAATCCAAAACCATTAGTAGAAGTGCTTGAGGAATCTGCCAAGGAGCCAGATGCTGCCTCTGGAAGAATATCTTCCAAAGATTGTCATCTGGATCCCCTGACTGCCATCCGAAGTGGAGGACAAAGAGGAATGGTGATCTGATTAAGTAGTGTGTAAAAAAAGCCCAAGTATACAATACATTACCTTGACTTAATGCAACCGTTCACTGCCTACTTTCTAAGAAAAATAAAAAAACAAAGAAAATTGAACCCAGAAATTTAAAAAATCTATTTAAAATATATATTCATGAAACGAGCTAGGAGACAAAGATGTTAAAATAATAAAAAGAAAACGCTGTTACATCTGATTTCTATATTCCTGAATGGTTTCTTTTTAAGATCAAAGACATTTTGGGATCACTCTACTCTTTTCTTTTATTATCTGTTGCCCAATGACTCCATTTTATGATGTCTGATCAGGATATAGCAAGGTGGTAAACAGGAGATTTGAAAAAATGTTGGGATATTAAATGTTAGTTTAGTACCTAGAGTAGATTGGCAAATATAGTAGCTGAAATGTGTCTGAGTATAATGTGAAATATCATCCAGAAACCTGCACACAGAAAAATTGGGAATCAGCAGAGAATGTTTTTCTTAACTGGAAATCCAAACCAAACTTTGAAGAAAAATCCAAATCCAAATATGTACTTTCGTGTAAATATACATAAAAGGGCTAACCCCTGTTTCATATACAAATTCCACTAAGAATCCACTTATTGGACTTGGAGTAGAAAGTAATTGAAACTGAACACATTTATTATTTAAAGTTGTCTATGGCACAAGTATATTTGGATTATCCAAGAAGGTCAGAGAAGCTGGCATGGAGTCTGAATTACTTCTCCTATGCTTTGCTGTAATGTGATGCCACAAGGGCAAAAAATAGACTGTGAGGGAAGGGAGAAAAGCGCGAGAGAGAACTCCTTGTCACTGTGATTACATTTGCTGGGCTTCATGAACCAACATCGCCATTTCTTGGCTCAAAATCCGTTCAACTTTATGATAAAAATTGTTGACTCTCTTACTGCCCTAGGAATAAATATGATTACTTAAAATATAATTTTAGGATTTATTCCTCTGCTCAAAAGATAGTACCTACTCTCGTCCTAACAAATTTTCAAAAGCTTCACAACACTAAACTATTAATTAAAAGTATGGTACTTTACTAAACACTAAATAAGGTGTATTTTGAAATTCAAACAGGCCAAGTGAAATGAAAAGAGTTATGAATAATCAAATCAACAGCTTTGGTACAATTTGATTTTTTTAAAAGTACGGAAGAGGGCAGACATAAAGAATGATCAATCAGAAAGTAAATCCTCATCCTTTAATGGTCAGTAAACAGCTCTCCAGAGTGGCACCATCACCACAGAGCCATTTTCTTTCTTTAAGCAGAAGTCAATTTCAGCAAAGTTTACTGGTTCACAAACTGTTGCTATAATTGTTCAAGTTATGTTATGCCATTGTGCACAGGAGGCGTCGACAAGGCAATCTCTCTATTAAGATTTAACCCACATTATAAGAATCTCTGAACTACGCTGTTCTGTTTCTGTTCCTAAATTGTTCTTCACGGAAAACTTAAAAAGCAAAACCAGAAAACCAAAAAGGGCCATCTGTTGCAGACTGTATTTTCCAACAGAACAGTTCACTAAGTAAAAGAAAAGTTGTAATTATAAACGTGGCAGTGGTGTTGCCCAGCACAACAGAGAAGATTTTCTTGCTCCCTCTGTAGGAGAGCCAAGCAGACCAACCAACAAGAGAGTATAGTTTATAAAATGCGCAACTCCAAGAGTGAAGGGTTGAAAGGAAATAAGATAAAGCTGTGGCTGCAAGAGGCTGAAGCACCTGAGCCCTTTATAAGATACTTTATATTTTAATTGAATGAAGGGGATTTTACATTTTATTTAGTAAAACGTTTTACCCACAGATCTTCCTCCTAAAGAGGAGTATGTGAATATAGTGCATGACTCAAGAACTGTAATGGATTAATATGCCTTTCACCTCTGTGTCACGACTAAGGATATACTTGTAGCTGGGGGCGCGGTTCTCAGTTTGAGGAGACATACTTGCAGCTTGCTCTGATCAGGCTCGCATACTAAAAATAAAGCGTAGGCACAGCAGTGCAAGTGAAGGGAGGGGGTTAGCCACCCTTAGTACACACCTGTGGTCTCAGATGGATACATACTTGGGGCTACTAGACCAGGGGTTCTCAAACTGGGGGTCGGGACCCTCATGGGGTTGCGAGGTTATTACATGGGGGTGGGAGGCATGAGTTGTCAGCCTCCACCCCAAACTCCACTTTGCATCCAGCCTTTATAATGGTGTTAAATATATAAAAAAGAGTTTTTAATTTATAAGGGGGGTCGCACTCAGAGGCTTGCTGTGTGAAAGGGGTCACCAACACAAAAGTTTGAGAACTACTGTACTAAAATAACACTACATAATCACAGGTTATTTTGGCAATTTATTTAAAAAAAAAAAAAACTGTCAACAGGTATGTCTGTAACAATAAAGACACACAAAAATTCCCCCAGGAGTAACTTTAACTAAAGAAACCCCTATGACAATCCAGTTCCTGTTTGTCTGTCCCCCTCCCCCTCCCCCCAGAGCCCAGCTGGAGGACCTGACACCCACAACCCCCCCCCCCCCCCCCGGCCAATACACCCAAACCCCCTCCCCCCAAGAGCCCAGCTGCAGGGCCCCCCAGACCAAACAACTGCCCCCTCCCCCAAGAATAAAAATGTTTTTTTGCACATAAAAGGCAGGGCTGGCTTTTGGGGGCGCGAGGCCCCGAGCTTCAGCCCCATGCGGTGGGGTTTCGGCTTTCTGCCCTGGGCCCCAGCGAGTCTAATGTTGGCCCTGCTTGGCAGCCCCCCTAAAAGCTGGTCACGGCCGCCAGAGGGCCCCGGACAGCTGGTTGAGAACTACTGCGGTAAGGGTATGTTTACAGTGCAATTAAAAATCCACAGTTGGCCCGTGCCAGCTTTCTTGGGCTTGGGCTAAGAGGCTGTTTAATTGTGGCTTTTATAAAATTGATAGGGGATGCCTTCTCCTGTCAAGCTAAAGAATGGCCTATTTATAAGCCATTAAATAGCTTTTCAATTTCATTGTTTTTAAGGAGAGATGCTTACTTGTGTGTGAATAAGTAAGAAATGGCAAATCATAGGCACCGGCTTTGTCAGGGCCCTGGCAGTGCTCAAACCTCCGCTCCGCCCCTGGCCCCACCCCCTTTCCCCAAGCCCCCACCCTGCCCCGCCTCTTCTTGCCCCCGCTCCGCCCCAGGGCCCACCCCCACCCGTTCTCCCAATACAGTACTCCACCCTGCCTCTTCCCACCCCTGCTCCTCCTGGTAATCCCTCTTCCCACCCAGTTACACCCCTTCCCTGATCATGCCCCATCCCTGTTCCTCCCTCTCCCCCCCAGTGCTTCCTGCACGCTGCGGAACAGCTGATTGCGGTGGGCGCTGAGGCCGGGAGCTGGATGCTGGTGAGTGCTAAGCACCCACTAATTTTTTTCCGTGGGTGCTCACTCATGGAGTAAGCGTCTATGTGGCAAATTATAACTATGTTTGCTTTTCGTGCTTTCATTTGGAAAAGTACAGTATAAAAAAATCAGAGCAATCATTCAAACCAATATTCCATGGATTCAAACAGATTTCACATACACGGGTGAGAGGAAGGCTGACTGCATATTGTAAGGGGAAAATATTTTGTGCAGCATAATAAACACTTCATATTTAAAAACTGCAGCATGCACTGTGTGCATTAGATTATGATACCTACCACAGTTCACAAATAGAATGGTAAAATCTCACCAATAGTTAAAGAAAAACTAAGAACTTGTATAACTTGTCCTTTTGTCAGAGGACTCTACCATCTCCAAATATAATTTTAGTTATTGTTGGTGGTGATTGGTTTGGTTTTGTATTATAGTAATTAGTTTAATACAATTTCGGTGTAAAACCCGCACAGCTTTTACATCATATGTTATTATCCAGTATTTATGCACTTGAACTTCAGGCAAGTGTTTGAGAAATGGCTCATTTATTTTTGATATGATACGTTTTTTACCATCTCATTGTACATAAATATCTAAATAAATTGTTTGAAAGAGAACTTTCTATGTTTAAAAAGCATCTTTTCAAACTTTGTCTTGTTTCTTACAAACTTTTACCAGGCTGACTTTAATGGCCTTGGAACCATGCCCACAAATTATTAACAAAGGTACAGAGACAGAGATTTTGTGCATGATTTAAAAAAAAATATGTTTAACTTTTGTTACGAACCTCAAATGTATATGGCTGCATAAAAAAATTGTGAATAAGGACACACATATTTCAAGAATCTGTGAACACAAGCCATTCAAACTTCTCTCCATGATTCATCCATATCCGTTTGTTTGTATTCTAAATAGATTATAGTAATTTATGTAATTATCCCATATATATTTATAGAGCTCTTTTGGGTCCTGATCCAAAGACAATTTAAATCAGTGGAAAGACACGAACTGACTGCAGTGGCCTTTGGATCAGGTCTCTTCTATAATAATAGTAAGACTAAAATTCTAAAGTTAACTTCTTAGTATGTCAGAGGATAGCCAACAGGTAAGATAGGTAGCACACAAATTGGTTCTCTATACATTTCTTAGATACAATCGGATATTGACATTTTCATGTTAGTAACAAAAATTTTAGAGTTTTTTTTGTAATACAGTTGTCACAAATGTTATGCTTTGCTGCACTACATACATGTGCATAGCCATCTCACAAATTAAATTATTCTGATGGACTCTCACTTTATAAATATGATGGACTAAATACTTACACAGACTTGTCTGTAAATAATAAATAGAAATGAACTACAATTAAAATGAACAAATTCCACAATGTAAGGTTTAATAGAAACCTTATTCTATAACATAGTAATTTAAAATTGGAAAATTGTGATACTTTTGTGTGAGCCATTATCTTGACTGAGAAATCTGGGCTCAGTTCTACCAATATTTACTGCTGGGAGTAGTGTTTTCAACTGTGTGTATTCCCATTGAAGTAAACACTACGTTGTGAAGTATTTGCAGAATCAGGCCCTATTGCTGACTGAAAACATTAGTTCATACTTTTCACAACCACTTATATCAACCTTTCAGTTTCAACTTACTTAGTTCTATTACCAACTTTTCATACAAAACATCTGTGCTGGTGTATCTGTTGCTTATACATTTCTTTAAAAAAACATTATGTACCAACTGACTGTTGCTAAACTATTTTCCTGGCAACTAAATATTTTTACGGTGCATTTATTCCCTCCTGGAATTAAATAGCTTTGGAGAAAAAAGGAGACACTAACCTAAAAATAAAACCAACCCTTTCACTGCCATTGCTTATGCTGGTATATATATTCATTCTCCTGGCAGTGAATCTGCTCCACAACAGTTATACTGTCACAGGCTTTTTCATGGATACCTAGAAGAATGGAGGTGAGGTGAGGCAGAGGTAGGGCTGGGTCCCAGGCAGCAGCAGGGCTTAAATAAGGCAAGAGCGGGACTAGAGCAAGGCTGAGAACAAGCAGACAAAGGAGTTTTCACAGCTGTGGGCAAACGCTTTAAGCAGCCAGGGGAACTGCTACTGCTGCTGGGCTCAAGAACAAGCCTGCTAGCTTCCTCAGCCAATCACAGGCAGGCATTCCGTCAGGCGACCTAGCTGATGCAGCCCAGCTGTGCTCAATAGGTTGTCAGGAGATTGGGCAGGCACAACTGCAGTGCCTTATTCCTGACAGGAAGTGGGGCCATGAGTAGTGCATTGGGAAACAAAGGGAGGGACTATGCCTCAATGAGCCTCCCTAAGTTCTCCGTGGACGGTGCAGCTCCGCACCATCCCCAACCCAGGACAGTGTCTGAGGCCAGGTCTACACTACAAAACTGTGCCAGGGTAGAGGTGTGAAAACCCCCCACACTCCTTATATTAGCAAAGGACTCCTTTTGCTGGTATAGCATATGTTGTTCAGGGAGGTGGGTTAAGTACACCAGTCAAACTCCTTTTCCTGGTATATGCAGAGTATCCAGTAGAGAGCTTTGAGTCTCCACGGCCTTTGTCATGTGGACTAGCCTTAGATGAGCCAATCTAGCCTCAATAAGACTAAACATAGCACACAGAAAAATACGTTCTAACTAGTGCTAGCTTTTCAAATAGGAAAGAGAGAAAGTGAACTAACCTGTTTATATATGGTATCACACCTGGAATTTAAAGTATGAGTATGCACATACTAACTACAAACCAATATTGTTTATGTAGGGTTACCATACGTCCAGTTTTTCCCGGACATGTCCGGCTTTTCGGCACTCAAACCCCCATCCGGGGGGAATTGCCAAAAAGCCGAACATGTCCGGGAAAATGCCGGCCAGGCACTTCCCCTCCCGCGGTGGCTCTGCTCCTCCCCTGACTCTTCGGCTCTGTTTAAGAGCCGAGCTGCCCGAGCGCTATGGGCTTCAGGCAGCCCGCTTGCCTCCGGACCCCAGCCGCCGGCTGGGCACTTCCCCTCCCGGGCTCCGGCGGCGCAGGGTCCGGAGGCACGGGGGCTGCCCGAAGCCGATAGCGCTCGGGCAGCTCGGCTCTTAAACAGAGCCGAAGAGTCAGGGGAGGAGCAGAGCCTCCGGCCGCGGCGGCTCTGCTCTTCCCCTGACTTTTTGGCTCTGTTTAAGAGCTGGGCTGCCCCAGCGCTACCAGCTTCGGGCAGGCCCCATGCCTCCGGACCCTGCGCCGCCGGAGCCCGGGAGGGGAAGTGCCCGGCTGGGGGCGCAGGGTCCGGAGGCAAGGGGACTGCCCGAAGCCCAAGCGCTACCGGCTTCACGGTTTGCCGGGCAGCCTCCAGACCATGCGCCCACGGCTGGGCGCTTTGCCTCCTGGGCTCCAGCTGCACTGGGGAAGCGCCGGCCGGGGGCACAGGGTCTGGGGGCTGCCCGGCAAACTGTGAAGCCGGTAGTGCTCGGGCAGCCCTTTCCGAGTGGCTGGGAGTGGGAGGGAGGAAGGGGCGGAGTTAGGGCGGGGTTGGGGTGGGGAAGGGGTGGAGTTGGGGCGGGGCTGGGTGGGGCCAGGACCCCCTGGAGGGTCCTCTTTTTTTATTTGTTAAGTATGGTAACCCTAGTTTATGTAATCTGTTACAGCTGTTATGTCCAACGGCTGGGATCACCACCAATATCTGTATTTCTGGAGACAACCATTGGCACTCAAATAACTCCTCACCCCTTTCTTGGTGGTTAATCTCAGAACCCTCTTCTTCATCTTGTAAATACAGACTCATGAGCTACCTGCTTTGTGTTCAATTGCAAGAGAGAGTGGGCTGCTCCAAGCCCCAAGGTCATGCAAACTGGCATGCTCAGAGTTTTGGTGTGCCCCATAATGCAATGCAGATTAGATCACAATAGAAAATTTGGAGGTAGCAACTGGATCCCAGCACTCTGATATTTAGTGGTGGAAGTCAATAGCTGCAGGGAAAGGGATTGGAGAGGAGATCTGCTAGGACGGACACTAAGAAATTGCAAGGTGAGGTCTCAGTCTGGTAAATAGGTGCAGTATACTACACTACAGAATATTACAATAAGATAAAGACTCTCATGACAGAAGCCTAAAGATCATTGCAATTCTTGGTTAAGGCTGTTTCAGGAAACTTAAGTCAGATCTGTTGTGCCTATCTGTCAGAGTAAATCCTCCATTTGAAGGTGATATCGAATATATAATAATTATATCAAATGATAATTCTATGGTTAGTCACAGTACTTTCCCCTATAATAACTCTATGCTTTTTTGCTTTGGACATTTAGGGCCAGATTTCCCAAAGATCTTGGTGTCTTAAAGCTCCCATTTAGTGACCAGATTTTCAAAAGTGCTCAGGACCAAAAAGCATCCATTGTTCTCTTTCACTCGTCTCAAAAGGAGCTGCTGCTGTTTTTATGCAGATACAAACACTGATAGGTAATAGGCTCATACTGTATCAATACATCTCATAAAATCATAAATATAGGTTAACTTATATTGATAACACTGGCTCCAAGGTATAGATGCAATGTGCTTAGGTCTAAAGGAAGGATCCTAAAAGGTGCAGCTACTATTCAACACCACAACCAAACCAATTAACTAATTAACAAAGCAGTGTTAATACGGGCTTTGGAGAAAACTATGCATACCACACCCAGAGAGTAACAACAGCTGGCAGGAAATTGAGACAAATAACAAAATAAACAGATGTATATTTCTCTCATGGCAGATACTCAGAAAACTTTATGGGCAAAGAATTAGAAGTAATTTAGATTTTCAAACAAACCTTTTGTAATAAAGGGTGTGTGTGTGTGTGTGTGTGTGTCTGACACACACACACATCCCATGTAATGGATGGTGCAAGCCTACACACAAACTACTGCTGTGATAGCTAATGAGCCTCTCATTTTGGTGATATATTGGAGACCAATGTTTGTGATATAAAAAATCCTCAATTCTATTCAGAACATCACAAGTGGTTTAGCTGGCAAATGTGTTTCTTCATCATATTGTTTCCCTGGAGATTGGCAGCTGTTTTTGTTGGACATGTATTCTTGAAGTAACCACTTGCTCAGGGATGAGCTTTGTCTAACTGTAAGAGTATGTAATGCAATTGCTAGTGTGCCTGTGATCGTGTTGCACTACAAGTGTCTGGTAGAAGTTTTCACTGGAAATTTCTTATGAGCAATTTCTCTTTCCTGTTCTTTTACTTTTTGAATTAAAAAAAAATAGGAAAAAGGATAAATGGGGAGAAAGTGTATATCATTAGACAACTGATCTGTCAGATTGATATTAAAGATATGCATAAAATATTTATTTTATTTTGTGAAGTAAAGTGCCTCCTTGCACGTTGCCAACAAAAAGATGCATGCTTCTGTGAATAATAGAAGCCAGTTTATTTATTTATTTATTTTTTACCACCTCTATGTATTTTTAGAAGTAATTTAAGGTCAGCTAACCTCCATCCACAGCCCACAAAATGATTTCCCAAGATCTTCAAGTGTTCTTTTTATTCATAGATACCATCCTGACACACTACATATTTTCTCTCTGCCTTCATTCTTACCTGGAGTGATATTTTTGGCCCAAGGGTCACATCTGGGAATAGAAATTGTATGGCGGGCCATGAATACTCACAAAATTGAGGTTGGGTGCAGGAGGGCTCTGGTTGGAGGTGCAAGCTCCAGAGTGGGGCCAGAAATGAGGAGTTCAGGGTGCAGGAGGGGACTCCAGGCTCAGGAGTTGGGTGTAGGTGGTGAGGGCTCCGGGTGGGGGTGCGGGCTCTGGGATGGGGCTAGGGATGAGGCGTTTGGAGTGTAGGAGGGTGCTTCAGGCTGGGATCAAGGGGTTTGGAGGGGGATCAGGGCAGGGGGTTGGGGCACAGGGGGAGGCTCAGGAGTGCAGGCTCCGGGCAGCACTTACTTCAAGTGGCTCCTGGAAGCAGTGGCATGTCCCTTCTCCGGCTCCTACGCGGAGGCACGGCCAGGCAGCTCTGCACACTGCCCCACCCGCAGGCACCGCCCCTGCGGTTCCCGGCCAATGGGAGCTGCGGGGGCGGCACTTGGGGTGGGGGCAGTGTGCAGAGCAGAGCCCCCTGGCTGCCGCTACACATAGGAGCTGGAGGGGTCTGTGTGGAGCGGCCCCCAACCCTGCTTCCCGGCTGGAGCACCGGAGCGGGGTAAGCCCAGACCCCGCTCCCCAGTGGGAGTTCGAGGGCCGGATTAAAACAGCTGGCGGGACGGATCCTGCCCACAGGCCATAGTTAGCCCACCCCTGTTCTAGGGCCTCCACCACTACAGTTCTCTCTAGAACCCCATTAAACTGAGCAGAGCAGATGGGGAGGAAAGGCTTCTGCAGAGTGGGGGAGGAGAATTCAGAGAAGCCCACGCTGACTGGGGCTAGAACACTAAAAAGCCTTTGCTGAGGAGCTTCCCTGGGCTAGGCAGAAGGAATGAAAAGGATAGTTACCTGTTCTATAACTGGCGTTCTTCGAGATGTGTTGCTCAGGTGTATTCCACAGTAGGTGTGCATGCTTGCCACGTACACCGGTGCCGGAAGTTTTTCCCTTAGCAGTACCCGTAGTGGGGGAACCCTGCTGCGACCCCTGGAGTGGCGCCTCTATATCGCGCTATAAGGGGTGCTGCGCGCTCCCCCCACCCTCAGTTCCTTTTTGCCAGACAACTCCGACAGAGGGGAAGGAGGGCGGGATGTAGAATACACCCGAGCAACACATTTCGAAGAACGCCAGTTACGGAACAGGTAACTGTCCTTTCTTCTTTGAGTGATTGCTCATGTGTATTCATGTGACTAAAAGCTATACCTGATGGAGGTGGGTGGGAGTTTAAGGGTTATCAGAGCAGAGTACCGCCCTACCACACCCGGCATCATCCTGTGTTTGGGAGACGATTGCATAGTGCGATGAAAAGGTGTGGACACAGGACCACATAGCAGCCCTACAGATGTCTTGGATAGGTACGTGAGCCACATAGGCAGCTGATGAGGCCTGAGCTCTCGTCAAATGAGCCTTCACTAGAAGAGGCGGGGGACCCCTGCCAGGTTGTAACACGTGCGTATGCATGAGGTGATCCAGCAGGAGAGCTGCTGGGTGGAAACCTGTTGCCCCCTCATGCGCTCGGCCGATGCAATGAAAAGCTGAGGGGATTTCCGAAATGGCCTGGTCCGGTCTAGGTAAAAATCCAGTGCTCTACACACATCTAGGATGTGTAGGCGTCATTCCTCATTGGAGAATGGGGCTTAGGACAGAGAACTGGTAGGAAGATGCCCTGATCCATGTGAAAAGCTGAGACTACCTTCGGCAGAAAGGCCCGGTGTGGGCGGAGCTGTACCTTGTCCCTATGGAAGACCGTATACGGGGGGGGGGGGTCAGAGGTCAGGGCCCTAAGCTCCGAGACCCGGCAGGCTGAGATGATAGCCACCAGGAACACGTGGCCAAGGGTTCAAAGCAGGGGGCCGTGAGGTGGGAGAGCACGGGGGTCTGGCGTAAGGGAATGCCCGATCCAGACCTTTCAAAAACCGGGAAGTCATGTGGTGGGAAAATACCGACTGACCAGACACCAGAGGGTGGAAAGCCGAAATTGCTGCTAAGTGTACCCTGACCAAGGCAGGCGCCAGCCCTTGGGTCCTAAGGAACAGTAGATAATCGAGGATGAGCTGGAGCAACGCGGATGAGGGGGAGGAGCCCCTTTCCCTCGTCTATGTGGAGAACCAATACCATTTGGCCAGGTAGGTTTGCCGTGTGGAGGGCTTCCTGCTCTCCAGCAGAACTTGCCTAACATCCTCAGAGCACCTCCCCTCTTCCTTGTCTAACCATGGAGCAGCCACGCAATCAAGTGAAGTGCAGCCAGGTCAGGGAGGAGGAGGGATCCTCCTTCCTGGGAGAGGCGATCCGGTCGGAGCGGCAGTCTGTGCGGAGGGGCCACTAGAAGTTGTAGGAGGGTTCAATACCAATGTTGACAGGCCCAATCCGGCACTATCAGGATAACCCTGGACCCGTCTGTCTTTACTTTCTGTAGGACCTTGCCTATCTGGGGGAAGGGCGGGAAGGCGTAGAACAGGCAGCCCGACCATGGAATCAGGAACGCGTCCGTTATCACTCCTTCGACCCCTCCTGCTCTGGAACAGAACTGAGGGCAGAGGCGATTCTGGTTGGTGGCGAAAAGATCCACCTGGGGAGTACCCCACTCTAGGAAGAGTTGCCTGGCAATCTCCCTGTGGAGTGACCACTCGTGCTGTTGAGAGAAAACCCTGCTCAGACGATTGGCTCGTGTATTGCGCATGCCGGGTAGGTGAAAGGCCCTCAAGGAGATGTTGTACGCTATACAGAACTTCCACAGGTCTAGGGTTTCCTGGCACAAGGCCGAGGACCTCGTGGCCCCTTGCCTGTTGATGTAATACATTGCGGTCGTATTGTCCATGAAGACTCTGACCATCTTCCCCTACAGATACCGGTGGAAGGCTGTACAGGCTAGGCGCACCGCCCAGAGTTCCCTGACATTTATACATAGGGGCAAGTCTGAGGCTGACCATCTGCCCTGGTTCTGGAAGCTCCCCACGTGGGCTCCCCACCCCAGGTCCGAGGCATCCGACACCAGATGTATCGAGGGAGGGGCCTCTCGGAAGGGAATCCCTTGCAACATGTTGCTTGGGAGGGACCACAACTGCAGGTCTGCCACCACCGCGGGTGGAAGCGTGACAACCTTGTCCAGGCCGTACTTGGGTTGGGAGTATTGGGAGGCCAACCAAAGTTGAAGGGGCCTCATCCTGAGTTTGGCATGCCGCACCACCGAGGTGCATGCTGCCATATGGCCTAAGAGTTGGAGGCACACTCTTGCCGTCCTCACGGGGAAGGCCATGACTGAAGCTATGAGACCTTTGAGCATCTCGAACCTGTCTCGGGGGAGAGAGGCCATGACCACTACAGAGTCTAACAGCGCTTCTATGAAGTGTATGCGCTGAGCTGGGACTAACGTGGACTTGTCCTTGTTTACCACTAGGCCTAGATGTTGCAAGTGGCCAGGAGGAATTCCACCTGGGCCTGAACCTGGGATCGAGACTTGCCCTTGAGCAACCAGTCGTCCAGGTAGGGAAAGATTTGCAGCCCGTTCCGCCTGAGGCGGGCGGCCACCACCACTATGCATTTGGTAAAAACCATGGGGGCCGTAGAGAGGCCAAAGGGAAGGACCGTAAACTGGTAGTGGTCCTGCCCCACCAGGAAACGGAGGAAGCGCCTGTGACCCTCGAAAATATGGATATGAAAATACGCATCCTGGAGGTCCAGGGCTGCGAACCAATCCCCTGGGTCTAGGGACAGAATAATAGAGGACAGGGACACCATACGGAACTTGCAACAGACCAGAAACTGGTTGAGATACCGCAGGTCGAGGATGGGCCTGAGCCCGCCTTTTGCCTTCGGGATCAGGAAATACCGGGAGTAAAACTCCTTGCCCTGGAATTCCCAAGATACCCTCTCCATCATGCCCAGGGTGAGGAGGCGCGCCACCTCCTGGTTTAGAAGGAGGGCGTGCTCCGGGTCTCCAGAGACCTCCCTGGATGGAGGATGGTGGGGAGGGGGCGAGGCGAATTGCAACATGTACCCCTTGGTGATGGTACTGAGGACCCACCAGTCTGACGTTATATGGGACCATTGCACTCTGAAGGCAGATAAACGGTTGCCAAACACCAACTTTATTAACTGGGGGGCTTCCCAGGCAACAGGCCCGGTGGTCCCCTGCAAAGAATCAAAAACGCCTCTTCCCCTGCCTCTTGCCCTTCAAGGGGCCCGGTTGTGGGGCCAAACTGGACTGGTGCTGGGATCGACGCCTCTGCTACCTCGGCCTCTTAGGTGGGGGCTCATATCTGCCCCTAACTGGGGGAGCCGAGGTCTGAGGCCTGGATTTATCCTTGGGTGTCGGGACATAGAGGCCTAGTGTCTGCAGGGTGGTGCGGGAGTCTTTCATCCCACGCAGACGAGTGTCTGTTTGGTCCGCAAACAGGACTTTCCCATCGAAGGGCAGGTCCTGCATGAGGGACTGGGATTCTGCAGACAGCCCGGACAGCGAGAGCCACGACGCCCTTCGCATGGAAATAGCCAAGGCCATTGAACGGGCCGCTGTGTCCGCCGCATCTGAAGCCGCTTGAAGAGCTGCTTTCGCCGCCGCCGCTCCCTTGTCGACCAAGACTTTAAATTCCGTCTTGTCCTGGTCTTGGAGAAGAGGTTTGAATTTTGGCAGAGACCCCCACAAGTTAAAATCATACCGGCTCAGCAGCGCTTGGTGGTTCGCCACCCTGAGCTGGAAGCTCGCCGACAAATAAACCTTTTTCCCAAAAGTGTCTAGTCTTTCCCAAAAGGTTTCTTTATCCTTGTGGGTGGGTGCGGGCTGGCCATGTCTCTCATGGTGGTTAACGGATTCCACCACCAGCGAGTTTGGGGTTGGGTGAGTGTACAAGTACTCATGCCCTTTTGCTGGCACGAAGTACTTCTGCTCCGCCTTCTTAGAAATGGGCGCCAGGGAAGCCGGGGTCTGCCAAAGTCCGGTAGAAATATTGGCTACCCCCTGGTGAAGAGGCAAGGCCACACGGACCGGTGTCGAGGAGAACAAGACATTAAACAAAGTGTCCGATGGCTCCTCCATCTCCTCAGCCTGGAACTGGAGATTCAAGGCCACCCGTCTAAGAAGCTCTTGATGAGCCTTAAAGTCCTCCTGAGAGACAGAGGGCGGCGCTGCTACAGACTCATCCAGTGCCGACGAGGCAACTGGTACTGCCTCCAGGGCATCGGGCGGTACCGTCGGCTCAAACCCCGTGTCCGGGCCCTGGTGGCTCAGTGCCCGAGGACTGATCTTGGTGCCGAGGCGGGGACACCGAGTGGACTTGGGATGCCCCTGCTACAGAACGGGGTCTCGCAGGTACGGGCGCTTGGGGCCACAGTGCCCATTGGCACCACTGTCCTTGCAATGGCGCTCCTTGCCACTGACCTGTAGGGGGTCCTAGCAGATCTACTGGCTCTTGAGGGGCAATGCGGCCCGGGGAGGGACAGCTGGGATCCGAGGCCGAGGTCATCGATGAATGCATGGTGTCGTACGAGTGGCTGGACCGGTCCCGGCCATGTCGGCGCCGACCTCGGGATTTGGACCTTGACGACGACGACGACACGTATATGTCGGAGGTACTGTCTCTGGAATCCCTCCGGCGATCGTGGCTACGACGCCTCGGTGCCGGTGCCATTCGGGATGCGCTCCGAGTATGGCGTCTGTCTCGGTGAACACTCGAATATGAGTGGCAGTGCTGACGGCGTCGAGAGATACTCCCATCACTCCGACTGGAAGAGGAGCGTCGATGCCTTCTATCACGGTGCCTGTGGCCCCTCCGGGCAGTGGAAGCCTCCAGAGAGTCACTCCCAGGTGACCCAGCCAACAGAGTAGAGGTCTGTCGCGGGCTACGGGAAGGCCCCTCGGAACGGGCAGGCATCTCCGCCTCGGTTTCCCTCGGGACCGGAGGCCTGACTTGGGCAGCGCGCCCGGCACCGGAAGGACGAGGATGTCACATGCTGCCTGTGCTGCCTCTGGCGTCGAGGGTATCCTTACCAGAGGAGAGGCACGCGCGGACGGGACCGGACTACTCTGCTCCGCACGAGTCAGAGGTCTAGGTCCCTCACCCCTATCCTTGTCTTGGCGCCGCTGGGTCTTCCCTTGCTTCTTAGTGGGGGAGCAGTGCCGACTGGTCGATGGGCCCTCGCTCCGCACCAAGGACGCGATGCCCGGCGCCGGGTCAGGTCGGCGTGCCGGTGCCGGGGCCAATGCCGACTCCATGAGTAGAGCCCGGAGACGGATATCTCGTTCACACTTCGTCCAAGGCCTGAACGATTTGCAGATTTTGCAACGCTCACTTACGTGAGTCTCGCCCAGACAGTGAAGACACAGAGTGTGGCTTGCTTCTGGGCATGGAATTGCAACAGGAGTCGCGCGACTTGAAGCCTGGGGCACAGGGCATGCCCCGAGCCAGGCCGCTAACTAGAGAAACTAACTACGGTCGAAGAATCGTACCACTAAGGCTAGAGGGCTACAGCTAGGCTGGAGCACAAAGTTCCGACTACCTTCACTGGCGGCAAGAAGGAACTGAGGGTGTGGGGAGCGCGCAGCGCCCCTTATAGCGCGATATAGAGGCGCCACTCCAGGGGTCGCATCAGGGCTCCCCCCCTATGGGTACTGCTAAGGGAAAAACTTCCGGCACCGGTGCACGTGGCGAGCACGCACACCTACTGTGGAATACACATGAGCAATCACTCGAAGAAGAATTCTCCCTTTCATAAGCACAGGTGTGAACGCAGATGGGAGCACGGGGCTCTACATTTTTGATATTTACCAATCTACCAATTTTCAGAATCTGAAATAGTCTAATATTTTACTCATTTCTTATAGTTCATCCAGTAACTAAGTTTCTGCCTGCGAGGTTTGGTTTTGGATGAGGGAGGGAATAACTAGATCTAGCAGGCATCCAGTTTGGTTAAAAACAACATGTCATAACTTTGAAAATGATGAATATTAACTCATGTTTGTAAAACACTGAAGACAAAAGTGCCGCAGCACATAGCGCTGCATAAATATTATATGTAAGGAGATTAGATTTGTGCTTTGATATACAGTATCAACAAAATGTGGCTCAAGTTTTTTCTACAAATTCTCATTGGTAACAATGAAGTTAAGCATCTCATGCATAGCACAGTAACTCAGCATTTACTTAAATTATATTAAATTAAACATGGGGAAAAGGTAGTCAGCACCTCTCAATATCACACCCTTAGTAAATTAAACTGAGAACATGAGAAAATGCAGTGCAATGTACATTGTGCAGATATGCTGCACCCATGAACTACATCTCCAAAGTTACTGACGGATGAATCTGATTATGTGTTCATGTTATCTGGAGTTTAGAACAGTGGCCTGGGAATCAGTGCTAATATGTACTATTTCTGACTCTGCCACTGATTGGCAGTATGACTCTTGTCAAGTCATACCCTCTCTCAATTTAACAACAGTGGATCCAAAATTAAATGATAGGAATTTATTATGTTGGGAAGCCATTAAACCTTCTAACAGATAATTTAATTTTTAAAACAAAAGGAAAGAATTTCATAATATGGATATCCCCAGATACCACAGCAATGGATGCAACATAAATATCTAGAAAGGGAGAGATAAAGGAAAGCACTTTCCGAACAGGACATAGGAGATTTAGCAACTCACTCCCAGGAAACTCTCATAGAATTTGCATGTCTAAATTCTCATGTCCTGCTTGAAAATAGATGGATCAAAATTTGTGTGGTGATTGAGATATTAAAGATTATTGCACATTTTCTTGCACATTTATGTGTTCAGAGAAAATCATTCCATGTATCATGCTTGCAAATCTTCTAAGTTTCCTGCACATGTGTGTTGTTAAACATCTGTCAACTTGACAACCATTTTGTACAAATGAGAAATGACTGCTGTTGATGATTGAGCTTTATCACACATATGGCAGGATACTTCTGTAAGGCATTCTTTGCCCTGATATATTGCATAAGCTAGTAGATTCCCTCTGCCCAAATTTACCAGTCACATCTGTATCTTGAAAGTTTCTCACTAAAAGAGGAACCAACGCCAAGCAAGACAAAGAATTTGCTGATACACACATGTCACTCCAAGAATTCTCCTGACAAAGTTCCCACACCCAATTTAATTACTTCCCTACTGTAAAAACACTTTCCATCTGCATTTATTGTAATAGTTTCAAATCCAAAACCAACACACTATAAAGCTAGCTAAATAAATGAATGATATTGGCCTTAAGTCCCAAGCCAGCAGCCATTCGGTAAGGCAATGTGTCTCCAGCATTCATTTTTATGCTGATGTTTCATTTTATGTGCAATGTTTTCACTTAAGACTTATTTGAGAAGAATTACCTTACTCCAGGCTTTAAAACTTTGTGGGCTATAGCAGTGCCCTCTAGTGCCACTCTTGTCAAAGGTCTGTCAGTGATTCCATTCTAAGACCACAGTTGCATCGTATATATCAAATTCTGGCATAAAAACTTGCTTCTAGCTATATACACAGCATTACAAACTCTCAGGCCAGGAGCATTTCCTTTTATTTAAACTAGATCTGGTTTAAAATACATTTCCTTAAATAAGGGGAGGGGGGGGATACAAAATATATACTTTTTGTTCAAAATTTTCCTTTTTTCAGTAAATGAAATCTTACCAGATTTACAGTTTGATAGTTCACAGTGTGGGTCACTTTTGCAGTTGGGAGAAAAAAATATTTTATAGATTTATTTCATTTAGTATAACAATCATCGTAACGACCATTCAACAGATGGAGTTCACAATGGAGTAAGTATTATGAAAGCATACTGGGTCATGAAGTGCCCTTAGACTTGTTACAATACAAGGCCCTGATCCAGCAAAGCACTTGAGCATGTATGTAACTTTTCACATGTTTAGAGTCCCACAGGGGACAACTCACATGCTTAAAGTTACACTCATGCTGAAGCGCTTTGCTGAATCAGGACCCTAATGCCACTGAAAGTACTTGTAAAGAACTGTGAGGTTTTTAAAACTGAAACTTAATTTTCATTCAAAAATACCAGGCCAGGGTGTGAAGGGGAGGACAACATTTATATTAGATTATTATTAAATAAGGATCAAAGGTTCAAACAAGCTCCCATTGAAGTCCATAGCAAAATTCCCATGGACTTCAAGGGAAGTAAGATCAGGCCTCATAGTCTGTGCTGAATTATGAGTACAACTCCTACTGAACCCAATGAAAGCTGTGCATGTGCAACTGAATAATGTGAAAAGCAAATCAAAGAAATTCTGACATACTATACAGGACTATTCACAACTATTCTATTGTCCATAAGTATTATTGTGTCCCAACCAGTCAGAGGTCTTGCATACATTAAAGCTGCAATACCCAGACATAAGCATAGTAAAGTTTCAGTCATTTTTAATTTCTTAGCTTTCTTAGTTTCTTTAGATTTATTCTGTGTTTTTCTTTTTGTGATTAAACCCTCTTTTTCCCTGTGAAATTGAAATATAGCTCTTGTAAACAGAAATAAGACACGACAGCCTATAAAATGTTTCACTCCACAAATCTTAGGCAAAACAATGCCCTGTGTCTTAAGAATTTAATAACCACCAATAATGTACATGCTGGATGGCACATTTGCAGTAATTATTGCATCACTTGTCCAAAATATAGACAGGGATAGTGACCCCATTTAAGTGACATTGATTTCCTTTTCTACTTACATATAAAATTAGGAAACAATGCATTTTAATACATACTTTGAGGAGTGTATGGGATTTTCCCAACATATGAACATTAGCACATTTTGCACAAGTAAACGTTTAAAAAAAAAATCATGGTAAAAGAATTTTTACCCAAATAAAAACTGATCTGCTGGCACTGAAAGTAAACGGCAATACTAAATGAATGGCAACAATCATAGGTGCAGAAAGGGATGAGAAAAGAAAAAAATAATTGATCTAGAGACTTTACTACAATATTTATTGTTTTAAATGTGATTCTCTTCTAAATTGAAGGTGATAAATCACTATTAATACACTATCAAAACTCTCTCCACCCCCTGTCCATTCCCAATCTCAATTCTTATCAGTAACTGCAAAAAACAATACCACCTCTGGGATGAAATACATTTCAAAGTAATCTAGCCAGACTCATTAACTCTTTGCAATACTAATCTCTCATGCCTTTTGCTATATAGCTTCAGTATTGCTTCATATCACCATGTTCTTCTCATTAAGTATTTACTTTCGTTACTGTACCTGGAATTCTGAGCCTCTGAAACATCTGATTCTGTGCACGTTTTCTTTACCTGCAAAAGCAAAATGATTGCCAGTTACTCTCATATGAAAACACAACTTCCTCACTAACAGTTCACGCACTTATATCACTTAAAGTGGATACAGTTCTGCTCACCATGATATCTATAAAATACTTCCCGCATTTTACAGCAGCAGTATGCAGTACTAAACAGTGTGTTTCATTATTATCCCATGAACAGCTGCCAACTGCACTTCCCTAGACTCCATTAGTATGTAAAATGTTCAACTAAAATAGCTTGGGAGTAGTCTAACTAGGAACAAAGAAACCAAAGAACCAGGTTCCCCACTTAGAAACTAGAAAGCCATACTGTTCTCAGTTCAGTAAAGAAATGTTTTCCCAATTGATATTGCTTCTGTTTCCTGCTAAAGCTCACAATAATAAACACCAGATTCTGGGGCAAAGTGCAGTGTTAGCTAAATAATTCATACATTAATTTTCATTTTCTGAATCCGGTAACTATATGTTTAATGTATTTTCATAAAGTGCCAATGAAGTTTACATATCATGTACACATTTTTCATACATATCCGCAATATATAATTATATATACTCTAGTTCAACCTTCAGATCCATCTTTGTGATATACTGCTGTTAGCCAGCGAAAGGAGAAAAAAACCCACCTCCAACTAAAAATATAAACTACTCTTTTCCAGGCCCTTTATGGTGTTGGGGTCCTCTGGAGTGGTGCAATTTGCACCTTTTGGTAATTTAAATTTCAGGCACTTTCAGTAAGACAAACATTTTGTTGAACGTTCAAGCTAATGACTTGGTTGCGATATCAAAATTCCTTCCATTAAGACCAGCTAAATTCATTTACAGCCACTCAGGCTTACTTAGTATCACTTCTACTTACTGCATACTCCCCTTGTTAACAATAAATATTCAAATTCTGAGCATTTACAATTACAGTACCTTGATCAAAGGGTTCTTCTATTGTCAAATCCTCCTTTTGTTATACTGTCTTAAAAAGAATGCCTGTGACAGTTAGGGTGGAATTTTCAAAACAATTCAACACTGCCAAACTTTTCCCGTCAAAGTCAACAGCAAAACTTCAACAGAATTCAGTGGGAGTAGAGGTAGGCCAATATTGAGCACTTTTAAAAATGCCACCTTTCAAGACTTTGAATGGATACCTAGCAACACTACTCAAAGATGGGCAAGTACAAGAATGACTCTAGAGAGCCATTTTTACTCTTGTGTAATTTCTGGATCTTAAAGAATAATCATGCTACCTACAATGTAAATTGTATAGAGTACTGTTCAGTAGCAATAATGGAAATTTTCTTTTGGTGCTAATTTTAACAGCACATTTACTGTAATAGATGCCAGCTACAAATAATCATAAAAACAAAATAAAACCAAATTAAAAAAAATCTGATTCAATATGTGTTTTGTTTTATTTTTGCCATAAATCTCACTCCAGCAAATATGAATATCTGCTTAGTCATCTTGCTTAATTCTCAATGTGGGATTTTTTTCAAACTGCAAAAAGAAGAGGCTTTGTAATAAGGTAATGCAATGAAAATCTGCAATAAGAGTAGTTGTGCAGCTTAAAAAGTGAAGAAAGTTCTTGCATAGCAAAATGAGATGGTTAGGGCTTTGGAAACATTCAGATAACGATACCACTGCAAAGGCCTGTTTCTTTATTAAAGAAACATTAGATAAGGAATGTAAGCAAGGACTGGGAGGGGCTGAGGGGGTTCAGAGTGTGGGAGGGGGCTCTGGGCTGGGGAAGGGGGTTGGGGTGTGGGAGAGGGTGAGGGTTCTGGCTAGGAGTGCGGGCTCCAGGGTGGGGCCATAAATGAGGGGTACGGAGTGTGGGAGGGGGATGAGGGGTGTGGGCTCTGGGCGGTGCTTACCTCAGCCAGCTCCCAGAAGCAGCCAGCATGTCCCCTCTCCGGCTCCTAGGCACAGGGATGGCCACGGGGCTCTGCACGCTGCCCTCGCCCACAGGCTCCGCCCCCACAGCTCCCATTCATGGCCAATGGGAGCTGCGGAGCCGGCACTCGGGGCAGGGGCAGTGTGTGGATCCCCATGGCACCCCTGCACTTAGGAGCTGGAGGGAAATGCTGGCTGCCTTAGCCCCGCTGCACCGCTAACCAGACTCTTGGCAGTCCAGTCAGTGGTACTGTTTTCAATTCCAGTTGAAAACTGGACGCCTAGCTATCCTAGATAGCAGTAGAAGTCCACAATGTACATGTACAAATACATTACATGAAATATCCAAATTACAGGAGATTTTTTCAGAGACAAATTCAAAATAGTTAAAAAACTGAAATGTCACTAATCTTTTTTCTTGACAGGAAGACTTTTCTTTCATAAACAGAGTATCTCACTAAACAGGTATAAAATTTTCTTGGTAGGAAAAGGATCCCTCCACTTTGCATATAAAATGAATGCATATTTCAAAATATTAATTTATTTAGTTTAGTAACTTATTGGTAAAAAAAATTCCCAATTAAACTACTCACACTGGCATTCCTAAACTTGTACTCAGTTGCAAGCCATCTGCTGAGATCTCCTTATCATTTGTATTAACTATCACTTATACAGTATTTTTCCATTCCTAAGTCTTTAAATGGTTATCATCAATGGATCAATAGAACTAGTAAACGCAATATCATGTCCTTTGGTGGGCAGAACTACTACTTGCACAGGAGTGAAAGGATAAATAACTTATGCTCTAAGAGTATCTGAATTCAGTGCTGTGGATATAGGCAATAAACACATATTACAGAGTAACTCAAAGCATTAAAATATTGTGATATTCCTTTGCAGTGTACATTAAAAACTATAACACACTAGTTTACCATAAAAAGAGTGACAGAAAAAGACATCACTGGTGTATAAAAAACAATCTTGTATTATATATGCCCTGTAAGGTGGCAGGTGCTCAACAAATGCAAAATGAGGAGTGACAGAAATTTTAAATGAAGTTTAAGTTTTTGAATTAGTATAGATGGTGGTATAGATGGTACATCCATGACTGATGTGTGAGGAAATGTGTACTCATACTGCACTGTACATTTGCCTTTACCTCTGGGATCTCATGTAATCTAGATTGTGCATCTAACTAAGGGCTCTCCTCCTGAGGAAAAAAAAATAAATAGAAAAGTTATTTCTTATGAAAGGTGTGTGTAAGGGATGCTCTTTCAAGTGGTTACAAGGAACGAACACAATTTCTTCTCTACAACTATCCCAACAGTAGAGTAAAATGCACTTTGCTGGCCATAAAAAATATTTTACATTTTGAGGTGAATAGAGTGATTATTGTAAAAACTGATTATCAAAGACTACAGATATTTGTTTCTTTGTTCTTTCTGGTTTTTCTTTGTTAATTAGCTTTTCTGTTGTTTTCATAATACCCAATATCTATTAAACTGCACATGAGTATTTATATGCATTAAGAAGATGACTTTTGTTTTGTTACTGTTTTTTCTATTAAAAGAAAAAATACATGTGCAGTTCTCACTATCTGAGTCAAATACAACTATAAAGTCAATATTTGGAATTATAAGACCCTGTTTTTAGCTGTTATACCTTTTCCAAACTTTAACTATTTGCGATAAATGTTTCCATGCTGTATGACAAAGTTCCTCCTCTATCTTGGTGGGTCCTGTGCTTATTGGTGGATTTTCTTGCCTCAGAGTTTCACCATGTGGGTTGGGGAACAGCTCAGAGACCTTCCCCTCTGGAAGAACCCACAGTCTAGGTCAATTGGGAGGTTTGGGGCCGCCCTCTACTCTGGGTTCCAGCCCAGGGCCCTGTGGACTGCAGCTGTCTATAGTGCCTCCTGCAACAGCTGCATGACAGCTACAACTCCCTGGGCTTCTTCCCCATGGCCTCCTCCAAACACCTTACTTATTCTCACCACAGGACCTTCCTCCTGGTGTCTGATAACGCTTGTGCTCCTCAGTCCTCCAGCAGCACACCCTCTCACTCTCAGCTCCTTGTACCTCTTGCTCCCAGCTCCTCACACTCCCCCCACAAACTGAAGTGAGCTCCTTTTTAAAACTCAGGTGCCCTGATTAGCCTGCCTTAATTGATTCTAGCAGCTGCTTCTTAATTGGCTCCAGGTGTCCTAATTAGCCTGCCTGCCTTAACTGGTTCTAGCAGGTTCCTGATTACTCTAGTGCAGCCCCTGCTCTGGTCACTCAGGGAACAGAAAACTACTCATCCAGTGACCAGTATATTTGCCCGCTACCAGACTCCTGTACCCCACTGGTCTGGGTCTGTCACAGCTGTGTGTCCGCTTCAGGCTGACTTTTTAGCAAGTCTGAATTAAAATGGTCCAGCTAGTTTTAAATATGAGATTTGGGAAAATATCGTTGCCTGCGGATGGTCAACATAAACAAACTGTCTTGCGGTCTGCCAGTGGATTACCCTGACGGGCGCGTGCAGCCCGTGGGCCACAGGTGCCCACTACTGCTATAGAGTCTCCATGCTTTGGAGCAGGTACATGAAATTTGGCAGGGGGCTTGCTCTGGTGCCAGTGATGGGCTGGGCCTTTTGCCATTCCTGTGAAAACCTGTGCAAAATTGCTCAAGTTATAAGCCTCTGAAAAAATTCTCTTTGCAGATGGTCAGCAGAGACTTATTAGAGTCTGGCAGTTAAATTCTCTGAAGATTCCACCTGCACTGATCATGTTCCACCCCAAAGTTGCAGGGGCTGAGCAGAACTTTCCCTATAATTCCTCCTCCTGGTGATGCCAAGCACAGGGACTGAAAGCAGGGAGACACACACTCTCTCTCCCAAATCTTCCCTTATATGAATTCAGGAGGCATGGAAGAAGAGGAGAAATCAGCTTGACTCAGATGGAGGGAGCTGAGGAATGGGGGGGGGGGGGGGGAAGGGGAAACAGGGAAAATAGGAACAGAGAGGAAGAGAGGGTTGCGGGCGCTAGAAGGCAGGAAAAAAAGGGGTATATAGGTGCAGACCGAGAGGGAGCCAGTAGTTGGGAGAATGGGGGAAGATAGGAGCAGAAGGGGAAGGAGCAGTAGTCAGGGGCTGGCAAATGGATAGGGGAATAGGGAGGGGGACAGGAGCTGGGTTTGGATGGGGTGTGGGTTTGGATAGGAGCAGAGGAGGAGGGGACAGGAGCTTGGTGGCTGGGAAGGAGCAGAAGGGTGGTGGTGGCAGGAAAAGGGGGGTAGGGTGGATTGACTTAAATCCCAGTATTTTCATCATCATTTAACACAGCAAGCAGGAAACCTTGATTTAAATAATCAATTTTAATCTCGTTTTGCATTTGTACTTCTTAGTTATTTTCATATAAAAAGATGATTCTCAGTGGCTAGTAACCATTAAAACATGTTGATTTACAACTAAATATAGTATTTACACTGAATTTGGTGCTTCTTTTTGCTAACCTGAGGATACACTATCTATACATATTTATTTGAGCAACTGTACAGCTTATCTTACATTTATTCAGATTCTTAATTTTTACATTTTTATTATGGTAGAAAATGGTGACTGATGCATTTATTTACTAGATGGCAATTAATTAATTTGTGATTTATATCAAGCTCTATTTGGATGGAAATTTAATTAAAAATGCACAAAATGGCATTCTATTATTTTTTAATAAATAAAACTACTTAAATGTGCTGGATGCATAAGGAAAAAAGTTTATCAAAACTAACTGATTTATTAAACAAAAGAAATATTATCTGTAGTTACTGAACTGAAGTGAGTTTTTCTAGTCACCATGTTCTTCAAGGTTTTAGACCTAGTAGAGCTCATCCTCTCACACCCAATTTTTATTCATAGACTGGAAGAGGAAAACAAGCTTTCCTGCTTTTTTGACTCCCAATTGGCTTCTTAAACTTTGAACGAACTAGTCTTTGAACCGAATTAACAGAATAAACTAAAATGAAGAACGTACTCTCTCTGTAACTAGAGAACAGGCTACTGCTCAGAACAGCGGGTTTAGCACTGTAATAAATTCTGGTTTCAGATTATTAGCAAGTGATTTCCACCAGGTCAGTGGTTTGACTTTCTTTAAAACTTGGGAGCAAATATATAAAACTTTTTTTTTTTTTTTTGCATTTAATGTAAATATTTTTAATAGATTATAAATGTAGGCCCTAACATAGGTTGTCAATTTCAAATTTAATTTTATATAAGTTTATTTTTTAAGATGAACTTTATAGTTAAATTTTAAAATATTTGATTTATTTGATTTTTTTCCTACACCTGATGGGGGTGGGAGTAGATAGGAGGAGAGGGGGATGGGAGTAGGCTGGGACACAACCACTAGCGAACACTCTTCTTCAAAACCTGGAACTGAACCCAGGAGTCCTGAGTCTCTATACTTCTCTGCTGCCTGCAGTATCTGAGACTGGCAAAGTATGTGTCTCATGCTCCCCCCAGTGGCTGGTCCCCACAAGTGGCTGGTCATGGGCTACTATTGCTATCAGTTATTTTGTTACATCAACTGGTAGTGGTGTTTGCTGTAGATCTAAATCACCTAATCCTGTTGATGCCTCAAGTTGGGGGTCAATACATGACAGAATATCTGTAGTCTCAAGGTTTTATTTTTTTTGGTGAGTTTTTCATTTCAATTAGGAAATTACATTAAAAAAAAAAACCTATCTTAAAACAACATTTAAGGTTGCAAAGTCAAACACTCAAAATGTTGGAAATACCAGAATTAAGATTGCCTGTATCCTACAGTCTTTAAATATATGATCACATACTATTTTTCCAGAGAATTGCTGTCTCATTCAGTGCACAGGATGAACCAAATTATGGGAAAGAATAAAGGTCGTATAATGAATTACTGGTAAGCTCATTTCTTGCAGAACTAGGAAGGTATGTAAAGAATGGAGCAGGGGACTGCAGGAACAGAAAGAATGGCCTTTGCAGATGAAAGCTGCCCAGGATAATTTCATTTTATCCTCGTCTCTGTCACAGTTTCTATGGGATACTGAGCAATTCACTTAAAGCAAAATGTTAACAGTTGGCCACTAATTGTTGTGTACCTCATTTTCTGAATGCTCAAAGTGAGGCGCCTGGAGCTAGATTTGCAGAAGCACGGAGTGCTCACAGCCACAACTGAAAGTCAATTGGGGGCTGTATTTCAAACATATGAAGTGGTATAACAATGCTAAGTACTCTGGAAAATGAGGGCTTAGGTGTTTCAAGTCGGATATCCAAAATGGGGCCTTAATTTTGGTAGGGGCCTCTATGCACTACCATACTATAAATCAATTACCGGTAATCAAAATATTAATTTCTTGATCTACAAAAAAAACACTAGAACTAATTTGAATGCATAATTCATAAGGCTAACAGCACACTGAAAATGTTTTGCAGTTTAGAATATGCTTTTCAAATTTAGATTAGGAACATAAATGTGTCATTAAGATATGAAGCAGGAGGAAAGTGATCCCATAGTTGGGACCTTTCTTCCAGATGATGTCATGGTATCCTCTCACACAGAAGTTACCCCTCCAGGGGAGGGGACCCATTATTAGGAAGAGACAGGTAATAGTAATGGGGGATTTAATTATTAGAAATATATAGTTGGGTTTGTGATGGCCAGAAGAGCTGCATGATGAACTGGCTGCTGGGTGTGAAGGTTTCAGACCTCTAGATAGATTTACGTGAAGTGCTGGTTGTCGTGGTATACATAGGAAAGAGGTCCTGGAGGCCAAGTTTAGGCTGTTAGGTAAGAGATTAAAGTGCAATACCTTCAAGGTAGCATTCTGTGAAGTGCTTCTAGTTCTACAATTAGGGCCAGTTAGAAAGGCAGAACTGCAGGGTTTCGACGTGTGAATGAGATGATAGTACTGGGAAGAAGGATTTAGGTCAGGGGTCGACAGGGATTTACATAAGCGGCAGCCAACAAGTCCCTGCGGCCCACACTGCTTCACACAGCTCCCATTGGCTGGAAATGGTGAATCGTCGCCACTGGGAGCTGTGGACAGTCAACGTAAACAAAATGTCTTGTGACCCGCCAGTGGATTACCCTGATGGGCTGCGTGCCGAAGGTTACAAACCCCTGATTCAAGTGCCTAACTGGGGAATCTTTTGGGAAAGGAGGGACATATACAGAAAGAATGGGCTCCACATAAACCAAAATGGAACCAGATTGCTGGCATGTAAAATTAAAAAAGGTCGTTAGAGGAGGTTTTTAAACAAAGGGTTGGGGAAAGACAACAGGTGTGAAGAAACACACGTTTCAGAAGGAGACATCCCTTAAAGGAGGATTTATTAAAGGGGATACTCTAGATTCTAGTAAAGAAGAGAGGACAGAAGTTGATAAAGTACAGGTAGGAACTGAACAGAAACAGTCAAACAAAAAAAAAAGAGTCCTATTCTGCAGACAATTAAATTTTGCAAATGTTATAATTGTATACAAATGCTAGAAGTATAAATACTCAGATGGGTGAACTTGAGTTCCTGGTATCAAATGAGGATATTGCTACAATTAACTTGGGTGAAAGATGGCACTCAATATGATATGGCAATACCAGGGTACAAAAAATATAGGAACAACAAAGTAGGTCGCACTGGTGGGGGAGTGGCACTATATGTGAAGGAAAGCATAGAGTCAAATACTGTATAGTGGAAATATTAAATGAATCTGTACCATAAAATCTCTATGGATAGAAATTCCATGCTTGAATAATAAGAGTATAGCAATAGGAATATACTACTGACCATCTGACCAGAATGGTGACAGTGACTGTGAAATCCTCAGGGAGATTAGAGAAGCTACATAAACAGAAAACCCAATAATAATGGGGGATTTCAATTATCCCCATATTGTCACCTCAGAATGGGATGCAGAGATAAAACTTCTAGTCACCATTAATACCTCATGGAGCAGCTAGTCCTGTAGAGCCCACAAGGGGAGAGGCGATTCTTGATTTAGTCCTCTGTTGAGCACAGGATCTGGCCCAAGAGGTGAACATAGCAAAACCTCTCAGTAATAGTGACCACAATAAAATTAAATTTATCCTCCTTGGGGGAAGGGGAGGGAGAATACCAAAGAAACCCACAAAAATGGTTAACTACCTTTCGTAACTGTTGTTTTTTTGAGATGTGTTGTTCATGTCCATTCCATTCTAGGTGTGTGCATGCTCACGTGCACAGTTGTTAGAGACTTTTGCCTTAGCGGTATCTGTAGGGTCAGCGGCAGCGCTCCCTTCAGTGTCGTGCTCATGCGTCAGTATATCAGGTACTGCTGGCCCCACGCCCTCTCAGTTCCTTCTTGCTGGCAACTCCAAAAGAGGGGCAGGAGAGCGCGTAATGAAATGGACATGAGCAACACATCTCGAAGAACAGTTATGAAAGATAGGTAACCGTTTTTTCTTCTTCAAGTGCTTGCTCATGTCAATTCCATTCTACATGACTCACAAGCAGAATCCCTGGAGGTGGGCTCGGAGTACACAGGTGAATGGCTTCCAACCCCGCTCTACTGAAGCCAGCATCATCTCAGGCTTGCTGGGTAAGCGCATAGTGAGACATGAACATATGCATCGACAACCAGGTAGTGGCCCTGAAGATGTCAGAAATTGGCACATGGGCCAGGAAGGCCACCGCCGAGGCTTGAGTTCTATCAGGTGGGCGGTTACAACTGCCAGTGAAGGCACCTTGCCTGATCATAGCAGAAACGGATGCAGACTGTGATACAGGAAGAAATTCTCTGGGCGGACACTGGATGACCTTTTATCCTATCTGACACCTTGACGAACAACTGAGTCAACTATGGAATGGCTTCGTATGAGGAGAGATTAATAAAACTGGGACGTTTCAGCTTGGAAAAGAGACGACTAAGGGGGGGGGATATGATAGAGGTCTATAAAATCATGACTGGTATGGAGAAAGTAAATAAGGAAGTGTTATTTACCCCTTCACAGAACACAAGAACTAGTGGTCACCAAATGAAATTAATACAGAGCAGGTTCAAAACAAACAAAAGGAAGTATTTTTTTCACACAACGCACCGTCAATCCGTGTAACTCTTTGCCAATTCCAGAGGATGTTGTGGAGGCCAAGATTATAACAGGGTTCAAAAAAGAACTAGATAAGTTCAATAGAGGATAGGTCCAGGAACAGCTAATAGTCAGAATGGGCAGGGATTGTGTCTCTAGCCTCTGTTTGCCAGAAGCTGGGAATGGGTGACATGGGATGGATCACTTGATGATTGTCTGTTCTGTTCATTGCCTCTGTGGCACCTGGCATTGGCCACTGTCAGAAGACAGAATACTGGGCTAGATGGACCTTTGGTCTGACCCAGTATGGCTGCTCTTATGTTCTTGCAAAACGGTTTGGTCCTCTCAGTGTAGAAGGCTAGTACCCTCCTGACATCCAGAGAGTGCAGCCTATGCTCCTCCTCTGACTTATGCGGCTTTGGGCAGAAGACTGGCAGAAATATGTCCTGGCTCCTGTGAAACTGCAAAACCACTTTGGGCAGGAAAGCCAGATGTGGTCGCAATTGGACCTTGTCCTTGAAGAACACCGTATAGGGCGGCTCCGATGTAAGCACCCTTATCTTGGAGAGCCTTCGGGCAGAAGTTATTGCTACCAGGAACACCACCTTCCAGGAGAGCAGAAGAAGGGAACAGGATTCCAAGGGCTTGAATGGGGCCCTCATGAGTCGCACAAGCACCAGATTCAGGTCCCACAGGGGGCCAGGATCCTGTACTTGAGAGCAGAGCCAGTCCAGGCCTTTCAAGAATTGGCCCATCATGCTATGTGCGAAGACCAACCTGCCCTGGAATGGAGGGTGAAAGGCCGATATAGCGGCCCAGTGGACCTTAATTGAGGAAAGGGACAAACCTTGGAGGTTGAGATGCATAAGGTAATCCAGGATCAGCTGTAGCTTATCTTCGTGGGCAGAGTCCTAGCACATAAAACATTTCCAGTGGCCACATCAGTTGCTCTCATGGAGGGCTTCCTACTTCCCAGTAGGCCCTGTTGAACCTGGGCCGAACATTCCTATTCCTCAGCACGGAGCAACCAAGCTGGGAGGTGCAGCACCACCAAATTCGGGTGCAGCAACCGGCCATGGTTCTGCGAAAGGAGATCTGGCCAGAGGGCAGTGGCATTGGGGTTGCCACTGACAGATCCATGAGCGTGCTGAATCAGTGCTGGTGCGGCCAAGCTGGGGCTATCAGGATGACCATGACGTTGTCCTGCCTAATCTTCATGAGAACTCTGAAAAGCAACGGTACTGGCAGGAAAGCGTACACCAGAGCCCTCTACCAAGGAAGCAGAAAGGCATCCAACAGGGAGCCCCTGTCAACCCCCGAAATGAGCAGAACCGGTGGCACTTCCTGTTCTGGTGAGTTGTGAGCAAGCCAACCTGGGGAAACCCCCACCTTCGGAAGACCTGGTTGACCACATCAAGTGGCGAGACCACTCGTGGCGAGACGAGAAGGGTCTGCTGAGGTGATCCAACAGTACGTTCCTGGTTCTGGGGAAGTAGGCTGCCACGGAGATGAATGGCATGCTGCATGCAGAAGTCCAATAGACTGAGCACTTCCTGGCAAAGGGCTGATGACCTGGCTCTGCCCTGCTTGTTGATATAAAACATCATGGTGGTGTCCTTCAGGACTTAAATCACTTTGCCTTGCAACTGGGGCCAAAAAGCCTGGCAGGCCAGGCAGACCGCCCTGAACTCCCTGACATTTATGTGGAGGGAGCGGTCAATCCCCGACCAGCGGCCCTGTGTACCGAGCTCGCCCAGGTGGGCTCCCCAGCTAGGTCTGAGGTTTCGGACACGAGAATCAGTGACGGGGACAGGGCCGCAAAGGGGACTCCCTGCACCAGCAATACAAGGTCTGGACACCATGCAAGTGACACCCGGATGTGGTCTGGCACCTTGATTATCAGGTCCAGGTCGTGCCTGTTGGGGATGCAGACCGACACCAACCATGCCTGCAACAGCTAGAGGTGGAGCTGGGCATGATGGACCACATAAGTACAAGCAGCCATGTGGTCTAGCAGCCTTAGACAAGTGCAGGCAGTGGTGAGTGGATGACCCTTCACGAGTGAGATTACATCCAACATGGCTTGGAAATAGGACTTTGAAAGGAATGCCCTGGCCCGTGTGGTATCGAGAACTGCCCCGATAAACTCTATCCATTGCACTGGTACGAGGGTTGACTTATGCTCGCTCACTAACAGGCCCAGGTCACGGCATGTGGACCACACCAGATCGAGGCTCTCAGCACGTGGTCCTGCGATCTGCCCTTGATGAGCCAATCATCGAGATAAGATAGACTTGGACCCCCCGATGTCTCAAGTAAGTGGCTACTGGGGCCATGCATTTTGTAGAGACCCACGGGGCCAAGGAGAGGCCAAAGAAAAGCACGGTGAACTGGAAATGGCGCTGGCCCACCATAAAGCGGAGGAACAGTCTGTGTCCTTGGAAGATAGAGATATGAAAATAAGCATCTTTCAAGTCAAGAGCGGCATTCCAGTCTCCCGAATCCAGGGAGGGAATTATGGAGGCCAGGGATACCATGCGAAACTTCAACTTTTTGAGGTACTTGTTGAGTTGTAACAGGTCCAGAATGGAACGTAGGCCCCATTTTGCCTTTGGAATCAGGAAATAGCCGGTGCCAACTGGGGCTTCTCTGGTGCAGCGACCGAGGACTGGTGAGACCAGCATAACGGGTATGCTCCAGGCATTCCAATAAGGGCATTGTGCTGGCCACTGGCCCTGCTGCCAGGTCAGTATTGCCATGGCAGCTGCACCCTCCAGAGTCCAGTCATGACAGTGCTGTCTCGGCGAGGAGCTGAACTCCCTCTCAGTGCCAGAGAAGTCTCCTTCCTTGGGTGACCAGGAGTAACTCCTCACTTAACATTGTAGTTATGTTCCTGAAAAATGCGACTTTAAGTGAAACGATGTTAAGCGAATCCAATTTCCCCATAAGAATTAATATAAACAGGGGGAGTTAGGTTCCAGGGAATTTTTTTTTTGCCAGACAAAAGGCATTATATACATTTAAAACAATTTTAAACAAGCAATTTAATACTACAATCATCATTGCTGAGTATGAAGCTTGGTTGAGGTGGTGAAGTCAGAGTGGAAGAGGGTGGATTTTCCAGCTGCTCCTCTTTCTGAACTTCCTGAACTCAAAAAAACACATTTAGAGATTGTTGTTTTACTTCCCCCTTTTTTTTTCCTGGTAAATTTCTTTATAGCAAGTCATTAGATGACCAACTTCCCTAATCACTTTGGAGCTGCGTTCGTTGTCAGGATCGTCATCACTCAGGATTTGCAAGCCAGCTTCAATCATTTGGAAAGCTTCAGAAAGACGTTTGGCAGTCAAATTTCGATGGGTTGGTTCTTCTACTTCTTAGCCCTCTTCTTCCATTGCTCTCGTCACCTCTAGTTGCATCAGGTCTTCATTGGTTAGCTCTTCTCCGTGTGATTGCAGAAGTTGTGTAATGTCGGCTTCTTCCATCTTATCAAAACCTGCTTTCTTGGCCAAGCTGAGGATATCTTTCTTCATAGTGGGGACAACATCTTTAAATCCTTTTAAGTCATTGACACATTCAGGCCACAACTTCCCCCGCACACCATTCATACATGCCTGAGTAACTTCAGCCCAGGACTCACTGATGTTATTGATGCACTTCAGGATGTTGTAATCACACCAAAATTGCTGAATCTTAGGTTTGCCTTCCCCATCAGTGCGTCTGATGAGCTGGTCGAAAGTACGGCGTAAATAATATGCCTTAAATGCAGCGATGGGTCCATGGGTTGGATGAGTGATGTGGTGTTAGGTGGCAGAAAGACAACTTTGACGTTTTCGCACAGGTCATCCAGGTTGATTGGATGAGCCGGTACATTATCAATAAGCAATAAAATCTTGAAATCAAGATTTTCCTTGGCACAGTATTCCTTCCATGCAGGGATGGCATAGAGAGTCAGCCATTCTGAAAAAATAACCCCAGTTATCCAGGCCTTCTTATTGGATCTCCAAATGACTGGAAGGTGTTCCTTTGAAAATCCCTTGAGAGCGCGTGGTGTTTCAGATTGGTACACAGTCAGTGGTTTCATCTTCCTGTCTCCGGCAGCATTACCACCCAAAAGCAAGGTTAGACTGTCTTTAGCTGCTTTAAATCCGGGTGCTGTCTTCTCCTCTCGGGAAATGTAAGTCCACTCAGGCATCCTTTTCCAGTACAGTCCCGTTTCATCGACATTGATGACTTGTTTAGGGGAATAGCCACCTTCCCCAATTATTTTCTTGCGATAGTTGGGGAATATTTTTAAGTTGCAGCAGGATGAGCACTTTCTTGCAGGTTCTGACTTTCACAGGAGCCCTGCTGGAGGACCAAAGGCGTCTCTTCCAGGGTGCCCTGGAAAAATGGCCCTGCTGTATCTCCCCTAGTAACCATGCACTCAGCACCCGGGCAGCATTGCAGCCAATGTAGTAAGAGGAGGAAAATAACATTTGCTGCAGGGCTGCGCCCCTCCCTGCTGTGTGCATGCAGGGGCAGAGAGATGCAGCTGGCATTAAAGTGAATGGCAAAGCTCCTGTGCATTTCACAGACTTTCATGGGAGCAGGGTCAGGTTCTGTGCATCTCTACCCCGCTTCTCCCCCTTGTTACAGTGAAGCAGGTGCTGGAACGCTATTCCTGTAACTTGCTTTGGGCGGGCTGCCGCCCCCTGTGTTCTTACCTGCCTCCAGCAAAGGGAGAGGAGCAGATAAAACATTATTTATTCTGTAGCAAAACGACAAGGCAGGGCCTCTGCTGTGCCTCGCAAGCACTTGGTGTAGAGCCCTATTCCCGAGCAGGGCCGTTGGGCCATAAAGCAACAGTGAATCACTGGGGGGGGGGCGGGTCATGTGTATGTGCTGTGTGTTTACTGCCTTACCCTACACAGGCGCAGCCCACTGGCACTGGAGATGAGGCAGGCAAGGAGGCTGAAGGTGCTGTAGGCTAGGAGAAGCACGTCGCGCAGCAGCGGCAGCTTCCCCTACTCTGCAAGCACCACAGGCGGGGGGGGGGGCCTCAACCCTCAGCCCGCCCACTCCCCCCCTTCCCCAAGCCCCCATCCTTGACCTGCCTCTTCCTCCCCCCACCTCCTCCCCCTTTATTTTGGACCCTGCGTCCTCGCTCCTCCCCCCTCCCTCCCCTCCTTTCTAAACGCCGCAAGCCAGCTGATTGCTCCGGGCAGGAGGGAGGGGGAGGACTTGGTGCGCAGGTTCCCCCATCCTCCCCCTCCCCGCCCGGGGCAATTAGCTGGCTTGTGGCGTTGGAGGCAGGAGGGAGGGGGAGGAGCGAGGACTCTGAGCGCAGGCTCCCCCTCCCTCCCCTGCCTCGAATGCTGCAAGCCAGCTGATTGCTCCGGGCAGGAGGGGGAAGGCGCTGATCCCCAGGGTCTGCCAGTGGGCGGAAGGCACTGTGGGGACGGGGGGGCGTAGGGAGGCTGCCAGCTGTGGAGAAAGCAGGCAGCCAAACAACTTAAGAGTGGAGCATTGCACAACTTTAAATGAGCATGTTCCCTAATTGCTCAGCAACGTAACAATGAAACAACGTTAACCGGGATGACTAAGTGAGGAGTTACTGTAGGGGGAACAGTGCCGAGTTGGGGAGTGTCCCCAAAGTTTTGGTGACGGTGACAGTCTGTGCGAAGTCGACCGTTGCCAGCTGTAAGACGACCGCTGCCTCATTCTAGGTGAGGCCAGGTGAGAGGGCAGAGACCGGGAACACAGTGCCAACGACCTGTAGCAGTGAACCGGTGATCTGGGCTGACGTGGACACTGAGGGCGCAGCGACACAGGGCTCTGCCTTGGCTCTGGAGACCAACAGCGCTCACTCTCCTTCTGGGAGGCTTTGACATCTGACTTGTCCTTGTAGGGAGCCTTAGCCGGGTCCATCGCCACATGTGGTGCCAGCTGTGGCAGAAGAGTCCGTTGCTCTCTGGGCGCCGGGAACTGAGAGGGTGTTGACTGTGCTGTCAGCCTGGGTCCCCTACCGCTCCCCGGAGTCGGTGGCAGATCCCTTACGGGGCGAGCCTCCTTGCGGCTCCGACGTAGGCAGGTGGCCCAAGCAGAGTCCTTTTCTCAGTGCCCCTTGATCTGGCTTGCTCGGTGTTGGGTCCCTCTTCTTAGACTTCTTAGTTACTGGTGAAGGGGACCAGTGCCGGGATGAGCCCGGAGCAGGGACAAGCCCAGTGCCGTGGGTGTGCTGCGCACTGAGGCCGAAGTGCTGGGAGTTGCACCTGGCCAGGCCGGCTCCAACCTCCATGAGGAGGGCCCTCAAGTGAATGTCCTGGGATGAAAGTTCTTACAAATGCAACACTTCTCTTTAATGTGCGATTTCCCCAGGCACTTCAAACAGCTACCATGCGGGTCACTAATAGGCATAGGCCTGTTGCAGTCAGAGCAAGGCTTTAAACCTGGAGACCGGGGCATGCCCTACCCAGGGAAAGTCCCCGCTGGGACCCTAACTGATTAGAGTCCCACATTTGAGCCATTCTTTTTAGGTGACAAATTTGAGGAACTGTCCCAGATTGAAGCATCAATAGAGGAGGTTTTGGAACAAATTGATAAATTAAACAGTAATAAGTCACCAGGACCAGATGGTATTCACCCAAGAGTCCTGAGGAAATCAAATATGAAACTGCAGAACTACTAACTATGGTATGTAACCTATCACTAAAATCACCCTTTATACCAGATAACTGGAGGACAGCTAATGTAACACTGATTTTTTTACGTCTCAGAGGTGATCCTTGCAATTACAGGGCAGTAAGCCTAACTTCAGTGCCAGGCAAATTGGTTGAAACTATAGTAAACAACAGAATTATCAGACACATAGGTGAACACAACATGTTGGGGAAGAGTCAACATGGCTTCTGTAAAGGGAAATCATGCCGTGGTAATTTATTAGAATTCTTCAAGGGGATCAATAAACATGTGGTCAAGGATGATCCAGTGGATACAGTGTACTTGTACTTTCAGAAAGCCTTTGACGAGGTCCCACACCAAACGCTCTTTGTTGGGATGGGATAAGAGGGAAGGTTCTCTCATGGATCAGTAACTGGTTAAAGGACAGAAAACAAGGGGTAGAAATAAATGGTCAATTGTCGCAATGGAAAAAGATAAATAATGGAGTCCCCCAAGAGTCTGAATTGGGAAGTCTGCTGTTCAACATACTCATAAAATGATCTGGAAAGGGGGGTAAACAGTGAGGTGGCAAAGTTTGCAGATGATACAGAATTACTCAAGATAATTAAGTCCAAAGTGGACTGCAAAGAGTTACAAAGGGATCTCACAAAATTGGGTGACCGGGCAACAAAATGGAAGATGAAATTCAGTGTTGATAAATGCAAAGTAATGCAATTTGGAAAACGTAATCCCAACGCTACATAAAAATATTATGGGTGTTAAGATAGCTGTTACCACTCAACAAAGAGATCTTGGACAGTCCTCTAAAATATCTGCTCAATGTGCAGCAGCACTCAAAAAATCTAACAATGTTAGGAACCATTAGGGAAGGGATAGACAATAAGACAGAAAATATCACAATGCCACTACATACATCCATAAATCTGTGGGCATACCATGAATACTGTGTGCAGTTCTGGTCGCCCCATCTCAAAAAAGGTATATTGGAATTGGAAAAGGTACAGGTAGGGGCAAGTAATATGATTAGGGATCTAGAACAGCTTCCATATGAGGAGAGATTAAAAAAACTGGGCCTGTTCAGCTCAGAAAAGAGACGAGTAAAAGGGAATATGACACAGGTCTATAAAATCATAAATGGTGTGGAGAAATTGAATAGATAAGTGTTATTTACCTCTTCACATAACACAAGAACCAGAGGTCACCTGATGAAATTATAGGCAGCAGGTTTAAAACAAACATAAGGAAGTACTTCTTCACACAACGTACTGTCAACCTGTGGAATTCATTGCAAGGGGATGTTGTGAAGGCAAAAGTATAACTGCATTTAAAAAAGAATTAGATAAGTTCATGGAGGATAGGTCCATCAATGGTTATTAGCCAAGATGGTTAGGGATGCAACTCCATGCTCTGGGTGTCCCTAAACCTCTGACTGCCAGAAGCTGGGACTGGATGACAGGGGACAGTCACTCAACAATTACCCTGTTCTATTAATTTCCTCTGAAGCATCTGGCACTGTCCACTGTCAGAAAACAGCATATTGGGCTAGATGGACCACTGGTCTAACCCAGTATGGTCATTCTTATGTACTAGTTTTCTGGTGGGCTATGGTAGAAATACGGTTTCATCTACTTAGGCCTTAAAAGCAAAAATGAATGAAGCTTGTGTAGGAAGAAACAAAAATACATGTTGCACACATGAAACCCCCCGAAAAAAGTCCTTAACAATACCAAACTCTTATTTAAATATGTGTCAATAAATCATTGGTATAATGTACTTCCAACTTCTTATAATGGGCACAATTACTTACCAGATTATACAATATTATTTAGAGTTTACTTTTGACTAGGCAATGACCAAGAGCCCAATCAGTTAAAAAAAAAAATCTTGATGATACTGTTGTGTTCAAGATCGCAGAAGAAGCAGAAAATTGATTTTTCACAATTTTCCAGAATGCAAAGACTGGACATACTTTGATTTATTGAATCAGGCCCTAAAATTAGCTTTATCATATCTCATCAATTCTTAAAAAGTATGTTTTATTCTTTAACAAAATAGAAGCTCCAGTGTAAATTTGCTCTAAATGAGATTAACTTTGAGAGCTGATACCAAGTATTCTGTGAAGAGATATTTATCAATTATTAAAATAATGACATCAATTCATCCACTGTCATAAATATGTCATTCACTGATTCATCAACTTATAATTACAAGGCCAGATTCTAATGTAGATGATTATGTAATTTTATACTGCAAAATACTGGCAGAATTGATGACTAAAAAATGGATTTGGGGACTAGCCATAGGATTTATATTTACTGCTAGCAACCAAAATGATTATAAAGGAGGAGGGAATTAGTTATGCTGAAAAGTCAGAGAAGCCTGAACCTAAAGGAAATATTATGTAATACTGTAGGTTATATTAATCTTTTCCTGCTAATTAACTATTTCAGATCAACTAATAAATTAACTGTTTTCCTGCTGCACACCTACCATATACAGTCCATCCCAGTTTCTTATGGAAGAAAATATTGTTTTGGCAAGTAAAAGTTGATAATTGTTAATTACTATAATTAAAAAATAAATAAATCCCATTTTGAATAAACCAAACACTGAAGTACCTTGTCAAACTTTTGGGTGAAATCATGCCCCATTGACTTCAAATACAAGTATGAAAGTGGATTTCAGAAATCGACTATTACATATGAAATCTCACCTGAAACACTTCAAAAGTTATGAGGACATCAGAGGCCGTATGGATACAAGGAACAAGAACACTGCAGATCAGGTTGTGGGAACATGATATTTGTGTCTGAGAGTGGGGTTGGAGGGGAGGAAAGGATGGGGCTAGGGGATGCCAGCACCAGAGCATTATATCCCCTTTTCCACTTTCAGCATGAAAGTTTTCTTTCTTTGAAAACAAAGTTGAAAATTTAAGCAAAGAGAAGTCAGGGAGCTGCTCAAGTCTTTCTCTGGACTTTTATAGGAGTCTAGGGTCTGCTGAGAAACAGCTAATGCACCTGGGCACATCCTTGATGCATTAATTTTGTGCATATGCTGTTTTATGCCTCAGTAGCTCCCGAATCTCTTTCTAGGGTTGATAGCAAAGATTTTTCCAGACATCTAACCTTTCTCCAGATATTAAATAAATACTCTCAGGACCCAGGGAAACAATCCCATAGTCCCATTCTCTCACAGATCCTACTCTGGCTCCATAGAAAGATCACAGGGCTAGCAAACTAGGCGTAACCGAGAGACCATGAGGGGTGGTAATCCAAAGATGTAATAATGAGTTAGGGCATCTCTTTGCTGCAGTTAATAATTTAATAAGAAGATACTGACAGAGTAAATCCTTCAATGCTATGTAAGAAACCCCGGGACCACCACTGGACCCTCCAGGTTCTTTTTCATTTCTCGTCTCCTTTTCTTTCTTCCTTTCTTTCAAAACAAACCAAGGCAATTCAATGAAAAGAAAAAATAATAATGAAACTGTCAAGTTGAAAATGTAAGCAAAGAGAAGTTCAAGAGTTAATGTTTCCACAGCAATGCTAATGCAAAGTGCTTCCTATTCCTACTTTTGCTTTCAAGAGTATATTTTAGTATACTTCTGTGTATTTTGTTAAATTCATGCATTATGGTACCATAAAATATATTATGTTCATTTGGTATCGAACAATCTGTGAGTTCACCCAAGAATGACACATGCACATGGTTCGTATAAAATTAAGACCACGCTGAATCCTCCCTGTCACTGAAAACAGCCAATTTTTGCCTACAGTAACTCCTCGCTTAACACTGCAGTTATGTTCCTGAAAAATGCGACTTTAAGCAAAACGATGTTAAGCGAATCCAATTTCCCCATAAAAATTAATGTAAATAACGGGGGTCAGGTTCCAGGGAAATTTTTTTCACCAAACACTATATACATACACCACACACACATACACACACATTATATATATATTATATATATATATATATATATACACACACACACACACACACACACACTAACTATAAGTTTTAAACAAACAATTTAATATTATACACAGCAATGATGATTGTTCAGCTTGGTTGAGGTGGTGAAGTCCGAGGGTGGAAGAGGGTGGGATATTTCCCAGGGAATGCCTTACTGCTAAATGATGAACTGGCACTCGGCTGAGCCCTTAAGGGTTAACACACTGTTGTTAATGTAGCCTCACACTCTAAAAGGCAGCAGGAATGGCGGGAGTGGAGACAGCATGGCAGAGACAGAGAGACACACCATGTGTGAGAGAGAGAGAGAGAGAGACAGACAGACACGCATTGCCCCTTTAAGTACGCTGACCCCACTCTAAGTACATTGCCCTTTTAAGTAGATCATCAAGTTGAGACAGCAGCTGCTGCGAGCAAGCTCTCTCCATTCTGAGCCCTGTCGTGTCTCCCCCTTGCTCTATGGAGATGGGGTAAGCATGGGGCAGGAACGGGGGAGGGGGACACCCTGACATTAGCCCCCTCTCCCCCTCCCCACCCCCACACAGCAAGCAGGAGGCTCCCAGGAACAGCTCCAAGGCAGAGGGCAGGAGCAGCACATGGCAGTGGGGGAAGGGACAGCTGAATTGCCAGCAATTGATAGCCTGCTGGGCGGCTGCCGCACAGGGAACTTAGGGGAGCGGGGAGCTGATGGGGTACTGCGGTTCCACTCAGGTTCCAAGCGCCCACCAGCTAGCTCCAACAGTTTGCTCTTTCTGCAAGCAGTGGACAAAACAGGCGGCTGCCAAACAACGTTATAAGGGAGCATTGCACAACTTTAAATGAGTATGTTCTCTAATTGATCAGCAACGTAACAACGAAACAACGTTAACCCGGATGACTTTAAGTGAGGAGTTACTCTACTTAATTCAGACATTGCATTGAAGAGCCTTGATTACTAAGCCTCTTGAGAATCCCCTTTTACCCTCTGGAACAGAGATATAACACAGCCTCTCCTTCCCGCCTCCAAATGAAACGCAGCAAAGCCCCTGGTCCAGATCCTCAACATTTAACTTGTAGGCGCCTTGAAAAATCACTGGAATCTGCAAATTCTGGTTTAGGTACCTAGACTTCCTATCCACGGAATGGGAAGAGATAGGCCCCTGAGAATGGGTTCCACAAAAGCCAGCATTTGAGGCAGAAAGCTGCCTAAATTAGCCAATGAGAGATTCAGATTAGGGTGTTCCCTCTCACAATGTTAGGCACGAAGTCCAGGCTGGTGTGAGGTTCTTATTTCTGTTTTTGATCGACAGCCAGGAGCCCATGTCCTGGAGTGTGGTGCTTAAGCACCCAAGCTATTTCTTGCAAAAACAGCAGCAGCGCACTCATAACTCCTTATAATCTTTAGCCAAGTGCTTAGGAAACTCCCCCTCCTCCCCCGCCTCCCAATCTGGCCATTTTGTGTGGAGTAGGCGTGCTCTGAGCACAACTAACGGATCGGGCCCCTAAAGCAAGACAGGTGTTGTCTCGCCCATCTTCACCTGGTTTGAGGATTGCACTGAGGGTTAGGCATGAGATGCCCAGACACCTGCCGGAGACAGCAGTGTGCATGCCAAGAGGCAGAAACTTAGGCACCTAGTGAGTTTAGACACCTACACCTAGGAAGCAGCTGAGGGAGGGAGGCCAGGAGAGGGAGGATTGTGGATCACACTAGCAACTAAATCTGGGATTTAGGCAACTAGTCCCCTTGTGAATCTGAGTCCTTTGATTATTTACTCCTCTACCCTTATTAATTGCCTGGGCAGGAAGTTATCCCATCCCATTCAAATTTTGTTTGGCTAGTTCATGGATACACTCAGCTGTCCAACTTAGTAACAGTAAGGGTAGCTGTAGAATTATAGCAGTGCATGATTGGGGCCACATTGTGTTAGGTGCTGTACACACACACACACACACACACACACACACACACAGACTACAAAGACAGTTTCTATCCCAGAGAACATTCAATCTTGGGACACAATCCTGCAAAAATCTGAACTTGCGCAACTATATGCACTGTAAGTAGTCCCATTGTCTTCATTGGGACAACTCACAGTATGCAAAGGTAAGTGTGAAAGTGTGACAGTGTACCCCATAAGGCTTTATGGGGTGTGTGCTTATAAATGTATGTATGATATAACTGGAATAGGTTTTTGCTACTGTAAGCAGAGTCAGGATGAGCTCTACCCTGACATCTGGTGGTGAATTATGGCGAGTGTGGAAAAGAACTCCAGGGGCTGATCTGGTTTGCATAGGCACACCCACTCGCCTGGCATGAAACAACAGCAACTCAAAGTGGTTACTTTGGCTGGTGTGGGATCCCCAGTTTCTCTGTTATTGGGGCAGGAAGAATAAAGTTTTGTTACCCTGATTCTGTGAATCAAGGCCAGTGGAACTGTTGTATGACAGAAGGACTGAGTGAGTCCTTCACCATTACCTAAGTAGCACTTGCTTGACAAGGGGCATGGGTTACAAAACCCAGTGAAGGGAGAGAGGATGTGAACAGGTATTCTGAGGGTTTGAAACACCAATTGCACTACTTCCTCTCTCCACTGTTGAATGTCAGAGCTAACTTTGATTCCATTAGGAGTCTATTTACAGGCTGCTGAGATGAATTCACTTTGGACCAATGGTGCACTAGCACTGGGGCTCCCCTACTAAGAGCTGAAATCACAAAAGAGCTAAAGTTACTAAGAGCTGAGATCACTGAGACTGTGTTAACTAGTGGGGGAGCCTGAAGCTATATTGCTAAGCGGCTGGCGGAGCCGCTAGCAGAGTGGAACCTCACGGGACGGTTGGAGCTGAGCGACTCACAGGTTCGGTGAGCAGGGTGGAGTGGCTGGAGAAGCAGCGAGCAGAGCGGAGCCTTGTGGGAGCGGCCCAAGGAATGACTGAAGTGGAGCAGAGCTGAGCGGCTCACAGGTTGGTGAGCAGAGCGGAGCAGCTGCCAGAGCAGTTCGTGGACGGCGGGAGCAGCTCACGGGACAGCTGGTGGAGTGGAGTGGCTCATGGAGAAGGCTGTGGCGGAACCCCACGGAGAGGCAGCCGGTCGGCCTCAGATCACGTAAGGTGCCCCTTAACACCCTGCGTGCCCCCCCCCCCAGCTTGAACTATGGGACTGCACTGACCAGGGACAGAGACTTTGGGGGGTTGTTGGACTTTTGGGACTTTGGTGATTCTTGGGTTGCTGGTTTCAAGAACCAAAGGGAAAGGACACAGCCCAATTTGCTGGGGTGGGTTTTTTGCTCATGAAGCCTGTTTGTGGTGTTTTTCCAATTTAATGCTGATGTTGTTTACCTCATGTTATTAAACATTTTCTGTTACACTCAGACTCCGTGCTTGCGAGAGGGGAAGTATTGCCTCTTAGAGGCGCCCAGGGGATGGTATGTAATTGTCCCAGGTCACTGGGTGGGGGCTCGAGCCGGTTTTGCATTGTGTTATTGAAACGGAACCCCTAGACACAGAACCCGGCCCTTGTTGCTGCCAACTTAGATGGGCAGAAGGGTTACACTACATATGCCATGTAACATATCTATGTAAAGGTTATGATCTACTGGTTATGTTCATCCTAGTTGTATGCAGGCACCATTTGTGTGTTCAAAGTTATGAACATTGGCGGTATAATTGCTAAGTAGCCTTAGATTTCTAAGTAGCCTTAGTTAGAACATTTGGTCACTTCTTGGAAAAGGAATGTGCAAATTAGGTGCTCAATCAGGAAACACTTAACAGACAAAAGAGCTTGGAAGACTCCAATCCACATAAGAAGTCTACCTGAGGACGTTCAAGGTAGCATGTGGGTAATGGCTACTACCTGCAAGTCCTGAGTCATGCATGGGCATATGACTTGCCCATGTGATTCCGAATCTCCATTTTGTGACTGGATTTTACATAGGGTGAAGAGGGGGTCTCCACCCACAAGAGAAAGTTTATTTAAACCCCTGGGAGACCCCTCCATTTGGTTTTCAGCTGACTAAAGAAGGAGCCTCTCCACCCCCCAGTCCCCCAGGATACTTAAAGGAAACTGGAACAAAGAACAGTAACTACAGGGGGTGTGAGTGATTGCTGGACCCAGGCTAAAAGGAGATTAGCCTGTAAAAGGGAGCATTTTGGAACTGGTGAGGCTCTTATCTGTATTTAGTTTGATTAGACATAGATTTGCGCATTTTATTTTATTTTGCTTGGTGACTTAGGGCTTGTCTATACTTACCGCGCTGGTTCGGCGGCAGGCAATCGAACTTCTGGGTTCGATTTATCGCGTCTTGTCTGGACGCGATAAATCGAACTCAGAAGTGCTCCCCGTCGACTCCGGTAATCCTGCTCGCCGCGAGGAGTACGCGGAGTGGACGGGGGAGCCTGCCTGCCGGGTGTGGACCGCGGTAAGTTCGAAGTAAGGTACGTCGACTTCAGCTACGTTATTCACGTAGCTGAAGTTGCGTACCTTACTTCGATTTGGGGGTTTAGTGTAGACCAAGCCTTACTTTGTTCTGTCTGTTACTACTTTAAACCACTTAAATCCTACTTTCTGTATTTAATAAAATCACTTTTTCCTTATTAATTAACCTAGATATGTATTAATACCTGGGAGAGCAAACAGCCGTGCATATCTCTCTATCAGTGTTATAGAGGGCGAACAATTTATGAGTTTGCCCTGCATAAGCTTTATACAGGGTAAAACGGATTTATTTGGGTTTAGACCCCATTGGGAGTTGGGCATCTGAGTGCTAAAGACAAGCACACTTCTGTGAGCTGTTTTCAGGTAAACCTGCAGCTTTGGGGCAAGTAATTCAGACTCTGGGTCTGTGTTGGAGCAGACGGGAGTGTCTGGCTCAGCAAGACAGGGTGCTGGAGTCCTGAGCTGGCAGGGAAAACAGGAGCAGGGGTAGTCTTGGCACATCGGGTGGCAGCTCCCAGGGGGGTTTCTGTGATCCAACCCGTCACAGTAAGCATGTACATGAGTCTTTGCAGGACCAGGGCCTTGGTTAATGCCAAGGTGCAACAGGTGGACAAAACAAACAGGCTGGGGAGAATGGGGATGAGGTAGCAGTAACAGGACCATGTAATATGGACACAGTTTGGTTCAACACCTGCCTACCCATTATCAGCTGGCAGAGTTCTGTAGGCATCCTGGCAGAAATGAATCTTAAGGACAGATTTGAAGGAGGACAAAGTAGAACAACAGAACAGTCCCCTGTACCTGCATCAGGCTTGCACCTGCTGGAGAATTGGAAGTATTGGCCCATTAGAGTCCACTATTTTATACATTATTGGCCTAGACTTAATTTTCAGACACCACTTAATGGGAATTGTGGGCACTCAGCACCTCTGATAATAGGCAATGTGGAGGAGATAACATTGTTTTTAAAACTGTAACTTTGGAATTTCCTGTCTTTTTCATGCTTACTGTCTGAAATGTAACATAGCCGGAGTGTAATTTTGGGGATTTAAAATACCAATAAATAATTTTCCTTTTTCATGATTACACTGCAACACTCGGGGTGCTGTACAATATTTACATATTTGGACAACACAACAAAAACATTCCAGTAAAAAACACTCTCACATTTTATACAAATGCTATATTAAAAATCAATGGAGGGGGAAATATGGACATGGTGGGAGAAAGTAATAAATATTCAGGCATTATATTCCACCTTGAAAATTACCAAGTAAATTAACAGTGCAAAAGCAATATACAGCTGTCTCTTTTCTTCAGTTTGATATATTTCTGTTCTTGCTCACTGGTGACACTAATTTGTTTAGTATTATAAAAATAATTTCTAACAGCTGTTGTCACATTAATAAACTATGTCAGATAACTGAAAATTTCAACAAACTACTTACGTTAAATACATTAAAAATCCACTGCTGAATAAACTGCTCGTTAAATAAGATAATATAACTACTTTCTTAAGTAATATACATATCCTTACTTATCAAAAACTGGATTCATTAATAGTCACTCTGAACTTTAACAAATAAAACCTCAAGAGAAATGGATCCCAGTGCAAGGACTAATAGTGTGCATTTGTACTGTCGTACAACAGATGCTGGGAAAGAATTATTTTTGAAAAAAATATTTATTGAGAGTGCTTAATTAATCATACCAGTCTGAATAATTTTCACATTAACTACAGTGCCCGAGGACACACTGGAATGCAGGTTAAAAAGTACTCTCCAATAAATACATAGGATATCAAAATTAAATACATAAATAAGCCTACTATATGTTGTAGATATTAAATGGTATAAGGTATGTATATAACATAGCTATGATATATATTATATTTGTATTTTGTAATTTGACTTGTTAAGATATTACTCCTTCAGTCAAAAGGCACCAATCTCATGCTCTGGGAACATTTACACCATTTACAATTTACATTCATATCAAAAATATAAATATCATATAGTAATATAATATATTGTTATTTATCTTACTTATTCATGGTGGGATACACAACCAACTCTTGCTAACACAAAACACACCAAAATATGGTGGATTATGTACTTATTTTATTATTTACTTTTTATGTGTATGTACATTAGAGCAATATAGCAACATAAAGTCCCAGTTAAGAAACATATTGAAATATTAGTGCCCTGTTCCCTTTTAACTGTGGGATAGCTCTGACACCTGCACTAATATCCGTATTTATAGTATGAAATATGTAAGTAAATCTCAGACCATCAACTAATGGTACATTTTTCATTATTAGTCAATAGGGACTACATCTGAGGTAATATAGCACTTAAAATACCACAGAAAGAACCACAAGTTGCTTTGATAGATCTTGTTTCAGCTCATATGTATTTCTCTTGCTCTCTTTTTTTTTTAGATTTGGAAATTTGACTGGTTTGTTGTTTTACACTAATATGTCCAGGTTTAACACTCTGGACAGATATATTTTCATGTTGAAAGTATTTATCTTTCAAAAGTGCTCTGTCAGTCAAACAAATTTTCCAACAGCAATTATTTTATGTTCTCTCTCAAATTTTTTTCTATTTTGTTCATATTTTCAATCCTACTGTAGATTCTTTAATGAAAAGGCAATTATTTTGAATCAGGAATCCTTCTACTTTGGTTCGGACTATTTTATACAAATAATTAGCATTACTTAAAGAAAACTATTGCAGTTAGAAAGTGTGAGAACAACTAGGATTATGAACATGAAAATGTGCAAACCAACAAAAAATATACAGTTTAATACTGAAGGACATGTTTCTGACAGCTAGACCGCTAAATATGTAACAATGATAAAGTATCTGGCCACTCATATGCATTAGTTTTTTCCATGGTGTTCTCAAGCGTATCTGAGTACTTCAGAAAATAAACACAGTATGCACTCATGCTCATCCCTTAAACAGAGGAAAGAGTCTCCTTCTTCTCACACTTAACTTGAAAAGTCATCCACATCCTTTTTTTCTACATGAGATGTTGGAATGTTTTGGCCACAAGGTTAAGAAAGATTCTCCCATTTATCACAACCTGCCAAGCACAACAGGGTCACACCAAGCCAGAATTCTACCACTTAACTAATCCAGCTTCATCACAAGCATGAAACTTCAAAGATTTTTTGCCACAGGCAAAAATTAGTTCTTATTTGCTTTAAAACTCAAGTATCAATCAAGTTAAATTGTGCTTTAGTGGAGCTAATATTTTGAACATTCAGAATAATGTATATCTTTGCTCCCCAGTCCTGACTCTAATTGAATGCAGAGCTTACCTGGTATATCAATGTAACTACTTCTGTAACTTTTTCAAAGCAAAAGTAAGTACAACAAAAAATCGGACTGACTGATTTTTAAACATGTAACAAAACCTTTTACCTTTTTTTATTTGATTAAAAAGCAAACTTTTGTATATCAAAATTATATGTGCATACAAATAATTCAAATGCATACATTAATACAGATATTAATATATTGCCATACGTCATAAAAGACATTTTCAAATTATTTTTGCATTCCAAACTTTTTATTGCTAAATATATTTAATTACCAGCCATAGTTATCTATTTCAAGGATAAGTATCCAGGTTATAGATATTCCTAAAGTATCTTAATTTTGATGATTCAGAGATTTATTTATATGATCAGTCACACAGAAGCTTATTTTTACCTGAATATTAGGGAACTCACAAGTTTGCTTTAGCTTAAACACTAGATCTTTCTGAATTCCACCATTTTAAGATTTTATTGACATTTTGCTTTCAATTCTATACAAACAATATGAATATTGTACTTTTAAAATCAATAACTTCTTAAAGAATTAAATGCATCCTTTTTGAAAGAATGGTTATATAATAGGGGTTTTTAAAATCCGTATTATGTTTCAAGACACTGTGCTACAGTTTTCTTACAAACTATACTATATTTCTTTTAGTTACTACTTTAAGCTAATTCTTAAATATTGCATTAAGTGAGAGAACATATGGAACACGGGTGGTGATACATGAATATAAAACTTCCTGTTAAGGAAGTATGGGAATGTATTTTTTTATTTGGTTTTATCCTATATTGTTTTGTTAGCTGGAAATGAAATTGATATAAAAATTCCACACACCATATACATGCATTTTATATACAAATGTAACATAACCATATGATTGTTTCATTTAAAAATATAACATTATAGTATAATTATGTCAAATAAATTAGCATTTATTCTGAAGTTGAAAACTGCATATTTTAAACAATGCTAATTTTTTCAGCTTGCCATTTTCAAGCAACCCAAAGTCCATATTAATACTTAAAAAATTTACATATATTTATGTGCTGAGGAAGGAAAGAAAGCAGCAGAAGATAAAGGAGGAACAGGCTATTTTAGCATACCTATAAGTGATAATTAGGATATATACAGCATTCTCTTATTTGCCTTCTCCATTTTACAGAATGCCTGGACAAGTTATTAAATCTTGCTCAACATACACTTACGAAGTCATCTGGCTTTTTTATTTCTTTAACAGCTGCAATTACTTTCTTTATATACACACATTATTTCCCCAAAGCTAAATTTGAGATCACTTGCAGGCCACAACCTACAGTGGTGATGCTACTTAATTCATTAAATCATTTAATATGTTATGTAATTCTAAGCATTCGAACAATTGCAAACAAATAATTCTTGCCTTAAAGAAAACTTTTCTTAGAAAAATGCTTGGAAAAACCAATATTTTTAAACAAGGAATTAAAAAAGATATGTTGTTTATATATCTTTTTAGCATTTTCATTTATTTTAGTTTAGTTTAGAAGACAAAAATCGTGGTGACAAAAAAGTGGCGAGACAGTTAAAAGTCATTCAACTCAAATGTATTTCAGAAAATAGTGAGCAATCTAAGAAAAGAAACATGTAATTGGATACTGCTGCTTGCTGTTAAGCAGACCCTAGAAACTAAATTGAAGAACTTATTGGCTGTAATAATTTATCATACCTTTCTTCAAAACAGGTTCCCTAAACAATAAAGCTCCCTGTAGCAGTAAATCAATTTTCACAGATGGACAGAAGTAATTTTCCCCCCTGAACTTTGTTTCCTTTACTAGGATAATAAAACAGTACTCCTAGAGCAAACCCTGTCTGATTCTCTTGAATGAAACAGACATTTAAGAAGCAGTAATCATTATGCCAACTCACATCATGGCCCCTGAATGCAGCAGAGCAACAGCTTTGCTGTACTCGCCTACTACTCTGACTCAAAGGTAGAAAAATGCATTTGAACATGCTGTACAGCAACACTCTACGCAGGAACCTATGTAAAAAAAATATTTTACAGTCAGAATTCATTCTCCAGAAACTATTTACCTTATTACAAACCACATCAAAAGGTTCTCAAAGATTTTGCAAAGCAGTAAAATTACAATCAAATGTGAACTCCACACTTTTATTCCCAAACGTCATATAACACTTCAGAAAAGTTTACCAGGAAAGGTAAAAGGTAGCCTTTTGAAGAAAAATGAGCATTGACACATTAGTATGATTACACTTCATCATCTTCTGTTCTAAACAAAATGACAAATCGTGTTAGAAATAACCAAAAATGTTATGTAATACGAATAAAATAAATTGACTTCATATATATACTTAATTAGTTTTGACAACAAATATTTTTTGCCAAATACAACTAATTAATTTTATTGCTAAGGCTCTGAAAAATGATAATTTCCCATCAAGACACTTATCATAATGTTTTAATCATTAAGGATTTCCTATATTAAATTTATCCAAAAAATCAATAAACTGTTTACAGATTATATAAAGTATGAGACTTGTGTTGCATGTTATCTAAAATGTATTTTATTTCCTACAGAATTTAAAGTATAATGGGAAAAATGAAAATGAAGCTTTTTGAGAAAATACAAAAAATTAGAGGGTTTGAGGAACTCATACTCATGAGCTACACGCTCAACTACTGTACTCAGGAGTCACTATTCTCAAATGTATGTGTTAAAACCAAGTTCAAAACAACTAATTACAGAGAAGAAAGTATGTCCTTTCTGTAATGAGACCTGATTGTGCATATATAGTACCCCCTAGTATCTCTCAGTTTATCACTAAACTACATGCATATCAATCTCTCACATTAAAATCCATCATAAGCTTACCTCATTTGCCTTGGAAGAACTGAAACAAATTCCCCAACTATGTAAACTTAGTCTCCAGAAAAATATACTTGTGTTATGTTTAGCACCAATTTAATTCCACTGTACAGCATCTAAGGTGAGCAGCCAGTTCCAGGACTAGGAAACTCTGTAAGTCAGCAGTATTGTATTTAGATTCAGGAACTACTGAAGACACTTTGTTCTTCGTAAAGACACTTTGTTCTCCCTTGAACTGTCACGGTGCCTAGCTCAGTTCAGTTATTTAAGTTAACTAAGAGGAGATCTGGATAGTAAACAAGCTTGGCTCTGACCAATGGCTTTCCACACCCTTCTGTTTATAGTAAGATGACTTGCATTCAGAGGTCACCCCCATCAACAGCTCCTGTCTTTCAGTGAGTATCTAATGTGCTGCATTTATCCCAAGGCTCTTTTAATGAAATCACCTTCCTAGTCTCTGCTTGCCTGCTGTCGCTGCGACACATCTGCTCCTTAATATATGAAGAAACTAAGTGTTAAAATATAGAAATGAAATAATTCAGCCTACCAACTGCAAGCAATTTAGATATATTAAGGTTGTTATACTTGCATTTGAATATAGCAAAACATATTGTAAAGGTTATAAGATTTATATTAGGCAAAGAACGTAAGTTTGCCAAGAAAATATTCATCTTATAAATAAAAGAAATTCAGGCACAAGGGTAATGAATTCCATTGTTTGATCTGGACTTTAAAACTTTTTAAAAATACTCCTCCCAAGAATAATGTATGTGACTGCACTAGATAATATTTACTTGACTATGTTAACATGCTGGAAACAAGAGACAGGGAGTATCCTCAAGCTCCACTGTAAAATGAAAAAGTGCCAAGAAAAACAAGGGTCAAATGCCAGAACCTCAATACAAACTCCATGAAGTCAATTCTATTCTTAAAGAATACACAGAATTGATTGCATTTTAAAAGGTATATTATAAATACAACAAGGTAAATAAAAATAATTTTCATGTCTTCTACACTCAATAAATGAGAATTTGGTTGCTACCATTCTGTGTATCCAGTAGCACCCTTCCCCCCCACATTTTTATTATTCTTTACAGCACATGTCCTCACAGACCTAAAGATGGAAACAAAGCCTACTTCTTGGCCCACACAATGCAGACTTTTACTGTATTGCAAGTTGTGTCTCAACCGACATGTCTAAATAAACTGTATTTTAAAATGTACGGAAGAGTGCCATGTTTAAGTGTGTGTGTGTGTTAATTAAGGGACTTTTTCCCAGAGTTCTACAGCTATATGTGTTTTCACCTTCTGCCAGCAGGCAAAATCAAAAAGTTCAGTGCTATTTTACATGGACACATGAAACTGAAGATGGCACTCTCTCCCCACATGAATATAAACCAACTTGCTGCTTAGAAATAGTCTTTGAGTGAAAGTTACACCTGCAGCACATTTTCGGCACCAGTTTTTGTCACCACTACAACATTTAAATGACAGATAGCAGCCTGGCTCTGTTGAAGCGAATAAAACATGATTGATGAACTGGGCTAGAAAGCTATGTCACTTCAGATTTGGATATTTGTGCCATCATTTGACAGCCCCAACTCTTTATTATTAGAAAGGATCGCCAGGACTGCAATAAATACTTATATTCAAATACCTGTTTTGTGTACTTAAAACTCCTATTGAAAACTTCATGGAAATATTGTTTAGATTTTTTTACTTGTGCATTTCCTTAAACAGGTGCTTGTCAGCTGTAATTATCTCAAGTATTAAAAGACCAGCTAATCCTTATTTTATTGTATTATGTGGTATAATACAGGCCTGCCTCTCTGACAATAAAAATCCACTGAAGCATATGTAAAGTTTTGGGGAGAGTATAATCGGCTGTCAAATATTGTGTTCGACATTAGTATTAGACCTATCCCTGTTCTTAACTGCTATAATAATCAAAATGTCAGATGTTGAAGTTGTAGCATGAGTAAGCACTTGCGGTTTATTTCACCATTAGAATAAAATACAAAGGAAAGCTACCTTGGAAAATACTGAAGTCCATAGAAAATATATAGACAATGTGAATTAAGGATCAAATCCTGGTGCTTGATGAAAAAGCCAGCTAAAGGACTTTGCACAGGGGAAACTCCATGGGAGTTGGTGAGCAACAGAATCAGGTTCCCCTTCCACCTGACATTTTGCACAGAGCAACAGTGCAATTGCTCACACAACCCACTACTACAGCGCATGGGCATTTGGCCTCCTCCCAGCACAGCAGAATCAAGATGGTTCCATTGTTTTTTCGGGCCTTGAATGATGGGGGCAATATTTGACCCAATAAAATTTTAAAGGTAATATTTTTAAACATATAAAAAAATGAGAAAGTTGCAGACAAAGTAATAATAATCATTAATAATGTCAATCGTACCTCTATCAGAGGTTATCCAGAAGAAGCTTCCTCCTCCCTACAAGCTAAGAAAACCACCACCTCAGCATCTCCATGACTGGCAAACTACTGCACCTGTAAACTGAAATTTCTAAGAAGGAACCATTTGCCACAGATGTGATTTCTCTCCTGTGATTTTGTTCTGCTTTTACACAGTTATGGAGGAGGTACCGCCCGCAAACCTGGCTGGTCTTCATGATCTTGGGGAACCCGTGCTGCTTCTAGATTTGCCTCCTAACAGTTACATCCTAACTCTTTTCTGCAGGGTCTTGCTTGCAAATGCAGAGGGTGAGTTAAATAAATATCTTTATTGTTATTGTTAATATAATACGTGGGTTACTGCAGCACGAGGGAGCCCCAGTCATGGACCCCTGGCCCCATTGTGCTGTTACTCTAAGCATTTGCTTCTGCCTGGAGATTTGCTTGGACATCACTGCAGTCAGAAGATGAACAGACCACACTGAGTCTGCCCACGATCTCTGTCACCTCCCACCACTTTGCTCCACTCCCTAATTCTCTCACAACTGCAATACCATCCAGAGATCACAGAGGGTGGTTTTGTGAGCTATACAGAAAAAAGGAGAGCTGGCAGCAGAGCCAATGCTCTCTTCTTCCAAACCCTTTACCACTACTGTGCACTTTTGCCTCCTTCCCTGATAAAGAGCACCCCATAGTGTACTTAATTATTTTCAAAAGCACCTAAGTGACTGAGAAGCACAAGTACCACTGATTTCCAGTGGTCTTCAGTGAACCTCCAAACAGTTTTTTTTTCTTATTATTTTCAAAATATTTATCTTATTTAAAAAAGTTCTCTTTAAAGCAAACGAATGCTTCAAAAAACTGAAGCAAACTGGATAAATTACTGAACTCGAGGGAAAAGACACTTTAATATATCAAAATTTACAAACTTAAACTGCCCAAAATGTTAGGTCTATACTTACACATGCATTATTCATTGTAAATGCAAATTAATATGACAGAAACCCCAATTCCAATATTGCCAACACCAAGCATTCAAAAACCATTACATCCCCAAAAAATAATGAAATTGACTTTAAATTCCTGAGATTATAAAAGATAATAAATATTGTGTCTTTTCATTTGCTTTCTGGTAAGCCTTTAGGTATCACACATTCCAACTTTTTTCCACAACCATGAAGGCTAGAAACTTACTTTTAAAAAATGAAAACTGAGATTCTAATGTAACTACACAACTTCATGAGCTGTTTTTTTAAAAAAACAAACTATCAGAAGATTTATGATAAAATTGTGAGAGTTGACAATGCTGCCATCTTTCCAGCCCTTGAAAACTTAATGACAGTTTTTTTCATTGGCTTCAGTAAAATGACTATCCCCAGAATTTACAAATTTACATTAGATTTCCACCTTGCATTTTACAATGCAGTGCTGCATCTAACCTGGGCTTATTCTACTGAAATTAATCCAGATGCCTTAAAAAAATACTAGCATTTGGAAAAAAGGTATCCAGTTTCAAGAACTTGTTTTGTGAAAACACTTTACAGATTATTTCTTCTAAAAAATAGGTTAGAATGTTGGGTTCAGATTTAGAAGACACTAAAGGCAAAGCTGCAAAAAAAATTTAATTCCAACCCACTAAATATAGCTAATTATTACTAGATGTTTATAGTATTATTGCTAGATGTACTATAGTGCCCAAAAGCCTCAATCATAATCAGGGCCCTATTGTACTAGGTGTATGAAGACACGATCTCTGCACTGAAGACTTTGCCATCTGTTGTTTTTACTTAGTTCATTTAGTACAATATTTCTGCAACTTCTCCTGGATTGCTTCTGAAAGTTAATGCCTCCAGCAGCATAGCACCTGTTCGTATGCTGACCACTGATTCAGTCTGATTCAAAAGATAGTTTCACCTGCCGAGCCACAAACATCACTTCCTGCAACATCCTCGGCTTCCACTGATGAACTCACTTTCAAGTAATGGCCCATCTTGACTCAGCTTAGCATGTGAAATCTAGTAAGATCACAGCATGATGTTTTATGCCTGCTGACACTAATTTAACTGAACATCCTAAAAAACACATTTTTGCTTGCCCACCAGTGAGAACTGAAACAGATATTGAAAAGGGCGATCAGAGTGAAGATAAATTTTCCAGCTTTATTTTTGCATATATCTGAAAGCTGGAGAACTATTTTATTTTTCAAAATATGTGGAAGGGGCTGGGAAGGAGAAGATAGAATATACAGAGCTTTTGCTTTAAGTCTTTTGGTGAGATCACTGAAGGGCCAAAGAGTCTTTAGTAAGAATAGGGGGTTAGTGTTAGTGTCCTGCACAAGTTTAAATCTGAGTAATTTACATTCTGCCCACCTCAAGTTTCTCAATTTTTTCAATTGGATGCAAGATACTTTATTTCTTGTGTTGAACACTTTTCTGTAGGGTTGTTCTGATCAATTAGATTAAACTATCGTATTCCTTTGAAAAGAAATACATGCAAGCCGTATTATAGTCTCAAAAAACTTATTAGATTCTCAAAAGAGTTAGTGTTATTTTGTGGGAGAATATGCTGTATTTTTCATACACCATAGAGAGGCTGCACTCCTGCTTTAAGTGCAAAACTCAAACTTATATATGAAGCTGGATCTGGCATCGCCATAATTTACAATTAAAATACCCAATGGAAGCCTGAGCATACTCAGATACTCACTAGACAATTGCTGAATTTACAGGACCAGATGCTCTTCTGCGTGGCACAGATGGGGAGGCCATCAGGGAGCTAGCTACAGCTCCCTGTTACTGAGGGCCAAACTGCACTGTCCCTGGGCCCAGCATGAGTTAAAGCAATTTACACCCACTCATTATGGTGCCTAAAGGACCACAAGGCATCTGAGAATTGGCAGAGTTCAGAGGCACTCTATCCCCATGCCCAACATTCCCACTCCTGACACACCCCTAATCCCAGGGCTGAAGGCCAGTTGGTGTAGGAGCTGCCTACGCCATCTTTATACCAATGGAGAGCTCTTTACACCACACACCAGGAGAATTCTCAGCTGGTTAGCTACGGCCGGTTTTAGGTTCCTTTGTGTCACCTGAGCAGTGCAAAGGAGTCCGTTCAGTTTTAGAATAGCTTGAAATAAGATTTTGATTTCTTCAGTAGCATTTAATCTGTATTTTTAAGAAGCGTGTCAATTAATATTTAAGAGACCTTTATCTCAACTAGCCCTTAAACCCTATCCTATGTATAGCTTCATTTACGGTGAAACCTGAATTAGGTGGCCATCTCAAGGGACTAACAAAAAACCAATTGCTTAACTGAAGTGGTCTTCCTATGAAAGATGGCAGAGAATTGCACTCAGTATTTTAAATTAATTAAATGATATTTGGGAGCAAACTTTAAAGAGTTTACCTAATGACAGTGGTCCCTTGTACAGGTTTCACTATATCTGTTTTTCCATTTAGATGTCTCTCTCTTTCAGGTGAAATTCCATGTCCAAAACATATAGTAGGAAAGTTTACTTGGTCTCTTTTTCGTACGCAAAGTTTCAGCACTACACAATATTTTACACCCATATAAAAGTCACTAAAAATAGGGGTTATAATAGGAACACTAATTTTTGGAAGTACTACAAAAGGGCCCTTAAACAACCTTATAGAAAAAGCAATGCTTCCGAATGGTATATGCTTTGCCTATTTTATCATTTAAGCAGACAGACAGTGCTGCATACAAGCATTGCAATGGAACTTTAACTAAAAAATAATGTCACGCCTCAGTCACACAGCACAGTACAGTGAAAATAGTCTGGCTCCTCTTTGAGCTGTGGTGGGTACTTGAGAATGATACCCTTTCTCTCTAGCTAAGCTGGGCCCGTTAACTGGCCCTTGATTGGAAACAGCTTCATGTACTGAATAGCCTTTTTCTTGTTTCTGATTTTTTATGCTGTTATGTGGGGCATACAGTGAAACCTTCTAATAAAATTCTGTTAAAAATTAGGGGAAAGGATAGGTTAATAGACCATTGCTTTTTCATAAAGGGAATTTTTTACAGCTTTTTTCACAGAATTACATTTATGTTTAAGGTTGACCATGTGTTAACAGATAAATCAGATCATAAAACAGTTACTGCTGAGAGTTTAAATACTGATCTCTCAACCTTTTTCTTTTAAAGATACTTCACTTAAAAGTAAGTAGTTAACAAAAAGCTTAAGATATCACACAGAAATATATATTTGTAGTCATTTGGACTCCAAATACTGCAATTGTGAGACAAGTTATCGCTCTGCATTTTTTAAGGCTGATTTTTCTGTTAAAGTCACTTAGTAAAAAATGTTTGCTTCGGAACATATTTTATCAACCTTTTCTCACTACTGCTTAGGTTTTTATATTCCTTCTGGATCCTCATAACACCTTTCTACTGTATCCATGGTGCTTTTAAGAGAAGATATCAAGCACTACACTGATAAAGGCATTCCTCCAATTATGTGTTTTTCTACTTTATCAAAGGACTTAGGAGAAGTTTCAGGTTTTTTTTTTGTTTGTGTTGGCAGCTTTACCATTGGGAATTACAAAGAATTTCACAGCCTAGCAAAGGGAGGAAGTGACATCTCTATATCCCCAAATTATCCAGCTTTCAGCAACTTGCTCCTTTTTCTGCACTGTTTCACTACAGTCCTTTATTACTTTTTTCCAATCAGGAAAATCTAGCAACAGCTTAATGCTCAACTAAAATAAAAGCCTCCCTCTTTGTAACATTTTAAAAGCAACCACTAATTTAAGGCTACTGTATTCTGGTTTCTAACCATGTTAAAAATTAGGGCTGTCAAGCAATTAAAAAAATTAATTGCGATTAATTGCACTGTTAAACAATAACAGAATACCATTTATTTAAATATTTTTGGATGTTTTCTACATTTTCAAATATATTGATTTCAATTACAACACAGAATACAAAGTGTACAGTTCTCACTTTATATTTATTTTTGATTACAAGTATTTGCACTGTAAAAAAATAAAAGAGTATTTTTCAATTCACCTAATACAGGTACTGTAGTGCAATCTCTTTATCATGAAAGTTGAACTTACAAATGCAGAATTATGTACAAAAATGCATTAAAAAATAAAACTTTAAGGCGTACAAGTCCACTCAGTCTTGTTCTTGTTCAGCCAATTGCTCAGACAAACAAGTTTGTTTACATTTGCAGGAGATAACGCTGCCCACTTCTTGTTTACAATGTCACCTGAAAGTGAGAACAGGCATTTTCATGGCACTGTTGTAGCTGGCGTTACAAGATATTTATGTGCCAAATGTGCTAAAGATTCATATGTCCCTTCATGCTTCAACCACCATTCCAGGGGACATGCTTCCATGCTGATGATGGGTTCTGCTCGATAAAAATCCAAAGCATTGTGGACTAATGAATGTTCATTTTCATCCTGAGTCAGATGCCACCAGCAGGTGGTTGATTTTCTTTTTTGGTGGTTGGGTTCTGTAGTTTCTGCATCTGAATGTTGCTTTTTTAAAACTTCTGGAAGCATGCTCTACACCTCATCCCTCTCAGATTTTGGAAGGCACTTCAGATTCTTAAACCTTGGGTCGAGTGCTCTAGCTATCTTTAGAAATCTCATATCGGTACCTTATATATGGAGATATACCTATCTCATAGAACTGGAAGGGACCCTGAAAGGTCATCAAGTCCAGCCCCCTGCCTTCATTAGCAGGACCAAGTACTGATTTTGCCCCAGATCCCTAAGTGGCCCCCTCAAGGATTGAACTCACAACTCTGAGTTTAGCAGGCCAATGCTCAAGGCACTGAGCTATCCCTCCCTCACCCCCTTTGTGTTTTGTCAGATCTGCAGTGAAAGCGTTCTTAAAATGAACAACATGTGCTAGGTCATCAGCCGAGACAGCTATAACATGAAATATATGGCAGAATGTGGGTAAAAGAGCAAGGGACGTACAATTCTCCCCCAAAGAGTTCAGTCACAAATGTAATGAACATATTTTTTTTAAACGAGCGTCATCAGCATGGAAGCATGTCCTCTGGAATGGTGACCGAAGCATGAAGGGGCATACGAATGTTTACCATATCTGGCATGTAAATACATTGAAATGCCGGCTGCAAAAGTCCCATGCAAATGCCTGTTCTCACTTTCTGGTGACATTGTTAATAAGAAGAGGACAGCATTGGCTCCTGTAAATGTAAACAAACTTGTTTGTCTTAGCGATTGTCTGAACGAGAAGTACGACTGAGTGGACTTGTAGGCTCTGAAGTTTTACATTGTTTTGTTTTTGAGTGCAGTTATGTAACAAAAAAATCTACATTTGTAAGTTGCACTTTGACAACAAAGATTGCACTACATTATTTGTATGAGGAGAGCTGAAAACTACTATTTCTTTTGTTTATCATTTTTACAGTGCAAATATTTGTAATAAAAAATAAACACTTTGATTTCAATTACAACACAGAATACAATATATATGAAAATGAAGAACATTTCAATTGGTATTCTATTGTTTAACAGTGCAATTAAAACTGCGATTATTATTTTTTGAGTTAATCGTATGAGTTAACTGCAATTAATCGACATCCCTATTAAAAATCCTTTGCAAGACACATTCTGTTCTCTGTTATACCCATGCAAACTCATTGATTTCATTTGGGATGCAAGGGCATAACAGAGCAGAATGTGGCTTCCAAGAACAGCTTTATCAACAGAGAGTACTGTACTAAACCTATCCCTCATAAAACTATCTAGGTAAGAAGTAAAAATGACAATGCCCCTTGAACACATCAAACAACAAATTTTACATTTCTGAACTCTTCTATATGCAAGAATCCTATAGCACTTTATAAGCATTCTAGCCTAAAATTAGCACTGAGGGACAATACTGTTAAAGTCCACTTATGTTCAAATAGTTCTCTAAATTCTCTAAGTTACAATGGTGTTAATCCACACTGATACCCAATAAGCCAACAAAATTTGGCCCTTATTACATATTTTACATGGTATTTCTATGTATAAAAAAGTTACAATACAGTGAGCCAAATTCTCTTCTCAGTTACACGGTGCAATCCTACTGAAGTCATATAAGGATACTGTCAACAGGTATGTACTGCTGTAACTGAGAGCAGAATATGGAGCAGGATATGGATTTCAACACCACTCTACTCAAAAATATATGATTTCAGAAGTTTCACCACAAATTTAAAGGTAAGTTATCTTACAAGCAACTATCACTGGAGAGCAAACATTCTTCATCAACATTACCAATTTCTCAGCATCAGCACATACATTTGGAATTACTATTTAGTTTTAATAAGGTATATAAGATCTAGTCCTGGATATGGTAGGTGGAAATAAAAGTGTACAAATGCAGATTAACCATAAAAAGGGCATTTGGATTTGATACTGTCACTGAAGAATAAAGAGTCATATATCATAACATTTAATAAAATAATTAAGAGGTTTTAATTGAGGTGGTGTATAATACACTACTGCTTGGTTATAACACGCATTAGGAATACTGTTTCAAAATGGGAAATATAAAAATAGCATCACTTTTAAAAATCTGTAATATGTTTTTGTCCTATCTACATAGCTGTAAGTAGAACATTTCCCACAAAGTGTTTTCTGGGCACCAGCTTCCTGGTGCTGAATAGGTTTCTATTCCACAGGCTTTTTAATCATTGCTAACAAGCAAACAGTGAAAATTTTCAATATGGAACACAAAATGTACAAGGCTGTTCTTAGGGCTTTGTTGTTGTTGTTCATTTTGGTATTGGAGTGGGAAATATATATAAAAGAAAAGAATTTGAGGGAAAACTAGTTACTTTTTCAGGTGAACAAAGTATTTATCCAAACTAGAAACCAACTGCCAAGCTCTAATGGAATACAGACAAAAAACATTAATGGTATTTCCTTGTAGTAAACCAAGAGATTTTTCTCAGCTTTGAAGGTAGTATTTTGATACCGGTCATTGGTCACACAAAATGAGTACAGATATTCTCTCTCCCTCCTGCTTTCTCTCTCTCACACACACACACACATATGTAACTATATTTTTCATAACTTTTTAGTGAACCTCAAAAAAGTTTATAGATTCACATTTAATTAAACTGTTTTTTAAAATAAAATTATGTACAAATAAGTATATACAATATACCTTATGCAAAGACTTATGCATCTACTAATATTTTTGCTCATGAATAGTCACATTGCCTTTAATGGGATTACTCACAGTACACAGGGTTAGACATTTGGGTAATTCTTTGCAGGAATATGGCCTTAATTTGAAACATGGCTGTAGGCTCCTTCCTCAGATTTCCAATCAGTTATATTCTGTTTTTCAAATTTGCAAAACTTTATGTTCTCAAAACAGAAAAGCAAATAATGTATGGTGAAGACCAATCTAGAAATATAAAAATGCACCTTGATATTCTTGAAAAAACATACAAAACACGTGTATCAAAATACTGTTCCAGTGGTTTTGTAACCATTCTAATACAAGTATATTAATTCAAAGTACTTTCAATTAGAGACAGGCCTGAACCACAACACCAGATTCAATTTTTTCAGGAATTTAACACAATCTGATGAGGGAAAACTTTTAAAGAAGAAGGAAAAGATGAAAGCAGAAAAAGGAAATAAATAAAGAAAATAAATAAATGCACTAATAGATACTACAACAAAGACAACAGCACATCAAACAAGAGCTCAAGGAAGTGTTTGGAAATATTAAGTAATAGCTGAGATATTCTGAAATGTGTAGAAGGGGAGAGAAAGGGCAAGTTGCCATTATTGACTGAAATAAACAGTAAAACAATAACACGTTATCTTTTACTATGGGACGAATCCTGCCACGTATACAGTGTATGTGTAAATAATGGGCACTGAAGCCACACATACAGGCTCCACCCCAATGCAGCCAAAACTCAGCAGAGCTGGGCACCGCATGCAAGGTGTTGAGAGGGATTCTATGTCTGTTCACAGCCTACAGAACTGCTCATGAAGGCAGAGAGCTTGAGCAAATCTAGCTCTACATAGATTCCCACGGTACCCTCCCTCTGAGAGCTGCCATGGAATAGCTGAGAGAGAAGAGGGAGTCTGGAATGGGCCCCAAAAATGTATTTCGAAAACTTAAATATCTTTGTGAGGTAAGGGGTTTAGGTATGAGAGGGTGGGTGGGATGGGAGGAGTGTGTCACTGGAAAAGATTGTTTCCTCTTACAACAATATTGTCACAGGGTGACTGGTCCTTTAAGGGGAGATGGGTCCAGTCCCGCCTGTGACACCCTTAATTCAGCTTCCCAGGTGGAGAATATGAATAATGTCACATGACAGGGAGTCACATGGCTAAATCAGGCTTTTTGGGGTATACATAAGACAGAAGCCTGCGGGGAGCGGGGAACTCTGGGTAGGCAGCTTTGGGAGTTTGTGCTTGAGAAAGAGCAGGGAGAGACTCAAAGAAACAGGAGAGCTGCATGAGGTGCTCTACACAAAGAAAGGTTTCAGAGTAGCAGCCGTGTTAGTCTGTATCCGTAAAAAGAACAGGAGTACTTGTGGCACCTTAGAGACTAACAAATTTATTAGAGCATAAGCTCTAATAAATTTGTTAGTCTCTAAGGTGCCACAAGTACTCCTGTTCTTTTTACACAAAGAAATGCTCCCTAGCTGACAGGCAGAGAGTCTGGGGAGTGTAAGCCTGTAGGAATCAGGAGACAACTAGGAAGGCTAGAGTTTGGAGAGCAAGTCTACTAGATGAAAGCCTCAAGAAGGACAGGACCCTGCACCAACAGTTCTGAGACCGTTAATTAGTTCTTGTTTCTTTTTGAAGTTTGTTAACAAACTTAGACTCCAAGAACGGGTATTATATGATATGTGAAAACTTCTGTCAAAGTTAGTGGGGAACCTAAGAGGGAGAAACTGAGACTGTGGCTAGCCCAAAACTAGACTTGGTAGGCAGTGCTGCTATAAATTTCTATATAAGAGCAAAGCAGAGGCAGTGGACAGTGGGAGAAAGAAAAATTCTCTGGTCCAATGAGCTATGCATTCTAGTGCTGGCTGACAGCTCAGTTTTGAAGATGTCAGCCAGGAGGAGATCACTGTCTTTGTTATTCCTAGATCACCAAATAGGAACTGCCATACTGGATCAGAATTTTGGTCTATGTAGCCTAGTGATCTGTTTCTGAAAGTGGTAACATATGGTGCAGAAGGTGGTGCAAGAACCTCTGCTGTTCAGTCAAATTATGAAATCACCTACCCACAGGTTGATCCCATCAGCTACTGGTTTATTTATACCTTGAAGCACAAATGTTTATATCTCATCTAAAATATTCAAGTCTAATATCACTACAGATCTTCTCATTATCCATACAAATGTCCAGTCTGTCTATCCAATTCCACCAAAATCTCAGCCTCAACTATATCTAACAGCAATGAATTCTAAAAGTTAATTATGCACTGTGTAGAAAAATATTTCCTTTTATCAGTTTAAATTTTGCTACTTTTCAATCTCATTGAATTTCCCTTAATTCTTTTATTATGAGAAAGGGTAAATAGGAGCGTTCAATTTACCTTCTCTACACCCATACATTGCGGTGTATAACTCTACTGAACCCACTCCTCATTTGTCTCCTCTCAAAACTAAAAGTCACAAACTCTTCAATCTCTCCTTACAGGGAAGTCTTTTCACGCACATATTACCTTTAATAGCTTCTTTCTATTGCTTCAATAGCTGTTCGAAGATTGTGTTCTGCTCGGTTTATCCTGTAGTAGGAATTTTCCCCTCTGCTACACTTGTACACTGTTATAGCAGAGCCTCGTTACTGGCCAGGTTTTGTGCAAGGCAGTTCGTGCTGCCCTACAAGGGTCCCACTGCAAAGGTGGGACATCAGGTTTGACCCTCCATCTCAATCACAGCTTCAATAGATGAAGAATTCTGCCCCGTAACAGGTTGTAAAAACTCAGATTCTTGAAGTTGATATTTGTCCTTTAATTCGAAGCAATCTAAATTTATGGATTCTATAAGTTATATCATACAGAGAACAAAAAGTGACACCACAGATGACTAGCTTGGTTTTCAAAATCAGAAGGGATACATTCTTTTGGAGTAAGCTCTTAAGAGAAGAACATAGACATGATCCAGAGATGAACCACGATTCTTTTAAGAATGGCCCAGAAGCAAATGAAAAATAGGATTTTTGGAGGGAGCAGTAGAACAGCATATGGAATAGCAGGTAGTTCATAAAATGCAGCAGCCACATTCTTTTAGAAGAGTAGTTATAAAAGACTACAGTGACTTTGAATATTTGAACAACGACTGATGTCTCTTTATATGACATTATATGAAAGATGATAAAGACTTCTATCAGGTAAATTGAACCAAACATTTGGCATGGCTTTCAAGAATTTTGTGAGTAAATCTTGTAGGTTTATCAAGGCAAATAAAAATGAAGCAAAGATTGATATTACAGAAAATTCTTCCTAAAGTCATGCTTTCAGAGTAGGAATGTAGGGCTCAATCTTCATTAAATTACTACATAGACCATAAAAGAAAGCTACAACGATTCTCACATTCTAGGAGATTGGGGACTGGTTTTGAAGATAAATCAGTGTTAACAGAAGCCATTTTTCTTAAAGTCAGAGGGGAGATTTAGGTACAATTAATTCAGTTCATTGGCAATTTAAAACTGGGATTGAATAGAAGGTGAAGTTAAAAATTGCTTTAAAAGTAGGTTTTTCACAAATTGTTTTTTAATCTGTGAAGACTAAGGATTGTGCAGAAATTTAGGAATGAAATCTTGTAGATTTTTGAGGGGGAAATATCCTGACCTTGCTGCCTGAAAAACTGTTTTCATGGCCATTGATTCCAAAGCCACATTGAACAGAAAGGAAAATAAGGCACAATTCTGATTAGTTCCTTTCTACAGTGTAAAGGAGATAGGGGTTGCTCATAGTAACTGAAACAACAGGATTGTAAACACTATAACATTATATTAATTAACGAAAGATTAGCCAAATCTAAATTTCCTAAAGCTAAAAAAACAAGGATAATCAATTATGTCAAATGCTAACTAAGCAGAAATTGGTAGCAAGGAAGCATCTTTGAGAATTTATTCTGGTTTCTCAGTGGTATGTATTTTTGAATGTTACCAAGGTGGTTTAGTGCAGGCAGGCCTTTTTTGAGACTACTTGAAAGTGCTCAGGCACAATTTTGAAATGTATATTGAGGAAGGATATAGACCTGAAGTTCATCCATGTAAAGACATCTTTGCCATTTTAAGTGTCTATGATTACATCTGTCTTCATGTTGATCCAAAGATGTCAAATTTCTTTAAAAATTTTAGCAGAGAGTCTTGAAGAACAAGCACAAATTATTAAAAGTTTCATAAAATTCTGATGGAAATGTGATCAAGCCTTGGATTTGCTTGAGGATATTTATATGATTATTTGAATTAATTTTCCCGAGAACTCATGATCAAAGAATGCCTATTGGGATAAGGAAGCAGAGATGGGGGGGAGGGGAGGAAGTTCTCCAACGAATTTGATTCCTTCAACTACTTCAAATTTGTACAAGCTTTCACAGATAGTTTAGAAACAGACTTGGAGTCCAAGGTGACAGTACTGAAGTTATTTATTCATTTAAGACTGTTTGCTAGCATTTTATTTGCTTTTATCTCCTCACTGTATTTCATTCTGTTAATGTAAAATTCAATGAATGAGGAAACTTACTATATTCATGTTTCAGTTTTATTAGTCTGTTTTGAGGTCTGATATCTTGGGATCAGATGAGTCTGTCCTACAGAGCTTCACATACTTTCCTCAAGCTCAGGTCTGTTTTAGGAAGCAGTTTTCTTTTTTAGAACAACTACTCTGGGCACCTTTAACAATGGTTACCCTAAAAGTGACCTGCAAAGAGTTGTTTAAAAAAAAATAATTGGAGAACTGGATATTGGGGAACACTGTTTCAGGTGCTTTTGTGTGTGGTGGGGTTTTTGTTTGTTTGTTTGAATTTAACTTTTTTAAACCTTAGAGCTATCAGGAATGTTAAGCCTGGCCTTCCCTGGCCTCCATGGAGAAACTCCTGGGAATCTTAGAGCAAGTATATTATAAGCTTTCACACTTTAAACGAAAGAGGTGGGGTACTGAATCTTGGGGTACAATGATGCACTTTCGCCAAAATGTTCATTTATTGTTTAAGTAAAATAGGTGTTAAAAACAATGTCTGGTCCTACATCATTAAAGTCAATGGGAGCCTTCCCATTGATTTCAGAGGAGATTGGATCAGACCCAAAAAGAGCTTTAAGCAGTCTGACTAAAATACCTTTTCCGCTCAATTGCTCAGTTTTAGTCTCTTGAGTCCTGTGATGTCAAAATTTCCCTCTAGAATCTTCCAGGGGTGAGTCTAATGTGGTGACTTAGACTTGGATACACCCCTTTACCTGTGTAAACCCTTTTTCGTACTGCCTCTGAATTTGGCTCATCCAGTTTCACTGAGTCTGAGTCTAAGATGGTGCTGCTGACATGCTGATGGGCTGGAAGACAGGGTATAACAAGAAAAATGCATCTAACAGGAACATACATTAATAAGTAGTCCATCTTCTATATTAACTTACACCTTCTTCTGTCTCTTGGGTGTGTAAATTAAACCAACCTAACCCCCTTATATTAATACATACACATCTAAGGAAGTCTAGATTGGTCACATTTACACGTTACAGCTTCTTTGCATGTTAGCGACACCAACTCGGACTTGCTTATGCCCACTTATATCCTCCTACAAATGAAGCAAATATTGACAAACCAAAAATGAAATAACTAGACACCTAATTAAATCAAAAGCAGAAGATCCAGGTGCTACGGTGATAAACCTACTTTAAAGGCAGCTTCAAAAAATAGCAACTACTTTAAACCCCTAAAGAGAGCCACTCTAGACCTTTTAACCTTGAAAAAGTTACAAAGGTGTCAGTGCAAATGCACAGTTTATCTCAGCCTACAAATTTTGAGGAACAGACACTTCCTGGCAGTTAAACAGAGGTTAACCTAATGGTCTGGGAGTTGTTTTGATTTTGAGCCAATGCAATTAGGAATCTGTACAAAATTACAGCTGTCCTGTGCAAAGAGGACTATCACAGTATGCTTCAGAGGTATGTTCTTCCAGATAGATTGTGTCCAACTGGCCAAGGTTTAATTTTGCAACTTAACAATGATATTAAACATTTGTCCAGACCTTAACATGTATTTAAAGAAAAAAGGGACAGCCTGTTAAAAATGTAAAGACTAGCCACTATGTACCTCATACTGTCATCTATTGAATGCATCTGGGATGAGCTGGATAGAAAAGCAAAAGCTTTAAAAAAAATCCACTGAACATGGAGTCCTTTCAGTAACCCTCCCAAAAATCTAGAAATGAACTGGATCTATGGGCTACCTTGGGAGGGGGGAGTGACGGAGAAGCAGAATTACATTCACACCAGGGATCTTTATTTTATTTTTTGACCGAGTAAGGAGGAGGAACAAACATTTTTACTGAAAACTATTGAACAAAATATTCTAGATAGAATTTGGTCAGTAAATGCTTTGAACTTGTCTAAATTCCAAATAAATAAATAAATTTAAAATAAAGTAACTTTTCTTTAAACATTTGCAGTATGTATTAAGACATTCAACCTGACTGAAGTCTGGGTTTCAGAGCCCAGGCTCCAGTCTACATGTCTATTTTTAGTGCACAGCATGAGCTACACAAGCCTGAGTCAATTGATGCCAGCTCTGCCATGGGTCTTTCTTTGCTGTGTAGATGTACCCTAAGCCTAATTAATAATACAATCTGGAGCAGAACAATTCTGCACCACCATAACCATCCTGCAGTTGAGCAGAATATGGTTTCCTTACTGGAATGCTATTGTGGGGCCTTCTCATTAGCATTAGAAAAGCTATAGCACCTAGGAGAGTCTATTTGTAGTAATGGGGGAGAAAAAGGGGAGGATTTTCTACTTAATATTATTCATGAGGAGATATTTTTCTGTGGATAACACTTTTAGATTGTTGAATATGTCCTAGAATGTGCTTGAAAGGTTCCATCAAAGACCCTGAGTGTGCTCCACATGGGTCTGAAACAAGTCCAAGTCCATGTTAATACAGGTTTCTCCTCACTGAACTGCTCCTCTACACACCATTTCCTTTTACTTCTGATTTAACTAACAACCCATCAGACAAACAAACAAACAAACAAACCACCACTGAGGCTAAAGTTCAATAATATACTCAAGCTACTTTGCTAATAAACCAACCAGGAGGAAAGGTACTGATTGATATTTATTTCTGTGTAAGACCTAAGGGTAGCAACAGTCGTTTTGAAGTTGATATTACAGTTGATTATGATCATGGGCTTGTGCAAGTCTTTTCTAACTAACTTTTTGGGGGGGGGGGGGGACAGCAAACAGGACTAATTTATTAGGGTAAAGTATCTATTATATTTTATATCCCATTATATGTACTATACCATACACATATAAAAGTTCAAAGAAATTATGGCAAAATGAATTTCAGAGTTATGATTTAAATGGTCATACAGAAAGAAAATCTAGAATTCAGAGGACTGTTTAATCTGACATTCTTAGGTTTTTGATTTCTTTTCCTCCATGTCTTCAATGTTTACTTTTAGGCAAACTATAGCTCCTTTTAGGAGCTTTTTAATCAGTATTTTAAAAAATAGTTTTCCTCTAATTATATCATTCACTGTTATTTTTTATTTATATTATAGTAGCACCTAGAAACCCCAACCAAGATCTGGGTTCCAATTTGTGAGGTGTTGTACAGGCAAATAATGAGTGACAGACCCTGCTATGAGGAACACACAAACTAAATAGTCACCACCACCGCCGAAGTCCCTTGCTCCAGGTAGTACGTTCTCGGTGATCTTAACACAGATTAAAGAATTAACAACTCCGTTTACACACAGTTTCCAACACCACAAAAATTGTTCATTGTAAGTAATTTTAGTGCATCATTTCTAATACTTTTCCTCCTATCACCATTCTTTTGCTGGGAATGTGGTTTCATTATTTGCCAGTCTAATAGATGGGTTGGAGGGAAGGAAACAAATCTGCCACAGGAAGGTAGTGCTAGAGTCTTCCACTCTCTCCTAATCACCTTTGTGGTTTCTGTTTGTTTGTGTTTTTTTTTTTTTTGTTAGGCAGTGGGGGCAAATGTGGATCCACTTCAGTCTACATGGATACAACTTATACCAGGTTAAGCTTTGGAATGGTAGGTAGGTACACCTCTACCTCGATATAACACTGTCCTCGGGAGCCAAAAAAATCTTACTACATTATAGATGAAACTGCGTAATATTGAACTTGCTTTGATCCACCGGAGTGCGCAGCCCTCCCCCCCCGGAGCACTTCTTTACTGTGTTATATCTGAATTCGTGTTATATCAAGGTAGCAGGGTAATTCCTTTGTTTCACTGTAGAACCGGATTAGATGTTGATAATGTGGCAATCTAGCTGGACACGGGACATAACTGTGTGAATGGGCACCAGCGGTGAAACCCTGGCTCCACTGAAGTCAGTGGCAAAACTCCAATTGACATCAGTATGGCCAGGATTTCACCTCAAGTGTCTACTGCTACACCTCCACGTCTTTCCACTCCACCTCTCAAGCCAGTGAAACATAAGGAAGGAGCAGGTCTTTCTGTTTCAGTCTGGTTCTCCTTCAGCACTGGATCCTGCTGATCATGTACCACCATCACCAGATTCACATGGCTATGATGTAGCTGTGATAATACATTGAATGGACGTCCATCTTGAATGATACATTGCAAGTCTTCATCCCTCAGCAGGATTCAGTATGGGAGGATTTAGTTTCCTAACTAACTTCCAACCTCATTTGTGGTTGGTCTCGTGCTCTACTTCCTTCACCCTCAGCTCTATCAACCTTCTCTAAAAGCATACCTGCTCCAGCATATTGGACATGACCCCTTCATTGCAGTCATCTTGTCCTCAACTGGGGCAAGACTCCAACTTGCTGGGATCAGCTAAATATCTCGTTTGTGACAAAATCAAACCGAGAGATATTAAGAATATGCCGTAACATTTGACACTGAAAACTGTTTCATTTCCTCTCCTCTGCTGTTTTAGCGGCCATGTTTCTGCTCCATATAACAGTCATCATCACTATCACACTGAATACCCGTATCTTAGTTCTCACACATTCTGCTGGCCAGACAGAGGCCTTTGAAGATGCTATCACTAGTGCAAAACCAATCCAACATTTGACTTCTTCAGCTGTAGAGTCTCCTGCTATCAACCAACTACCCAGATAGATATAACTATTCACCCATTCAATGCAATTGCTAGCTACATGCAGCATCAGCAGGTCACTCATTTCTGTTTTATAGGAGGCCCACACGTAGCTTTGATTTTATCACTACTAATCTTGCATCCCCTAGATTGTGCAGTTTTTCACAGCTCTTCGAGCATTATCTGTAGCTGGTCAGTAGTCTCTCCCAATAAGGCAACACCATCTACATAATTGAGATCCTCTAAAGATGAATCTTTGAATTTCACACCTCCTACTTTGGCTCAATAAGGTTTGTCAATAGATAGTCTATTCGAACATTAATTAACATAGGTGAGAGAATACATCCCTGGCGTACTGCTGATTCTACTGAAAACCAGTCTGTAATACAACTGTTGACCCCCACACAGCTAAATATTCCATGGAACAGTTCCTCCAGTAGGCACATTAATTCCTCAGACACACCATACCGGTAGCAGTATCCATAGTGCACTGAGTCAAAAATGACAGCAAAATCTATAAATGTGATGTGAACTTCCTATTGTTGCACTAATCGTTTTACAATACCATTCTACAAAGCCTATATAGCATGGATTGTAGATCAACCTGTACAGAAACAACAATGGTTGTCTCTCATTTTTGGGCTGAGACAACATTTCAGCAGGTTCAGTTGCATGGTCATAAACACTTTTCCAGGGACTGACACCAACGTTATTCCCCTATAACTTGAGTTTGCTCATGGCTCTCCTTTTTTGAAAAAAGGGTTGATGCAGCCCATTATCCAATCTTCTGGAATGTGACCAGTTTTCCAAACTTAAATCAATTTTATGAAGCTGGTTATCTAAATCCAGGCTTCCACTTTTTAGCAGTTCTAATGAAACATTATCAAGACCAGGTGCTTTATCATTTCATAACTGTTTGACTGTTAGCATCACTTACGCTAATGTCGCTGGCATGTTTTTTGCTCGGTTATTTTCTGGATTAAGTTGCAGTTTATATAGCGCTCAGTTCATTAATTCACAAAAATGCTCATGCCAACACTTGTGTGTCAATATCCTGGCAATATTTTCCATTTTTGTCCTAAACTTGCATAAGCCACAAGAATGGTCGTCCAGTTAGTAACTTCAAAGTCTTAAATACACATTTCTTGTCATGTCTTTCAGAGGCTCTCTCAGTGCATCTCACCATGCTATTTCACCATAGATTAGATCAGGGGTTCTCAAACTTTTTTTGCTGGGCCCCCCTTTGAAAATATTTCATGCTATATGTCGCCCCAAAAAGTGATAGGAAATTACTGTACATACTCATAGGAGCATATTCATGGTATTGCCACCCTTACTTCTACGCTGTTGCTGGCAGCAGCGCTGCTTTCTCCAGCCACCCTGACCACCCAGCACCACCATCACCAGCAGCGCAGAAGTAAGGGTGGCAATACCATACCATGCCACCCTTACTTCACCCCCATATTTAGTATGGCTATAGAAAGGTAACTCAGTGGCCAGTACCCACAAAGACTCATTTCTTCAGTATCAGCCCTTAAATGCTAAAGTACTTCCCAGAGAAACCTTTTATAGCCAGGTCACAAACCTTGTAACAAACTGTGCTTATGATGCAAATAAGGACACAATCTGAATCATGGTGGTAATTCTAGCAGAACTTGGTGATACCTATTAGTATGTACATATATGGAGGCACAGACTGAGGCCTGGTCTACACTAGGCGTTTATGTCGAAGTTAGCGCCGTTAAATCGAATTAACCCTGCACCCGTCCACACTGCGATGCTATTTAGTTCGACATAGAGGTCTCTTTAATTCGACTTCTGTACTCCTCCCCGACGAGGGGAGTAGCGCTAAATTCGACATGGCCATGTCGAATTAGGCTAGGTGTGGATGGAAATCGACGCTAATAGCTCCGGGAGCTATCCCACAGTGCACCACTCTGTTGACGCTCTGGACAGCAGTGCGAGCTCGGATGCTCTGACCAGCCACACAGGAAAAGCCCCGGGAAAATTTGAATTTGAATTCCTTTTCCTGTCTGGCCAGTTTGAATCTCATTTCCTGTCTGGACATCGTGGCGAGCACAGCAGCACTGGCAACGATGCAGAGCTCTCCAGCAGTGATGGCCGTGCAGTCTGGGAATAGAAAGAGAGCCCCAGCATGGACTGATCGTGAAGTCTTGGATCTCATCGCTGTGTGGGGCGATGAGTCCGTGCTTTCCGAGCTGCGATCCAAAAGAAGGAATGCAAAGATCTACGAGAAGATCTCTAAAGACATGGCAGAGAGAGGATACAGCCGGGATGCAACGCAGTGCCGCGTGAAAATCAAGGAGCTGAGACAAGGCTACCAGAAGACCAAAGAGGCAAACGGACGCTCCGGATCCCATCCCCAGACATCCCGTTTCTACGAGGCACTGCATTCCATCCTCGGTGCTGCCGCCACCACTACCCCACCAGTGACCGTGGACTCTGAGGATGGGATACTGTCCACGGCCGGTTCCTCAGACATGTTAGGGGACGGGGAAGATGAGGAAGGAGATGAGGAGGGCGAGGCAGTTGGCAGCTCTCACAACGCTGATTTCCCCGACAGCCAGGATCTCTTCATCACCCTTACAGAGATCCCCTACGAAGCGTCCCCAGCCATTACCCCGGACACAGAATCTGGTGAAGGATCAGCCAGTAAGTGTTGTAAACATCTAAACATTTATTTTTAACAAAACAGGAATATTAACAATTAAAAGAATGGGTTGTTCATGATTAGTGTGCCCTAGGCGCTTAACGGTTTAGTAAGGGGCAGTGCAAGTTTTGAAAAGAAATCTAGCAATGTCCGGTTTTCAGTGATTGTCCTGCACAAGCCGCTCTACTGTGTATTCCCTGCTACTGCAGCTACAGTAAAATGCGGTCTATATGTGCGGGGATAGAGCAGTAATCCTCCTGGGACATCTCGATGAAGCTCTCCTGGAGGTAACTTGAAAGCCGTTGCATGAGGTTCTTGGGGAGAGCGGCCTTATTGGGTCCTCCGAAGTACGACACGTTGCCGCGCCACGAGATTATCAGGTACTCGGGGATCATTGCTCTGCACAGCAGGGCGGCATACGGCCCTGGTCTTTGGAGGCTTTCCCGGAGCATTCTCTCTTTGTCGCTCTCGGAGATCCTCATCAGGGTGATGTCGGCCATGGTGACCTGCTTTTAATTAGGTAGGGGAATGTTAGTGTTGGGACTGCTTTCCCGTTCCTTTACAGAACTGTCACCGCTGGTTTGCAGCCACGCGGTGGAGGCGGGAGAGGGGCAGCCGAAAGGGATCATTCCCGGGGACAGCCGCGAGGGGGTGGGACAGGGGCAGAGTTCCCGCTTGCCGGATTGCTGGCAGCAGGGACTGACATTGATTTAAATGTGAAATGAGGCCAGTGGTAATATAAAAGTTTTAAACTGCCACAAGTGTACGGCTTACCATGTCTGCCTGCAACAGAAATTCCGTTGTGCTGCCTCGCTTCTCAAATGTGCTGTTCAAGACCCCAGGCACAGAATGCGAAGGCCGAGAATTCGACCTTGTGCTGAGTGCGCATGTGAAAGGTGCTGTGCATGGTCTTGTTCACAGAGAAAGACTATGTTCTTTGTTCACAACTACATTTATCTTTCAGAGGAATTCACTCCCTTTTTCCCATTTCCACAGCCCCGTCTGCGACTGTCTCACAACCTAGCCTGGAATCACACTCCCAGAGGCTAGCGCGGATTAGGCGTAGGAAGAAGAGGACACGGGAGGACATGTTCTCTGAGCTTATGGCCTCTTCCCAAGCCCAGGCAGCACAGCAGACCCAGTGGCGGGAGAACTTGACCCGAATGCACCAAGCCAACATGGATCGGGAGGAGAGGTGGCGGCAGGAAGACCAGCAGGCGACTCAAACGCTGCTTGGACTACTGAGGGAGCAAACGGACACGCTCCGGCGCCTTGTGGATGTTCTGCAGGAACGGAGGCAGGAGGACAGAGCCCCGCTGCAGTCCATCTCTAACCGCCCTCCCCCGCCACCAAGTCCCATACCCACCTCACCCAAAGTGCAAAGAAGGAGAGGCGGCAGAGTCCCTGCTAACTCTCACTCCACCCCTGCAGAGAGCTCTAGTAGCAGAAGGCTCTCATTTCCCAAAATTTGAAAAGTTCTTTCCTTCCCGCCTGACACAAGCCCACGTCCAAGTTTCACCTCCCAATGCCATGTGTAGTTGATAATAAAAAATTCGTTTCTGTTAACTACTGTTTCAATCATGTTCTTTTGGAGGAGGAGGGGAAAGGGGGTTGGAAATTGGACAGGACAGTCTCCTTTGGCAGGGTACATAGTCGGGGGCAGGCACAGCAGCAGGGCACATACACAGTGCAGTGATGCAGTGACTAGTTGCCCCGGTTAGTCTGGGAGGTTGTTTTGATGTAATGTTGGGGGGGGTGGGTTGCTCTGTGACTTTGTGGCGGGGGAGGGCAGTTACAGATCTTAAGCGCCGGTCCTTAGACAGGATCACAGAGCCACACAGCATGGGATCTGTAACCGTCCTCCCCCTGCCACAAAGTCAAATAGACCTCCCATACACACAGTCCCGATCAGGAGGGGTGACAGGCTCCGTTGAAACAAGCATCCCACCGCAGCGGAGCCTGTCAATCCTTGAGTTTAGAAGCTGCATTCGCATCACAACACTAGACCCGCCCCGCACCACAGTCTGCGTCCCAGTTTTAAAAAATTCCCGCTAAAACAGTATTAAAGAAAACGGTGTGCTTTAACAAAGTAGAACTATTTTTATTTCGACACGTGTGTTGGAGGGGGGGTGAAGGGGGTATGTAACTGGATAGGATAGTCAACATTACCTGGGTAAAGAAACGGGGGCAGGTTTAGCTTCTCAGTACACAAACCATAAAATCACAGGTTACCCTGCTCACTCAGGAACTTTGCTTTCAAAGCCTCCCGGATGCACAGCGCTTCCCGCTGGTCTCTTCTAATCGCCCGGCTGTCTGGCTGTGAGTAATCACCAGCCAGGCTATTTTCCTCAACCTCCCACCCCGCCAGAAAGGTCTCCCCCTTGCTCTCACAGAGATTGTGGAGCACACAGCAAGCTGCTATAACAATGGGGATATTGGTTTCGCTGAGATCACAGCGAGTCAGTAAGCTTCTCCATCTCCCCTTGAGACGGCCAAAAGCACACTCCACCACCATTCTGCACTTGCTCAGCCGGTAGTTGAAGAGTTCTTTTTCAGTGTCCAGGGCGCCAGTATAGGGCTTCATGAGCCAGGGCATTAGCGGGTAGGCTGGGTCCCCGAGGATGACTATAGGCATCTCCACATCCCCAACAGTTATTTTGTGGTCCGGGAAGTAAATACCTTGTTGCAGCCGTCTAAACAGACCAGAGTTCCTGAAAACACGAGCGTCATGAACCTTGCCCGGCCATCCCACGTAGATGTTGGTAAAACGTCCCCTGTGGTCCACCAGTGCTTGCAGCACCATGGAAAAGTATCCCTTTCGGTTAATGTACTGGGTGGCCTGGTGGTCCGGTGCCAGGATAGGGATGTGAGTTCCATCTATGGCCCCACCGCAGTTTGGGAATCCCATCGCTGCGAAGCCATCTATGATCGCCTCCACGTTTCCCAGGGTCACTACCTTTGGCAGCAGTACATCAACGATTGCCTTCGCTACTTGCATCACAACAACCCCCACGGTAGATTTGCCCACCCCAAACTGGTTCGCGACTGACCGGTAGCTGTCTGGCGTTGCAAGCTTCCACAGGGCTATGGCCACTCGCTTCTGTACACTCAGTGCAGCTCGCAACCGGGTGTCACTGCGCTTCAGGGCAGGGGACAGCAACTCACAAAGTTCCAGGAAAGTTCCCTTCCGCATGCGAAAGTTTCGCAGCCACTGGGATTCATCCCAGACCTGCAGCACTATGCGGTCCCACCACTCAGTGCTTGTCTCCCGTGCCCAGAATCGCCGTTCCACGGCATCAACATGACCCATTGCCACTGTGATGTCCTCGGCGCTGGGTCGCCTGCTTTCTGACAGGTCTGTGCTACTCTCAGACTTCAGGACATCACCGCGGTGCCGTAGCCTCCTTGCCTGACTTTTCTGCATCTGCCTCAGGGAAACCTTTATGATAAGCTGCGAGACGTTGAGAGCGGCCACAACTGCAGCGATGGTCGCAGCGGGCTCCATGCTCGGAGTACAGTGGCGTCCGCGCTGTCAATGACTGGAAAAGCGCGCGAACTGTTTTCCCGCCGGCGCTTTCAGGGAGGGAGGGCGGGAGTGATGGACGGATGACGACAGTTTCCCAAAAGCACCCTCGACTCATTTTGTTACCCAGAAGGCATTGCCGGCTACACCCAGAATTCCAATGGGCAGAGGGGACTGCGGGAACTGTGGGATAGCTGACCACAGTGCACCGCTTCGAATGTCGACGCTATCACCGTTAGTGTGGACGCACAAAGTCGAATTACTGTCCTTAGTGTGGACACACACGCTCGACTTTGCAATATCGATTACAAAAATTCGATGCAAGTAAAATCGAACTACTCTCGTAGTGCAGACAAGGCCTGAGTTTTCATCTGTTGGAAAGTGCACAGCACACTTTGAGCACTACCGCACTAAAAATAATATTTACAACATTTCTCTCTAAAATCTTTTATGTACACACATTCAAATTAGGTCACTTTCTGGAAAAAGGGAAGTGACTAACAATAAAATCCCTGAATCAAATACAAAATTAAAACCTCAAAACTGCCATCAAGTATGCATATACTGACTAATATTGTCTCTTTATACTTTGAAATGAAAACCAACTCAAGAATTCTGACAGTGCAAAAACCCAGCACAGCTTCATAAAAAGCACTGCTGCTGTAAAGTAGGTCCTTTCTTAGAAACTGAGCAGACACAGCTCTCTTTTATTATTTATGGTGTCTTGTGCCCATGTCAGCTCCTGATTAATAATTAAAATTAATCTCATTATGGCAGATTTCATTACAGGATAATTTAATTAAATGATGAATTGGCTCCCAGATGTCACCATTTGTGCCATCTTTTAAATAATGCTGATGATGACACAGATTTGCCAGGTGGATCAATTAACAGATTTTGCCATTTTACCAGCCATTGCTCACTACTATTGCTACTGACACACATAAAGGAAGACCTGGACACAAAGGTATCCCTTGGCAATTTTTTTTAAAAAGGGTTTTCAAATTTATTACGCAAACAAAACTAACATTAGTGCCCCTGGGGAAAAGATGTACTAGGACTTCAAAGGGAAACCATTGCTTACCTTCCAAGCCTAGCCACTGCTCCAAAGGTGGCCAGGCAGTTTTAAAATTGAAGGTTAGGTTAGAGACCTGAACTGAGCTAGTTTAAGACTCCAAATTCAGCTTCTTAAGGTTTTAAGTGAGGGGGTAGAGCGTGATGAGGGAAGAGAAGAGGAAGAAGAGAGGGAAAGGTATCTTCAGGAGGAGAAAATGACAGCTATAAATTGCTTCTCCAACTCTTCAGGCTGCATTAGTAGTCAGTGGCCCAAGGCCTACTTTTAACAATCCCTTTCTATTAAAAAGAAAAGTAAATAAATAAATAATTTGGCTTCTAATTTAGTTTTTTTGATGGAAAGCAAGACATCAAGTAGTCACTGAAACACGGACCACAGGTGAATAGAAAGCCAAGACAGCCATGATAATAGGGGCCAGGAAAAGGGAAGTGATAAGGGTCTCTCATAAAACCAGGGATCGTATAAGAAAAATATTTTCCAAAAAAAGTATTATGACAAAAATATTCAGAACAGTGGGGAAAAGGCATTTCTACTATTTTCTCCAATGTGTTATATCTCATGGGCAAAGGATACATTGCACAGAACCCCACAAGACTTTCTTTAAAAGATTTTTTGTCATTAAATGAAAAATTAAGAAATCAATTGTAACAACAGCATTCATTAATAAGCTAATGGTGCTAATTTTACATTGCTAAAATTGCCTGAGGCACCATCAATAACCTGATAATTCACAACCTGCTATGGCTTAATAGTTTTCTAAAGGATAAGTCAATATAAGAAAGGTACCACTTATGCTAAAGTTCATGATCACTAAAATGCACCAAAGAAGAAAAGTATGTTAAAGGTAAAACTACAGCTCTCTGCTTCCAACAGCCATTCACTCACAAGATAACTCCTTTAAAGATTCATTTTGCAGAAGAAAAACCTGCAGCTTTCTTCTCAAGGCCTGTAGTGTTACCAGAAGGTCTCTTGTAAAAGTAAAACTGGCAAATTTAACATTTTGAAGCTGTAACTGCAGTAGAGGTTCTGATACCGACTCAAACCCACTCAGGCTTTGCTGTAGGTTTGTCAACAAAAACCCTCAATGGAACTGTGATCTTAGAATTCAACATTGTTTCTATTCCTGTAGGCAACAGACACTGTTACAGGTTGTATAAAAGTCACATAGGCTACATCTACATTATGTGCTGGGGTGTCATCACATTTATAAATAGCATTGTAGCCACAGTAGCACTGATAGAGGCACGACTGAGTTGTGCTGAGTGTTACTCATCATTTTTAGGCAAGTATGTACTCGGCCCGGCTCAGCCAGGTCTTCGCTGTGGCTACCACTGCTATCTCAGCTAGACTACTATTTATACTGGCACTGACTCGATGAGAGCTAGTGCAACTATGCATACACAAGCAAGGAAGTCCCTCTCTTGGAGTCAGACAGCAAAGGTGCCTCAGCCATTCTTGAAGCAGGAGCTGGTGATGCCAGAAGCTCCTTTATAACTTTTAGTCCAGTGGTTAGAGCACTCTCCTAAGAAGTGTAGGAGACCCCTGTCCAAATTTTTCTTCCCGACAGAGGGGGCAATTGAAACTGTCAATCCCACATTCCAGGTGAATGTGCTAACCACTGGGCTAAAAGTTATAAGGGAGGTACCACAACCACCTCCGCTTCCAAGAATGGCATAGGCACCAATGTCTGACTCCAAGAGAGGGGATGTTTTGTGGATCACATGGATGCCTAAAACTGGAGTTTAGGCACCTAATTCCCTTTGTGGCACTGGGCCTAGGAGATTTAGATAGTTTTAATGTTCATTAGTCACTTGTGCAAGGACTTGATCCTGGTCCTTGGCTATTTACTCTGAGCGGCAGATTACTCCCTTTTAGGTTAAATATAACTCTCCTGAAAGGATGAGCTCATACACAATTTGAATAGCTGTAATTCTTTATTTAGGAAGTAATAAGGATGTTTTACTCTTGTCAAAAATATGACTGTTTACAATACTTGTTACTATGATAGCTTATTTCTTAACTGTATCATCACTATAGTCAGTTCTTTAAACAACACATACAATTATTATGCAAAAAAAAATCTACATTTGCAAGGCTCTTATACCATTAAACAAATGAAAAGCACTTCCCTTTCTGCTTCCATCCTCAACCTATAGAATTAATATGGTTTTGTACACACACATTTTTTAATACTTGCTCAAGGATTCTATTGTTTTCTGTGTCCAGATATTCTTAAGTATGACAAAGACTGATGGTCATTCCTCCTAAGCTCTCACTTTGGCAAAACAGTGAAAACCCACTTTAATTTGTTCACATTTATGCTTACACTTCCTATTCTCCCTCTCATACACCAGAAATATTATTCAGTAACCAAAACATGTCCTTAGGATACCAAGTAATAATATTTATTTCTGTTTTTTGTTCTTTCTAATGACCTTTTCTGCCAGAGAGAGTTCTCATTGAAACATTGACAGACATTACAGGATTGGACAACTAATTTGTAGTCTTCACAGGCATGTAACATACACTAAGATCAATGAGAATTGTCCACACAAGGGCTGTAGATCAAACAGTTAATGTTCAATCTTAAACAGAGTTGTGCAGTATAATTTTCATTCTCAGAATTATGTACGATAAAGTGGGTTCACAAGATGATCCTTCTCTTCCAAGTATACTTCTAGAAAAAAATTATTATTTTGGATCGAGGGTAAACCTGGACACAGAAAAACAGAATCCTGCCTGCTAATACATAAAAGAGGTACTGCATAGTTCAAGTGCAGGAGGACAGAAAAGATATTTCAGCATCAAATTTTAACTCCAAAGAAAGGAACTGGGTTGTATCCTAGGTTTAATATTAATACACTTTTGGAATAGTAAAACACATTTAGTTAATTAAAGTACCATTTTAAGGCATTACTGCCTTACAATATTTATTTTGTATGGCGTCTCTAAAAATTTGTTTTGTAGTCAGTTAACTTCCAACAGAGCTTCACCAGTTTAGAAGAAGCAAATAAGGCCTTTTTACTTGTGTGTTCACCTAGAAACTTGGGCAATGCTTCCTCATTGTCAGGGGCTGATTCTGAAGGTACTTTAATTCTTAATGTCTTAATCACTTGCACTTATTAAATTATTTAAAGTGCTCTGAAGAACAAAGATTAGATGTTTCTTCCTCTGCAGCGAATGGAGCAAGTGAGGACTCTAGGTTCCCAGAATCTGAAGGGAAAGGGGGGGCAGGGAGAAGAGGAGGGAAAAAGTTGCTCATGAGTGTTTTGTTTCATGTTTTGCCTTATTGTTAAGACTTTAGAGAACAGAAAAATAAAAAAAATGGATGAAACACTAGGAGTGGCGTCATGTTTTGCTTCCCTGAACAGAGAGTGTTCCTCTTCCTGATTCCATTCATCAGCCTTTGTTTCCAGATAATCTTTATTCAAACTCTACCACTTCAGGGGGAAGATTAATGAACTGAGGCACCTGTTCTAATGCTATTGTAATACCTTTGGATGTTGAAAGGGGAAAGGCTTTAAAATTAACAGTTCCCTTCCCACAAAGGGTCTGTATCTTACTGCTCCTGCTCTCCACAAGCATCTATAGTGTGAAGATCAGCAAAACCAGTGCAGTCCTACCATTTAGAGGAGGGCAGGACATGAAGGGGGAGGAGTCCCTAGCCCCTGGATTTTGTATCACTATACTTTGTTCTAAGGAAGTGTGGGAATCTAGTAATGGAGGCTTCATCAAGGTAAAATGGAGGGGGGATGGATGGGTGACAAGGTGGGTTGCGAGAGGTGCAGGGACATGGCATGGATCTGTGATTATATTGACCTACTAAACAAACCTTCCTACAGAGGTAAGGAAAGGGGACTCAGTGGCTGCATTGCATATTTTAGCAGTTTTTGACTGGCTCTAGCGCTGGTATTCAGCATGAAGGGATAATACCTTCCACCTTAACACTCAATTATCCCTCTACTTTAATCAAGCTAAGCACAGGGATGGTGAATTTCAGCCAGTCAGTATTAGTTTAATCTTCAGAGAAGAATTCTGCCACAAAGTCAAAAAGCTGTACAGATTTCCACTCACACCCCGAATGATATTTATGTTACAAGACTCAATACTGCCAAGCAGGGGACCCTCTTCCTTTTTGCTAACAGTTTAAGTTCTTCTCTTAGGGGACTCTCCTCAGCAAAGCTCATTAAGCCAAGCATGCTTGCAGAGAGAGGAAAAAACAAAAACAAAAAAAAACGAGCACATAACACGCCACGTGAGACGTCCCTGTCTGAACAAGGAAATACTGAAAATAGCAGCTGGATATGTCTGACTTACATGTTAGAAGAAATGATCCATGTGTCTGAAATGGGAGCAGCCAGAGAAACATCATACAAAACTTTTATATTTTAACTTTGTGACTTTTTTTTAAAGTCTAATTACAATGCAATATCCTCACCTTAGAGAACTCAAAATTTGAATTCTGAATTCTTATACTGAATATGTATATCATATTCTCTATATATGGAGATATACCTATCTTATAGAACTGGAAGGGACCCCCGAAAGGTTATTGAGTCCAGCCCCCTGCCTTCACTAGCAGACCCAAGTACTGATTTTGCCCCAGATCCCAAAGTGGCCCCCTCAAGGATTGAACTCACAACCCTGAGTTTAGCAGGCCAAACCATACAAACATGTCCAAATATACCTGGGCCTGAGTATAATGAGACAGCTTTCATGACTGATATGCATTTTTTCCTAAAGTGCTAAACAGGGTCCTAAAATGAAATATAGGGACACACTGAAATTACTTTAAGTGGCACATGACATGCAAAATACAAACTAATGTATATTTCACCCTCCCTCTCCCAAATGAGATATCAAACAAATCTTTGTTTTAATTTACAATTATGTAGATGCAAATAATTATGCACAGCAAATAATAAAATTTTATCTTAACTAAATTATTTGTGACTTTTTCACAAAGGCAATAGAGTTAAATCAGTAATACATGATTGCTATATATTATACAAATTATCAAGGGTGAAATCAAATTTATTGCAGCTGTAACACTTCTAAAAGAGAACAAAGGTCTGGGTTTATGCCAATGAATACAGTTTGAGCAGCTGATCACATGATCTTCAAACTAACTAAATTAATTTCATTGTAAAAATAAAAAAGTAAAACCACTAAATTTCAAAAACGAAGAGTAGATAAGTGCTTTCCAGTTGGAAGAGGAAGAGGAAGCTTTTTACATTTTTTAATAGGGTTCATGGCATCAAGCTTTCTAACATGACATTTAATTATACATACTATCACTTAAAAACTGTATCAATTCAGAACAAATGGATTTAACTGAACAACACCAAAATTTTAAGAAAAATATATACACTTAATTTTTCTCCCAGATGCACACTTTTTATCAAAAAAGTAAATAGTCTAAAGCATTGATGGGGCTCCCAAAAGCTTTGGTATCAAACTTGTTCTACCAGTGTCCTGCAGCTCTCAAAAAAGTTACGACAGATGAGCATATCTTTTCCCTTCTGGCTTCCAATTTCCACCCCCACTGGGCCCAAAGTGAGAGATTTCAGCTGAGACACCATATAGATCCAAATTCAAGAAAGCATCCCCTTTTCAGGAAGGCACTTAAGCAATGCTCAGAGTTAAGTACATATTTAACTGCTTTCCTGAATTGGGGCCACAGCACCATAGGAAATGGTTATAACAGACACAAAATTCTTGAATAAAGGAATTGAGCACTGTGCTCCAGAATATAAGCTTGCATTTATGTATTGATATCTATCGGGAGGGGAGCATGATGTTTTGGTTACACAGTACAGTCATGCACATTCATTCCAAAATGCAACGTGACTAAGTGGAGATTCGGAGACCTGCCATATTAGAAACCTGTGACCAGATTGTAGGCCCCACTAAGTCCCCAGTATGTTGGTCCAGCAGTTTAAATGTGCCAAAAAGGATGCCGAGTGGTACCATGGGGAACTGCCCCAGTGCATGGGCAGCTGCAGGCATAAGGATGTGGTGGGGACAAGTGAGGAGCGGCCAGAGCTCCTTGCATTTCAGCAATTCAGTTCCGTCCTCTGAGATAGGACAATAAGTAATCAGCTTAAGCTGCAGCAAGGCAGATTTTGGTTAGATATTACTAAAAACTTTCTAACTATAAGGCTAGTTAAGTACTGAAATAGGTTACAAAGGGAATCCCTGTGATTGGAGGTTTTTAAGAACAGGGATGCATTAGATGACCTCTTGAGATCCCTTCCAGTCCTTCATTGCTACGATTCTATAAATTCCGGGCTGTGAGGAAGCCCATCAGCAGCCAGATAAGGCTGCTGTAAACTGGGAGTTGGGAGGGAATGAAATTCATACACCCTAACATGCAAGTAGGCTACAACTCCACCTGCAGTTTCTCCCAATAGCTGCAGCTGAAAGCAAAGTTTATTTATTTGTTGTTTGCCTTTTCTCTACAATCAAGGCTGATTCTGTGATGAGAAATCTTCAACAAACAAAGGTAGTGACCAACAGCAGGCATACAGGGGTTGCCAAGATGCTGCTTTAAACAAAGCAACAAGCAAACTGAGGGCAGACGGGATAAAAATGTTTGGAGACTTTGGCAAGGTCTGAAAATGCTAAGTTTTGATTGGCTGTGATTTCTGCATGTCATTTCCTGCCATTTCTCTGTGTTATCATCAGCAAGTTGGAAAATCCTATGGTTTGTTCTGAAGCAAGCCAAGTCAAAAAATGGTAATTATGTGTATGTAAGTGAATACCAGACCCCTTATTTAGTATCAAACGACTGTTTTACTAAAAGATACTGCTTTTTTGGTCTAGTTCATGTTGCTTTTATATCATTTAAAAATATTAAGTTGAATAAAAGTATATTACAGTAGAATCATTTGAACCTTTATCTTGTAAGCCACAAAGTTTAATGATACCCTTCGCCTCAACACTTGGGGGCCAAAGAGTTTAAAGCTCTGAATCTGAAGAACTCTGAATTTCTCTCAGTGCAAGATTAGTTCATATTTCTATATTAAAATGTAGTTTAGTGCGATACTTTCATTCCTTTTAGCCTTTGAAAACAGCAGAAACTTTAGTAAATACATCTTGATGTAATACAATACAAGAAGCTACAACAAACATTTACAATAAACCAAAAGCGTTTTACCACCCAATCACCTGTCACAAAGCAGTTTATGAAAACTTTTCAACATTTCAAGTAAATTATAGAGCAGCTAGTTAAACCACTTTTCTGAAATCAGTTTAAATGTTAAAGGATTCTGACTAATAAACTATCAATTTACACTGACTAAAAAGAGATTTGAACTGACATGAAAACAGATTTTCACAGAATTAAACATAAAGAAGAGTCTACACTCAGAAATTAAGAACCTAGCTCAGTTTAATTAATAGGTGTATAATATGAACATGTACACATGATTGCAGATGTAGTTAAGAAAGTGAAGCAAGATTCTTTTCAAGTCAAAGTAACGTGACAAGTAAATAGGACAGAAATAGCAGGGTGCTGAGCTCTCTGCATACCGATTCAGCATTGCTACCATAGACTGACTTACTGCTACCAAAGGCTTTACTTTTCACTATGCAACAATTGCGGAAGGCCCTCTCAAGCATCAAATGTCAAATCACAATGCTATGCAATCACATATATGTTTTTTACTTTGTGCTTTTACTATGCCAAATAAGGATGACTTACAGTCCCTCTTTTTTGAACAGTGAGAAAATGCCCCAACTATTAGAATATGGACTGTCCCTTTCCTACTATCTTCAAAAGCAACACTTCTAAAAGCCATGTTAATTGGAAATAGGCTATGGAACTTCTATCCGGCTTCTCAGGTTAGATTTTCCTTCACACTTGTCAATTTTTAATTTCCTCTCCAGGCAGATTTCTCTGTATAGGATGCAACACTAGAACCAAGACAACCACCACCAAATCTCCATGGCTTCTGTCAATGTTTCCCCTTCCCTTCACTGACTGATCTATCTACTCCTAATAGGAAGAGAACATAAATCCATTCATTTGTTTCTTATGGTATGCTCCATTTTTAAATTTAAAGACCTAAGATTTTTATAAGGAAAGGACAGTTTTATGGATATTCAACACTGTCTCGTAATTCAGTATTCAAATGAAATCATTCCTCAAACAGTGAGGGATTTTACTGAATACTTAACAGATGCAGAACCTGGCTCATTTAAAAAAAAAAAAATCTTTTTTTCCCCACTTGAATCTTTACATATTAAGGTGTTTACATTGAGAGCAAGTGTGGAAACTGCTTTTCACCATGTGATGTAGAGATTTTTGCAATTCATTAAACCACCTTTCCTCTGCATACATGCAAATGCTGTTTAGTTGCATATCAAAAGAGCAGGCAGCTCCAAGAAAGGGTAGAGTCAGTTGTAAAAAGGTGGTAGTCCTAATTTTAATGCATGATTTTAAATATTTGTTTAAAAGCAAGAGAGTTAGCAAATTACTTAAGTCCCAGAGCAGCAACAACACTTAAGCCAAAGGTAATATTGATCTTATACACTTAGTTACTATTCAATATATTCTGTACTGACTTCTTACTAAAGCAGATATCTACTTATAAAAGAGAGACTCATATCGTAAGAACCACTTTATTTTTTTTTTCAAAATTGGAGGGAAAGAAAATCTTAGCACCTTAGGTAATATTTCCCCCTTAAACAGAATGACCATTTATAAAAATATTACAACTCTATATAGAACAGTGGAAGAACTAGTCAAAATAGTTGAAGATTAATCGATTAAAATATAGAAATCCTCATTGAGCATTTTAAAGAATAATAAACTTAAGATGGTGAATTATGTCATCTCCCATACAGTACATTTTATACCCAATGACTGTCCATCGTCTCTGCTGATACAACAACAAGGAGGTAGGCTCCCTTCTGAATATGTGGTTGCTACAGAATAAAATTTGGTATTCTGGTGGTATACCATACATATAAGATTCTATCTGATGTGATTTTAAAAGATGGAATTGTGTGCACCTGAATAGAGTCTAAGGCTTAAAAGAACCTAAATGTTATCTAAACTCATTGTTAATTGATTTGGCTCTTTAGGAGGCCAGAGTAAATGTTATAGTCTACTTGAAATACTCTGCAAATCTCTTGGTAGAGCCTCAGATGTTGGATGTTTTTCAAAATGTAACTATTGAACAAAAGATCCAAGATATGCAGTAAACACACACTAAATGCGTATCTGCCAAAATAATAAACCTTTTCTTCTACATAAATTATGTTACTCTTTTCTTTTTATAAAGTAGAACAGGGGGTCACAGGATAACACTGGCCCCCAAAGATGGAGCAGGGCCAATATACCTGTACAGCATCAGTTGACCCAAATGATCTTTAGCAGCCAACACCTGGCGTAGAGAAGGAGAAGGACTTGGTGAGGAGGAGCCTGGGTGAGTCAGGCTGAGAGTCAGTCAAGAAAAGGGCAGAGAGAGTAGAGATGGGGCTCTCATTGCCTGCTCCCTCAGAATAGGGAAACCTGCAGAGGGGAGGCAGTGAAGCAGGAGCAGCAAGATGGCTGAAGTCCTCTGCGGGGGGAGGCAGAATCAGAAAGAACCTGAGAACTAAAGTGGTGAGGAGGAATACCCCAGGAAGTGTAGCCCAGTTTGAGTTGATCTGTTGAAGATCCTCTTTAGGAGTGGAGAGCAGAGAGAGGCTCCCAGCCTCAGCAGGCAGCAGCAAATCTTTAGAGACAGGTGATTTTTTAGATACTATTTTTAGATATTTTTGCTCTGATACTCTGAGTTGCACCAGTTGGAGTAGCTGTGTGTTTTTTTTTTTTATATTAGTTCAATAGTCTGAATAGAGTTTGTTTTAAAATAAAAATTATTTATTTATAAAAACAGAAATTGTCTTGTTCGTTCACATTAATACAGAGTGGTATGTAAACATGGTGAACAAAAATCTGAATTTGGGCAGGGGTTGGACAAGAAGGGTACAGGAGTTACTCTTTTGAGGGGGGGGGGACTGGTGTGGTAGCAGTAGTGGGTTAACTGCAAGACATTTCACAGTCCTAGGGGAAAAAATAATGCTAAAGTTGGAACTGGGAAGGATAGCGTAGCACAGAGTGACTGACCCTCTTCTCATGCAGTCAAGAGGCTGAGGGAAAGACGGTAGCACGGTCAGCGACTGTGCCTCACAGCACCAGTGGCTCTGAGACAGGATGTTAAAGAGAGAGAGAAAGAGAGAGAAATTCCCCTCTTCTCACAACCAGAGTATCTGTGAGGAGGGGAATCTGGGAATTTAACAGACACTTACTAGCTAGAAGCTGATATTAAAGATGGTGCTCGAGAATAAGATGACCCTAGTATAAATACTTCTCAGCAGCTGGGGACTGCAAAGCATTGTGCTTGTCACCAAGTCGTTGCCCTATGACCTCACCAATGTCTCTTTCCACATCTTTCTTACCAGACTCTAGCACATTTACACCAGAAACTCCATATGAAAAAAAAAGGTGGTTACCGAATAGAGATGCAGCCAAATATTTAGGTCTAAAAATTTTATTCATATTATTCACCTTGGCAGCCAGGCAGACACTATGTCTTTCACATTTTTGAGTTACCATAGATATTTGTTTTAAGCTATATTGTGTATATGTAATGTGAAGACATAAAAACGGTTCCCTACCTTTCATAACTGTTGTTCTTCGAGATGTGTTGCTCATGTCCATTCCATTCTAGGTGTGCATGCACCCACGTGCGCAGCAGTCAGAGATTTTTGCCTTAGTAGCTGTAGCACCCTTTAGAGTGCCGCACTCATGCCGTGGTATATCAGGCGCTACCAGCCCTATGCCCTCTCAGTTCCTTCTTGCCGACAACTCAGACAGAGGGGCAGGAGGGCGGGTAATAGAATGGACATGAGCAACACATTTCAAAGAAAAAACAGTTCTGAAAAGTAGGTAACTGTTTTTTCTTCTTTGAGTGCTTGTTCATGTCGATTCCATTCTAGGTGACTCGCAAGCAGTATCAATGGAGGTGGGCTCGGAGTTCACCAGCTCTGTGCAGCTTGTAGTACAGCTCTGCCAAAGCCTTGGATCGGCACCTACGCCAGGAAGGCTGCTGAAGACGCCTGCGCTCTAGTGGAACGAGCCGTCACAATCACTGGTGGGGGCACTTTCGCCAGCTCGTAGCAGTGGCGGATGCAGGCCGTGATCCAAGATGAAATTCTCTGGGCTAACATCCTTCATCCTGTCTGTGACAGCAACCAACTGCGTTTGACTTACAAAGCGGCTGCGTTCTATCGATGTAGAAGGCCAGCGCCTTTCTGACATCCAGTGTACGCAACCTGCACTCCTCATCTGATGTGTGAGGCTTTGGACAGAGGACTGGCAGGTAAATGTCCAGGCCCGTGTGGAACCAGGAAACAACCTTGGGCAGAAAAGCCGGATGTGGGCACAGCTGGACCTTGTCCTTGTAGAAGGCCATATAGGGTGACTCTGACGTGAGCGCCCTGATCTCAGACACCCACTGTGCCAACGTTATAGCGACTAAGAAAGACACCTTCCAGGAAAGGAGCAGGAGGAAGCAGGAAGCTAGGGGTTCAAAAGAAGGGGCCATGAGCTTTGAGAGCACCAGATTCAGGTCCCACGGTGCTCTAGGAATATGGAGACCTAGACATAAGCGTCCTTTAAGTCAAGAGCAGCGTACCAGCCCCCCGGATCCAGGGAAGAGATAATGGAGGCCAGGGAGACCATGAGGAACTTCAACTTCTTGAAAGACTTGTTGAGGCCACGCAGGTCCAGGATGGGTCTGAGGCCCCCCTTGGCCTTCAGGATTAGGACGTATCGGGAGTAGAATCCTCTTCCTTCCATGCCCCGAGGAACTGCCTCCACAGCCCCCAAATGCAGGAACTTGTCGACCTCCTGAACCAGGAGTTGCTCATGAGAGGGGTCCCTGAAGAGGAACAGGGAAGGAGGGAAGTGGGAAGGAGGGGTGTCCACAAACTACAGGGTATAGCCTTGAACTACTATGTCCAGGACCCAGCGGTCCAAGGCAACCCACAACTAGGCTGATCAGTAGGGAGAAAGGTGGTTGAGGGAAGGATGGGCAGGATGTGACTGGCTGACTGGGGCATCGCTCTCGAGCGCACTCTCAAAACAATTGCTTTTGGCCCCCCGGGTGCTTAGCGGGTCCAGGCTGTGCTGGCGAGCAAGAGGAAGAAGGGCAGCAATGGCTAAACCCAGTGTCCCTTCTCCTCGCAGATCCCAGCCGGGATTGCCAAGGCCTCGACAGTGGTGGAGATCGGAATGGCTTTCTGGCAGACTGAGAGGTATGCAACAAGCGAAGGGTAGCCTTTGTGTCCTTCTACCCATGTAGCCTGGCGTCCATTTGATCAGAGAAGAGCCCAACTCCATCAAAGGGGAGATCCTGAATTGAGGCTGCATCTCCTGGGAGAGTCCAGTCGTTTGGAGCCAAGAGCTGCATCGCATGACCACCACCGATGTGACCACCCATGCTGCCGAGTCCGCCGCGTCCCATGCCATTTGCAGGGAGCATCCGGCTGACGCAGTCCCTTCCTCTACCAGGGTGCCAAACTCCTGAGCCTGGCCCTGAGGGAGGGAGTCCTGGAACTTCTGGAGGCTGTCCCAGAGGTTAAAATTGTATCAGCCTAGCAGGGCCTGATGGTTCGCCACTCAGAATTGTAAGTTAGCTGTTGAATACATTTTTCTGCCAAATCAAGTTTCTTTGCTTCTTTGTTTTTGGGTCAGACAGTGGGGACCTGCTTGTCCTTCTCATTGACACCACCAGCAAGCCGGGGGGAGGGTGGGTATACAAGTAAAGATGCTCCCCGGGTTACGCAAACCTGACTTACGCAAACTCGCCCTTACGGGAAAAGTTCTGTAAGTTCCGTAAGCGGTTTGTTTGTTTTTTGGCATAATCATCGGGTATACATCCCCGACTTACACAAAATTTGACTTACACAAGGCGCTCTTTAACGGAACGCTTGCGTAAGTCGGGGAGCGTCGGTACTCTAAACCTTTGGCCGGCACAAAGTACTTTTTCCTCTGCCTATTTCGAGATTGGTGGGCTAGAGGATGGGGTCTGCCACCGAGTCTTAGCAATCTTGAGACCCCATCATGTACAGGTAGGGTGATCTGGGAGGGCCTGGAGGCCGAGAGAACATTAAAAAAGGATGTTCTCCTGCTCCGCCATCTCCTGTGCTTCCAGCCCCAAGTTCTTGGCCACCTGCCTGAAAAGGGCTTGGTGTTCTTTAAAGTCATCTGGGGGGCTGGCCCTGGAAGGTCCCGGAACCATCTCGTCTGGGGAAGAGGCAGAGACCCTGGCTGCCAGTGGAGGTGCTGAGGGCTTGACAGCCACTGGAGAAGGAGGTTTGGGGGTGGACACCGGATCCCCACTCCGACTCAGAGTGAGCTTCTGGTACTGGGCCTGGTGCCATCAATCTTTGCTCGAATGTGGCCACTGATGCTCCCCAATACGGCCACTGTGTTGGCCACTGGCCTTGCTGCTATGGATGGCAGAGCAGTTTCCAGTGCACAATCCCATCACAGAGACTGGGGCGATGGGCTGAACTAGGCATCCGTGCCAAAGGAACCACTCTCCGGCGACCAGGGAGGAGCAGTCAATGCCTGCATCTGCTTGCTGGTTGTGGATATTGGTGAGCACTGACCAGGCGTAAGCAACCGGTGGCTATACCGGGGAGAACAGTCCCGGTACCAGGGAAATCGGCTTGGGTGAAATGGTGCCGTGGAGACCAGTAACACAGGGGGGACGGGGGGAGAGAGTGGTCCCACAGTGCGAGCGACTGGGACAGACATCTAGATTTGGATCGGCGAGAGGGCAAACAGCATCAGTCATAATAAGGGAAGCATCAGTCCCATACTGGGGAATAACATCTCGGTGTCCGGGGGGCTATGACCAGCCATGGGATTACTTGTCCAGCGACCTACAGCACTCCCCTGCCCCTGGAAGGATCTTAACAGCTGGCTTGCCCCCTCAGGAAGCCTTAGCCTGGTCCTGCGGCACCAGAGACATCATATGAGCAGGTGGAAACCTGTGCTCTCTCTGCGCCTGGGCTGGGGATGACGACAGTGCAGGCAGGGTGGTGGGTCCCATACAGCTCACCAGAGTCAGTGACAGACCTTTAAGAGGGCTAAGAACCCCAGCCGTGGAGGCACACTTGAGCTTCTCCGAAAAAGGCTGGCGGACAGGCCCGGTCCTTCTACCGGATGACCCTTGGGCCTTCTTGCTCGTCACCGGTGAGCACTTCTTCGCCTTCTTCTTAGGCATTGGCGACGGTGCCAAGGGGAGCTGGGCGCCAGTGGCACACTCCGCACGGAGGCCAAAGTACTCAGTGTGGCCTGCACAGAGGACTCGGAAGCTGGGTGGAGAGCAGACTATCAGGAGGGCACTGAGGCGAATGTCCCTCTCCTTCTGGGTGTGAGGCCAAAAGTACTTACAGACCTGGCAATGCTCCTTGATGTGTGATTCCCCCAAGCACTTAAGGCAGATGTCATGGGGGTCACTCACAGGCATAGGCCTGCCACAGATCGAGCAGGACTTAAACTCCGGAGCTCAGGGCATGGCCCGCCTAAGGTGAAGTCCCTGCGGGGACCTTAACTATCAGCTAACTATGCACTTAACTACTTTACTACTACTTATCACTAACTACAATTGAACAAAGGCCTGAAGGTATGAAGTCCAATGGAAGAAAACCGCTAGCTCTTGACAAGCAAGAGAGGAGCTCCAACTGATCACCATGGGTGGTAAGCAGGAATTCAGAGGGCGTGGGTCGGCAATGCCTGACATACTGTGGCATGAGCACGGCACTCTAGAAGGTTATACAGCTGGCCCTATGGTTACTGCTACGGCAAAAATCTCTGATGGCCATGCACGCGGGCGCACGCACACCTAGAATGGAATCAACATGAGCAAGCACTCAAAGAAAAAACATATCCTTGTGATTGCATTTCACTTATAAATTTGGCAATTTTTCTTCATGGATATAATTTCCTATGTTTTCATCATTTTAGTGCAAGGAATTATCAAGAAAAATCACCTAAGACCCCATTCACTAGTAATGACCATTCAAATCTCTCCCTTATCATTCACATCCTTCAAAAGGCCTTTCAATAATAATTAAGCATTGCAGATTAATTGCTTAACAATTATACATGAAAAGTAAGAGAAAGAAGAAGTGATCTTCCACCTATTTACTTTATCCATGTTTTAGGTCTGAATTTAATGCATATACTGTATATGCAAAATTGTGTGTGGACAGTACAGTTTGTATAATTTGTAGATTATGAATAAACTGGGCCAGGGACTGTTACTTCACCTACTGTACTTTAGAGAGCATATTCTCAGTGATCTACAGACAATAATAATGTAATAATTCCTAATGTTGGTGTCATTGTTCTGTCCTTTAGCTGCTATTTTTGACTTGTGTATTTAATTCAATTCTTCTCCTTATTATTTTATCCCTGTCTTGGGAGTCTTGGTACTAAAAAGAAGGTTGAAAAGGAAAGAAAAGGCTGTCAGTGACTCAAAGCTCCCATATTATTTCAGTAAAATAAACAGCATTGATGATGTCTTCCCTTATGAATTCTAGCTAACAGTTACATAACAGACTTAACTCAAAAGAATTTTAAAATTGAAATGCTGAAGCAGTAGAGTCTCCAGTTAAATCTTTCCAATCCAGGGTGCCAGATAACTAGCACTGCATAGACATAGAAAGGAACGGCCAAAAAGACATGCAGCCAAAACTCACAAACTGAGTCTCTTCATTTGAAAAATAGCTTAAAATACTACCCATGAAGAAAAATAAACTTCACTATATATTCTTCCTTTCACTATCCAGGGAATGGCTAGTTTTGAAAAATGTATGCAGGAAAAATACTGGCTATTACTAAAGGCAATGCAGTTTCAAACCCCAAGAAAGGAAACTTGTATTTCCATAGAATAATAAAGGGGAGATTTCCAACAAGGTTTTATCAACATGGTAGTTAATTTTTCCCTTTCTGAGTTTTATGGTTTATTCTTCAGGGTTAAAATTTTTAAATCTTTCATTGAGTTGAGTATCAGAGGGGTAGCCGTGTTAGTCTGAATCTGTAAAAAGCAACAGAGGGTCCTGTGGCACCTTTCAGACTAACCTTCTGTTAGTCTGAAAGGTGCCACAGGACCCTCTGTTGCTTTTTTCATTGAGTTGAGAGATTTATTAATTTTTTTGGAAAATGCATTACCTGGATGTATAGTTTTTAAATATCCATATTCTATGGAAAGCTCACTGGCAAGAAATTAACTGAAAAACTCAACTATTATGGAACGCTTTGTTGTTCCTACCAGATACTACATCCCAAATTCTCCATAGACTTGGACAACGTCCCCTGAGACGGTCAGAAATTAGTGGGAGCCAGCCAGCAGGCCAGCTCCTTACTTTAGAATACTCCAGCTGGGTTTGAATAATGACTGGTTTTAAGGGACCACACTCCAACTAATGTAGCCTCTTTAAAGCCAGCTGGCATCCTTCCTCTTCACTGCATTTCAGGTTAGCTGAACCCAGAGCACAGTGGAGAATACAGCACAATGCAGGGATGTTACTAATCTTTAGTTAGCCCCTTATTCTCTGAGGCAAAGCTGGACCCAAACTCTACAGCAAGAATGCCTGGTTTCAGCAGCATGCCAGTGCAGCAAACAAGAAATTCTGTGGCAGATTCAGAAAAATTAAAATGGGAGTTTCTATTGACTTAAATATGATGTAAGCAAAGTCTGAATAAGCTCTCCCCTGACATCTAGTGGTGAGCTGTGGAAAAAGACTTCAGGAGCTGATCTCATTTGCATGGACACACCCACCCTGCCTAGGTGCTCAGCGTGATGGGATTGCTTGCCCAAATGATCACTTGTGATTGGTTTTGGATCCCCAGTCTCCTTGTTATTGGGGCAGGAGTAATAAACCGTTGTTATCCTTGTTGTGTGAACTGAGGGCAACAGAACTGTACCTGGCATACCCTGATGGAAGGACTCACCCTCAACTGAACGGCACTCGTTAGGCAGGGGACATGGGTTCCAAACCCAATGAGTTGAGAGAAGGTACTTGTACTTAATGGTGTGGGCCTTTTTTGAAGGGTCCTAGACAGCATTTGACCCTTTCTCTTGCCATGATATAATAAAAGAGCTAATTTACTCTCAATTGAAAGTCTTATTACATGCTGCAGAGCTGAAATCACTCATAGCCAGGTCTAAGTATTAGACCTACTGGGGGACAATGTCTTTATTGCAAGACATTGCCCAATGTGCACAGCAGTGAGACTCCCCCACTAGCAGCTGAAATCACTGAGAGCTGTGTTAAGTGGCAGGCCCTGAAGACATCTTGGTCTGGGGCTGGTGGAGAGGCATGGCAAACAGACAGCAGGGCAGCTGGTGGAGCAACAAGCGAGTGCCCGAGCAACGGAATGTGTAAGGTGCCTCCTTATCCCCCTTCCACCCAGGGTGGGAAATTAACTCTGCGTATGAAACTCTGAACTCTGGGGCTGCACTGGCCAAGGACAGCAACTGTGAGTGGGGTACAGAGAAGCGACAGGCGTGTTAAAGGGACTTTGGGGTTGCTGGACTTAAGAACCTGAGGGGAAAAGGACACTGCCCAACTTACTTGGGGGTGGGTCTTTTGCTCATAGTTTGTTTCTGAACCCTAGTTGCGGTGTTTTCCCAAATTAATGCTGAGTAACTTCCCTCCTTTTATTAAATTTTTTTTGCTACACTCAGACTCTGTGCTTGCTAAATGGGAAGTACTGCCTCTTTGAGGCGTCCAGGGGGTGGTGTGCAATTGTTCCAGGTCACTGGGTGGGGGCTCAAGCCAGTTTTGTATTGAAAAGGAACCCCTAGATACTGAACCCGGCCCTTGTTGCTGCTGGCTCACCTGGCAGAAGGGTTACACCGGGATATTACTAATCTTTAGTTAGCCCCCTATTCTCTGAGGCAAAGCTGGACCCAAACTCTACAGCAAGAATGTCTGGTTTCAGCAATACGCCAGTGCAGCAAACAAGAAATTCTGTGGCAGATTCAGGAAAATTAAAATGGGAGGTTTCTATTGACTTAAATATGAAAATGAATATCAGTATAATAGTCTGTGTTAATTATTACAATATTGCATTAAATTTAGATTGTATTGCCATCCAGTTGTCGGTGTGATGCAGACTTTGATACTGAGAAGCTGCTGGGGGAAAGCTGAAGGTTCTGATACCGGGGTAGAGGCCAGTTGAGGCTTTTGGCCAGGGCCGGCTCTAACTTTTTTGCTGCCCCAAGCAGCAAAAAAAAAAAAGTGCCGCCCCCCCCCGAGCCCCCGCCGAGCGCCGTGCCGCGCCACCCCCTCAGCACTGCCCCCCCGCCGAGCGCCGCACCACCAGAGCCGCCCCCCCCAGCCGATCGCCGCCAGAACACTCTCCCCCCAGCGCCGCGCCCCCCCCGCATCCCCTCCCGCCGAGCGCTGCACCGCCAGAACCCCGCCCCGAGCACCGCGCCGCCGGAGCGCCCCCCCCCGCGGAATGCCGCACCGCGCTCCCCCCACTGCCCCTTACCAGGTGCCGCCCCAAGCATGTGCTTGGTTGCCTGGTGCCTGGAGCCGGCCCTGCTTTTGGCATTCGGGCAGCATGGGGTTCTGGAACCCAGGAACCTAGGCATTTGGTAATAAGGAGTACATGCATCTCCTCTCCTTCCTGCCCACAGGCACTTCGATTTAAATGTTTTGAGAAGGCTTGTTTGCTTTTACCGATCCAACAACCCTTGACAGCAGTAAGACGTCCCATTGTATCTGGCCTCAATTAATGACACTGCAACCTACAATAATGGATTGGTTTGATATTTTCTGTAGCAGTGAAATGGTTATCAAACTTGACATTTAAATGTCATCTGTAGGATTACTCATTAACACGCCATTAAAATAAATGAGAGTAGATCATACCTCTCTTACAGCTTAGCTTACTAGAACATATTTTGGATTAAATCTTATATGTATTTAAACTATTCTGACCTAATGGATAGATTCTGCAGCAAGTATTGAAGACACTGAATTAGGTAATACTCAAGGTCTTGGCTTAGTTAAATGGGGGGGTAGTATTTGAGGTTGTACTTCCAAATATTAAATACAATATATTTAAGAGCAGAGTGCATTTAGAATACTATACAAAAAACTCTTAAATATGCAATAAGTGTCTTATAAATGTCTCAATTAATATTCATAATTGAATATGTAAAAATTAACGTTTGGCTAATGTTCAGATGCTATTTGATATAATTGTAATGCACATTGTTCAAATATATCATTTGAAACTGACAGTTGGCTTTTCTATGTTTATCAGTTGTTTATGTTTGCATGTAGACTACCTTGAACTTTACTTGAATGACAAAATATACAGCTTCCCATAGCCCATTGAAGGTGAAGGCACCAATTACTGCAACGTAAATATATATTTCATTCTTTTTTTTTTTTTTTTTTTTTTTTTAGTGTGTATATAAACCTCCAGCATAATAGCCCTGCCTGAAACCCCCAAGATAGGGTCCTGTGCACCTGGTGAATTTCACGCTTACGTTATATGAGAATGAAGCAAAGTATTAATGTCTGGATCAGAGTGAATATACAAGTTCAAGTTTTTGTAAACATAAAAATCAACTCACTATCTTCAAGTGCATGCCTAAAGCATGTATATGCAGCATTCAAAGGAGCAATGATGTCAGATAAAAATAATTCTTTGCCTTCTTTCACCAATATACAACTATTTACACACAAAAATATAACATCGTTAGAAACTTTCCAAAACATGAAACTAGACAAGAAAATTACTCCTTCAGGCAGGATTAGCATTTGCAGGATATCCCATTAGCCAATTCTTCACAGCTTCAGTTATCAGAGCTCAACACTAGGTCTTTCAGTGAGACTCACTATGAGATTAATGCCCAGAACAGAATAGATCCAGCTGCGTTACCCAAGAAAGGTAAAATCCGACTCAGATTATAATTATATTCATCTGAAACTGGAGCAAGCACTTTTTTGCTGGGCTAAAGAAAACACACAGAGATGATGGGCCAATGTCCATATAGAGAATCGATAACGAATTTAGGATGAGATTTTCAAAAGTACTCAACATTGGTCAAATTCTTTCCCACTGAAATTAACAGTAAAATTTCCAATTTCTTCAGTGGGAGCAGAGTTAAGTCAGTGTTGAGCACTTTCAAAAAATTTTAAACAGCATTTTATTTTGGCAGAATCCTTAACTCTTACTACTAGAAAACAATAAAGAGCAAAAGATTTATAAATGGTCAACTTGTGAAGCATGGATGATTGATCACAAAAGCCACTCCTAGTCCCACAACAAGGATTTTTTTCCACTGCTGGGATTGCTTTGACAATCTTCAGAATAAACTATGTTTCTTGCAGGAAAAATCTAACAAATCTCTTGGATCAATTCACATTTCTAACCACCACTGACTTCAAAGGGATGGTTTCAACATTGGGTCCTTAACAGGCCCATGATTGCTCCCAAGTGACTTTTATAGGGTATGATTTCAATTGTTATTTGCTATTTAAAAGCAAAAAGGTGTTCCTGTTGTGTTAATAATCCTAAATGCTGATGGCCACTTGCAATTAGACAGTTATGGGATAAAAACGAAATCAGTTTCAAAGCCATGCTCCATCTAGGCCACTGGTTCTCAACCAGGGGTATGCATACCCCTGGGGGTATGCAGAGGTCTTCCAGGGGGTACATCAACTCATCTAGATAGTTGCCTAGTTTTACAACTGGCTACATAAAAAGCACTAGCGAAGTCAGTACTACTTAAAATTTCATATAGACAATGACTTGTTCATATTGCTCTATATACTATACGCTGTACAATATTTATATTCCAATTGATTTATTTTATAATTATATGGTAAAAGTGAGAAAGTAAGCAATGTTTCATTAATAGTGTGCTCTGGCACTTTTGTATTGTTATGTCTGATTTTATAAGCAAGTAGTTTTTAAGTGAGGTGAAACTTGGGATACACAAGACAAATCAAACTCCTGAAAGGGGTCTGGAAAAATTGAGAACCACTGATCTAGGCTATAGCAGCCAGGTAATTTCCCAGGTAGTCACATGTGCAAACTACCCAATCTTTAACTTTCTGAGCTACATTTCATGGCAAATGACCGAGTGGGAGGAAGAAGAACTTAGGGCACTAGGGTCTAGGCAACTGATGAAGATTGTGAAGGGAGAGAACATTCAAAGAAGCCCAGGATCAAACTGAGGGTGGCAATTCATGGTCTTAAGAGTTCTAAAATAATGGCTGATCAATGGCCCCGATAAAGTCAATGAGAGTTTTTCCAAGATTTTACACAATGCCTTTTCCCAATAATTATGCAATCAGAAAAGGTAATAAAAATAATGAAAAATGTTAAGAGTGTTTGGAAGAGAAGAAAGGGAGAAGGAATAGAGATTTTAAAGAGGATGCAGAGAAAATCCAAACGACTGCAAGCAGCACTTCTTGTTATTCAGGCACTTGTAGGATGAAAGTGATGCCTACTGTAAATCCTATTCACATACTGGGAAGCAGCAAGGGAGTGGCTTGAGTAGGGTGACCAGACAGCAAGTGTGAAAAATTAGGACGGGGTGGGGGGTAATAGAAGCATATATAAGAAAAAGACCCAAATATCAGGACTGTCCCTATAAAATCGGGACATCTGCTCACCCTAGGCTTGAGCCACTTAAACCCAAAATAATTTGGAACAGACTAAAATTTAAAGTGTACCAACTGATTAGCAAGGGGCAGAGAAGGGATTAAACTGCCACCTGATAGTTTGGGATTTGTTTATATTCCACTTGATGATTTAAGACTATTTGCTTTCTATAAATTCCATTTGTCAGCAAAAAAAAAAAAAATCAATAAAATATGAGTACATTTAGATGAGGATAACTGATTGCAGAGGTTGTAAAAATTATTAAGGGGAACACAGCTTTTCTATTCCCTTCAAGCTTTCTTTTCATTTTATATGCTTAAACACTGAAAAATGTACAAGTTGAAATGATTTACATACATCAGACTAATTTAATCGGACCACCCCAATGAAATTACAGAGCTTTATTTGTTTTCTCCGAACTGGCACTTGTTTTCTCTCTCATGGAAATACAAAAAATAAATAAATCCAAAAACATTCACCACACAAAAAAATGAATATGATGAAGATCAAGGTTGGGATATTTAAAGATGCCTAAGAGAGTTATGTCCCTAACTTCCACTGAGAACCCTAACTCCTTTAGGCTACTTTGAAAATCCCACACCAAAGCTTTTTAAAATCCATACTTGAACTGTGTTGTAATTCTTTTCAGAAAGCATTAAAGCGTAGCAAGCTTTGCTCTCTATAAATCCATGTTGTGCATGGAATTTACAATTCAGTTCTCTAGATGTTTGTTTAGTATTTTTTTCTATAAATGTGTGTTCCTTTGCTTTGCCAATGTTCATATAAATGGTGATTTAAACAAATAAGGAGATTTAAGAGGTGTTTAATGTTTTTGGACAGAAAGCTTACTCATGTGAAACCAAAATGGTCAAGTGGGAAGAATGTAAAAAGAAATGATACAATATATATTCTACAAAGTAAATTAGTTCATATTTAAATAAATGTAGTTAATTAACCCTGTTGACTTACGATAAACAAAGATATATGCGTAAAGAAGCTACAGTATATTTCTATTTGTAAAAGACACGGTACATTTGTTAAAATAACTAATTCTGATCCCTGTGAATAGCTAGCCAACTACAAAAGCAGTTTTTCCTCCCTTGGTGTTCACACCTCAACTGCTAGAAGAGGGCCTCATCCTCCCTGATTGAACTAACCTCGTTATTTCTAGCCTGACTCACTCTTGCTTGCATATTTATACCTGCCTCTGGAAATTTCCACTACATGCATCTGACGAAGTGGGTATTCACCCACGAAAGCTCATGCTCCAATACGTCTGTTAGTCTATAAGGTGCCACAGGACACTCTGCTGCTTTTACAGATCCAGACTAACATGGCTACCCCTCTGATACTTAATTCTGATACATTTAGGCCAGACTACTCCCTCCAGTGGTCAAATCCACAGAAGAGCATAAAAAAGGGAGAAACCCCATGAGGACCCCTTCATGGAGGTTTCCCCACCATTGTTTTACTGTCACGTTTACCCCATATTTGAAATAAAGCAAGATTAACAGGGGCGGGAGGAGGAGGAAGCAACAGCCCTTCATTGTTAAACATTCAAGCTGTTTCACAATCGTTACCATACACACATAAGCCTCATGTCTGGATACCTGCTGAAATTCAGGACCTCGTTTTAAACAGAGCAGAAGGCTCACCATTACATGCAGGGCCGGCTTTAGGCCGATTCTCGCGATTCCCAGGAATCAGGCCCCAAGCCTTAGGTGCCTTTTTAATTTTTTATACTCACCCGGCGGCGGTCAGCTCCAGGTCTTCGGTAGCATTTCGTCAGGGCGGGTTCCTTCAGTGCTGCGGAAGACCCGGAGCAGACCCCCCCGTTGCCGAAGTGCCAGCAAAGCCCCGGACCGCCGCCACATATTCGAAACGGGCCCCGCAGTTCATAAAGCCGGCCCTGATTACATGCATGCTTGTCATCACAAAAGAGATTTAAACCCAATGAATTTTTAAATATTATAATGACAATTTCCTAACTCAAAAAGCGTTACAACCAACGTGGGGGAATTCTTAGTCAACCTTGTCTTGACTGACAAAGAAAAACTGAACAGAGTATTAAAAATTAATGGTAGCTTAGGTACAAGTGATTTTTAATATGCAAATAGAATTAGTTCAAAACAGTAATATATACTCTTGCTGCTTTAAAAGGGCCCATTTTTCAAAGCTGAAAATAATTATGAGCCAAATCAGGTGGGAGGAAAAATTTAATCAGAAAAACGTGAACGATAATTTGGACTAGTTTAAGAACACGTTACTAGATCCCAAAAAGTCACATCCCATAATTGAGGAAGAAGGCTGTACTGGTTAAAAAACCAACCCCGATAAGAGGGGAAGTGAAGGCAGCTATAAAAAATAATATATAATGAATGGGAAATTTATCATAATGAATATAAATCAGAAGCTAGGAATTGTAGAAAGTTGATAAGGGAAGCAAAGAGACACATGGAGAACTCTATGGCCAAAAAAGTTAAGGAGAATAAAGTGGTGGGTTTTTTTCAGTATATAAGAAACAAAAAGAATCTTAACAATTGCATTGGTCCATTACTACATGGAAATTGTAGAATTATCAATAATAATTCAGAAAAGGAAAAAATGTTCAATAAATATTTCTATTCTATATTTGGGGGGGGAAAGCAGATGATGTACTCTCATCATATTATAACACTCCGTTCATTCCACTAGTATCTCAGGAGGATATTAAACAGAAGCTACTAAAGACCTTTTTAAATCAGCCAGGCCAGATAACTTGCATCCAAGAGTTCTAAAGAGCTGGCTGAAGAGCTCTCTACACCATTAATGTTTATTTTCAATATGTCTCGGAACACAGGAGAAGTTCCAGATGATTGGAAGAAAGCAACTATTGTGCCAATGTTTATAAAGAGTAACTGGGATGACCTGAATAATTCTAGGTCTGTCAGTCTGACATCAATCCTGGGCAAGATGACAGAGTGGCTAATATAAGGCCTGATTAATAAAGAATTAAAGGAGGGTAATATATACATGCATTTATGGAAAATAGATCCTGTCAAAATAACTTGATATCTTTTTTTGATGAGATTACAGTTTTGGTTGATAACGATAAAAGTAATGATGTGTAATAGGTTTGTGTAAGGCATTTGACTTGGTACTGCACAACATTTTTATTAAAAAACTAGAATGATATAAAATTAACATGGACATATTAAATGGATTGAAAGCTGGTTAACTGATAGGTCTCAAAATGTAACTGTAAATGTGGAATCATCTTTAATGCTAAGATTTTTTCATGGTTATTTTTAGTAAAAGTCTCAAACAGGTCATGGGCAATAAACAAAAATTCAGAGCCCATGATTTGTCCATTACTTTACTAAAAATAACTGAGGGCAGGGCTATGTAGGGGGGAGGAATGGAGTCCCATTGCGGGAGAACAGGGACTGACAGGCCAAGCCCCCCACCATTGCAGGGGACACAGCCCCAAATCCAGTGGCCGAAGCAAGGGGTGCAGCCACGGGGGACACAGCCCTTGCTCCAGAGCTGGCCCAGCTATGAGACGGGGTACATGGTCGGACTGCAGCCCCCGCCAAGCCCCAGCTGAAGCAGGGGGAGAGGAGGGGAACACGGCCCTGGGAAGCCACAAGGGGGGCGCACAGCCCCAGGTGCAGCTTCCAGTGAAAGTCACAGGACGAGGGGGCGCATGGACCCTGCGGGGCTGAAGCGTGCGGCCCTGGCTGCAGCTCCCCACCTCTCCGGGGGCTGCAGCAGAAGTCACGGGGTTGGGGCTGCAGGGTCCTGGTTCCAGCCAGCCCCAATTGCAGGGTAGAGGTGCACAGTCCCATTTCCTCCTTCTGAAGCCCTACACGTCAGGGATGTCCAGCAAAGTCATGGAATCCGTGACTGCCATGACCTCAGTGACTAAATCGTAGCTTTAATCATCATCAAGCAGAAGTATTTCTAGTGAGGCTCCACAGGGATTTAGTTTTGACCCTACGCCAGTTAATAATTTTATCAGTGACCTGGAGGAAAACATAAAATCATCAGTTAAAGTTTGCAGATGACAAAAATTGGGGGCAAATAAAGAGGTAATAATGAAGAAGAAAGGTCACTGATATAGAGCAATCTGGATCACCGGCAAACTGGGCACAAGAAAACAATATGCATTTTTAATACAGCTAAATGTAAATGTGTATATCTAGAAACAGAGTGTAGGCCTTACTTACAGTATGGAGAACTCTATCCTGGAAAGCAGTGACTCTGAAAAAGACTGTGGTGGTCATGGTGGATAATCAGATGAACATGAGCTCCCCACGAAACACTGTGCCCAAAAGGGCTAATGAAATCCTTGGATACATAAACAGAAGAATCTTGAGTAGGAATAAAGGGATTATTTTACTTCTGTACTGGCACTGGTGTGACCATTGCTGGAATATTGTGTCCAGTTCTGGTATCCACAAGTCAAGAAGGATGTTGAAATATCTGAGAGGATTCAGAGAAGAGCCACAAGAAGGATTGGAAAATATGCCCTATATCAGGGGTCTGCAACCTTTCAGAAGTGATGTGCCAAGTCTTCATTTATTCACTCTAATTTAAAGGTTTTGTGTGCCAGTAATACATTTTAATGTTTTTAGAAGGTCTCTTTCTAGAAGTCTATAATATATAACTAAACTATTGTTGTATGTAAAGTAAATAAGGTTTTTAAAATGTTTAAGACAGGGAGGAGGGATAGCTCAGTGGTTTGAGCATTGGCCTGCTAACCCAGGGTTGTGAGTTCAATCCTTGAGGGGGCCACTTAGGGATCTGGGGCAAAATCAGTACTTGATTCTGCTAGTGAAGGCAGGGGGCTGGATTCAATGACCTTTCAGGGCCCCTTCCAGCTCTATGAGATAGGTATATCTCCATATATTATATTATACTAAAAAAAGGGAAAGTTTAAAAAAAGATTTGACGAGTAAGGAAAGTGTTTCTGTGCTTGTTTCAATTTAAAGTGGTTAAAAGCAGCATTAAGTCAATGTTCAGTTGTAAACTTTTGAAAGAACAACCACAATGTTTTGTTCAGAGTTACGAACAACCTCCACTCCCAAGGTGTTCATAACTCTGAGGTTCTACTGTAGTTTCTTGATGACAGACAAATTCTGCTCTGCAATATACTGAGGTAAATCTGGTTTAACTTCACTGATCTCCACCCCACGCCCCCCCCCTCCGAAACGCTTATCACAGGAGACGTGAATTCCAAGTAAAATTAAGCCTTGCTCATGATCTCGTGATCGACCTACCAAATCTCAGGATTTTTTCTTCTACTGGCAGCACCGGCCTTAGGGGAGTGCGATGTGGGCAACTGCCCAGGGCACCGTGGTCAGGGGGGCGCTGTCCCAGTGCCACAAGCTGGTGGGTCTGGGCTGCTGGAGTGGGTATGAGTATGGGTGAGCCTGGGTTTGGAGCTCCTGGCCAACTGGGCAGGGAGCGGCGATACTGCGCAGAGCTGCCAGCCTCAGGGGAGACACAGGGCTTGCCCCTGCAGAGCCAGCCCCTTGCTTCCCCCTTCCCGTGGGCATGATGGTCAAAAGTGTATGGCTGGGGGAACCCCATGGCTCAGAATCACCTCCCTGTGCAGCCCAGCCTGGGTGGCTGGAGAGCATGGTATTGCCACCCTTAGTTCTGTGCTGCTAGTGCCGATGATGCTGCCTTCAGAGCTGGGCAGCCAGAGAGCTGCCATGCCTAGAGGTGCAATGCAGAAATCTGCCTCCTGCTCCCCCAGTGCTTGATCCCCACATTCTCCACATTTACTTTTCACATAAGTCATTTCTAAGAAATAAGGGTGGCATGGTATTGCAGGTAGATGTGGGGCCAGGAAGGAGGCTGGAGAGCAGGTGATAGTAATGGGAGGGGATTGGATGTCAAGTTCCCTGACTGGGATAGGTTTCAGGGTAGCAGCTGTGTTAGTCTGTATCCTCAAAAAGAACAGGAGTACTTGTGGCACCTTAGAGACTAACAAACTTGTTAGTCTCTAAGGTGCCACAAGTACTCCTGTTCTTTCTGACTGGGATAGTGGTGGATAGGAGTACCACCCTCCAAGTAGCCAGGAAAGATCGTGTTATTAACTGCAAATTGATTGCAAGTCACAGGAGTTTGGTGCCTGCAGTAGGAACTGTCGTGATGACACAAGAAACTCCTCCAACCCAGCAGCCTTGGGGTTAAGGACACAGACCTGCCCTGCCTTCATGTATGGCCCTACAGCAGAGTGTGTGTCCAGGGGCAGAACAGGGAGATGGGAGTCAGGCAAAAGCTGCTATTGGCTCCAGGGCCTCCCGCTGCTTTGGAACTTCTCCTCTACTTGGGATCTGGGTAGAGGAGAAACCCTGGGGGAGGGCGGAAGTGTGTCAGGGGAGAAAGGAGTCAGTGAGGTGGTGTTGGTGGGTCCAGGGAAGGGGGGAAGCCCCTGGGGCAGCAAGCGGGGGGGGGGGGAGGGAGAAGAGGTGAGACAGTCGTAGGAAATGGATGGCAGGTGAGGTCTCCATCATAGGAATGAGGAGAGGGTAAGCGGAGTCTCCATCTGAGAAATCAAGAAGAGTACTTTTTGTGTGCATTAAAAGTTGACTTTTCAATCTGAAATTTATCACACATAGCCAGAAGAGTAGAGGGGGTAAAAAGTAAACAGACAAACTAAAAAACCCAGTTTGAGGTTTTGTAAAATCTTGTGATTTTGGGGCCAATCTCGTGATTTTTTGGAGATCCACCTCATTATTTTTGATCTCTTGTAGTTGGCAATACTGTTATATGTTTTATATTTTATATACATATTTGAATTTGTATTTGATATTAATAATTCAGCTTTCAAAGCTTGAACTGGGGTTGTGACATGTTCATTCTTTAACTTAGTAAATCCAAGATGGTATTCTCCATATATGGGGAAGGGGGGTCCATGGGTACTCAATACAAGGTCTAGTTCAAGTTAGTTAGTGAGTTTCCCTAACTAGCAACACACCTGAAATTCCAGTCTTCTTGCTCTGTGGAACTAAGACTACCAATCATGACTAATTTTGTTTTATTTGGTCCGTTTTTGTCAGCATTCCAAAGATAGTGTGTGGCAGTGGAACACATTTCTTTTATAAATTAAAATAATGGCAATATCTTATCTCCTAGAACTGGAAGGAACCTTGAAAGGTCATCAAGTCCAGCCCCCTGCCTTCACTAGCAAGACCAAGTACTGATTTTGCCCCAGATCCCTAAGTGGTCCCCTCAAGGATTGAGCTCACAACCCTAGATTTAGCAGGCCAATGCTCAAACTACTGAGCTATCCCTCCCCCTGTTTCTTTGGTTATTAAAAGCAGTCCAAATGATGTCTTTTCAATGAGAACTCCGATCTGGCTGACTTGATAACTTCTTACAGCTAATGGTTTGGGGGGATGCATGAGGGAAGGTACAGTGATAAAAACAACTTTAAGTGTTAGGTAAGATAAACAAGAAACATAACTTTACAAACTGCAAAAATTATCCCACTGCATTTTTTGTAAACAGTAAGACTGGAGTTTTTAAACCAAAAACAACATTTAAATTATTCTTTTTTATTCCTATTAGATGTACATTTCTATTACACCTCAAGAGGAAAAGTAGTAAGTTTGTTTTTTTGCCCAACCCCAATTTGTATTTCCCCAATCATATGCAATACGTATCAATTAAGGATGAGCTCACATAACAGATGTCAAAATACATCATTTGCTGCCAAGTTTGGAATAGCTAGGGTCACAACGAATGAGAATTTCAGTAAATGAGAATTATAAAATACATACTCAACTTCTAAAGTTTGGTGGGGGAAAACCCCCCACCACATGTGTCTATGGTGGATTACGGTACGTAAATCAGAGTGCTGACACAGCAAAAAGCAAGGTAATCAGAAAAAAATCTGTATGATTCAGACCACATGAAAAGGTAGTACAAGGGAGGAGAAACAATAACAAATTTCAGTTTCAGTCTTAGCGGCATATGGAAATTTTACTGATTATGAAAATCCATTCAGTGTTGCTATCTGGGAGACATTTGTAGTTCAGTGGACTGGACATTGAACTGGAGTCAGGAGATGTGGTTTTATTCCTTCTACTAACTCATTTTGTTACCTTAGGCAGGCCATTTAACATTTGTTCGTACCTCAGTTTCTTCATCTGTAAAAGGGGAACAAAATGTTTACCCAGTTTTGGAGAGTGCTTTGAGATCTTCCAATGAAAACCATTATGCAAGTGCTAATATTTATATTTCTGCAACTGCCTTTCAAGTAACAATACTTCACTTTGGTACATCTTTTTAAATTTTAAAAGCAAACGAGCACCTGTGAATTCATTATTTTTTGTTGCTACGTTAATCATTTCTTCAGAATGTTCTTTCAAAGGTATTGTTGATATTTAATTAAATGAAACTTCATTCTTTTTACAAAGTGACATAATACTACTACTAAGTGAAATAGTTTCGCATGAGAGAAATTTGACTACATGACAAAATACTAAGTAGCTATGAATAACAATACTGTCACTACGAACTACACTGTTGCCATGGTTAAATACAAGGTAGTTTTGCAGAGTATGATTTATTTAAGTAAAAAACAAAAACACTAAAAATCTAATTTTACTGAAGTCTGAGTCACCCCAGGCACCAATCTTGCAATTTACAATGCATGATCAGGCTGCCAAACTTATATGGAGCCCCATTATCTATATGGCTCTGTGTACACTGAACACTCTATTTCTGTTGTAAATTGCAGGGTCAGGGCATTAGCAAGAACATGCAAATTTTAACTGAAAACTGATTGCAACAGGAACACATGCAATACCTTCACTCGTAAAAAACATGAAAATAACATTGGTTCAAGGGCTGCCAGGGATTGTCCAGCCGTAACTACTGTACAAATATGAGTGGCATGCACTATAAGCTATAAAGTATGATGGAAAACAAATAACTTACACAATGCACAATTTCAATGCTGTCCTCACCTCACAAAAATGAAAGACTTTTATCCAACTTTATAGCTGTACACATCTGCTACAGCCCCCATTTTATGGACTTCAATCTATTGTTCAATTCTTAGGTTAAAATTAAGTAATCTAAATATGCACTCTGTTACATAAAGAGCCAGATGATGAAATTACATCAGCTTCTAATAAGGCTCTTTGAAATCCTAAACTAACAAGTTAACAGCCAAATTATTTTTCTTCTGTTAATGCTGATTGAACACTAAATAATTACTAAAAGAAAACAAAATAAAGAGTTTGACACCTTTGTAGGAGTTACAAGCCTATGATTATTTGTTGCCCCAGGACACAAGTCATATATAACTACTACATATTTTATATTATTTTATTAATAGCATGCACATCTCCCAATACAAACTTGCCATTTTTTTTAAAAAAAAGCAAGTAGTTATGAGGTTTATTAAGTTAAAGCTTATAATTTTTTCCTCATTTAAAAACAATATAAAAATTCTTTCATTTAAAAGAAGGCTATTTATACTTAATCTTTGAAAGAATTAACATAATTTAAGAGGAAAAATAATTATTTGGTAGGGTTACCATACGTCCGTATTTTCCCGGACATGTCCGGCTTTTTAGTTCTTAAATTGCCATCCGGGAGGAATTTTTAAATATTTAAAAACATCCGGGAAAATACAGACATATGGTAACCCTAAGTCCAAAGGCTGGCGGCGCTTCCCAGGCAACTCCCGGCACCCGCCTGCCGACAGAAGCCTGCAATGTGAGTAGCCCCTAGGCACAGAGGTGAAGGGGGTCTCCGCATGCTGCATCGGATCCCTCCTACCCAATCAGAGCTGCAGGGGCAGGGCCTGAAGGTGCCAGCAGCGGGCAGAGAGCCCTCCGCCCCCCAGCCCCCGACCCTAGGAACCAGAGGGACCTGGGAGCCCCAGATAAGCACCGCTGGGACTCCCCACCTCGTCCCCCGGCAGGTCCCTCTGGCTCTTAGGGTCGGATCGGGGAAGCGGAGGGCTCTCTGTGTGCTGCTGGTGCCTGCAAGCCCCACTCTGCGGCTCCAGCAGCTCCCATTGGCACTTTTCCCGGCCAATGGGAGCCACAGAGTTCGCGCTTATGGCGGGCACAGCACGTGGAGACCCCTCAGCTGCCCCGATCCTAGGAGTCAGAGGGACCTGCGGCAGGAGGGGTGAGTAGGCGAGTGGGGAGGAATGAAGAGGCGTGTGATGAGCCTGCAGCGGGTGGGGGAGTGAGTAGGCGAGCGGGGGGTGGTGGTGAAGAGGCGAGCGGTGAGGGAACCAGTGGCTGTCTGGCTGGTGGGCAGGTGAGGAGGCAAGTGGCGAGCGGGGAGGGTGAAGAGGCAAGCGGTGATCCAGCAGCAGGCTGGGGGAGGGAGTGGTGAAAAGGCCAGCGGCGGGCAGCGGGGGTTGAAGAGGCAAGCCAGCCAGCAGCAGGTGGGCAGGCGGGGGTGAGGAGGCAAGAAGCAGTGAGCCAGCAGCAGGCGGAGGTTCTCGGGGTGGGAATGGGGGTGGGTTGGGGACTGAGGAGGGACACAGCAAGCCAGCAGCGGGCCACGGGCAGGGAGGGGGCGGGACCTGGGGCAGAGTGGGAGTGGAGTGTGGGAGGAGCAGGTGTGGACTGTAGGCGGAGCTGACTCCCCCCCCTCCCGCCCCCATGGAGTCTCCTCTTTTTTGAATGTTCAAATATGGTAACCCTATATAAGATTGAAAATAAGATGAAAACGTCTGTCACTATATTCCTTATAGGAGTTTTAAAACATTGTCCATAAAACCCATTACAAGCACAATATTAAAACTACCTTTTTACCAAGTCTATACAAAAACAAGTTACTGTGGCAGTGGCTTTTCTTTTACTGGATAAATAGCTACCCACAAAAGAGTAGCAGCATAGAATTATTTTAAGGCCAAAATAATCAGTTTAAAGATTAAAAACAAAAAAGAATTATTTCTTCCCCCCCGTTTTCTTTGTATTCTTTTTTTCTCTTTTAACTGGAATTACAGATAAAGAGCTGTCAGTATCTGTTCTGCTGCCAGAGAATAACAAGTTCCCTCCTTCTGTGTCAGGAATCAAGGCTTGCCTACTAGTGCAGCTAGCCTGCAGCTGGCTGCGTGATTGGCTACATCACCTGATTGGCTGGAGGGCCCAGCAGATTGGCTCTTAAGCAGGCAGCAGCTTGCTGACTGCTCAGTGCTCATATTACCACTGTGCCTGCTCCTATGTTACCTTGTTCCTGGTGACCCTGCCTTGCACCAATCGTTGTTCGCCCTGACCCTGCCTGAGACAGCACTTACTCTCAATGATTCCAGCTTGACCCTTGGCTCTGGTACCCAGTTCCTGACCTTTGACTGTGGCTTCTCACTACTGCCTCCAGCTCGGACCCTAGTTCTTGGTTTCTGACACTCAGTTTCTGATGCCTGCTCCAACCGCTAGGCCTCAGGCTTGCTTCAAACACTAGGCCTGATGCCCACACCAAACACTAGGCTAGACCACCCATAGCATGGTTACCTGACAGATTGAGCAGCCCAAGACAAAAGACCTTGAGTCCTGAGGGGCCCCACGTGTGCCCCCCATCTTGTGCAGACGCATCAGAGACCAGGGATACCAACGGTTGGGGCCGTGAAAACGGAACATCTGCGCAAACTGCCAGCGGATCCAGCCCCCAGTCAAGGAAGGCAAGAACCGGAAGAGTACTGTGATAACCAAGTCCAGATGGTTTGGCAAGCCATGCCTGGAGGGGCCTGCGCTGTAGTCTTGCATGCTGCACTATGTACATACATGCATTGATGTGGCCCAAAAGCCTCAAACCATGCTGGGCTATTGTAATCAGGTGGTCCTTGAGCTGTACAATCAGGGACGTGATCGTTTGAAATTGGCCTTCTCAGAGGAAGGCTCCAGCTTGGATAGAATTGAACACCACTCCAATAAACTCTATCCTCTGCACCAGAGTGAGGGTGGATTTCTGAGCATTTATTATCAGGCCTAGAGCCTTTAATGTTGACAGGATAAGGTGGATGCTGAACTCCACCTGGGCCTTGGATTGATCTTTGACCAGTCAGTCATCCAGATACGGGTAGACTTCCATTCCTTGTCTCCTCAGATAGGCCGCGACTTCCTCTGGGCACTTTATAAACAATCGTGGGGACACTGACAGGCCGAATAGGAGAACTCGGAATTGGTAGTGCGGTGGTTCATGACAAATCTTCTGTGGCCTTGGAAGATCAATATATAAAAGTAGGGCTGTGTACCATTCCCTTGGATCCAGGGATCCAAGGGATTAGGGCTCCTGAATGTCTGGCAGGCATTAATGCTGAAGTGGAGGGGGGTGGTTGCCTGCACTTAAAGCCCCTGCTCCATTTCCTCTGTGGGTCAACAGGCCATAGGGGCGAAGAACCAGGAGGACAGCTGCAGTCTTAAGTGCTTCCCAAAGTCACCAGGGTGTATAAACCCAAGGACTTAAGGGTCGCCCTGGAGTATTTCAGACCATGAAGCTTTGCATTTGTCTTCTCTGAAAAGAGCGAAGTACCCTCAGAGTGAAGGTCCCGGAGGGTTTGCAGAACCTCCTGCAGGAGGCTGGAGGACTGAAGCCACAAACTCCTATGTATGACTACTGTAGATGCCACGTACCTGGCTGCCAAATCCACTTTATCAAGGGCCGCTTGCAGGAAGCCCTCACAATGGATTTCCCCTCCTCCACCAGTAAGGAGAACTCCATCCTGGCCACCTGTGGCAGCACATCCTTGAACTTCAATATGGAGTCCCACATGTTGAAGTCATATCTGCCCAGCAATCCTAAGCTGCAGGCCCCCAGTGGAGTAGATCTTTCTACCAAACAGTTCCAGCTACTTGGAGTCCTTTGCCTTAGGAGTTGCCCCTTGCAAACCTTGCTGATCCCTTTTGTTGGCAGCGGAGACCACCACAGATCCTGGAGCGGGGATGAATATATAGAAACGCATGGCTCTGAGCAGAATAAGGCACTTCCTCTCAGCCTTCTAAGCTGTGGGAGGTAGGGAAGCGGGGGGTTTGCCACAAGGCTTTCACCGGGTCCATAATGACATCATTGAGAGGGAAAGCAATTCTTGACAGGCCAGCTGCAATCAGGATGTCCACCAGATTATGGGAAAACTTTTTTACTACCTCCACCTGTAAGCCCAAATTTTTGCCACCCTTTTCAGTAACTGCTGGTGGGCCTAGTAGTCGTCATGGGAAGGTGACACACCCGCTCCCAACATGACCTCATCAGGAGAAGGCTCCTCCTCTGACTGGATCCCGTGGTGCTGGCTCCCGGTACTCGGTGCCGAGCTCGGTACCGAAGTCCAGATCAGGTGTTGCCCTCAGGGGTGGCGGTGCCCCTCTTTCAGAGGCCACCAAATAGAAGCACCTCAATGGGGGCCCCTGCATGGGGAAAATGCTCCAAAAAAGCCACTGCATGGGCACTAGCCACTGCCCATGAGGCCAAGTACTCCAATGTCATTCCCGAGTGGGTAGGGATGGCTGGTGGCATGTTGGGATCAACTCTTGGATGGGAGAAGTACAACTCCACCTCCAAGGACGAGGAATCTCTGCCTGGTGGCCACGGAGGAGCAGTTCCCACCAATGCCAGAGATTGGTGTCAAGGCGGGGAAGACAGCGGTGGGGCCAACATAGATGGTTTGCTTTTCGACAGTACCATGGAGCTGGTACTGAACTGTGACCAGTGGCTGCATGGTCCCTCCTGCCCACCGGCACTTGACATCACCAACCCTTGAACAGCCAGTGATGCTGGCACCAACAGCAAAAGCAGGTCACTGATGGCGTGAATGCCTCTGGCATGGATGGCATCGCAACAGTGCTGGTACCACACCCACCTTCTGGTGCCAACGGATCTTCTGGAGCCAAAGTCAACAGCACTGACTGCTGGGGCAGAGGAGCGGCCTGACATAGGTTGCACCCTGCTCTGCTCTCCATGCCTGTCCCCCCTTGGGGTCGGGGAACAATCTCTCTTGGCTAGTGGCTTCTTCTGCTTCTTCCTCGGCACCAGGGATGGCAAAAGGTTCTGAGACTCCTGTATAGTGGAAGGAGTGCTCCTCCCCAATACCAAGGTGCTCGGTTCCAAGTCTGACTGACACGGCTCGAAGGAAGGCCTCAGTGCTGCCTCCATCAGCAGGGACTTCAACCTGGCCTCCCAGTCCTTCTTGGTATGGGCCTTAAAGGCCCTGCAGATTTTGAAGTGGTTCCCGATGTGAGTCTCACCCAAACACTTCAAGCATCTGGAAGGTGGGTTACTCAGGGGCACAGCCTTGTTGCAAGAGACACAAAGCTTGAAACCTGGTGACTGAGGCATGCCTCAGCACCGGAAACAGATTAAGCTCCACTAACAATGGAGAAAAACTAACTATACTAACTATTTATATAAACTATAAAGGGAACTATATATACACAATTAACAGGAAAAACTAAGTCCACTGAGAAACTTTCAACAGCAACAAAACTTTCCAGCGACCATCACGGGCGGTAAGAAGGAACTGAGGGGGCGCCAGGTCCTTTATACCAGTGCTATGAGCACGCGGTCCCAGAGGGCCCCAGAGCTGTCCTGACAGGTACCACTGAGGGAAACATTTATGGCGACTGTGCTCGGGGCGCACACACACCTACACTAGAATGGATATGTGTAAGCACTCAAAGAACACCACATCCATCTCTGCATGCCTTCCAACACACAACCCAAAAACCCAGGCCCCAAGATTCTGGCAGGAATCAGAGCTAGTCCCCAGGCAACCCAGGCAGACTCCCTGATTGGCTGGTAGAACCAGAAAACTGGCTCCTAAGGCAGCAGCAGCAGCTCACTGGCTACTCAATGCTCATGGCCACCACTGTCACTACTCCTTTGCTGCCCGGTTCCTGCTGCCCCTGCCTTGCACCCAGCCTTGTCTCTGCCCTGTCCCTGCCTGAGACCCCCATCTTGCCTGTTAATCCTATTGCTCAAAGTAATTCCAACTTGACCCTTGGCTCTGGCTTCTGACTACTGCCTCCGGATTGACCCTTGGCTCTGGAACCCAGGTCCTGACCCCTGGCTTGATCCTTGGCTGTGGGTTCTGACTACAGCCACCACCTCTGACCCCAGCTCCTGGTTTCTGATGCCCAGTTCCTGACATCCACTCTAAATCACTAAGCCTGACCCCCACACTGATCACTAAGCTAGACAGCCCACGTCCTGGTAGCCTGAGAGTCTATATGTATGTATGAGTTTACATATTGCTAGACACTGTGCCACATGGGATTGGAGCATAAGGTAAAAGGAGCATTTTCTCCCACCAGGCAACAAGCAGTACAGGGTCTCTCCATACTGTGCTCCAAGATAGTACAAATAGACGGTCTTGGCTACAGCACCAGCCCCCTCACCATGGCACCAAGGTAGGAGGAGAAGGCAACTTCTCAGGCAGTGCATAAAGATTTGAAATGTACCATAGGTACATAGTTTAAAGCATAAATAATAATAGGAAAAATAAATACATTGTGACATGACACAATAAAGAGTATATATTACAAGCTATCACACAGACATGTCAGCAAACGACAGCTGTTCATCTCAATCAAATTCTATTCCTTCTGAGACTGAATGAAAGTGTACGTAGATTTCAGGAGCAGTTTGAGACCATGCTATCATCCCACTGGTATGAGGAGTTTCCAAATACCAGGATGTATACACAAACTGAGTCATTTGCAACAATTAACCCAAATCAGTTGCAAAATTATTGGAAAACATTCCATTTCAAAACAGATTGTAGTTTTAAGTTTATAAGGTATTGTTATTAACAAAATTAAGTACAAGTTACTTTAATTTAACCTGTGTCCTTTTGAGCTCTTCTGCCTATTATCCTATAGCAGCTGAGATCTTCCATATGCCGATCAATTTAGCAGCTTTTTCTAAAAGGTAGAAACTGATGGCTTGGTCATTTACAATGAGCGAAGGGGGTGTAAAAGAGTACCAAATCAGAATGCAGCATTTTACAGTCACATTGCACTAGCGTAAATGAATACATAAGGCACAGAGCACTGATGAATTATGCCTTTAGAGTTTTTCATCCCCCCCTCTATTAGCCACCACAGTCTTGTCATAATTTGATTGATCTAAATTTAGAACAGAGGCCTCAGTATTGAAGTCAGTGGGGATCTCTGCAGGACAGGGTTAATAGACTATAAACTTCAGGGGGACATGGATCCTGGGCCAAATTCTGTCCTTTGTTAAACCCTTTTCATCACCACTGAGTTCCAATGGGTTACTGTATGAGATATAAAATCAACAAAGAATTTGGCCCCTGGCCTTTTAATTTGCTTGTAAAACACCATGAACACCTATGCTACTAGATCTATAACTAAAAATAAGACTTGCTTTTCCTTGGGCATGCCTGAGAATGTTTACATCACTATAGTGCTAAGGTGCACAAAACCAGGCACAGTAAGTAACTTGCATTTTCCTGCTTCACACAGTTATCCCTTATAAAGATAGAGATAACATGAACTATCTCAGATATTCATGCTTGGTAACACAGAGTGAATATATACAATAATGGGTTTGCCAGATCCTTATTTAGCTATTTGTAGGACATACATTTATTTATTAAGATTTAAGGCTTTTAGCAGTGTACACAAGTCGAGTGGCCATCTTCAGTCCCTACCTCAATGTTCAGCAGAATTATATGAACATAGATTCATAGATTTTTAAAGCCAGAAGGTAGCTGACTCCCAGTATTGCACAGGCCATAACATTTCCCCAGTTACCTCTGTATTGAGCCCAATAACTTGCATGTGGCTGAAGCATTTTTTCTAGAAAGGCATCCAGTTTTGATTTAAAGACTCCAAGAGATGGAGAATGGACAATCCACCACTTTCCTTGATAATTTGTTCCAATGGTTAATCACCCTCAGTGTTAAACATTTGTTCCTTATTTCTAATTTAATTGGTCTGGCTTTAAAATGTTCCATCTCCTAACATGAACAAACTATTTTGCAAAACTCTTCAATTCTCAGCTACTCAAATTCTCTTATCAAGGTTTCCTCCCTTACTTTTCAAATAGTCCTACGTTAAGCTTTCTCTATTGCTTTCTTTTCATAATGTAGCATCAGAAGTATCTGAATGAATAAGCTGTTGGGTATGTCTACACAGCAAAAGTACATGCCAGACCCCAAGTATGTATTCGGCTCTCTGGCCCACTGTAAAGCTCCCACTGCGCAGTCTTCACTGCTATTGTAACCAGCGCTAGATGGCTCCAGGCCTGTGAAGAACTTTTTCTCTGTAGACATACTACCATTGTCTCTAAAACACAGCAACGTTTTTTAGTTCAACCAAAGACTTCATCCAGCAGTGCCGGTCTCCCTTGCATGGATGATGGGGAGCACCTCCCTGACTCTCTCTAACTCAGCATCACCAACCACTGTGAATTTATCACAAATCTTGCAGCATTTAGTATTTTTCTTAAAGCCCAAACTCCTAGATGAGATGATTATACAAGTATTTCAGCTTCCATTTAAAAAAAAAAGGGGTTGTAATCTTCATGGTTGCAGAGAACAACTATTTCAAGTCAACAGGACTTAAATATATATTTAAGTGATTTCCTGAATAGTAAAAAAAAAAACACGAGGAGTCCTTGTGGCACTTTAGAGACCAACACATTTATTTGGGCTAGAACCCACTTCTTCAGATGTACGAAGTTAAAAATACAGGAGCAGGTATAAATACATGAAAGGATGGGGGTGCTTTACCAAGTGTTCGGTCAGTCTAACAAAATAAATCAATTAACAGCAGGATACCAAGGGAAGGGGAAAAAAATAAAAAACTTTTGAAGTGGTAAGAGAGTGGCCTATTACAGACAGTTGACAATAAGGTGTGAGTAACAGTAGGGAGAAATTAGTATTGGGGAAATTAAGTTTAGGTTTTGTAATGACCCAACCACTCCCAACCTTTATTCAGGCCTAATCTGATGGTATTTAGTTTGCAAATTAATTCCAGTTCTGCAGCTTCACATTGGAGTCTGTTTTTGAAGTTTTTTATTGAAGAATTGCCACTTTGAGGTCTGCTATTGAGTGACCAGAGACACTGAAATGTTCACCTACTGGTTTTTGAATGTTATGATTCCCACAAATCTGACATCAGGAATCATAACATTCAAAAACCAGTAGGCGAACACTTCAGTCTCTCTGGTCACTCAATAGCAGACCTCAAAGTGGCAATTCTTCAACAACAGTTTAGATGAGGTTTAACCGAAACAACTCATCACAACCAACCAGCATCACATACCCATTGCTCAGTTTCCCCTCCAACCACCATCTCACCTGCCTTACTTGGGTTGAATTATGACCAGTTCATTCTCATTCAGATACACAGTCAGACATTATTGAAATTACATAATTTGGGGTTTGATGAAAAAATCAAAAATGAGTATAATCAGCCTATGGCTGACAATGCACCCCAAAACACCTCACAATCTTCTTCAGTGACTTCCTAAAACCTTGGGATGGGACCGCTACACACACACACTCTCTCTCTCTCTCTCTCTCTCACTCTACTCCCCAAAGAAGCTGGAAAGCTCTGTGTAGATCAAAACACTTGTCTCCTTCACCAACAGAAATTGGTCCAATAACAGATATTACCTCACCCACATTGTGTCTCTATTCCCTAAAGAGTCAACAGCACAAACCTTAGCATTGTCCATTTTAGAGTGATTCTTTTCTATTTTATGGTAATTACTTTAGAAAACCTGGTGGTTCTATCATTTTTTTCAGTCCATAAATACATAAGTGGCGCATGGGTTCTTTAGTCATGCATAAGTGATGAGCTGGGGGAAAAGACCTCAGCAGCAGATCATATTTGCATAGACACAACTACTATGCCTGAGTGACCAGCAGACAGGCTTGCTATGGCAAAGTGATCAATTTTGGCTGTTTTAGGTAACAATTCACTTTACTATTGAATGCAGGGATAATAAAATGTTTTTATCCTCATTGCATGAGTAAAGGGCAGCAGAACTATACTTAGCATGCCCTAATCGAGGGGATGGGGATGCCAAAGCCAAGTAGAAATTAGAGAGGGTGAGGACAGGAGTTTCTACCTGCTGGACTGAAATCCTAGGGTATGTTTACACTGCAGTTAAAAACCTGCAGCTGGCCTGTGCCAGCTGACTCAGGCTAAGGGGCTGTTTAATTGAGGTGTAGATGTTCAGGTATTGGTTGCAGCCCAGACTCTGGGCCCTTCAAGGTGGGATGGTCCCAGAGCTCGGGCTCTAGCCTGAAAGTCTACACAGCAATGAAACAGCCCCACAGCCCGAGCCCTGTGAGCCTGAGTTGGCTGGCATGGGCCAGCCACAGGTTTTTCTTTGCTGAGTGACCAGCACTATGTCTTTCTTTGTAGACAGACCCTTCAAGATGCCTAGGCGTGGTGTTCAGTTTTCCCCAGGTTACTGGATGGGGACTCGAGCCAGTTCTGTTTTGTAATGTTTAGATAAACCCCTAGATATTGTACATGGCCCTTGTTGCAGCTGACACCACCTGGAAGAATTATTTCATATAGCTTTGTTTTTCCCCTTTACCTTGTTTTGCTTTTTCAGTCTCCAAAGTTTGGATCAGGAAGATGCGACAACCATTTCAAAAATACACTACTAAGCAATTTAGGACTAAAGGTGATCACTTTGAATTCCTGCTGAGACTGTTGCATAATAAAAATAGGAACAGAGGTTCCTTTGGCACATTTAAGACTAACAGAAGTATTGGAGCATAAGCTTATGACAAAAGCTTATGCTCCAATACTTCTGTAAGTTTTAAAGGTGCCACAGGACCCTCTGTTGCTTTTTACAGATTCAGACTAACACGGCTACCCCTCTGTTACTTAATAAAAAAATAGAGTTAATTTAGACGCAATGGTTCACAGGTTTAAAATTTATTTGTCTTGCCCTCCTGTCACTCTGAACAATCAACCTGTCAGTTCTGGAAACTTCTAAAAGTAAAGCAATCCATCATCATCATCATCATCAGTCAATAAAACAGTTACAAAAGTGCTGTCCTGGACTAAAATGGACCACTGTCCAGCACATAACAATTGCATTGGCAGCATAGGGAAATAATGGGACACTACTTTGTTAGGCACCAGAAGAAACAGTATTTCCTTTCTCCCACCCTCTCTGTCTGTCTGGTCTATCCAGTGATTCTCAAACTTTCGTATTGGTGATCCCTTTCACATTGCAAGCTTCTGAGTGCGACCCCTCTTATAAATTCAAAACACATTTAACACGATTATAAAGGCTGGGGATGAAGCAGGGTTTGGGGGTGGAGGCTGAAAGCTTGCAACTCCCCACATAAGAACCTTGTGACCCCCTGAGGGGTCAGGACCCCAGTTTGAGAACCCCTGATTTAGACTGTAAGCTCGTCTGGGCAGGGACTATTTCTTACTACTGCCTTAGCATGATGGCACCCAGAAATCTGCTGGGGCCTATTGGTGTGTAATACTAACACCACCACATATAAGGTCAGCAGGGCTAAAAAGCATAAATCCTGCCTTGAATTTATGATCCTCTGTGCCATTATGCATTATACCATTAATAACACTGTAATGACAGCAAGTGCTGCCTCCATATACAATAATTATCACAGCTCAATTTTCACCTCACCTTGTAATTTGTTAGATTTTTTCATATAATAGTTGAAAGCTACATTTTAACTATGAAGAATATTATGGAAATTAGACTACCCTTAATATTAAAAAGGCTGTTAAATATGCACTTATCAAACATCCAATGCTGCAAAAACAGTTTAACCATCATGACCAACCATATACATCTTTTTGTACTAAGTTTAAATTTATGGATCTATTTTCTGTTAATATTTCTATTAGGTAATTGCACAGAGGAATTACCTCAGGTATGAAAAGACAAGAATCTTTACTTAAAGTCGTTTATTACCTTTATATAACTTTATTTAATAAGGAGGCCATTTAATTCTTACATACTCCAGAGTTCTGGTTGGGAATATGTTAGATCAGTGGTTCTCAAACTGTTGGTCAGGACCCCAAAGTGGGTCACAACCCATTTTAATGGGGTTGCGAGGGCTGGTGTTAGACTTGCTGAGGCCTGGGGCTGAAGACTGAGTCCCACTGCCCAGGGCCAAAGCCCAAGGGCTTCGGCCCTGAGTGGCAGGGCTCAGGCTTCGGCTTCAGCCCTGGGCAGAAGGGCTCAGGTTACAGCCCCGCTCCCCAGGGCTGAAGCCTTTGTGGTTTGTCTTTGACCGCGGCCCAGGGAGGCAGGGCTCGGCCAGGCTCAGGCTTCAGTCCCCCCTCCTAGGCTCTTATAGTAATTTTTGTTGTCAGAAGTGGGTTGCGGCGCAATGAAGTTGGAGAACCCCTGTGTTAGATAAATACAGCTGTACCAAGCAGTGCCACCACTATGATTCAACAATTATTTTAAAGGATATTTAAATCATCCATGAAAACATGTTTCAGCATAAAATCTCATATTTAAGGTTGTCAGTCGAGGAGTGAATTATTTTTCCCCACTATCCAAAAATGAAGAAACCCTTTTGTTCTGACTGAAATTTTAAGAATGAAAAACTGAAGGTACTGTTCGCAAATTCTTCTCTGCACTCCTATTACCTACAAAAGTCTTTGTTACAATAAAATGTTACAACTAGTCCATTATGCAGACGGTGTATCTGAATGTATCAGACATAAAAAATATTGTGACACCCAATTACTCCTTAGAGAAAAAGGACAAGAAATCTCCAAGGTTTTTTCCCCAATCTTTCTGTCAAAAGATAATGAGGCGGGATTCTCTGCATGCTCTGCAACACAGGACATGGAACCAGTCCCCTCAGATGCTTGGAGTCCCAAGAAGATCAGAATGAGACAAAGCCTTCCATACAGTGACTCTGCACCTCTGCAACAGTCCAGCTACCCGGCACCTCTCAGTTAAGCTCCATTGTAGCTACACTACCATGCACTATCCTGGCCACAGCTCTCTCCAGCACTATGGAGGGGATCCACTATATTATCTTTTGGGATGATCACTGCAGGACCAAGGGAAGATGATGCACAACTTTCCCCCCTTCACCTGCCCACTTCTCCCAACTGACCAATAGCTCTATCCCACTCCCACCCCCTTAAATAGGGCTCCAGACTATGGAACACCCTCTGCAGGGAACAGGGAGCCCTCCCTCTGTATGGTTCATGTGAAGGTTTTTGAGTCATGATAGAGCCCCAAGTTATTTAATTTAGAATAGGTATTACATATGTTGGATAATTATTCAGCAATAAAGTGAATGGTCTTTGGTAGGGAGGGAGATTAATATGCAGCCTAAGCAATAAATGTTCTTATCTTTATGGTAAGGAATCTTGTACACATTGCCTCATTTGTTGCTAAATGAAATGCTTCGTGCTTGAAAATTCTCCCACAAAAATTTTGTTATGCTTATAATATGCTTATGTTCTAAAAGATCTAGCAAAGTAAAAGCAATGAGTTGCAGAGTTAGAGCTACCAGTTCTTTCATGAACGCTCATTGTTGGCCTATGACCATATGGCCATATATTTTGCTCTCATTTATACCAGTGCAATACACTGGTTTCCATAGGAACGTACCAATATATCTATAGAATTTGGCCCCCTGTATGTAAGATCTTCCTCCATCATAACTAGTAAGAGAAGGAATATTAGCCTTAATTTTCTATAAATATTAACATTTATCAGATCTTAACCTCACTGAAATAGCTCCGCGTGTGTGTGAATTCACAATATAGACAATATGAAAGTAGATTTTGACAGAATGATTTGAGCCAGACACAATGCAGGCAAATGCTATGCAAGGTTTCCACATACTGCTCTTCCAGTGTACCTCAATTATGTCCATCAACGCTTACTATTTCAGTTCTGCCAAACCCTGCTGAACTGTGTGGTGATTTTGTAATGTGCAAGAATAGACAAAGGTGAGACCAGAATACTCACTTCACCTCTGACCTAAAAAGTTATTTGAACCTAGATTCCCAGAAGGTCCCCAGGGTCTTTTTGTTCAAAGAAACTAGTATTGATACAATTTCTCACATCCATTCTCAAAGAGAAATTTCTGAAGGCATCCTTTTGAACATGGCATACAGAACACTATGGCAATTTCTTTGATAAAACTTCACTGAATTTGTACTTACTGATTGTTCATTTAAATCCTGAGAATCTTCCATGGAGGTAACTTTTCTTTTTCTTTCCACCAACAATAGAAGTATCTTCCCTTTAAATTACAATTGGGGTTTCTAAATTAAAAAAAAAAAAAGTGTTGTGATCTAATTCTTACTTCTAAAGCATGTTCAGTATTAAACATTCTGGGTGAAATCCTGGCCCCACTGAAGTCAATGGCAAAGCTCCCACTGACTCCAATGGGGCCAGGATTTTACTCTCTTGTTTCAACATGCCCAGTGTCATTTTGGAAAGCAGAAACTATTTGAAAAACACAAACAGAAACACACACTTAAGTAATAATTCTTCAGCTCCTGCCAGAAAAAAAAAACAGTTCTGAAAACAAAGCAGTAGAAAAGCTAAAAATGTTTAATGAAAGCAGCTGTTTAAATAGACAGCAAAAGATAACTTTGGGATGTAAATATTAGTAAGGTAGTTATCGAACACAGAACAAAAAACACTTAACACTCATTTAAAGATAACTATTAATGATAATCATTACGCATTTAGCGGAAAAAGATTATTATGTAATTATCAGAATGTTATCTTCTTTCTAAATGTCCATTAAACTCCTTTAGGATTAAACAAAATACACAAAGTGATTTAAAGCAGGCAGCTCCCTACAGTGTGTTAAATGATGGGCATTACCCTAATTATCTTCTGTCTCTATACCTTCTCCAATAGGATGAGTAACCCATAGCACTGCATCAAATGATGCAATTTGAAGTATACACATTTTGTGACTTAAGAGATCAGTGGTGTAATGACTACTGCAACCCTAACTACAGAGCCATGGCCATTTTACCAGACAAAAATGATGTTAACATGAAGTTAAGGTTGAGAGGACACAACAGTTATTTAGGGTAAAATACATTATGGGGATGTTGAATTATCCCAAAGCCAAGCATAATAAAAGGTAGGAAACTTGGAGTCAGGTTAACCTGCAAAGAAATCCAAACATGTTAAAGTAGGGAAACACATACTTCGTTGTTTGTTTGAATGCACTGTTTGCCCTTTGTTTCTTTCTTTCTTTCTTTTGGTTGTGTTTAATCAAAAATTTTATACATTAAGAGTAAACAAGAAATCTAAAGAAAAAGTTACCAGGTGATATTTCTAAGGATTTGAAGATATGAATTAGCAATTTTAAATTTTAACTTCTATGACAATATTCACCAGTATGCTCCAGCTACTTCTGGAGCAGCACAAAGCAGCTCAATAATACTTGTCAGCTAAGCTGCATTTACACTATCAGAGCACTACAAAAGCAGCTGGGGTTGTATCCCACTCCCTCCTGCCCTCCACATTCTCCTGTGCACACAAATCTCAAATTCCACCTGCCTCTTGCACCTCTCTACATTTCCCTCCCTTCCTACCTCCCAAATCTATCCCCTGTCCTGCATCCCACAAACACTAATTAGTCAATTACTTGTAAACACTTAGAAAATTAATTCTGTACTCAAAAGACTAATGCTTCATACATAAACAAAGTGATTGAATCCCTGCTTTAAGTGCAAAACTCAACTCAACCTTAACTATGGAACCATGAATGGTGCTTCCATAATACCTAGCACTAGTGGTCTCATATTCACATCTTTAAGAAGTGGATCCAAACCAGAGACAGCTGTCACTCCTTTTCTTAAAGAAACAGAGCTTATTGATATTTTAAATAATTTGCATGTACACATCCTGCCCTTATTGCCATTAACTTAAGTGCAGTTAAGATTTCACCCAGAGAGTTTGTGTATACACTTCCAAAAATATACACATAAATGAATTCTATTTGCACTGATACCACTGGCAAATAAATGAATAAATATGTGCCCATGCCACATAGAACTTGGAAAGAATTTGATTAGTTAATTGGTTTTTATTGAATGATTTATAAGTGAAATACCACCACAGGAATGTATAATTAGAGAGGTCACTTGTATAATAAGTTGTATTAATCTGAATATGCCTGATATTTTTAATTAAAATGTTTTTGTTGGCTCAGTTAGACCTATTCTAACTTTGCACAAATGTATGATGATACTATAAGAAGAGCTATGTTGCTTATCTTTACGTTGTCTCAAAATTCAAGTAAACTGTTATGATTAAATAATTCCTGAATTAATACTTAGGTAAATATCTTGTACTGTACTTTTAATATTTTGAGAGCTCAAATGAGGTTACATTTTGAACCAAGTTAAAACTATCATCGTAAGTAACCACAAACACATTATTATTTACACAATTTTATAATAATGACTAAAACAATTACATTGAGACCATATTCTTTAGGGTTAGTTCTACAAATTTGTAAGGGGGGGAAGCTATTAGATAACTCAGTGATTCAAATAAGACCTGCATTACTCCCCAATAAAGATATAAAATTAAGGGATAATAGCAACCTCATGCTGTTTTATGAGCCAATAATCCAGTTACCAATTCAATCATGTAGTTTATCCTATCAAGAGAACCAGATTTAAAAAGAGAAGGATAGTACTGTTATCCCTATTATATTGCAAGTGTTTTTAACTGTCTTCAACTGTTTTTAAAAAACTGTTAATGGTTTTAAATGCAGACAAGCCAGTAAGAGGGAAAACATCTGTTTCTGTTCTTGATCCAGTCCTCACAGATGTGGCTTTAAAGCTGATGAAGTGTTTTATGCTTCAAGATAAAAATTTTATCTTTTCAAGAAGTGTCTTAATTAGGAGGATTCCTGACTTCCTGATCAACAAATGCATATTTTTTTTTTAATCTTGGTGCATAAAACACTTCATCAGCTTTAAAGCTGCAACTTCCAGAACTGGATCTAGAGCAGAAACATGTGTTTCTTCCTAGTGATACACACATAAGTTAAGAGCAATGAAAAACAATTTTTATAAGTCCCTTTAGCTGCTTGTAAGTAACGCATATGATGCTCTAAAAATGATTTTGGCTTAGAAGATAGCAAGATTGTGGTCTGTCCAATAGCAGTGACTGTTTGCAATATTCTATTCAGCAGAAAGTTAGGATTATGAGGAAATAATCAGATAGATGGGGAGTGTTCCAGTTGATCCAAAACCTGTAGGATGAGATTTTGTGCTGCACTTCTTGGATGTGCAACACAAAACTTTCAGCCATGGGGACTGGAGAACTAGGGTAGCTTTCAGCTATTTGCACCTTTCCATTTCTAGACTGCTACAGGGTCTCAAACTGCCTCCAGAATATCTTAGGTAAATGGAGCTCCATAACACAGCTGTCATCTTTCCTTTATTTCCCTCTAACACAGATCATTTAAGGAGGAGAATGTGCCCTCCCCTTGCTTCAATAAAAATTACCTTTTCAAAATAAAAGCATAGGGAACTCTGTGGGGCCTACCATAATAACTTGCCCATGCAACCTTAATCCCCATTATGCAGATGCATTATGGTAGTGATTAATTATATGGTCATATACTATTTTTTCCAAGGGATCCCTGACTCATTCAGTGCACAGGATAGAATTCAGGGGTAGGCAACCTATGGCACATGTGCCGAAGGCAGCACGCGAGCTGATTTTCAGTGGCACTCACACTGCCTGGGTCCTGGCCACCGGTCCGGGGAGCTCTGCATTTTAATTTAATTTTAAATGAAGCTTCTTAAACATTTTAAAAACCTTATTTACTTTACATACAACAATAGTTTATTTATATATTATAGACTTATAGAAAGAGACCTTCTAAAAATGTTAAAATGTATTACTGGCACGCGAAACCTTAAATTAGAGTGAATAAAGAAAGACTCAGCACAGCACTTCTGAAAGGTTGCCGACCCCTGGGATAGATGCTCTGGGAATTAATAAGGGTTATGTAGTGAGTTAGTCTGTTTGTAGGATCACTGCCTCATTTGCTCTAGAAATTGGAATGTGAGTAGAGAATAAGACAGGGAAATAAATAAAGAGAAAGGATGGTCTTATGATTAAGGCAGGTGATAGCCACAAATAGATTTATCTCTTCCACAGACTTTCTATTTGATGCTGAGGAAGCCACTTAATACAAAAGTTTGACAGGTGGCTAGAACTGTGCATTCCTCATTTTCTGAGTGCCCAACATGAGATACTTCATACAGAGATACAGAAGTTCACAGTACTCAACTGCAACCGATGTCAATGGGAGCTAGAATTAAGGTACTTTGGTCTGCAGAAATTAACAGCATCAGAAGTAAGAAGGGCACGAATTCTAATCCTGGCTCTGCCACTCTTCCAATGTGCAGCCTCAGGCTCGTCTCAACTCCCCCATCTGTAAATTAAGGAGAATACCTCAGCATCCACTTTTATCTCACAAGGGTGATAAGGAGATAATTTCATTAAATATTTGTGAGGCACTGAGATAGTATATTAATGAGAGCCCTAGGGAAGAGAACGAGGAATGAATAATTCCCTATTCAGGGCAGAATACCCTTGTGGGTAGACATGACGATATACTCTAATTACATGATCACATACTATTTTTTTCGTAAGACCTGCCTTCTTCAGTGCACAGAATGAATGCACAGGAGGTGGAATTAAAGATGCACAGGCAATCACACCTTGGCATGTCCTAACTTGGAAATGCGTTTTTTAACCAAGTTGTCTGTATACTATATATGATATATATGTGACTTATTGTAATGTTAACTTACCCTGGTGTTAAAAGAAAATATTCATGAAAATAAAGTGCATGAAGCAACTCAAAGCTTTTGATTTCATTGGACACTGAAGCTGTGTATTCCAGTGCAATGAATACTATTCAATGAAATTAAAAAACGCTGTTCCATCATAACAATTTAACTGTAAAAGAATCTTTTGAAGGGGCAGAAAAGCACCATGCTGCTTTCTCAGAGTTTCCAATGGCATCGTGTTCAGAGGAAGAATAGGATGAGTAATTTTGAGGGAGAACTGTCTTAGGTGGAATAAAAGCGGTGTGTTTGGGACAAATATTAAGTAATGTAAACAATAGTTTTGGTATTGAGTGTAGTAGATTAAAAAAGTGATAATAGAATCTTTTTCTGCCTACTATTGACTAAAATTCTTCTTACATAAGACAATCATAAAAGGAAAAAAAAAAGTGTGTTCTTGCCCAACAGAAAAAAAAGCTGTTATTTTCAACCATTCCCGCCTTATTTTAAATCCAACCAATAATAAATCTTATTATTTTGTTCACTCCCCATTTTAAACTCGACTAGCAAGACACAATACAACAGGTCATATTTATTCCAAACAATTTTAAGGTATACTTCATGAGAGAAAAGGATTTTGTGGAAACAAAAACCTAATAGCTATCATCTCTAAATTCTGGAAGTAAAAACAGATTAGTTTGACAAACAAAACACTACTTTAAAGCTATAGCCAAAACTCTCACTGATGTCTCCAGTAATGACTGCATGATCATGACCAGCATGTGCAATAATTAAAGCCGGTTAAAATGTCTTAGAAGTCAAGGACTATAGAAGCTTTTTATTTATTTTAAACTCTTCATATCTTGGTGCTCCTGGGAATGCTTGTACATATGATCAGTTGTTTTCCCAACCTGCACTTTAAACCATGTCCACACACTGTGTGGAGGTAAAAAAATTGCCCCGTTCCTGGGTTTTAATTTGACTAATAATTAAATTAACAATAAGAAAAAAAAAAGTTCAATTCCAGCTCTCTCTTCTGGTTTGGCTTCTCAAAGCATGCCTAGTGCTGCACTGCTCATCCTACTCCCCTATGTCTTCTCTGTCTCTCCAGAAATATTCCAACCTCTCTCAAATCTCAGAGTGATATCCTGTGCCACTGAAGTCTATGGCAAAACTATTTGATTTCAAGTGACCAGGATTTCACTTTGGGTACTTAAGTTTTGCACACTGTTAGGGGTTCTGGCACTTCTTCTACCCACAACATGGAGATTCTTTAAATGTATGCATAAAAGATGGGATTTTCAAATGTGCTCAGTGACTGCCTAACCTTGTTCCTATAGAAGCCATGGAGCAACATTAGGCCAAAGATGAGCCCTTCTGAAAATCCCACCCAAAGTGTCCTGCTGTCTGTTTTTCCTGTTTTTAGCAAGAGTAGAAAGCATGTTAATTTTTCTACAGTGTGTTCTTATAAAGACTCTTAGCATCTCATAATGTAGCCTTAGAATAGCTGGTTTTGGATAGCTTGCAGTTAAACATTTTTTAATTTTATAGGCTTAACTTTTATATTTTCCCTTTGAGTAGTGTGCATGCTGTATTTTGTAGAAAGAAATGCTGACCCTACTAAAAACAACCCTACAACAAAATGAGATACTATTTCTAATTGCAAAGGAGAATAAATCACTAAAGAACTTTAAATGTTTTAAATATAATAAATAATTGATAAAGAATAAAAAATTGCTGTCATGACAGTCTGATAACATAGGCACATGCTGCTCTCTTGAGGAAAACCAATATATGGAGAGAAAGTACACGGGAAATGCAGTGAGATTTACCTCATGTGGTATTTTCAATGTTCCTTGAAGGATAAGGATTCCTGCAGGGGGCAGAAAACAGGTTTGTAGGAGAACCCTAGGATTAGTTAGGGTAAGCAGGCTTCACCACCTGAATTCAAGCTGATGGAAGTGAGTCTGCTAAATTTTTTCCAAGTGCTGGGAACTGTGATTAATATAGAATACTCTCCTTTCCTTTCTTCCTCTTACAGGTCTTGTTTTGTTGCTCCTATTCCTAGAGGATGAGATATTGCATCCTTCAGATCTTTCTGATTTTAGACATTTTGAATTTTGTGGAGATGGGAATCTTCTCTTGAAAGAGTTTGAAAGCTCTGTGAAGCTCTTTGAACAAATTCCAACACTCACTTCTCTGTCTACTAATGACTTGCAAAATGTTGAGATTCTTCCCTCTATTTAGACTTTGACCTGCAACTGAATGGAAAAGGTATCATGCCAAGGACTTAGTAGAGAGCTTATTTCATCTGAGTAAGCCCTGCTAACCCCTGAATCTGTCCAGTGACTCTTAAAAATAAAACAAAAGATGTGAAGCATACCATCTTGTTAGTATATATGTGGAGGGAGTGTAGGAGACATTGTGGGACCTACACAATGACAGAGAAACCCAGTCTCTTCCTGCATAAATAAACGCCTTCAAAAAGGCAGTAACAGATAACTTATATTGGGTACACGAGCATATATCCTCCTTCATAAGTGTCTGAAGGGAGGTAGTGCAGGAGGAACACTTCCCTGGGCTCTGCTTGGCCATCCTGTTCCTATACAACTAATATTTGGTATGTATGTGTATATGAACATGTACAAATGCTGAAATGGGGTAGTAAGTTTAGCTAACACACCTGAGGAATGACCCTCCTGAGAGGGAGAATTAGGCATTTCCAACTGTAAAAATAAAAGTTATTAGGAAAAAAGCCAGTTAGGAAAGATTTACAATTATTCTGGTGCATTTTAAAGAAAAATGGTGTCCTCAAGGCTGTGTGGTAAATGGAGGTCTGGAATTGCCCTACTATTGCTTCCTGGTAGTTGTTCTCATGGGAGGAGTCCAGCAGCTAGCCAACAGACGAGTAATCGTGTTGTCCCTACACCTTGAAATAAAGGAACTTCCTACAGTAAGACTGTCAGGAATGTAAAAGTACACAGAGAAGCCTGCTACAACCGTAATTTAAGTATGGTATTCTATGCTCCCTGCCTTCTCCCTACAAAAATAGTCCCATGAATCTTTTTTTGCCTCTTAATTTTTCCATCTTTCCTTTTCAGACATGTGAACAGATACTAGAAAATGAAATATGGTAATAAAAGTAAATATATAGTTCATGCCACCAAGTTTTTCTGCATCACAAACTCCAGAAATTAAAATTTAATTAATTATTAGCGCAGTGTTAAAGTGCGCAACTACATGGTATTGTTACACATAGTCTTACAAGTTCTTTCTTAATGTGCAAGCAGTATTCAGCCTTATTGTATGCTTGTGTTGTTAATTTTGTACTTCCAGTTTGTTTGGAAGGAGGGAAGCTGTTGAAAATAATAAGAGAGTTTGCTCTCTGCCTTCATCTCTCTAATTAGAGTCCGTTGCTCCGGTGCATAGTAGGATCTGAGCATTGGTGTTTGGGCTGAGTTTTCTGAAAGAGGTGATTGCTTGTGTTCTGTCTGTGACTAACTCTGTTCAACGACTCTGTGTGTGTGTGTGTGTGTGTGTGCGTGTGTGTGCGCGTAGATATAGATATATATCTAGAGAGATAGAGAGAAATTAAACAAATTAAGCTAAAAAAAAAAATCCATATTCTGTATCACTGATTCTGAACTTAACTGACCTGCAAGGCTCTGAAATCTGCTGCCCCTTGGTAGAGCAGCAATAATAGGAATGCAAACAGATTAACTCAGTATTGGTAACAATGTCATCAATGAGTGTGAAGAAGTGAGGTCCATACATCAGTTGCATATGTAATACAAGCACAGGGGAGGTGTAAAGTTGGACGATGCAAGCCAATAGAATATTGTTTTGCTTGCTGTCTATGACTATGGTAGCAGAAGACAGGTGAAAAAGATGCTGGCAAGGTAGAAAAATCTCTTAAGAAATCTTACCAAAGCATTGAAACTATACATGATGTTTACATTTGGTGAAACAATGCCTTGATGCTTTCATATGTAAGCTCTCTGGGATAGAGATTATTTTTTGTTCTTCGTTTGTACAGTGCCTAGCTCTTATAATATATTGCACTTTTAATCAGTAGATCTCAAAGGGATTCACAATCTTTTAATGTGTTTATCCTTACAAAGCTCCTGTGATAGGGAAGTGTTATCCCCATTTTACAAATGGTGAGGAACAGAAAGGCTAAGTGACTTCCCCAAGGTCACACAGATAAGTCTGGGGTGGAGTAAGGAATTGAACTTGGGTCTCCTCAGTCCTAGGCTACTTCCTAGAGTTCTTCCAGACTCCTTGTAACCAAATCTAATCTATAATCCCATTGGTCTCCCCCTGAAAATTTTTTAAAAAATCTAATTTACAAATGAATAATATGTTCTACAACATTTATTTTATATCTAGATGCAGAAAAACCATGAGCTGAATTTCAGGAATGAGTAATGCAGAGAAGCAAAAAGACAAGACTTTAAAAACTCCATTTGAAATATTAATTTTATGTTATTTTTGTTCTTGTGGGTCAATGGTTTTGTTTTGTTTACAAAAATTACATATTTTGGTGACTTTCTGAAGCATTTTGATTATTTTTTGTGTGGAAAATAACTGAAAACAAATAACTATAAGGTAAACATTTGTTTTCTTCTTAAAGAAGGCCCCTGAGAAAAGAACCATTATAACCATTGGATACCCTGTATATTTAAACAAACACAATCAACTTAAAAAAAAAAAAATAATCACATCTATGATTTTGTTCAAAGTTTTTAAATCAAATTTTTAAAAACAAAACAAATAGTACTTCAGATGTATAACTCAGATTGCATAATATCAATGATAATGTAATTATTTCTAGGATAATAACCCTTAGCATGTCATATTGGAACTGTGATGGAACCCAAACAGATATGAACTCTAACAAAAGCAAACTTTTATATGGCTAACTTAAGGAAAAAAATCACCATTTATATTCATGTTCAAGTCTTCTTATTATACTATGAACACATTCAATTTGTTTCAAGCAGTATACTACAATATTAATAGGGTATTCAACAGTAATATCCTCTGACTTTGATGAACATGTACATTTTTTAAACTACTGTTACAAGTAACACCAAAGATCACTTGAAATTAAGTGTTTCAAGAAAAAAAAAATCTCTGCTTTCCTTTTTAGTTTCTTTACATAGAGCATTTGACCACACTTTGCATACAGTCAGTTTCACTCTTCCCCTAAATAGTCAGGTTCCACAGTTGTTTGTGGGGGTCTTTAACAGACCAGCAGCAAAGAAAATATTTTGAAATATAGGAAAATGTGATTGTAAAGCCACAAAAATTGGAAGGGGTACTCAGGTTTATGGGTACTAAACTATTTTTAACTTAAAAAATTGTATTAGAGTACAAGTTGACAGTATCCCTGAAATAGTAGATCTGGGAATAAAGGTGCTCCATTCTCTATGAAGCGTTAAACAATCAGAAATGTAAAAATCTGTGTATAAAAACAATCTCAGGATAAGTAATTCTTGTTGAAACCACTCTTGAAGAACAGAGGCTGTTTCTTAGAGAAATTGAGGAGAAATGAGGGAAATCATTATTTATCATTTCTATTACAATAGCCAATTAATCTGGAAGCATCGGAGAATAATCTGAATAAAAATAACAGAATGGTTAGGGTGCCAACTAATTTTTAAGAATTTTTAATAAAAATATCAGTAAGTGTTGGATGTTGAACATTTTTTTCACATTGACCTTTGATGCAGAAAGGATAGAATAGCCTTCACTTAAATTTAAATTGAGATTTTCAAATGGTTTCTCTCCCCCTCTCCCTCTCACACACACACACACACACACACACACACACACACACACACACAGGTACATTTGGGGCCTGGTTCTCATTTGTGTAACGTGGCTTTTGCATAAATCTGTACTCAAAGATCAACTTTTTGTGAGCTCTATTCTAATTGTGACTTCTTGAGTATAGATTTCTAAATAAGCCCAAAACTGCAGGGTAGTTTTAAGTATCCATCAGGGATTATGTAGAGCATTCCAAGTTCAATCTCACTTGTGGCCTAAGCCAAAATTTGATTACTGTACCAGCTACCCCCCAGAGAAATGAGAATAGTACATACCTTAAGTATAAAATATTTTATATGAAAACAAGCTAACTGTTAATACCCATCTAAATAGCTACAAGAAATGAGTAGGAGAGTCTGCAGTTGGAAACTCATCTGAAGGGCATTACCATTTTCATTGCAGTCACACCCAATATTATTGCTCTAAAGTGGCAGAGGCGGCTATTAGGCCAACTCCTGGTATGGTAATTGAATACATAATCATCTGGCTGAGAGGTGAAAGAGATATTAACTAACCAAGATTAACATGATAGACTATCAGTTCCTTATATCACACCATTGTAGAATAAATATTAATATAGGCAGTAGAATGGATTACCACCTTCACATTTCACCTATGGAGACCTACTGTAAGTTTAGGCGAAAACTGAAAATGAATTACCTAGAAAAAAGTTATCCAGGTCACAAAACCAATATAGTTTTTAGCACAATTATTATTCTCTGCATTTGAGAGGACCAGAACTGGAATAGCAGGTTGGGTCTGAGATGCACTGACTGAACTTGGCAAGGAAATTTGCATATAACCCACCTACCCTATGCTTTGTTCTATGACTGCTCACTTCCATGAACACAAAAATAACCTAAAACAAATGAAAACAGTCAGTTGATATACTACGTTTAATGGAGCCAATGCTCCGGAGATGTAATTGGCTCACAGTTCTCCCTTTTATGCTCTTTTAAATACTATTATAAAAAATTATTAAAACAAAATATTCCTTCATAAGTCTGAAAAGCCCAAAAAGGAGAAAATTCAAAGATTTGACTGTAACTTTATCTTTAACTTGCTTTGTTCTGGCTAGATATAACAGAAATCTCCAAACTGTGCATGTAACCTTACACATGTGTACGACAATATCTGAGGCATAGGAGACCGAGTTAAAGATAAAGATAGAGGGTCTGATCCTCAACTAATATAAACTGAATAGCTCCACTGATTGTAACACAGCTATATTGATTTACACCAGCCGAGGATCTGCTAAAATCAAGTTTCCAGTTACATCCATGCAAAGGCATTGATTTCAATAGAGTTATATGCATATAACCAGCAGAATTCTGTTCAAAGTTTCAAGCTTAACTCTGTATTTCTATTCTTTTGTAGTCTCAGTCAGACCCTTACTGATATGTTGATGCAGATTTTTGTGGTTTAATTATAGATGTGTCAGTAGCAGAATACTTACTCTCTGCTTCAACCCAATTAAAAAAAAGGCAGCAGTAATTCTTTACATTGCTGACAATGTCAATGTAAGTGGTCCTCTCAGGTTAGCATCAGAATGTAATGCTATGAATATTACATTAATTTGACAATTAAAATATATATTCACCTTCAAGTAAAAAAGTTGAGAGCTATCAAGGTATGAAATTACTCCTATCTGCAGGTATTTTGTGGGTGACAGTGTCTATGAAAGATCTTTATAATGAACGGAGGAGACAAATTACAAAAAAGTGTATTCTCTGGCCACAGTATAAGGCAATCAAAACAGAGCTACAGAACTCTTCCATTGTTGTACAGATAAATTGCTCAAGAAGTGATGTTCAAGCAACACACAATCACCAATTAACCGTTTTCCCATAAACTTACTCATTCTACTGTACTTCTAGCAATAGCTGCCCAGTATGGAATCACAAAGATTTTCCCCCTTTTCCTAAGGAGTAGGAATTTAAACAGAAAAAATGCACTGACCTTGCTCAGCACAGCTCTGAAAGCTCTTATGGGAATCATTTCTTGCCATACAACACTATGACAAGTTTGAAAATGAAGTGCTTATACTTGGCATTTTGAGCCTGCCATTAGCCATGGCCATTTTGCTGAAAAAATGTGACAAGTAGTATATATAAACCTGTCAGCATGAACGCTCAGTGACGAGATTGTGCAGAAATGTCCAGTCTGTTTTAATACACGATTAAGAAAAAACATAAAATGTTTAATATTTAAGCAAAAGGTAGAACATGTGCCCAGTACAGTTCTCAGGTTTTGAGTCTAATGGCTATTTTAGACTGAGTCCCCTCCTGTGGGTGTCCCAAGTAATATTGCCAAAAAGAATTTATAATATGGACTCAAAATGCAAATATTAAATAAACTTGCTTTCCAAACAAAATGAAGATTATACTCACCAGATATGTGCTCCTCACATTTGAGCTTTCACATTGCTATAAGTAAGATGGACCCAGGTTTCTTTAAGCACTTCTGATTTAATTTGATATTCAGATAGAAGTATGGACTTGGCCAAAAATCTCTTGCACAAAAAAACCCAACAACCTATCTCTATATATTAATATCTAAAATGACACCATTATAAAACACATGTAAATACAAGTAACAGTATTTTTAACTGCAGACTATAAAGTCTAATTAAACAGTCAGGTTCAGAGTTTAGGCAGGCAAAACACCCACTGATTTCAAAAGGAAGAAAACACATACAAAGTTTAGTTTTAAAAACCATTTTGTTTGATTTCAAAAAGGGGAATAGTTTTATGTCTTCAGCAGAACCATGTCTGAAATCTCAGGGGTGATTAAAGGGCCATGCCAAAGCTGAATGGTTTCAAATATCAAACTATATTATTATGTCAGGGTCCGCAAGATCAATTAGCGCTTTTCAATGACAGGAAAGGTTACAGTTGGACTCACATTTATACAATATCTAAAACTAAAAGAGAAAACTGCCTATCATGAAACTGCTTTTAATACCACATTTTTCACATTTACTTACAAACTTTTAAAACAACCATCAAAATGTTAAACATCATCTTTAATTCACATGGTATCTGAGCTGCTTTTCTGTTGCACAATTTTTAAAACATTTATTAATTGAAATAAATTGTTTCTGCAGTCACAATAAACGTGTACTCTGAGATGGCCAGAAAACACAGGGAACATTAAACTATGCAGTAAAACCTAGGGCATCATCGTAAGGCATTTTAGTGCATGTGGTGCTGCTACTAACCCTGGTTTATTGCTAGGCTTTTATAAAGCTTTAAAAACACTTGACAACTATCTGCAAATCATTCACTTTTTCTGTCTGGGTTACATTCTTTTTGATAATCCAAACTATATTATTATGAATGGAAAGGTGAGCTTGGCGCCATGTTCCAAACTGAAAACAAAATACCTACTATAAAACAAAAGCAAAATATAATAATTGAATACAGTTATATAAAATAGCTGATTACAGGGTCTGTATAAAAAAAGTAAGTTTTATACTTTCTGTTATTAAATGCCCTACATAAACTTTCATGTCAACAAGCAACTGAATATGCATTTCACTTCTAAGCCCAGTAAGAAATAATAAGTGGAGATACAGGTATGTTAGAAATTCATTTGGATGCCTCTTGGTACATTTTGTTCAAGCATTGTCTGCTGTATCAAAATACCTAATTATGGTCTCATACACAATTAGTTTAAGATTTCTATATGGTGATAGTTCAGAAGAGCTTAAGAAAATTAAAAACACATTGTGTGTATAGTTTAAGTTGTAAGCATATTATTTTTAATAAAACCAAAGCATGATTGCGTTTGTAAGATTACAGACTTAAAAATGTCATATTTTGAAAGCACACTTTTCTATTTATTTCTTCCAGGAGTGATTTGAAATATTTACTACCAGACAGTACCTAATTTTAGGTTTTAAGTGCTTTAACAGCTCTATGAAATATGATCAGCAGCTGCAATGTAGAACTACACTGAATAAACTATCCTTTATAAAAAGGGAGACTGGTTTTACCCAGAGTTCATAAAATCCTCACTTTCAAAACAGAAAAAGATAACACATAAATAATTAGTATTTTCTTTCTACAGCACTTGACAGATATAATTTTTGGGGTGGGGGGGGGGGGTAAGAGAGGGAGAATTCCTGGACTGAATTTCATATTATACAGAAAAAAGTAGTTTACATTACCTGAAAAATAGAATGAACACTGTTCAATACAATCAACTCTTGTCAAAAGTGCATAATTATCTTTGCCCATTCTCAACCAAATTCTGATACATAAAGTTCTTTATTATAATACTGTCAAGTAAAACTAAGGTACACAAGACCAAACAACTTAACAGTAGCTTTCAAAGCTTGAATCAGAGGCTGAAAATGTGCAATAGGACATTGTCTTTCTGTATTTCAAATGGTCATGCACAATACATTTTATGTAGTATGAGTAACACAGGAACTCAGTGATAGTGGGAACCTGATCTATAACTTTGTCCATGATCTCTCAGTCACTAATATCAGAATAAATTTATATTGCAGAAGAGTAGTAATGTGCTGTAAGACATTACTGCATAAAAGAGTCCTCTAAGCATATGATTCAACTGAATAGAATACTATAATTTAACAATCCAAAAGATATATATTTTAACATTTATTTTTATAACTGTGCACATATCATTTGAACAAGTAACTATTTGACATTTTCATCTTGTATTTTCCTTTTAAGATACTACAATTAATTAAAAAATAGTTGGTAACATGCCAGCATTCAGAAAACAAAACAGGAAAGATTTTTTTTTAAAATGTGTTTGTTTTAGATTTAGCCCTGATAACATTAAATGTTAAAATGTACTGGAAGAAGGGGTGGAAGGTGTCCATTTGTATTTCCATTTATTTGATATCACTTATAGTACAACATAAGTTGTAGGTATGTAAAGATCAACATTCTGCAGCATTGTATGGGTGCACTGCATGGAAAAAAAAGTGGAAAGTCTACAGTGATTTTAAGATTTTGATTTACATGGTCACTAAGAAGTGATGAGTTGTGTTAAGAAATCAAAGAAAAATGTTGAACATACAACAAAACACTATTAACTTGTATTTGGAAACTGAAATTATGCTATATCCAAATCTTTAATACATAAAAAGATATAGATAATACAGTGAAAGATAGCATCAAATTGAGAACAGAAATCAGATAAAAATACTTCATTTATAACTGTATATGGTGAAAATATTCTTCTCAGTAAATGTCAATGTAATTCTGAATTGTCTATTACTTTGTTAAATATATTTTAATTAGTCTGCATATATTACTGCTTCTATTTTATATGTGCAAATCAGACCTTACATTAAAATCTATATGGATTTCAATGCAAAACAATTTCATTATTTAAAATGTTTAAATTCAAATGACCTAAAATGCTCTGTTTTTTTAGATATCCCTACCTAAATCGGATCTATGCAATGCAAAATATCTATTACTAGACACACACACACACACACAATTATCTCCTTGTGCTTTCCTTTGAATCTTGCTCACAGGATTAGGGAAAAACAACAATGTATCTACTTGGTTTTTAATAGTAGTCAGTTTCATAAATGTAAATGAAACTTTAGATGCCAATTACTGACTGGCAGCGACTCTATCCTGGGATCTCTTTCACTTCTGTTAAAAATGCTTAAGACTGGCTGTCACCTAACCCCTTACACTGCATGACACCGCAGTGGACACAAACATAAGCACTGCAAACAGTCGCCTTTGCTTAAAAATAAAAAGTCAAAGCGACTTTGGGTTTAATTGCCAGACCCCACTAATATCCCTCTCTATTAATTAAGTGGATGCTATGTGCCGCGTCAAAAAAAGACAGAGAGAGGAGAAACAAAACTGAACTACGAGTCCTTAATGTGAAATCTAACCTGCAGTTTTTCTTAGGTATCAGATTTTGGAAGTGTCCGTAATGACAGCCAGAGAGGCAAATTAATGGCCAACAGCCCATTGGGTTTAAACACGGAGAATCCTGTTACCACCTTAGATTAAGTACAAACACACACAGACTCTCCTCCACGTGGAAGTGCTTTCAAACCAAAACACAAGCCCCTGCATGCGGTGCTGATGCACCTAGGCGGAACAACTAGACCCCACTAGGTTAGGGCTACGATTCCCGTGTCTTCGTCTACAGTGGAGAGTTAGCGGGAACGGGGGAGGAAGAACACACGGTTGGGTCTGGCTTTAAACCACAAGAAAACCAATATTTCATTCATATCTATATTCCCTTAGAGAAAGAAAATGGGAGAGAAACAAAAACAAGAGAGCCCTGGGTCCCCACTCCCTCCAAATACTGCGAAAGAGGCTGCAGAAATTAAGATGTTTTCCTTATTTTATTGCCAGCGTGAAACGAGACGGTCCCACAGCAGATATTTTCTAATAGCTGCAAACAGTAAACGTTCTTTATTAAGAAAGGAAAGTCGATTTAAATACTGCCAGAGTCTGGGGGGGTAGGAGGGAGTTTGGAAGTTGCATGGCATAGGATGTACAACTGAACAAAAGGGCATATTTTCCAGACCAGATTGAACCATCTGCGTTTTTACAGTGATGAAAGCTAAGCATGTTCTTACAAAAGCTGCCATAAATTAAGGAAACTCCCCCCTCCCCCCAAGGTTTGTTATCCTACAAAACTCATGCTGCATGTTCAGGTTGCTGGCAGGATTCGCTAGTCAAGTTACCACAACAAACCTCCAGAAAACTCGTTGAATTTCAGTCTCTGACCACCTCTTCTACATTTCCTGCCCTAGCAGCGATGACACCCAAACTCGGCCGCGTATGTCTCACTGACTACTAAGCACAAAACTTCCTCAAGGCGGGGAGGAGGTTCCTTGAAAGAAAAAAATAAAATCGCCTGCAAAGCGGCGCTAAGGGGGTGACAAGAAAAGGCTGGTAAGTTTCCTTCTATACACTCATACCAGCGTCACCGCTCTGCGGTTCCGGCTACAGAGCCCAGGGCTAGCGAACTGCATCGGAACGGGGCAACCCCCGCATGGCTCGGGGCTTAGCCAGCTCCAGGGAGAGCAGATCGGAGGGTGGGAGCGAAACGCAAGCCCCGGTCACCTGGAGCGGAGCTGCTGCCCAAAGGCGCAAGCAGAAGTCAGCGAGGTTCTCTCCCCCTGCCGAGAGAAAGGGGGCTACTCGCTTGGGTTTGGACAAGCCCCGGTCTCGGTGCCCAGCAGGGCTCAGAGCCATCAGCCGCTGCTCCCGGGGATCTCTGCCGCGTCTCGCGGCAGCCGGTTCAAAAAGAAGAAAACAAGGCTCAGTACTAACCCCGAGGCGCGCACACACAAACACACAGGGGGCGACGTGGGAAGGGGAGCGGAGCGGAGCAGCGACACTCACCTCCTGGTTCGGGGACACGCCGCTACCTTTCTGTTCGGGCTGCTCCCGGGTTGTTGATTCTCGCCCCTTCTTCAAGCCGAGGTTCCCCTTTTGCGCTGCTCCTCCGGCAAAACAAGAGGACATCCCCCTCCACGGCTCTCCCTCCCCCTCTTCGCCACACACCGCAACCGAGAGCAAACGGGATTGAGGGGGAGGAGGGGGACTGGCAAGGGAAAAAGTAACCACTCTCCTCACTTTAGGGCGTGCAACTGGTTGCCCCTCACACACACCCAGAGAAAACTACTTCACAAAGAGGAACCCCGGTGGGGTGCTGGTTTCCCAAAGCGGGAGGGGAGCACGCGATACAACCCCGCCCCGGGCGCTGCTTTGCACTTGTGCAGGGAGCCGTTGCAGGCAGCCGGGCCAAGGGTGCAGCAACAGCACGGGGCCGGGGGGCTGAGCCTGTGACCGTGTTTACTGCAGCCCCGGGAGCTGCATGTTGCCATTGGTTGTTTTCTCGCGTGGGTATCCGGTGAGCTTACCGGGCAGCGTGCAGAGCGGGACTTGCTCCTGCGCCTCCCACCCGCCCTCGCCCCGGCGCGCACACGTGCTGCTGCCCCAGCAGCGCCCCCCGGGCACTGGGTCGAACCCGGAACCCTCCGCCGCTCTGGCGTCACCGCTGTCCCCGTGCCCGCCGGGCAGCGCTGCTGCTTGCACACGCACAGGATAGCGAGAGGAGAGCACCCGTCTCCCAGGTGTCAAGGCTTAACCCAAACTCCCCCTCCCCCGCGGGACCTTCCCTCTTCCCCGGGGCTTAGGCCTGCAGCCCTCACTCCCATTAACTCCAATAGCAGCTCCGCCTGAGCAAGGATTGTAGGGTTTAGCTACTGAGCAATTACACACCTGGGGGCTGCATTTGCTCATATTTACGAACCCTCTCCCTTTCTCTCCCCTTCATGCCACTTTTACTCGGGTTGAGTAGTGCCTTGCTCCCTGACATCAATGGCACTACTTACACGGGGCTAGGTGACTTGGAATCATCTGGCCCACGGTCAGCAAGCCGTTGCACTGCCCCGATTCAGAGTTATAGTCTCCCTACTACTCAGCCCAGGGCATAGACTATTTTAGGATGCAGCATAAGCTCCCCAAGGCACTGGGGGGAGCCCCACGTTGCTGGGTGTGTTGAAGAAGCAGCGTCAACACACTCTCCTCCCCCTCATCCCCCCAACTACCTGTGCAGAGCCTGCAGTCCCCTGTACACAAGAAGTAGTGGTAGAGTGCAAGGCAATAAGGGAGCACCTTAAACGTCCTCAACTCCTTTGCACAATATACTGGTAAGGTAATATACCCAACATGAATACAGGTACCACAAGCTGGCCCCTGCTTTGCAATCTGTTTTTTTCTCTGGTTGTTCTAAAAAAGGAAGGCTGTAATTCAGTCTCTGTATTTTTGGGGAGGCTACAGCAGAGATGTGCAGATGCACATGGGAACACTGAGGTAACATGCAACAGCACCTGCCACTATACCCTTTTAGAGTTGACAGTTGTCTCCCTTCTTTCTGCCTGGCCAGTGTGGAAGGGGGCCCTTGCCCGATGCATTGTGGGGCAAAGTTTACCCAATCCTTATGTGCTGGGAGTTGAAGGACTGTGTTTAGTACAGTAACTCCTCACTTAACGTTGTAGTTATGTTCCTGAAAAATGTGACTTTAAGCGAAACGATGTTAAGCAAATCCAATTTCCGCATAAGAATTAATGTAAATGAGGGGGTTAGGTTCCAGGGACATTTTTTTCACCAGACAAAAGACTATATATATATATACACACATACACATACACACACACAGTGTAAGTTTTAAACAATTTAATACTGGTACACAGTGTTGATTGTGAAGCTTGGTTGAGGTGGAGGAGTCAGAGGGTGGGATATTCCCCTTACTGCTAAATGATGAACTAGCAATTGGCTGAGCCCTCAAAGATTACATCTCTCTCTACACAAGGCAGCAGGACTGGAGGGAAATACGCGCATTTCCCTTACGTACATTGCCTTGTTAATTAGATCAGCTTGCTGAGCCCTCTTGAGCCCTGGTGTGTCCCCCCTGCTCTATGGAAGATGGGGTGCAGAAGCAGGAGGGAGGGGCACACCCTGACATTACCCCCACTCTTCCTTCCCTCCTCCCGCTGCTTGCTGTGCGGGGAGAGGCAGAGGGCAGAAGCACCACATGGCAGTGGGGGGAGGGATACAGCTGAACTGCAGGCAGCTACTGCACAGGGAACTTAGGGGAGCGGGGAGCTGATGAGGGGCTGCCGGTCCACCCTGGTTCAAGCCCCCACCAGCTAGCTGCAACGGGCTGCTCTTCCTGCAAGCAGTAAACAAAGCAGGCGGCTGCCAAACGACGTTAGAAGGGAGCATTAAATAACTTTAAACGAGCATGTTCCATAATGATCAGCAACGTAACAACTACTTTAAATGAGGAGTTACTCATGTACCACTCCCTGCACACAAGGAAGAGAAGAGCAGAAGATTCATTGCACCCTCCCGCCTCTTCCTCACCTACTCTTGCAGTTTTATAGTGAGTCTGATGATATTTTTGTTTTTCCTCAGAGCTCGAGCACTCACAATAGTGCTCATACATGACAAGTTTCAGTTTTCATTGTTTAAAAAGGTTCTAGCCCCTACCTTGTGAAGAACATATTGAAAACATGAACCTAAAAAGGCTTGTAAAGCAGAAGGTAAATAAAGAACCCTAAACATATTTTAAAGTCATGATTTTTAAACCAATCTCATGACTTTGAGGGTCCTGACTTACGATTTTTGAAGAATGTGTGTTGGCAATTCTGAGACCATCTAGTCCTTGATAATTACTTTAAAAACTTTTCAATTATTTATATGTCAAAGGGGGAATGGCAAAATCAATTTATTGCAAAGGGAAAATATTTTCAATGAAAATTGATGCGGTGCTGAAGGAGCAAACCATTTTGCTTATTAATGATGCCACTGAATATAATGCAGTTAGGAGATAGATGGGAACAAAACTTGAACAGATTTGTCGTTTTTCAGTCCTTATGTCATGTAACTCATTGACTTAGAATCATAGAATCATAGAATCATAGAATATCAGAGTTGGAAGGGACCTCAAGAGGTCATCTAGTCCAACCCCCTGCTCAAAGCAGGACCAATTCCCAGCTAAATCATCCCAGCCAGGGCTTTGTCAAGCCGGGCCTTAAAAACCTCCAAGGAAGGAGACTCCACCACCTCCCTAGGTAACGCATTCCAGTGTTTCACCACCCTCCTAGTGAAATAGTTTTTCCTGATATCCAACCTGGACCTCCCCCACCGCAACTTGAGACCATTGCTCCTTGTTCTGTCCTCTGCCACCACTGAGAACAGCCGAGCTCCATCCTCTTTGGAACTCCCCTTCAGGTAGTTGAAGGCTGCTATCAAATCCCCCCTCATTCTTCTCTTCTGGAGACTAAACAATCCCAGTTCTCTCAGCCTCTCCTCATAAGTCATGTGCTCCAGACCCCTAATCATTTTTGTTGCCCTCCGCTGGACTCTTTCCAATTTTTCCACATCCTTCTTGTAGTGTGGGGCCCAAAACTGGACACAGTATTCCAGATGAGGCCTCACCAATGTCGAATAAAGGGGAACGATCACGTTCCTCGATCTGCTGGCAATGCCCCTACTTATACAGCCCAAAATGCCGTTAGCCTTCTTGGCAACAAGAGCACACTGTTGACTCATATCCAGCTTCTCGTCCACTGTGACCCCTAGGTCCTTTTCAGCAGAACTGCTACCTAGCCATTCGGTCCCTAGTCTGTAGCAGTGCATGGGATTCTTCCGTCCTAAGTGCAAGACTCTGCACTTGTCCTTGTTGAACCTCATCAGGTTTTTTTCTGCCCAATCCTCTAATTTGTCTAGGTCCCTCTGTATTCGATCCCTACCCTCTAGTGTATCTACCACGCCTCCTAGTTTAGTGTCATCTGCAAACTTGCTGAGAGTGCAGTCCACACCATCCTCCAGATCATTAATAAAGATATTAAACAAAACCGGCCCCAGGACCGACCCTTGGGGCACTCCACTTGAAACCGGCTGCCAACTAGACATGGAGCCATTGATCACTACCCGTTGAGCCCGACGATCTAGCCAGCTTTCTATCCACCTTACAGTCCATTCATCCAGCCCATACTTCTTTAACTTGGTGGCAAGAATACTGTGGGAGACAGTGTCAAAAGCTTTGCTAAAGTCAAGAAATAACACATCCACTGCTTTCCCCTCATCCACAGAGCCAGTTATCTCATCATAGAAGGCAATTAGGTTAGTCAGGCACGACTTCCCCTTCGTGAATCCATGCTGACTGTTCCTGATCACTTTCCTTTCCTCTAAATGTTTCATAATTGATTCCTTGAGGACCTGCTCCATAATTTTTCCAGGGACTGAGGTGAGGCTGACTGGCCTGTAGTTCCCCGGATCCTCCTTCTTCCCTTTTTTAAAGATGGGCACTACATTAGCCTTTTTCCAGTCATCTGGGACCTCCCCCGATCGCCATGAGTTTTCAAAAATAATGGCTAATGGCTCTGCAATCTCACCCGCCAACTCCTTTAGCACCCTCGGATGCAGCGCATCCGGCCCCATGGACTTGTGCACGTCCAGTTTTTCTAAATAGTCCCGAACCACTTCTTTCTCCACAGAGGGCTGGTCACCTTCTCCCCATGCTGTACTGCCCAGTGCAGCAATCTGGGAGCTGACCTTGTGCGTGAAGACAGAGGCAAAAAAATCATTGAGTACATTAGCTTTTTCCACATCCTCGGTCACTAGGTTGCCTCCCTCATTCAGTAAGGGGCCCACACTTTCCTTGGTTTTCTTCTTGTTGCTAACATACCTGAAGAAACCCTTCTTGTTACTCTTAACATCTCTTGCTAACTGCAACTCCAAGTGTGATTTGGCCTTCCTGATTTCACTCCTGCACGCCTGAGCAATATTTTTATACTCCTCCCTGGTCATTTGTCCAATCTTCCACTTCTTATAAGCCTCTTTTTTGCGTTTAAGATCAGCAAGGATTTCACTGTTTAGCCAAGCTGGTCGCCTGCCATATTTACTGTTCTTTCTACACATCGGGATGGTTTGTTCCTGCAATCTCAATAAGGATTCTTTAAAATACAGCCAGCTCTCCTGGACCCCTTTGCCCTTCATGTTATTCTCCCAGGGGATCCTGCCCATCTGTTCCCTGAGGGAGTCAAAGTCTGCTTTTCTGAAGTCTAGGGTCGATATTCGGCTGCTCTCCTTTCTTCCTTGTGTCAGGATCCTGAACTCGACCATCTCATGGTCACTGCCTCCCAGGTTCCCATCCACTTTTGCTTCCCCTACTAGTTCTTCCCTGTTTGTGAGCAGCAGGTCAAGAAAAGCTTTGCCCCTAGTTGGTTCCTCCAGCACTTGCACCAGGAAATTGTCCCCTACGCTTTCCAAAAATTTCCTGGATTGCCTGTGCACCGCTGTATTGCTCTCCCAGCAGATATCAGGGTGATTAAAGTCTCCCATGAGAACCAGGGCCTGCGATCTAGCAACTTCTGCTAGTTGCCAGAAGAAAGCCTCGTCCACCTCATCCCCCTGGTCTGGTGGTCTATAGCAGACTCCAACCACGACATCACCCTTGTTGCTCCCACTTCTCAACTTTATCCAGAGACTCTCAGGTTTTTCTGCAGTATCATACCGGAGCTCTGAGCAGTCATACTCCTCTCTTACATACAACGCAACTCCCCCACCTTTTCTGCCCTGCCTGTCCTTCCTGAACAGTTTATATCCATCCATGACAGTACTCCAGTCATGTGAGTTATCCCACCAAGTCTCTGTTATTCCAATCACATCATAGTTCCCTGACTGTGCCAGAACTTCCAGTTCTCCCTGCTTGTTTCCCAGGCTTCTTGCATTTGTGTATAGGCACTTAAGATAACTCAATGATCGTCCCTCTTTCTCAGCATGAGACAGGAGTCCTCCCCTCTTGCGCTCTCCTGCTTGTGCTTCCTCCCAGGATCCCATTTCCCCACTTACCTCAGGGCTTTGGTCTCCTTCCCCCGGTGAACCTAGTTTAAAGCCCTCCTCACTAGGTTAGCCAGCCTGCTGGCGAAGATGCTCTTCCCTCTCTTCGTTAGATGGAGCCCGTCTCTGCCTAGCACTCCTTCTTCTTGGAACACCATCCCATGGTCGAAGAATCCAAAGCCTTCTCTCCGACACCACCTGCGTAGCCATTCGTTGACTTCCACGATTCGACGGTCTCTACCCCGGCCTTTTCCTTGCACAGGGAGGATGGACGAGAACACCACTTGCGCCTCAAACTCCTTTATCCTTCTTCCCAGAGCCATGTAGTCTGCAGTGATCCGCTCAAGGTCATTCTTGGCAGTATCATTGGTGCCCACGTGGAGAAGCAGGAAGGGGTAGCGATCCGAGGGCTTGATGAGTCTCGGCAGTCTCTCCGTCACATCGTGTATCCTAGCTCCTGGCAAGCAGCAGACCTCTCGGTTTTCCCGGTCAGGGCGGCAGATAGATGACTCAGTCCCCCTGAGGAGGGAGTCCCCGACCACCACCACCCTCCTCCTCCTCTTGGGAGTGGTGGTCGTGGAACCCCCATCCCTAGGACAGTGCATCTTTTGCCTTCCAATCGGTGGAGTCTCCTTCTGCTCCCTTCCCTCAGATGGGCCATCTAGTCCACTCTCCGCATTAGCACCTGTAGAGAGAACATGGAAACGATTGCTCACCTGTATCTCCATTGCTGGTGCATGGACGCTCCTCTTTCTTCTTCTGGAGGTCACATGCTGCCAAACCTCCTCACAATCCTTCTGTCCCTGCTGCGCCTGCTCTGAATCTTCAGAACATTGCGGCCGTAGAAGCATCTCCTGACGTCTGTCCAGGAAATCTTCATTTTCCCTTATGCAACGCAGAGTCGATACTTGTTTCTCCAGCCCTCGAACCTTCTCCTCCAATATGGAGACCAGCTTGCACTTTGTACAGACAAAGTCACTTCTGTCCTGCGGAAGAAAGACAAACATGGCACAACCTGTGCAGGTTACAACAGCTGATCGCTCACCTTCCATATCACCGTCCTCTTAGGAGCTTCCTCAACTGTTGCAGGAACTACTCGGAGAAACCTGCAGATGAAAGCCTCAATGCGCTCTCCCCACGCGAACTCCCAGGCAAACTCCTGCTGTTAGCCTCTGCTGTTCGCCGCTCAGCTGGTTCGCTGCTGACTGCCCTTATATACCAATGGACTTCAATGGAAGCTGTGGGGTGTTCAGGGCTTTTGAAAATCAGGTCTCTTATTTTGATGCCTGGTGGATTTAGGGGCCTAATTTGGGCACCTATTTTTGAAAATTTGGACCTAAGTCATCTTACCTCTGAAATAATTTGGTAGGAAGATGTCCATGTTAGTGCAATTGTTTGTATATGAGCTATGCAATGCACAGGTTTAGTAGTAACTTCCTTAGGGAATTCTTTCCTCATGAAAACAAGTTTATAAAAACTCAATATTTGGTGTCTTTGGAGACTTGCCACTCAGAGAGTGAAGCAGCCTTGGAAAACTCTTTGACCTTCAAAAATTCAGCAAGAAAAACATTTTAATCTCTTCCCTCACCCCCAAAAACACATGAAATCAACACAGCATAGAATCAAGCCAGAAAAATCAAGTGAATTTTGAACATGAAAGTTTAGAGGATAACTGGAGCAAAGGAAAAATCAGATTTGCAGAAAATAATTAAAATTGACAACCCTGATGCAGAATTAAATTAGTGATCGCAGTACCCATCCTATTAACAGACTACATTTATAAGAAAAAGTGTTGCTAACTCATTTGTTTTTATTAGATTTGTGAACAGCAGTACATTTTACTACAAAGTAGTTGATCCCTGTAATGAAGGTTTTCTGAAGTCTGGTTTCCTTCCAATTTACTTCAATGAAGCAAATCCCTGTTATAGTGAACAATCACATAGTAACACGGGTTGTTTTAATGGACACATCACTTTCAAGCAAGCTTTTAACCATCTGTTCACCCTCTATAAAAAAAAGTATGCTGTAAGTGATTTAAAAGAATATGCATGTTCTTTGTTCAATGCAGTATGCATTAGTTATGTTTTTCACAGGTTTCAAATTGAGGAGGAAAAAAACTGCCCCCTATCATGTATTCCTGGCTCATTCGTTACTTTGCCAAATCTCCCACCAAGGGTATGTCTACACTGCAATAAAACACCCATGGCTGGCCTGGATCAGATGAGTCGAACTCGTGGGGATCAGGCTGCAGGGCTATAAAATTGCAGTGTAGATGTTTGGGCTTGGGCTGGAACATGGGCTCAGAGACCCTTCAAGGGAAGAGGGTCCCAGAACCCGGGCTCCAGCCAGAGCACAAACGCCTACATTTCAGTTTTATAACCCCGCAGCCTGAGACCCACGAGCCTGAGTCAGCTGACCTGGGCCAGCCACAGGTGTTTTATTGCAGTGTAAACATTCCCTGAGTGGCCTAATCCTGCCCTCGCTGAAGAATATTGATGTTTTGCTATTGACTTCTATGTGAGCGGGTGGGCTTATCTACATGAATATTTAGTTTGCGGCAATCTGGAATATGAATCTATCTCGCACTTGCTTGCCACACATGGAGTGTGGACCCTGCTGACTCTCACTAATAGTTCCTTCGTGCACTTTGATCCCGATTCAAGTGCACTGAGAAACTGATAGTGCACAACAACAGGGTCCACAAGTGCGCAGCAGGCTAGTGCAAGGTAGATTTATACCCCAGCTTGAAGCAAACTAAATGTTCATGTAGACAAACCCAAAGACAATGAGAGTTTTGACACATTCAGGAGTGCTAAATGTAGCCCCAAGGGAATTGTTTTCATAACAAAACAAATATTGTTTATTAAGAGGTCTTATACAGAATAATGAAATGAATTATTATAACTATGTATGTGTGCCATAGATGACTTTGAACAACAATTTTAATTGACGGAGGACACAGTTCAGATCTAGGGGCTTATTCAAATCCCATTGAAATGGAAAGATTCCCCTTGATTTCCACAGGCTTTGGATCAGGTACCTAGTGCAAAGAACAAGCACAATATCCTCCATGTCACTTAAATCCCACAAAGGAGCTACGTGGCCATGTAGGGGTGCCTATGCAACACCGAGTGAGTTCCTGTGCTGGCCTAACATAGGCTAATGCATGAGATCATGAAAGAAGTAGGCCAAGGGCAGCTCAAGGAGGGGCCATGGAATCCATTTTTACAGAAGAATAGAAAAATAATACCGTATCCAATTAAAGCAACAGGGGAATGTAAGTAGGCAGGATGTAATTACCTAGGTTGGTATTTGGCCAGGACAGGCACTCCTACACTTGCAAAAAGTGCCATAGGCTCTTTAATGACCACAAGTGGTCATAATCTTAGTTTTACCTCTTATCTGAAAGACAGCATTATGATTATTCACACCAAGCTGCAGCACCATTTCATTACAGAGTCAGTGGAAGAATGTTGCCTACTGATTCACAAATACTAGTTCATACAATAACTTGGACTTTTCTTGGAGGTCTTCCATGCAAGTAATGTAGGCCCAACCCTACTTAGCTTGCGAAATCTAATGAGATTACAGCCTTAAATGGCATGGCTCCAGATAATATGCCTGTTTACATATGTTATTAAAAATAATATGCACTTTTAAATTATTGTAAACAATTCTGATGTGAAATTAATTGAATTACACTGCATCATTGTAAAAGAAGCTCTTTTAGTCAAAGGGATTATATTGATGTTTTCTGAGGAAAACTCTGACAGTTGACACAAAATACTAATTTTGGTAATTCTTATTAACTATTACTACTATTATTATTGGGCCTAGAGACCCAACAGAGATGATGGTTCCATTGTGCTACGCACTGTACAAACACATTTTTTATGTATCTGTTCTTAATTTGCTCTATGATAACAATATCAGAATCTAGTTTCTTACATTTTCAGGTTCAAATCTCAAATCCAAAAGCAAGCTCATTAGGTTGAGTTTGCTGATCTGTATACTTAAGGTTATTATTGGTACTTCATAGCTTTACAGTCGTACAAAGAAAGAATGAATGGGGGTTCTTTTACCATGGTTATCAGATTTCAGGTATAAAAAGAAAGCGACCCACCCTCTTCAGTAATTCTACATATAGAGTTCAGCTGTGGGTTCAGCAGCAGGTTATGACTGGCTAGTCATTGTAAACTTGAAGTGCTAACTGTGCCTTTGAATGCATTACATAACATTGTTTTTTAGCTTCACTTTTAAAGTATTTCTTAATGTCAAATGTTATTTTTTTAAAATTCAAACAAATATGAAAAATATTACATCCTTGAACATAAAGCTTTATGGCTGCAAATATTAGAGCACTTCTAATAAGTGGCAAGTTTATTTTGAGTGACTACATTTAACACTTCATCGTAAAAACATGTCCAACGTACAGTGCCAAATACTGTATCAAGGATGTCCTTAATTGGCTTTTATGCTTACCAGTAGCGGGGTCAGTTTGGTATTTCTTGCACAGACAAAAGTCCAGTTGAAGTCAATGGGAGTTTTGCCTCATTCAGACCCCACTGAGGTTGTTCCACAGTACAAAGGTCTGCATGGTCTTGGGAGGAAGGAGTAGAAAAGGTAACCCACCCTAGGTCATATTATCTTTTCTGTGGACTACCTTCAGGGAACCAGAGGGCAGCTGTGGCCAGTGCAAGTCTTTCTTAATACAGTTCCAGTTCAATCCTGGTACTAGAAAGGTGGGGTTGTTGGACTGGGAAGGGCTGTCAGGGCCAGAGCTGATGTTTTGGCACCGGATTTCCTGCAGATCCTCCAGGATTCCTCAGATTTGGGGGTAGGCTAGACAGCCTTTATTGTGGGGTATGGTAGTAGATGCCATGTTTTTAGGTTTCATAAATGTAGATACGATACACAGATTAAAATAAAGATAAGTACTTTTGCTGATTTATGAAACTAGGAACATCCTTATCTGTTTCATTAAATTGTTAATGTCATCCATCCAGTGCAACTTTTCACACTTTCCCATGTTCAATTTTTTAAGCAGTTTTACCTGCTTAAGCAGTTCCTTGAAATGTTAATGATTCTTTCTGAAAATGTTGAATGTTATTTTAAAGCTTTTTGCCTTAACTTATTCATAGTCATTTGCAACCTTACCTCCAATTTATCAGCTGTTGCTCTCTGTCCACTACTGGCATCTCCACCAAAACTACTTATAGCATTCCAAACTTCTGAGGGATATGAAATATAGTACAAATAAATATTTTTAACATTATCAAAATAGTTTTTCTGTCATGTATGTGGCATAAACAAAATACATTATAGTGTGGTATAATAGTTTTATGGGCACTTATCTGGGATGAACTACATAACTTACATTCATGTTTATTAGTCCATTATCAAGCCTGATGCTGCTTCCAGTGAAGTCAATGGCAAAACAATCATCGATTTCATTCCTAGTGTGATTGAGCTCATTACGCCATAATCACAAATGTAAATTCATGCCAAGAATCTTTTTACTATAACGTAATATCATGTAATCTCTATGACTTCCATTACAATATAGTAACTTATTCAGAAAAGAAGAATTGGTCTAGCCACCAGGAGCTTATTCACATTTTTATAAAAGTAAAAATTTCAAGTACACTTTTAATGCTTAAAATATGTAACCATATCCGTTACAAAGGACAGTATACCTTACTCTTATTACTCAGTGTAACTATGTTCTTTCCTTCCAGAAATTTTGATGGAACTCTATTCTCCTAGTATGAATAAAGATTTAAATGAAGCTCAGCCAATTTCAGTCATTTTTAGCAGGTGGTGTGCAATGGAAGCAGGAAACACAGAAACATAATCACTATATTTGAAACCTATAAAATGAAAAATAAAGACATTCCAAAAAATGATGTCAAAATGATTGTTTTCAGAAAACCTGTTTTATTTCATAGTGAATTTTCCCTTTTCTCCTCTTAAGTGTACTATTCAAAGACTTTTTTAAAATGATGCATAATTTCTGACCTTGTATGTTGTAGCTTCAAAAAAGGGAATTCAAGCTAATAGTTTATTTTCGGCATTTACAGTTTGATGATATGCAGAAAGCAATGTAGGCAATAAAGGCCAGCTATCAGTCCCTTTGAGAGGTTATTGTAAAGTCCTCTAGTTGTTTAAAAGGTACTTGCTCTGATATAGTTTTCACTATACATTTCAGATGTCAGCCTTTCTGAGGATTCCAACCTGAGAATCATAGGTGTCAGATGGAAGTTAACTGTTTAAATTACTTTCAAGCCATTTGGAAATCAGTTGTATAGATATATTTTATATATAGCAGTTACGTAATTCTGAGGGCAAATTTAATATTAAATAATGCTTTAAGTTTTGAAAACTAAAAATGTCCATCACAACAGACAATGCCCAAAACTAGAACTGTCCTATTGCTGTTTCAAAGTAATAACCATATTCCAAAAGGGTAATCAACAGAATACCATGTCATTTCACAGCTTCTACACTCTTTAGAAGTGCCCAGACCCTTTGTATTATTTTTATTATTACACTTATTTTTATTAATAATAATATATTTGTACTGTGGGAGCATTCAAAGGCCTGATCAGGATTGGGGCTCTATTTTTCCTCATGGATTGTATTTTCTAAATGACCAACCAGGGTGGATTTGATTTAAATCATGATTTAAATCACTAGTCAGGAAGACTCAATTTAATCATGGATTTCTACATGCAAGTGCATTCTTGTTGGTTGTTATAACCTTAATACATATTCTTCACAACTCAGAGATAGATGTAGGTTTCATTTTTAGAAGATACACACTATTCATTTTTAAAGTGATTTATTTTGAAAACTTTTCAGATTAGTTTTACAGCTATATCAGAAAATGAATGATTGTTTGGTTATTTCAGATATTTATGAAGTCATTGGAATGTGGAGGATTTTCTTGCCATGCTGTGTGAGGAGGAGAACATGACCAGACAGACATTTAAATTGTTTTATTTAACTAATACAACAACGTTATGTAGTCTGGATTTTTTTCTTCAACAACAAACATGTAATATTTTAACAAAACAAGCATATGAATTTTTGAATTTAGTTAAACATTCAAGTTTTTTAAAATCAGGTTTGTTTTTGTTAAAATTGTTTTTAACTAAAATAGTTAAATGAAATATTTTTTAAAAAATCAAAAATTAAATCAACTACGTCAGCCAAGTCAATATGAGAAACTTAAAAATATTGGCTTCTGCAGCTAACTCAATCGTCTTCTCCTTCATTTTCCTGTTTGTTCATAATCTGGAAAAGAAAAACAAGCTTTCCTTCTTTTTCAGGTCCCAAATGATTTCTCAATTTGGAATAAATTAGTCCAAAGGAAGAAAATATTCTTTCTACACCAGCAGAAGAAGCTACTGCTGGTAAAAGTGAGATTATTACTTCAACAACCTCTGAATCCAAGTGCTTAAGTGATTTCCACCAGTTCACTGGTGTGACTTTCTTTAAAACAACATCAGCAAACATATATTTCTTGAATGGTTCTTATTCCCAAACTGGGTCTCTTTTACGGCCTGCTGCCATTATAGGTTTTCCCTTCTAGTGAGAGAATGGTATAGTAGATCTCAAATCAATGAAGGCTACACTCAGAAAGACCTCAAGACTTCTGGAATATGCTGCTCAAACAGTTTCACTTCTGTTTCTACTGCCTGTCCCTCCCTTCTCACATTTATCTCCAAACTTCCTCTCGTTGTCCAGATCTATTCCACCTAGGGTGCCCAGATGTCCCGATTTTATAGGGACAGTCCCAATTTTGGGTCTTTTTCTTACATAGCCTCCTATTACTCCCCACCTCCTGTCCCGATTTTTCACATTTGCTGTCTGGTCACCCTAATTCCGCCCCCAATAGTCTTCTATTCATTGAACTTTTTGAAACTTTGCACTTTTAGAGAGAGGTAAGGGATTGACTCTGTGTACACAAATTTGCAAAGAGACAATAGGGTTGTAAACTAGGCAACATTTAGAAAGCATGCAGTCAAAGTTACTAGTTTTATCTAATTTTTGATGTGGCCAGTTACCCTTTTACATTTGTATGAATAACATGGCCCCGTGGTACTTTATAGCCTCAATGAATTCCTTTACTTCATTTTCTGAAGGACAGCAGAGATGGCTTTAAACCAAGATCCCAGAGGTGAAAGTACAACTAACGCTATTCAACCTATCATTTCCTTTCTGAGAGATCATTTCCTCTTGGCACCACAGTCTTTGCTTTTGTCTTTCAACAAAAAATTAATCTCCATGCATGGTGTCAGGACAGAATATATTTGGGGGTTTATAAAGTTTCATATCCCTCCAAAAAAGGTGTTTTTCTTTAGTTTAAATTAAGAGAATTTGTCACTTACAAGTTTATAACAAAAATGCAAACAGTAAAATCAAACAAGTTTAAACGTAGACAAGTAAAGGAAGCTTACTAGGATGTTTGCTCAGTTAGCTCACATTTCTTGGGAACAGGGCTGGCTGTCTTTCCTGGATTAACCTGGCCTGAGAACTTCAAAGCATTTCTCAGTTACTTTTGGATGTGAAACAGTAAATAAGTGCAATTTTGCAATCAGCAAAGAACTACAGAAAAACTCCACTGTATGAGCTAACAAAATGGCACTAATTCATTAACACCCTTCTGGTTGTGTTTATTCCTCTATCAACACAAATCTACCCTGATGGTATGTCATCATTTCATCTCTTTTAATGCAAAAGGCGGCAATTTTTGCAAATTTTATACAGTGATTGATTCAATAAAATAAAATAATTGCATCAGGTTTTTAAAATACTCTGTACTTATAATGCACCTATCTTGTTGCCCTGAACTTGCTTTACAATACTAAATAAAGTGCAAAGGTAGGAAAACATTATCTGTCAATATTATCACTGGATTTGAATATGAGTAACTTTAAGCACCAATAGTTCCATTTACTTCAATCAAGTTCAATGGGGTAAAGTTAGGAACATGCTTAAGAGCTTTGCAGAATTAGGGTCAGACTGTTCAGCACATTGCAGGAACAAGCTCTTAATGCCTAGATAGATAATCACCTCTTTACAGATGGGGATATTGAGGCAAAGAAAGATCAAATGACCCATGCAAGGTCACAAACAAGTCCCTAGAAGATCCATGCAGTAGCAGAACACAGCTCTTCTAACTCTCAGTTTGGGGCCTTAGCCACAGCTCCATACCACTTTCACAATGTTGAAAGGAAAATTACAAAATGGTAGTATAGATAGTTTAATTTTAACTCTATTTTTATTTCTTAACTTAGTTGAATTAGAGGCAAGTTTCTCGTAATAGGTTAACACTGATAAAAGCCAAACAAAGCAAAAATTTGAGAATTGTTTTTATAAAATATATATGTAAGCGGGGGAATGGTCCCGCTATTGTGGGGAACTTTCCTGGTTTATACACTACCCTGGTGAAATGGGCTAGCGAAAGGATCTGAGTCTTCGCTCCCACTTCCTTTACTCATAGGCCTGCCTGACCTCAAGGGCTCCCCTTCCACTCTCCTGTGTGGCAGAGTCCTCGTAACCCTGACAAGGCTGGGTCAAGGATTCCTGGGAGGCTCAACCCCCAACCTTGTTGTGGTCACTTAGGGCAGGGGTGAGGGTGTCCTCTCTCTGGGGTGCTCTCTCTGCACTGGATGCTTCCCTGTCCCACTGATCATTACATACAGTTCAAAGCAAATACAATTTGTTACACAGCAACCAATTTAAAAACATAAGGAAAAAATGGAAAAGGAAAACCCGTCACTCCGCTCTGTGGCACGGCGACATCACAACCAGCATCTCTAGAACGTCAGGGCAGTTCAATCTGTTCCTCACATGTCCCAGGCCTCTTTCTCAAGCCCTGGCTGTGCTGCAAGGATGCTGTGGGTCAGACACTTGCTCTGGCAGTGGCCACACGCCCTCATGTTTTAGGTGGCAGGACCCTTCTTCCCAGCGTTCTCCCCGCCCCATCTGGGATACAATCCCACCTTAAGTCTGGCCTGCCAGGCCTCTTTGCTGGGGGCGTCTCCCTGCGCTGGGCCCGCTGCCCAGGGTCCCCCTCGCTCTCCCCAGCTGCTCACCGCACCCCACTCTGCCTCAGCATGGCTGCTGCTGCTCTGCCTCCAGCTCCCTGGGCTGCTTCTTTGGCTCTGGTTGCTACAGCTCTGCCCCCAGCACAGGTCTGCTCTGTGGGCTGCTTCTGTGACTCTGCTCACAGCTCTGACCTGCTTCCTGGCTGCTTGTCTGGCCCCTCTGGCTCTGGCACAGCTCTGCTCCCCAGCTCAGCTTGGGCTCCTGCTTTCTCCGTAGCTCAGCCCCACTCTGTCTGACCCAGGCAATTCCAGCTCATACAGAGGATGGGACCCCCCTGGCCTCCTGACTCCCTGGTTAGCCTGCCTGCCCTGTCAATCAGGCTGACCTGGAGCATTGGCCTCTCCACATTGCCCCTGGGGACTGTCAGTCTCAGGGCCCTGATTTCCCATCCACCCTTCCCCTTTCTTTTAGTACTGGGAGCTAGCCAACCAAAAAACCACCAATGAGTTTTAGTAAGGGGACAACAGTCCCCTTACATATACAAAAGACTTGAATTTTACATTTTTCTTTGGGGTATAAATGTATTTGCAGAGGCAGCTGAATTAACTGCCAGCTGGTTACAGGGAACATTGACAGTTTGGGTGCCTGAGCAAATATAGACTTGTGACCACTAGTGAATTTTGCATTACTTTCCATATGAATATCTTAGTAATTGGCATCAGAACTAATCCAGTTGTCATGCAATTCTCAATGGTCTGCCGCAGCAAGAGCCAGATTCTGATATCCTTACACTGAGTAGTAACTTACACTAGGAATACTCCCACTGATTTTAATAGGACTACGTGTGGTGGAGTAAGGTATTACTTAGCATAAGGGTATCAGAATCTGGCCACAAAAGGACAATAAAGTAAAATATCACTTGAATCCAACATTCTCTTTCTCATTAAATGTATTAACATTACAACACAACATCTCTAGGTGGTGACGTTTCATCCAATGATGTACCTCTGCACAGACAGATATGAACTAACTACAAACACCCTCAAATACTACAAACCACTGATGGGAGAAGCCCAAAGCATTCTTCTCTCCCTGCATCTAAGGGAATCTGAAGCTGCTACAGACTGGGAAAGGGAGGCAGCCTCCATGCTAGAAGACAGCAAAGAAGTAGTGAAGAACAGCAATAGAAGCCTTCTCTGGCAGCTGTGGTGTATTGAAAATTATAAAAATTACAAGCTATCATTTTAAATCCTAAGGGTTTTCCCCTAGGCAAGGGGGCTCTGTTGGGAAATGTGTGATCAGTCGTTCTGAAGATGGACAGCCGAAGGTTGGGTGAATTGTGCCTCCCTGTTTTAGGGAGAAGCCTGCTTTGTCTCTCTGTTTTGGGAGGAGGGGGCAGATTTTCACCCAAGGAAGAATTAGGTAGATGGAATTCAATTATCCAAATGATAATTTGACTAGGACACTGGAATAGTTATGAAAAGTGCAATTAATATCACTCTTAGTAAATATACACACATAGCTTTAGATATATTCATTCATTATTTGGGTAGAGAAAGCAATTAAAATAAAATTAATAGAAGTCACAACTATAGATGCAGTTTGGACCAGTACTATGCCACAACAGCTGCATGAGCTGCTTCTAGTTAGTAGGTCCTGCATCTGTTTCTGAGGGACCCCCCCCCCATCCTTAAGTCTTTACTCAAGCAAAACTTTCAGTAAAGTCAATGGAAATTTTGCTTCAGTAAGGACTGCAGGACACAGATACACATGGTCTTTGTTACAGGCTGAATTGAGGAATTTGAGCACTTCACTGAAGTGGCACCTTTAGGCTCCAAAAAGCGAGAGACAATTGCTGGAAGATCTCCACTCCACTTGACATGGAGCTGTATTTATCTCACTCACGGTAATAATTCTCTTCATCTACTGAAGAATAAGTGGTAAAGAAGTGGCCAACTAAACACAGGGGTAAAATCCCTTGAAGTCAAAGAGTTTGCAAATGATTTCAATGGGGTTGGGATTTTTCCAATCTCGGAGAAAAAATTAAAGTAAATACAGAGTCATAAAACATATAAAACCCTAGGTATCATACAGCATCTGGCTATTAAGGTAACTATAACCTGCAAGTATGTTGCCATTAATTAACACCCAAACCACTAATTCATATTATGTACCAGTTATGTTGCACAAAAATGCTATAAAATTATAAATAAAAATAGATTTCAATATACAACAGCGTACAGCTGTATAGTTAAACCTGTTATGAATTTATACATTCTGCAATAGACACATTTCCATTAGTTTCATACTTTTGGCAGTTGTCAGTCAATTACTGCTTAATCAGTTGTTCTTCAGTGCCCTCTTTTCCCAGACTTTGTCTGTATTTTGTCAATTTAGGACTCAAATCCTGCAAACACTATCGCATGCCAGTAGTTCCATTGAAAATCTTCAGTATGAATTAGGCTTTGCGGGTTCATAAGCTCTTGGGGGCCAGGACCTGCTGTTGTGCACTTAGAAGGTGCCAAGCACACTGTTGGCACAATAAAATAAAACTATTCATAGCATATATATAATGCTTCTGATCAGTAGCAGCTCAAAGTGCTTTACAAAGAAGGGTAGTGTCAGTATCCCCGCTTTACAGATGAAAAAAAAGAAGCACAGAGAGGTCAAAGTGACAATCCTAAGATCAGTAAAAAGCGACAAAGAGTCTTGTGGCACCTTATAGACTAACAGACGTATTGGAGCATAAGCTTTCGTGGGTGAATACCCACTTCGTCAGATGAATGTAGTGGAAATTTCCAGAGGCAGGTATAAATATGCAGGCAAGAATCAGTCTAGAGATAACAAGGTTAGTTCAATCAGGGAGGATGAGGCCCTCTTCCAGCAATTGAGGTGTGAATACCAAGGGAGGTGAAACTGCTTTTGTAGTTGGCTAACCATTCACAGTCTTTGTTTAATCCTGAGCTGATGGAGTCAAATTTGCAAATGAACTGAAGTTCAGCAGTTTCTCTTTGGAGTCTGGTCCTGAAGTTTTTTTGCTGCAGGATGACTACCTTTAAATCTGCTATTGTGTGTCCAGGGAGGTAGTAGTGTTCTCCTACAGGTTTTTGTATATTGCCATTCCTAATATCTGACTTGTGTCCATTTATCCTTTTACGGAGCGATTGTCCAGTTTGGCTGATGTACATAGCAGAGGGGCATTGCTGGCACATGATGGCGTATATTACATTGGTGGATGTGCAGGTAAATGAACCGGTGATGTTGTGGCTGATCTGGTTAGATCCTGTGATGGTGTCGCTGGTGTAAATATGTGGGCAGAGTTGGCATCGAGGTTTGTTGCATGGATTGGTTCCTGAGTTAAAGTTACTATGGTGCAGTGTGTGGTTGCTGGTGAGAATATGCTTAAGGTTGGCAGGTTGTCTATGGGCGAGGATTGGCCTGCCTCCCAAGGCCTGCGAAAACGAGGGATCGTTGTCCAGGATGGGTTGTAGATCACTGATGATGCGTTGGAGAGGTTTTAGCTGAGGACTGTAGGTGATGGCCAATGGAGTTCTGTTGGTTTCTTTCTTGGGCTTGTCTTGCAGCAGGAGGCTTCTGGGTACACATCTGGCTCTGTTGATTTGTTTCCTTATTTCATCATGTGAGTATCGTAGTTTTGAGTATGCTTGGTGAAGATCTTGTAGGTGTTGGTCTCTGTCTGAGGGGTTGGAGCAAATGCGGTTGTACCTCAGTGCTTGGCTGTAGATAATGGATTGTGTGGTATGTCCGGGATGGAAGCTGGAGGCATGAAGGTAGGCATAGCGGTCAGTGGGTTTTCGGTATAGGGTGGTGTTAATGTGACCATCACTTATTTGTACTGTGGTGTCTAGAAAGTGGACCTCCCGTGTAGATTGTTCCAGGTTGAGGTTGATGGTGGGGTGGAAGCTGTTGAAATCATGGTGGAATTCTTCCAGAGTCTCCTTCCCATGGGTCCAGATGATGAAGATGTCATCAATGTAGCATAGGTAGAGAAGGGGCATGAGTGGACGAGAGCTGAGGAAGCATTGTTCCAGGACAGCCATAAAAATGTTGGCATATTGTGGGGCCATGCGGGCACCCATAGTGGTGCCACTGGTCTGAAGGTATTATTGTCACCAAATTTGAAATAATTGTGCGTGAGGATAAAGTCACAGATCATCCACCAGGCAAAGTGGACAAGCCAGGAACAGACTGCAGGTCTCCCAGGTACCAGACCAGCATACTAGCCACAAGGCCACACTGTAGATAAACTCTAAAGGCCTCCTCCAGAAACCTGCCTACCAAATATTGTAATATGTTTGCCAGTTTTCTGTTAAATGAACAAGTATTGTGCTAGAATATGGAACAGTATGAAGTGAAAGTCTCACATGAAGATTTTTTTAAATTAAATTTGCCATGAACTATTTACCATCTATTAAAGACACACACTTAGTGAACATTCCATTGTATATAATATTTGTGTTCCATCTTGAGAACAATCACATTAATAAGAAACCCTGTTAAAATATTTTCCCATCAGAAAACCCTCCAGCCGGGGACCATTTCAAACAATGGTTTCACTTTTTAGTAATTATATTCTTAGCAGTCTCATTGTTCAAAACTGGTCCCACAGATATCTAATTTTTAGTAGGATAACACACATTATCTGAACATAGAATTTTTACCAGAAAATTTCCCTCTTACTTAGCATACTTAGGGGAACCATGTCACCATATGTGGTTTCTTACATTTTCTGACTACTGTATTCTAGAACTAAATAAACTTTGTCACACCAGCCTTATCCGTGACAGATTTCAACTGCCTGGGGGGTGTTTATGGACCAGAAGCAAGAAGTCTGTTTTAACTCATCAGAAAGTGAGCCTAATGAATAGGCTTAAAGCCTCATCTATTTACTGGTATTTTATTATTTGTTAAACTGACTCCTGGTCATTCTTACTCTAGCAGTGCCGTTCTCACCACTATACATTAGCTGACAGCCTATCACCATTTCCATTAGAAACTCTTTTTTGAGATATTTGCAGCAAGGCTGTGAAAATTCACTCTAGACATAAGCACTTGGAATACTACTTCCCAGATGTGGTGTGAATATTTTGTATTAATTAATTTTAAATATGAATGTGTATATGAATTTTGTACTTTCATAAATGAAGAATGTTAATAGCATTATTTAAACACAGATAGACACAGTTCTCCCACCATGCTCTTTAGCTAATGCACCTCAGTCCTGATATGCAACACTACTGCTAATTCAACTGTGGACTTCGTTTGAACAGAGATACATTATGTATTATTCAGAGCTGTTTTCTAAGAACTAGGATCTGGGCTATCTATGGTACTGTATGAAGGAGTTAATCTTCATTAAAAAAACTAGCCATTTTAAATTATTACAATAATATTTATTTCCTGTACTGATAATTGAAAAGCAGTGGGGGCAATCTGCTGCCCATCAGGCTAATCTGCTGGAGGGCCGCGAGCCAGTTTGTTTTAATTGACCGTCCGCAGGCACGGCCACCCGTAGTTCCCAGTGGCCGCGGTCTAGAGTCACCAGACAGCAAGTGTGAAAAATCGGGATGGGGGTGGGGGGTAATAGATGCCTATACAAGACAAAGCCTCAAATATCTGGACTGTCCCTGTAAAATCAGGACATCTAGTCACCCTACGCGGTTCACCGTTGGCTAATGGGAGCTGCGGGAAGCGGTGATGGCCGCAGGGATGTGCTGGCCGCGGCTTCCCGCAGCTCCCATTGGCTGGAAATGGCGAACCATGGCCACTGAGAGCTGCAGGCTACCAAGCCTGTGGATGCTCAGTGTAAACAAACTGTTTTGCAGCTTGCCAGCGGATTACCCTACCGGGCTGCGTGCAACCCATGGGCTACAGGTTGTCCACTATGCTGTAAAGCATTTACCTCTTCAGGCCCATGTGTTCGCTGTCTTCCTAAAAATGTACAGACAAGAACAATATAATTAAAAAACTCTGCTGCTCTGTTAGTCATAGAGCCAACTGATTGCTCCTTGGCCCCACAGGTGTGACAGGAGCACAGAACAGAGCAAGAACCTACCATCTACTATCAACTTGGAATTGGACCCACATTTCCTCACAAGATCCATGAACTTTAGTACAAAGCCAATTCAGATAATGCTGCCAAATTTGCAGCGTCAAAGACTTCCAGGTCATGTGAGGAGGGGGCCCCACCAATTCATTGTGATGTTTATCAGTCATGTTCCAATGTTATACTGTGTGCAATATGAGCTTCTTCTTGCTGACAGAGAGCTCTGTGGTGGTGACATGAACTCCATTGGGGAACTCAGACATCTTCCACTTTATGGAGGACCTGGATGGGACAAATCAGAGGTTCCATCCTCCTCTTGTTTAAGAAGAAACCTCCATCCACTGTAGGGGGAGTAAACTGCTCCCAATAAAGGGTGGTAAGAAGGTACTTCCCTCCTAGAGCAAGTGGAGGCAAGGGAGAGTCACAATTCCTTCCCAAGCCTCCTTTTGGGGCAGCACATCTATGCATTGACTCATGCACAAGGCCAAGTCCAAAGGCTCGCTCCAGCCCATAAGCAAATAGCAATGAAATCTGCAATTCATGTTTCAGGAACTTCGTTAGAAAAAGAGTCTGATATGTTTTAATTAAAAGAATGGGGGGGGGAGTGCTGCTGTGAATGGCACTGACTCTTCTTTATTATGGCTTGCTCCCTAAATTGCTAACACAGCAAAGCAAATATAGTATTTCACTAAAAATAAATACAGTGACTGTTTTAGAAGTTATTATGTGGCACAACTAAGGAAGTATATATTTTGGCAGGGAAAGATCAAGAAAGATAAAGAAAAACAATTTAGCTTTACAAGGCTAAATAAGTAAAGAGACAAAAGAACTGCTGAGTTAAAAATTCAACTTCAGCCGTCAGAAGATTAGAGGAGAATTTTATTGGTCCAGCTGTACAGGCTTTGCTCAGGTGGCCCCTTTACTCCCTGGCACAGTCTCACTCTGAAAGTGTAGTTGCTACATATTCTACTCTTGAACTCTACGTAACTCTCAAGTTGTGAGCAATGGGAGATCTGCCATGTGTCTTGGGCAGTACATGACCCAAATTTTGTAACCGCAGTCTGTGGACTATCATTAAAAATGCAATTTGGCCCTCTTCACAGAATGAGTTTGACACCTTTTGCTGTCAACTTACTTTACAACAATACTACTTTTTTTCCTTTCTAAATCTTCAAAGCCACTGGGACAAGTTTTCTTTTCTTATACAGGGCAACCTCACTGATTTCAGTGGTACTGGGGGAATGAATTTAGCTGACTACAATTTTCATGACCTTTTGTCATTTCTTCTTATTCAAGATATTCTAAATGCTGATCATTATTTTAGTAGCCACATTTATGTAGTACATTGGTTGCCTTTAAAATATTTACAAATGCTATTTACAAGTTCCCAACTTTACTGCTATGAGGGCATTTTCTGTGATGGCCCCATGATGCTGCAGCTAGCTTGAATTTGCTGGCATTGCAGGCATGCTGAAAGAGACGTTTGATAGAGTTTTTTGAGAGAACTGAAGTGACGCTTCATACCATCACATGACTATAGTGTATAAGGCTCTTTAATCTAACAGGGAAAGTTATAACAAGAACCACTGTCTGGGAAATTCAAGTCTGCCCAACTCCAATTAGAACTTAGGAACACATTTCGAAATGGAAGGGTGATTAATAATTGGAACAAACTACCAGCACCTATTCTCCAGCACCTAGTGTCTTCAAATCACGGCGGGTTGCCTTTCGGGAAGGTATGCTTCAAAGACAATTAGGCTCAGTTAAGGGTGAAATTCTGTGGCCTGTGTAATGTGGAAGATACGATTAGCTGATCCAACTGTCCATTTTGGTCTTAACATCTATGAATCTATTAATCTATTTCCACAACGATAAGCTAATGGAAAGGAGTGTTTTTAACTGGCTGGTTACATTCCTATTTGCATGATCATTTTAATGGTGCTGGGATATTTGTTATAATATGTGTTTGGGCACCTAGAGCTTTGTAGAGCATCTCTTATTATTTAAATCTAAATAAATAAAATATTTGTGGTACTCATGTTAACAAAGAGAAACTCATCTAACAAAAATCCTGAATATAATAAAAAAGAGCAGAAAATAGAAACAGCTGGTATTTTAACAGGCTGATGATACAGAGTAGGACTGACAAGACAGAATTCTTTGATTTTAAGAGTTAAAATCAGAGACATTTTTTTAAAAAAGCCATTTTAAGGTATTTTTTAAAAATTAACCCAAACATATTTTGTTACAGAGGCATGTGACAGCAACACCATAGTTAGAGTTGCATCCTTTAAAATGATAAAGCATAAAATAATGGGGGTTCCCCCCCCCCCCAAAGTTTGTGGCCAATTAGTGTAAAATTTCACACAGGGTTAGTTTTTTGCCCTCCCAAACAATGCCAGCTTTGCATCACCCCTTGTAACTGCCTTTCTGCACACAAAGCTTTACCCACCTGCCTTCTCCCAACACTGCTAATATGAAGGAAAAATAACCTCATCAAGCGGTCTGTACAGAAGGATGAAAGGTGTGGAACAAGCTAAGGTTGGGGTATGTAGTTTGTGTTGTATGGTAACTGCAGTGACGGTAAAAGGTGGAAGAGTAATATCTTCCTTATCTACCTTAAAGTTTTCTACAATGCCCATCACTGTAGTATCTTAAAACTCTACAGGTGATTGCTATGGGCATTTGTTTGGTGCCCATCCACCACTGTATGTATGTACACTGCATATAGTTTAGACTGAGGCAATAAACAATTACAACCTGCAGGATGACTTACCAGCAAGATTTTTCAAGAAAAGCTATGTGGAGAACTTTCAGGCTGTGTCTACAGTAGGCTTTATTGGAGCTGTAATTGGTAGCAAGTGTAGTTTGACTAGTGATGGTATCAGTGGGATATCTAGTTTAGACAAGGCTAAGAACACAGTTAGATAGTGTAGTAAAAATATCTGACCCAGAGTCCTGCTTCCTCCAATTTCATCCTTGGGACAGTTAATTTTTTCAGATAAGTACAGGTTGTATAGCAGGTCCGACAAGGAGAGGGACATTTATTATTGTTATTAATTAATAGAAGGGCTGCATACTGGCTCCTACATTGTTTAATATTTACTTCTCATTCCTGCCTCAACATGTGTTCTGTGATGTTCAAGAAGGTGTCTATCTTAGCACTACACATGATGGAGGTTTGTTTGACATTGCAAGGTTCAGAGCTAAGATGAAGGTGAAGGAGATCATCCTAAGGGACCTGTTGTTTGCAGATGATGCAGCCCTTGTGGCTCACAGTGTTGATGCCCTACAGCATCTTGTTACCAAGTTTTCTGATTCATGCAGAATCTTTGGGCTGGCAGTAAGCTTGAGGCTCTTCAGAACTAGTTCCAGATATCACCTTAGATGGTGTTTGTCACGATGTCATTGACCAATTTTTCTACCTTGGCTCTACTGTTACTGGCAATGTACATCTGGATGCTGAGCTCACTAGTAGAATCGGCAAAGCAGCCAGGAACTTTGATCTTTTGCAAGACAGAGCGTAGAACAATAACAAATTGTCATCTACAGTGAAAAATCCGTATTTATGAGACATATGCTTTATCTACTCTTCTGTATGGCTCGGAAACATGGACGACTTACGCCAAACATACCAAAAGATTAAACAGCTTTCATATAGATGCTTGAGTAAAATTTCTCAAATAAGATGGGAAGACAGGGTGACAAATGTGGAAGTGTTAAATCGTGCTGGTATGTCATTCATGTCATTCATTGATTAGCAAGAAAAGACTCAGGTGGTTTAGACATGTCTAGCAAATGCCGGATTACAGGATCCTGAAGAGTGTGCTGTGCTTTGAAGCTCATGAAGGGTCTAGAACAGTGGCTCTCAAACTTTTTTACTGGTGACCTCTTTCACATAGCAAGTCTCGGAGTGCGACCCCCTTATAAATTAAAACACTTTTTTATACATTTAACACCATTATAAATGCTGGAGGCAAAGCGGGGTTTGGGGTGGAGGTTGACAGCTCACGACCCCCCATGTAATAACCTCGTGACCCCCTGAGGGGTCCCGACTCCCAGTTTGAGAACCCCTGGTCTAGAAAGAGAGGCAGACCGCTGCACAGAATTCAGGATGCTTGCAAAGATAACTTAGTATCCTTTGGAATTTCTGTGGATGATTGAAGAAGGAGTCCAGAATGCCACTGTGGTTGGTGGAGTCAGCTTGTAATGGAGCAAGGCGTTGAGAGGCAGACTGGATCAAGCTTTGTGATGACTGGCATCAGAGGAGGAAAGAATCTGCTGCTTGGATTCAGAGCATTATTAGTGTGCGGGTGTGCCCTATCTGTGGATGGGCCTGTCACTCGCCCATCGGACTCAACAGCTATCAAAGAACTCATTGGCGCATACACCATGCTCTGTAAAGAGTGACCATGCCATTAACTGGTAATTAATAGAAGTTACATGATACACCATTATAAATCAACAAGGCAAACAAAGAATGGGAGACAAGGAGCATTTGTGATGTTCCCCTCTAGTGTTATCTGGACCAGTGATCTGCTAGGTCACTCCAATCCTTGACTCTGGAAGCCAGCCTTACCCTGCTCTGCTGTAAGAACCTCCACTCCTGGGCTGTTCACACACAGCCTCTGGCATGTAAGCTGCTCCTTGGATTGTGCAACAGAATGACACTAACCAATATCTCTGGTCCCAGACACAACCCTAGGAACCTCCGTCTTGTAGTGTCCAGTTATGCCCACTGGATGCTACAAGCTTATATGACAGGTTTCAGAGTAACAGCCGTGTTAGTCTGTATCCGCAAAAAGAAGAACAGGAGTACTTGTGGCACCTTAGAGACTAACAAATTTATTAGAGCATAAGCTTTCGTGGACTACAGCCCACTTCTTCGGATGCATATAGAATGGAACATATATTGAGGAGATATATATATATACACACATACAGAGAGCATAAACAGGTGGGAGTTGTCTTACCAACTCTGAGAGGCCAATTAATTAAGAGAAAAAAAACTTTTGAAGTGATAATCAAGCTAGCCGAGTACAGACAGTTTGATAATAAGTGTGAGAGTACTTACAAGGGGAGATAGTCAATGTCTGTAATGGCTCAGCCATTCCCAGTCCTTATTCAAACCGGAGTTGATTGTGTCTAGTTTGCATATCAATTCTAGCTCACCAGTCTCTCTTTGGAGTCTGTTTTTGAAGTTTTTCTGTTGTAATATAGCCACCCGCAGGTCTGTCACTGAATGACCAGACAGGTTAAAGTGTTCTCTCACTGGTTTTTGAGTATTTTGATTCCTGATGTCAGATTTGTGTCCATTAATTCTTTTGCGTAGAGACTGTCCGGTTTGGCCAATGTACATGGCAGAGGGGCATTGCTGGCACATGATGGCATATATCACATTGGTAGATGTGCAGGTGAACGAGCCCCTGATGGTATGGCTGATGTGATTAGGTCCTATGATGATGTCACTTGAATAGATATGTGGACAGAGTTGGCATCGGGGTTTGTTACAAGGATAGGTTCCTGGGTTAGTGGTTTTGTTCAGTGATGTGTGGTTGCTGGTGAGTATTTGCTTTAGGTTGGGGGGTTGTCTGTAAGCGAGGACAGGTCTGTCTCCCAAGATCTGTGAGAGTAAAGGATCATCTTTCAGGATAGGTTGTAGATCTCTGATGATGCGCTGGAGAGGTTTTAGTTGGGGGCTGAAGGTGACAGCTAGTGGTGTTCTGTTATTTTCTTTGTTGGGCCTGTCTTGTAGGAGGTGACTTCTGGGTACTCGTCTGGCTCTGTCAATCTGTTTTTTCACTTCAGCAGGTGGGTATTGTAGTTTTAAGAATGCTTGATAGAGATCTTGTAGGTGCTTGTCTCTATCCGAGGGATTGGAGCAAATGCAGTTATATCTTAGAGCTTGGCTGTAGACAATGGATCGTGTGGTGTGTCCTGGATGGAAGCTGGAGGCATGTAGGTAAGTGTAGCGGTCAGTAGGTTTCCGGTATAGAGTGGTATTGATGTGACCATCGCTTATTAGCACAGTAGTGTCCAGGAAATGGACCGCTTGTGTGGATTGATCTAGGCTGAGGTTGATGGTGGGATGGAAATTATTGAAATCATGGTGAAATTCCTCAAGGGCTTCTTTTCCATGGGTCCAGATGATGAAGATGTCATCAATGTAGCGCAAGTAGAGTAGGGGCGTTAGGGGACGAGAGCTAAGGAAGCGTTGTTCTAAGTCAGCCATAAAAATGTTGGCATATTGTGGGGCCATGCGGGTACCCATAGCAGTGCCGCTGACTTGAAGGTATATATTGTCCCCAAATGTGAAATAGTTGTGGGTGAGGACAAAATCACAAAGTTCAGCCACCAGGTTAGCTGTGACATTATCAGGGATACTGTTCCTGATAGCTTGTAGTCCATCTTTGTGTGGAATATTGGTGTAGAGGGCTTCTACGTCCATAGTGGCCAGGATGGTGTTTTCTGGAAGATCACCGATGGATTGTAGTTTCCTCAGGAAGTCAGTGGTATCTCGAAGATAGCTGGGAGTGCTGGTAGCGTAGGGTCTGAGGACAGAGTCTACATAACCAGACAAGCCTGATGTTAGGGTGCCAATGCCTGAGATGATGGGGCGTCCAGGATATCCAGGTTTATGGATCTTGGGTAGCAAATAGAATACCCCTGGTCGGGGTTCTAGGCATGTGTCTGTACGGATTTGTTCCTGTGCTTTGTCAGGGAGTTTTTTTAGCAGATGGTGTAGTTTCTTTAGGTAATCCTCAGTGGGATCAGAGGATAATGGCCTGTAGAATGTGGTGTTAGAGAGCTGTCTAGCAGCCTCCTGGTCATATTCCAATTTATTCATGATGACGACAGCACCTCCTTTGTCAGCCTTTTTGATTATGATGTCAGGGTTGTTTCTGAGGCTGTAGATGGCGTTGTGTTCAGCATGGCTGAGGTTATGTGGCAAGTGATGTTCTTTTCCACAATTTCAGCCTTTGCACGTCGACGGAAGCAATCTATGTAGAAATCCAGTCTGTTGTTTCGACCGTCCGGAGGAGTCCATGCAGAATCCTTTTTTTTGTAGTGCTGGTAGGGAGGATTCTGTGGGTTAGTATGCTGTTCAGAGGTATGTTGGAAGTATTCTTTGAGTCGGAGACGTCGAAAGTAGGATTCTAGGTCACCGCAGAACTGTATCATATTCATGGGTCTGGAGGGACAAAAGGAGAGGCCCCGAGATAGGACAGACTCTTCTGCTGGGCTAAGAGTATAGCTGGAAAGATTAACAATATTGCTGGGTGGGTTAAGGGAACTACTGTTGTGGCTGCTTGTGGCATGTAGCAGTTTAGATAGTTTAGTGTCCTTTTTCCTTTGTAGAGAGGCAAAGTTTGTCTTGTAAATGGCTTGTCTAGTTTTTGTAAAGTCTATCCATGAGGAAGTTTGTGTGGAAGGTTGGTTTCTTATGAGGGTATCCAGTTCTGAGAGCTCATTCTTAATCTTTCCCTGTTTGCTGTATAGGATGCTGATCAGGTGGTTTCGCAGTTTCTTTGAGAGTGTGTGACACAGTCTCTCAGCATAGTCTGTGTGATATGTAGATTGTAATGGATTTTTTACCTTTAGTCCTTTTGGTATGATGTCCATCTGCTTGCATTTGGAAAGGAAGATGATGTCTGTCTGTATCTGTACGAGTTTTTTCATGAGGTTGATGGATTTCCATTCCATACGGCTAAATGCAGTGCCTTGCATAATGACAGGTTTCAGAGTAACAGCCGTGTTAGTCTGTATCCGCAAAAAGAAGAACAGGACTACTTGTGGCACCTTAGAGACTAACAAATTTATTAGAGCATAAGCTTTCGTGGACTACAGCCCACTTCTTCGGATGCATATAGAATGGAACATATATTGAGGAGATATATATACACACATACAGAGAGCATAAACAGGTGGGAGTTGTCTTACCAACTCTGAGAGGCCAATTAATTAAGAGAAAAAAAACTTTTGAAGTGATAATCAAGCTAGCCGAGTACAGACAGTTTGATAATAAGTGTGAGAGTACTTACAAGGGGAGATAGTCAATGTCTGTAATGGCTCAGCCATTCCCAGTCCTTATTCAAACCGGAGTTGATTGTGTCTAGTTTGCATATCAATTCTAGCTCATATGAGTTTGTCAATTTAACAAAGAAACTGATATGTACCAGGCTTGTTGTCCCAAGGGGAGTCTCTGACGTGCTTCAAACCAAACGCACTGCGTCAGGTAGAATAAACAAACAGATTTATTAACTACAAAGATAAATTTTAAGTGATTATAAGTCAAAACATAACATGTCAGATTTGGTCAAATGAAATAAAAGCAAAATACATTCTAAGCTGATCTTAACACTTTCAGTGCCCTTACAAAATTAGATGCTTCTCACTACAGACTGGCTGGTTGCTATTCAGCCAGGCTCTCCCCTTTGATCAGCGCTTCAGTCGCTTAGTGTGGTGTTTGTAGATCTAGGTGGAAGGGAGAGAGAGCATGGCAAATGTCTCTCCCTTTTATCATGTCCTTTCTTCCCTCTTGGTTTTGCCCCCCCCTTCAGAGCCAGGTGAGCATTACCTCATTGCAGTTCCAAACTGACCAAAGGAGGGGGGTGACTCACTTGAGAGTCTAACAGATCCTTTCCTAGGCCAGCGTCAAAGAGAGGGTTTTTCCCATACATGCCCTAATGAGGTATGAACTGCCTCTCTGTCCTTGGAGAGTTTTTGCCTGGGCTTGCTTTAAGCCATGAGGATACATTTTCAGCCTCATAACTATATACATGAAATTATAACTTATAACCTTACTATAACATTACTGTAACCATTACTATAACATCACTATAACAACCATGCTCAGTGCATCATGAGCCTTCCGAAGACACCCAACATGACAAACTTTGCACTGGATACCACACAATCATTTTATAAAGATGAACATGGGGGTGTAGGGTGTTCCCCTGAGGTATAGAGTGTCACAGCCTTATCCTACCATTTTAGAGATGGGGAACTGAGACACAGGCACTTACCCATTGCCACAGAAGAATTCTGTAGCAGAGCCAGGAATTAAACTCCTAGGTCCTGCCTCCCAAACCAGTACCTTATCTACAAGACCATACTTCATATTTAATATTCGTAATTATTCTATACAAAACTCAACCTGGCTGGAAAGAAAATTAAATAAAAATTTTTAAAAGTTTCATTCTATTTATTTTATTTTACCTATCACAATATAATAGTGAACAACCTTTGAAGGGTATATAAAATATGTAATGATCAGGACAGAAGGGTTAATAGCCATGAAATAGTTAAACTGTTACCTGCAAAATTCCCTGTTATGCATTCACATCTAGAGGAAAGTTGTACATTCAGTCTATGGTAGATCTGGAGTTTTTGTCTCAGCATGGGGCTTTGTATAAATTCACCACCCATGTATGTAACTAGATGTTGTATAGTGCTGGTTCTGTGGCATAAGCACTGCTCCAATCTTGTCTTCGTATTCTTAATATACATACACATTCTCATTTAATAAATATGCATTCAGAATGATCAACCCCAAGCACTGAAAAATTGTGAAACAGGCCCCACAAAATGATATTTGTTTAAAAATACTAAATGTTGGATTATTTTTATTTGCTTTTGGTTTCCAAGCCTTTAAGGCGCACTTGGGTCACATGTTCAAGATTTCCTCTGTAACCATGAGAGCCAGAAACTTAAAAAAAAAATGTAATATGAAAGCTGAGATTCTCTAGGAGCCGGGGCTTCAAGAAACACTTCAAATGCATCAAGACTCACGATAAAAATCAAAAAAGTTGGCAACATTGTATTTGACTCTTGAGGCCAGATTATGAGTGGCCCTTGTGTGACTGGATGGAATGAACCTTTCCCACCGTTGCACCCTACGGACGACGGCCAGGCATAATTGCTATCCCTGTGCTTGATGAAGAGCAGGGATTTCTCCTTCCTAGTGCCACAGAGGAAACAAGGCACCTGACAGGGGGGGAGTGAGGAGAAAACAGGCCATTCCTCACTCCCGTTCCCACATACCAGGCCAGCAGAGCAAGCTGGGTATGTAGGAGGGAGAATACTGCATTAGCTGAAAGGATGGTGCAGAATTACACCTCTTCTATAGACCAGGGAGCTTCAGGAGTTCAGATTGTTCCTCCTAAAGCACAACTGCGGTACTGTACAAAGGGGTTCAGTCACTGCAGGAGCACTTCCTTGTGGCCAGATGTGGTGTTAGCAGCTCTCTTCCCCCATGACATACGCTGCTGACAGTCACTCCATCACTACAGTGGTCTCTCTTCCCACAGCTTGGCCCTCCAACCAGGTCATGCTTTAATTCACCCCTTCCAGGGTTACAGAGAGTCCAACCAGGCTGTAGTCCAATGACCTTACAGCAGGTTTTCCATCTCTGCATATCCCTGGGCTCCATGGTCCTTCCACCCCTTACCTCAGGGGTTTTCACACCACCTTCCTTGGTGGCTGGTAGGGGAACTCAGGCCTTCCCTCTACTCTGAGTTCCAGTCCCAGGACTCTGTAGCTGGCAGCAAAGGTCTATACTCCTTCAGATTCCTTGCTGCCTCCCTAGAGATCTTTTCTATTCTCCTCCCTCCCCCCTCCCCATCCCCCCAAATTCTCTTCCTGTAGCCCCTTTCTCTTACAAACTTCTTGGCAGTGGCTTTATAAACACCACCCAGTCCCTCCTCAGCTGGGCTTCATTATCAATTAAGCCTGGCTTTCTCTCTCTCACAGGTGCTGCCAGGAGTGTTAATTTGCCTCTTGGGGGCCCACATTAACCCCTTCAGAGCTGAGTGGGATACACACCCCATCACATGCTCTCTCTGATGCAGCATGGCTCTGCACTGCCCGATACAGGCCAGAACCTTCAAGGTACAATCTGGCCCTTGGGTATTACATTATGAACACTTTGCTACAATTTTCCTTCAATAGGGCCATTCCCTCTTGTGTATACATGACATAAGTGCTATTAGTATTAATGGGACCTGTTTGTTTGCTTGAGAAGAGAGGAGACATCCTCAAAAATAGTGAACATAACAGAGGAGCATGCTTTCTTTTGGATATGAGAGTGACTGAGGATGAAATGCTTGTTTTCATCTCTAAGATAGTACATCATTGAGGAAACCAACCAGAATTCTCCACGTATTTACAGAACAGCAAGCAAAAGTTTACTTTTCATTGCTCACGTATCCTGCTACTGGATTTTTAGGTGAGTAACTGAAGACATAAAAAGGAAAACACTCTTTTGTCATGCGTTATTACAGATCTAAATTGACACTGACATTGCAACTGTAGCTCAGTCTTAATGAGAGTTTAATTTTCATGCTTTCTTACAAATAGGAAAACAGTGAAGCTGTTTTCAGGTTTCAGATGTTTGTCCTTTATACAGAAGTTCCATTGCCGTGTTATATTTCTTTTATTACTCCTAAAACCCATGGTGATTTCCCCAACAAGAAAAGTTCTTCAAATAGTCTTATCAGAAACAAGAACTGTCATAATTATGATTGTCAGGATCATCAAAATTAATTACAACTTCTAGCTGTGACAGAGACTAAAATAGCAAGAGCTACTGGTGATCCAAAAACCACTCACAGCATGTCCAAGCTAGTATTTTGGCAGAGAGCATATGCAGCTTTAAAAAAGAACATAACCCTTTAGGCCCATGCAAGCAATTAAGCTCTCCGTGGAAATGTCAGGCCATAAGTATGAAAAGACCTTCCAATTGTTTACATACAATTTTCCTCTAATTAGTGAGAACTGATTTTAATTTTTCCCCCTTCTTTTTTTCAAGTAGGACCAGATGGGCTTAAGTTTAGAGGACAGCTGTTCTATTTAAAAAAAAAAAAGTAATTCTTGCTAAGTCAGACCCCATGATTCTTATATTGAGGGAGGGTGAGTAAATGCCAATCAGCTTAGCAGTATTTAAAGATACGTAAGGAACTTAGCTTGGGAGCTCTGCTGACGACGTTAAACAAGAAGACATTTCCAGAAGTGTCTGTCAAACAAAGTATAAAAATAATCAGAGACGGATCGCACAAGTTACTGACACTCTAGTTGGTGTACATGTTAGTACAATTTAACAGCACTGTACTAGATTTCATTTCATTGTTGCATTGCTACTGACTAATGCACTAAACATGGCGATTAGCTGATCAAAAAATGCATGACATAACAAGGTAAGACTATAGCTACTTCAAAAAATTGATATACAGGATTTTTTTTCCAATCACCCAATCAGTTGAATTACTATCTAGATATTAACTTTTTCCTTCCCTGTTATATTTGACTTCTACTCAGAACACATTGGCTAAAATCTGCCTCAATTTCATCCACGTAACCCCAATGACTTCACAGGGGGCAGAATTCGACTCCAGGCTTCAGAATGACTATCCTAACACCATCATTGTAAAGCAGGTCTGTTTAAAACAAGGACAATGCTTAGAATCTAACAGTTCATGTAGGAGATTGAATAATTGCTTCTGGATTCTTTTTCCAACTCTGACTTACTGTAAAACACTAAGCAAACCACTGACTTGCTTTATGCCTTAGTTTACCTATATGTAAATTGGGGAATATATTTATCTACATCATAGGAGAGTGGGAAAGCTTAACATAATGGTATTACATAGTATGACGCTTCAAAACCCTTGGCCAAGAAGGTGCTTATACCAATTCAAAGTAATACTACAGTAAAAGCTTTGTTATCTGGCATGTTGGAGGAATGGGGGGGTGCCAGTAAGTCAAAAATCCCAGTTAACTAAGAGGGAGGGAGTTTGGGTGTGGGAGCGGGCTCAGGGCTGGGGGTTGGGGCATGGGAGGGGGTGCAGGGAGTGGGCTCTGGGAAGGAGTTTGGGTGCAGGAGGGGGCTCAGGCAGGGGGTTGGAGCACAGAAGATGGTGCGGGGTGCCAGATCCATGCAGTGCTTACCTCAGGTGGCTCCCTGCAAGCGGCGACATGTCCCTGCTGCTCCTAGGCAGAGGTGCGGGAAGGCAGCTCTGCATGCTGCCTCCGCCTGCAGGCGCCACCCCAACAGCTCCCATTGGCTGCAGTTCCAGGCCAATGGGCGCTGCGGAGCTAGCGCGCAGAGCTGCCTAGCCTTCCCTCCACCTAGGATCAGCAGGGACATCGCTGTTTTCGGGGAGTCGCCCGAAGTGAGCACCACCCGGATCCGGCACCCCAAAACACCTCCTGTGCCCCAACTCCCTGCCCCGCACCCCCGCCCTGCACCCAAACTCCCTCCCAGAGCCCGTGCCCCGCACCCTCTCCCACACTCCAAACCCCTCCACCAAAAAGCAGAGGGACATTTTGCTGCTTCCGGGGAGCCACGGGGAGCCAGGTAGGGAGCTTGCTGGCCCCGCGCCAACTGGATTATAAACCGGATTTTCAATGAAGATCAGAAATGCTGGTTTATAGAGCTTTCTGGTTGGTAAAGTGCTGGAAAACACAGCTTTTACTGTATTAAGAATGGATGTCACTTTTATAGTAAGAGAACAAATACATATGAAAAAATGAATGATTTTATAACCCCATTTTGTTTATTCTCAATGCCTGTCAAACATTTTCCTGCACTCCTCTTAGAGGAGCCAAACTTAGGAACAAACTTCATATTTTTAAGTCAAAGTTTGATGTTTCATAGGATTTTAAAATGTGTTTATAAACATTTTAATCCTCTGAATATACATAATATAAACTGACCCACTGTATCACCTGGACAAGTCACTTGCTTTCTCTGTGCCTCTGTTTCCTCTGCCACCTTTTTTCTGGCTTGTCAATTTGGGGCTGTCCATAAATTACCTAATGCATAGGGGGGTGGGTAATTCTGTGTATTTGTTTCAATAAGACAAGGGGTGAGTCGGTGGGTCTTAGAAATCACCAAAAAATGTGTTACATAATTTATGGACAGCCCCTTTAGATTGTAAACTCTTTGAGTCAGGGACTGCATGTTACTTTGTACAGCAGATATACTGCCTAGCACAATGGGGCTCAATCTTGCTTGTGGCCTATATACACTACCATAATAAATACTGATAATTCATCAATAAAATGTTTAAATTTACAACTACAAAACCATGTTGGAAATTTACAGTGTCTGATACAAATTATATCCTCTCAAAAATAATTTGATTTTATGCTGTAAAATGATCCAATGAGCAGGGACCAAATTAAGAACTACAATGTGAGGGAACTTGTGTGATGTTGATACTGCTGTAGCATGAGTCTGAGTCAGGGGGATAGCGCACAACCAGACATATATGGTAAAGTAAGAGAAAATACTGGAAAGAAGGTTAACTTTATTCTAGTCTAGTGTAAGCAATAAATGTTCCCCTTTCTACTCACTTTAATTTGAAGTTCATTTCCAGTTAACCATCCACATTATTTCAGTTTTTGCATTAGTATTTTTAATATGCTAATACAACTATAAGAAATTGCATAAATTATTTGAGGAGATGTGCTGGTACTCAGCTCATGCTACAAAACATGGCAGAGCTCAGCTCTTGTTCATTATGAGAACCACTAATGCAAAACTAGGTTTTCCTGTGTGGCTTGTTGGGTTGTGGCACAAAGGGCTTGTGGAACTCAGGTGTCTCATGGAGCTGAACCACTCTGGCCCTGAGGGAGATGGAGAATAGCAGACACTAGCTACCAAAGCACCCATTTAGAATTGACTCATGGAATGAAAAATCAGCTCTCAGAGATTATTCCCCTAAATAAAACCAAAAGAAATGCACCATGATTAAAGCTAGCAAAAGCAGAACATATGAAGAGGCAAATTGGTGGTCATCCAGAATGAAGGAATGGATGCTCTCGCCATGTCTGAAATACCAAAACCAATGCTATAATACAGCGAAGCCTTTAAAATACGGTCTGCTTTGGTGGCCAATTGGAAAGAGCAGCCTGCAAACACCGCTCCAGTGACAGAATCCTAGTCAATATTTGTTTTTCAATTTGAAAGAAATATTGGGGGAAATTGCTGCACAAAGTGTGAACCAAGCCCATTCCATTGACTTTAACAGAGTTTGGCTCTAGCTTGAAGAAAGGTGCTGATTTGACAACTCAGGAAAATAAAGTCACCCATTTACTCACAATACAGTTACTGAGGAACATGAGCAATGACAGTGGCAGCTTCACCATACTCGCTCTCGACCCTGACCTGGAGAGGCAACCTTGAGGGGTGAGAGAATAGCTTAGTCTGCCCTTCCAGCCCTTGACATGTCTGCAGAGACTTCAAACAAGGCTGCCAGTAGGGATGTCTGTCCACAGGGAACTGGACTGAGACAAAAATCATTTTACACAGGCCATTGAACAACAATCAGATGGTAAAAACTCCCACTTATTATTAACTGGAGTGGCACCAGCAACCCAGAGGTGACAAGCTCTATATCCCATTACCAATCCCCTGAGCCATCCAGCTCATTCTGGTGTCTAATCTTTTATACTATAAATACTTTCATTCTTAGCATCGCCAATGGCAGGTGCTGGAAGTGGGATGGGGACAGCTCAGGAAGTTATTGCTGTCCCCTCCCACCCACATTGAACAGCTTTCTTTTTGTATGTCCACCTGGTTTCCAAGGGAGAGAGTCCTCCTCCTATGGATGGTGTTTTGTTGATAGGGAATTATACTTGACTGTTGACTAAGGGACCCATGTTTTCCTATGGCATAGGAGGGAACAATGACCTATCATTTCAAGGAATAGGAGAGCTGTGGATCTAAACAGCAGTGCACAAGTGCTAATGAGTTGACTTTATGTATAGTCAAGAAATCTGCAAAATGCCACAGATCCGCACAATGGCACATAGAGGAAGCTTTCCCTCCGTGCTCTTCTTAGGGCTGGCAAGAGTGCTGTACTACCACTCGTTCCCAGCCAGCACCTGCCCTCTGTCACCGTTCTGATAGGGGTGACAGACCACAGAAGGTCTGCTTTGCTTAAAGCATAACTAATGTATTATTCATTGTATGAACTTTAATCCATATAGAAGCAGATGCTTAGTGCATTTGTTCATTGACTCCTCCTCTGCTTGCTGGCTCTTTCCCTTTTTCCCATGCAGCTCATGCCCTTGTGGAGTTTTGACAGAAGGGATAGAGGTGGTTATGTGGGGGAACATCCCACAAAGTCACCCTTCCATTCCACATGTAGCCCCCATGTCAACCTATTGCTGCAACCATATATCTACCCCAAACTCATCACCTTGGAATCGGATGTCCTCAGCATACAGTCAAGTGGAACAGAGTGGGGCACAGTTTTCTTAGTTTCAACTGGTGTGGAGAGAAGAGTGGGTCTGTCACATTTTGGAGAAAGAGAAAAAAGTGCTGGGTAGATTCTTGGATCATTTACACAAACACATGGTTCCTACATAGCTGTTCAGTACAAAGAGACTGATTCAGGGGACTGTATTTCAAGGTTAGTAATGGATGGATTATAACAATGGACTACATCTGTATCTCCTTTCCAACCCAGTTGTTAAGAGCAAGAGAACAAGAATATGAGGAGGAGGAGGGGGAAATGAAGATTTAAAGATACACATATATTTAAGAAAATCTATTGTACTATTAAAAGACCAAGTTGTGCTTACAGAGGCTTTTAACAGTTATCAACAATTCTTTAGAAAACAACCACAGTTTACATGTGCAGCCAGTTGCTTTCTAATTGCTACAGCAGGCTACCACTGGGAAGAACAAAGGAAATATTTAGCACATCGTAAATTCTTCTGCAGCCCTGTGGAGTGGCTGGGGTTCAGATTACACATTTATGACTAACATTTGAGAGCAATTTCTACTTCACTTTGAAAAAGTGGGTGGGGAATCCTGTTCAACTATTTCTTCTAATGCCCAAATAAACGTGTATGAGTAGAAATGTGGGTTCAAAATTTCACTCAGCTTGCCTTTTGACTGAGGCTAATAAAGCACTGTAATACTTTCAAAATACTATAATCAAAATTATATTTTAAATGAACAAAACTTATATGTACACACAATGCAATTATTGTTGTTGTTGTTATTACTATTTGCTTTCAGCCATACCACCACACTTTTCATCCCATCAAATCTCACAAGCTAAGTAGGTTCAGGATTGGTCAACATTGGTACGGGCAAATACCAAGAATCGTATGGGTGGCACTATTCTCGTGGGAATTGAACCATGCCCTGCCCGCTTTCAGGATCCAGTGCCATTTGGATAAGATGTGACAATTACTATAGTCAAGATGGCAAAGCAATTTCAGTTTTCACCCATTGCTATTATACACTTTCATCTTTTCAAAAAAATCGCCTTTTGGACTGAAATGTTCCATGCTTGGTGTCTGTCCATATCCATATGGGGAATGATGGATGCAGAGGTGTTTTTTGTTTGTTTGTTTGCTTGTTTGTTTGTTTGTTAAATCTGAACAGAAGCAGGTGAACCACTTTTATTTCTCTGAGTGTGAAAACAAGTGAGTTGGATATAATGGCTTGTTAGACCAATCCATCCTATCCAGCTAATGGGAATCCTATGTCAGAGCCTCCTGGCCTGCTAGGGACAGGTATCAGTGGTTCCACCCTAGCACACTTGCCTTCAGATACAACCAAGGTCAGTTAGACCCAGAGGCTGACCACCAAGTAGGTGGCAAGACATCATATGTAGGGGCATAGCTAGGCTGGGCTTAATGGAGGAACCAGTCATGGACAAGAATGAATGGCAATGCTGTACGACTCATAGTGTCTGCAACGATGCTCTGGGGTGAAAGGAAGAGGAAGAGAGTGGATAAAAAGGATAGCTGCTTTTAAAAAAAATGGCTTACAAACATTTTTCACACTCATTGCTGCAATTAGCTGACCTTGAAGCTTGAAATGGACAGAGCCCCTCCTCACTGAGGTATCCAGAACCAAGTTTTGAAGAGAAAAAAAAGATGGATTAAAACTAATTAAATATTTGAAATATCACTTCTGAGCATGCTCAGTTGGCAACTGCTAAAAATGCCACCAGAACCTAATGAAGCCCAGTCCCATTTCTGACATCACAGTGTACATTGTCCATTCCTAGCCTGACAAAGAAATCAGCAAGGGCCTAGGTGTTACTGTCTGGTTGCTGGGTCAGTTTGTGTGAAAGTGATCATAAACATCTCATTTAAGCTCAACAAAATCCTCCCAAAAAGACGAAACACAAAAAACTGCATTAACAATAATAATATTTTTTAAACAGGAATTGAATAGTAGTTCTGCTTAAAAACGGTTGCACAATATGGCCCTGGTAGAATAAGGTACACACATGTTTGGTGTCAGTTACACATCAATACAGTTACTCCAGCTTTGCATCATTGTGAATGAGTGCAAAATTCAGGCCAAAGCATACTGAAATCAAATAAAATTTTAGGTATGTGAGGAAAATCATTGGGTCCTTAACCCAAAAAACAAGAACAGAAGATGCTATATATTGTTGCAATAAGAACCTTGTGTGAAATCCTGGCCCCACTGAAGTCAATGGGAGTTTTGCTATTAACTTCAATGGGGACAGGATTTCATCCCTTAACTTTTGTATTTTCTGACTTTTTGTGGTTTTAATTGTAAAACATTAATGCTACATTAATGTATTTGTTTACATTTAATAGTTTATGTTAGTTTGTAATTCTTCATGATGTTCCATAGAATCTCTATGGATAGTAATTCCATGCTCTAATTAGAATATAACAGTAGGGATCCATTATCGACCACCTAACCAGGACAGTGATAGTGACGATGAAATGCTAAGGGAGATTAGAGAGGCTATCAAAATGAAGAACTCAATAATAGTGGGGGATTACAATTATCCCCATATTGACTAGGTACATGTCACCTCCGGACGAAATGCAGAGACAAAATTTCTCGATACTTTAAATGACTGCTTCTTGGAGCAGCTGGTACAGGAACCCACAAGGGGAGAGGCAATTCTCGATTTAGTCCTGAGTGGAGCGCAGGATCTGGTCCAAGAGGTAACTATAACAGGACCGCTTGGAAATAGTGACCATAAAATAATAACATTTAACATCCCTGTGGTGGGAAAAACACCTCAACAGCTCAACACTGTGGCATTTAATTTCAGAAAGGGAAACTATGCAAAAATGAGGAGGTTAGTTAAACAGAAATTAAAAGGGACAGTGACTAGAGTGAAATCCCTGCAAGATACATGGACACTTTTCAAAAACACCATAATAGAGGCCCAACTTAAATGTATACCCCAAATTAAAAAAGACAGTAAGAGAACTAAAAAAGAGCCACCGTGGCTTAACAACCATGTAAAAGAAGCAGTGAGAGATAAAAAGGCATCTTTTAAAAAGTGGAAGTCAAATCCTAGTGAGGTAAATAGAAAGGAGCATAAACACTGCCAAATTAAGTGTAAAGATGTAATAAGGAAAGCCAAAAAGGAGTTTGAAGAACAGCTAGCCAAAAACTCAAAAGGCAATAACAAAATGTTTTTTAAGTACATCAGAAGCAGGAAGCCTGCTAAACAACCAGCGGGGCCCCTGGATGATCCAGATACAAAAGGAGCACCTAAAGACAGTAAAGTCATTGCGGAGAAACTAAATGAATTCTTTGCTTCAGCCTTCATAGCTGAGGATGTTAGGGAGATTCCCAAACCTGAGCCGTCCTTTTAGGGTGACCAGACGTCCCGATTTTATCGGGACTGTCCCGATATTTGCTTATTTGTCCCGCATCCCGACCTACCTTCGGGACTCCTCTTCTCAGGCTTGCGCTGATCAGCTGTATGGCGGCACAAGCACTGGAGGGAGAGGGGAGGTGGAGATGAAGCGGAGGCATGATGGTGCGGGGGGGGGGCAGGGCGGGGGGATCCGGTGCCGCCCCTCCCCCCCCGCATCCTGATATTTCACCTGTGTGATCTGGTCACCCTACGTCTAGGTGACAAATCTGAGGAATTGTCACAGATTGAGGTGTCACTAGAGGAGGTTTTGGAATTAATTGATAAACTTAACAGTAACAAGTCACTAGGACCAGATGGCATTCACCCAAGAGTTCTGAAAGAACTCAAATGTGAAATTGCAGAACTATTAACTATGGTTTGTAACTTGTCCTTTAAATCACCTTCTGTACCCAATGACTGGAAGATAGCTAATGTAATGCCAATATTTAAAAAGGGCTGTAGAGGTGATCCTGGCCATTACAGACCAGTAAGTCTAACATGAGTACTGGGCAAATTAGTTGAAACAATAGTAAAGAATAAAATAGTCAGACACATAGAAGAACATAAATTGTTGGGCAAAAGTCAACATGGTTTCTGTAAAGGGAAATCATGTTTTACTAATCTATTAGATTATAGATTAGTAAAACATGATTTCTCTTTACAGTTCTTTGAGGGGGTCAACAAACATGTGGACAAGGTGGATCCAGTGGACATAGTGTACTTAGATTTCCAGAAAGCCTTTGACAAGGTCCCTCACCAAAGGCTCTTACGTAAATTAAACTGTCATGGAATAAGAGGGAAGATCCTTTCAAGGACTGAGAACTGGTTAAAAGACAGGGAACAAAGGGTAGGAATAAATGGTAAATTTTCAGAATGGATAGGGATAACTAGTGGTGTTCCCCAAGGGTCAGTCCTAGGACCAATCCTATTCAATTTATTCATAAATGATCTGGAGAAAGGGGTAAACAGTGAAGTGGTAAAGTTTGCAAATGATACTAAACTGCGCAAGATAGTTAAGACCAAAGCAGACTGTGAAGAACTTCAAAAAGATCTCACAAAACTAAGGGATTGGGCAACAAAATGGCAAATGAACTTTAATGTGGATAAATGTAAAGTAATACACATTGGAAAAAATAACCCCAAACATACATACAATATGATGGGGGCTAATTTAGCTACAACTAATCAGGAAAGAGATCTTGGAGTCATCGTGGATAGTTCTCTGAAGACGTCCACGCAGTGTGCAGTGGCAGTCGAAAAAGCCAACAGGATGTTAGGAATAATTAAAAAGGAGATAGAGAATAACACGGAGAATATCTTATTGCCCTTATATAAATCCATTGCTAAGGACATCAGATTGAGGGGGAACTTCTGAGGAGAAAGGCAGCTGCTAGAGAGATTGCAGAGAGAGGATCCCTCCTACAGACTGGTGAGAAGCTGCATGACAAGCCAAAACTCCGAAGTGGGAGAAGCAAGGAAAAAGGCCGGAAAAACCTGCAGAGAAGTAGGAGATCTCACAGGGAGCAGCAAATGACTGAGAAGGATTGGTTCTAGATGTTCCAAACAAGGGTCCTGACCTGGAACCCAGTGGAACACAGACTTTAGAGAAGAAGGCTCTAAACCTAGAAGATCTAGGACTGTCTAGCCCCCACTAGAGCCAGGGAACTTCTGAACCCCATTATTCTGAAGAGGACAGAGACTATTTAGGACCTGGCCAGAGGGCTGGGTCATAACAAGGACTTTGCAAACATAGACTTCAGTGTGGTGGCATAAGGGGGTCAGAGTCAGGTGGTGTAGCTCCTCATCCTGCCACAAGAAGGTACTAACAGATAAAGACCTCATATTACAGGAACAAATATTTGATGATAGACTCTTCCATGGATGGCAGGTGAAGCTTCCCCTTGGGGAGGCTAGTTCCTCGCCCTGCCTCTTCTGGCTGAGGCCCTGCCTCTTCTGGCCAAGGCCATGCCCCTGCTCCTCTCAGCCCCCATCCCCATAACCCCCAGCCAGAGTGGGGGAGGGGCTAAGAGCTGAGTCGGGGCTGTGCAAGGAGGACTAAAAGCTTGGTCAAGGCCACAGGTGTGTGTGTGCAGAGAGCTCGGCCCCGGCGGACCATGGATGAGCTGTCGGCCTTGGCCATAGCTCGGAACCTGGAGCCTCTCCTCCTCAGCTAGGGGCTGCAGCGGCAGAGCTCCAAGCCTGGTGCCCCATCCACATTCTGGCCTTTTGCCTGTGGACCTGCCCATGGCCACAGCCCATTCTACCCCGTGGCCCTGTCCCCGTTCCTCCCACAGCCATGCCCCCATTCTGCCCCGTCCCCTGAGGCCCTGTTCCCATTCTGCCCTCACTCTACCTCTTCCCTCCCCCCCGAGGCCCCACCCCTGCTCACTCCTTTCCATCACCACCCCTACTGTGGCCCAGAGACCAGAAAAGCTCTGTGTCCCCACCGTGCGCCTCCAGCCCCAGGACTATGGTGGGAGGAGATTTTTCCAGGGACCCGAAATTAGCTGGGGCCCCTGGGCTCAGGCACATGGGCCCATGCAGTAATCCACCACTGGCCCCTCCCCCACCCATGGCAGCACGAGGTTTAGGTAGGCTTAGACTCCCCAAGCCTCTGTTACGCACTGTCCATGGGCTCTCCAGTCTTACAGAGAAATGTATAACACAATGCAATGGCTGGAAGTTGAAGCTAGACAAATTCAAACTGGAAATTGGATGTAAATTTTTAAGTGAGAGTAATTAACTATTGGAACAATATATCAAGTGTTGTGCTAGATTCTCCATCACCGGCAATTTTAAATCTATGGATGTTTACCTAAAAGATATGCTCTAGGAATTATTGTGGCCTGTGCTCTACAGGAGGTCACACTCAGTGATCACAATGGTCCCTTCTGTCTTTGGAATCTAAGAATCTAAATATAAATAATGTAAGCTCTGACCAGTGCTGTAGTATGCTTCTGTTACTAATATTTTTATTTCATAAAAATGAACTGAAATAATTTAAGCCCTTAACAATTATTTTTCTGCCGGGGGTAATCACGAAGATGTATAATTATAGAAAAAAGCCCACACCCTAGTAATATTATGAAATTAAATACTTCAAGCTATAATGCAATTGATTTCTATTTATGTCTTTTTATCTGTCTTCACACCCACCCACATTATAAATAGAATATTTCACCCATGAATAACGACTAATGTTCTTTCACTCACCATAAAGATCTGCACAATTCATTCACACCTGCAGCATTCATAAATTACAGGTCCCATGCTCATGAAAGAAACTTAATAAGCACACTTCACACAGGAGATGACCTTAAATTAGATGCAAAATGCTCAGTGATGACCTGTTCGTTTTTATAATTTCAAACTGTGTGTAATTTTCCCAGCATTCTGCTACCACATCCCACTGTTGTAGCAAAATGTACAGAATGAACTTTAATGCTGCAGAAATATATACATATTTCTGCAGCATTAAAGTTATCCAGAAGGCATATTGTAAATGCATTTGAGTTTATAGTTACCAGCGTGGTTTCCATGTTTATGAAAAAAAGATGCAAAGGCAGTTTTAAAGGTTATAAAAATACACAGACTGGAAAACTGGACACTGAGAACCTGCTCCCACTCCCAGCCACCGACTTTTATGAGGGCAGTATAGGGCCATATATCATTAATACAACTGGCCCGTTAACTATCAAAGTATGCCCCATTAGGTTTCCAGCCATGCTTGAGGAGAGATAAGATATCCTTCTATCTATCTTTAGTATTTATAAAGCACTTAGCACCTGGGTCACTATCAGTATGAGGCTAAATCCTACTTCCTTCATTCATGTGAATTGCCCCATTGACTTCAGTGGAACCACTCATTTGAGAAAGGTGACAAGATTTGGCCTTTGGTGGTGATTAAGTTTTGCTAATCATGCTTGTGCTTCTCTCCACTCTTCCCAAAGCGAATGTTTACATGTGACTTTTTGTGGGTCCTACATGAAATAAGATATGTGGGATCCCATTAATGTCCCTTATATATGTATCAGGTAGGGTCAGCTCCCATTATAGATAAGAAGGGGGGGGCACGGAGGTTAAGACTGAAAGATCAAGACAGCAATTAGACAATTATTTTGCAGTTGCAATACAGCATGCAAACACACACACACACACAAGTGTCATATAAATGCATATATATTCTATGCATACGATATATATGTAAAAACCATATAGTGCCCACAGAACATACCTTTTATAAAACGTATCATAATTATATGACATAGATGAATATGGGGGTTCCAGGGTGCTGCTTGCAGGCACTGAATGCCACTATACTATAGCTATATATGTGTTGATGCCTGCACTAAAATTGGAAAATAATTGGCTAATTTCTGCCTTGATCTTTGTTTTTTAACCACCTTCCTTCTTTCTATATGCAATGGGAGATAACCTTGTCTAAAGCTACTTCTCCACTGGTGACTGGACATGGGTCCATGCACATGGTGGTGCTAGAATCCCCCTACCCTCCACATCTAAACTCCAGAAGCATGGATTTCAAGGTGTGTATGGGGCAAGAACACTAGCAGGCCTGAGGGGCATGGGTATAAGCATGCCTCGAGCTGTGGCACAACCTCATATCCATGCCAGTTTGTAGTGTGGCTGGGGCTATGGGGTGCATACTAAGTCTTGAATTCAGCCATGTTCGCACAATGCATTGACCCTCTTCTGCCTGACCCTTACCCGAATCTATAAAGGTCCCTGACCGCTGTTCTCACTGGTTGTAGTGAGCTGTGCCAACCACTTCCAAACAGTTTTCCACTGTGTTCTTTTCACCAGTAAACATGAACATGAAACCTACTCCAAGAGCCGCTGCTAGATCAGCCAAGCACACCCAGGTGTTCACGACTTCTTCTGCAGCATGAGGAACATCCATGTTTACTAGGAAGTTTTGGTGAGGCTGGCACAGTTGGGCATTCACTGTACTCTGGCCCAGTGCTGGGAATGGATAAAGCACCTCAGGCTCTGGTACCAGAAAACAAAAGACTCCAAGAATTGCTCTGGGAGGGATCCTCCAACATGTCCATTCTTGCAGGATCTGGACCGGATGCTCTCCAGGGCTCCCAATACCAAGCTGGAAGTGACTTATGACTCCTCCTCAACCCTGCTGGCCTCGTCTGACAGAATGCTGATGAGGGCCTGGGCTAGGAAGCAGCAGAAACTGCAGCGGAGAAGGCGCTGGAAGATTTGGAGGAAGAGGAACAAATTATCCTGCACCTCTCCCCAGAGGAGCTGACCCCTTAAATCCCTCCTGACAAGCCAGAGGAGGACTGTGAGACTCATCAGAAACCAGAACTAGATGCTTGTAAGTTAAAACCCCACCTTCCCCTCCAACACACCTCTCTCTTTCTCCAGGCCTGCATGCAGAACTGGAAGGCCCTATTTTCCCTCCCTGCTTCCCTCCTGCCCTCAAAACGGTCCCTGACCACACAACTATAAATTCAACGTTTTATTGAATTACCTTGAACCACTATAAAGCTTTTGGCAGAAGCTACAGAACAGATTAACAGCAAACTATCATACTGCCCCTAGATCTGTGAGTTTGTTGGCCAAGGAGGGGGTGGAAAAGTCCAGTTGTGGGTCAGGACATTTGTACAAGATTACTGATTCTACAATGTTACAGCTGTTTTCTGCTTCTTTTCGATCGCAAACTTTCATTACAACACCCCCTCCACCCTTACAAATGGGAGCTGTGTGGAAGGAAGGGATCAGTTCAATACTTGGGCTGGTTACATACAGGAAGGAGAAGGGGAACCTTTGTTTTTCTGAGGAATGCAACACCAGTCCTGTGTCACAGTAGAAATGTTTTCAAGCATCTTGGTCCCTGGTGTCTGGGGTCTCCTCTCTTGGAGCCATGCCGCATAAGCCAGGAGAAGGAGGGTGATGAGGGCGGGGGGATCTACTCCAGCGGCTGCACACGCACAATGAGGTGTCCCTTTGCCATGGAGAGGTGAGTGGCTTGCAGTCTTGATTGGAAAGTTAATGGAACAGAGTACAGTTGCTATATGACTCTTTCTTTCCCCGTTTTTTTCTCTGTGCTTAGCTGGAGGTAGGGGCCAGATTTCCTGACACTAGAGGGGTGGCTTGGGGATGTGTGAGCATTTGCAGAGGTTCACTTCTCCCCTTCTGTGCAGGCTTTGTCTGCTAGCTTAGAATAAAGTCTATTTCCATTTGGATTGTCTTCCAGTTCCTTTAGCACTGTGGGCAGGTGGTAGATGTGCACATTTGGTGCTAGCAACTCATGGCCTTAAGGGACTGAGTACAGGCTCTTGAAAGCAGAGTGGCTGAACCGGAGGAGCTAAGACAAGACTTTCAGAGATGCAGCAGAGTGATCCTATCCCCAGTCTGACAGCCTCTGTACTGTTCAGAATGAAAGTCTCGGGGAAGGAAAACATCTAGTCGGAGTGGAGGGAAATGATTCCATAGTTGGGATCCTCCTTCCAGATGATGTCATGGTATCCTCTCACACTGAGGTTAGATAGGCAGAACTGCAGGGTCTCAATGTGTGGATGAGAGAGAGGGAGGAAGGGATTTAGATTTATTAGGAACTGAGGAACCTTTTGGGAAAGGAGGCACTACAGCACAGTGGAGCAGTTATGTTGGTGGGAACAAAATGTAAGTATAGATGTAAGCTGCCTTGCGTCGGCCTAACTCTGTAGTGTAGACCAGACCTAAGTGCAGAATAGGCTTGTATAGGAAAGGAGTTCATTGTCTGCTTTAGTCCACTAGTGCCAGAATCAGATAGGCTGGCATATTTTGCATGGCCTTTGCAAGCACTGAGCCCTATGTGGTTATTAGGCTTCTGAGACTTCTCCTGTTCCCATTCCTCCAAACCAAATCACATACCAAATGCTTTGTGTCTTGGCATAAAACTATTCACAAAACTATTCAGATCCCATGATCAGTGATGACTGTACAATTCTATTGTTAATGAAGCACTTCAAACTATAAAAATGTTAGTTTTACACATTTTTAAAAGTTCCTACTGTCAACATTTTCTGTTCACATGTAAGATCCAAAATCATTAGCTGGATAGATTTCTGACTTAGAAATGAAAAGTAAATATATTCTAAACCAAGTGCGTTTCAAAATCATCTTCTCCTCTTGCCATAGATTTGGATGCAGTATACTTCTTGCATTACTTAATGACATCACTGACACCTAGAACAGGGCAGGAAAATGCCCTGTTTTAGGTGTCAGTGATAACATCTGTTGCAGTGGAAATACAAAACCCTGAACTCAAGCCTTAGGCAGGTGAATTGAGGAGGAGTTGCTTTTCAAATATTTTGTTTTCAAATATAATCTTTAGGTCTATACCGAGTTTCTATTAATGATTTAGGATTGCAAATTGTTTTGTTTTGTTTACAAAAGAATTGTGGTTAACTTTTAGGAGAAAAGAAAAACATTTCATCCAAGGTTATAAAATGCTTCTAACATGGCCAAGAAACAAGAACTGTTGCTTGAGTAAATATGAATGTAATAAGGCAATTTTATAAAATGCCCATTAAGTACGTAACAGAATAGCTTCTTCTGATTTATTCAAGCTTATAAGAAAATGCGGGCCTAATTCACCTCTCACTCCTAGTATGAATCATAACTAACACCACTAAAACCACAGCAGTTACACCAGAGTAAAATTGGTGAGAAAAGAGACTTGGGTTTTATATATTTGGGGATTTCCAAAAGCCCTCAGCTTTCTCCTAATGCTATTTCCCTATCCTTGGATCAGGCAATAACTGTAGTATCTCTGAGTATGTCTACACTACGGGATTACTCCGAATTTACAGAATTCGATTTTGGGCAACTGATTGTATAAAGTCGAGTGCATGCGGCCACACTAAGAACATTAATTCGGCGGTGTGCATCCATGTACTGAGGCTAGCGTCGACTTCCGGAGTGTTGCACTGTGGGTAGCTATCCCATAGTTCCCACAGTCTCCCCCTCCCATTGGAATTCTGGGTTGAGATCCCAATGCCTGATGGGACAAAAAACATTGTCGCGGGTGGTTCTGGGTACATCCTACCCCTTCCTCCGTGAAAGCAATGGCAGACAACTGTTGTGCGCCTTTTTTCCTGGGTGAACTGTGCAGACGCCATACCACGGCAAGCATGGAGCCCGCTCAGCTCAAGACAGCAGTCATGAACATTGTAAACACCTCGCGCATTATCGTGCAGTTTATGCTGAACCAGGACCTGAAAAACTAGGTGAAGAGGAGGTGGCTACGGCAGCGCGGCGATGAGAGTGATGAGGACATGGACACAGAATTCTCTCAAACCGCGAGTCCCGGCGCTTTGGCGATCATGTTGTTAATGGTGCAGGTTCTAGCCATGGAATGCCGATTCTGGGCCCGGGAAACAAGCACAGACTGGTAGGACCGCATAGTGTTGCAGGTGTGGGACGATTCCAGTGGCTGCGTAACTTTCACATGCATAAGGGCACTTTCATGGAACTATGTGACTTGCTTTCCCCTGCCCTGAAGCGCCAGAATACCAAGATGAGAACATCCCTCACAGTTGAGAAGCGAGTGGTGATAGCCCTGTGGAAGCTTGCAACGCCAGACAGCTACCGCTCAGTCGGTAGTCAATTTGGAGTGGGCAAATCTACTGTGGGGGCTGCTGTGATGCAAGCAGCCAAAGCAGTCGCTGAGCTGCTGCTCTCAAAGATAGTGACTCTGGGAAATATTCAGGTCATAGTAGATGGTTTTGCTGCAATGGGATTCCCTAACTGTGGTGGGATGATAGATGGAATCCATATCCCTAACTTGGCACCGGAGCACAAGGGCAGCCAGTACATAAACCTCAAGGGGTACTTTTCAATGGTGCTGCAAGCACTATTGGATCACAAGGGACGTTTCACCAACATCAACGTGGGCTGGCCGGGAAGGGTTCATGACGCTCACGTCTTCAGGAACACTAATCTGTTTAAACAGCTGTAGCAAAGGATTTACTTCCCAGACCAGAAAATAACCATTGGGGATGTTGAGATGCCTATAGTTATCCTTGGGGACCCAGCCTACCCCTTAATGCCATGGCTCATGAAGCCATACACAGGCAGCCTGGACAGGAGTCAGGAGCTGTTCAACTACAGGCTGAGCAAGTGCAGAATGGTGGTAGAATGTGCCTTTGGATGTTTAAAGGGTCGCTGGCGCACATTACTGACTCGCTCAGACATCAGCCAAACCAATATTCCTATTGTTATTGCTGTTTGCTGTGTGCTCCACAATCTCTGTGAGAGTAAGGGGGAGACCTTTATGGCGGGGTGGGAGGTTGAGGCAAATCGCCTGGCTGCTGATTACAGGCAGCCAGACACCAGGACAATTAGAAGAGCACACCAGGAAGTCCTGCGCATCAGAGAAGCTTTGAAAACCAGTTTCATGACTGGCCAGGCTATGGTGTGAAACTTCTGTTTGTTTCTCCTTGATGAAAACCCGCCCCCTTGATTGACTTATTCCCTGTAAATAACCCACCCTCCCCCCTTTGATCACAGCTTGCTTTCAAAAGAAATTAAGTCACTATCGTTTAAAAATCATGTATTCTTTATTAATTGATTATAAACATGGGGAGAGAACTGACAAGGTAGCCCGGGTGGGGTTTGGGAGGAGGATAGGAGGGAAGGAAAAGGCCACTAAAAAAGTTCAAAATAATGACAGCCTTTTGCTTGGGCTGTCCACTGGGGTCTCGCGTCCGTTTTTTTCACCGCCTTATCTGAGATAGCCTTCGGGATGGAGGAGGGAGGCTTCAAAAATTTGCAGCTGCGGGAGGGAAAAAGGGAAAAAGTATTTTAAAAGATACATTTTACAGAACAATGCTTATAATCTTTCACGGTGAACAACACTATTCACATTAGATAGCACATGTGATTTCAATACAAGGTCGCATTTTGCATCTTAATATTGAGTGCTGGCGGCTTTGGTGTTAGAGATCACAGATGCAGGTCCGGGCAACAGAATTTGTCTTGCATGCAGCCATGGTAAGCCATTGTCTTTTGGCTTCTGCAACCTTCCTAAAAGCAGCACCCTCCTTTCCCACATACCAAGCAAAGCCCTTGAGTGCTGCGGTTTTCCTGTTAATGTGCAGCAACAGAAACCAAACTAACCCCCCTCCCCCATCCAATTCTCTGGGATGATCGCTTTATCCCTCCCCCCACCGCGTGGCTGGTATCAGGGAAAATCCCTGCTAGCCAAATGCAAAAAGCTCAGTGCCAATGCCCCCCCACCCCCACTTGGCTAACTGCAGGGAAAGATTTCTTTTAGCCACAGGCAAACAGCCCAGTAGGAATGGCCACCTCTGTCCGCTTAATTAAATTCCCATATTTCAACCAGGTTACCATGAGCGATATCACTCTCCTGAGGATAACACAGTGAGATAAAGAATGGATGTTGCTTGAATGCCAGCAAACACCAGGACCATATGCTGCCAGGCTTTGTCATGCAATGATATCAGATTACTTGCTACTAGCCTGGCATGGTCAAGTGTCCTACCAGGGAGGACGGAATAAGGCTGCACTGCTCAGAAACCTTCTGCAAAGGCTTTTGGAGTACCTCCAGGAGAGCTTCATGGAGATGTCCCTGGAGGATTTCCGCTCCATCCCCAGACATGTTAACAGACTTTTCCAGTAGCTGTACTGACCGCGAATGCATCCCAAGTCCTCAGGGCAAATTAATCATTAAAAATGTTTGCTTTTAAACCATGTTTTATATTTACAAAGGTACACTCACCAGAGGTCCCTTCCATGGCTTCATGGTCTGGGATAACGCCTTGGGAGGGTTGGGAGGGTACTTCAGTCAGGCTGAGAAAAAGATATTGGCTGTTGGGGAGAACAGAGTGCTGTGTGCTCTCCGCAAGCTCGTCCTCCTCCTCCTCCTCATCTTCCCCATCCGCAGAATCCTGGCTGAGATTATCCCCTCCTTGGAATCCATGGTCAGAGGTGGGGTAGTGGTGGCGGCCCCCCCTAGAATTGCATGCAGCTTAGCATAGAAGAGGCATGTCTGCGGCTCTGCCCTGGACCTTCCGTTTGCTTCTTTGGTTTTCTGGTAGGCTTGTCTGAGCTCCTTAACTTTCACGCGGCACTGATATGAGCCCCTATTGTAGCCTCTCTCCATCATGCCCTTGGAGATTTTTTTCAAATGTTTTGGCATTTCGTCTTTTGGAACGTAGTTCTACTAGCACGGAATCCTCTCCCCATATAGCGATCAGATCCAGTACTTCCTGTACGGTCCATGCTGGTGCTCTTTTTCGATTCTCGGACTGCATGGTTACCTGTGCTGATGAGCTCTGCGTGGTCACCTGTGCTCTCCATGCTGGGCAAACAGGAAATGAAATTCAAAAGTTCGTGGGGCTTTTCCTGTCTACCTGGCCAGTGCATCCGAGTTCAGATTGCTGTCCAGAGCGGTCACAATGGTGCACTGTGGGATAGCTCCTGGAGGCCAATACTGTCGAATTGCGGCCACACTAACCCTAATTCGAAATGGCAATGTCGATTTCGGCACTACTCCCCTCGTCGGGGAGGAATACGGAAATCGATTTTAAGAGCCCTTTATGTTGAAGTAAATGGCTTCATTGTGTGTATGGGTGCAGGGTTAATTTGGTTTAACACTGCTAAATTCGACCTAAACTCGTAGTGTAGACCAGGCCTTTGATACCACTGTAGGCAAAATCCCCAAACCACTAAAACCAATGAGGTATGCCTACCTACTCACCTAATTTTGTGTTCTAAATCAAAACTGCTTAATTAATACAAGTGCAAAAATAAATAAAACAAATACAATCAAATCCTCAACACATCTAACTTCTGAGCACAATCTTGCACCTATTGAATCAATAGGAAGACACCTATTGACTTCAGTTCAAGACTGGTTCCTTTGTGAATTTTTTGTCTTCTTTTGAAGCAAGTTAGTAGCCACAACCAGAAGCAAGATACTAGACTTAAAAGGGCCATGGTCTATGTGTGCTGACAAAACCTATGAGCTAAATTGCATCCTTAGTCTAATTTGACTACAAGTTTAGTGGTGTAACTGGAAGAATTTGATCCTAAATTTCTACCCACAGTGACAACAATTCTGCTATTGCTTAATCTAAATAAATACCTTTAAGGATGGTAAAGACAGTGCTGTAAATGTTGTCCATGGAAGATATAATGATCATGTTACTTCCATGGAAGTTTTACCATTGACTTCCTTGGCAACAGGATCAGGTCCAATGAGTTATTATTTTATACATTCAATCTTGTCTGTAACATATAATCTTTAAAATGCTATTGATCATACAAAAACATGAGTCACAATACAAATTTCATTTCATTATTAGACTAGTGCAAGTTTGAGATTAGCCTTGAGTATAATAGCCAGCCTGAGAAAGGGTCTGGTCCTGTGTGGTGCTGAGTATTCTCAATTCCACTGATGTACTTAGGAATGAAAAGTCTCAGGACATTGTAGGATTGGCTCAAAAAAACCCTAATTTTTGTCAGTTCTTATTTAAAGTTGGGGCAAAGTGACACCTACTGTCCCACTAATCTTTGTGTAGTGAACTGGAATAGGATATTTGTCATATTTTTATCTTTACTTGCTGATAAACTTCATACTTAACCAGAGCACCTTGAATTTTTCTTTTGTTTTAAAGATGAGAACATCTCAAAACCAACTGCACACATTACGCATTTGTATTGCCAGAGCACATGATGTCCTCGCAGCAGCTTCATGATTTAAAGGTTCTGAAAGTTGATTGATTGTTCCCAAACTGCTACATAGTTTTTTTTTGATTAACTGCATATATTTTAGCCAATATGTCTGGCTACCTTTTTAAAGTTAGTGCATTGCTGGCTGTATTACAAAACCAGATTTTTTTTTTAAGGATTGGAATCAGATTTGGCAGTAAAAGGTTCAGTTGCAAATTCATAGGTGATCTTAAAATTTCATTTGACATAAAAGAAAATTCTTTGCTAAAGAAAATGGAAGCCTGGATTATATTTAAAATGACATCTCCACTGGCAAACAACTTTTAAAAAAAAAAATCTTTACCATAAACTCCCTTGGGACTCCCTTTAAAAAAAATCTGGTATTTTCTCTGTTCTGTTCTCTTCTCCATAAGAGTAAAGTAACATCTTTGAAAAGCAGAAAGATAGCCTTTGAAAATTCTTTGCATTAAAAGAAGCATTTGTCCCTTTCTTTGGCTTTTTCCGTTTTTAATGAGTTGTTTATATATCTCAATGGTTAGAAAAGACAGATGTATTTTATGTAATCTTCCATGTAAGTTTTTTTTCATTTCCCTTATAAATTACTTTTCCATATTTTAAGATGTAGTTGTGTTTTCAGGAAAAAATGAGCAAAAAATGTGAGCAGTTATTTGTTGGCCATCATCAGTCTCCAGATAAAGTGGGCATAAATTGCAGTAGGTAATAAAATCTCAACTTATAAATAAGCCACTGTTTTATTGTAGAAATGGCAATTAAAACTGTTGTTCTGTTTTGGTTTTACTTTAAAACGGTAATATACGAGTTTCATTTGAGTAACAGTTAAATAGTTAACAGCCCACATTCTGTTTAACTCAAAGAGCAACCATATCTGAGTTACAGAGTCCAGGCTGTCTATAGATACAATGATGAACAGCCTTCCAATAGCAAAGGGCTTTCAGAGTCTATGACTTAAGGCTGTAAACTATACACTACAAACTTACAAGAAAGAGATGCCAAACCCCTGAACATATAATTGAATAACAATAATTTAAGTACATATGTCAGGCTGTATATTGTGGATAGGTTAGCTCACTGAAGCACAAACTTGACCCAATGATTTCCCATTTTTTTAATCTCTCTATAAACCTTTCCTTATTTTACAAGTCAAACAGCTCTTAACTCTTATGGGTTTGGATTCAGTTCAAGTGTAGATCTTAACTTCATCTTGAGCCTTAATCTAAAAACAAACAAAAAACAAAACTGCTTAAATGGTTTAAACAGATGTGCAAATGTATGCTTTGTTTGTTGGTTAGAAAGACCATAAAATGAAAAGGACACTTGACCAGTAGCTTTAGCCCAAAATGTAACCTACTTTGAAACCATTAGGCCAGATCCTCAGCTGGTGTGAACAGGCATATCTCCACTGAAGTCATGGCTCATACCAATTACAGATTTGTACCATTATGATTTGGTGTGTGGAATGGCCTCCATATTCTAAACATGTATTTTTAATAATTATATATACACCTATTGGTGAAAAATTAAATAGTTCTCGTGCTGGCAGAACTCTCATTCGAACATAACCAAACCCAATAACAAAACACATTGTGTGAGCTCCCCCTGCTGACTGCACAGCAACTGCTAACTAACAAACACCATTCCTTGAGATGTTCATATTTCTGCTGACTCTTGGTCTTTTCAAATCCTGCTCCAGTTTAAACTGGGAATTTTGAAACAAAGTGGTCACAAGTGCCAATGCCCTGATCTAGGTATCGCTTAAATGGGATCTTAGTGATGTGTAGGCCTTGGGCTGATCCTCTACATTAATGTGAACTTCATTGAGGAGAACAAAGTTGGCACTTGATAGGGTTGGAAAGTGAGTATTAGAGGAATGGAACATTTACGTTAGCGAGATAGTATCAGGTTGGAGTAGAAGAAGGAAAAATGAAGAAAGGGGGAAATAAAAGAACAAGGGAGACTTCAAAAGGTTGGGATAAGCTTTGGAACATCATCTAACTTTGTGGTTGGCTTACCCCAAAAGCACCCTCTGAGGTCTATAGTCCATCAGGAGAAACACTGTATGGGCCAGGTTCAGCTCTCAGCTACACCTGTATAAATATAGAAAAACTCCATCGATTTTGAATCTGATGTAATTGGCCACAATCTCCCCTCACTTACACTAGTGTATTGGTTTCATTGGGGCCACACATTAAAACTAAGGGTAGAAATCAGCCCAGTACTTTTAAAGACCCAATATACACAGAAAGATTTTATAGACAGATAAATAGAAATCTGCAACTGTAATATAAAAACAGAAGTTTATTCAACAGATATTATTGTTATGTATCATTAAGAAGTGAACATCCCTGTTGCACTCACACGTTTTGGAGGTAATGCCAAGTTTTCAGAAAACCCATTCATACCATCAGCTTCCCATAAAGAAGCTGTCAAGAAAGAGGACCAGGTGACAGATTGTGATACAGTGAGATAAATTCCAATATCACTGCCACCCTATAAAACTATCTAATAAAAAGGCAATATAATATACAGGCAAGGACCCTCTTTGGCTCTCAGATTTGTGTATTGTAAGATATATTGTTTGCTATAAAATGCAACATTAAAATACCTTGTCCAATTGTATATTTAAGTATATTCAAAGTACAGAATATGCTGACATACTAAATTTCACAAAGGTATTATTAAATTAAATGAAAAATGATGTTGTTTAAAAATATACACAGTGTATGTTTTTTCATCCCTCAAGACAATAAGTCAAAATCTGGTCTCGGTTACATTGTAACCTCATGGAGGCTAATGGTTTGGTGTAACTGGCAACAGAATTTGGTTCCCTGTCTCCACATCCCTAGTGACAATAAAGAACACTCATGAAGTAAAAATAAATATATAAATAAAGTAAAAGGCTTTCACAATTTTCATGAACTTTTCTCCTCCCAGGAGCAAAATTTAATAATGAGATGTGCCAATTTAATGGAGCCAGTTCTGCTAAAAGCAATTGCTGCTTCATGATGGAGCAGCCTATGTGAAAAAGCCAGTTTTTTCTGGAACTTACGTGACATGAAAGCTGAGTGGAATGTTTCACTGAATCAAATCCTAAGTTACTTGAAATAGAAAACCTGTATTTGTTTGAATCCCATTGCATCACTCTAACAAAAAAATCTACCTGGGGACAAATCCTGCAACCTCCTCTCTGAATGTGCAATACTACCTGGGGAAGTAAATCTTAACTTGTGATACACTTTAAAGGTTTGCTGGACTGTATTTGGGGAATAAAGACCCCCCGTCATCCTGTACTAGGAAGTAAAAGGGCAGTGCATTTACTTTCATGAAAATGGGATCACAACCAGGCTTGATTGAAGATTCTGTAAAATGTTTTGGGTGAGATCAGATTTCTTTACACAGGAGGTTAGCCTGTTAAGTTTAGTCTCTAGAAAGCGTGTTATGATTTTGTTTTATATTTAACCATTTGTTTCCATTATCCATACTCACTATCTCTTGAATACTGAATCTTTGGTAATAAAATTATTCTTGATTTTACTATAAATATATCTAAGTGCTGTGAGAAGGCAGGTGCTGGTCCTGGCTTGAATCATACATGCTGATGTGTACACTGTTCCATTAGGGAAAGCAGCTCTGGTATTTCTACAAGTGTTCAGTGGATAAGGGGCTGGACACTAGAGGGGAATGCTTCAAAGGAGCTCAGGGACTGTGGTACACCTATAGTTAACCTGCAAGGTAAGGTAAGGGCTAGTATAGCCCAGAGAAAAGTGTTTGGGTGGCTGACAGACTAGGGGTGTCAGGGAGCTGACACCCAGTTAAGCACAAACAAGTTTTTCTCACACTGGAGGCAGGGGGTAACAATATGGCTCACAGTCCTGAGTATCCTGAGAACCATCACAGAGGTGAAACAAAGAACTATTGAATGGGGAAGTTACACATGTTCATTTGGCCCACTTACCCTTTTGGAAGTACTTGGGCAATTCTTATCTTATGAGAAAATGTAAAACATTTGTTTGGCTTTTCAAATATATCTTGAACCAAACAGAAGTCAAACCCACTTCTTAAATTTTTGGGGAAGTTGTTCACTCTGGAGGTTTGAAATACTAAGCTAAAAACACTTGGCTTCTGGGATTTTTGAGAATAGAATTTGGAGGGAAATTGCACTCTAAACTCTGATTTATGCTACAAAATACAGGGAATCTGTTATTTTGAAAAATATAAAAGATTCAAGAATAGGACCCTTGGAGACTACTAGAACTGTAGACTTGAATAAGGATAAGTTATTGACTGCTGTGACTGGGTGCATGCTAATCATACTATGTGTATTTTAAAGCCCATTTACAATTTAATTTATGACCAATCGCACCACTTGTACAGTATTGAAAGGTGTCACAGACGGTTTGGATTTAATCCAAAAAGTAGTCAGGGTTGTTGTTTTTTTTTAATAAGAACCATGCAGTACACTTTTTTCTTCATGAAACTGGACTGAACTGCTTAGCTCTCCCTCCCCTACACCCCCCCCCCCAACAAGCCCCCCCCCCTCCCCCGAAACATAAGAAGGTTAGATTGACAAATGAATGAATAAAAAAAGACAGTTTTGATGACAAGTTGGTGTGTTCAAATCCTGAGGCCTGGATTCAATACGAATCACAACCATGTGAGTTTTAGACTGTACCTGGAATTCCAGGAAGGCCCTGATCCTGCAAACATCTATGAATGTGAGTAGGCCCATTGAAGTAAATGAGACTACTCATATGCATAAAGTTAAGCAAGTATGTAAATACTTGCTGGATGGAGCTGGATAATTATATTTAAGCACATTGTTATTCTGGTAAGACTATTCCCAGGGATAGATCTTCTGATCTTTTTGCAACAGGTTTACATAGTGACACTTTTCTACCTTGTAGAAAGACTACCAATAGAAGTTGGTCCAATAAAAGATATTACCCCACCCACCTTGTCTCTCTAATATCCCTAGACCAACACAGCTGTAACTACACTGTATATACCAATAGGAGGGACTGGAGAAAACAAAAATCAGCTCTACAAGTAATTTCTCTGACAATAAGAGTTATCTATATGTTTCTGATACAATAAAACTATTGACACTATTTTTACAGCCTTTTAAAAATGTGAGAGAAGGGTTTCAGTGGAAATCAGGCACCCGAGTTTCAGTGTCCTATTGCACTGGGAGCTGGAGTTAGGAACAGATTGTAATAATAAAAATCACACAGTAGTATCAACACATTTGCTTTAGAATTCAATAAAGAGTGCAAAAATTTCTACCTACACATGTTTAGCCTGATGTTTGTTGTTTTTGTGCCTTGGAAACTTCCAAGTGTAAAAGAAAAGACACAACCATTTATCATGATTGGCAGCATCTCCCCTTCCCCCACCTCTCTCATGCTTCCCACCCTTTCCCTGCTTTTCAGAGCTGTCAACATCCACAATTGTTCTAGGATTCAATTCTGGACATTAGTACAGTCTATGATTGTTTTACCTTTTCTGGCAGATTGATTTGAAATAGGCACTGCTGGTTTTTAAGAACCTTCAATCAGAATGGGCTCTGGTAACATTTAGAGATATCCTCTTTGAGCCTTGTCCTCATAACTCACGTACACGCCACATGAATTAGTAAACCACCTGATGGTCTTTCACACACATACATGTGCACATGCCTCCACCATTTAAGGATACTACCATTTTACCTTGACTGTGGTGACCCCTCCACTATGAAACTTGCTCCTCACTGAAGTCAAGTATTTCTCTCTCCTCATTATTTAAAAACCTTAGAATATCCCTCTTCCCTAAGGCACTTTTCAAATATGATCACTGTTCATTCTATAATTCATCTCCTGTTCCCATTTTGCCCTTTTCCCCCTCTTCCCTCCATTTATTTTACTCAATTTAAGTGTGATAAAGATTTGTTCACTGACTATATAAATTTTTAAACCATGAATTGAAATATTGGTACAGCTCTCCCCAAGTCCATCAGCAGGGGGAGTGCTTTAGAGAGAAAATTATTAATAAACATTATTATTAAGCCAAATCCTGAAGTCCTGACTAGTTTTTACACAGGGATGATTTTTAAAAACACCAAGCTGAGGAAGGTAGCTTGTTACCCCACCTGTAAAAGAGAGAGGTGGGAGTGGCTTTTGAGAGACAGGCTGCGGGGATGGAGTTATGGACTGAGCAATCCAGAGGGAGGAATGTTAAGAGTATCAAAGCCTCGTGAGAAATCTTGCACTGAATTTTGTTACATTATTGTTAACTTCAAATTAAATGTAATCAAATTCCAGGACAGATGCTACACAGTCTGTGTAGTGTATTTAAGAGCCAGTTGGGAAAGGTAGTGCTCTAACCATTTTTCTCTCCAACTGACAACAGTCTCTCTATCCAAAAATTCTTTTGGTTTAGGTGAGGGCTTGTGATTAATTTATCCCTGTTGTGTTATTTGTGAACTCACCCTTCAATCTCAACAAGGTTTGTGATTCATCCAGTCAATAGCTAATACCATATAGAATATTTTCACAAGCAGAACAACTTTTGGTAACTTGAATTGACTTCAAAACTAGACATGAAGGGCTCTGTTGTCCTACAGCAAGCACCCGAGGCATCCAATCCCCCAACATATTTTTAATTACTCTTGTTTGTAATGGATGACTGGACAAAAAAAATTGCAATTTAACTCTTTATTCTGGTTACACAAGATTAACTTTACTCCTACATGCCCAATACTTGAGCTTGCTCTTCTTTGCATTTCCTGGGATTTCCTTCTTTCGTTTTTTTCCCCATTCACCACCACTCTTACTCTCTTTAGTTTGATTTGCCAAGTTCATGTTAGAAAAAAACTTGGGACCAATATACCTGACATTTGTTCTATGGCATCCCCACACAATGGCAGCCACTTAGAGCCTTTGGGAGGGAGGTCCAATGGATAGTTCTGCTGTAAATGTAACCACCACTTATAGGAGTGAAAGAATGTTTTATAATATCACATATACAGTTAATTCAGATACTTGAATTCTATTTACTGCATAATATATCATTCCCAATATTTTATTATATACTTGGGGTGCATACTCCAGCAGCTGAGTTCTGCTCTATTTTACTTAAAATGTCTGATCTAGTTTAAGATTTCCTAAGCTCTTAGATACCACAGTGATGGGCAACAGAGGGTCCTGTGGCACCTTTGAGACTAACAGAAGTATTGGGAGCATAAGCTTTCGTGGGTAAGAACCTCACTTCTACAGACTTGCATCTGAAGAAGTGAGGTTCTTACCCACGAAAGCTTATGCTCCCAATACTTCTGTTAGTCTCAAAGGTGCCACAGGACCCTCTGTTGCTTTTTACAGATTCAGACTAACACGGATACCCCTCTGACACAGTGATGGGGACACTATAGAAATCCCTTTACATTGAAAATGGTCAGAATGCATATAACTGATATTTAAAAATCACATCTCAAGTATTAAAAAACATTATAGTGGCAGGGCAGCTATTGTTGCAACACAACTTCTGTTTAAAGGTCGACCATTCTAAGTCCTCTAAAATCAATATGCTTGGTTGGATTCCTTTGAAATCTGGTGTGTCTCAAGAAAATGCAGCATAGGGTTAGTGACCCAAATTTGCATTCATTTGAGCCACAGATTCCAGAGAAAATTCCCCTAAAATAGCCATTTTTCAAAAAGTTTCAAAGTGGTTTTTTGTTTGTTTGTTTGTTTTTTGTGCACAGAGCTAGAAGTTAAACTACTGATGTGACATGGGTCAAAATGGTCTCAATCTGTTGAGTGGTTTCAGAGTAGCAGCCGTGTTAGTCTGTATCAGCAAAAAGAACAGGAGTACTTGTGGCACCTTAAAGACTAACAAATTTATTTGGGCATAAGCTTTCGTGGGCTAAAACCCACTTCATCGGATGGATGCAGTGGAAAATACAATAGGAAGATCTATATACACAGAGAATATGAAAAAATAGGTGTTGCCATACCAACTCTAATGAGACTAATCAATTAAGGTGGGCTATTATCAGCAGGAGAAAAAAACTTTTGTAGTGATAATCAGGATGGCCCATTTCAAACAGTTGACAAGAAGGTGTGAGTAACAGTAGGGGGAAAATTAGCATGGGGAATTAGTTTTTACTTTGTATAATGACCCATCCACTCCCTGTCTTTATTCAAGCCTAATTTAATGGTGTCCAATTTGAAAATTAATTCCAATAATGCAGTTTCTCATTGGGGTCTGTTTTTGAAGCTTTGTTGTTGTTGGAGAATTGCGACTTTTAGGTCTGTAATTGAGTGACCAGGCGGGGTTGAAGTGTTCTCTGACTGGTTTTTTAATGTTATAATTCTTGATGTCTGATTTTTGTCCATTTATTCTTTTGCGTAGAGACTGACCAGTTTGGCCAATGTACATGGCAGAGGGGCATTGCTGGCACATGATGGCATATATCACATTGGTAGATGTGCAGGTGAACGAGCCTCTGATGGTGTGGCTGACGTGATTAGGTCCTATGATGGTATCCCTTGAATAGATATGTGAACAGAATTGGCAACGGGCTTTGTTGCAAGGATAGGTTCCTGGGTTAGTGTTTTTGTTGTGTGGTGTGTGGTTGCTGGTGAGTATTTGCTTCAGGTTGGCGGGCTGTTGGTAAGCGAGAACTGGCCTCTCTCCCAAGATCTGTGAGAGTGAGGGATCGTCCTTCAGGATAGGTTGTAGATCTTTGATGATGCACTGGAGAGGTTTTAGTTGGGGACTGAAGGTGACAGCTAGTGGCGTTCTGTTATTTTCTTTGTTGGGCCTATCCTGGAGTAGGTAACTTCTGGGTATTCTTCTGGCTCTGTCAATCTGTTTCTTCACTTCAGCAGGTGGGTATTGTAGTTTTAAGAATGCTTGATAGAGATCTTGTAGATGTTTGTCTCTGTCTGAGGGATTGGAGCAAATGCGGTTGTATCTTAGAGCTTGGCTGTAGACAATGGATCGTGTGATGTGGTCTGGATGAAAGCTGGAGGCATGTAGGTAAGTATAGCGGTCAGTAGGTTTCCGGTATAGGGTGGTGTTTATGTGACCATTGCTTATTAGCACTGTAGTGTCCAGGAAGTGGATCTCTTGTGTGGACTGGTCCACGCTGAGGTTGATGGTGGGATGGAAATTATTTAAATCATGGTGGAATTCCTTAAGGGCTTCTTTTCCATGGGTCCAGATGATGAAAATGTCATCAATGTAGTGCACGTAGAGTAGGGGCGTTAGGAGACGAGAGCTGAGGAAGCGTTGTTCTAAGTCAGCCATAAAAATTTTGGCATACTGTGGGGCCATACGGGTACCCATAGCAGTGTTACCCAAGATAGTCCTTGCTGAGATTGAAGGGTGAGTTCACAGACATCAATTAACACAACAAGGATAAATTAATCACAAGCCCTCACCTAAAACAAAGGAAGTTTTGGACTAAAAGGTTGGAGGTTGCTGCAATCTGTGAGTTATGGGTGGCAATTTTATCTTGGGGAGAATGTAATCAAAGTCTTTGGGGGAAAATATTAGACTTGTGAATGCTTCCTGGAATGGGAGGGATATTAGGAGGTGGAGGAGTAGGTCATGGGAAGTGGGCTAAATGGGGATGGGTGGTTGGGGAGGGGAGAGAGGTTGGGGGCTCAGGTGAGGGAGGTGTGCGGATCGGGACGATGGAGGGGTGTACACTGGGAAAGGGGACATGGGAGTGAGTGGCAGGGGAACTGGGAGAAAATAGGGGCAAGCCCATGGTCTCCCCTTGGGTGTGCATACACAGATCTGAGGGTGAGGCTCTTGCCTCCTCTAGGGGGGCCTGAGCTCCCCTCCCTGCCTCCTCAGATGAGCTGGGATATTGGGGTCCTTGTCCCTCTGGGAGTGTCTGAGCTCCTCTCCCTGTCCCTCTCATATGAGCTGGAATATTGTGGGCCTTGTCCCTCTGGGAGTGTCTGAGCTCCTTTTGCTGTTCCCCATGTGTGTGCCAGGATCCTGAAGGCCCAGGCCCATCTACAAGGATTGGACCCCAGCCCTGCCCCTCCTCATGTGAGATGAGACTTGAACTTTTGAGAGGGTCTGAGGAAGTCCTGCTCCCTTGTCTGGGGAGCTGAGAATAAGCATACTTCATGCCTATCACAGACGCTAAAGCACTCAGGAGGGGGATGAGAACACTCACTGAGATAACTTGAGTAGTTCACACACTCAGAGCTGTTGTTTCAGGCTATATTCATCTCCATTGGGTGTTCTCATTCAGCTGAGAACGTCACATTGAAATGAATGGGTTTCTCACACTTTTCAGAACCTCCTGTGGTGAAGATGGATGTGTACAGGAGCCCTTTCCCTCCATCATCTCTCTAGCCTTCCTGTTTAAAAGATGATGCTTCTAAATGCTCTAAAATCTGCATGCTTTTGTGGATTTACTTGAAAATTGCTATGCTTTATGCGAGTGATGAATAGGGTTAGTGAGCCACAGGTGGGGTTATTTGAGCTAGGGGTTCCATAGATATAAGCCCCCACAAAATAGTCATTTTTCAAAAAGCTTCTAGGTGGTGTTTTTTTGCACAGAGCTAGAGATCAAACTATTGCTGTGACATGGATCAAAATGGTCTCAAGTCAATTTTTCCCCAAGGCAGTGCATGGCACCCACTGAGTCTTTGGAGGACCCAAATTGTGAACGGTACTTACGAATTTGTTCACTTCTTTGCTTGTTCGGATGTGCAGTCTGGAAGGATTACCACGCGCATGCACCAATAAAGAAAAAAACGGTGACAGTTTCTAATGGTCTGTTATAATATGTTTTCATTTTATGGGGAGGATTATTGTGAACACAGCAAATAGTCACCAGCTATTTAACCAGAATTTTGTTATACCGGTATGGAGCAGCGGGAAACACAGGACTCTGTGTGTGGGGTATGGGGTAGTGACAGGGAGAGGGGTTGCGGCTGCAGAGGAGGTGTGTTATGAGGGCAGGTGGTAGGCGAGCCTTGGATTGGTTGTTTAAGAAAATCTGTATTTTGCTAGCCCCTGAGGTGGGGGAAAGGACAAGTGGCTATATCCTGACCTCAGGACAGATTAATGCGGTGTTTCCAAAGACATAGAGTGTGGAGGTTTGGAACTGACAGTGCTCGTACCTGGACCACTGAAAAAATGGAAATATTTGCACTGCCAGTGTTGCTGATGGGTGAATTCTGGTTGATTCCTGTATCATGAGGTTGCAGAAGTTTGCAGAAGAGTCAGGAGTGCACCATGACATGGTGATTGCTGACTACAGGCTGAGTTGAGTGAAAAGAGGTGGCCTGCATTGGCATCATGTTTTGCCCACTCTGCAGCATCTAGCCAGTGACTTAGGAAGTTATGATCTATCAGACATTGTGATGATCCACAAGGGTGGAAATGAACTGGGCCTTATTCCTGGTGTACACCTCATACAATATATGAGAGAAGATTTGGACAACATCCAGAGATTTGTGCCCAGGAGCTGTGATAGTTTTCTCTGATTTGGCTGAGCTTCTGAATAATCACTACAGTGACAACATGAAAGCTATTAATATGTGTTGGAAGAACAATAATTGGGAAATTGGAGGATTCATGGCATACCAGAAAATGTGTCCTATATGGCATAAAAACACTACAAGCTCTGTCACCAATCTGTTTCTCAGAGATGGGGTACATCTATTGGACAGGGCTCAGAGCATCTTTCTGTCAAACATAAAACTGTCAGTAATTTGGAACAGAAACCCTGTCTGGGATTTCTCTCCCTAGCTCTGCCACAAACTCCACCCTCCAACCATTTTGAAACATGACCAGTAACTCCATTCTCCTAACATAGTTATTCTTTGCTTCAGACACTGCATTGCAAGTCAGTTTATGGTGCGGTGGGGGAGCAAGAGCAAGAGAAACATTTGTATACTGGGGAGTGAAGACTTCAGGGAGATGCATCCCCTGCTTGCAGAGGGCTGAGTGGCCTGGGTACAACCACTGGGAGGGGGCCAGGTAGTTAATGGATTGGGGCATGGCTGGGGAAGCATATGCAGCAGGGCTTGTGGGGCCCAGCTGATGTGTGTGTGGGGTGGGGCTGGCTGGCTCAGTATGCAAATTGAAGGACATGAGACGTACAACTGCCTAAATGACTACTAACTCCTACCAACAATATATTTTCCTGTTTTAAAAAAATAGAAAATTAAATGGCAAAAAACTGTTAATGCAGATTTAAGATTGCTTGGTGATATGTCGTCCCCTTGTAGAGCACTGAGTTCAGCAAAACCCAAACTTCTAAAAACCAGGAAATGCAGTTAACCTTCCCCATGCAACCTTTACTCTGTCCTCTTTCAGTAAGGGGGGGGGGGTAGGGGAAATAGCTCAGTGGTTTGAGAATTGGCCTCCTAAACCCAGGGTTGTGAGTTCAGTCCTTGAGGGGGCCACTTAGGGATCTGGGGCAAAATCAGTACTTGATCCTGCTAGTGAAGGCAGGGGGCTGGACTCAATGACTTTTCAAGGTTCCATCCAGCTCTAGGAGATAGGATATTTCCATTAATTAATTAATTAATTAAAAAGTAATGTCCATGTACCCCACTAACCCACATACATTTACTCTGCCAATCCTACAGTTGCTTAGGTGTCCAAGCTCTTTACCTCATTTTACAACCCATTCACTCACAAACGGCATTCCATCTAACACTATTAAAGGACAAATTGTCACAACACCACTCTCTCATTTTAGTTACATAGGGCCTGATCATGTGCTACTGAATTCTTCTGGAGTTTTGTCATTGATTTCAGTGGTAGCAAAATTGATGCCATAACAAACCATTCTCTTTGTCCATGGGTTGCAATCATTGTTGCACCATACCACTTACTGATGCTAGGTTTCATGCTGGACCTCCATCAACCCTTCTTCTATAATCAGCCAATAGATAGCCCTTCCCTTTCCTCAGCCCTCAAAGTTCATGCATCACATTCTGCAGGACTGTTAGTTACATCAAGGAGGGAGCGAAAGTTCAAAATGTCTGAGTAAGCCCAGACTTCCAGTGAAATGTGTTACAGTACTGCCAAGACAACAGAATAGCTTGGCTCAGATTAAATGAGAACATTCTATACAGATTTGTCTGTAACCAAACTTTCCCAGATGCTGGAAAATGGGACCACAATGCTTTTGATTCCCAGCTCATGAAAAAAAAAGCTGTTATTTTGCAGGCAAATTTGTGGAGAAGGGTCACTCAGGAACCTCTCTAATTCCTATTTATACAGATAAATCATGTACTCCCTTAGGACCTGGTCTGTAATTCCTTACTGTGAGTGACTACTCCTCTTGAGTAAGAACTCCAGGAATAAGTGACTCAAGTGGGATTGTCTCTTGAGTAAGAAATACAGGACAAGAGGCCTTTGAATAGTGATAGCGAAAAAGGAGATGCTAGTAAGTGGAATCATTTCCCTTGCACATTTCCTCCTCCTCCTCTCTTTATAAACCCAGTCTAGGCTTATGTCACCACATTCACATGAAACAACTTTTGGAAGAGAAAGAGTGCAGCAAGATGGACAGAAGGGTCTCATCTGTGGCATTTCCAGCCTATGCAGCTCATGAGGGTCAATCCCAATGGCATAATGCTGCCATGCCATAAAAAGCAAAGTATGTAGAAGGCTTTTGGAAAAAATTCCATTTGATATGTCATTTCCTTTTTAGCTCCCCTTTATTATGTTGGAATTTTGAGTATAATGAAATGTTTTTTTTTCCAGTTTTTGCCTCCCCCCTCCTCCTATATCCTGGTTTGGAAAGTCATCTGTTTCAGAACCAGAAACACACTGTTTTGATCACATAAGAACAAAAGGAATAGTTTTTCAAATAAGTGAACAAGCTTGAATTATTCAGATATCTCTCTAAAATTTCCAATTATTTTGTTCATTTGTCATCATCATTGCAAATTTAGAAAAATGGGTATTCTATAAAAATGGCACCATCTGCACAATACATATAATAAAATGTAGGGTACATAGCCCAGATGACACAGCATAACAGTTATGTAGGTACATGAGTGATATCATCAGAGGTACCTAAAGTTGTACCACCCTAGTGCTGTTGTGGTATTATAAAAGCAAGGAATTTACTGAACTCATGTTAAGGACCCAAATTTGGCCTTAGCAATATGGCTGCAATTCCCATTGAAGTCAAACAAGCCAGTGGGAGTTATACCCATATCAGTAAAGACAGAATTGGATCCAGATTCTTTTGCTCGTATTTCTTTGCATTGTATCGCATAGTTGTTATCTCTTCTCGAGCAGGAGTGGTGATTTTCATTCCCCCCACAGGAGTATTGAATATTATCAGTTTAAACACTGCTTTATGGTTAATAAGTACTCTTCACACTGTCAGTAAGGGCTCCCCGGAGCCTAACAAAGATCACTCTTTGTTTTAAAATAATCTAATAAAAGTGGATTGCTAATTCTGATCACATAGACAGATGTGTGCAGCACTTCCCACCACTATAGGTCCTCAATGCACACTTATGGAGGTTAGTAATATGAATGTAGCAAATCATCAGAGTGTCAAATTAGGTCAAAGCACTACAAATTGAAGTAGATATCACTGCATTAGATATGTAATGGATTTTCATCATGCTCTAAAGGTGCAAAAGAGCCATACTCTTCTAAAGTAATTTAGGCAGAAAGCTAATGCTGAAGCACACTGCACATTTTAGGACCTGGTTTCAGAGGTGCTGAGTACTTGAACGCCCATCAAAGTCAATGGAAAGTTTTCTGTGAGTTTTGGATCAGGTCCTTAGAGCCCAGTTACGCAAGGTGCTGAGCTCCCTCAACATCCTTTGACTTCATACATAACAATTGAGGATGTTCCAAGGATAATTAGTAATAAGTGAAGTGGCAAGCATTTAGAGTTGTATGGAAGAGATCTTTACTGAATATCCATAGAGACCAACGTTACATGCTAAGAGGCTTGTGTTTCTCTGGGAGGAACCTGGCCCACAACTTGCAGCCCTGTACCCATGGTGACACACCAAATTGGGTCCCACCTTCATCCTGACCCTTTCTCTTTGGTTCCATTCATCATACAACCCTCAGCCCTTCATCAAAGGTGCTCAGTATCTCACAGGATGAGGCCCTTTAACCCATTTTCTTTGTTCCATTTACCCCTTTATAGGCTTGATTCAAAACCTGACTACCATTTTTTATGTGCACATGTGTGCAAACTCGGAGGATGTACTCACAGGTACTTTTCTAAGTTCAGCACATGAAGTGGGGTAAGGCCAGGTTTGGAAATCAGGCCCTTCAGCTTTAGGCATTACACAGGCCCAGGAATATACTGTTTAGAGCTCTCTTGTGAGCTTTTTCTCTGTCTCCAAGATCTACCAAAGTAAGCAGTCTGACACCTATTCCAGATGCTTCAACTTCCCACAACCTCACACACTCTAGTCCCCTTCCTAACTGCTGAATCTCTCTATGACCTCCTCCAGCCTTTTGACATGGTCCGCTTCCATGTGTGAATCCTCCTGCTAACTCTCCCTTCTGCAAACACCGCCACCTGATCTCTGTCCCAAATGTCAAATGCTCTCACTATTTTCAAGAAATCCCAAATCCTCCCCTTACTGTCTAATCCTCCCCATCCTAGAACATCAACAGGCTCACAAACTGCAAAAAACTTTGGTTATCCTTTTCCTTACAAGCACTCAGATCCATCTTTCACCTAACTCCCAATCCTCTGCTACTGACATCTCAGCATACAAGTGCCCTGTATAGATCTCAATCTCAGCTGTGAAACACACCCACCAATACCTTTCTCTTCCCTGTTGCCAAGTGAATAGTCTCACTACCAGTTCTCAGAATGTTCATAATTTTCCTGGGCTATTATCTTAGATACCTAATCCTAATGGTTAAAGTTGATTTTTTTCTAATTTTTTAATCCCTAAAACAGATTTCCAGTGGGTACCAGAAATTTCCCCGCTATTCCTCTGCCACCAACTCTCAGAGATTCTCTCCACTTTAGGGATTTTTAATTTACATTCAGTGGTATCTAACAAGGGGAGTTTGTGCACACAGCCAGAGAAGAATGGACCTCATTTGGTGTCCTGAAGAATCCCACGCCAAATTCATTGCTGGGGTGGCTTCACTGATTTCAGACTTTCAAGCTACTTGCTTTTATAAGGCTTCTTCTAAGTTGATTTGTGTAGGAGACAGTCCCTTTATTGTTTGCTACAATACTATATAAGGAGTTGTTTTACAACTTGGAAAGTGGTGAAAGTAAATCCCTTTCTAATATGCTTAGACCAGTATAAGAAGCACTATGCTTATTGTTAGGTAGGCAGCTGAGTTAAACTCAACAAGGCATTCAGCAGAAAAGCTCACCACCAACACATCTGCTCTATCCATCTATTCTGGGGTGAGGAGAGGAGTTGTGGGAGAGAACATTAAAAAGGAACCCAACCTCAGATTATTAATTTAATTTCTTTGTGTTGATGTGAATGTAGAAGAAGATTAGGTGACTTTCTGGAATTACAGCAGCAAGTTGACAGTGATGTATGAGATGAAAAATCTTTCCATAATGCACAGACACTATATATCACACAGTACAGTGAAACCGCTACCATGCTGTATGCTACAATAGACACACAACATTCAGCTCATAAAATTTAGCCCCAAAAATGCTTTAAAAAAAAATCCAGCTATAGGCAGGCTACTCAGTACTGGCTCCAAGCTGGAGCCCATTTAAAAAGACAGAACTTTTTCTCACACATCAATTTAACCTCTCCATGAACCTTCCAAATATAGAGTTTTATTATGTAAAAAAATCCCTTTGGATAAAAAAGTTTTAATCTACATGATTATAAAACTGTAGAAATGCTTCAGTAGGGATTGATACTTGAAGATAAATTAAAATGGATGTGATAGATACATATGTGCAAACATCAGTGTGCAAGGAGATGGGTAATATTTGTCCTCTTGTTGTTTAGACTATTTGGCGGTTGTGTTTTATAAAAGGTTTTCTGTTTGGTCATGTTGGCTGAGGATGGAGTTCTGGTCTGCTGATATCCCAGATAGCAGGAAGTATATGACTATGAACTGGGAGTAGATGTAGAAGGGAGATCTGCAAAGCTTTAATCCCAATACTCCTCTTCATATTCTAGACAGTTTGACAGCTGGGAAATCTGATTTCCCTCCAAGGCTGATACAGAGTCCTGTGGCTGATCTAACCATCCAGTGGTTTTCAGAATCTTGCCTTCTGTATGAGTTTTACAGAAGGTAGTGACTTGCACAGTAAATGTATTCATTTAGGGCCTGATCCAAAGACTCCATTTGTATTAGCCTTTTATACCCAGTTAGGGTTGTAATCCGACTACTTAGTTTCATGCTGCGTAGATAAAGCAGTTACATCAGTAATTTTGGACCTCCAAAGACCTCCAGCTCCAGTGGCAGTTCAAATTTTCCCATCTGGTTCAGCAATACATACAGAGGGCCAAATTAAGCCCTTATGTAAATCAATTGGCTTCAGTGGATTTACACCAGGGATGAATTTGGCACAGAAGCTCTAATTCCAATTTATCTTTTTTGATTACTTTGCTGCCTGTATTAAATAGCTTGAATCTACTGTTTAAGATTTATTGTGCCCGTTGGCATTGCTTCGTTGAAACTATTGCAAGCACTTAAATAAGTATCCACAATTCATGAAAGTAGATTCAAAGTTGTGTAATTGATGTAGTAATTTCCAACTCATTCCTTGTCATTTTTTATTTCCTCCTAGAAGAAACAGTTTGAAAAAAATGTAAAAGAAGCTTGTCCAAACTGTTTTTTGGCAAACAGAGGAAATTATTTAAACAAGTCAGTTTTACATTTTTGGGAAGACAGAAGTTCTCTGCAGGAAAATATTTTCCCACAATCTGCAAGACTGGCTTATATAGACCTTGGTTCATTTCTCTCTGTTAAACACCATAAAACAGTTAAACAATGCTAAGGTAGAGACATAGCCTTGAAGAACAATAGCCATTGGTTAAAATTGCCATTATCTGTAACTCAGCCCTTTAGTCCATTAACAGTCTCATATCACTGCCAAAGCTTCACAGCCTTTCCTAGTAAAGGGAGAGCAATACAGCCATATGAGCTCTAAAGATGAACAAAATAGTTTTCTTTTGACATAGAAGGATAGAAACCGCTCTTCAGAAGCCAGATCCAAAACTGCTTAGGCAGAATATTTGGGCCAATCTCTGCGTTAAAAGCAGGATGGTGTGTACTAGATAAGGTACACCCTTCGACAATTATAGAGCAAACTGGGCACACCAGCCTTAGGGAGGAAATTGCAGGTACACACTTTTTAAAAACACATGGTTAGTGTTCAGCTAATAGCTGACTTCTTCCATATAACAGAGGCTTGGTTTAAGAGCTTTCCTTTTAATTCCTGTTTCTGTCCTCTTCATTCAATGCTTACAACAGATACGTTTCCTGACAATTTCCATTGCAAGGTACAAACCATCTTCCTAAATAGGATTAATATTATCTGAAACACATAGATAGGACCATATGAATTGTCATACTATCCAGTCCAGCATCTTGTTTCTAACTGGATACTGTCAGAAGAAGATGCATTAGACTTGCCATGGAAAAGCATAGAACAAGCAGCCCACTGAAGACGTTCCTTCAGCAGCTAATAGTTTGTGTCCTGAAGCATGAGGGATTTATCCCTATAAAAATTTCATAATCTATCTAATATAATTGTGAATGTTCTTCTTATTTAGATAAATATCTAGTTCCTTTCTGCAACCTACTAAATTTTTAACCAGTGCTAGTCAAAACATTTTTTGACTAAATATTTTTTTGGTGAAAAGTGAGATTTCAATGACAACTAAATTTTTTGTGGAAAAGTTTCATTTCCCTCAAACTTTTTTTTTAACCAAAACTTCAAAGAAAAAAATTGACAAATATGTTCTGACTCTTTTCTTTGGGCAAAACAAAACAAAACACACTTTCTTTAAAATTATGTCCCCCATTTTCCACTGGGAAAAAAAGGTGGGAGGGCAGAATTTAAATAAAAGTGAAAAAAGAGAGTTTTTTGCCATCTATCATTTTTTGTTTTTACTTTCCACCTTTCTCCAACTTAAAAAAAATGTATCAGAGGGGTAGCCGTGTTAGTCTGAATCTGTAAAAAGCAACAGAGGGTCCTGTGGCACCTTTGAGACTAACAGAAGTACTGGGAGCATAAGCTTTCGTGGGTAAGAACCTCACTTCTTCAGATGCAAGTCTTGCATCTGAAGAAGTGAGGTTCTTACCCACGAAAGCTTATGCTCCCAGTACTTCTGTTAGTCTCAAAGGTGCCACAGGACCCTCTGTTGCTTTTTAAAAAAAATGAGTTCCCCTCATTCACTTTCTCTCACTGTTTATTCTCCACCCCTCCATGCACTTTTTTCAATGGAAAGAGGGGGATATTTAAAAAAAAAGGCGGGGGGGGGTTTGCAACTAAACAAAACAAAAATATATATTTATTTTTTAAAAATATCATCAAAACACATTTTGTGAAAAAATTAAAAAGAAATCAACTTTTTAAAAATTATTTTTGAGAAACAACCTTGCTTTTTGTGACCAGCCCAGCTCTACTCTTGACTGCAATATATTTTGTATGCAGTTCTTTAGGATAATTATGAATTAGGGCCCCAATCCTGCAGGTCAACCCCTAGATTAAAAAATAATTCCTTTTTTCTTTCATTGCCTTTTAATTTCATAGGTCTCCCTCTGTTGTACTATTATGAGATGGAGTAAACTGGAGCTCCTGATTTACTTCTCTATCCCATTCATTATTCTGCAAATCACGTCTCCTCTTTAAACTACACAGCCCTAACCTTTTCAGTCTCATCATATAATATCCTTTCCATGCCTTGAATTATTTTTATCCACCAGTTCTGAACTCTTCCTTTGTGTGTGTGTGTGTGTGTGTGTGTGCTAGATCCTTTTTGAGATGGGGTGGCCAAAACTGAAAGCAATATTTAAGATTTTATCGTCTTCATGTTTGTGCCCAAAGTCACAATGGATAATCTGAATGATTCTGTACTATCCCATGTAATTTAGTAAAAATGTCATTAATTAAAAATGTAGTTAAAAGTATGTAATGGGAAGGATGCTGGTGGCAACATAATGTAATAGAAGCACATGATAGAGCTTTGGACAGATTTTATCCCCAGTGCTAGTGTACTATCTTTTTAATGTTTTCTTTTAATGAAGCGCTTCCACACTCTGAATTTAACGGAATTAAATTCAGAGTGTGGATTTAATTCCGTTAAATTAAATTATTGGAATAATTTAATTATTATTAAAGCTGAACCAGCTTTCCAATACTTTATTGAATTAATTCCTGTTTCTACTAGAGCATACCTTTTAGAAACAAAATCCAATCTGGATTTTAAAAATTTGCAGTGATGTAGAATCCACCACAACCCTTGGTAAATTGTTCCAATGATTAATTACCCTCACTGTTAAAATTTTGCACCTTATTTCTAGTCTGAGTTTGTCTAGCTGCAACTTCCAGCCCCTGGATTTTGTTATACATTTGTCTGCTAGATTAAAGAGCCTTCTATTATCAAATTCCTAATCCCTCTGTAGGTACCTATAGGCTGTGATCAAGTCATCCCTTAGCTTTTTCTTTGTTAAAACAAACAGATTGAGCTCCTTGAGTCTATCACTATAAGGCACGTTTTCCAATCCTTTAATCATTCTTGTGGCTCTTCTCTGAACCCTCTCCAATTTATCAACATCGTTCTTGAATTGTGGATTCCAGAATTGGACACAGCATTCCAGTAGTGGTCACAATGTCAAATATAGCAGTAATATAACCTCCCTACTTCTACTTGATATTTCCCTGTTTATACATCTAAGGATTGCATTAGACTATTTGGCCCACGGCATTGCACTGGGAGCTCATATTAAGCTGATTATCTACCTTGACCCCCAAGTCCTTTTCAGATTCGCTGCTTCCAAGGATAGAGTTCTTCATCCTGCAAATGTGGCCTACATTCATTGTTTCTAGATGTATGACCTTACATTTTGCTATAACAAAACTTATATTGTGTGCATAGCTTACCGACTGATCCAGATTGGTTTGTATCACTGACTTGTTCTTTTCTTTATTTACCACCTTTCTAATCTTTAGGTCATCTGCAAACTTTACAAGCAGTGATTTTGTATTTCCTTCCACGTAATTGATAAAGATGTACAATAGCATAGGACAAAGAATCAATCCTTGCGGGATCCCACTAGAGAAACACCTGCTTCATGATGATCCTTCATTTAAAACTATGTTTTGAGACTTATCAGTTAGCCAGTTTTTAATCCATTTAATGCACGCCATGCTGATTTTGTATTGTTCTAGTTTCCTAATGATGTCCTGTAATACTAAGTCAAATACTTTACAGAAGTCCAAGTATATTACCTCAACACTATTACTTTATCAACTAAGCTTGTAATCTTATTTAAAAAAAAATCAAGATAGCTTGACAGGATCTATTTTCCATAACTTGTGTGGATTGGCATTAAGCTTTTTTTAAATCTTCCTTTAATTCTTTATTAATTGAGTCCTGTATCAGCCATTCCAATATTTTGCCCAGGACTGATGGTAGGCTGACAGGCCTATCGTTAACCAGGTCATCCAGTATACCCTTTTAAAATATTGGCACAACATTAGCTCTCTTCCAGTCTTCTGAAACTGCCCCAGTGTTCTGAGACTTATTGAAAATCATCATTAACGGTCCAAAGAGCTCATCAGCCAGCTCTTTTAAAATACTAGGATGTAAGTTATCTAGTAGCTGCCATTTAACATCCTGTTTAGCTATTGTTGGAATAGAAAGTATCACATCATCATCATCATCATCTGAGTATATTATCTGCACTCCCAATTACAGAACAGAAATTTGGTGAACAATTCTGCTTTATCTGTATCATTATTGACAGTTTTACCACTTCCATCCAGCAATGGACCAATACCATTGTTAGGATTCCTTTTTTACTAATAGATTCAAATTCCTTATTGTCCTTAACTCTACTGGATACATATTTCATCCTGTGTCTTTTTGCTTCCCTTATTTTTTTTTAACCTGGTCTTATTTGTCAATTTTGGCCTTTTTGGGCTCCTAACAGAATGTTCTTAAACAGTTCCCAATTATCATTCACATTTTTTTGTTTAAGTTCTTTCTCCCAGCTGATTTGGCTCATAATTATTGTCAGCTTTGAGAAACGGCCCCATTTAAAGCACCAAATGTATATATTACTGGTTTGAACTTTATTATGTTTACTCTTAAGAAATGTAACTAAGTCATGATCACTTGCTCCTAAGCTACCCCTAATTTTTAATCATGTGATCAATTCCACTTTATCTGTCAAGATGAGGTCTACTATAGAATTCCCTATGCTGGGAGGGACTCTTTTTGAGTTAGGAAATTGTCATCTGTAACTTTTAGACTCTGTGAGGACATTTTAATACTGGAAGCATGAGACCTCTAGCATATGTCACATTCTATAACTTTAGCCCACATTTTCAATATACAATTTTCACTTCCTTGCATTTGTTCACACATGTTCATGTAAAACGATTCAAAGAACTGTATCCATTTTGCTTTGTTCAGAAATATGAAGTGCCAAACTAATTGTGATTTACTGTGTTGCAGAATCTCTCTCGTCTATGTCAGTGATTACAAGAGAAACACAAATGGATATTTAGTAATCATCTCAGTTCATCTACGACAAAAAATAAATGTAGACCATAATCCTGCTATGGTGGGGTCCCCCTACACTGGTAATCGGGAGGCAAGATTTCACCCCAAAATCCCTCCAACACCATTATCAGTCACAAACATTCAACTTTGTCAGCAACAGTCACTTTGATCAGCCAACAAATAGCTCCAGCAGTTCCTGGCATCAGTCCCTCAGTCACCAATCAGGAGCCTATTTCCTTTTAGCTTCTGACTGCTTATCTTACGTAGCATGGTGCAGGCTCACAGGGGCCACACAGACAGGCTGCCCTACAGTGTATCCCTCAGTTCAGTGCTCAGACTCTTGGCTTTTTTGTACCTCTGCAGCAGCACTTGCCCTCTCTACCTGTGCAATTCCTTCTTTCATAATAATCTCACACTCCAATCAGAGGTGAGCTGGCAGGAGGGAAGTCAGGATTGGATTTCTGTCCAGCTCTCTAAGTAATGAGACCTCTGTGAGGATGGGAGGCTGTCTTTTCTTGTTTGCTCAACCCACCACCAATCAGGGCTCTGGGGGCAGAGCCAGCTATCACCGCATTGTTGCTGACCTGTGGGGTCAAGACTCTGCACTGTGAACTGATCTATATGGGTAGAACCTTTCAAACCTTTAATTTAATTGGGGCTCTGCACAGATAATAAGAGTCCATTTGTATGGAATGGCTTTCCGGGTCAGGGACTTAGTTTTTTGGACATACAAACAATTGCATGCACACAAATACAAGAGCAAATTTGGAGGCTGTTTTCTGAAAATATGTCCCTTAGTGATGACTATTTCTTACCTCTGAAATAACTTTAATGATAGGAATTTGAACACCACAAGTATAATTGTAGTAGAATCATAACATTTGCCATGTTTAGTTGTTACTCCCTTCTAATACGACATGACAAATTTTAGAAGGATATTGGAAACTTGAAGACCAAAATAATTTCCAGCTCTTTATCTAGGAGGGATACATCTCTGGAATTATTAATTATTGTTATAATGTAAAAACATAATTGTTTTAGTTCATTATGACTAGTTTCTCTTTCCCTTTGGGTTCTATAAAGTTTTTGTTCCTGCATATATCTGAAGTGTAAAGGAGAAGGCAGAAAGTGAACAGATGCAAATGGCAATCAAAATAACCTTCATCAATGTCCTTTTGCAGTAGTATGCAAAACCATTAGAAACATTTTGAGAAATTCCCATGCTGAGCTGCCATGTTGGCAACAAATGTTAACACAGCTCTGTGTTTAATACTCTTTTAATCACAGCAAATGTGATCTATTATTGCATGTTGATATTCATCATTGGCATGAGCCATAAGCCTGAGAAGTTACTAAACATCTTCTACTCCTATGAACTTCACTGGGAATTAGTGCTCAGAATCTTTACTAACAGAATGTACTTAGAACCTCACAGGAACAGACCATATGTAACTAGTTGAAGCTAACAATGAGCTGAATAAGAGGCTTGTTACACAGTAATAAGAAATGCACCAATGAATCTGGATATTTATGGAAACTGAAGTTAATACTTTGACCTTTTTATATCAAATGATTAAATGAATTTAGAGGTACAGACAAAAACAATATTAGAGATATAACAATTATTACAGAGTACAATTTAATACAGATTTAGCTCATATCAGACAACAGGTATTCACCCTCTATAGAATAGTTTCCCTCCTACTCTTACCCTTTATCATCAGGGAATGTTATCAAACCAGCCTTATTGTCGACTCCCATCTTAGTGGTGCAAATCAATATGGATCTCACTGCTTTTTTAAACTTTATCACCTTGATCACATATCGAGTTGACTTGTCACTTCTATATTATGAAACTTCCACAGAATCTTGTTTTCCCAAGTTTTAATATAATCATAAGCAAAGTGTTGAGAGTTGTATGACTTTCATAGAATCATAAATATGTAGGGCGGTAAGGGACTTTGAAAAGTCATGAAGTCCAGCACTCTGTGCTGAGGCAGGACCAAGTAAACCTAGGTCATCCTGACAGGTGTTTGTCCATCCTGTTCTTAAAAGCCTCCAATGAAGGTGATTCTACATCCTCCTTTGGAAGCCTATTCCAGAGCTTAACTACCCTTATAGTTAGAAAATTATTCCTAATATCTAACCTAAATCTTCCTTGCTGCATATTAAACCCATTACTTCTTGTCCTACTTCCAGTGCACATGGAGAACCATTGATCATGGTCCTCTTTATAACAGTCCTTAGCATCTTTGAAGACTGTTATCAGTTCCCCTCAGTCTTCTTTTCTCAAGATTAGACATGCCCAGCTTTAACATTTCCTCACAGGTCAAGTTAGCTAAACCTTTTATCATTTTTGTTGCTCTCCTCTGAGCTCTCTCCAATTTGTCTACATCTTTCTTAAAGTGTGACACCAAGAACTGAACACAGCACTCCAGCTGAGGCTTCACCAGTGCTGAGTAGAGCGGGACAAATAACTCCCATGTCTTACAGATAACATTCCTCTTAATACACTCCAGAATGATATTAGCCTTTTTTCATGACTGCACCACATTGTTGACTCATTCAGTTTGTAATCCACTAATCTCAGATTCTTTCAGCAGTACTCCACCTAGCCAGCAGTACTCCACCTAGCCAGTAGTTCCCCATTTTGCAGCTGTGCATTTGATTTTTCCTTCTTAAGTGTAATACTTTGTACTTGTCTTTCTTGAATTTCATCTTGTTGATTTCAGACCAATTCTCCAATTTGTTAAGGTCATTTTGAATTATAATCCTGTCCTCCAAAGTACTTGCAACCCTTCTCATCCACAAGTTTTATAAGCATACTCTCCATTCTATTATCCAAGTTATTAATGAAAATATTGAATAGAAGTGGACTTCGTCTGATCCCTGTGGAACCTCATTAGATATGCCCTCCCAGTTTGACAGTGAACCATTGATAACTACTCTTTCAGTCTGACCTTTCAACCAGTATAGAAATTTGATCTTGACCATATTGCCCTAGTTTTCTTATGAGAATGTCATAGGGACTATGTCAAAAGCCTTACTAAAAATCAAGATATATTATCTCTACTGCTTCCGCCCATCCACTAGGCCAGTAACCCTGGATATGTTTGGATCCACCCCATATATATATAGGTGGAACCTATTTAATAATTTTAATATTAACCCAAGGAATATACTCTCCCTCACCTTCTCCATCACCTCCATTGCCACTCGAGCTGTCAGACATGCTACAAGAAAGTCACTTGGGGCTCGGGGTTAAGCAATCTACTCCCATCCTACGCTACTGCAACCATGGCATTATAATGGCATCTGCATAGGCTGTTTCTCTTATTGAAATCTATATAATACCTAGTTCTTATATAGAACTTTTAATCTATATATCTCAAGTATAATTTTTCCCATTTTACAGATGGGGAAACTGAAGCACAGAGAGATGAACTGACTTGCTCAAGGGCATCCCAAAAGTTAGTTTCAGAGCCAGGAAAAGGACCCCCATCTCTTGAGTCACACTCTAGTGTGCTAACATCTAGGCCAGCTGCCTAGTGTGGGACTCACAGACTTCTCCCTAACCCAACTCCAGCTCCATAATCCCCCCTGTAACTACACACAGGGAGCCTTTATGCAAACTCCTTAAATGCTGTTCTCTCCTGGATAGCAGAACCACACTGATTCCATTACACGCAGGCCCCTCCATGGACATAGAAGAAGCACAGTTTGCCCCCAGTGTCTGTCCACTGGAGAGGTAGCCCAGTAGTCATTTGTCCAAACTACATATACACCTTGATCTTTCATTATCCAACGGAGCTGGAATTTTAGTTTAGGCCAGTCTTCAAAATGTTATGTACATATGTAGCTCCCAATCTGGCCTGTTAAAGATGTTCTCTCTTTCTCTTTCGATGGAGTCAGTGTCACAGAATTACTAGCTATTATTTGCAATTGATTTCCATACATGAATTTACTATTAAAAAACCCCATCTAAGTCATCCCAAATATTGATTTCCCAGGGTGTCTCATTTTGTGTGTGTCTAATCCTGTCTTTCTTTTAGACAAGGGATAAGGTGCTAGTTGTCTGTGTTTTGTGTACTGCTGATGACATTGTACATAAACACAAATTATAAATGTTTATCTATATGTAGATATGCATATTGATACAGACAGATCTGATACACACAACTATACATACAAGAATCATTTCACCAAGCACTGAAATGAAGCCATCTGATTAGCCAGCATTTCAGCACCAAAGCAATGTCTCAGCATGACTTTAGAGAATACTATTTTGTTGGAGGTGACACTTTTCAGATGAGATATAAATCCAAGGTCCTGAGCACTTTTTGGTCATACTCGTTACTTCCTTCAGATATTGCAGTACATTTTGTAAGAATGGGGGTTGGGGGAGTGTTACCCTGGTATCTTCCTGGCGAAATTCTAATTTGCTTAAATGCATTCTACCTACCTACCTACCTTTTTTATACAGTAGTTTCAACTGGGTAGTTAACACAGAAGTCCTATCCAAGTATGATGACCATGCAGAGACTACAGCAGAAAACACCATAAGCAACTGCCAGACTCCAGGAGAGAAAGGAGCAAAAACACCTAGGGTATGTTTATACTGGCAGAGTTACATCGCCGGCAATTACAGCGCTGCTCAGAGAGCGCTGAAGGGAAACTACTGTTGTGTTTTCACACTGTCAACTGCCTGCGCAATTGGGTTCACATTTGGGGCACTTGCAGCGGTATTTAGAGTGGTGCACTCTGGGCAGCTATCCCACAGATCATCTCTTCCTCTTCTGCTGCTAAAAGTTGTGGGAAGGCAAAGGGGGTCATGGGACATCATAGGTCCTGTCCCAATGCCCTGTGGTGCATTGAAGAACTTCAAAAAGATCTCACAAAACTAAGTGATTGGGCAACAAAATGGCAAATGAAATTTAATGTGGATAAATGTAAAGTAATGCACATTTGGAAAAATAACCCCAACTATACATACAATATGATGGGGGCTAATTTAGCTACAACTAATCAGGAAAGGTCTTGGAGTCATCGTGGATAGTTCTCTGAAGATGTCCATGCAGTGTGCAGCAGCAGTCAAAAAAGCAAACAGGATGTTCGGAATCATTAAAAAGGGGATAGTGAATAAGATGAAGAATATCTTATTGCCCTTATATAAATCTATGGTACGCCCACATCTTGAATACCACGTACAGATGTGGTCTCCTCATCTCAAAAAGATATACTGGCATTAGAAAAGGTTCAGAGAAGGGCAACTAAAATGATTAGGGGTTTGGAATGGGTCCCATATGAGGAGAGATTAAAGAAGCTAGGACTTTTCAGCTTGGAAAAGAGGAGACTAAGGGGGGATATGATAGCGGTATATAAAATAATGAGTGATGTGGAGAAAGTGAATAAGGAAACGTTAATTACTTGTTCCCATAATATAAGAACTAGGGGCCACCAAATGAAATTAATGGGCAGGTTTAAAACAAATAAAAGGAAGTTCTTCTTCACACAGCGCACAGTCAAACTTGTGGAACTCCTTGCCTGAGGAGGTTGTGAAGGCTAGGACTATAACAGGGTTTAAAGAGAACTGGATACATTCATGGAGGTTAAGTCCATTAGTGGCTATTAGCCAGGATGGGTGAGGAATGGTGATCCTAGCCTCTGTTTGTCAGAGGGTGGTGATGGACGGCAGGAGAGAGATCACTTTTGATCATTACCTGATAAGTTCACTCCCTGTGGGCCACCTGGCATTGGCCACAGTCGGTAGACAAGATACTGGGCTGGATGGACCTTTGGTCTGACCTAGTATGGCCATTCTTATGTTCTTATAAAGAAATAACCCTTCCGATTAATGTACTCTGTGGCTAGGTGGTATGGTGCCCGACTTGGAATATGTGTGCCATCTATCACCCCTCCACAGTTAAGGAAGCCCATTTGTGCAAAACCATCGACAACGTCACAGACGTTGCCCAGAGTCACGATCGTTCAGAGCAGGATGCGATTAATGGCCATCAACATGAGTCCAACGGCCGTCACTTCCGTCAAAATGAGTCCAACGGTTGACTTTCCCACTCCAAACTGGTTAGCAACCGATTGGTAGCAGTCTGGAGTAGCCAGCTTCCACAGTGCAATCGCCACAAATTTCTCCAATGACAGGGCAGCTTTCATTCTCATGTCCTTGCGCTGCAGGGCTGGGGTGAGCTCATCACACAGTTCCATCCGAAAGTTCTGCAGCCACTGCTCATCATCCCAGACATGCATGACGATGTGATCCCACCACTCAGTGCTTGTTTCCCAGGCCCAGAAACAACATTCTCCCTCATTCCTCCTTCTCCTCCCGTATGTGCTTCTATTACTAAATCTGTGGCATGTTTTCCAGAGAAATACAATAAAATATAGGAAATAACAAATATAAATAGAGTCTAACTTAAATCCCTTGTGTCTCATTTTTTTATTTATCTTTTTACTTCTTTCTATTTGTTTCATTGTCCCTGTAACTCTGTTTCCTTTTTTTCAGTACTGTTTTTTTCTCATTTCCTGCATCTTTTCTTTCATTGAAGAATTTGCTTTCTCCTTTCCTTTCTGTCCCTTCCACTCTCTCTTGTCTCCCCGCCCATTCTGTATCCCTTCCTGTCTCTCTCCCCTCACTTTTTCCTTCTCATTTCTTTTCCATTTCCTTAATTAGGCCCTGATCCTGCTACTGCAGGACTCCATGCAGGCCCACAGGTCTTGCTCAATATAGAATCAGGGCGTTGGATGCAACATTACTTCCATACACATTCAGTTGCAGAACTGGAACCTTAGTTTCCAGTGAGGTTAAAAAAGAAATGCAGGGACTTTAAAAACAATCAACCAACGACATGCCTTATTCTTAAATACCTGCTCTGAGGGACTTAAGGAAAAGAATTTTGAGCCTTGTTATTACACTTGGACATCATGTGTTGTTGGTACATTGGTTCAAGCCACAAGATGAAGGTATTGCAAACTTTCCGAGAGTGGCATCAGAAAACCTTTTAAAAATGGTAAACAGTGAAGAGCTGTGCTCTGTACAGTTATTATAACTGCAGTCCATTAGCTTAACAGATTTTGTTGGGTAACAATTTGTTTAAAATAAACCTTTGAAAAACATTTATTCCTATGTATTTATTTATACCTATAAAACAAGAGGTGCCTATCTGAATACCCGAGGTGCCTCTGGTAAATACTTACAAATACAATACATTGAAACTGTAGCCCCATATGTAATACTGTTAATTATTTAGGCAGCACAAAAAATAAACCAAATGTCCCATTATCCCTGTACGTCACTCCTAAAAATATTTGTTTCTGCAACAGCTCTCCTAAAAGATGTGACTGGCAGCGTGTCCTGAGACTCAGCAGATTTCAGCCCAAGATAGCATGATAGCCTGTTTGCTGAAGTCATAATTTCATTTATATTCATAGGCTCAGATCTGGCAGAGATGTGAGTGCATGTTTACCTTTATGCACTGTGAACCTGATTCAACAAGGTACTTAAGCATTTACCTAACTTTAACCACATAAGTAGTCCCATTGACTTTCAAATAACACATTTAAACAAAATAAATATGATCATAAGTTCAGCTAAAGGACTGTCATGCCTGCTTGGGCTGAAATAGCTGAAATCTGAGTATATAGGATCAGGGATTTATGAGGTGAAATCCTGGCCCTCAGTGAGGTCAATAGCAAAACTCTCATGGAGTTCACCCATTGTGTTTTCCACCAAAGACTGGGAGTCCTTTTTATTGCATAGTTGATTGACCTTACTATGAGTCCTTATACGAGCTGCCTACAAAACAAACCTATTGAATACTGCCTTTTCAGTCTTTTAACCTACTATAAACATACACTCCACTCGTCAAAGAGGAGGAAGGGCTCTGGAGGCATAGCTTAAAGTTAGCATTGTGCAACTGTGTTATGTTATGTGTTTGCATTGAACCATTTCATTTTTGCATTGAGTGCAGAGATGTGATCTGCATGAAAAACCCAGCAAACCACTGAACTTGTTTAGTTTGGATTTATTTGTGACTCTGTAACTTTCATGAGCATTGCTCAAAATGTTGACTAAATCTGGAGATGTTGCAATAATGAGGATAGTTTACTATGTTAGATGGACTGGACTGAATGATTTAATAGTGGCAGTGAGTGGTTGATTTAAGGTAGCTTCAAGGTTTGTTTAAATTGGTTTAAAGGCGTCCTTTGGAAATGGAATTTTGCTCATTTTAAAAGTATATATTTTGGAACAGCTATTCAGAAGATATGCATTTTCAATATGATGATTAGAAAGTGTTGACTTTCTTTTCTCAATGCTGGGATGCCTACAAGGCCCTGAATATGGAACCAGGTGAGAAGGAGATACCTCAAGTGTTACGACACAAACATACACTGAAAAGTTGAATATTAGTCCAAAATGAACATTAAACAGTGTTCTAAAGCAGTACAATGAAAAATACAAAGTGGGGAAAGGCAACAATTCAAACTGTGCTTCCCAGCTCCATATTTACTGCTATATTTTTCCATCTCTTATCAATGAGAGTTATAGAAATAACTATTATTAGTGAGAGTTACAAAAGACATGAACACAAGTTGCTACGTACATTTTAGAGATGGGTTGAATCAAAAGCCCAGATCCTAACACCGTTGAACATTAATTTCTAGGCTTGAGGGGTGGGTCAAAATCTGATCCCAGACTTAGATCTGAATTCCACAAATGGGACCTTTATTTCTATTGTGGGTTCAGAATACCCCCAAAATTTGAGGTATGTGAAATCTAAACCTAAATCTAAATTTAGTGGTTCAGACATATCTCTAATTTAGATAGAAAAGACTCTGTAATGATTTTAGATGCCTACAAATATCAACTAATTAGTACGATTATTCCTTTATTGTGTCCATTCTTAGACTTTTACACTATTAATTCATAATGGATTAATATGTAGCTTTCCACACCATATACTTCTCTGGGTTCAGAAAAGGAACTGGTAGAGGGATGTATAGGAATTTCAGGAATACATAGAAATGAATAGCTTAAGGTAATGTGTTCCTGTGTTGATAAACCACCATCAGGGAAGCATAAATGTTTACACTAGGTGCCAGGGGATCTTTATTTAAAAGGAAGGTTGGTTTTGTGGCTAAGGCACTGGTTCTGTCACAGACTTTCTATGTGACCTCGAACAACACACTTAATTTCCCTGTGCTTCAGTTCCCCATCTGTAAAATGGGAAGATGACTTCCTTTTTCTGTGTTATCTAGTTAGATTGTAAGCTTTGTGGGAGCAACTGCCTCTTATTATGTATATTCATTATTATTATTTATTATTAGTAGTATTCTTGTAGCACTAGGAGTCTCTCAGTTATGAACCAGGACACAAGTCTGCCAGGAGCTGTACAAATGCAGAACAGCACCTAGCACAATGGGTCCCTGGCCTGGGCACTACTGTAATACAAATATATAATTGTCAGAAAGATTAAAGCTTTGTAAATATGTATTTTGCAGTTGTTCAGTATGTTAATATACTACTAGTTTTCCATTATTGTTAGATTAACGCAACTATTCACTCAATACTTATTAAACAGCCTTATTTTAAAATGTTACCAACCTGGTTAAAAGCAGTACGACACAAAAACGTTTTAGCCTAGAGCATACTTTCTAGGGAAAAAATGAAAAAGAAAGGAGGAATAAAAAGTGTTACTACTTGGTAAAGCCAACCAGCAGATAGTAGCCCTTGATTTAGAGACAGCTTTGAAACCCATATTGTGAATCTCTTCCCAGATCATTGGTTAGTCATTACAAACCATGTCTAGCCATTACTATTTCCTGTACATAAATAACAGTTTTTTCTTGTTACAACATAGTGGCTTATTCTGCTCCCTGACCATCTTTTGGGGGTTATTTTAAAATCATCTGAAGGGGGGGGGGGAAGCCAGGATGCACAGAGATTTCTCTCCTGAGTCAGATTAATTTTCTATTACATTCTTATCCTTCTCACTGCTTTCTCTAGCATGCTGTCTTCTGGCTTAGCTTAAAACGTAAGCAAAAACCACTCTCCACAAATTATTACAACACTAGGGCAGGTGTCCAAGTTGCTATATCAATTGAATAACATTGACATATGTGGAAAGTTGTCTTTTATCTATTCTTATGGAAATGACAAACATGAAAAAAGTTGGATATATCATCACACTTTTTTTATTACATTAACAGAACTAAGATAAAGGAGACCCCGAACTCCAATTTTTCCCTTTCATTTTGGTGGTGGTGGGTCAGAGATGTAGCAAATAAATGATAGTTTTACTTTAGGAATGAGAATAAAAACTTATATTTTTTCTTCATCTGTTATAGCATCTACAAAGAAAGCTGCAGCATTTCATTTCCCCTGAATTAACCAAGTCTGGAAATCCAGACATACCCATGTGGCTCCCTTCATATCTGCAAACAAAAACAAACATTATAGTTCTTACACTATAAAAGAGGACGAAAGAAAGAAAGAAAGAAAGAAAGAAAGACAAACTCCACAACACCACTGCGGAACTCTTTAGACTCAGATTCCTGTTTTAGAGCCTAAGATGAAACTGATAACACGCAGGAAGAATGTGGAAATAATAGGCCATAGACACTGTGAATGAATTATGCCCAGCACACACAAAACTCCTGAACACATCACTGTCCTAAATTTTATTTTTATATGGCACATATTTAGAAAATGTAGGAGTGTCCTGGAAAGTTGTAACAGCTGGTCTGCGTGTGTTCAGCCCAGGGGAGGGGGTGGTTGAGTGTCTAAGGAATTCCAAGGCTTCTAAGAGGAATATGTTTCCGAGTAGGCCTCAAAACTGCCTGCAAGCACACAGTGTGAGAAACAGCCAACTGGAAGAGCCCTGACAGATGCTATGAAAGGACTGGTGTTAAGTGCCTTTTTCAGGATATTAAACCAGCATCCTAACTGGTAAAAAAATGAATTGTCACTGACATTATGTCGGCCCACTTGGAGCTCTCTTTGCTACTTTCTGCAGTCTGGTAACCATTACACACAAGAGATCAATATTCTCCTCAGTGCTGGAATTTAAATAATGATTTCCAATAAAACCTATTTCAGACTGTTCTGGCTAGAGGACAGAGACAAGCCACAAAACATAATGCACTTAAAGCCTTAAAAAAAAAGTCCTGAATAATGGAAGAGAGATCTAGTGATAAGACACACACACACACACACACACCACACACACACAGAGAGAAAAAGAGGGCATTTTGGTCCAGGCCAATCTGCTTAACTAATGGCTGTAAACTGACACCCATAATGAAATAAAAATGTCTCAGTGCAATTGCATTGCTGCACAATTGTTACCAACACTGAAGTCTGTTTGTAATCTCTGTGATGGGTGTTAAGGAATGCGCTGAACATTTCACATGTCACCCCCCCCCCATAAGCAAATAAGAGAGATACATCTAAAATTAAATTAAGAGAGCACTGTGGTTTCACATCGCAGAAAGAATTATATCTAAAGCTTGATTTTCAGAGATGGGGAGCAACTACAGCTCACATTATGAACTTTGATTATAGCTCTGGGTGCTCAGTACCTCTATCAGGTTTACAATAGTGTTTCAATTTCTTTTCCCCTCCCCCCACTTGTAAGTTTTTTGTCTCTATTAAAGAATCTGAAGGGTGTAAGAAGCTGACTGTTACTTGAAGTATGAAATTTGTGATCTATTATCTGTTAGTGAAGGGAATACTTTACAGAGGTGGGATAGATAGAGATGTATACATATATCTTAGAAGCTGTCATAGTTTCACATTTTGCCTTTGGCCTCATTGTATTGCCTAGCTTCTTTATGTCCTGTGGTGCAGACTTCAGACAGAGGAAAGGCCCTGTGCAAGTGTGCTAAGACTGGACTGCTGTGGTTAAAATGGTTTCCCTTGGATCTCCCTCACAGCTTGCAGTTGTCTGATTTCAATCAGTGGCAGTTCTCTCCACATGTCTAGCCATCAATCTTCTCCTGCTCCTGGATGAGTGTGTCACAGCATGGTGCATGTTCCCATTAAAAAATAGCCTTCGCTGCAGCTTTCCCTCCTCAGTCATTGATAAGTATCCCTTTGATTTTTTTTATTAAAAAAGAAAGAAAACAATATGAAATATTTTTTCTCTTTAAAATGTAGCAGACCAAAGCCCTAGAGATTGTAGGAATCAGAGGAGGTAGGGAGGGAGTCTTGGTTTATGTGATTATGATGGAATTATCCCTTTGTAAGACCTGAGGATTTGAATTTTTATTACTTTCCAAAATGCACTCCGACAGCAATAAAAAGTTCTTCTTACATTCTGTGAGTCTCCAGCATTCACCGACTTGCACCCTCACATTCTCTTAGTAACAATTAATTAGCATTTCAGGATGGAGTCAGAGTTTGAATGCTTTTTTGTAGGGCTGAACGAAAAATAAACCAACTCTGTAGTTATTTGTAGCTATTTGCTCACCCCCTTAGACATTTTGCAGAGTGTCTATAACTGAAATGAATGGCTACTGCTGCAGCTTAATTCTTCTTTTAGATTGTGAACTAATCTGTCAGTCTCCTACATCAGGTATGCTCTGAGTGGCTCGATGCTTTTAAAATAACATCAAGAAGTAGCTTGTTCAATGCATACACATCAGGACGAGATGTGTCCAAAGAAATAATTGGTCCAGTGATTTCTAATCCTAATGCAACTTTCTAGTCCTAACGTGTGCCCCTACCAGTTTGTGTTTTCAAGAAAGACTATTTTCAAGAAAGGCTGCAGCTACACAGCCTTAATAACAGTATAAAAATACATAGCACTTTCATCAGTAGATCTCAAAGCACTTTACAAAGAAGATCAGTATCATTATCCCCATTGTACAGATGGGGAAACTGAGTCACCCATAGGCACCCAGCAGCAAAGCCACGAATAGAACTCAGATTTCCTGAATCCCATTCAAATACACTATCCACTAGGCAACATTGCCTAACATCTTACTCATCTTGGTAGTCTTTACTTAAGCAAATATTGAAGTCATTGGGCCTACATGTGTAAGTAAAGATTACTCAAATGGGTCAGGTTTGCAGGATCAAGAATTTTTCACCTACAATAAAAAAACCCTTAATTTTCATTTCTTATGAAGAATGTTCTAATTTGGAAAGAAAATAAAAAGTGGGAAAGCAGTCCATTGTATAATTTGTATTACAAAACAGCCTTTTTAAAAATAAACTGCTTGTCGAGCTAAAATTCATGGGCTATATTGTGTGGTATTTATTTATTTATTTATTAAAATTCTATCTCTGCCTCTATGCACTTTTACACATTTTTATAATAGTAAAAATAGATTCACAAGACATTATGCTTATACTTCTTTAAAGGATAACTAAGTATTTATACATGTTAAATAAAGTAAATCCTGAAATTCAGATTTAAAAAAAAAATCATCAGCAAAGGACAAGCAAGTATTCAGTAATGAAAAGACCTCTACAGCATGAACATGAAATGCAGTCTGTGAAATACAGCAGGAAATTCTTATAAAGCTCATTATCACATTTCATATTTTCAACAATATACAAAAGTCAAACAGAATGAATGTAGTTAATGTTTTATCTCAATCTTTCACTGTTCTTAGCAGTTCCTTCCAGGCAATCTGATCTCTATTCATACAGTATGGCATTCTGATTAATTCAAGAGATTCATTTCAGTTACAGTATACAGTGTTGACTCCTTGTTAGACTGAATAACTGAAGTGCGCATTAGTAGCCTTTAATTTACATGTTGCAAGTCACATTATTTATAGCCATTTTACCTTAAGATGTCTAGTTAGAAAAGTTCAGCTAAAGTTAATATGACTTAAGCCTAATGTTAGATCATGCAATCTATATGGTGCTGACTTTTGTTTCTGGAGATCTAGATTCCATATTTACAACACAGGACACAAAAAAGTGCAAGCCAAAATTCAGTCCCAGTTAAAATAGCCCATTAAAGTATTCCCAATAAATCATTCAACACAACGTATCAAAATCTGTAGAAAAATTGATACATAATTTGTACTTGTCCAGCACTTAGAAAATATACAAGGCAGATACTAGAGATTTTGATCGAGTGCAGATTGAACAATTTGATCCTGAATAATTTTTTCACCCTAGGAAATAGTGGTTTATTCTTCCATAACCAGTTAATAAACAATGAAACAATAAAAGAGTACATAGGGTCAAATGCTGCTCAGTTAAACAAATGTAAATCCAACTCTATTGGTTTCAATTCAGTTACTTTCCAGATTCATAGCAGTGTAATTCACACCAGAATTTGGCCCTCAAAAGTAACTTCCAGATGTAACAAGCATATCACACCCTCCACTCGTTTGTCTAGAAATATACTTCCTTTTTGTTTCCTTTGACAGACTCGAAGGCTCTGTTATATTGTCAGCTGAGGCAATATGCAGGATGCACATAAAGTTTGCCCAGTCACCAGATGAGGGACCCCAGTAAGGTCCCATTTCAGCAAAACTATTAAGACAGTGCTTTAAAGTTATACCTGTTGACGTCACTAGGCCTCACCCTAGGTAACTTGGGAGGGTGGAAGGCCACTAAGTGTCAATGAAGCCTTCCTGCACTAGGCCTAAGTGAACCAAACTCTATCCTTCCATGTTTAAACTCTAATCAACCTCAAAAGCCAGGTGCAATTGCAATATGTAAGCAACCAGTTATCTGTGTGCAACCCCCTGCTCAAGCGGTAATAATGAGGCTGCATGTTTCTGGCTGAAGGGAAAAAGGACAAGATAACGGTTTAAAGAAGTTACTAACAAGCTAGGCTTATAGCTGCCAAGAATGACTTAACTATTACCAGGGATGGGAGGGGTAGAGGGAGGAAGGGGGGGGAGAAAGGGAGGGCTAGAGGGGAAAGGGGGGGGGGGGTGAGGCTTAACTGCAAAATGTATAAAAGAGAAAAACTGTTCCTGTTAATGTGCTTGATTTGAGACTTGCCAGTCTCCTTGCACCGCTTTGGGATCCCAAATAAACTTTGTTTGCTTCTCCCCCGGTGTGTTTATTGGCGCGAAGCACACCGGGCAACGAACCCACTGTTGCTGTCCTCGAGCACACCTGTGCTGGCAATATACCCATGATGAAGCATCTTGCTAAACTAGGGCCTAGGTGCTTCTATCTGCACCAGCCCTGCAGGCAGGGCCGGCTCCAGGGTTTTGGCCGCCCCAAGCAGCCAAAACAAAACAAAAACAAAACAAAAAAAAGCCGTGATCGCCATCTGCGGCAGCAATTCGGCGGGAGGTCCTTCGCTCCCAGGCGGAGTGAGGGACCGTAAGCCGAATTGCTGCCGAATACCTGGACGTGCCGCCCCTCTCCGGAGCCGCTGCCCCAAGCACCTGCTTGAGAAGCCGGTGCCTGAAGCCGGCCCTGCCTGCAGGTCCTTTGGGTCCACATTTTCAATAATTTGTGCAGAAAGTCCAAATATGTTAGTGTAAGACAAGGATTTGCACACATATGTATTCATGTGCAAATGGAAACTGATCTTGTGTGCACACATGTGGTGTTGCATGCTTGCAATTTAAGTGCATGCATGTTTGAAAATCTGTATCTTTATTTCTATTGTAGATACAGGATCCATAAGAAAATACGAGTGGAAACCTGAACCCCTCACATATGCAGTCCCATCGACTGCAGGGATTACTCACTTACATAAGGACAACTCACCTGAATAAGGCTTGCGGCATAAGGCAATAAATATGCAATAATTCTTAGCATGTAATTGCAAAACTGCAACTGTTTGTTTCCTTAGATATTTTTGATTTAGCATTTATTTGGACAAACCTTAACACATTCAGTAAATCAAATGCCTTCACCAAGAAAACCTATCTGAGATATAAGACATCTGGTGTTGCTCCAAAGACAAACTTCCTCTGCGCCATGAGCTTGATCCTGAAGAAATCTGCCTTTGCATATGTTTGCCCTGGGAAGCTCAAAAAACTTCCCTTTCTACACAGCACAGAGGCTGCTCCCTACTGTGATACCAGAGGCAGGTACTTTCTCCTATTGTAACAGCTACATACTGTCATATATATTAGGTATAATCCTGCCACACTAGATTGCTCCTTCCGTAAAGAAACACAATGATGAGAGCATCATAAAATAGGAAGTAGATTTTTAAATATGTCTAAACACATGAGTATTCCTATAAAGGTCAAGGAGAGTACTTGCTTCAAGGTAGACATATGTAGAGAGGAAGGATGGTCCAGTTCTTAGGGCTTTCACCTGGGATTTGGGAAATCTGAATTCAATTTCCTACTCTGACACAAATTGCCTGTATGAGCTGGGTTAAGTGATTTACACTTTCCTCAGCTTCCCATCTGTAAAATGGGGGAAATAGCACTTTTTTACCTCCCAGGGGTGTTGTGAGACTAAATACATTAGGTACTAAGACACTATGGTGATGGGGGCCATATAAGTACCTTAGATATTTGCACTATGCTGAATTAGGGCCCTTACTTGTAGTAAAGTCCACAGGTTTCATGGTTCCAATGAAGTGTTCTTATGCTACTATGAGTGTACATAAGAACCTATAAAGAATAGAATAGGTGGGACAGACACCGCCGGTGTAGGGGATTGCTGTGGATAGGAGGCAAAATGCTAATTTGCCTGAGCTGTCCTCTCTCTAACCAGTTATACAACTGCATTTGTGCATTTTCTCCCTTTTGGTGATGTGCCATATATTAGCCTTGCCTCTCAAGAGATCAGTCCACTGTCCAAATATTGTCCATGGCCTTATGGATCTAGCACAGCACAGAAAGCCACAAGTATTTTCTTCGGGACCAAATCCCATTTAGTAACCACTAGTATGGCAATTTTCACCCCCACAGGTGTGCACAGTGCAAGAATGTAGAATTATACAGTGCTCCTTTCTGAAAGTAATGGCGCTTCCTTGGCATATTCCACACATTACCGAACTAATGGGCACGCATTCCAAGTGAGTGTGAGTGTCAGAACACCTACATCTAAAGGACCACATTAAAGTGATCCACAATCAGTCCAGTCGTTTCATATAAAAAGCAGTAAAAGCTCTCCAACTTAACCTAATAAATTATCTTTATATAAACAGTTTTATGTAAAGTGCAGAAGTCTAAGAAAAACTGTTTTAATGGTTATATGAAAGATTTGCAAATCTGTGAAAATAAGTTAACGTGATATATTTTTCAAGTTAAAAAAAAGGTGTGTGTGTGGGGGGGGGGGGGGGGTTAAAATTGCCATGGTAAAATGCAGAATAATGAAGCCTCAGTTTCTTTTTCATGAGTCTAACTAGCTAAAATAAGAAAAGACTGTTCTAAAAACTAATTTAAAAAGTGGATTATTAAAGCATTATAAGTCAGCTAGTAGGAATCAACTCTTGCACCTGCACTTTTTATGACCAACTGAAGAAGACTGGAATGAACAATAACTGACCAGCAGTCATGAATAATACAATGTATGGGTGAAATCCTGGTCCTACTGAAGTTAATAGCAAAAATCCCATTGACTGCAAATGGATTTCTCCTTGTAAGAATCTATAGCTATATTTGACTGTTTGCATCTGTAGATTTTTTATTCCAGCACACTGCTGAATGATGCAAAAGATCTGCTCTAAAAAATCACAGGCATGGTTAATATAATATGGCAGATATTCAATAGTAAAACTGTGAAATAATAAAAAACTATGTTCAAAATTGCTAAGTTGTGACTTAAACCTGAAAAAGCATGGAAATTCAGAGCTAAGAGAAAGTGCCCATTGTTAATTTCCCCCATTGTGCCTAGACATTGAAGAAGGTATGTTATGCAGATTACTGCCATATCTTGGCACAAGGAAGTGAGTTAAGCATGGAATTACACTTTAAATTCTAAGGGTCAGATTTTCAAAGGATTCTCAATCCAGTCTCCCTATCTTGTGTGCCAATCATTTTTGCAGGCACACTTTTTATGTGCTATTACTTTTACACAGAAATGACAGAACACACACGTAAAACATATTTTCACCCAGCTTTTAAAACTTAGTGCCAATATATTACTGACACTGATACCTTTTCATATAAAGATACAAAAGCTTCCCTCTGTCCCCGGCCCCACCCCCACTCCACCCCTTCCATGAGGCCCTGCCCCGCGTCTTCGCACCCCTTCCCCACCCCCATTCCAACCCCTTCCCCAAAGTCCCCACCTCAACTCCGCACTCTCCCTGCCCCTATTCCAACCCCTTCCCCAAATCCCCGCCTCCTGCCCCGCCTCTTCTCCACCACCTCCCCTGAGCACATGGCTCCCCGCTCCTCCCCCCTCCCTCCTGGAAAGTGCCTGGAGGTAGGTAGAGGAGCGGGAATGCGGTGTGCTGGGGGGAGGGGAGCTTGGCAGGCTGCAGCAAATAACTCTAGGACGTGTGTTTGAGACCCCTGACCTAGATGGTAAGCAATTTCGGGCAGGGACCACTCTTTGGTGCGCGCACCTAGGACAATGAGTCCCAGTACCTGGTTGGTGCTTTTCAGCCCTCTTGCAATACAAATAATTAATATTAATATCAGAATGTTGGATTTAGCAGTGCTGGGATTTAGTGGATACCTTTCCATAATCCAAACATTTTTAAAGTCCCTCACTCTATTCAGTGCTAATGAAATTTTAAAACAACAGCTATATACTTTCCCCTTCCATTAGAAATTATACAATTATACAATTATACAAATGAGTCTTCCATTTTCAGTCAAACTTGACCAGTTTAAAATAAGGTACAACTTTTGTCTAGTATTTTCTTCTCCAGTGGGTGTCTCATCTGTTTCACTAGCCTTGTACCAGCTTCAGAGTAATGGTATGCTTTTTGCAAGGTGACCAAAAACCACACATGCAGTATACTAGAGAAGATAGAGCTAGCACCTTATACACTCACAATATACTGTTACTAATTTGATTTTTATCCTCATTCATACAGTCAGTGTCTTCTCCTCCTCCTTTTAACCTGTTTTCCTTTTCTACTGCAGTCATACAATGAACTCATTAGTGAATATTTTCTTCTCCACAACCCTTGCATTTCTTTTCAAGTCAGTGCACTGCATGATAGTGCCACTTGTTTGTTTGTTTTGATTTGTTGGGCCAAATTCAGCATTAAATCACCCATTGAGCTTCCACAGTGAGATTGCACTACAAGGAAGTCAGGGCTGAATTTGTATTTTTATTACTATCGTTTCCATTCTTTTCACCAGTTACCAAACAGCACCAATTGCCTCTAAAACTTGCATAGCATTTACCTGGGTTTCACCAGAAAACTCTGAACCTTTCTTTGTTCTTACCTTGTTTAGTTAGATTTCCCACTCATTTCGCTGAGTGGTGCAGGTTCACGTTCTGAATCATCCTCAGTGACAGTCTTACTTGAAACCTGTTGGACACCACTAACTACTTCATTCATCCTCTTCCCTTACCACTCAATGTGTTTGCTCATTCACTCTCCTTTTTATAATCCAGCTACTTCGGTGCTGTGCTTCCCACCTGTGCATCCCGTAGCACATGCACAGCTGGGAGTCCTTCTCTCCCGTGACTACTTCCGCCTCTTTAAAAACTATCTATGTGTCCTCAAAGAACCTCTCACATTCACTGGTCAGTCTGAAAAATTAACATGTTAGTCAGTCTTATAGTATCAGAAATGACAGTCCTTCAAAATAATGTCCCGCTGTTCCTCACTCAGCTCCAACAAACAAAAACATTTTCTACCCCATGCATTACAGTGTAGTCATTTCAAAATTATTAATTGTATTACAGTAGTGCCTAGGGATTCCCAGCTGAGAATGGAGTCTCATTATGGTAGGTGCTATATAAACACTTGGTAAGAGACAGCTGTTACCCTCAGGAGCATGCAATCTAAGCAGACAAGACAGAAAAAAGGTGGGACAAGAAATAAAGCCATGGAGATAGAGAAGTGAAGGGCCCAAAGGTCAATGGCAGAGCAAAGAACAGAATCCAGGTCTCCTTAGTCTAAATCCAGTGGCTTATTCATAGAATCACACAGCCTGTGTTAATGCTTTTGAAAAAACGGTTGACGCTCACTGGCAAACAGCCCGACCAACTCATGCTGTGATCATGTCAAAAACTCACAAACTAAGCTGGTTACTACTGAATTTATACATGGATGGAAGACACTAGACACAGACACAACTCGGAGATTCATGCTGCTGTTGGATGAACAAGGCCTATCAGGGCCGGTGCTACCATTAAGACTGTCATAACTATATAGGGAAGGGTAACAGCCCTCCTGTGTACAATACTATAAAATCCCTCCTGGCCAGAGACTCCAAAATCCTTTTACCTGTAAAGGGTTAAGAAGCTCAGGTAACCTGGCTGACATCTGACCCAAAGGACCCATAAGGAGACAAGATACTTTCAAATCTTGGTGGTGGGGAAGGCTTTTGTTTGTGCTCTTTGTTTTTGGGGGTTGTTCGCTCTTGGGATTGAGAGGGACCAGACATCAATCCAGGCTCTCCAAATCTTTCTGAACAAGTCTCTCATATTTCAAACTTGTAAGTAAACAGCCAGGCAAGACGTATTAGTTTTTATCTTTGTTTTCTCAACTTGTAAATGTACCTTTTTGCTAGAGTGTTTATCTCTGTTTGCTGTACCTTTGAACCTAAGGCTAGAGGGGATTCCTCTGGGCTCTTTAAGTTTGATTACCCTGTAAAGTTATTTTCCCTCCTGATTTTACAGAGATGATTTTTACCTTTTTCTTTAATTAAAAGCCTTTTTTTTTAAGAACCTGATTGATTTTTTCCTTGTTTTAAGATCCAAGGGGTTTGGATCTGTATTCACCAGGGAATTGGTGAAGAGACTCTCAAGGCTACCCAGGGAAGGGAATTAGCATTTTGAGAGTGGTGGCAGCGGACCAGAGCTAAGCTGGTAGTTAAGCTTAGAAGTTTTCATGCAGGCCCCCACATTTGTACCCTAAAGTTCAAAGTGGGGAAGCAGCCTTGACAAAGACCAACTAGGTGGTTGCCTAGTGCACCAAGATTTGGGGGCACCAAAAAGCGGTGCCCCCAATTTTTTTTACAGCATTCCTGTTCTGGGCTGCCAGCGGAGCGCTGACATGTGCGGCTCAGACTCCCTCTCCCAGTGCAGCGGCTGCTCCATGCAATTATTGTCATTGCCGGTGGGGGCGCCGGCAGCTGGGCAGAGATCCGCAGCTCCACTTAGCACGCTTGGTACGAGCCTGGCGATGGGCGCGACAGCAGGGCTTCGCGAGGAAACGGGCGGCTGCCTCCTGGCTCAGCCTCCACGGTCAGCCCCAGCCGGGGGCACAGAGAACAAAAGAGTCTCGGGCAGCGGTCCGGTGGAGTGGAGGAAGAAAGAGGACCCTGACACCCATGTGTTGGGCAAGGTAAGCGTTGGAGAGGATGGCAGCCTGCAGAGCTAAGCTGCCCCAGTGCCCCCCCTCCCTGCCCCAGCCTCTGTCATGCCCGGTATCTGAGTTTTAAGCCCTGCTGCTGTGTTATGCCTGCAACAGGCAGGCCTAAGCCTCTGAGTGACCCCCATAGCAGCTGCCTGAAAAAGTGCTTGGGGGAATCACGCAGAAGGAGCGTGATATTTGTTTGAGTTCTTTCTTCATGGAGGCTGCGCTCTACTTGGCACAGGACTGCAGTCTCAGCAGGACTCTAGGCCCAGCACCTCGCCTCGGTTTGTAGACTTGTAGTGCATCCCTGTCACCAGGCTCAGTCTGGCACCGCTAGCCCTCACCAGTGCCCAAGAAACAGTCAAAAAAGTTGGATGGACTGGTTAGGTTAGGTTAGTTGTCATGCTGTTGCTTGGCCAGTGTAGAGACCACTGAATGCATAATATTCCTCTATGATGTTCTGTCCTGAGCAAAATTGGCATGTTATGAGGTAGTGCCTGTGAGGGACAGGTGTCTGTTTATGTCATCCAGCCATCATGTCTTAGGTCTTCTGTGGGGGGCTTTTCCATCCTGCTTTCATTGGATCAAAGTCAAAGATTATTCTCACAGGGAAGTTAGTAGGCATTTAGAGCAGATGAGCATACCACCACAGAGAGCACTTGGCAACCATTTGAGAGTATGTGACCTATTTAGTTAGAAAATGGAACTTTTCTTTTAAATTGAGTTTGTACTATTTGATGTTTTTAATCATTTGGAGGTGCATGGCTAGTTGGACAGAATGGGTTCTGCATCACTCCCAGTCAGATTTTGATATGAAGGAAGGAAGTATACCTGACTAAGAAGGGTTTATTTCTGATTACAATCAACATTGCTTAATTTTAAGGGAAAGTCATCATGATCTCTTAATCAATATTGAAAAGTATTGGCAGCAAATACTAAAATGTCTGATTGCTTTGGTCAGAGTTCTTGGTGTGCAAAACCTGGCCTTTCGGGGAACATATGAAAAACTGCACGCTTCTGGTAATGGGACCTTCCTCAAATTTGTCGAATATCTAGCTTTGTTTGACCCGCTTATGGATGAGCATCTTCACAGGATTAAGGACCAGGAGATGCATGTACTTTACCTATGGAAAAACATACAGAATGAGCTTATTCAGCTTCTATCCAATGCCATCAAACAAAAAATCCTAGCATCTGCTCGTGCTGCAAAATACTTTTTGATCATTCTAGATTGTACATCAGATGCAGGCCACGTTGAACAAATGACCATGATCGTTCAGTTTGTGGATAGGCCTACTTCAGAGACCGAGAATGAGACTGAATCAGTATGCATAAAGGAACACTTCTTGGGATTTGTGTTGCTTATGGAGACAACTGGAGCTGGTATGACAGAAACTATTCTTCACCAGTTAGAAGAGATGTCACTGCCTATAGAAAACTTGCATGGTCAAGGCTACGACAATGGGAGCAATATGAAAGGGAAAGAAAATGGTGTCCAGCGAAGAATTTTGGATATTAATCCACGAGCCTTTTTTGTTCCTTGCAGTGCACATTCATTGAATTTGGTTGTTAATGATGCTGCAAAGTGTTGCTTAGAGGCAACTGCCTTCTTTGATTTAGTTCAATGTGTGTATGTGTATTTCTCAGTTTCTACACATCGCTGGGAAGTTCTAACATGCCACATATCTAATCTCACAGTTAAACCATTGAGTGAAACAAGATGGGAAAGTCGAATCGATGCCTTGAAACCTCTTCGCTATCAGCTTGCTGACATCTATGATGCTCTGATAGACATCTATGAAGACACTACTCTAACAGGATCATCTGGCAATACGTCACAGTTGATGCAAAGGCTCTTAAAAAAGCCGTTTCAAGTTTCTTGTTTCTCTTGTTTTATGGTATGACATATTGTTTGAGATCAACATGACTAGCAAACAACTTCAGGCAAAAGAATTCGACATATGTGATGCCATTAATCAACTTGGAGAAACCAAGAAGTTTCTTGTGGGCCGCAGAAGTGACGCAGCCTTTGAGAAAACATTGGTAGATGCAGGTGAACTTGCGGAGGAGTTAGATATACCGGCACTTTTTGAACCAGATCCAATCCATATTAGAAAGAAGAGGAAGCAGTTCACATATGAAGCAGACGACGAACCTATTTATAATCCGAAAGAAAAATTCAAAGTGAACTTTTACTTTGCAATCATTGACACAGCAATACATTTGGTTAAAGAAAGATTCACATTGATGCAGCAAATTAGTTCAGTATTTGGCTTCATATATGATGTTTACAGTTTGCAAAATAAAACACCAAAGCAAATTATGGAACATTGCTTGAATCTGGAGCAAGCTTTGCAAAATGGTGAATCCAAAGATATTGATGCCTTTGACTTGTGCAGTGAATTGCAAGCTATTGCAAGACGAGTCCAAAGGAGTTAATCACCTCAAGATGTGTTGAACTTCATATGGGAAAATAAGCTGACAGATAGTGTCCCTAACACAGTTATTGCTCTTCGCATCCTCTTGACTCTCCCAGTTTCTGTGGCCAGTGGTGAGCAAAGCTTCTCGAAGCTCAAGTTGATAAAAACATACATGTGAACATCAATGTTGCAACAAAGACTTGTTGGGCTATCTATCTTGTCAATAGAACATGACATTGCTCACAGCATTGACTTGGAGGAACTTGTTTCTAAATTTGTTAAACTTAAAGAGCAGAAACATAAATTCTAAATTATAACATGTTACTCTGTGACACTGTATTGTGTATAATGTATGCATTTTTGGGGGGAGGGACGGAAGGTGGAAGTTTCGCCTAGGGCGCAAAATATCCCTGTACCGGCCCTGAGGCCTATGCTGCATCTATCATTTGCCTGCGGAGGGCTGCTGCATGTGAGGTTTGCCACCGATTCCGCCCAGTGACAAACTCACTGCAGTATTCTCCAGAGCAGCAGCTGCAACAGGATCACTTAAACTTGCATAAAGTATTAATTTAAATTTGGAGACAAGTTTGGTACCACACACTTGGAAATCAGCCAAAGCATTCCATATAGGGGAAGAGGGAGGAAGGAAAATAGAAAAGAAAGAAAGAAAGATAGAAAGAAAGAAAAAGAAAAGACAGTCCTGTCAGTGGTTTTAAGCTGCTACATTTTTTTTAATGGAAAAATTGTTACAAATGAGTTCTTCACATATGTTATTAATTTCATTGCACTGGCTTCTTGCCAGCTAAGCATCAGTCCTGGTTTCTTTGCTTTCAGTTTTAACTAGCAAAACTCATGAGGTCATTAACGAAAATGGACATGAGCTACTTTTTTTTTTTAAACACAACTGTTATGGAGCCACTAACTATTCTGGGGGCATTTATTTAATACAACATCAGCTTCTTTTTAATACAGAGATGGGCTTTTCAGCAAAATCTGGTGTTTCTATTATAAACAAAGCAACACATGAAAGACTTAGAACACATTTATTGGTATTGGCAGGGGGAAAAAAATCAGAAAATGTAAAAAACACCCATATGTGTTACATAACATTTGTACTTCTTTTTGCTGAAATTTGTTTACTGCTTGCAAGAGGCCAAAGAGGTATTGAAAATACCAAGTAATAGAAAATGTGGTGTGGTAACATATCTAAAAAGGGAAATGCTGATTTAATGTTATTAACATTCTATTTGGCTTGAATACAACAAGCAAATCCACTCCAAAACAGAATGCAGTTTCATAGATTTGTATGTGATGCCACATCTCCCACACCCAGAGTGCTACATCACACTCCTAATCCACGCATGCACTTCCCACTGACATCAGTGAGCATCACAAAGGTGGTTTGAGAGCTTATGATATAGTCCACAGTTTGCACTGAAGACTTTTTTTTTAATTGAGTCATACACACTGGTGTCACTTAGCTCAGAAAATGGAGAATACATTAGGGCTAGGTTGTAGGGTTAAGTCCCTGCACCTCACTGGCAGCAGCCCCTACCTAGAAGCAGTACACAATGTCTTCAGCCCTACTTTAACAGTGTGCCATGTGTTCTGCTGGTTGGGGAAGAGGAGCTATGGCTCTGCCCTTGCTGTTTACACAATTGGGTTTCTAGTGCCACTGTCCTTTCACATTCCAAAAGCAGGCCAGGAGTCATACTATTCATGGACTGACTACCACACCTCCTCCAATTCTGGTCAGCTCACAGTGCTCATTGGCCATAGTACATTGTGAAGTCCACTGGTACAAGCTCTTCCCAGTCCATCTCCTCCAAGTTTTCAATGGAAGTAATCTTTTAGCAGATTGATAGGCTTTGCAGATCTGCAAAGCAGAGGCATGGTGGTATCCTCCTCTAAAGGCCAGATGATTTTGCTCTTTAGTGCACCTTGTACATTACTTATACATATCAGATTTTGTTAAAAGGGAACACTGGACAGTACAGAGCACCTTTTCCTATACTAAATCAATCCCCAAACTGTAGTTCATCAGTCTTGTGTATTGTGCTGATCTATATGCATCCAAAGAAGTGGGCTGTAGCCCACGAAAGCTTATGCTCTAATAAATTTGTTAGTCTCTAAGGGTACGTCTATACCCAGCCGCTAGTTCGGCGACTGGCAATCGAACTTCTGGGTTCGACTTATCGCGTCTTGTCTGGACGCAATAAGTCGAACCCGGAAGTGCTCGCCGTCGACTGCGGTACTCCAGCTCGGCGAGAGGAGTACCGCGGAGTCGACGGGGGAGCCTGCCTGCCGCGTGTGGACCGAGGTAAGTTCGAACTAAGGTACTTCGAACTTCAGCTACGTTATTCACGTAGCTGAAGTTGCGTACCTTAGTTCGATTTGGGGGTTTAGTGTAGACCAAGCCTAAGGTGCCACAAGTACTCCTGTTCTTTTTACTGAATTATAATAATTCAGAAAATATTTTTAACAATTTTTAAAATATATTTTGCAACAGGAAACACAGCTTACACAAAATCATAATGTGTAGTAAAATAGAAACTTTAAATTGAACAGAACTATCAATATGTACACATAACAAGCCTGGGTAAATGCATGATCTTATTACTGTTACCATTGTCCTCTTTCCCACTTCCCTCATGTTGTTTGATACCCTCTCTCCTTGCATCATGTCTAAAATTAGATTGCAGGATTAGGTTTGCTTGTGAGATGTCTAATACCACATCATTTAGGCCAGAACGGAAATTCCACAAGAAAAGCCCCTGTCTCGTATTTTGTGTTTCTTTTCTAAGGCCTGATCCAACTGCTGCTGAAGTGAAAGGAAGTCTTTCCCTTGGCTTTCATGGGCCTTGGTCCAGACAGAAACAGGAAGTATGCAGATTCACTGAAAAAAGTGTGCGTGCATGGGTGTGTTGTAAATTGGTGGGTTGTTTCACCTGCTGGGGAAGGTGAAATCATGCTCCAAACAATGGCAAGTGCCAATTCCATTGCTCATGGATTTCTGTACTGATTTAGAAACAAAGATTCAAAACAAAACCAAACAACAAAACAAAACAGTCTCAGCTGCCCTTCCCTTCAGGGATCCCCAGCTGAGGCTTCTGCCCAACTGGCTCCTGTTCCTGGCAGGTGTCTCCTTCTCAGTTCTGCCACCTTATATGTGTGAAAATCACTTCGTATCTATTCTGTCTGCTCCTTTGCCTAAGAAGCAAGAAGCCTTATGTAAGATTTCCTGTAGCCCACATCACTAGGAGGCGGTATATGGCCTTCAACTACAGCTCCCACTTTTAAAGGCAGAGAGTCCATAACCAGTCTAAATAGGATGTGTATATGCGACCCAAGGTCCAGTACACTCTCTCTCTCTCTCTCTCTCTCTCTCTCTCTCTCACACACACACACACACACACACTCAAGGAAAGTGCTGAACAATGCTCTGGCATAAAATTATAATACAATTCAATAGGTCAAAAGGCCACAAATAGGTCAAAAGGCCACTTCAGTATCACAGATGCACATCCTCTCCAGTAGACTATTCCCACGGCATATTATTATTACAAAACAAGGATGCTCTACTTGGTGAGGAAGGATAGTTTAGGGGTTAAGGTGCTAATGTGGAGCTCAAGAGACACTATTTCAATTCCTCTCTCTCCTAAAGGATTCCTATTTAATATTGGGCAAGCCCCTCTGTGCCTCAGTTCCCCACCTCTAAAATGGGGATAATAGCACCTCTTCCCACCTCAGAGGCGTTTTATGAGACAAAATACACGAAAAGATTATGAGGTACTAAGTATCTTGGAGAGAGAATTTGATATCCCAGCACAGGTCAGTCATCCTTTTCTTCCTTGGGAAAACAGTTGGGTCCTGAAGATCACCAACGGAATGTCTGGCTGCCAGTTCATGCCAGGAAGAGGCTGCTGGTCAAGCACCTCAACAACTGCAGTTTGTCCAAACTTCACAAAGGTTGGTGTTGTTCCAGTCCAACTTTGATAAGAAGGCTCAGGTTCATCTACCCATGAGTAATGGTCCAGCTAGGGCCCATGCCTACACCCTTTACTGAAGCAAGTGAGAGATTTTGTAGGACTGGTATAGGACCTCGTTCCTAATTTGTATGACCATCATAACAGCTCATAGAATAAAAATAGTCTCTTCAGCCTGTTATGATTAAATACTGTATCTTAAATTGAGGGAAGTAGTTTTATAGTTTAATTTATTTTATGAGTGGTGTCTTGTTTAAATCTTTTAAATATCCATTTTTTGTAGCTCCAAGAACTCACTGTAGCAATTGACAAATATGTAAATGTTGCAGCAATTACTTTTTCATTACCCATGAAAAATGACCTTGTAAGGATTTGAAGGGATGCAGTTCTTTGGTGGTGAACATAATTTAAAAAATAAATCCAGTAAAAGAGTATATGCTGCTGTAGTAAGGGGTAACAAACAATCTAAAAACCAAGGCTTTAGATGAGATCCATGAACAACATATTTATTGAACCTTCTCTGACCTTCAGATGAGGATTGAAATAAACCAGAAATACACCAAAGATTTTGTCATGTATTAAGGATTTGTTAGTCAATATATTTCATGGAAAAAATATACTTGTCATGCATGCTTGACTATCTGTTACACAGACTTGACTTCAAAGGGGCTCCAAATGGGTGCAGGTATCTGATCGTGTGGGAAAAAGTGACATGATCAGGACCCTGGGGCCTTACTCTTGCAAGTTCAGGGAAAGTGTCATAAGCATATACAATATGTATATCTTCTACAAGGAAGCTCCATGTGCACATGTATTACGGCTATAAGTAGCTGCCTACTAGAGTTGGTGGAAAGCTTGGTGGATGGAACGTTTTTCTTTTTAGAAAATGGCGTGGTTTTGGTTTCCAGGTCCATTTTGACAAAATTTCATTTTGGAAAAAAAAAATCCTTTCAGTTTTTCATTTCAAAGCAACTTTGTTTCAAAATTTATTTTATAGTATAAATAATAACTGTGACATTGTGCAGTGTATATGGTTTTATAAAAACATGATAATAAGTGAATATAATATAACTGGAATATGCTTCGTGCAAAAGGTCTCCTGTAAGGTATCATTACAAAGTTTATAATCTATTGAGTGTGATCATCCTATTTGTATAAATGTACCACTGTTGTATCAGAAACTAGAAATATGAAATATAACTCTGAGGGCCTATTGTAATTATGCAAAGTGTGAGCCATTAATGGTGGTTTGGAATCTTGATGACTCCCATTGTCTGCAGATGGCTGTGTTTACCTGTGAGTCTTCCTGTATATTTGTGTGCTGGCAAGTGGGTAATGAAGTTTTGCAGTGACATGTGATCACGTCACCTGAACAGGAATCCATCTTTAACCTGGTGCTTTTCCAGTGAAGGGGGGTAGAAACCTAGAGGGACAAAGGGTTCCCGCCTTATGCAAAAGATATATAAAGGGGAGGAGGAGAACAGAGGGGGAGAGGAGCCATCATGAAGAATCCCCTAGCTATCACCTGAGCTGAAACAAGAGCTGTACCAGGGGAAAGAATTGTGCCCAGGCCTGGAAGGTGTCCAGTCTGAGAAAAAACTTACTGAAACATTTCTGAGGGTGAGATTATCTGTATTCAGTTTGATTAGACATAGATTTGCACATTTTATTTTATTTTGCTTGGTGACTTACTTTGTTCTGTCTGTTACTACTTGGAACCACTTAAATCCTACTTTCTGTATTTAATAAAATCACTGTTTACTTAGTAATTAACTCAGAGTATGTATTAATACCTGGGGGAGCAAACAACTGTGCATATCTCTCTATCTGTGTTATAGAGGGCGAACAATTTATGAGTTTACTCTGCATAAGCTCAGAAAGACAGGGTGCTGGAGTCCTGAGCTGGCAGGGAAAACAGGAATAGAAGTAGTCTTGATACATTAGGTGGCAGCTCCCAAGGGGGTTTCTGTGATCCAACCCATCACAGTGGCATAGTCGAGCAGGATCTGTGCACATCTGATTGCTCTGAGGTACTGTCAGCTTGCTGAGCCAGATACTCCCGTCTGCTCCAACACAGACCCAGGGTCTGAATCACTTGCCCCAAAGCTGCAGGTTTACCTGAAAACCACTCACAGAAGTGTGCTTGTCTTTAGCACTCAGATGCCCAACTCCCAATGGGGTCTAAACCCAAATAAATCCGTTTTACCCTGCATAAAGCTTATGCAGAGTAAACTCATAAATTGTTCATCCTCTATAACACTTATAGAGAGATATGCACAGTTGTTTGCTCCCCCAGGTATTAATACATACTCTTAGTTAATTACTAAGTAAACAGTGATTTTATTAAATACAGAAAGTAGGATTTAAGTGGTTCCAAGTAGTAACAGACAGAACAAAGTAAGTCACCAAGCAAAATAAAATAAAATGTGCAAATCTATGTCTAATCAAACTGAATACAGATAATCTCACCCTCAGAGATGTTTCAGTAAGTTTTTCTCAGACTGGACACCTTCCAGGCCTGGGCACAATTCTTTCCCTGGTACAGCTCTTGTTCCAGCTCAGGTGATAGCTAGGGGATTCTTCATGATGGCTCCTCTCCCCCTCTGTTCTCCTCCACCCCTTTATATTACTTTTGCATAAGGCGGGAACCCTTTGTCCCTCCAGGTTTCCACCCCCACCTCACTAGAAAAGCACCAGGTTAAAGATGGATTCCAGTTCAGGTGATGTGATCACATGTCACTGCAAGACTTCATTACCCACTTGCCAGCACACACATATACAGAAAGACTCACAAAGACTCTGCCATCTGCAGACAATGATCCTGGTTAATGGGAGTCATCAAGATTCCAAACCACCATTAATGGCCCACACTTTGCATAATTACAATAGGCCCTCAGAGTTATATTTCATATTTCTAGTTTCCGATACAAGAGTGGTACATTTATACAAATAGGATGATCACACTCAGTAGATTATAAGCTTTGTAATGAGACCTTACAAGAGACCTTTTGCACGAAACATATTCCAGTTACATGATATTCACTTATTATCATGTTTTTATAAAACCATATAGACTGCACAACGTCACAATAACATAATACAAAATTTAAAAAGTCAAAATTAGAAAAAAACATTATGATTTTATCAAAACGAAACATTTCAATTGACCTAAAACAAATTTTTCTTTAAAATGTCCTTAGAGTTACTACTATTATTATAGACTATATGTACAATAACAGACACAATAAAATTGACTAGACCATTAAATCATGTGTTGTACACTCTCCAGTGACAACATCTGACATGTTAGAGAACTAGGTTCCTCTCATTAAACTTTTTGCTTTATCTCATTCAATTTTTAAGGTTATTGAGATTTATATTATAATATCTTACACTTAATGCTATTTAATTAAAGATGTGAGTGTTGCAGTGGCTTAAAGCACTAGCCTTAATGCACTAGACTTTGGAGAACTGGGATCAAATCCATATTATGTCAGAAGTAAAAAATAATTTGGTCATCATACCCTAGTCCCAATTGAAGTATGTCTGTGCCACAAACCCACCAGGTATTTTGTCATGATTATAGAGAGACAAGGTGGGTGAGATAATATCTTTTATTGGACCAATTTCTGTTGGTGAGAGAGATCAACTTTTGAGCTACACAGAACTTTTCTTCAGGTCTGAAGAGGATTATGATTATGTCATCATTATGGTAGTCACTGCAGAGGAGAGGCCTAAGACTGGAACAGCCGGGATACCGGAGTTGCATTAGCAAAGCTGTCTGAGGAAACTTGCATAGCGCCTGCTCCCATTAAACCTGATACTAAGCTCCTTATTTTTGGGAGCAGTACAGTTAAAATATCTAAACAAAGTGAAAATGCTCCAGATTTTTTTTAAAAAATATGACGATATATTGTAAAATAATAATGAATATTTTGGTTGTTTCATTTCCGTAAATGTTGCTTATCAAAATATGCATTTTGAGGTCGTATTCAAACCTTTTGTCTCTGGCAATAAATGATTCCATGGTTTTAACTGCTTGACACAGAAATAAATCTTATTATTGAGAGAGAGGGAGAGAAAGACAGACAGAAGGACAAGATCACAACAAGCTATGTGTATACCGTACATTTTGATTCCAGAATCCAAACTCAACGTTTTACCATTTGGCAGGAAACAAGTTTGCTCACTGACTACTATAGGTTCCATCTGTCCCATGTTCATGCATGGAGTACAGGTAAAATTTTCACAAGTGCCTAAGTGACTTAGAAGTCTAAGTCCCACTGACCTAGGATTTAAGCTCCTAAATAATTTAGACCTTTAGAAAGTTTTATCCTACCTCTGCAGCCTGAAATACTGATTGCTGCAAGATGGACAAGGCTAAGAACAAAGAGAATATAATGCTGTACATGAAACTGAAAAAGAGGTTTGTGGCTGAGGAATGGCCCTGCAATGCACAATTTTTAAATGTTTTGCTCTTCACTGTCTTCTAAAAGTTCTTTTCTGCCTACTGTTCAGGATAAACAGATATTCAAACTAATCTCAAAAAATGCCAGGCAATAACTTTTCATTTCCACTCATGTCCAGAGGTGCTGGAACAATTTGTATAGTGTGGGTGCTGAGAGCCATTGAACCAAATTGTAAACCCTGTATATGATGGAAATCACTTCAAGCCAGGGGTATAGCAGTACCCCAGCACACCTAATTCCAGCACCTATGCTCATGGCAGTGATGGTCACAGATGAAGAGATTGCTATCCAAATGAAGACTTCCCTGCTGCTCAATCTAGCTAGCATCTTTATATGTTTATTACTCCTGCAGATGCCCCTGGTTTTTAGGCCACTTAGAAACTTTCACTGACAAGGACTGTTGTAAATGGCAAGATAATTTCAATGCTGGAAACTCGCTGTCTGTTAATGGGGAAAACATACACTGACTCATTTTGCCTGGGGTTCGAACACCAGGCTTTTGGGCAGAAGTTGTAACCGATTAGAGCATTAATTTGCTTAACTGTCTAAGCTATAAGAACAGGAGTACTTGTGGCACCTTAGAGACTAACAAAATTTGTTAGTCTCTAAGGTGCCACAAGTACTCCTGTTCTTTTTGCGGATACAGACTAACACGGCTGCTACTCTGAAACCTGTCTAAGCTATGGTACTTGAAGTCTTAAGGCATCAACTTGGTTTACTGGGTACAGCATCTCTTAATTTCACTTTTATTTCATTGCCATTTTATACTGGGGTATTGTCTTGTAGAGCTTTCCTTATCTACACTTTTAATGGGTGTTTATAGTTTGTGGCGTGAAAATAAATAAAACACCCTTTCTGAATTAGAAAACTGAAACATAATACATATAAACCAATCGGGACAATCCTAGAATCTGATCATGATTAACCACACACAGTGGCAGAAAAATGAGGATATTTATATGTATGGGAATATAAAAACAAACAAAAATCCTAACCTCCCAACAATTTTTTGCAGAGAGTCGTAACCAAAACTCTATATATACCATGTGTCAGATTTAGAAACAGTTAACAATCAAACATATTTCATTTGCATACATTTTGAAGTGATTCTATGTTGAGTGTACAATGTATGCAAACACTCGGGAACCCTTTCAGAAAAAAAAACAAAACAGCTAGCTTTCACAGTGTGCATTTTTTCAGATCTTATGAAGTCCTGCATGGAATGTTGTGGTTTTGTAATAATGTAGACGTATATATATATATTTAATGAATATGAGCCATGAAAAGCAAAATTAAGGGTGAGACTTTGCATATGTAAACAGTAACTGAAGTAGAATAAGTTAATTAAAAAGAAAAAATAACTTCCCTTATCCAAGTAGCATAGGCACTGACTCTATGGGTGCTCCAGGACTTGGGCACCCATGGAAAAAAAATAGTGGGTGCTCAGCACCCACCGGCAGATGCGTGGATCAGCTCCTCTCCCTCCCCCCCCCAGTGCATTCGGCCCACTGTGATCAGCTGTTCAGCAGCATGCAGGAGGCGTGGGGAGGGGGGAGGAGCGGGGGCAGGAAAAGGCAGGGTGGGAGTGGGGGTTGGGGAAATGGGTGGAGAGGGGGTGGGGTCTGGGGCTGAGCCGGGGGTCGAGCACTGCCTAGGAACTCAGGAAGTTGGCACCTATGCTAAGTAGTGTTAGCCATAGAGCTGGCCAGAAATTTTCTTATGGAACATTTTTCCATCATAAAATGCCTATTTGTTGAAAGTGGAACATTTTGCAGAAGAGTGTCAATTTTACCAAATTTTCATTTTCAAAAATGGAACAGATTATTCTGATAAGGTCAAAACATTCCATTTTGACTTTTTCAGAATGAAACATTTTGATTTTCCATTTCAAAATTACTTTGTTTCAAGTTTTAAAATTGTATGTTATATAACATAAAATAAAAAAGTCAAAATTGGAAGAAAATGCTTCAATTTTATATAAAAAAGTTTTCATTAGTGAACACTGTTAACATCTGACTGCTATTCAGTACTCGGTGCGAAATAGTTAATTTCCTGGGGGAATGTTCCAAAGAAAGTAGTGGGAGCTTGCATCGTTTAAAACCAGTCTAGATAAAACATTAAAATATGTAAGGAACAATCCCGAATTTGCAGGAAGACGGATTGGATGACATAAAAGACCTTTTATGCCACTAATCTTTGTAATTTTATGACAAATATGCTTGCATTTGTTGCTCCTTCTTGCAACACTAGTGTCTCATCCTAATGCTAGTTACAACCTCTTCTGAGAGGTAACAGGTTTCCAGATGCTTTCCAGTGGAGGAGAAATCAGCCACATGGAGTCTGAGTATATTCTAAGTGTAACTTTTTTAAAATTTACACATATACCAGTCCTGGAACAGAGATGGTCAAACAGCATGCAGGGCAGTCCCTTCTTTCAGGAATCTCAGCTCAATACTAATGCCCAGCTCCCAGAGAGCAACGCTGCCCCAAGAATTGACTAAATCAGAGACCAGGGCAGAGAGCAAACTCTCCTGCTACTCCCACAGCTCCTTCCCAAAGCACGGCATGTCTTTCCAAGGTGACTGTATTTGCATATATACTAAGAAAAGGGACTTGAAAAACCATGTGTAACAGCACCACTCAGTGATGCCATCACAACAGTTTCATACCACTTCGGACCTTTGATGACAGACTGAATTGGCAAGTAGTCTCTCACCACCACATACAGTCCTTCCCAAACAGTTTAGAAACAGATATGGACACTATCTGTCATGTAGCTATTCTGGGCTATTCCTATTCATGCTATGCACATAGTATTGGATCTTACAGAATGAGCATTCTGGCCACAGTCCCACTAAACATTTAAGCATATACTTAATTTTAAGCAGGTGAGTAATCCCATTGACCATTAGCTACTTTTCAATATCTGTAACATTTTGATGTATCATGAAAGCTTGTATAACTATTTTCTCCTCTGTTATTTTTAATGTTTGTGTGCCTCATCTCTTCTTGGTTCCGTGGGGAGCACAAGTCACAGTGCAAAAACAGTATGAGAGAGTTAGCTGTAACATTTCTGGGTTGGCCTAAAGCAGAATGGTCTGGAAATCTCAAGTAAATATGCTCTGGCTTGCTTTCCAGACCAGCTTAACAGATCTAAGCAGTGTGGATAAACAACCATACATTTAGTGTCGTTCTGCACTGAGCCTCTGAACATTCTGAGGTTCATGCATTGTCACTATATACCTGACAAAAATGAATGAGACAGGAGAAAAAGAGAGGGCTCAGAGTCAAGTCAGTGCTCTTTTGTACATTGTACCAAGTTAACAATAAATAAAATAGCTTTCTGTGGATGCTTCTAGAAGTATTTTCTATTAAAAGCTACAGATTCCTATCGTTTTCTGTAGTTATATGAGTTTATTTTTGCATGCAGCATAGTTGTAGCTTTGTTGGTCCCAGGATATTAGGGCTTGTCTACCCTACAGGTTATGTTGGTATAACTTATGTCACTCAGAGGTGTGATTAAGCCTGAGCAATGCAAGGTATACCATTGTAAGTGCCGGTGTGGACAGTGCTATGTCAGCAGGAGACTTTCTCCCGCAGATATAGCTACTGCCTCTCAGAGAGGTGGTTTTAGTATGCCGATGGGAGAGCCTCTCCCATTGGTATAGAGCATTTTCAGTGCGTCTGCACCATTGTAGCACTTCTAGTGTAGACTAGCCCTTAGAAAGACAAGGCAGGTGAAGTAATATCTTGTATTGGACTAATTTCTGTTGGTGAGAGGGACAAGTTTTTGAACCACACAGAGCTCTTTTTCAGGTCTGGGACTCTGAGAAAGGAACTCCCAGCATCACAGCAAAATGCAAGGTAGAACAAATTATTCGTAGTTAGCACACATTGTAAGGGACCGTTCAAGGTAGAGTGGCTCATTAACACCTCTGTAGTCATAGGACAAAAAGAGGGGTTAGTGGGTTACAGGTTGTTGTAATAAGCCATAAATCTAGTGTTTGTTCAGTCCATGATTTTTGGTGTCTAGCAGAGTAATGAATTTAAGCTCCTAGGCTCATTTTTTTTAAAGTGTTGTGCAGGTTTCCTTTGAGGATGGGGACTGATAGGTCAGATATAGAGCAATCGCTTTGTGAAGAGTGTTCACTCACAGGTGATAGGGTGTTTTTGTCTTAATATTTTTCTGGGTGAGTTCATTTGAGAGCATAGTGATTGTCTGGTTTCATCCCCATAGTTGTTTTGGTGGCACTTAATGCACTAGATGAGGTATGCCACATGTAGTGACAGGCATGTGTAGAACCCCTGGATCGTGAAAGGTGTGCTGTTGGTGGTGTTGATCATTGTAGCAGTGGCGATATGTATGTAGGTTTTGCATCTTGTTCTGGTAGGGTCTGGTGCTACTTTGAGTTGATGTGTCCTGGTCTGTGGGGAGCTTGCTTCTGATGATGAGCTTAGAGAGGCTGGGGGGTTGTTTGAAGCCCAGAAGTGGGGGTTAAGGAAGATTTTTTTCAGGATGGGGTCCCCATCGAATATGGGTTGTAGTTGTTTGATGATACTTCATATGGGTTCCAGTGTGAGGTGATAAGTGACAATTAGAGGTGTGCAACCAGAGGGATTTTATTTTTGTATTGAAGTAGGTTCTCTTGGCGTATTTGAGTGGTCTGTTCCATGATATGATCTACTTCTCTGGTGGATTGTCCTTTGAAGGCGGTTTTAAGTGTGCTAAAGTGTATATCCCAGACTTTCTTCTTGGAGCATATTCTCTGGTATTTGAGTGCCTGGCTGTAGAAAACAGATTTCTTGGTGTGTTTGGGGTGGTTACTAGATCTATTGAGTGTGATGATCTGTGGGTTTCTTGTATATGGCTGTCTGTAGGTTTCCATTGCTGAAGGTGATTGCGGTGTCCAGGAAGTTGATGCTAGTGTCGGAGTGTTCCAGAGAGCATTTAATGGATGGGTGATGGTTGTCAAAGGTGTGGTGGAAATCTATGAGGGAGGTTAAGCCATCTGTTCAGGCAATGAAAATATCATTGATATATCTCAGGTATATCATTGGTTTTGTCCAAAAATTCTTTTTCAAAGTGGTCCATGTTGGCATATTGGGGAGCCATTCTAGTACTCATGGCTGTTCCCATGGTCTGCAGTCTTTTTAAAACTGAATTTGTATATCTGCTTTTTATAAAGTCAAAATAAAAAAGTGCTGGTATACACCTGCATATATCCCCCCAGAGGGCACATTCTCCTACTATTAATGCTAGTACAGTCCCTCAGGTACCCATTATATCTAATTTGGCTTACTGAGGTCAGCATTAGCAATGAATACCACAATGTTCAGGATGGCTGTTCCTTTGACCTCTGTCTTCCTCTGTGGATTTTTGCAAGGGAGAATACAATATGGCCTTAATGATGTAAGAACCTGAATCCAGCTCTGTCCAAACCCATAAAAAGTATATTGATCCGTAAAAATGCTGTTTAGATTTTGGTCAGTAAATGATGATTTTTATGAGGAATAACATCAATCCAAATGTACACCTCAAAAAAAAAAAAAAAAGCCAGTTAGGTGCAGATAACTATGATTTGGTGGGTGTGGTTTGAGAAAGAAGCTTATAAAATGGCAGTTGAACAAGATGTTCTTTTGAGGGAATGGGCAGACTGTCACTTGCTCCGGCAGAAGTAGGTGCTGCTGGGTGGCTGCATTAGAGTTTGTTGGGATTTTGTTTTGACAGTGTCATCTCACCACATGCTTTCAGATACCGCCTGCCTTAAAACAATGAATCCTTCCAGACAAGGCACTTGAATTCAACGGTCCTGAACTATCTATCTATTTTTCTTCAGTACTTAATGGTCCCAGTATGCATTTCACATTCTTTAATGTGTTTATCCTCACAACACCCCTGTGTGGTAGGAAACTGCTGTTATCCCCATGTTCCAGATGGGAAGCTGAGGCACAGAGAAACTAATTGATTTGCCTAACATCACAGAAGAATTCTGTGTCAGAGGAGGGAATTGAACCTTAGTTCTAGGCTAGCACCCTAATCACTCAACCATCCTTCCTCGCTCACCCAAAACTCTTATTGGCTTCGTGGAACTTTGGGGCATTCAAGAAAAGCAAGATTGTTTTACATATTCCCAGATGCCCAATTTCAGTTCAGGTGGAGGAGCATGTTTGAGGAAAGCACACCATCCAGTATTTGTGAAGGGAGTGTTGCCTCAAATGCCCACTTACTGCTCGGCTATTGCTAGTCTCAGGATAATAGGCTGAATCCTGAAGTTCCTAATCAGTTTTTACTCAATGCTGACTCAAGAAAATATCTGAGTTAAGTACCTAAGAATTTAGCCTATTAATGATAATCCATGAAATCTAATGGCAAAGCGTTGTTGTCGGAAGATGCGGATGCTAAAGTAAAATTAGAAATTTTAAAATTACTAAAAACTAAAGAGAAGTGAATTCCCAAATCCGTCAGTGTTATGCTATTCTCTATAATGTGCAACTTCCTGACTTTCTGACAATAATGTTTGGTGCTAACGAAGGGCTTTTCCAATTGCTTGACTAAGGCTGGAGCAATAATTACAAGCAAGCATTCCCCCCTTTTAGAGGTACATCGTTATAGTTGCAGCTGTTGTTTCAGCCTCCTGTAGTAACAGATCCTTAAGAAAAATGTAATGGACACTTCCTAACATATAGTTGTTCATGGCCTCTGGAATGATGGGGTGGGTGCATTACAGTAAATCAGGTTTATAAAGAAATGTTGTGAAAACAAAGAAAGCCACAAAAGAAAACATTTACAAAATCATACAAATATGTGGCTTGTCTATTTTGTCTATTTGCTTTCTTTATGTTTTGTAAGCTTTCAGAGAATGCATGTGGTCCTAGTTTCCAGGCATACAGTATGTACTTTCAGGATTCTCAAAACTGAAGGAGTATTCTGAAAAACTGTGAATATAATTAGATATGGGATACTTTTAACAGCTGGAAGGATTTCACACTTAGGCCCCAATTTACAAAACTTTGGAGTTGGCACTGTTTCAACCCTAGCACTGGAAGTAATAATTTCCCTGGCGTTTTTTTGGCATGTGAAATTATTTATGTATGTACATATAGCTTTTTTTCCCCTTTTAAAATGAATCTTAGTTATACCTCGCTTGTGATAAATGAACAACTTTAGAAGCAATGTCAGAAAAAAATGATCCCACATAGGTCCCAGGTTTAAAACTTATGGCTAATTTCTTTCCTTGTTTATAAAAGGTCTCTTGCAAGTTTTCTACATTACTGAAAATGCTTAAGACACTTTTCTGATACTTTAATGGAGTCAATTTGTGTGCGATTTACAAGAAAAATATATTAGTAAAGTGCCAACATTTCAATTGTAGCAGTTATGAAGGCAAATCTATCAATTATGTGATCTAGACTTTATTTCTGAGACCAGGTCTAACAAGGAATTAGACTAAATAAAAGATTATTGCCATCATTCTTCCTGCTGTTAATCCTATATGCACGGCATCACAGATGTGATTTAAATGCCAGAAGAATAGGAATATACCAACTCCAAATTTACTAATAAATTGTAATCTAATACATTGTTGTTGTTGTAGCTCCCCAGTGTGATTTCCCACCACAGATTCAAGGGTTCCAAAAGATAAGAACATCACCTTGACAATGTATGTCAAATAAGAGATTGGTCCTCTCTTGGGAAGTGCCCTCCAAGCTACTTAAGAGAAGAAGGTAGTTTTATATTTTAAAAATGTTTGACTACATATGTTTGTAACAGTTGTAGAATGACCGTAGGCAACAGGTGACTTGATTAAGGTGCTGAGAAATTTGTATCAATTTCTTTCCTTAATTTTACACCAGCTACAAATTCTTAGTTACTTGGATTCTTAGTGGGCTGGTGAGAAGTTCCAGAGTGGCTGCCCAGAAGATGAATCTCCTCCTCTCTTTATTCCCAGGGTGGGACAACACTGGCAGTGGTAATGCAAGCTTTACCATATTGCCTGACCAGCCAGGGGGTCAGAAGGTGGCTTGTTATCCCAGCCATTTTGTAGCCTGATCTAAAGCCCACTGAAGAGAAGAGAAAGACTTCTATTGACTTCAATAGTTGGTGAGTCAGGCCTTCAGTTCTTGGCCTCTTCGAAGATTGTGAGTAGCACCTGTGGATCTGGTAACATGTACAAGGATTCATTAGGAACTGGAGCTGCTTAAACTCATTTAACACCAAATAATCATCATATGGTGACAACATTCAGTTACCACAAGCCTGGGCAGGATTGGAACTGGTAACATGGAGATGAGAGGTTCCAAAGTCCATTACCAATGCCCCAAGACAGGCAGTTCCCTGGCTTTTGTTTATTCTCTTAAAGAATGATGACTTTTCCTCAGGCTTTCAACCACTAGTGAGTTTCATTAAGTTGTTGCATTATGAGTTAACCTATTTTCCCCCTAAACATAAAGCAGACTGATGCTCTTTCCTGTCCACCTCCCCCCCCTTTACTGGAAATGATTCTTACATTTGATAAAGCTATATACAATAGTGAACAACAACTATTTCAATAGATTATTTTACACGGCCCAACCATCTATCTCAACCATTAATCATAGTGAGCCTTACCCCAAATTCAAGTTCATTACAGAAATAAATGTGCTGCCTTTCAGTACTCTTGATAGACAGGAAGAAAGGCATGAATACAAATTCTTTGTTGTACTATATGTTTAATATATCTTACACAGGTTAAGAATTACATTTTAAATTTGTAACTTAGTTCAAAAACAAAAAACTTAAGAGTCAGTTTGAAAAGAGATGCTTTTGAATGTAAATCAGCAGCCGAATCTTTTTTTATTGCAAGAGGAGAATTACCTTGAAAGAAAATCTTTTAAGGGGCATCTAAATAAGCAACTAATAGATATTGGGGTGAGGGGAAGTGTAGTCATTTGCATCCAAATTCTGCAAAAAAGATACACGTTTTTAACTTTGTGAATGTGAATAGTGCCATTGAAGTTATTGGAATTACTCCTGGGCCTAAGCACAAGCCTATTGAAGTCAATCATTCTATTGATTTTAATGAGGTTTAGATAGTGTGTGTAAAATCACTTACATCTAGCTTTGCAGATTCAGATGCAAACCACTACACTGCTCCCTCCCCAACCCCCCCAATTTCTAATCATCTTATACTCTCTCTCCAAGTCTGTCATTTAGTTCATATACACTACATTTAAAAGGCTCCACACCTCAGTTTCTGTCAATTCCCACATAGAGATTCAAGCCAGCCTCTCAGGGCTTTAACCCTTTCCAGGACTTGCCATAGCAGTTTGAAGTCATACTTTCCTTAACAATGTCCTGTTTAATTTCTGCCAGGCACAGGTATTTCACACTACCTGTCACTGTATGCTACAGAATGCATACACCATTGCGAGTTTTCACATAGCCTAAGATATGCACTCTTCTAAAATGTACTTCACCATTTCTGTTTTAGCACCTGTGGGGGGTGGGGATTAGTATAACAGGGTGCTCACTGCACCCCACTGGGTTCAGCCTCCTGGCCCAGCTCCCCCATGAGCCAGGATCACTTCAAATTTGTGCAACACCCATGCTCTTTATTCCTGTATCCAGTCACCAACTCCAACTATTAACAGGTTTGACCTAGCACAAGGTAGTAAGCACCTGGCTCCTTCTAAGCATACTCTCCCCCTTCCACCCAGGCTTTTAGCCTCTGTTAACGAGGCTGGCAGGTGTGGCCAGTTTCCAGGCCAGACCTAGCTAGTTGCCCAGCCCCAACCCATTTCCCCTTATTGGGGCTGGAGTGGCAGGAGCTGATTAGGGTTTCCCCGGCAATGCCTTGCCACAATGAGATTCAAGATTATTCCTGTGGCAAATACAGGTGTCAGCTGACAATTGTCTCTGTTAAGGGGGTAATGTCAGGAGCTGGCAGGATCAAACGCTAGGAGGAAATATGGTTGTAATATTAATAAACACCTGTCTGGTATTACTGTACCTGCTGGAGTTCTCCCAGTAAGATAATTAATCACCTAAACCTGACAAAACAATCTTTTAAACCCTAATGTAGTATATATTACAAGATCAGTCTGAACCTGCTCCAAAAACTGTGTTAAGGATATTGGAAACCCCAGACATAGGCTGTTATGTAAAGTAGAGCTGGCAGTTTCTACCACTCCCCATGAACTTGTTCAAAATAGTACGGTGCTGAAGCACACAACATTTTTATGCACAGTTGCAGCCAGACCCTAAAAAATGTCTTGGAGAGGGCACAGCAGGGCATGAGAGCCACTTAGCACCCATCTGGAGGAACAGCTTGCCTCATCATATAGGTTCAGCATTTGGAGTTTTAAAATTAAATGGAAAACTATGGACCAAATTCTGTTCTCAGTTGCATGGCTACAAATGCCACTGAGTTCACAGGGAACTGTACTCATGTGATTGATGGTAAGATTTGTCTCCATCTCCTCTAATTATTTTTAGTTGACTTTACAATTGTGTGTTGTATGTTTTAATTTGATATGCTGTAAAAGCAGCAGAGTGCATTGAGCAGAGCTGTATAAATGCATAATAGGTGTGCTCCATATTTATAATCTTATTTATATTCAACATTAAAAAGTATGCCCATACTAAAGCTCTGAATGTCCTGACAATAATTAGAATTACAAGCATCCACAGCATACACACTGAAGTCACATATATTAACTCTGCCAGCCAGCTGCCTTAAATGATCAACTGCAGATAACCATTTACCTCAGCCAGCTGACAATAAAAATGGAAAAACTCCCGAAAAGTTTTCCCCCAAAAAATCATACCCAGGGATATACTCTCATACTTCCTCCAGAACTTCTACAAAACAAATGCATCACATTATGTACTACAAAGTTCTTAAAGAGCATACTAAGACTATGTCTACACTACAAGCTAGAGGTGTGATTTCCCCTGCTTGTGTACACATACTCACGGTAGCTCTCTGAGAGCTGACACAAGTATAAGTAGTGGTGTAGCCATAGTAGCATGGGCAGCGGTAGTGGAGACAAGACTGAGCCATGCTGAATATGGACTCACCGTCTTCAGGCAGGTTTGTAATCAGCATGGCTCAACTGTGCCTCCCATCACTGCCCAGGCTACAAGAGCTACATTGATATTTATACTCATGCTAGCTCTCATTGAATTCCCGCTAGTATGGGTACATGAGCAGGGGAATCACACCCTTAGCTTGTACTGTAGGCATAGCCTAAGTGTACTGCTAGTTTTCTCATGAGGGTCCATGCAAGCAGATTCTTTACATATGCTGCTAAAAATACTAACAATAGTTAAAAGCTATGGGCCATCATCTCTCAGGAAATCTACCCAGAGGTGTGGGATTACTCACAGTGTATAAAATTAAGCAGATTCATAAGTGTTTGCAGGATCAGGGCCTAACTTTGCTAACCACATTTCCGGAGATTTGACTGCTGATACTGTTAAATAAATAATAATAGCCGATCAGATACCATCCATCTATTAAACCTCATGTTTCAGGGCTTAAACTAATCTCTAACTATTAGAGACCAGAATGAAACCTATTTTAGGGGGCAGGTTATGCTACATCTGCCTACTGTGAGGTTCTCACACCTTCCTCTGAAGTTTCTGATTGAGATAGGTTACTGGACTAGATAGACCTTGGGTCTGATATCTAGTTGGCAATTTATATTCCAATGCCTAATAAAATTAAAGTATGTTATCTAAAGATACACTTTTAAAATAAGCTAGTTTCAAATTGGCTAGAATGGATATAGTACGTCAATAAAAATATGTCGAAATCCTGCAATCTTTATGCAGTACATTTTGTGAGAGTGGTGACTTTAGCACACTGTGCATGGAGCCTATGGATGGGTACAATAAATATAAGTACTATAAATAGCCCTCTGCACTCCTAGATATCCACTGCCTAATTCTCCGGAATACATGGTAAAAAAAGTGAGTGCAGAGAATCTGAGCACATGTGGTGAAACCCTAGACCCACTGAAGTAAATGGCAAAGCCCCCATCACTTCAATGAGGGCCATGTTTCATTCATGGTGTTAATGAGACCTACAGCATGTAAATGAGTCACTTAGAGTATGTCTACATTGCAAAAAGACCTGCAGCACAGCCATGGCTGGCTTGGTCAGCTGTCTCAGGCTCGCAGGGCTCATAGAATCATAGAATGTCAGGGTTGGAAGGGACCTCAAGAGGTCATCTAGTCCAACCCCCTGCTCAAAGCAGGACCAATTCCCAACTAAATCATCCCAGCCAGGGCTTTGTCAAGCCAGGCCTTAAAAATCTCCAAGGAAGGAGACTCCACCACCTCCCTAGGTAACGCATTCCAGTTCTTCACTACCCTCCTAGTGAAATAGTATTTCCTAATATCCAACCTGGACCTCTCCCACTGCAACTTGAGACCATTGCTCCTTGTTCTGTCATCTGCCACCACTGAGAACAGCCGAGCTCCTTCCTCTTTGGAACCCCCCTTCAGGTAGTTGAAGGCTCAAGCTATGATGCTAAAAATTGCAGTGTAGATATTCAGGCCCAGGCTTGGGCCTGGGTTGTGAAACCCAGCAAGGGGGGTGGATTTCCAAGTACAGTCTATAGCCTCAGCCCGAAACTGTACACTGCTATTTTTATCCCTGCAACCCAAGTCAATTGACCTGGGCTCTGAGACTCAGTGCCACGGGTTTTTCATTGTAGTGTAGACACAACCTTACCTACTCCTTCCTTTCCTTGGCCTTCTTCCTCCTACTACACAGGAGTAACGCAGCAGGCACACAGCAGAGTTCTCATTAAAGCAGGATTGAGTTCGTCTGTCTTCCTAGCATTTTTGTTTTACATTTAGCTTATACGTGCAGTGCTCTCAACTTGCTGTCTGTAAGTCCAAGTCCACAATAATGAACTCTGACTTATCCACAGCCATTGTAATAGAGTAGTCTGTGATCTTCAAGCACTGCAGTAGAACATTGTCTCAGGATCAGTTTCCTTTAGCAATAAAGTTTTGACTTTGCCTCAATATTTATGAAGTGGTAGGAGGCCATTTTCCCTTGGAATTATCTCTTGCGTATCCTGTAAAAATATTGCCCTCTCTATGTAGTGTTATAAAGACATTTGGCTGAGTGACTGACTTTAACCACCCAAGAAGAGCAATAAATCCAGTAATCCTCTAGCAATTCATAGCATAGACTGGGTTTGCTGCTATTATGTAACAGATTTTATAAAAAACAAATTAGGAAAACAACTAGATTATGCATTTACTGTCCTTAATTGATATGGGCATGATATCAATCATAGAGTTAGACAGTAATATTTGTGTCTAGAATGGTAATCCATTTTATAATAGCATAGGTAGCAATGTATGTTATTTTGTGGAAGTATTTACCTATTGTACAAGTTCTAAGACAATCAAACTTGCAACTGGTTTTATACAGTACCGTGTATATACTGTGCATGTGAATTTGTAGGATGAATGAATTTAACAGGCATAAATTGGAAAGAGATCTTGGTGCAAGCTGAGGAATGCTCAGTGTAATTAGGGGTTGGAGTGGGAAGAAATACAAAGGGGACTTTACATAGGCAGCCTTAATTCTGGCATTTCCTAACTTTGGAGTGCTTGAATTCACAGCCATTGTGTTCTTTAAACTTAGTGTTTTGTGCATAATATATCCTTTATTTTACCATACTTGGAACTAGGCTTTGCTGACTAACTGTGCTAATTTACTGATACTACCCCATCCTTCCTATCACAATCCCTACCTAATATTTACCCTTCCACCTCCCTTTAAGGAAATTAAGTTATAAGTTCCTATGAAGTACCTAGTGAACTTTAAGTAAATAATCATTTTATTTTGTAAACTAATAATAATTCTTACCATGAATAATAATTCAGCACTGAGTCATTCACTTGGTTGACACGGATTTAAAAAATATGCTAAAATTCTGAAAAATAATAACCTCAAGGAAATGCAAATGCAGATTTAAATTCAAATTCAGCTCTTGCAATGTAAGTGAGCACAAATTCATGGAAGTGAATGGCATGACATGAGCATTGAATTAGGTCCCCACTGTCTAATGAGCACTAATTTCCCTACTGGCAAATACATATTTAATTTAGTAATTTTTTCATAATGGAAGAAAGAAAAAATGGAAAAATTTAAGATTATGACAATGATAGAATTCCAAATTGGAAGGAAGGAAGAACCACTATAGAAAACAGAAACTTCTTGGTCTAGATAACCTTAGAAAAATGAGCTTCAAAAATTGCCCTAGAAACAAGGATTTGCATTAGAAAAAGGATTGTTCTGGTGGTTTGGCAAAAAGGCTAATTTAGTGACTACAGACAAACAACATACACGTTTTTCATTTCATTTGCAGAGAGCACAATCTACTGTTGACCATGGACTTGTTTGTATTGAAATGGAACATGCCTAATTGGCTTGCCCTTCCAGCAAGTGACATTTAGCATAGAATTCTGGCCTGTCTTGCTTGAATATATTGAGGGTGAAGGAAAGAGGAAGAGTCCACTCCTCCATTTGTCAGCTTCATAGAAGCAGCATAAAGATATGGACCATGGGTTTCCCTGAGAACTTGTGTGAGGTCTGCAAGTGTAACCTACACACCTCCTGGGTGTGCTGTTCTGTCCCATCTAGTGGCATGGGGGTGGGGGGGGGGAGCGAGATTAAAAAAAAAAAGAGCCAGTTGGCTTTTAGCTCATGATGTACAGGCTCATGCGCTAAGCTCCAGCGGCCACAGGTTCGATCCCGCCCACTGACGACCAGGGTCTGTCAGCATTACACTAGTACTTCCTGACTCCAAGAGTATGTCGTCAACCAGTTTTGAGGTATGATCAGGCTCCTGATCACTGCATACTATCATCAGCAGCTGAGACAGTGCTCATTTTTGGAGCTGCATTTATCCCCGTGCCCCTTGGGGGCGGGGGGCAGAGAGGGGCTCTGAGTAATTGCTAGTCTCCTTAGCCATTGCTACTCAGGAACCCTCCACTGTGCTGCTACTAGATTACTCCGACTGTTTATCTCAGACTGGTATGGTCAGCATAATGCCTTTAATTGGTTAAATTCCTGGCAGAGTATGTATCGCCATTGAAGTGTCTGACCTAGCAGGAATGCAGAGAGAAGGCTTCTCTGGATCCACACTTAAATATAGCAACAACAACAAACAAAAAATTCAAACCTAGAGCTAGTTAAATTCCTCTCGATGATTATTTCCCTGAGACCTTCATACCTAAATCAGTACTAACACAGAGAGGAAACAGTACCCAGAGGAGAAAAGTAGGACTACAACTAGATAATAATGCACTTAGTATAACACAGTGCAAACATTGCCAAGTTAGGCTGTCAGGAAGGAAAAACTAAGCAAGAGCACTTGCATGTCGATTTCAAACTGCACTTTAATTAAGCAATATAGTTTCTCAAGACACTGCCAATAAAAAAGTCAGAGCTTGTTCCAGAAAGCATCAAGGGAGCATCTATAATTGTCAATACAGCTAATGGACAGGAAAATAACCATATTCAAATTATTATTAAATTCAAGGCCATCTGAGTGAACAGTGCTCCACCAATATTTTTAGAGGGAGCAAGAAGTCTGTTGGGAGTAATGAGCTCAAAGAAAGGCATTAGTGGATGTTTGAAATTTTCATCTCACCTGTGCATATTAGCAGAACAAGACACTGCATTTAAAGTCAGTCAGGGTTGTTACTCCTGTGCAGGAAAGCAGCAGAATAGTTGTCCGTGACTAGGCTGTGTTAGAGAGAAACTATGTGAGATATGGGATTGGCGGGGTTTCCACTGTCGTGGACTTCAGCCAAAAAGGCAAGGATTATCACCACTAATACAGCATAGGACTCTGGGATGGCTATCAGCAGGGGCAGAAGAAAATGTAATCCAAATTTTAAATGCTAACTAGAATGGCCTGGGCATGACAGCTTCTGAAAAAACTGAGCAGAAGCACTACATGATGTAGCCTTTTCAAGCCTAGGCTAAACTGCCTCTTCTCTACAGCTCATGCTTTGAAAACATGAGATGAACATTTGAAATTTGGATCTTTAGTTTGAAGCAGATGCATAGCCACCCCATCCTCCCCCAGACTGTAGCTCTTAGAGGCAGAAGAAAGCTTTTACCAGTAATATTTATTCCCAAATGAAGTATCTTTATATTTGTATGCTACAAGGTCAGATCCACAGCTGATGTCAGTCAGCACAGTTCCCTTGAACCAATGAAGCCACATCAATTTACACCAGCTGAGGATCTGGTCCATTGTGCACATGTGTGTGGAAAAAAGAGAATTATAATGTTAGCTGAGACAAAGGATTAGCACATGCTGAGGGACAGTGGCATTAAGAAAAGCTAGAGTAATAACCATATGAGTGAAGTTTCTCAAATCTATGAAGGATCATGGATTCCTAGCACACAAGGTCAAATTCATCTGAAGCCTTCCTAAAAGCTACTTCACCTGGGTATAATTTTGGATACCTCATAGGCGAAGACTTTTTCCGCTCCCCGCCACCCCTAGACAGGTCTCAGGGTATGTAAGAAATGCCTTCAGCACCATAGTTTCTCATTTGGAGACTCAATATATTTGCTCCTTAGAGAGCTTGAAGAGATAGTACTGCACACTGAATACATATAGGTACATGTACATTACCGTGTCAATAAACAAGTTCCCATTCACTGATTCATGTAAAAATTCAGTCAGTAAAATATTGAGGTCAATTTTCTGAATTCAACTAACAACTGCTGGTGTTCACGTAAAAAATAAATAAAACCAATTAATTTGTGAGGACATAAACTTTCATTAAGGGATGCTGAAGGGGAAGAACAAATTTGAAATGGACCTTTATTACGCACAAGGCAAACTGCTCAATTTTCTCTGGTTAATCCAAGTACACCAGGTCTACCTGTGTGACAAAATGCTGCAACTAGCACCCTCCTGGCAGTGCTATTAAAGAACTCCCATTGTTTTGTAGGACGCTAGTGGCAGCGTGCACTCTGAAAGGTGATTTTAAAAGCAGCAAGAAAGCTAATTGTAGTTAGGAAATTTTAACTGAGGCTGATTAGAGGAAACAACAAAATATAATGACTGCTAAACTTTTCTCGTTGTTTAATTTAAACCTGTAAAGTACTCCCCCAAATCATTACATGGCTCCACTCAGCAATCCGGGTTTTTCATTTGAAATTCATTAAATGTTTTTGTGTCTGATTTTTTTTGCTTTTCTAAAACGTTTTATGGTCACAGCTGCAATAGTTATGGCTAGGTTTATAGAGCCTTGCCCATCGATAGCCCCACATGTCCAGTACAGTTTGTTTGATACCATACTTTTTACAGACGTGGAGCAGTTCTTGAGGTGTGCTTATAAAGCTGCCAGTAAATGTACCAGCTGTTCTCATAAACTTGCATTAGCAGCCTCATTCTGGCTGCCTTACAAAAAGTCAGTGGCAATAAATCTGTGGTCAGTCCATATATGTACTTTAAAGTATTTTTTTACACTTCTGAAAAGAAAATATAAATTTTCTAAGCTTTTAAAGTAGGTTATATGTGAGCTTGAGAAGAACTGGAATACTGCAGGGTGAACAAACACCATTTTTAGGGGTCCCATTTTCTTTACATGTAGTTCCTTATGCTGCGTAAATACAGCTGTTGCAACAGTTTACTCATGTGGAGAGATGGTGCATATTTATAGAAAATTGAAAGAAAAACTGATTATTTTCCCTTGCAATTATTGCAATTGCGACAAGCATAAGGAACGTCTTGCAAAGAAATGCAGGGCTGAGAATGCCTGAGCTACCCCACCTAGGTATTCTCTATACATGTTGAGTATGTTATAACAGTTTATGCATGAATGGTAGAGTGAGGAGGTGTACACAGGCACACAGTACAATACAATACCCAGCTCTTGAATGAAGCCCCTAACAGTTGTTCAAGTAAATCTTTTATCGTTTATTTCATCTTCTAAATATGCATCCAGATCTCACATGCTAGAACCATAACAAATCATATATATGAAATAAATAAATGATATTCAATTATCAGTTTTTACAAAATGCAAAATAAAAAAAAACACCTTTTATTTTGGGGCAAACAAAACTGGTTTTTCTGTCACTCAGACCCCAGAAATGTCTAGTTATCCTAAAATAATGGCATTTGCACCTAAAGGAGACACGGAATTCAACAGATTACTGGGAGAGACTATGCTTAACACTGCTGTATACAGTACTAGAAATGTGAATGGATTTTTTTTAAAACTATGCTTAACATTTATTAACCAATGAAAAAAGTGTTCCAAGGTGGGTCAGAGAATCAAAGCTGCCAGTCCAGCCTGCTTCCAGACAGCTCTCATGCTACTCTCTCTCTTCACACAGGAGCAGCTACAATGTTAGTTGCAACAAGGTATAACGTTCACTCTATTCCCAGGTGCTTTAGTTCCTCTGTGAGGGTGCTTTAGATTAGGGAGTTCTGATTAACTCATGTTCTACATTTCAGATCTAATTTTAGCTCTAATTGCTGGAAGTGCAAGTGTTGTGCAAAGCAAATACCTAATAAACCTCTGACCAATAACTCTCATTTCCTGCTTGGTCTTTTAGCTTTTTCATTTGAGTTCACTCGCTGCAGCCAAATGGCAACACCACTCACTGTGAGAGGACTCCTCTGTCCACACATGAGCTGAGCAAATAATGAATTTTTGGAGGGCTTGGGGGGGCCAAACTGAAAAATAAAATAAATAATAATTTTTTGTTTGATTTGAATATAAACCTCTTTTTTTTTTCAAAAAAATTTCATTGAATAGAAAAACTTAGGTTTTTTTGTTTCAAATTAATGGGAACATTTTGATCAACTAAAACCAACTTTTTTCTAAGTGTTTAATCTGAAACTATTTGTCATATTCATCCTTTAGTAAAAATTCTATCTGTCAACTTTCTTTTCTATGGCATACCTCTTGACTGAGACTGAGAAGGGTAGTTTTGTGAGAAACTCTTTTCCCTTCAGCACCTCTCCTTAGCATTAATGGGGATTTGTATTCTTTGGGGACAGTGTGTGAAATTGTATACTTCCCAGTAATCTTAATAAAAATTAGATTAATTAAAAAAGAAAGAAAACAGAATTAAAAGAAGGAAACAATTTTCTTAACCTCTCCAGATTTACCCTTCTCATAACTAGAGATGAGAGTCTTTAGATACAGAGGAAGACCAGAAAAGTGACAAGCTTACACCCTTTGAAATCACTGGCACATCTGAAAGCATTGTGCTGCTGTCCAGAGACCAGCTCCCGATGCTTTCCAGTCTTCAGGACTCATTTTTCAAGTCTCCTTCTGGGAATCAGCTTTCATGTCCAGACATGCTTTCCCTGAATCCCCATGTATTTTTCAGGTGTTAGAGTCCATTAATGGATCAGGGGGAGGTTTCATTAGCATTTACACAAAGGAATCTTTGATCAGGAGCCCTGTATGCAGGGGTGAAAGTAACACTCAGCACTTACCAGGATGGGGGCTGGTTCCAGCCCTTGGAAGGGGCAGGGCCTTGGGCGGAAGGGGCGGGGCTGGGAGTCAGCATCCCCCAGCCAGCCCATCTGCGCTACCTGGCCCGCACCAGCCTCTGACACCTGTTCCTTCCCCTCCTCCCCCGTCGGTGGCCTGGGGGTGGGCAAAAGGGGAAACAACATTAAAGCACTGCCAGAGCAGCACTTTAAGCAGGATCCTTTGCCACAGCAGTGCTTTAAAGACCTTGCTTAAAACACTGCTGTGATGCCCCTTTTGGGCCCCCTCCCCCGGTTGGTAGGCCTGTGGCAGCGCTTTATCATTGGCCGCTACGGGCCGGTATCAGCAACCACTTTTTACTGGTACGCTGTACCGGCCCGTACTGCCTTACTTTCACCCCAGACTGTATGGGAGGAAGACTACATGACTATTGTCTCCTGACTATAATGGGAGTTTCCCTTAGCCTCCTTATCTCCTAGGTTGGTATGTAAAAAGCCCAGGTGATTTTAATTTCTTTAAAATAAATACTGTGTTGCACTATTGCTCTGTACTATTCTTGCTTTCTAGCTTGTCATACCCTTCAACTAAATATACCCAGTCTCCATCTCTGGTGAGCACAGACTATGTTTTCACTGCAAAAAAAGGACTTTTTAAAAAAGCAGCAGAATAACTAATGTACACGGTAAATAAGTGAAGTGAGGTCAAACCAGGATGGAGGTATAGTGCTGACCTTGCCCACCTACGTCATGGTAAAAACTCCCCGAGCCTTGTCTCCACTAGGATTTTGCAGTGAGATACTTAACTCATGTTAGTCATCTCTCTGTACAAACACACCTTTTTTGGCAGTGAAGACACAGTCAGAGACAGCTTAGATGTGGCACTTTTAAAATTTCTTTTATTAATTTCTCTTTATAAAATATAAATTATCGACATCCCCTAGAACTTCAGGCCCAATCCTAAATCATCTTGTCCTCACATGGACAAAGAAGCAATGGGCTTAAATTGCAGCAAGGGGGATTTAGGTTGGACATTAGGAAAAACTTCCTAACTGTCAGGGTGGTTAAGCACTGGAATAAATTGCCTAGGGAGGTTGTGGAATCTCCATCACTGGAGATTTTAAGAACAGGTTAGACAGACACCTGTCAGGAATAGTCTAGATAGTGCAGGGGATTGAACTAGATGACCTCTTGAGGTCCCTTCCAATTCTATGATGATGCCCTGTTCTTCTTCCTCCTCCCCATCCCAGAACTTCCTTTCCTAACTCACATTAGTTAAAAATAAAGTGTTACCTATATGGTGGTAGATACTGAAATGTATCAGAATAAAGATATGCAATCTTGAGTTCCAAAAGCAATTTGATGCTAATTCAGCTTTGTAGATTTATGCATTTATTTTTAAAACATGTGCTAAGTGCAGCCATCCCATGTTCGGGGAGTCCCTTCCAATATTGAAAACAGCACAATAATCAACAGTTGCAGTGAACAGCTAAAATACACTGCCGGCCACCCATACAGTCAGAACTCATTCCTTCCCCATAACTTGTCAGTCATGGAAATTCATTTTGCAGGATCCTGGGAGCCAAGTTGACCTGAGCACATGGAGACAATCAACTGTGCTTCCAGCCAAGTGATCTGAGTCAAGGGGTATAGCTAAATCTATAACACTGCTACCTCTCTGATACATAGCTAAACCTACAGATTCTGAGGGTTTTGCAGCAGTGATTATGCTCAGGTAAGAGTGCCTCACAGCCACCCCATGACCTACACTCATCTCTTGCATGTCAGGGAGGGAAGCCTTTTTTTCATGTGTTCCAAATAAAGTAGAAAAGTGCTATAAATGACCCCTATTGTATTGTAATACTAAACTATATTATACTGCTCAGCCACAACCTTATTTAAAGCTAACCTTAGCCATACCTGGCAGAGTATTAAATGATCTTATGATGAATACAACTGGTGTATATAAGCAAGCTCTGTGGCCAGTCCATATCTGGTGCACAAGTACATGACGTGGTGTCAGGAGTAAACTAAGAACAGAACCAGAAGGAAAACAGCCACAAAGTTTGCAGGATCTCATCAACATGCCACTCTTCAATGCCCAAGAGAACTTCATCTTTGACAAACTTTCACATTGGACAGATTAGAAACATTATTTTTCAAGGTTTTTAATTGCAAACAAACTCCACAAAGAAACTGAAGATATACAGGTATCTTCTTTAATTTATGCTACAGGGAAACAAGCAGAGCATATCTTTAGATCATTTGACTTTACTGAAGACAGTGACAAAGATGACTATGAAAGGGTTTCTGACTACATTTGATGCATACTTTATACCTCAGAGAAATGTGGTTTATGAAAATGCATGTTTCCAGTAGAGAATTCAAGAACCAGGGAAAATGTTGAGTGATTTATAAGAGCACTGCAAACATTGGCTGAAAACTGTGATTTTGGGAATGCAAAACTTGAAAATATCAGAGACAGGCTGGTTATTAGGTTAACAGATAACACCTTTCACAGCAGGTACAACTGAAGAGAGATTTAACCATAGCCACAGCTATACAGAGATCAAAGCAGTCTAAGCTGGTGAGACAGTGAAACATTGAGCAACTTGACAATCCTGAAAAACCTGAAACTACTTAGAAACTGTAAATAGACCCTTGAATGTTAAATGTCATTATCATAAAATTCCTGAGGCAAGGAGCGGGAACTCCCAGGCTAAGAGGGACAAATCCCAGCCTACATGGACAAGTTGTGGAAAATATCTTATTTGAAGACATGATGCATGTCCAGTCAGAGGCACACGGTGTAATAAATGCATGAAATATGGACATTTTGCAGCTGTTTGCCACACCAAAGTAGTCAGGGAGTTGATTCATATTGTGGACGATCAAGAGCCATTATTTCTGGGATCTATCACTTGTGATAACATAGAGCCTTCCTGGAGAGTGAAAATGAATATTCATGGCAAGACTATTGACTTCAAAATTGACTCAAGAGCTAATGTCACAATCATCTCAGATTGGACTTACAATCCCCTTTCACTCCTCCCAGAGCTGAAGTCACCTGACACAACTCTGACTAGCCCTGAAGGTATTATTTGCTGCATGGGCCAATTCACCACAGAAACAGCTTACACAGACAAAAGCTATGCACTCAGAGAGTATGTGATTAAAGGACTACAAACCAACAGCTTTCTCAGGCACAGCATGGCAGCCATGATGAGCCTAGTGAGAAAGATGGAAGAACTCAATGGAATATTTGGTGATATTGGACATTTGAAAGGAGATCCAGTGCAAATAATATTAAGAGACAATGCTGAATCATATAGTGTACATGCACCATGCAAGATTCCTATCCCATTACTTCCTTAAGTGAAAACTAAGTTAAAGAAAATGGAGCAGATTGGCATAATTCTCATAGTTCTCAAGTACTATGATGTGAACAAACCAACAATAGTCAGCGTGGGTGCAAGTAGCTGTGGCCTAGGTGGTACATTGTTGTAACATCATGTCTCTGAATGGAAGCCAGTTGCATTTAGCTCTCTCACACTCACAAAAGCAGAAAAATTATATGCACAGATTGAAAAGTAATTCCTGGCAAGCATATGGGCATGTGAGAATTTTTACAGATATCTGTGTGGACTAGATTCATTTACACAGATAACAGACCATAAACTGCTCATAACCCTCATCGACAGAAAAGACCTGGATCAAGCACTGCTGAGATGCCAATGTTGATTGCTACGTTTAATGTGATTTAACCCAATTGCTAAATATGTTCCTGGGAAAAATCTGGTAGTAGCAGACACTCTGTCATGAAGCCCAGCATTACACTCAACTACCCATCAGCTCGAAGATGACATAAAGACATAAGTGGATGCTGTGGATGCATACAGACTAGTGTCAGAATAGAGATTACACCAGCTACAAAAAGCAAACCTGACAGACATGCAACTTCAGTTCTACATTACATTAGGGATGGCTGGCCCCAGTATCTAAAAGGACACTAAGGAAGTGTCAAGAGACTACTTTGCGGTGCTTGGACAATTAAGTGAGTCAAATGGTCTCATGATTAAAGGAAATTGCATCATAATTACAAATGAAATGAGAGGAGAAATCTGAACCTCATCCATGAAGGACATCAAGGATTAACTAAATGTTGTGAACAGGCCACCAGTCATGTGGGGGGTGGGCATCAGCAAGGATATAAAGAATAAAATATCTGCATGTGAAGATTACAGAACTAACAGACCAACACAACACAAAGAACTTTTAATAAGAACACCTTGACCAGCCAGACCTTGGAAGAGACTTGCTGAAGATTTATGCATATTCAGAGGATATCATTATCTGATCATTGTGGACTATTTTGCCAGGTATATAAGAATAATGTACTTGAAAGACATAACATGTCACAGTGTTATTGAGAACCTGAAGTGCACTTTTGCTCATTTAAGTATTCCAGAACAACTAGTGACGGACAATGGACCACAATTTACTGCAGCAGATTTTAAGTCCTTCCAAATGAAATATGATTTTGATCATATTACTAGCAGCCCACATTACCCACAAGTGAATGAAGAGGCTAAGGGAGCTGTACAGGCAGCCAAGAAAATCCTACAGCGGGAAGTTCCATTTCTTGCTCTTTGTGATTTACAGATCAAGACCAATAGTGGCTACTGGATATAGTCCAGCACAATTCATGATGGGAAGACTACTCAGAACTACTGTTCCAACTTTGGACAAGAACCCATTTCCAAAGTGGCCAGACATGACAACAGTAGACAAATATGATAAAAAGGTTAAAAGACCTTCTGAACACTTTTAAAAGAGATGTGGTGACTGTGTTCATGTCGAATTGGATGGAGAAAAAAGGATGGACAACTCCAGCTGTTGTAAAGAAAAAGAATTCAGCGCCAGATCTTATGTGATTGAGACTGACAGTGGCGAGTTCAACAGAAACTGTCAACATCTACAGTTTGCTCCTCAGAAAGAACAATCAACGGAGCAAACTCTGCAGAAGAAGAATCAAGGATTCTAAACTGACCACAGTCACTTGTTGCAACTAATAGACAGCAGGATGACCAAGTTGTTACATGTTTGGGTTGTGTAATTAGAAAGCCAGAATGATTCAGAGATACTTAACAGACAGATATGTACTGAATTGATAGTATGAATATTATAAATGGCAGGAATGTAGAACCTAAAGGGAGAGATGTAATGGAATGCTAAACTGTATTATATTGTTCAGTCAATAGGTAGTGCTGTGTGTAAGATACTTTGTTTAAAGCTAACCTTAGCCATATCTGAAAGAGCATTAAAGGATCTTATGATGAACACATCTGGTGTGTATAAGCAAACTCCGTAGCCATTGCACATCTGATAGAAAAGTATTTGACACCTGTCTTTCCCTTTCCCCTTGCAAATTAAATGTTTCTCAAGCTTTAGAAAACATTGGTAAGTTTATGTTAATTCAAATCATTGCAAAAGATGTAAATATTAATTGACTGTCTGCATTAACAGTGTGTGAGAGATGGCAGAGGTTTGTTGCTTCTCTGTGTCAACTTTCTATTGCTTTTCGGTGTTAAGAAGTGACATGACAACTGGTTTCATGAGGCAGAAATTCACAGCCTAGAAATTCAGAGCATCAAGCCATGCTCTGACAATTGAAAGAGCCATTCCCAACATTGCTTTTTCAGCTCAACTATAACTACAGAAAGAATCTACAATGTTTCTTTCTTTTTCATTTAATGTTAACCTCCATTTACTTCCATTTCTCCTAGATTGAAGAGATTTGACTGTGGTGTTGAGCTAGAAATTTCCTATTTTCTTGCTGGTGCATTGTTGTTCTAGGACCTGTTATGTTATTTTAGGGAAATGAAATACAAACTTAATATATGTGATATAAAGGGGGCAGTGTCTAGACAGGGACTGTGTGCCCCTAGACTTGTGTCTACAACAGAGTTTCATATAAAAAAATGAAATGTTAGTTAATCTTTCCTAGAAAATCACACAGCATTAATGGCTTAATATACTGTGCTAATAGTTTAGGCAAAACATAACCATGACTTGATCTATTAAATATAGTAAATGAATCAGGGTCTGATACATGACTTATAAAAGCAAACAAAACTTTTTTTCTTTTCTTATAAAATAATACTTTCTTATTCCCTTGCATCACATAATAGAAAAGTTATCAACCATGCAGGTGCTAATGACTCTTATTCCTTGTTTAACTGTGAGTTTTCTAAATGCTTATGTGGTGTGCAAATTAGCTGCTGAACAGCAGCCAGTGGCGCCAGGTCAAGAGTGCAAGGGATGTCAGAAGGGACTGAATGTTAGAAATAGGATTACTGTCTTAAAATAGACCAACTACATGAATTGTAAAGTGACTTCAGGAGAACTCTTTAACTGATACTGCTGGGGACTGCGGTGCAAACCTCTGAAAGGTCCAAACCTTAATCCAGAAAATAGCGATGTTGTGAGATTTATTCATGTCAGTGGAGCTGATCAGCAACTGCTCTGGTCTCTTTCAAGGCACTGCTTTATCAGAGTCATTAGAACAGTGGAGACTGGTTTACATTGCTCGTGTCTTAGGAGTCAAATGTTGAAGAACCCAACAAACTGTATGAGATTTGAACAGCTTTCTTTTGTGGGGAAGAAGAGAACATTGGAACAAGTATAGATTTGTAGAACTTGAAGAATGGACTTAACACATTTTTATAATTCTGTCTGACAAAAACATTAGAAAGACATAGCCCACTAGCTGCCAGCCCAAAGCTTAGATCTCGTAAAAAGAAACAAAACAGGTTTACAAAATCTAATATGAACAAAAAGATTTTCCTTGTTTCTCATTATTTCACTGAAAACAATTCTGAGGTACGCATTAGCAACCATCAATACATTATTTTAAATAAGAGTGGATGTTACCAGAATCAACTTGTTTGAAAACTGGGCTTGTTTATATGCACAAATGCAGTAGAAAGTAAGAGTATGTCTGTGCTGCAATAAAATACCCACAGCTGGCCCCTGTCAGCTGACTCAAGCTCCTGGGGTTGGGACTATGGGGCTATAAAATTGCAGTGTAGACATCCAAGCCTGGGCTCTGAGACCCCGGAAGGGGGGAGGGTCCCAAAGCCCAGGCTCCAGCCAGAGCCCAGACGTCTACAGTGCAATTTTATAGCCTCCAGCCCAAGCCCTGCGAACCCGAGTCCGCTGACACGGGCCAGCCATAAGTGCTTTATTGCAGTGTAGACATCTCCTAAATGTCTAAATTTTCAAAAGTGGCCACTTATTTTGGGTGTTCAATTTGAGAAACTATTTGGAATCTCAAATTTGGCACCCAAAATCAGTAGCCATTTTGGAAAATGTTGGCCTTAATATCCTTTAAGAAGATTCACATTTACTTAAGCTTTGCCTTTACTTAGTCCAGGTTCATTGTTACTACTGACTTGTTAACTTTTTTCTCATTTAACTTTTGCTACAGTGGAGCTATGATTTCTAATTATGACATAATCAGGAAAACATTTTACTTTTTTTTGTTCTGTTGGCAAGAAAATGCTCCCAGTCTGGGAGGAAAAGATAACACCAACTAAACCAGACTTGGCTCATTATATTTGCTAATATAAAGTGAGAGATGAATTTTGTACATTGGACTATTTCTAAAAATGTGGGGTTTGGCGTGGATTTTTTTTTTTTTTCATTTTTTGGAACAGTACCTGCAACCATTTTCCAGTCTCTTTCATAAAACAAAGATTGAGTTCTGATGTTTTTCAGCTTGAATACTTATAGCTTTACCTGTCACTACATCTTGTCCAATGCCACATTGTTAAAATCAAAGAGAGATCACTACAGTGGCTCACTGGTAGTAAATAAATTATTTGGTTTTAACTCTGTATGTAAAAGTTTAGGTCAAAATTCTGGACTCTCATGTGCTGGGGGAAAGGAGGATATACACAGGAGGCCCTTCTCACTACTAGCACATCAACGTAGGATGGCAGAATATGGAGATAATACTCTTTATTGGACTAGGTGGGATATCTAACTACTGAGCCTAGTAACATGGTCAGCTGGGTTGAGTTCAAGGCCAGTCCTTGACCCCTTATTCACATGGTGCAGTTCAACAGTCGATTATCGGGAGTGTATATTGCCCTGTACAGACAGGATGGCACTGGAGCCTGCTGTTCCTACCCCTTCCATAACACCTCACAACCAGAAAAGCAGAGTTTTGCCCGTGCTTGGTGGGATTTCTAGAATCTAGAAAAGTCATTTCTAGAATGATGGCTGCCACCAATCTGAACTTGGGAAGAACAGAGAGTCCACAGTTCAAAAACTCAGGCTCAAGCTCCCTTGGTATGTCTACACTGGAGTAAAAGACCCGCGGCATGGCTGTGATTGGCCCAGGTTAGATGACTTGGGCTCACAGGGCTCAGGCTGCGGGGCTAAAATTGCTGTGTAGACATTCAGGCTTGGGCTGGAGCCTGGGGTCTGGGACCCTGTGAGGGAGGACGGTCTGATAGTCTGGGATCCTGCCCAAACCTGAACATCTACACAGCAGTTTTACAGCCCCACAGCCTGAGCCCAAGTCAGCGGTCAGCTGTGGGTGTTTAATTACTGTGTAGAAATACTGTTTCTGTCCACACACAAATCATACTAACCCAGGGCTCAGACCCAGGGTCTCATGATCCTGTGGTGGTGGATGGGCCAAACCTGAGTCAAGCTGGGACCCAGGATTCAAGTCTTATTGCTTTGTAGTATAGACGCAGACCCACTAAACTTGTGCTCTGGGAGTCTCCCAAAAGTTTCCCACAATCCCACAGACGGACTTTCTTTGGCCTCTGGACAGTCAAGTTTGGGGGACAGTCAAGTTTTTCTACACAACACAATGAACTAGAGCAGCCAAATTTTGGGTGGACGCTAGGAAGTCAGGGATATGGGTGGTTGGACTCAGACCTGCATAATGCAGCGTAGACAGTAGAACTCCGGATTGGGACCCAAGGGTCAACTATTTCTAATTTGGGATTGCAAATGAGTATAGATGCTCAAGTTCTAGATTAACAAACCCAGGGTCTGCTAACTCAAGTTCTACTAACCCTGGGCTTACATTGCAATATAGAGATACCCACATAAGCCGGTATGGTCTGGTATGGAGTACCAGCAAGAGCTGGTACACCATCCGAACTGGACTGGCTTCCCCAGGTTGGCGATTTAAAGGGCCCGGGGCTCCCTGCAGCGGCCGGAGCCCAGGGCCCTTTAAATCACCTTCTGAGCCCCGCTGCCGGAGTCCCAGGGTAGCGGCGGCAGGGCTCCTGTGGGGATTTAAAGGGCCTGGAGCTCTGCTGCAGTAGTGGCGGCTAGAGCCCCAGGCCCTTTAAATTGCCCCTAAACCCCGGGACTCCCAGCCACCTCTGCAGCTGGTAGCTTCGGGGGTGATTTAAAGGCCCTGGGGCTCCTGGCCGCACCCGGAGCCCTGGGCCCTTTAAATCTTGATTTAAAGGCCCACTTCTTCTGGTTGAGGCCACGCCTCTTCCGGATGAGGCCACACCCCTGTTCAGGACTCCAGCGTACCAGTAAGTCCTTTAACTTACTTTCGCCCCTGCCATCGAAAGAACTGTTGTCTGTGATCCGCCCCCCCCAAAAAAATTTACTAACAGGGGACTCTCAACCATAACATCATTTTATGTACAGGAACTCTGAATAGAGAGACCATGAGGTGATCACCATGGTTGTTTTACTTTTAATCTACTTCTGAGTTTGATATTTCCCCCCCTCTTTAAATAGCGCCAGGTTTGGCAGTATATTAGGAGCTTATATTGTCACTGAGCCCATTTTCAGCATAAGCCTGCAAATATCTTCAATACATTTTTTTCTCATTGTTCCTTCATGTTATTCCAGAAGAATGTGTGATGCACTTGACATCAGTTTTTCTAGGGCTTCACTGTTAACAGTCACGGTTGGTGATAAAACATTGGCTGGCAAGTGCTATCCTGACACCCACTGCTGTGTCATATCCAATCTCTTTCATAAAGGAGGCTTCGGTGGAAATAATAATTTTCAGAAAAAAAATTAATAGAAGTAGAGGTCTGGCAAAAATAAATGTTATATCAGGAGCAGACTTTGCCAAACATAACGTTTTCTCAGGAGCAGAACTTGGCAAAATGAATGTTTTATCAGGAGTGGAAGGTTGGAAAAAGTAACATTTTATCAGAAGCAGAGACATACAGAAAACACTTTTTTTATCGGGAACAGGGACCATGGCAATTTAATCAGGAGAAAAGCTTGCTGAACGTGGAGTTTGATCAGGAGTTTTGTTTGAGGAAAATAATGTTTCATGAGGGAGAGTGACTTTCCAAAAAATACTGTTTTATTAGGGGGAGGAGATTGGTGAAAATAGCATTTTATCAAAATGAAGGGGGTAAAGGATGATTCAGTGACACTAATGTATTAATAGCTCTTACCTTCCAATGGCCATGAACTTTGCTTCCGAGAACACATTACTTGCACACCAAGCGCCTGCCCTAGCTAAAATGCTGGTTTTGACAAGCGGGGCTGCTGACAAAATGTTATTTTTGGCAAGCCCAACTCCTAAAGAGATGTTTTTAGAAAGCTTCTTTCAGAGGGAAGATGTATAAATTGACTATAATACCTGCAGCAGAGCCAGGTATCTCTTTGAGCCAGATTTCTAGTAGCTCCCCATGCAGTATTACTTGTGAATGTCTAGAGTGTCCAGTAGGTGGGTTTAGAGCAGGGAGGTATGAGTGCATGTAAATAGGAAACAAAGTCAGTCTTGCATTCACCCGAACGATAGTGTGTTGGGTCTCTAATCACCCTGCCTTCCCTTGTGTCTTTTGCTTTGTAATGAGGTTGCATGATGTTTTCAGTTCTGAAATGCAATTCTGGGGCTGGAGACAGTGCCTCTATCATTTTATTCCCCAAGTCTGATGCTGACTGACTTACAATGGTAGAGATTTTAAAATTTGTACTTTGCACACTTTCCCATCTTTGGAAGTTTGTTTACAGTTATAATTCTGTCTCATCTAGTCAGAAGTCAACAATGGAGCTCTTCCATCTCTTCCTTTTCCTTCAGCTGCAGGGGAGTGAATCTCATTTAAAGTAGACTCCTAAAAAATTATATAAGAACTTTAATAGCGGAAGGAAAAAGAAGGCTGAGAAACTCAACACATCTCCTTATCTCATCATATCTTCATATCTTGCCATCCCTGCATGCTGGAATGTTATGTAAATAGCTAGGGCAAGAATGTCACATATTATTTTGTAAGTGCAATCTCTAGGGAGGGACCAATACTGAGTATGAATATAGGACAGGTGCTGATAACCAGTGATTCACTGTTTCAATATGAGGGCTAAGTTGGCATGAAGTAAAGTGCACCAGAAGAATATAAATTACTGAGACCGGATGGATGAGATTCTCCATGAATATTGCAGGAATTAAGTACGGAGTCATTGGCATCACTCACTGTTTATTTACAATGTCACCGAGCAGAGGCAGGATATCATGGAATTGGAGAAAGGCTGATGTAGTGCCTATTTTTAAGAAAGGTAACAGGTGTGAAGTTGGTTACTGCAGTACAGCTTGTTGTCTTCTATTCCAGGTACTGTAAGATACTTGCATCTATCATTAGGGATGAAATAGTTGGCTATTTTGAGAAGAATGGGCTGTTAAGCAGCAGCGGTTACGAAGAATAAATATTTTTAGACCAATCTGGTGCAGTTCTTTGAAAGGATGATTGGGAAGGGGGGTGAACAATTCCCACAGTGGCTGTGGACAGGAAGGGGTTAGTGGTCTGTCCTAGAGATAGTGTCCACAACACCTGTCAGCTGTATGAACCTGACATCGAGGCCCTCCAGAAAAAGGTAGGAAGCAGGCTACTGAGAGCTGCTGCCTTTACAGAGGGGTTATGGGCCTCAGGGAGAGAAAGGAAGAAAAGTGTGTGTGCAGTGGAAGGATCTAGGGTGAGGGCAGAGCTGTCATGAGAGAGGAACCCTGGAAGCAACCAAGCTTAGGGAGAAAGCCCAAGTTGAAGTTTTTTATGTTACTGTTAATTAAGCAAAACATCAGGAAAAGGGTGAGTTTTGACTCTAAATGCCATGTGGACTTTGTTTCAGAGCAGGTTGTGAAAGACTGTCCCTCTCAGTGACTGAGAAATAGCTGATGAAAGGGTGGTGGACATACTGTTATCCATTTAAATTTGAGGAAAGCCTTTGATAAAGTGCTATATAAGAAACTGGTGAATGAAAGTCAATAGACAGGCATAGGCAGTGCAGTATATTAACCATCTTGGCCGAGAACAGGGTATCATACAAGTGAAGTATATTTAGGATCACATACTGCTGAGTGATGTGACCTATAATAGTCAATGTCATTTGGAAGAACGAATATGTGTTTATGTTTTAAAATTTATAGAGAGAACTATGGGGTCTATCCTGCTCCCTTGAAGTCAATGGAAGTGTTGCCACTGACTTCAATAGGATCAAGATTAGGCATTAAAATAAAAAAGTTTGTTAATACTAAAAATATGTAAATGAGCCAAATTAATCTTTGGAGAAACCTAATGCTAGGGTTACACTAGGGATTAATTTGGACTATTAAATCAAGGAGCAACAAACCATCATTTGAAAATTTATGACTGTAAATGTACGTTACTCATATAAGGAGAATTATAAAATTGGCTAATCATAGGTTAAATGATACTTTACTCAAGAAAGTCTAGATGGAAAAAATGTAGAGGTCCAATAGTGGGAGCAAACATGGGCAAACCTAGAGGATTGCTGGGTAGAAAGCTTATATAAATGAGCTCCAGAGACAGAATTTTTCCCAAGAGGCCCATCTACAGAAAAGAACTGGACTGATCTTACACTTTTTCTAGTATAATTTGTTCTTGCAATAATCCACTATGTCCACTCTACAACCAGGTTAGTGTAAACTGGTGTAGTGAATTTGTACACACAGCACTGACTTCTCAGATTGCTATACTTGTCCATAGAAGCACTTATCCAGACTTTCTTGCACTGCACCCCAACAGCACAGGTGCATACTTGGCAGCAGTATCATTGCATATATCTTGGCTTTTACTTTGAGTTTTATGGTATCATAAATTACATGTTAATATCATAGCATTATTGTTGTTTTTATACTTGAGTTCCAAATATTTGGTTTGTAATCTCCCAACAGTTTATTTCAATGATTGTTTACAGTTGTTCTGTCCTGTGTAAGGATCTGCCAATCATTCCTGAGTAACTGTGCCTCCATACTACTGCAGACAGCACAGCTGCAGGGGTGGGCAAGGAGTCCTTTACACCTCCACTCCAGACCTGACTCTGAGCCTGGTGCTTGGGTATCTGTGATGCCAAGTAATGTTACTAATGTCAGTGGGACCAGGATTTAGCTTCTAGCAATTTAAATTATCACTGATCTCAGTCTAAGTAGCTGCTGCCTTTGCTATTATTATACAACAGGTTTTCATAGCCACTGAGCAATGGATGAGTGAATTCTCAGATCTCCACTTAAACAATAATTCTTTTTATTTTAGTTCCTTCTACTATTAAAATTCAGCATTTGCTAAGTTTTACTGCAGTGGTACCTGATGCCATCAGATTTCCCTATTCTTAAAATAGGTAAAAACTCCTCATTTTAGATACCGCTGCATAGTAATGACTGGTAAACATTAACTTTTAATGGTGACTGTTATACATGAATTAGTTGTGCTGTTCTTAGCTGTTCTCCACCAAACAGGCCTCTCTCTCTGTGCTTTGCAGGACCCAACATTGAAAATGAGATAACTTTAATAGTTCCTCTTCCATACCTGCAATTTCATCCCAAAAGGAAATTAGAACAATATGTGATAGATTGTAATGGCTGCTTGAGATCTTATAGTTGAGCATGTAGATTCATACTTCCTTTGAATGAGTAATTTTCTATTGTTTTTGGTAAATGCCACTTTTTTTAGAAAGGGAAGTTAAGTTATTAGAAACTACTGTTAAATAGTTCTAAAGGGTATTTTTTAGGCTCCGAGTAATTTGTGTGCCTATGGATTACTTACACATTATGTTGTTTTAATTATTTCTGTAATTGTACAGTATGAGCATATTGTTTGGCGGAAAATAAAATAATAAAGAGAAACATCTAGAAAGCCCAGCAGTATGGACTGAAGTCCATCTTCATGTCAATCCATTGTGTGTAAGTACTGTAGGAGCCTCCAAACAGCAGGCTGTATCATCTTCAATATATTCTGCAACACCTAAGCACAATGGGGAGATTAAAGAAAGGATATATGTCCTCTACCTTTAAATTTGCCGGGCTTTAGTGGTTTCAATGAGACCCTTCATGTTATTTGAACTTAGTTTTGCGTGGTTTATATATGATAAAGGGGTTATTACACAGTGATCCTTGTATGTTTAGGTCAGCTGCGACAATCAATCAATGGACACTTTGCCTTTGGCAGCACATGCTTCCATAAAAAAAATTCCCTGGCAGACCCCCTTTAGTTAGTAATGACAGAGTAACCTCTGTCAAGTAATGTACTTGATAAATTTTGCATGTGCTGTTGACTGACAGAAGCTCTGGCTTCCTGTCTAAGCAGCAAACACAAGCTTCAAAGAACACAGAAACTTCTTTCTTCTCCCCAAATGAAATGTCTGAAAACAAGACTGGGAGAGAATCAAATCTATCTCTGAGGGAAGCAGTAAAACAAAGTTTCCAGAAGGGAGGGGATTTTTACACATCCATAGAACCAAACATTCTCTTTCCCTTCTTTTTCCTTTTCTTGCATTTGCCTGTCATTTGCAATCACTCTGGGATTTGCTTGCAGTTGTGGCGTGGCACTTAGCACCAGCAATTATATGAAACAACAGCCTGAGTGAGTGCTTCTGCAGCTGACTTGGTATAAATCTAATTCACACTCCCACTGGCCAGTGATCCCTATCTTTCAGGATCAGCAAGGATGGAGTGGTAGCCTTTTGTTTAGTCTGTGTGGATGTGGTAATTGTCTGCAGCTGGGACTCCTGCTTGTTTGCTTTGGTTAACTTTTAAGGTATTGCCACAGTTCCAGTGACTCTACTGACCCTTCAAGTTCTTTCAACAAAATGATAGCAGAGTATACCACAAAGACTGTCACTCCATTCTTGCTGCTCTGAGCAGGAAACCCTCCCCCACATGAAGATTTAGCTGACTTTTTTAATTCTATAGATAAGAGTGAACTGAAATGCATGACCACCATTGAATCAGCCTTTTGGCAATTATTTCTATATATTTAGGACCATTCTGACTTCACAGACCTCACTGGCATTAATGGGAGTTCCACACACACAGAAGAGTCCATAAGAGTCAACATGAACTTCACTGTAGGTGTTGATGGCATAGTTTCATATGGTATGAAAATCAACATACCAATGGATGCAGTATTTGGGCAAGTAGAGAGCAACAGAGTGCATTAATGTTATTGCTTTCTTTTAGGGAATATGCTACCAGACAGCAAAGCAGGCTGCAAGTTTACTGCTTATTATCCTCTAATTAAGAGCACAGTTCTGCTTGACTAAAATGAAGGGAGTTTTGCCATTGGCTTCAGCAGGAGCGGGTTTAGACCCTAAAATGAGGTTTAGGATTACTAACATGGGCGGTGGGGGTGAAGCTTTCCATTGGGGAAGCTAGCTCCCCATCCTGCCTCTTATGCCCATGGCCCCACACACATTCCACCCCCTGCTCCACCCCAGGCCTGGCCCCACCAGAGGAGGGACTGGTGAGCAGCAGCAAGGGGGCCAAACAGGGAGGAGCGGAGGAACCAACAAGCAGTGGCGGAGACCTCCAGAGAGGGGGTGGAGGGTTCTGGGACCTGGGAAGTAGCAGATACCACCTCCTTAGCCACCTGGAAACCTGCTTGGCACATAATAAATAAGCAAAATCTTCCTGCAGAAGCCCACTCCCAGCAGAGAGGGGAAGAGGTGGGGCTACCACAGTCCAGGCTTCCAGTGGCAGGGCTGGCAGTGGCTGCGCCAGGGGAGGCTTAGCCTCTCCTGGCCTATTATACCCACCTCCCATGATTACAAACTATCCTAATTCCCACCTATGAATACAAGTCTACTGTGTTCTGAAACAGAGCAACTGTATGGATCAGGACTGTGATTTTGTAGTATGCAGCAGCACAGCACTGTTGATTAAAAAATGGCCTGAGCTGAAGCCTGGTCTACACCTAAAACTTAGGTCGACCTAGCCGTATCGCTCAGGGCTGTGAAAAATTTCACACCTTCTGTGACGTATTTAGGTCATCCTGAAGATGCAGCTAGGTTGATGGAAGAATTGTTCTGTTGACCTGGCTACCACCCCTTGGAGAGGTGGATTTATCACAGTGATGGAAAAACCCCTTCCATCGCTGCAGTGTCTATGCTGCAGGAGCATAGGTGCAGCTGTAGCGCTTGTAGTGTAGACATACCCTGAATTTATTTCAAAAGGAAGCTAAGCCACACTTATCAACAGGTGCCATTTACTGTATATCAATCCAAGTGATTGTGTTTATGGAAAAAAGGAATTTAAAACCAGCATGTGCATTACAATGCTAAAGCAAAACAGGAAATTTCCAGCAGTTGAAACAGTTCTTGGTGAAAGCTGGGTAAGATGGGAAAATGCAAACTTCAAATCCAACTACTATATAATCGCATGTTCAAACCATCTCACTGAGAAAAGATAGCAGTAGTTGTTTGAGAAACAACTAATTTTGTATTCATATAAATATGTCCTAACATGAGTATGAATTTCTGAGTGACCTCAGAACCAGTTTCAGTGGAAAGGCCTGTCAAATGTGTTATTTGCCTATTCCTTTATGTTTATTTAAAATCTTTTAGATTTCCAAGATTTCCAAAAACAATGACAAAGGTCGCTCAATAGTAAACATAGTGAATCTGTCAATCCAATATGTAAATGTTGATAAATAATGTATATGACAAAATAAACTTACAAAAATGTGTTCCTCCTTCTCCCTCCCCGTCACTGTAGTTAAAATTAGAAATAGTGAGTATCAAAGAGGTTGTACAGGGAGATTTTTAAAATTACAAACTGAAAAATATCTCTGCAATGAATAACCATAATGAAAGAGGGAACCTTTGACAATGAAAACAATACAGCAAGTCAAACTAGCTTTAAAACTCCTTAGACTCAGAAGATCTAAATATCAATATTACTTATTGTAGGATCCAGAAATCCTGATGAGATCATTTTGTATGGCAAAGTGTGCAGTTGCATAATAAAACTAATGTAACTATCCACATTATTTTGTAATGGGATATTTAGAACTGATCACTGGAAAATATATATTTACTGTCACAATCATTTCAGAGGTAGGTTTCAATACAAACACACTGTGGAGTAGTCCAATTTCATGATATTCATCTCAAGAAGTGCTAGATCGGTGCAAATGAGCCACTGTAGTGCATCTGGTGAAGGTGCTCTATGCCGACGGAAGAGCACTCTCCTATCGGCATAATTACTCCACCTTTGCGAGAGGTGGAAGCTATGTCGACGGGAGGTCGTCTCCCACTAACATAGCACTGGGTGTGAACAACACTTAGGTCACTGTAACTACGTTGTTCAGGGGTGTGAAAAAGCTCCCCCCTTACCCAAGTGACACAAGTTGGATCAACTGAAGTGGTAGTGTAGACCTGCCCATGGAAAATGTTGAGCCTATAGAAAATGTATATAAATTCTACCTTTCTCATGGCTAGTCATTAAGTGAATTCCATTCATCTATACATTTTGTACAGCCCTTGACTCTAAACTGTCCGGTGGGATAATTACTTGTAAGCTAAATCTTTCCTTAAAACAGAGGCTTTAAGGGTGAAATTCCAGCTTCATTTAAATTAATGGCAAAACTCCCACTGATTTCAGTGAGGCCAGGATTTCACTGTATATATATATATATATATATATATATATATATATATATATATATATATATATAATCTTTGCACAGTTGATTATGTGCTTATTATATCTGTTGCTGGACTTAATTCCTTACTGAAGAAATTCAATTTAGAATTCAGGTACACTCCAGTCTTAAGCAACATTTTTAGAGCATATTATAAACTCTTCTTCCACATTTTTATACTATAAATGTGGTTGGAATACAGTTTTAAGTAGGATGAAAGATTAAAACAAACAAAAAATAATGAAAAGTCAAAATATGCACACTGTGCAAAAACACGGTCACATACATTTTGCCTTGTATAAACTTCACCCAGTCTATGTGGGTTTTAACATATTTCCATGACTTTAAATAGGAAAACATCTTAAAGCTCAACCCATGGGAAACCCAAGCTTGATTAGTTTTCCCTTTTACTACAGCCTGCAGAGTGTAAAACACAGCACATCAGAATTGAATTTGTCATCTCCAGACCTCACAGGAATTTTAGGAACTAAATAGTTAGGAAGCCATCCTGGTACTTCTCTTTGCTTTAATCATAGTAGAAGTTTCAATTTAAACATTCAGGAAATCTCCCTTATTTAAAGCAATCAACTCATTGCTGACAGAGTCTGGCTGTACTGTGTTTAATTTTTTGGCATCATGCAAAACTTGATTGGTTACAGCCAGTGCATGAAAAGGTCCTCCACCCTCCCTCCCCCAAAATTCCAGATCTATGCTGTATCATACGCAATCCTGCACATACTTCCTATATTTGCAAATCAGCAAGAGCTTAGCACTATACCTCAACTGAAAAATCTACATAGCGTCTAAAAATCTAGGGAAAGCCCTATTGACAAACAACTCTCACTGCTATGTCTTTCAGCTGTGAAAGCTTAGTTAGACTTCGGATTTTTCCACCATCACTTTTCCCCTATTTTCTAGAGTTTCTTTTGTTGTGTGGTTAGTTACAGATCCACGGCACATTTCCAAGATTCCAATGTACTGTAGGCGAAATGAAAAACTTACAACTTTTTTCATCCCTTTAGGATGCAGCACTGGTATTTAGATAAAATAGGTTGTTCTTTTAGTGAAAGAACCTCTACATAGCACTGGGATTAACTTGCTGAATATATATTTTAGGATGTTCACAGAATTCTTAATTACAAGGTGAAAAAAAAAGATAGTTTAGCCTCCGATGAAATATCAATCTGCTATTTTATGCATAGATTCTTGAGTTTCTGATACCCTTTGTCAGGCCTTACATTTTAATTGATGCCAGTTGTGAATCTGGGATATAAGAACATACAATTTGTAAGAAAAAAGTCATATTCCAGCAGGCATGAACTGCCTTGTCATAGGAGGCCATTTGCATTGGTGTCTTTAAAACTTATGCTACCTAAGTTTGTGGTTAAAGAGTGCCCTGTTCATCTAGGATCTTCAAACAGATGACCACTAGTCTAATAGCAACACCTCTGGTTGCTGCTGTAAAATACTAGACAACTTGAATCACTTCAACTAAACTATTTCCCCATGCTAATTTTCCCTCTCCTGTTACTCACACCTTCTTGTCAACTGTTTGAAATGGGCCATACTCATTACAGTTGGTATGGCAACACCCATTTTTTCATGTTCTCTCTCTCTATATATAGATATATTTCTTCCTACTGTATTTTCCACTGCATGCATCTGATGAAGTGGGCATTAGCCCACAAAAGCTTATGCTCAAATACATTTGTTAGTCTCTAAGGTGCCACAAGTACTTCTCTTTCTTTTTGCTGATACAGACTAACACAGCTACTACTCTGAATTCAATCTGAGTCACACTCTGGATTGCACTAGCACAACTCAGGCTGTGGGTCCTCAGAGAATGTAAATTGGCCAGTAGTGGGGTGAGCACAAGCTGTGGGGGGGACTGAAGGTAGTACAAAGAAAGTACAAAGTGGGCAGGGCCAGACAGATATACCCTAACACAGATATATCCTGGGGAGTAACTACCAGCAAATAAGATAGAGGTCTCTGCCTGGTAAATCCCCCCATGGGAAGGGTCAAGCAGCACAGCCACTATGCACACAGAGATGCTCCTATCAGTGCAGGATTAGGTGGAATTTGCACATCATCTCTGCTCCCATGGTGAATCTGGCCCATAGACAGCCTCTAATAGACTGTCTATTGTCTCACTGCCCTGCAGCCACTCTTCCCTGTTCAGCTTTTCTGTTCCTCCCCCATCCATCTGCAGTTTGGCAACAGCACCTCACAAATTGCAATCAGAGGGAACTTCTTCTGCTGGCTCCGCTCCACATTTGGCTTGCTACATTCACATGGCAGCATGCTGGCTAGGCTTGATTGTGCCCCATAAGTCTTTGTGCTCATTTGGCAGCTGTGTGGAGGGGAGAAGTTCAAAGGCTGGGGAAGGAAGTGCTGGGCTGTGGTCCACTACCTTGTGGTAACAAATTATACGGGAAAAAAAACATACTTATCTTTACCACATGGCTCTATTTTTAGCAACTGTGGGGATTTTTTCCCCAGTTTATATCTAACCAACTTTTTAATTTTTAGATTAGTGAGTTGGAAGAGATCTTAATCCCATGGAAATTGAGGAGTAAAAAGCACACGCACACACTTGTATACAAGTTATCTATGTAAAACCTTCCATACCAATTTTGTTTGGTTTTTCTATTTTTTAATTCAGGACCCAGTAGTAAGTCATTGTTGTTGTTGTTGTAGTATAAATACAAGATTTTGTTTTGTATCAGCTCTGTGGGGTTATTTTTTTCCGTCTATTCATTTTGATCTAAGTGTTTATGGGTGGGTTCCATGAGACTGTCTAGACAGTGGGTAAGATATCCAGGAGGCTGGGGAAATGTTCAGGAGAGTCCAGGGGCTGGAAATAGGTTGGTTATCAGGAGGGAATTAATTCATATTTCAATGGTCACCACTAAGTGGCAGTGGCTATTTTAAGTGCGTATTTCTTATACGTACATATCCCATACCTGTGGGTTTTCTGCATCCATGAAAGATATAGATAACATTCTTCATTTTAGGGTTTGTCTACACAGGAATTTACTATGCACTAACTTGAGTTTGTGCTTGATAAATGACCCTTGTACACATCATGCAAAAGCATAATAACTTCACAGTTAGAGCATAGTAGTCTATATTGTGCTTTGAAATAGCAAGTTCGCTGCCTATTGAGTTAGTGCAGACTAATGTTTGGGTGCACACATTACTCGGTCACACTATCTTGGCAAGCCTCAAACTGCTATCCCATACTACTATGTGTGTCACCACTGCTGACCTATTTATCTGTGTGCCCTCCAGGGTTAAGCTGACCGGATATCACTTTCCCATTTAAATGCTGGTACAACTCCAGGATTGGGCTGTTTGGTCCTGGATTTGAATATCTCTGTATTATTAGAGCAGCATTACACCATGCTTCATGCATCTAATAGGTGATACCTTTTTGGCACACGGATAATATTGGAGTAGATACAATATACCACACATATTGAATAAGTAATTTTAATTCAGCAGTTACCCACATTAGGTTTCTCACAAACTGATTACATTACTAGAGCACAGACTCAGCACTTTTATGGACACATAAGTATTATTAAGCAATGTCAAATTTAAAGTCAAATAAGAAAATCGAAGTCAAATAGACTTACAATAGACTTACAAACCACAATAAATGAATACAATGCTATTGTTTCTCTTCCTTGTGAAATTCCATTTTTCAGAAATACAGTTGTTGGAGTCATCTGCTGTCCAGCAAACTAAGCTTGGCTCAGCACAAACAGGATGAAATAGCTGAATAAATGTTAAGCAGTATCATCTATGCTTTGGTCACTTTGGGCCAGAGTGTGTGAACCATTTACACTGGTGAGCAGTGCCTCAACTGTCTCCATTGACTTCATAGATTCATAGACTCTAGGACTGGAAGGCACCTCGAGAGGTCATCGAGTCCAGTCCCCTGCCCTCATGGCAGGACCAAATATTGTCTAGACCATCCCTGATAGACATTTATCTAACCTACTCTTAAATATCTCCAGAGATGGAGATTCCATTCCATAATTGCTCACCACTAAAGGCAGCTGAAAAATGGTATGTATGGTTCATGAAAAATTTGGAAGTTTTCCAATTTTTGGACAAAAGACCCCAACAAACAACAACAAAACACCCTGAAAACTGACCCTCCCCTAAAAGCTTGGTTCTTAAGTTTTGTTTTCCCCTCCCTCTTTCTTCCTCCCATCTCCTTTCTTCTGCATGTTTCCTTCCTTCATTTTGCCTCTGAAAAAGGCAGAAGAAAGGGAGAAAAAGGGGAGGAACCCCAAAACTGAAATGTGTACAAATTGTGAATGTTGTCAAAAAAGTCAGAAAATTTTGATACATAAAAATTCTTTGCAGGTTTTAATTTTTTGCGGGGGGAGGGGGCCATTTTATTAAAGTTTTTAATGAAAATTTTCAACTAGCTCTACTCTTCAGTGTAAGACAGCTCAAACTTTGGCCCTTTATGAGCTGACATTTCACCTGTATCCTTGTACTCAAGGAGTCTCTGGCCATTCATTTCCTCATTATTAAGCACTTTGCTTAGGTTCCCACTGATGACTTTCATTTCACATTGGCTTTTCAATACACCACCATTACTTATGTAAAATAAAGCACGCTTTGTACCTGACACTTTGAAGTTACTAGAAACTCACCTTTCATTTAAGCTGGCATTTGTCATTTCAAGGTCTCTGTTTAAATGTCACCCTACCCTTCTGTAGAACAATAGTGACAATTTTAATAAACAGATTGAAAGTATTCGCTTTTTGATTGAAAAGACTAAAGTTGTTTCTTGAAACCTTGCACTGATTAATGTATGTTTGACTGTATTAACATTGCAATTATTTTACACCATATGGCATCATTATAAATTCTTTCACAAATGTATTTCAGTTTGGCAGCCAGGAGACTTTTTGTTTTGTAGTCTAAAAATTCAGACTCTGAAGTATAGAAACCATGTCTGTTTACTGTCTCAGCATTTCATGCTTTTAATCACAATTGATATAGACATTAATTCTTATAAAATCCATATTTTATAGGTGTCACTAAAATAGTCCTGAGCAGGAGGTGGTGCAGAGCGTGGGAAGGAATGGCTCCTACACTGACTAGTGTGCAAAGGGCGCATGCTTGCTGCTACTCCAGTGTGCCCAGTCTCTGGAGTGGGCCATTATGGAATAGGGGTAAGACCATGGACCTGCCTCCTTCACTTCACCCAGAGGGAGGGAGGGAGTGAAGACCTCTGATGTGCAGACCCCTGCATACTTGCAAGCTCAGGGACTGTGAATGTCCCTGCCTCTTATGCAGGACTTGCAGAACAGAGAGTCTCTGGTTGCACCTTGTCCAACCCTTCCCTCTCATGCACCTTTATGAAGGCCAGGGCAGTCTGGCTCTTAGTAAATGATAATTCAGTACAGGCTATTAATATCAGCTAAACATTGTACTTCACAATAAAACCTGCCTGAAGTGACCAAGTTTGAGAGATGACAATAGAATGGAGTTTGTTCACACAAAATATTAAAGAGGCGTGGTCTGTCTCCTTGAAGCAAAGACATATTTGTCCCTATTGTCAGGTGGTGTGAGTCTGCAAAGCTCCACTGAAGTTAACGATGTGCAACACCACAGCTGAAACAATTCATATACTGAAACATGTCATAGCAACTCATATCCCAATAATGCAGTGTTATTGCATCATTGGGTTATCTGTATTTTTTCTTGTAACAATCATAAACAAGGTATGAGAAATGAGGACAAACATTAGACAAATATATTTTATTTCCTGCTTAGTGTCTGTAGTTCAAACTAAACTGGGGGGAGGGATAGCTCAGTGGTTTGAGCATTGGCCTGCAAAACCCAGGGCTGTGAGCTCAATCCTTGAGGGGGCCACTCAGGGCTGGTACAATCCATTAGGTGACCTAGGCAGTTGCCTAGGGCACTACAATTTGGGGGGTGGTGACCGCGGTGATATTTCAGCAGCAGGACCTTCCGCTGCCTAGGGCAGCAGAAAAGCTGGCAGCACTCCTGGGGCCACTTATGGATCTGGGGCAAAATCAGTACTTGGTCCTGCTAGTGAAGGCAGGGGGCTGGACTCCATGACCTTTCAGGGTCCCTTCCACTTCTATGAGATAGGTATATCTCCAAATATTATTTATATTTAATGATTAGTTATTTCTCATACAGGGCCTAATCCAAAGCGCACTGAAGTCAATGGGAGTCTTTCCCCTGACTTCAGTGAGATGTGATCAGACATGATGATGTTGGAATAATTAGAATTACCATTCTGATGTAAATCCTGTAAAACATAGGTAAGGAGCCCACCCAGATTAGACAGACATGAGGCAGGTAGTAGACAAAAAAGCATAACTACAGACTCACATATGACTGTAGATATAGGTTAGATATTGAATGTTTTTGCCGGAAGGACACATATGGAAACCCTATTCTACACTTAGATCCACGTCTGTAAAAACAAAATTAGTATTATATGGCAGAAATTCTACTGCCCTTGTGGCACGAAGAGATAAATTTGACAAGTTTCTGCATATGAAGGGTAGAATAAAAACCATGATCAGTTAGGGTTAAACTTTCAAAGGAGCCTCTGTCTAGCCTCCATGTGTGCACACACATTTCATAACTTATTTTTTCTCATGCCCCTAATTTTCATTTTGTGTCCTACACCATTTTTCATATATAGGCCTTGTCAGAATGAGATATGTGCATTTTTGGAGATGGTTATAGACAGAATATATACAGTTTAGGAATTAAGCCTCCATGGAATGTAGATTTACGGTATGGTATTTCTACTAGGATATATATCCATGTTAAATGACCTGAGCTTTAGGAAAAGAAAACTGACTACTCTCAGCCTTAGTAATAGCTAAAATAACCTCATACTATATAATCTCTCAACACCTAGCATTATAGGCTCAAATTCCCATGCTTTCAATTATACCAGTATAAATCTGGATTAACTCCACTGAAATTAATGGAGTTACTCAAGATTTACACTGGTATAAAGGAAAAAAGAATTTGGCCCACAGATTGGATCATGACAATTAGTAACCTATTAAAGCTATCTTTCAAATTGGATGACAATTTTGATATATTTGATGCAGGATTGTGTAATCATTTATATACATAGGGCCAGATTTCAATCTCAAATATGCCGTGTGAAATCCGGAGTAATTTATGGAAATCAGTGCAATAACTCAAGTCTTATGCACATGTAAATGACTAGAGTTTGACTCATAAGATATATAGTGAGAATAGTATATTACAATATTTTTATTATTTGCATTTGTTTGAAATAGGAAGAAGGTGCTTTATAGAAGAGGCAGAAAGGGACAGGGAGGTAGGATAAGGATTAGACTAATAAAATCATGTGGTGAGTCTCAGTTATGGCATATGACTTGATAGTCCATTGTAAATAATTATGTCTGATAGTGAATGTGAATTCATCTGAATTAACTCACTTCCTATAGACAAATATATATTAAACTTTCTGAAAATAATAAACATTCATATAGAGCTGGTAGCTCTCATTTAAGTTTATATTATACTGTAATCATGTCAGTTTTCTATTCTGCCATCTCCTCCCTTCCTCAACTACTGTAAGCACAATATCTGAAGGGTAAAACAAGAAATGTCATGTTAAAAATATATCTAATTATTAACTATTGAAATTCTAAATTAACTATTTTGTGAGAGTTGCTGAACAGACATTAATGGGAATAAAATCGTAAAAATGTAATGATAGATACCCTAAATGTAGCCATCTGTCTGTCTCTCTCTTATACAGTATTTTCAGAAAAGTCATTGAACTGAGTAAAGAGATGAAATATTCTAATGGGATAACCTGTTGCAGAATTATGAGTGATATTTATCTCAGAAAGTCAATAATTCATGTTAGGAATGTAAATCAGTTCAGGCACAAAAGAGGATGAGCACAGTTTCCAAATGTGCCCTCTATATTTTGAGAGCCCAGTGCTGGACATTTAAGATCCAGTTTTCAGATATGTTGAGCACTGCAGCTCCTATTAATTTCAATTTGAGGTGCTAAGCACCTCTGAAAGACAAACTCTAAGAATTAGAGCCTCAATCCCACTGCAGTGTAACGCCCAGGGGTCAGGCAGGTTGAAGGGCAGTCCAGATCTGTGGTCACCAACCACACACAGTCAATTAGCCAACCAGAAAGCAGGTCTCAGAACCCTGGAAGCTGGGCCACCCAAGTCTGTGAATTCCCTGGTAATTGGATGAATCAGCATTGTACAATAGCCAAAGCTGCTTCCCAATGGACCTGGGCTTGAGCCAAGGTCCTGACATCACCTTCCCCTTGTGGGGTGACCTCAGGGTGCAGGAGGTCTGGGTTTATCTGGGTGTGCTCTGTGGAAGCCATTGACTTTTTTCAGGAGTGTGTTCATGGTGAGCTGGTTTCCAGGTTCACTCCTCAGACCCATATCCTTTCCTATTGATGAGGTACCACAACTTATCACATCATATCTGAGAATCTAGGATCTAATGGACAATATACTCTTCTTGTCCCTGAATCTGAATCAGTGGCTGGGGGGATTGTTTTCAGTTATGGAAAGGATTGTTTGAGAAGGATTTCAGGAGGAAAACCTGAAATACAGGTTGCACCTTGAGGGATCAGGGAAGCTGTAGCTTGAAGGTCAGCAGGTTGATTGGTCTGCAGATCTGGTAAGAGCCCATGTATGGATGGTCTAGTTTACAGATAGCCAAATGCCTCAAAACAGGCTGGCTTAACAGCCAAACTTTATGCCCCATTGCAAAAGTGGCACCTTTCTGTCAATGGCAGTCAGCATAATGCTTGTACACTGCCTTGGCCACATTAAGATGTCTCTTTAGCTTCTCTTGGGTTTGTTGGTTGGGGTGCATCAGGTCTGATGCTGCAGGAACAGCAGGTGCTGTGGGCAGTACAGAATGAAAATGGGGCTGAAAACCAGTTAGTGAAAAATGGGCTCATCTGGATTAAAGTGTGGTCCATGTTATTATACGCGAATTCCACATGCGGAATCAGTGAGGCCCAGTCATATTGGTGGAAATTGGTGAAGCAGTGTAGGTACTGTTCAAGTTCATGGTGATCCAGGACCAGGGCCTTACAGGGGTCTCAGCGGGTATTAGCATTCTGCAGGGTTTAGTTTGAGGTACCTTTGTACAGGTGCAGGTGTCGCAGGATTTGACATAAGCAGGAATGTCAGACTGCAGTTTTGCCCACCAAAACGATCAGCATGCCAGGTCTAACTGACCTGCCCAAGGGACATCGAGGCATAGATGTAAAACTTCCAGAAGGGGGCTTCCCTTGGGGGATATATACATCTGTGGACATAAAGGAGACCGTACCGGTGTGTAATTTAAACTGGGGGTTTGGTATCAGAGGCTAGGAGCTTCTGGGGAAAAGGGTCATCTCGAAGAGCAGAATGTATAGTTGCCATTAAGTCTGATAGTAATGTTACCGAAATATCGGGTCCACCTAGCTGAGAGCCAATAACAGCCAGACAGGGATAAGGAAGAGTTGCTTTATTTTGCAGAAGAAAGGAGAGCTTTGCACCTTAGTACAAAAACTTTGTCTTACACACATTTTACAGATTTTTTATACACATTCAGACAAAGGTCCTTGCAGTGTTAACACTTGATTGGTGGTTGTCAGACCCGTGCTTTTGCTATCTGGTCAGTGAAAACCGGCTTGGGACCAGCTCCAACTACCGTAAGGCCTTGAAGGGAAGACAGTTGAAAAGTTCAGGCTACTGTGTACTTGAAGTGTCTGCTTCCCCCTAATGGCCCTGGTTGACATAAAGGCTGCTCTGTTAAGGGGGGGTCACTAGTAACTTTCACAGTCCCCCCTTCGGGCCTGACAAATTCAAAAATTGTCAGGCCCGTTATGCAATTTGCGATCAAGCTGGAGGGACAGATACTGGGTTTTCTTATGGACAGCAGAGCTTTTGATTATAGCATTACACAGGCATTTGGCACATTGTATTATTGTCCAAATAACACATAGAAAGAAAAGAATCCATTTAACAATTGTTTGAAAGAGCCCCGTAAACTATGACCCAAGGTCTGGAAGGAGGTCCTCAAAACTAAAGGTGTGATCAAGAGATACAGCATGGAAAACAACAGCAGCATTCTGTTTATACATAGGTCATTCTGATATTTTGTTTTGCTTATTAATGTAGACTTTTAGTCTACATTTTATATTATTTACACAAGGTCGCAACAACTTCTCACACAGTTTTTTTTTACTTGCTTTACACATTTTTTGCTTTTACAAATTTTGCATTATTAGGGTTACAGTTAGCCTGACTCTTGCTAACAAACTGTCATGCATTGCATCCCCTTCCTGTCAGTTCTTTTTCTGCTTTTACAACCCCCCCCTTTTGTATACTAGTACAACAAACATTTTTAAATCTCTATTTGCATTAAGTCTTGGAATTCAGATTTTACTTCAGATGCTTTAACTTAAAGGGTTTTGATTGGATGTAATGACAATGCATGATGAGCATGAACATGAAAGGTATTACTATTATTACGTTTTTTACAACAATAACATAATTTTAAGCTAACTAATAACAATACAAGCAATAACATTCCCATAGCAATACTATAATGGGGTTGTTGTACAGCCTTAGTCATAAAGCACAATACATTATACTTAGTATATAAAATAGACACTCTATAAGCAGTATGAAAGGCATACTTTTCAACTTGATATATATTTTGAAGCATGTGAATTTGCTCTTGTACTTCAGAGATTTTCTGAATTTCTGGTAACAGTGAAAACAAATTCTGAAATTTATCAGATACTAAACTAGTCCAATTAAAGGGTATCTGGAACTTAAGGGCTACTTGAAAAACTCTATCTGCAGGCCAGTAAATGATATGGTTGCCTGCAGTGGTAGTGAGATTAAAATGTATGTTTTGCGATATGGCGTCATTAACATACACACAGCTATCATTAGCTTGGAAGAGTAAGTGTCCTGTCAGGGTAGTTTTTTGTCTTCTACTTTCCCAGCAAACGTAGTCATGAAGAGTAACAACTTCTCCTGGCTTCAGTTTACGGATACACTGAAGCTGTGGGGGTTCTAATGACCAAAATGTTCATTGACTTCTTAATTTTATTTAAATGTCAGATGTAATTTTAGGAGCACTGACTAAAAATCGATTGGGCATACCAGGAGGTTTAATTTTTTAGATGTCTCAGTGAATTACTTAATCCCACATGCATTCTTTCCATGGACCCGGCAGGATTCGGTATGTGGGAGCCCACACCCCCCCCAACCGGTCCATATGCTTGGAAGGAGCACTGAGAATGTCTGCACTTTCACCTAGACAGTTTCCAAGTATGTCTCTATGGCCACAGATCAGATGGTACTCCTGATGTGTCTGTAAGGGCAGTGGGCCAAGCCTGATGCTCTAGATCATTCCGAATGGCCATTAGCTGGTCATTCAGGAAATCCTGAATTTCTGAGCATGCTAGATTCTACTGCAATGCCTTCCCAGCCTCAGTGATATTTAATACCATCTCTGTCAGCAACTTCTGGGTCATAGAACTAAGGGCGGAGATAACATGTAACTTATCAATTTTAGCCTGTACCTGGGTTAGCTGTGCCTTAATTTTTTATTATGTTTTTGGTTTTTAAAAATATTTTAAACTGCTGCTGCACTTTTGGCCCCATCCCATAGGGATCCGGTCAAGTCACTTTTCTTTCTAGAGGAAATAACTCAAACCCTCTGTTGTGCTAATCTAATGGCAGCCCCCTGTGAGCAATTTGGGTATGTAGTGGTGATCTGGAAACTGAATAAGGGTAATGAAAATTTAACAGTCCCTAGTGTAGTGTTAATTACAGTTCATTGATATTTTAATACATTTTTTTTTGGTGTAGTACTATACCACATTCCCAAGCATGGGTCCCACAAGTTTCTTCCTGCCAGTGTATAATTCTTTGTTTCTTCACCAGGGTCAGTTCTTAATGTCTCTTGTAGTCAGGAATCCCTGGACTTTGGTGGTTCCAATGAAGCAAGTGTTCCTTCTTCTCTTTTCCTGAAACAGTGTGGTTTAGCATTATACAGGGGAGAGGTTACTAGCACATCACCCTGTAATGGTTTTGCTTCTTCTAGAAAAATCCAGAGGCACAGTAGGTCTGTCAGTGGACAAGGGAGAGGTTACTAGCACTTCACCTTGTCTTTTTTCCTTTTTTTTGCTGTCCAGAAGGCACAGCAGAGCTAGAAGGAGAAATAGGCTTATCAGTCGAAGAGTTCTCCCGAGGTGGAGGGGTCTTTTTACAGTGAGAAGCATGGGTCCAGGCAGGTAGTCCTTGGCACTTCACAGCGGTGTTGGTGGTTAACAGCACTTGGAAAGGGCCTTTCCAGTGGGGAGCCAAAGCAGTCTTTCGTTGATGAACTTTACGTAGACTCAGTCTCCTTGTTTCAATCAATGGCAGGGCTGCTAGGGTCTTTGGGTAGCACTTCTTTTATCTGTGAGAAAAGAAACTTAACACATTTTATTAATGCCTGGCAGTGTTTTGCAGATCTCATAGTTGCTTGGGCACATTCAGGTCCCCCTTTTCTTGGCTATCAGCCAAGTCTTAGCTGTGGGCAGTGTCCTTGGATGGGCCAGCATCTTATCTTTGGACTGAGCTTGCTGGCTATTTTTTTTTCTAGTTAACTTGTTCTGTTCTTTTTCCTGCTTCTCTTCTTGGCTTCTTTTAACCTACAAAGGAAACTTCTACTTTTTACTTATACACTTTTTTTTAAAAATGAACACATACACAATTGCTATTATACAGTACATTAGTCTTATTACTTAATGTATGCTATGTACACTCTTTTAGTAAAATAACTTTATTACAGAGCTTTGGAGCAACAAACCAGGACAAGCACACCCACCTTTGAGGAGTCCACTCGGTACAACCTCTGGTGTCCAATAGCTTTTTTCTTTTTTCAGCCCTCTGGCTAGAAATCTGAGGTAGCCAGAAGGATCCCATGGGCAATATGGGGAGTGGGTTAACCTTCTATGTCTTTGCTTCCAAAGACTGTCGGTATGCAAATTTTAACAACAATTTTTCAATTAAAAAATCTGGCCAATGAAGTTTTTTTTTTTTACTTAAGCAAATATATCAGATTTTAGTATATTACATTTTCTTGATTTATTTAAACACTTTGTATTCTAAGTTGAATAAAACAAGTATCTGCTTTTTGATTTAACCCTTCTATTTAAATTTGAGCTAGACTGTCTTATGAAAATATTAAATTCAACAATTCTGGCTACAAGACAAACATCACAAGACAGGACAAAGAACACAAAAATAATTCCTATTGTACCAGTAAATGCATGGTACATAGAATGCTATTCAGCTGGCATCCGTTTTCTCTGATGATCTGAAAGACAAAAGAACAGAGGTCTACCCCTTCTGGGCAGTCAGTCATTGCTTAAAATATTTCTTTTATATACACACATACTTTTGTTGATTTTAGGCAAAACAGAGGAATTACTCTATATTTTTTTTATTTGTTTTATAGGCAGCCCAGGTTTCAGTGGCTTCTACCTTATTAGTTAGAAAATTGCATTAATACAGATGCTTTCTGGCTTGCTTCCAGATCCAAAGCTATCCACAGCTTAAAAATTCTTACGTAAAAAGGGACACAATTAACTTTTCCAGACTTTTGATTGCCTTTTACTTCTAACTCCTGCTTTCAAACACCCAGTGATCTGGAAGAGACAACACAACCTATATTGGTAGGTTTGCATTTCTTTTACTTCTGCTACAATATACACTGCACATGTTCTGGGGAAAATGCACATCCTATTTACAATTCAATTTTTACAACACTAGCCACATTAATTTTTACACAAGGTGTAACTATTTCTTTTTAAACACCGGGTAAAGACCATTTACTTAACATATAATCTAAAGGGCTATCCTCAGAGGGTTTTACCAGAGACCCACCCATCTGCCTGCTGACACTCTTAAAATAGAATTACACAGAGAACAGAGGGAATTATGGTCTAAACAGAGACCCACCTATCTGCCTGCTGACACTCTAACAGAGAATTACACAGAGAACAGAAGGAATTATGGTCTAATAGGATTTTATTACAGGAATTTCTACCAATACACACCTAACACCCAATGTATAAGACAGAAATTCATAAACCGGTTAACCAGACCAGAACCAGATAGTGTCTCCTTATCCTATTAGGACTCACCTTATCGGAGCACGAACCCCGGGGGCCGCGGTGAAGCAGAGAAAAGGGGCGAAACACCCCGTTGGCGCCGTTCCCAGTTCGCCGCAGCCGTCCGGAGTCCAATGTCCGAGCTAGGAGGGTCCCATCTGGGTCGCCAGAAACTGTTACCGAAATATCGGGTCCACCTAGCTGAGAGCCAATAACAGCCAGACAGGGATAAGGAAGAGTTGCTTTATTCTGCAGAAGAAAGGAGAGCTTTGCACCTTAGTACAAAAACTTTGTCTTACACACATTTTACAGATCTTTTATACACATTCAGACAAAGGTCCTTGCAGTGTTAACACTTGATTGGTGGTTGTCAGACCCGTGCTTTTGCTATCTGGTCAGTGAAAACCGGCTTGGGACCAGCTCCAACTACCGTAAGGCCTTGAAGGGAAGACAGTTGAAAAGTTCAGGCTACTGTGTACTTGAAGTGTCTGCTTCCCCCTAATGGCCCTGGTTGACATAAAGGCTGCTCTGTTAAGGGGGGGTCACTAGTAACTTTCACAGTAATGACCCTCCAAGGAAGTGATGTGGCTTCAGGATGCAGGATGGCTCTACATCAGATTCTCTAGGATCCCTGGCATACTCTTCTTTCCTAGAGACGGTGTCTGCCTTTCCATTCCTAGAGTCAGGGCAATATGTGATGATAAAAATCAAATCTTGAGAAGAAGAGAGCCCAACTTAGCTGTCATTGATTCAAGGCTTTAGCAGAGCACAGGTGTTCTAAATTTTTGTGATTAGTATATAGCTGCACAGGGCATCTTGCCCCTTCCAGTTAGGACCTCCAGGTTTCAAAAGCGCTCCTGATGCCTCATTAGCTGAAATACCATTGTTATGTTCAGCAGGGGAGAGCTTCAGAGAGAAATATGTGCAGAGATGGAGCTCTTGATCAAGCCTCTGTCTTTGGGACAACACTGCCCCATTAGCAACATTGGAGGTATCCGTTTTCAGGATGAATGCCTGACTTGGGTCTGGGTGCACAAGGATTGTCTCAGTGTTGAACATCTTCAGGTTTTCAAAAGCATGTAGGGCTTCCAAAATCCAGATGAATTTGGCGAGTTTGCAAAGCAAGGAGGTTATCAGAGCCAGAATTTGAGATAACCCCATATAAAGTGCCTGTAAAAGTTTGCAAACTTGATAAAGTGTTAGGTTACCCAAATGCTTCTGGATATCACCCAGTCGATTCTGGATTCTACCTTATGGAGTTGCATGCAGACACTTTTGGGAGACAGTATATATCCGAGAAACTCTATGGTAGGCTGCTCCAAGATAAATTTTTCCAGCTTTGCATAGAGTCCATGTTGGAGGTGCTTTCCCATGCGTGGCCAAGGCTTCTTCCCAATAACCCAGAGGGCCTGGGTTCAAGACTGGGGTTTGAGACCAGGTGTTGACATCCAGCTCTTTACAATGCATAGAAAGGCCAGAGCAGTGTAAAGGGGCCCTAAAATCCTTGGTTCTTACTGGGGAAAGATTCTCCTGGCACAAGCACTACAGAATGTAGCCAAAAGACTGTCTTCTGAGGACCCCTTCACAAACCCTGGTTAGGAGTTTGGCAGTGGCATTCTGTACTGTAGCCCACAGGGCAATCTGGGGAAGCTACTATAAATTAGGTCCTCAGGACTGCCTAAGTTACCCCAGGGGCCTTTGAGCAGCCCAGAATCAAAAGAGCACAAAAGAGGCTTACACCATCTTGGCCTAACCCCATGAGGGCTGTAAGTTTGTGCTGCACCTCTCATGTTAGCTTTTGAAAGGTATGCACCAGAAACTAAGGCACCCAAAAGCCAAGGACACTTTTGAAATATGTGAGTCATAATGTCTCTAGCATGGCCCGTACCAAGAGAGGTGTACATATAAATAATACCCTGCGGCAAGACTATCTTTATTAAGTTCAAAATCACACTGGAAAAGAATATAAATCTGCCTTAAACTACAGAACAATATGAAATGAGGGAATATATATAACCTAACACATAAATTACAACCACAGTATATGTATAAAGTCAGCAGTACAGTCTGATTTACTAGGGTCCAGTCAATAATCCCCATGACTCAGACTCTAGCAGGTCCAACAACTGGTACTTATAATAAAGCCAGCTTTTCCATAGTAACCTATTTGGAAAGCATATTATTATTATTAGTTTGCTAAGCACTGACAGTGGGTGTAAATCAATCTATTCACTGCAGACACTGACAAAAGTCATTCTGGATCTGGTCCCTACATCACCTGAGCACCAGCATTCCCACCCACATTGCTTATTGCTTTAAATACATGCCCTTACATCTGAGCAATTGACTAATCCACAGGCTGACAACTTTGTGCTGAACTAATGTTGAAATCCGTCCCTGGATAGGTACTTCCTTTACCTGTCTATCAGTATTAACTATCAATTGGTCTGTATATTATTAACTGATTTGCAGTGTTACTGTCACCATGTTGGTCCCAAGTCCCATCTTTTCATATGCTGTGTATTTACACCTCTCTACTGTATTTTCCACTCCATGCATCTGATGAAGTGGTTTATAGCCCACGAAAGCTTATGCCCAAATAAATTTGTTAATCTCTAAGGTGCCACGAGGACTCCTCGTTGGTTTTGCTGATACAGACTAACACGGCTGCTACTCTGAAAGGTTTTCTGTGTCATTCTTCTGAGTCACAACTATGTGGGTGAAACCAGACAACCCTACACCCTTGAATGAACTCACCCAGAAAAATGATAAAAGACAAAAACACCATATCAAACGTAGGCAATCACTTTTCACAAAACGATTGCTCCATATCTGACTTCTTGGTTCTCTTCCTCAAAGGAAACGTGCACAACACCTTCATAAAACAAGCCTTGGAGCGTAAATTAATAACTTTGCTAGACACTAAAAATCATAGTCTTAATAATGACACTTATTAATGATTTATGGCTTATTACAACAATCTGCAACCCACTAACTCCTCCCCCCACCTTTTTTTTATGACTGCTGGGATATTAATGGGCCACTTCATCTTGAATGATCCCTTAGAATATGTTTTAACTACTTATAATAAATAATCTGTTCCAGCTTGTATTTAGGTATGACATTCTGGGCAGGCCTACACTTAAAATGCTGCAGCAGTGCAGCTGCCCCAGTGCAGCTGCATTGCTGTGGCACTTCAATGAAGATGCTACTATGCAAACAGGAGAACTTTTTCCATTGCCATAGTTAATCCACTTGAGAGAGAGGTGGTAGCTATGTCGATGGGAGAAGCCCTCCTGTCGACATATTGCTGTCTACACCGGGGACTAGTTCGGTATAACTGCATCACTCAGGGGTGTGGATTTTCCACACCCCAGAGCAATGTTGTTATACCAATGTGAGTTTATAGTGTAGACCTGGCCTCTGAGTACCTTTCCCAGACCTGAAGAAGAGCCCTATGTAGCTTGAAAGCTTGTCTCTTTCACCCACAGAAGTTGGCCCAATAAAAGATATTACCTCACCCACTTTGTCTCTCTATTGTTAACTTGGTTTATTCTATATGGGACAAAATTGCTATAATGTTTAAAGCACATTTGACACAGAGTCATTTGTTATTGGCCTGGGAAGTTACAAAAAATCTTTAGCCAACTTCAAGGTAACAAAACAAGTCATCCTGCCATTTTATTACAATGAAACCCTATGTTATGTTCAAGAAAAGCCACAGAGAACACTAATGCCAACAAGCATCTCAGGTAATAATACAATTTATTCTTAGAAGGCTTCTTTTCAGCAGGCTTATCAACAACCTGGTGAACATCAGCTAGAAATTTAACCAGATCCAGCATTTGATACCTTGAGTCACCACAGATAGTCTCCTCTGCTTGCCAGTCTTTTAAAAGTTTTTGCACAGGTTACCATTGACAGGTTCAGTGCAAGTGCCCTCTGCCATGGCTTATTTCTATATGCAGAGTTTGCAGAGAGGAATAGCAATGGAATTAGAAAAGATGTGAATATGTGTACATTTGAGAATTCAGGCTAATATACACTTAGCTATCGTGGGCCTGATTCTCATTTACAGGAAAGTCCTTTTAAATTGCCCTGACAGTGTAAAAAAGCCTTAAAGTGGGTATTAGTTACATTTACCATTCCATTTAAGGCGTCTTTACAGTGCCAGAGCTGTGTAAAACTCCCTTAGTGTACATAAGAGGCAGGCCGTGTATCTACTATAGTTACAGCATTCTGCCTAGAACTGACAACACCTAAACTGAACATTCACTTCCACCAAATCAATATCAGCCTCTCTATTTATTGTACTCCCATCACATGCCAAGGGCTCAGTGTGTCACTAATTAGGGGATGGTCGGGTTCACATTAAGCAGAAGATTCAAGAGCAGAGCTTGAGTTGATACCACCCGACACAATGTTAAAGTAGGCACGGATATTGCCTTAGACATTTGCCGCCTAGAGTAGGAAGAATGCAGTGGCTAGTAGCTCCTCTCTACACTCTCCCACCCCTGCCTTCCAAACTGTGCAGAGCACCCAGAGAAAGGATTCTGCACATTTGAAGGATGGTTAAGAGCAAGCAGTGGAGCTGCCATGGCCTCCATTCATGCACCCCAAGATGGATCTGTATGTGCATTCTCCTTTTTGCTCACTGGACCAGAGAAGAGCATTTGGCCCTATGCTGGTAATTTCCAGTGAGGAGACATGGAAAAAATGGAAAAGAAGAAATTAAAGTGCTCAGACAGTATTACCTTATTTTTTCCCTAGAGTCTCTGTAGTTACTCTTCTATTGTAGTTATGCATTATTGCAAAGGCAAACATACCTAGTAAGCTGTGCTTACATCATATTATAAATGAGTACTTCCAAAGAAGGCCAATTTAATTAACAAGGACAGAGAGAGACAGCTCTAGTTCAGAACAATTATGACTTTAGTTAGCAAATTCTATGTTTTCATTTTTCAGTTCTGGAAAATGTCCAAAGCCAAAAATTAAAGCCATTTTCTCATTCAAATACACACTCATCTCAGCTTCCAATTGCACAGCAAATGATCCCATGATTTCCCCTTCAAAAAAACAAAGTCCCTTTAGATGAAGGAAAATGTTTCCCCTTTTTTCTACAAATCAGAATGCCTCTCTTTGCCTTTCCAGTTAATAGTTTTGCTTTTCCCTCTCAGCACAGTGGAATCACTCAACTAGAGTTGTGCAAAACTCAGCACTGTGACTTTGCTGGGGATTTACTGAACTTTAGTTTCAATTTGCATGGATTTGCCTCCCTTAATTTTTGCTTTGAGTTTAGAGTTTGAATAGATACAAAAATGCACAGCAGAGCTCCATCAAAACGACTGGCTTTTCTGTGATTTCTACCTGAAACTGGCATATCCTACACCTCCCATCAGGGGGTTTTGATACAAAATTCAGAGTAAGTATGTCAAACTTGCCAAACCTCTTATCAAATCCAGGCTGAATTTTAACTCCAGTAAAATAACCACATAAGGCTCAATCCAATGCCCAGTGGAGTCAATGGGAGTCTTTCCATTGACTTCAATAGGGATACAAAAAGGTCACTAATTTTCAGTATAAGCATGGAATTATGGAAATGTAAGTCTTGAAGGAACCTCAAGAGGTCTCTGATAAAACCCTAAGCACAATTTATTCAGAAGATTTTTCTGCTTGATCTAATAAAAGGCATGCATTTTTTCATATAATGCCTTTTGTACCTTTCTACCTCTTTCTTTGTTTGAGAAAAAATGCATTTGTCTTACAAAGACCGCTGCTTATCATGCTCTGAAGTTAAAGGTTGCACTTTAACAGCTTACTATGCAGAATGAAATATAATGTGTGTATTTTTCACCACACAGACAAGTGTTTTATATGCTGTGACTTTGGTAGATTATTTATTTATTTATTTATTTTTAAACACCAGTTCATAAAGTGGCTAAGAAGCACTATGTTGTGATCGGAAATTATTTCTTGAAGTCATCTAATTGCTTTCTCTCTCCCTCTCTCACTTGTACTTTACACATAGGTTTAGCAAGATAAATTCAGTTTTAAAAAAAGGATGTAATTTCTTGAAGACTATATTTTCACTAATGAGAACAAATTAATTGAAGATTAGTAAACAAGTGTAGCTTCTCTGTATTATTCTTTCTCATCTTGTTTTTATTTTGTTACAAACATTGTCATTTTCCTCCCACAACTTTCTTCAAATGGCAGGAGACCAGACATGCCAAACCTGAGGGAAAAAACGCAGAAATTGGGCTTGTTTTTGGCTTAATTGGCTTGTGAGTTGCTTATTGGCTAGTTTTTTGCTTGTAGCTTGTTGCTTGTTTGGCTTGTAGTTGGTTGTAGCTTGTTGCTTCTTTTTTTTGATCGGCTCCCGGCAAGCAGAGGCAAGGGGGGCAAGCAGGGGCAAGAAGGGAGAGAGTCAGGGGTGCACAGCGGGCCCACCACAGTCCCAGACTGCACGCCGAGGGGATCTAGTCACAGAAAGTGTTGGGGTTCTTAGGGATTGGCTTGTTTTGGCCTTGTTTTGAAATGGAATTATCTTGATTTTTGGTTTATTGTGAAAGTCAGGGTGCTTATTTACTGTGTGAAAGTTGGCAACTCTGAAGGAGACCCAAAGCAAAATGACCCAGCATAAAAAAATCCTTGAATTACCAGTGAAAAATGCATCTTGTTTCCATCTTTCTACTACTTTTCCTTCCTAACAATGATGACCTGACTCCTATTCTGTAGTTCAAAACCATGTGTGGCAACCAATCAGCCATAGGCTTTGAGCCAAGCATCACTTATATCTTCAGTGCTCTACAGCACTAATGTGATAGTGATCCCTAAAATCCCTTTGGGGTTACAATATTTACACCTTCGCCTCTGGCTTTTGACCATGTCAGTGTTGTTTCAATATATAGAGAATTTGGTGAATTATTCTGGAATGTGACCCTCTATATTACATTGAGAGTGCAAGCATATCAATTCCACTTTGAAATAAGTTCCTTAGTAGTGATGAGGCATCAAAAGGTTCACAATACAATGCATTAAATGCTCAGAAACTGCCTGTAAAATATTGATGACTTGTTCCTTTCTCTTTTACTTACCTTGTCACATTTGCTTTATGCCCTCCAGCTTTCTAGGCAATTTGACAGAGTTAGGCAGTACTAGGAGAAAGGCTATTCGGTGATCTGTCGGCACACTAGTGTAATGTTTAACATCTTCAGTGATCTCACACCCTGGAATTTAAAGGGATGATTATGTCCAGCGGGATGACAAAGAGAAGCTCAACTTTTTAGCAAGGAAGAGCAGAGTGGTGACGGCAGAAGAAATGGATAAATGCTGCTTAAAATGGTTGCAGATGAAAAGGACAAAGCATTTGCACACACTCCGCAAATTCTAATTCAGTCAAAATGTGATACAGTACTCCGTGAAGACACTGATAGCTTTCCAGGGCATTTACTAGTGTCACAATATACAAATTTAAACACCGTGTGTGCATAATCTTGATTTTCTTTATTTAGAGCAAAATAAGCTACAATATTTGTACATACTGTCACTGTCATATGAGTGGACATAGGAAAAATCAGTCTTAAATTAAGACTTCCAGAGAGAATTTTGCTTGCCAAAAATGATAAAAAACATATTCAAAACAGAGTATCTGGATAAGGGAATGAATGGGAAGTAAAGGATCTGTGGGAGGAATTTCTCAAGGGAATGCTTTACCATTCTGGAACCATTCAACAGCTGTAAAATCACTTTGATTCAGCCATTGGTCATTTCAGGCTTCCCTGTTTTGAGAGAGGGAGAAACCTGTAACATATCTGAAAATAAAGAGAATGGCATAATCTGAAATTAAGACCTTTAGTACCCTATATCCAAGCGTCAAGTTATCTAATCTTGGAACAAGAGGGCCCAATTCACCTTTCACTTTATACCAGCATAACTCAACTGATGTCAATTATTCTCATATGAGATGGGATGAAGGTCTGCTTAACATCTTAAAATAATTTAATTGTGGCACAGACTGATATGCTGTTTTGAATACATCAGACAATTCAGAGTTGAGATTTTTTCTCTCTGAAAGTGTTGTTCCCTAGCTTTATTAAACTGTGAATACAAGAGTCATGCATGACCTGCAAAGGCCATAAGGTCAGCTGGGTTACATCACCATTGGTATGTGGACCAGCTGCCAAAAATTCAATAACAATACACTCAGGGCAATTATGCAGCCAAAGAACTAACATATCCAAAACAGACAGGCATAATTTCTCAGAGGTGTGCACTGTCATTAACACCAGAAAGTCAAGCTGCTAAATTTCTCCATTAAATTTTAAAGTGTACCTTGCAACACAGGGACACATGCAACCTTGCTAACTCATTCTTTGTATTACAAAAATAAAATAATATGATCAGTCATTGACAGTATAAGGCACTCTTAACTTTGTAAACGAAGTAACCCTTTTCACAAATAATTAGTCCTGGTCTTGCCATATTAGGTATGAGACTGTCTTGCAAGTGATGGTACTGTGCTTAGCACCATGAGCACCCACTACCATGAGGGAGAAGTTTAACAATTTCCACCATTAAAACTGAATTGAACAAAGATGCCAGAGAACCGACAGCCACAAACAATTGTTCATTGCCAGGACGGGTGCACATGAAGGAATTTGTTTTTACATGTCTCCTCCATCTTAAATTTATCTGACTCCTTTCATGTTTTTCCACAAATGGGGACAGCACATCTCTATCCTAGAAAGGCAGCATAAATTTTTACAAAAAGTTTTACAAAAAAAATCCCTTGTTAAATATTGTAAGTCCGCTGCCTGGCATGTCTGCTGCATTAACAGCTCGGTCCGGCAAGGGACTGAGCTCTCTGGCCCTGACCTAGCAATCAGTTGGATTATGCATGTGCTTACATGCTTTGCTGGATTGGGAACAAAGTGCTCATTGCCTTTCTGGATTGAGTCCTACATTAGCTTCTCCAGAAGCAGAGCCTCAAGTTCCTTAACTCTGTTGGTTCCCGCTGCCATATCAACCTCTGGTCGGTGTAATAATTTAGATTAGACTTCAGGGTCATGCCAGACCAGGCTGATGCACAGCCACCACAGGATCTGGGGAGTGCAAAGCCACCTTTGCAACCCTCACCTGAGCTGCAGCATGCTTGTACCAAAAGAAAAAAAGAAAAACATGTGTCGACAAGATCTAAAGATCAGATCCCAGAGTATGGCAGAGCTGCTTAGGATGAGGTTGCAAGGGTGGCTTAGCACTCCTCAGTTGCTGTCTGTGCACAGGGCATGATTCTAAAGGCTGCTCAAAAGTACGCTGACTTCCAGGGGTTCCCTGATATGACAGCTATGAATCAAAAAGAACAGGAGTACTTGTGGCACCTTAGAGACTAACAAATTTATTAGAGCATAAGCTTTTGTGGGCTACAACCCACTTCTTCGGATACTCCTGTTCTTTTTGAGGATACAGACTAACACGGCTGCTACCCTGAAAGCTATGAATCAGTGACTGGAGGCTTTGCTTCTGGAGAAGTGAAGTGGCTTGAACATAGCAGGCACACGTGACAGCAGATTTGGGATCCTGAACACTGGAATATTTTCTGTACAAATATGCACACCATCCTAGTAATGGGAGATACTGCTCCCATTTCATAGATTTTAAGGCCAGAAGGCACCATTAGATCATTCAGTCTGATCTCCTGTATAACACATCATAGGTACCGGCTTCCTCCAGGCCTGAGAGGTGCTCAACTCCCTGCTCTGCCCCAGGCCCTGCCCCCACCTGACCCCTTCCCCCAAGCCCCCACCTTTGCCCCACCTCTTCCTGTTCCACCCTGGGCCCCGCTCCCACCCCATCCCTTCCCCCAAGCCCCCAACACTGCCCTGCCTCTTTCCCACCTAGTTCTGCCCCCACTCCCCAGCGTGTCCCATCCTCACTCCTCCCCATCCCTCCCAGAGCCTCCTGCATGCTGCGAAACAGCTGATTGTGGCAGGTGGTAGGCGCTGGGAGGGCGGGGGGAGGAGGCGCTGATCAGTGGGGAAGCAGGCAGGTTTGAGGCACTGGGGGAGAGAGGGGAGCTGGCTGCCAGTGGGTGCTGAGCACCCATTAATTTTTTTCCGTGCATGCTCCAGCCCTGGAGCACCCACAGAGTCAGCACCTCTGTAGATCATAGAAATTCATCCAGTTACTCCTGTAGCAAACCCAGTACCTTCTTTTGGACTAAGGCAGATCTTCCAGGAAGGCATCTAGTCTTGATCTAAAGCCATCAAAAGATGGAGAATCCACCACTTGTAATTTAGAATTTCAACCTGGGGTAAGCTGCAGTTGTGCAAGCCCATTTATACACCAATACAGCATCTACACTCTATAGCCATATCAGGCATTGCACCACCTCTATAGCCATATCAGGGCACAAAAACTCAGTGTAGCTAAGCCCATACAAAATTTGTTCAATTTTGTGATTTTTTCCCACCTGGTTTGGCCAGCCCCATAAATACTATGCAAATATACAGTATGTGCAAATTCTTTCAGAATACTTAGTAATTACATCTCAAAGTTTCTAAAGGTAATTCCTGTATTATATACCACAGTGCAACATGCAGTATGGTTTAGAAAAGGAAATAGACGGTTATCAAAGAGTTAATCCATTAGTTGTTCCTTTCAAACCTTAACCCTGGTCTACACTGCGAGTTTAGGTCGACTTTAGCAGGGTTAAATCGAATTAAGCCTGGATACGTCCACATGATGAAGCCCTTTCTTTCGACTTAAAGGGCCCTTTAAACCGATTTCTTTACTCCACCTCCGACGAGGGGATTAGCGCTAAAATCGGCCTTTGCAGGTCGGATTTGGGGTAGTGTGGACGGAATTAGACGTTATTGGCCTCCGGGAGCTATCCCACAGTGCTTCATTGTGACTGCTCTGGACAGCACTCTCAACTCAGATGCACTGACCAGGTAGACAGGAAAAGCCCCACGAACTTTTGAATTTCATTTCCTGTTTGCCCAGCGTGGAGAGCACAGGTGACCACGGTGAGAGGGGGAAGCAAATGAATACAGAACAAATCTGGTCCATCTATTTTTTACATCTTAAGCTGGCAGCAGACGGTGCAGCATGACTAATAGCCCTCGGCATCTTCTGGGTGCTTGGCAGAAGATACTGTACTATGACTGCTAGCCATCATCGTCAAGACGGTTCAATAGGACTGCCGGCAGGACTGAGTCTCCAGGAGACAAAGCATGTCTACCCAGGTGCCTATGATTGAACTGGAGTACGACGACGACGGATACCAGTCATAATACACCATCTACTGCCAAAAGGCAAGGGGCTGCTGCTGTGTAGCAATGCAGCCCCACATCTGCCAGCACCCAGATAGCCGATGAAAGCTACCAGTCATACTGCACCGTCTACTGCCAAAAGGCAATTAGCTGCTACTGTGTAGCAATGCAGTACCACGTCTGCCGGCACCCAGATGACATATGGTGACGGTGAGCTGAGCTGAGCTGAGCGGGCTCCAGGCTTGCCGCGGTATGTTGTCTGCACAGGTAACCCAGGTAAAAAGGCTCGAATCGATTGTCTGCCGTTGCTCTGACGGAGGGGGAGGGGCCTGACAGCATGTACCCAGAACCCCCCGCGACACTGTTTTGCATCATCAGGCATTGGGATCTCAACCCAGAATTCCAATGGGCGGCGGAGACTGTGGAAACTGTGGGATAGCTACCCACAGTGCAACGCTCCGGAAGTCGACGCTAGCCTCGGTACTGTGGACGCGGTACGCCGGCTTCATGCACTTAGAGCATTTTATGTGGGGACACACACAATCGACTGTATAAAACCGATATCTATAAAACCGGCTTCTATAAATTCGACCTAATTTCGTAGTGTAGACATACCCTTAGTTAGGCCACAAGTGGAGATGTGTTTGGTGGTCTTACATTTGTCTTTGTTATGAACCCATCATATAATTTAGGTCAATTAGTTTTTGCTCTGAAGACAACCAAGATTAGAAGAATGCATGGTGAAATTTCAGACTGAGGTGAATTGTCAGAGCTATGTGAAAATCCCTTTGCTTCTGCTTGCCTATTTCTTTAGTATTAATGTGACTACAGTGGAGTCGCATCTTACGCAGGGGTTAGGTTCTGAAGTCAGCGCATAAGGCGAAAATTGCATATAGTCAAACGCTCATTGAGTGGAATGGCGGGCGGAATCGCCTGCACTACAGGTACAGTATTTAAATTGTTATTTTTCTCTTTTTTTTTGTTTTGCCGCGCACGTATGGTTAAAATTGCGTAAGTTAAATGCGCCTATGATGCGACTCCACTGTACTTATGTACTTAAAGTTACACCATAGGGGGGCATGGATCAGTGTTCATGTCGCACTCTCCGTCAGTTCCTGGACCAAGACAGGGAAGCTAATGATCTGACCAGTGGACCAAATTTGGTGGCAAATCCTGGTCACGTGCTTCCTGAGGCAGGTTGCACCTCCGCTAAGAAGTTACACGGTAGCTTAAGTGTCCTGCTAAACTGGGGTCTTAGATTCTTGTTGTAATCTTTCCTTGAAAAATTGGCATTTTCCTTGCAGTTGTATCGAACTTAGCTTCCCTGCTTTTGGGTGGTTCCTTCTTTGTAATTAAATGATACAGTTACCGTGGAAGTAAATGTTTGTGTTGCACCTATGTATACTCTGTAACTTAAAGTGTCACCCAAATTCTTCTGCAACCTTGACCTTATCTATGTTTCCTGTCTTTCCATACATACGTACCCTCACAGCAGCTGCTCATGAAAGATGAAATGTGCAAAAATCTTGTTTGCTGATTTTTCCATTGGCTTTCTATGTCTTTTCTTATTGTCCTGTTGACCACCCTGTCATATATATAGAGTCATCGACCACCAGACCATCTAGTCTGTCATCCTACATGTGACCAGGCCACCACCCAGCATCTGCACATTAAACACAGATTTTGCCAAATTAATTTCTGATGACTTCACAATATATCTTCAGTCAAAGAAGCAGTTTCAAGAGATCAGCTTGTTGCTTATGTAAGCTTTGTATTATTTGGCTAGACAAGATAGAAAAGAAATCCATAAATCCTTGAACTTTCAAGGAATGAATTATACAGATACCTTCTATTAAAGGTAGAGCACAAGCTATTTAAAAAAAATCTGAGTGATGGGATGGATGTTAGAGTCTCTCTCTCTCTTTCTCTGGGGCAAGTAACATTTCTGATATCAAGAAAAATATCTGCTGCTGAGATGAAGCATTGTCATCAATGTACTTGTATTAAATATAGAAACAAGAAAATGAAGATAAATTAAGGATTGATGGTTGCTTACATCTTAATGGCTTCAGGCTAGAAGTGCACTGCACATACAATATTGCTCTATGACAACTGAAAACTCATTCATAACAAGTACTCATTCATAACAAGTAGTTGCTTATTATCAGTGATCACATAAAATAGAATTCCTTACATTTAATCATACAGTGGGTGCCAACTCCAGCTTTCTTTATGATAATACATCACAGCCCACAGAAAAATATAAACTATGTTACAAATTCCAGACTGGATAAGTAGCAAACTAAAACCAGCCATTACCAACTCCTTACCAAGAGCCTGATCCTGCAAGGTGTTGATGCCACTTAAGACCTAGTAGGATTGGACCCTATAATTCTATATGCCAGTCAACTATTCAAGCATCGTTAGACACACAGCTAACATGTCTCCATATACAAACCTCCTAGGTCTGGATCATGAAATTATAGTACCTTGGACAATTACTAAAGTTTAGCATCTTCTAGGGTGAACATTTTCAGTATTTCACCCATATGGAAGTTAATGTGGGAGGCTAGTATTTCTTTTAGAGCAGACTGCAGGTAGATGGGGTATTTCAACTCAGCATTTTCAAATGTACAAATATTTGGGTTTCTTATAACCATAATTCTGAACGCGTTGGCTTTTTTTTTTTAAATTAAGAATAACATGCTTAGAAAGACATTACTTTTAAATTACTAATACATAAACTCAGCTTTAGTTCACCTTACTAAAGTAATTTTGTTTTGTTTTGTTTGGGGGGTGGGAGAGTGTGACAGGGTGTACGAGGCTTTCGTGGCCTTATATTGGAGGCTTGGAGGCTCAGCGGTCCTACTACATCTCACCCCTGGAAAGGAGCTGAGAAGGGCGTGTCCCCATGCCTGCCTAGAAAGACTGCATAGAAGCCTGCAATAAGAGTCCCGCCGGCTCAGATAAAAGGAGCTGCAGGAGCTGAGCAAGTCAGTTCTTGGCTGGGACCAGAGAAACAAGGGGAGGGATAGCTCAGTGGTTTGAGCATTGGCCTGCTAAACCCAGGGTTGTGAGTTCAATCCTTGAGGGGGCCACTTAGGGATCTGGGGCAAAATCAGTACTTGGTCCTGCTAGTGAAGGCAGGGGGCTGGACTTGATGACCTTTCAAAGTCCCTTCCAGTTCTAGGAGATAGGATATCTCTATTAATATAATAATTTATTTCTGGTCACAGGAGCTTGAAGGAGAACCAGAAAATGGGTTATAGTGGTATTTTGTATTCAGTTAGGAGGAAGAGGCTCTGGGAACTTCAATCGCAAGCTAAGGGTGAAGAGAAAGGGCCTATGTGGGAAAAGGCCTAGGGAATAGCAGCAACAAACTTGAGGCAGTGGTTGTGGCTGCTGGGTATAGAGTCTCTGGGTTGGGACCTGGAGTAGTGGGTGGACCCAGTTCCCCCACAATCCAATGCTGGAATGGTCCAAGCCCTGGAAAGGGGACATGGCTATTTTAAAGGACCAAGAAATAGGGCTAGATTTATGGGGTCATTATTTGTCATCTGTGAGTATTCAGAAAGCCATTGGGAGTTTGCTAATCTGGAAAGCTTCATGAGTTTTAGCAGAAGTAATTATTCATTATTGTCCTGTTCTAAAAGGGAACAGAAATAATACTATGTGATTTAGATGACCAATAACACATAACAAGTAAATAGTCAAAACAAATGATTTGTAAACACCACATAGGACAAACTCTGTTCATGTAAACTATTTGGTGAATACCTGTGAATAAGAAACATATCAGTAGAAATCAGGCTTAGCGCAATCATAAAAAGGGCTAAATTCACCACAAATATTATTCACAATGAATAATTCAACCAGCTGTGTTGTGAACATACTGTGTATGAAAACATAGATGTAATGTTTACACACAGTGAAGAAAAAAATAGCAAAAATGAACTAGTACTTAAACTAAGCCAGTTCTTCCTTTCTCACATGTAATGATTTTTATTTCGGGAGTGGGAAGGCAGAAAATGAATATCTGTAACTCACATTCAAACCCACTTTTCTACACCAAATGATACAATATGATTAATCCATTTTAAGGACCAACTCTAGTAGTTGCAAGGTGTGTTTCTATAAAATTAAGTAATTGTTTTTTAGAGGTTTATAAGAAAAACATTAGAATAGAATCTCTGAAAACATTATGGTAACTATGTCCAAATCAAAATAGAATCATGGAAGTTAGACATAGAAAATCTGGCTACATCATCCCTTCTTCTGTAGAGGCAGGATTATTTCCTACAGTGCATTTTCTAATGTTTTGTATAGTTTTATAATAAATCCCAAGAAATGGCAGGTCCACTGAATCACTTTGGAGACAATTCTACAGCCTAATATATTTCATATTTCCTTCCTGATAAACTAAAGTTTCCTTTTCTTAATTTTATCCCATTACTCCTGATTATACCCCCTTGTACTGTCAAAACAGTCCCCTCTCCACCTTATTGTTAACATCTTTCTAATATTTGTAGAGTGTTATCATATCCCCTCATTAATCATCTCTTAGTCAAGCTACACATATTTAGCTCTTTTAAAAGAGTGTCTAAACAGTGTTACCTGTGGAATGCTCAGCTTCTGTTGGCCTGGGGGGAAAAACATGCAGTAGTAACTCCCACACTTGGCTTCCAAAATATTTGGCTTGTCCTATCTGCCAATAACAAAAGTTATTTAGCACAAATATGATCATAACTGTTACAATGATTAAATGTACAGCCAAAACTAATATTTTAATGATATTCATAGTGAATTCAATCCCAAAAGGTGCTGAGCACGCTGGCTCTGATTTATTTTAGGTGCTGATACTCTCCATAGTATCTGAGTGCCTCATGATCTTTAACACATTCATTCTCTTCACGCTCCTGTGAGGTAGGGAAGTGCTGTTATCACTGTGGGAGAGAATTACTAAGGATCTGCCAAGATCATCCAGAAAGTCTAGAGCAGGGATTAGAATCACAGTTTCCCAAATCCAAAGGGAGAGCCTAACCACTACACCATCCTTCTTCCCAGGATTGAACTGGGAACTGAACTGAACTCCAGAACTGAAAGCATGAATCTCTCCAGCTTCAGAGCACATAGTGCTACTCAGCAAAGCACTTCAATTCATGCTTATCTTTGAGCACCTAAGTAATCCCAGTGAAGTCCTTGTGGATCGAGCCCACTGTTAGTAAATCTACAATATGACAATCAAGTTTTTAAGCAGAGATTCTTCATTCATCTATTCTGTCTTTTTATGGTACTAGAAGAATGCAAAAAAAAAAAAAAAAAAGAGAGAACAGAACTGGCCATGGGAAACTTAATGGGAATAATCTGAAATTAATTTAGTATATAATTAGCATACAATCCAGAATTTAACATAGCTGTGCTTGCAATTGATTTTCTGTCATTTCTTGCCAAAAATTCTTCTTTCTAAATATTGTCCTAATTTGGGGTGATGGGGAGGAGAAGAGGGTGTAGAGAAAAAAATGTTGGCAAGGCTATATTGACAGGGTTGTTCAACATACTTATAGGTATTTACTTTTCCACCATATTCCAGTTAAGATATTGTGCATTGTGGGAGAGTTACTAAACAATATAACTGCACCTCTCTAATAACAAGGAGGTTTTCATTGAAGAGTTAGCCTGGACTCTTGTACCATACAAAAAACCTTCTCACCTTAGTTAAATAGTGCTTTCAACCCAGCGTAGGCCCATCTTGGGGTATGCATTAAAGCAGTGGTTCTCAACCAGGTGTACATGTAACCCTGTGGGTACACAGAGGTCTTCCAGGGGGTAAATAAAACTCATCTAGATAGTTGCCTAGTTTTACAACAGGTTACAGAAAAGCACTAGCAAAGTCAGTACAAACTAAAATTTCATACAGATAATGACTTGTTTATAACTGCTCTCTATAGCATACACTGAAACGTAAGTACAATATTTGTATTCCAATTGATTTATTTTATAATTATATGGCAAAAATGAGAAAGTCAGCAATTTTTCAGTAATAGTGAGCTGTGACGCTTTTGTATTTTTATGTCTGATTTTGTAAGCAAGTAGTTTTTAAGTGAGGTGAAACTTGGGGGTATAGAAGACAAATCAGACTCCTGAAAGGGGTACAGTCGTCTGCAAAGGTTGAGAGCCACTGCCCAGATTCTGCTCTCACTTGGCCTGATAGGACACCCATTTTGCAGTGAGTATACAGGCTAAATCACTAAGTGCTGGTAGTCCTACAATTCCTTCCCCCAGTTTCCCTAGGGCCCAGAAGTAGAGACAAGTTCTCCCACAATTAATTGGGAAAGAATCAGAGCAGCTCAGCTTACTGCAGCACAAAGAACCATGAAATATGCCCCTAGACGTCTTAGCAACACACATGGGGGAGTGAAGCACCAATGAGGACACAGGCTCTCAGGTAGATCTTTGCAATGTGGCTTCTTAGATCCAGGCTAGGCTCAACTAGGAGCTGATCTCCCAGACCAGCTCTGCAGCGAAGACGTACACAGAAAGTGTAACAGTCCCATTGGGTAAGGAAAATTCACCACTGTTTAAACCCAATATATTCCTGTAAATTCAAGCAGGATACTTTTGAAAGTACATTAACCTAATATTAATAGCATCTGTCTTGCAGATTAACTATCACATTGTGTTTTTATTTAAACATCATCACTAAGCAATCACTCACTAAATTATTTAAAGGAAACAACAAAAATTGTTATAAGGTCACAAGAAGGATGTTGGTGGACCAATATTATTAAGCACTGGAAGATTTCATTCTGAGGAACTATAATAACTCTGTTCTTTGGCATGTGTAATTCAATATTTTACATTTATGAAGATGGACATTTCTGAAGTGTTTTAATGAGCAGCAATATAGTTTCACAGTTGAAATGTAAAGCCTTATACTATTTTTAATATCATATAGTAAGTAACACAGCACCATATGCTTTTGTAGCTTGCCTGCCAAGAACATAGCAAGTTATTTTGAAACCTGCCTCAAAATTCTACACACAAGCCAAAACCATGTCTGTGGTATTGTTCCGTTGATATAAAAATAAAAATACTGTTCCGTTGATAAAAACTGTCCCACAGAGAAGTGACATGTAAGATCTGCTCACTCTACCAAAACGATGTGGTTTGAAGAAGTAAGGAGTCAGGGCAAAACCAAAGTGCTAGATATGCTACAGTAGAAGAACAATGTAAGGGCCCAATCCTGCAAAGAGCATGGTGTTTGCTTACTACTGTGACTTCAATGGGACTACTCATGGTTGTCAAATAATCCTCACTCTATGATGCATGAGCCACATGCAAAACTTGAATTCCCCTTCTCAAGGTTCTTCAAATGTTTTGGCTGTTTGGAGTCACCATTCCATTATGAAGAGCTGCCCACCATCCAGTCAGCAGGCACACGACTGAGACCAGGAGATGATGGCTGAAAGCAAAAATAAGGTGGAGGACAGGAAAGGAAAAGGAAGAACTGTAGAAGAATAGATGAAAGGTGAACATGAAAATAAATTAGAGAGACCCATCAGCATTAAATGTGTGTGTGTTTGAATTGCTTTCAATATTATAGGCCTTTTGGGGAAGGGACCATTTTTATATCTGTGGCACAGAGTTGCAAGCATCTTGTGGACTCTTAAAATAAATGATAATGCATTCCAAAGACAAATTTGCTCAAGACTAAAACCCAGTTTTCTGTGATGAATCCAATATGCTCTCCCATTTTCTGCTATATTATATTGCTTTGCACTGAACCAGTAGCGTCATAGTCTGTGTGTTTTTTTGTTTTTTTTTCTAAAAAGTATAGCTTTTTCTGTTAAATACAACCCCCCTTTTTTGGGGGTGGAGAGGAAATGTAGTGGAGGGTAGTGGCATTCTGCAGTGGTTATATGAGTTCGAGACTCAGTATAATGAGAAAATATTTCATGTCTAAATCAAGACAGGATAAAATTCTTCTCTGTCATCATAGAGGCTGAAGCTCTGCAACTTAAACGCATTAGAAAATAAGACAATTAAAAGGAAATTCACCTTGACTATACACCAGTTTTAACTTGTATTGACATTTTCTATACAATTTAATATTTTTAGCCTAAAACCAATAATGGTTGAAAAAGAACATCCGTGGAAATGAAAGCAGTAAATTCAACACAGATGTTAGGAAGCACTCTCCACACAGAGCAGCTGATGCACTGAAAAGCTACAAGGAAAGTCTGGAGGCAGAATGTTAAGGGATAGCTATCAAGAACCGGGTAAACGTCCCACAAATAGGAAAGTGGGAAGAAGCTGTGGTATTAACAGTGGAACAAACTTGATCCAGATGTCCTCCATCCCATACAACTCTCACTTAGCTGAGCCTAGGTCATTCTGTATATCTTTCAAAACACAGGTGATTTTTGTTTGAAATTATGCAAAACCATTTCAGAATATGAGTAAAAGTGAGGTAGAAATTATGACTAGGCCCAAGTTTAGAAGATCAGCAGGGATGGGGGTAGGCTTACCACCTTTGAAATGCAAAAAAGCCGGCAAACCCCACCCCAGGCAAGCCCGCTGCAACCCCAACCACAAGGTAACTCTGCAACTCAAGAGCTACTTATAGTATCTAGAGAGATAACACAGATAGATAAGATTGATAACGTTGTACATCTCCTCATTTGCATGACTCAAACCCTCTCTCACACACACGCAGGGTGCACTTGCATGTTGGTGGGCAGACAGCTGCTGTATTTTCAACAGTTTTGATCTGTTATCGTTTAACTGTGGAAGTAGCAACAGTGCATGCAGCATCTTTAGCTGGACACAGAAACTTTTAACATTACATATCCATGTGTATTGTGATGATAATGCAAATCTTTAAATCCATGTAAAAGAAAAAAAAACCCTGGCAGATTAAATTATTTTTCTGGCAACTGGCAAATCGATAAAAAACCCAACCAGGTGGTAACCCTAGGTAGGGAGGGTTGTAGAAGCAGTGTTCGGTTGAGATCCATGTTATAGAGATGGGCCAGTTTGACTCTGAATTAGAACTTCTCCAAACGCTGAAGGGGTTTAGATCCAACGTTCCACTTTGGGCCCATCTCTACTAGATACATCAACCCTTCATCTCACTTCACAATTATTGTGGTTATAAATAATGGTAGTCCACAAGAAGTGTAATGTCTAAGAAGGGTTAATGAATCTTTAGAGACCTTGCTGATGCCTAGTGGCTACAGAGGATTTTGCCTCTGAAACACTAAAAGCAAGGTGTCACGAGGCCACCTCCTGTGAATCAAACTACCAACATATTTGATGCACCTTCCTGTTTGTACTCTGTATCCTATTAGTTACTCTTTGCATTAATTCTTAGAGCATTTGTAAAGTGCTTTATTACCACTAACTAGTTAGTCCCCTCAACATCTTTGGAAACGAGATTTTAGCCAATTTTTTTTTTTTTTACAAATGGGGAAACTGAGTCAAAGTGGTTAAATGGCTTGGCCAATTAGCTTCACAGTAAGTAAGTGACAGAGAAACAATTAGAGAATGAAAGTCTAAGCCATAGGGTCTATCTATGTAGATAGAGCCATGTAATTGTGGATATAAAGGGATGGGCATCTGGGAAAATGCCATCTCTTTCACTCTTGCAAGAGGTTAAAGGGAGTTGAGCAAGGTAATCAGTGATTTAGGTAACGACTTTAAAAATCTTCTAATGGGACTTGTGATCCTAACCCCCTTGAAAATCTCTTCTTTAGTTTTTATAGACTAGAGGTAGGGGTGGCTGTGAAAAGTATCTAGGAGATAGGCTAACTATTGTACTCCAGTGACAGTTGAAACAATGGATCTTGGATTAGAATATAAACACTTGATGTGGGATTATAAAATAGGAAATGTTCCCACCCCTTTAAGGCCTAAGGAGAATTTTGCTTGGGCATATGCAAAAGAAAATGTATTTTTCCTCAACCACAGTCCAAAATAAGACATTATATAAAACTCAGTTTCATGATCCCTAAACGAGTGAGAAGATATCACCAATCTTTAGTTCTCTTGCACTTTCCACCCCTCTTTCCCAACAGGTTTATGTACTCTGCTCCTTAGGGAGTCAACTGCCTACTGTCAATAAGGCTTATTAGCATTCCTGTGGGGATCAGCTGCTAATCCACCCATCCCAGATAGCAGCATGCAGAGATAGTTGTGTGTTTAGAGTGGGGTTTTAACACTCTCCTGTCCAGACCCTATGTGGGGTCTTTTCACTCTACCACAGGGCATTGGGGGTGTGAGAAAGCCAGTAAACATTTTTTCTTTAAAAGTCATTTTAGGTGTGAGAGCCATCTGCCACTGAGGAAGCAAAGAGCTCAACGGAGAGAAGATTTTTGGGAAGGTGAGGATATGAGGGACTTGAGTTGTTCTGAGTTTTCTCTGGATCCAGGTGAAGTCAGCCGAACTTGTTACCGGTGGAGAAGATTTTAGATCAGATGTGGAATTGTGTTACTCTTTTGCACCACCTGGTGTTAGGAATTCAACACCACAACTTCTCACTGAGAGAAAATGCCAAGTCTGTTGATTTGTTTGCCCTCTTTGTGGGTGACTAGTATCAGTGGCCCCTTAATTCCTCCTGGCTAGTGAACAGTAAGGCAGCAGGGAAACTGAGGGAGTTTAATATAAGGTGGAAATGGCTGATAGGCTGTAGCAAAAGGGAGGTGGAGCCAAGGGACTGGAAACCTAGTCTCCAACCTGAGGAAGTGGTGTCCCTTTTAGACTTCAGTTTGGGACAAGATTTGAACAAGAGCTCTCTAATGCTATAGAACTGGATCTTTACTATAACTATTTGTATAGGTCAGGGATCGGCAACCTTTGGCCCAGGCCGAGGGATTTGCTGGCCACCGCTTCCCGCACCCTCCATTGGCCTGGAACGGCGAACTGCGGCCAGTGGGAGCTACGATCGGCTGAACCTGCGGATGCTGCAGGTAAACAAACCGTCCCGGCCCGCCAGCGGATTTTCCTGATGGGCTGCGTGCCAAAGGTTACCGATGCCTGCTATAGGTATTACCTGAACTTTTGTAAGGTAAGTTCATTTACTTTTTAAGGAAGTGGGGATATTAAACTTCTGATATGTACACTTATGTATGCACACATACAGTGGACACGTAGCTTATTTCTTCTCACACGCTTTAACTGTGTCTATAATACACACAATTCTATGTTACAGAAGGAGTGAGTCAAATGATTCCAGGTCAGCTGATAAACCCAATTCTGTTATTAAGATCAGCTCATTAAACAAAACATTTACATTGCTCAAATCAGCAGCTAGGCAGTGTGCTTAGAAATGCACAGATTTCTGTCAAACCCTTCTGCACATCTTCACTCTGTGGATGTAACTGCAGCAAAGATCTTTCACAGTTGTGTGAGTGGATGATTCAAATCATGCTTGGAGGGTGTCTGCTGAAACTGTGAAATGTTAACTCATTATGGCTTGCTAGTTATCAGGTAACATACATGTAGCCAAAGGAGCACAGTGGGTGTGTCAGAGAAAACTTAATAGTACTTTGCATGTACAGTACATGATCCCTCTCACTACAACCACTATGGACAATGGAATGTGGAGGGTTCAGCCCAAGGCACAGTTCTGTTTGCCGTACATAGATGTGCTGGGATTATACTAATTTTGGGAGACATGAAATGCATTAGTGATAGGTAGACTGGCAGAAAATTCAAACTGAAAAATATACCTGTGAGAGGTTTAAACTTGATGAAAATATTTTACTGAAGCTAAGGGCAAGATTTGCTCATTCTGCCTATGGAGTGGAATACAGGACCCTTTATGGTCCCTCACTTCCCTATGCAAACTACCTGAACCAATGATCCCCATGCCAGAGGAAGAGTGGGCTCTGCAGAGCTGTCACTCCCTCACCAGAGGCAGGTGGGCAGGGAATGGGGTGGAGCAATGACTCTGCTTGCCAAATGCATCAGCCAGCAAAATTCAGTTGGTATGAAAGGGAAATAATCCACTACTGGTTGTCTCAGTTTACTAACCCCCCGTATCAAATGGAGAAATGAATTGTGATTCTTAGAGTCCGTTTGTTCCCTCATTTGCTCCTATGGGTGCAGCACAACCACACGCTGGCCCATTGTCACAGCAGATTGTAATGTTAGAGTTTAGCCCTAACTGAATGAATATTTTCAGTATGGCTAGAACACCTGGCAATGCAATCTAAGAAAGAAATAAGAAAAATCCAATCCCAGAGAGAACAGGTTAATATCCAAGGCCCTTCAAGTCTAATTCTAGTGCAGGTTGAGCAGTGACCTCATTTTTAGTTTTTCATGCTCAGTGCCACACTACATATGCTAGTCATGATAAGACTGTGAGGAATCAGGGAAGCTGGAGTCTGGCTGGCATATGTAGTCATTCTTGAAGTGCCACTGTGTGTGATATGAGGGATCGTTCCAACATCTTTGCTTGCCTTCAGGACTTTTTTCTAACAGGTGCAACAGATGAGCTTTTCTTACAGCCTTCCCGGCACGTATCAATCTGTTACCAGTTCTGGATGCCAGACCAAGGAGGAAGGTGGCTTCACCCATACAGGCCCGACTTGTGGCATCAGGGACCAGATCTTTTGCAGGAGGAAATATTGAAAATTTTGATTTATTGTCAGGATTCCTACTGGAAGGACCCAAGATGTCCTCCTGTCACATGGTTTCCCAGAAGCTAAAGCAGTCCAGGTTCCCTATACCGGCATGCCCCAGGGCAGCCTGTAGGCCAAGTACTACCTCCCAAAAAAGATTGAAAACTTTATATCGAAGCAGCACTTCGGGGTGCAAACAAAAGTGATTGACTGCAAGTTTGTATGGCTGGTGAATTCACTCAAGTTTTTCTTTTAATTTGTCACTGGAGAGATATGTCCAGGCAATATCATGGAAATATTTGCTAATTTAGCTGTGACCCTCGGTGTTGTAAGTCTGGGCACTCCCTTAGTTAGATAGAGCAAGGCTCCCCCTTTTCTTTATAAATATGCTAAAATCTAGCACTTTTTATGTATCTCTGACATACCTCTATGGTCCCTTTTACCATAGGATCTGAGCACCTCAGTATCTTTAATGTATTTATTATCACAATAACCCTATGAGGTAAGAAACTGCCATTATCCCCATTTTACAGATAGAGAACTGAGCCGCCTATCTCCTCCCACTGAAATCAGTGGGAGTTAGGCATCTAAGTGACTTCCCCAAGGACACAGGGAGTCTAAGGTGGAAAAGAGGAACTGAAACGTCGGTCCACTGAATCTGAGGCTAGACCCTTCACCACAGGACTTCCTTTCATTAGACTACTTTCTGTGTTCAAAACACTTGTCACCCCTTGTTGATGTGAGTGACTAGTCAATGTCTGCGGTCCAGGGGATGGCCCGGGTGGGAGTAGAGTCTGGTTTCTTCTTTGATACAGTCTTGTTTATTTATAAGGAATGTACAAAGTTCTGTCTTCCACAGGAGGAACCAAAACCAAAAGAGCAATTTCTGAGTTTACAGGTGAAAACTTCCTTTCAGCCAGCATCCCCACCCTAGACCTCTCTCTAGGTTTTTCCAGGGTCACTTTGTGCTTACAGGCTGCTGTGTGGCTGTTTTGCTCTGGCCCAGACTAGCTTCACTCACACTCTCACTCACACACACTCTTACCCATATAGTATTCAGCAATACCCCTCCGCCCACTCAGTCCAAAACTCCTGGGCGAATTCACAATCCCTTGTGTTTGAGGTAGGGGGCTTCTGATTAACTTAGTGAGACAGTTATGTTAGTTGAAAGGTGCACTCACACCCAATCTCAAAGAGGTTTTTGATCCATGCAGGCACCAGTACATCTCAGCATAACACAATGTACAGACATTAATTAAGACGGGGAGAATAGTTGTAGGTCAAATCTCCCCCTCCCGTGGGAGGGAGATAGAGGCTGCTCAGGTAACTCAGTCAAGGTGACGATCTAGTCCCTGCTCAATCCTCCTCACTCCTGCCCAAAGCCTGATGTCCAAAGTAGTGCTGAGCCCCATCTTCATGGAAGAAGCTTGGCACGGCCCCAGGAAGTAAGTGCCAATGCTGCAGAGGCAGCACCCCCCTTTTCTCCCCACTACTCCCTCCAAACACCCCACATCAGCTCCAGCAAGACTTCCCCCCCCCCCCCCCCCTCACTGCTTATAGAAGCAGAGGTGTTGTTCTGGCCCCAGCTCACAAACCAAGACAAACCAGTCTGCAAACACCAAAGGACTAGTTCCACAAAAGGACTTAGCTGCCTAACTGCCACTTTAGTACCTTAGGTGACCTCAAAGCTACCAACGACTATGCACACAGCCTGGGGCACCTAAGTCATGCCTAAGCCCCAGTGGGATCACCGAACTACGTGCGGTGCTGCCTACCTTGTCTGTCAGGCCCAATCTTGTAGGAGTACTCAGAGCACACCCAAACCCACATGAAACAGCTAGAGGAGGAAGTGTCTTCTCCTTATAACTTTTAGCCCAGTGGTTCGAGCAGTCACCCAGCATGTGGAAGCCCCAGGCTCAATTCGCCTCTCAGCCTGATGTAGAGAAGGGATTTGAGCTTTGATTGTCCCCCTCTAACCACTGAGCTACGGGGTAGTCTGGGGTGGGTCTGATTCCATCTCTGCTGTTTGAAGCTGTTCTTTGTATACAAGTAATTAACTATTCCTTGGAACAGAGGGACTGGAAGCTGGGTCTCCCTCTTCCCAGATGAGTGCCCTAATTTAGTGGTTCCCAAGCTTTATTGTGTGTCTGTGTGTGTGTGCATGTGCATACCCACCTGCTATTTACTGTTTTGTCATTCAAACAGAAAAGAGAGCCCACCAACTTATTTGCTCTACATGGCTGGCACCCACCCCAGACTTCAAGCCCCTACTCAGTTCCCTCCAGCCCCCTTGCTCTTGCGCTCCCAACCTTACTCCCTCTGGTGGATAGATAACTCCTGCTGCACCCCTGTAGTTAGAGGTCATCACTCTTAAGTGGAAGAAAATAAAAGAACACACAAAAACAGCCTTCCAGGCAGTCTCTGTCTTGGGAGAGAATTAGCCTTTCAAAGATCTTTTTATGGGTAGGAGACCTAAATGAACCAGACCCCAAACACAGGTCCCCCTCCTAGCAAGGGGGCCACACAATACCAGTCTTCCCCTGCATCAAGGTGAGGAGAGCACCCTGCTTCCCTTCCCTGCCAAGCCCCCAAACTCTTTGCTCAGCGTCCCTGAGCCCTGCCTGCTCCTGCAGCCTCAGCCAGCTGGGGAAGCCTCCCGGGGGAAGGGTACTGAAAAGCACACACCCCCACATCCCCTGCAGTGGCAGCTCCTGTCCTGCAGGGCTGGGCCTGGCTCCCTGCTCCAAGCATTGCAACCTGGTGCCTGGGGTCACAGTACCACTGTGCCAGGTTGCAATGCCACCCACTCAAATTTGGCCTGGCTGCCCGTTGGTCATGATGGAGGGGGTGGCTGGGCCAAACCTGAGTGATGCTGCAATCCTATGTGCCAGCTCTTACCACCACTCATTTTGGGGGCCTCTCAAATGTAGGGCCTGGAGCAAAATACCCCTTCCCTCCCCCTCCCTCCCCCCCCCCCCGGGTGCTGTTGGTGGCGGGGTGCTTCTTAGGCATGCATGGTGTGGGAGAGAGTGACATAGCTGGGCTGTAACAGGCGACCCACCTAGACCATTCCTGTGACTCACTGGTGGGTAAGGACCCAATGTTTGCAAAACACTGCCCTAACCACTGGGCTACAGCATCATTTTTGCTCCCTCTCTGTCCCAATGAGGGAGTGGAGTTCCTTAAGTGGTGTTAAACATGAACAGAACACACTTTAAAAAACAGACATACTGACTGGGAATCATAAACAATAACACAGTCTGTGCATTTAAATTTACAAGTATACAGTTTAACTGTTTAAAGGATTAAAATAAAAGGCAGCAGAGGGGAGCACAGCTCTTCCTTGCATGGGTAAACACTACTTCCCCTCAACTCCCTTTCCTCCGTGACTTGTTTAGTGAGTGCTTCCCCCTCCTGTTCCAATTTATTTTAGTTTTAAAAATTAAAATATTTGACAATTAGTTTCATCCTTATTTACCTGACAAGACCTGAGTTTAGGATTCTAGGTACAGCAGGTTGGGGAATGGTTTCTTCTAGGCAGAAAATTTCAACTGTGGAAATGTTCAGGTTTCCATAAAACAAAAAAAATGAAACCTCCAATTTTCTGTTTTTTTCAGTGAAAAAATCTAAATTTTTCTATCAAGGGAAGCGAACAATGTCTGAAATTTTTTTAGCCCAGTAGTTACCTCAGCCGGTTAAACCCACTTTTCTGTAGTTGATGAAAAATTTTCAACCAACCTCAGTTCTAAGCTTCCCTTTTAAGAGCCGATAGCATCACTGACACCTAAAACAGGATGAAAGAGAGTTCCCTATATTTTCTAGGTGGAGATGATATCAACAATTACAGAAGAGATGCAGAAACAGGAACTTGGGTCTTGGCGGATTAAAATAAACAGCCTTTTACCTCACCTTTAGAAAGTATTGATGGCTTTACTGTTTGTGTAAATCCCAGTCAGCAATTTAAAGATTTATCGCACAGGTTCAACCTCCCACCCTCCCTTTAAAAAAAAATCTTTCTTACATTCTTAAATAAAACAATGGCTTGCTATTTGGTCAGAGAAATATTTCTGAAAAGTGCATTCTTTGCTTTGGTTTCTGAATTACTGATGAAAATGAGCAGCTGGCAAATTAAATTCCCCTGATGGACTTTAACCCTCTCCCTTCAAAGATCCCTAGAACTCAAAGTTTAAGATCTGTTTACAGTGCTTAGGAGTGGGGGTGGCTTTTCTCTCTTCCCTTATGTGTAACCTCAATTCATTCTCCATCTCCTCCATTTGCCTTTTGGGACTTACCTTAGAAAAAAAGAGAGAGAGAGAGAGAGAGAGAGAGAGAGAAAACCCAGCCACATTGGGAGACCTGGTTACAACATATTTCTTTCCTGTAATGGTTAAAACATGGTTCCATTTTGTAGTGTAGGCAGAAACTATCTATGTTGTAACTTTGACACTATGGCCAAGGTAAAAATTCAGATCCTATTACTGCAAGATGTAATAGTTGTTTCATTAGCAAAGAATGAAGCTGAATACAACTTAAGTTGAACTAGTGAAACTGGACACTGCTCTGTCCATGTAGCTGAGTTACTTTCAGCCCAATTTTAAGCATTCCTTGTTTTCCTGATATCTTGTCAATAACATTCCCTCTAACTCCAGTTCCACAGATTATGATACCTCTTCCCTATTTTACAGACATTTTAATATAAACATTAAAAGAAATTATTGATACCCAGACCCCCATCCTATGTCCCTTTGGACAGAGATTGCTCGCATGTAGCTTAGTTGGAGTCTCATGTTTACCACAGACTCAGCTGGTTACATAGTCTTTGAGATGGTGTGGTCCCCTGTTGAGGAGACCAAATTGAGAGTGATCTCTCTCTGTCTCCCCGTCACCCGTCTCGAGTTTACCACACACACACCCTGGGGGAGTGTCCTCTCTCCCTGTAGGGTTGGCCCCTGGATGGTTTTTTGTCCATAGGTGCCAACTCTGTGGGTGCTCCGGAGCTGGAGCACCCACAGAAAAAAATAGTGGGTGCTCAGCACCCATTGGGAGCCCCACGGATCAGCTCCTGCCCTTCCCACCCCCAGCCCTCCTGCCTGCCAGAGTGCCATGCCGATCAGAGGGGGCATAATTGGGTGGGAAGGGGTAGTGGCGGGGATGGGAAGAGGTGGGCCAGGGCGAGGCAGGGGTCGAGCACCCCCAAGAACTTGCAAAGTCAGCGTCTCTGTTTCTCTTTCTCCATTCTGTGATAATCCTTGTGGGCTCTTTCTGGGTGTTGTCTGCTGGCTCATAAGCATCCCCTGTTCCTTTGGATCACTTGCTCCTCTTGCATAGTCACCTTATATAACCGTGTCAGTGAATACAGTGTCCGGAATGCCATGCCTCACAAGCGGGCCTTCAGTTTGCCACTGACTGACTTGCTTCTGCTATTAGAGCATTGACCTCCCAAAAATTTGAACAGTAGCCCACTGTAATGAAGCATTGCTTTCCACTGAAGGTACATAAGTCCACTCCAACCTTTTCCCATGATTGGGTGGGCAGCTCCTGGGGTAACTGTCATCAGAAAGAGATTCTGTGATCACGCAACCAGCAGGCATCACAACCCTTCTATCAAGGAGTCGAGTTTTGTATTCATTCCCAGGCAGTAAACACACTTCTTGGGCCCATTTAAGACAGCTGTCAATGCCCAGGTGTGAGGCATGTATTTTTTGCATGGCATCCTTACATAATGAGGAGAGGACAACAAAACTCTGTCATCAAAATATGACTCCATCCTGCACTCACCTCATCATTAACTTGAACAAATGATTCTGCTCCTACTAATACTTGGCTTTTGTCTTCTGGCCACCTTGCTTGTATGGCTCTCTTGATTGCCTGTAGTCGGATGTCCTCTTCCATAGCCTCTTTGATTTCCTGTTGAAATTGGACGATTGAATCCATTATCAGGTTGCACTATGTCTTGATCGCTTCCCACAATTCGATGATTCTGGGTATATATGCCTGCTCAGGGTGTCAGCTAACAACAGAAGTTGTCCTGGAAAATATCTTCTCTCTACCTGGAGGCACATAAACATGCACTGCAATCTCTTTGGAGCACTAAGAAGGTGCTTTTCCATGATTGTCTCTAGGGCTTTGTGGTCTGATTGCATTATTACTGGGTGGCCATACATGTACTGATGGAATTGCTCCACTCCAAATATCACAGCCAGAAGTAAATGTTTCTATTTGTGCATATTTCTGTTCAGAATGACAGGGCTCTGCTGGCAAAAGCGACCAGTTGCTCCTGCAAAAGAGCTACACCCCATCATTTTCCCCCATGCATCACATTGGAGTGCCAGTGGCTCTCCTGGCTGGTAGTATTTCAGGACAGGATCATCCATTATCATTTGTTTCAGCATGTCAAATGTTTGATGCTGGGAGTCTGTTGAGTCCTGGTCAACATCCTGTCTTGTGAGCTGACATAAGGGTTCTGCCACTGCAATCAGGTGTGGACAGAACTTTGAGAGAAAATGTACCATTCCTATTAAGCACTGTGCCTCTTTCACATCTGCTGGAGCTGGCATGTCTGCACGTAGCTTGAGCTTGCTGGGATCTGCTTTCAGTCCTTCTGCTGTGAGCAGGTGTCCAGTGTACGTCACCTTATGCTGTTCGAGTCACATTTTTTCTGTGTTGAGTTTTATGTTCACATCCTTGCATTGCTGTAGAAAAGCTTGTCATTTTCTGTCATGGTCTTGTTCAGCTTCTGTATCATTGCTCCATTCACCTACAATTATTTTCACCACAGGCAGTCCTTCCAATGCTTGAGTGAATCTTCTTTGGTGAACCTCTGGTGCTGGGTTTATGTCCATTGGAGTGCACAGTCATCTGTAGTGACCAGATTATGTTGCAAGGTTGTCAGCATGCTGGACTCTATATCCAGACTTATGTGCCAAAACCTGTTCCTCACATCATGGACCATAAAGATTCTGGCTTTGGAGAGTTCTGGCAAAATGTCCTCAACTGTGGGCAGTGGATAGTGGCATCATTTCAATGCACTGTTCAGTGCTTTTGTGTGTATGCAGATGTGTAATTTGACTGATGGCTTCTTTACTACTACTATGCTGCTTACCCAGGCTCTTCTAGCCTCTACAAGTGCTGATACTCCTCTCTGCAGCCTTTTGAGCTCCTTGCATACTGGATTATGTAGTGCCACTGGAATTTTTCTTGTGGCAAGCACCCAGATTCCACTGTAGGATCTACTTCCAGCCGCAGCTTTCCTTCAAGGACCTGTTGCTTTTGAAAACATCCCAATTTCTTTGAAAATTGTCTCCATTATCCAGGGGATGACTCCTTTTGCTTCAGACACTGCAGCTATAAAATTCAGACAGACACTGCACCCTGATCTGGTCCATGACTTGTATGGTTGTATTCCCCAAGAGGGTCTATAGTGCTTACCATCTATCACCACAAACTATATTTTTGAGGTTAGTTCCTATGAGGTAATGTTTTCCTATGGGCTACATTATGCTCTCATTGTACATTATTAGATTCTGATTGCTCTTTCTAATGGGCCTGTTCAAGTCCAGTTCACCCAGAGGAATCACATTGCAGGAGGATCCTCTATCCAGCTGAAATCATACAGGGCATCTCTGTGTTAACATTTTTTGCATGCAAAGAGGTTGGTATTGTCCCTTGTTGCTTTCTTGGCCTGGCAGCCTGAACTTGAGATGCTCTCTGCAGAGTCAAGGATGGAGTCATGATTTCATCACTGTTGTCTGATGTGCCATCCCCTTCTTGTACAAGTCTGACAATCTTTCTAAAAACTTCTTCTCCTCTTGCACACACGGCTCAAATGGCTTAACCTGCCATATTCCTTGCAATGCTGTGCTAGGATAGGGCACTTCTTCTTTACCCACTTATGCTGCCTCCCCAAATATATGCATTTCACTACAGGTACGGAACCATAGCCACCTGCTCTCTTTCACAGCATGTACTTCTGGGGTTGTGGTGCCTTGTTGGACTTTCATCCTTTCTCTTGAGTCTTCCATGGCATGCCCCACATCTAAGCATCTGTCTAATGTGTCAAGTATCAGGGGGTAGCCGTGTTAGTCTGTATCTACAAAAACAACAAGGAGTCTGGTGGCACCTTAAAGACTAACAGATTTATTTGGGCATAAGCTTTTCGTGAGTAAAAACCTCACATGCATCCGAAGAAGTGAGGTTTTTACTCACGAAAGCTTATGCCCAAATAAATCTGTTAGTCTTTAAGGTGCCACCAGACTCCTTGTTGTCTAATGTGATATTCCCTTTCCAGGGCAGATGCTCAGGCAGGTGATGATCCCAAGTGCTGCAGACTATCCTGTCCTGAATTATAGAGTCTGTCAAGTCCACAAAATTGCATGTAGCAGCTATTGTCCGTATGGCTGAAACATAGGAGTCTACCCCTGCCTCTTGGATTGGTCTCTGGAGCAACACTGGTTTTTCACTACAGTTTCATTCTCCTTTGGGGAGCAATAGGGCTCCAGGGCTCCTAGGACTTCTGTGATGCTTCGGACAGTGGTTAGCTTCAGAGTGATGCAGCTCTCTCTGCCTTGTTCCCCAATTAGGTAACATAACAGTTTTACTTTCCTGCTGTTGTCATCCTCCTGCATGGCCAGGTCTGCGTACAGCTCAAACTCCTGCTTCCACTGGGTCCATTGCTGGGCTAGGTTTGTGTCTGCAAAATCCAGGGCTCTGGAGGGCTTCATACAGAGTTGCATGGCTCACGCTGCCAACTGCTGTACTGCAGGGAACTCACAGCTCTGACACTGACACCATGTTTCATTAGTAAAGAGTAACGCTGAATGCAGGTTAAGTGGAACTAGGGTGACCAGATGTCCTGATTTTATTGGGACAGTCCCGATATTCAGGGCTTCATCTTATATAGGCACCTATTACCCTCCACCCCCTGTCCCAATTTTTCACACTTGCTACCTGGTCACTAGTGGAACTTTACTAAACCCTGTGCATTGCTCTGTCTATGTGGCTGCATTGCTTCTAGCCCTGTTTTTTTCTGGTGTCCTGTCAATAAAAGTCCCTCCAGGGAACATGGGTCCTCTGACTCCAGTTCCACTGATTCAACTGTGTTTTAACCATATTGGGAGGACAAGAATCATGTTGAAGAGAGGTTCCAACTCTCAATAGGTTAGATGGCCTCCTATTATTATTTAACAAAAGTTGTGGCAGTGCCTAGAGACCAACCAGACTGAAGCCTCACTGCGGTAGGCACTGTACAAACTTTTAGTGACACCCGCTTACAGTACATGTACTATTGTTAGTCCTGACAATCATTTGAAGGAAATATTAGGTGTTTGCTGTTGGGTCTAGTATGAGAGAATTTTTAATAGAGCGGAAAGAAATGATAGCATGTCACTGAATCCATGAACAAGGATGACACAATACATGCTCTTTCAAGATACCTTATTCTTACCAGCAACAGCCCTGCAATTCCAGTCACTGACTTGTCTTTAGGAGCAACTAACAATTGTGCTAAAGAATATAGTCTGGTAATCCTGAAAAATGTTTTGCACCGTTGAAATACCATTGAACTAGGTTTTGTTTGTGACAGAAACCAAATCTAAACCCTAGCCTTCTGTGGCAAAAGAATGGTGCATTAACCTTTTGCACTGTTTAGCCACCTAAAACTAACATTTGATTTAATCTACATGCCTAAATTCAAGGCTACAGACCAAATGGGTTTATCCACAACAGTAAAATATGATAGTAGATTTTGAACTTACAGTTATAATAAAAATGTTGAAGAAACTTTCTTTTTAAAAAACTAGTTACAATAATCTTTGATTTAACCTTATTTCCAATGGCTGGATTTAGTCCTATAGAATAAAATAAGATATTATGGTAAGGGGAGAAAAAGAAAGAAAAGGATTTTCTGAGTTCACTGCAGTATCCCCAGAGGAGATCCCAACTCCAACTGGAAAGCTTCACAAGCTGTCCATGAACATCAGAGAGCTAGGGCTCATTTGGGCTGCAGCTTTGGTGAGTCAATCTGCTCACACTTCATGAGGATTGCCATGGGATCCTGACAAAATGATAATGATATTGTGCGCTGGGAAGAAGAGAACATAAATAAGCTACCTAATTCCACTTCTTTTAACTTTTTTATATCCATATGTTTCAGTCCTATGGCACCAGCCCTGCCTTCTTAATCAAAGAGTTTCTCTGGACTAGATTATGTAATACATTGAAGCCTGTGTTTCTTGTAGTGCCTATAGGTTGCGTGTGTGTATTATTTTCTTAGGAGTGTGTTTTGTACATATGGAAAACAATTTGAAGATGATGCCCCCTGCTACTTTTCTGCAAATAAAATTAATCTCTTGGGGCTCATCTGGTAAGAAAGCTTCAAATGAACAGATGAATTTAAATAAAAATATGGATTTTAAAAGGAGTAAACTGACGAACTGATAACATCAGCTGAAGAGCTGATGAACAGAGCACTGCTTTCCAAATGAGAACAGTATATTGAACCAAAACATCAAGATAACCCCTCTTTCTTTTTAGGTACAGCACCACTGGCTCCTTCCAACTCCAGCACGGTTTCACACTATTGACCAGATGACATCACTAAAATAACCATATACCTATGATTATACAGATGGTATAGATTGGATATTTCTTGTACAGAGGGTTTTTTTTTTCATTTTAAGTCAAGAATATGCAATCCAATATTATTTAGATTCACCAATGGGAAGATGTACATTGAAAGCAAACAGTCCCCAAAACCAAAACCAAATAACCTACGGAACAAACAAAACGCATGGGGAAAAAAAACAAAAACAACTACTCACTCATCTCTCTTTAATGTTGTAACTCTCACCCCTCGATTCACTCTGCCCTTTAACTGTATTTGTTTATTTAGATAAATGTGTGCCTCAGGTCAAGTCCCTTGTTTTCATACATGTCTTCAAAGCACCAAGTAAACTTTTGATATGTATTAATAATTTCATAATAATTTTTATTTCCTTTTTCACTATTGCTGATTATCAAAATATTTGTGTGTGTACACACAGAGAAGCATTACTCATTTCGAACATGGGAATACATATGTCAACAGTGACTATGTTATTAGGTGGCTCACTCACTATATAAACATCTACAGTCACATTACTCCAGATTTTGTATACATCGGCCACTTCATGTCTATAGATGTTGGTACTAATTCCAGTTCTAGGTGTAAACATGTATTGAAGAAAGAATGCTGCAGGTCTGGCACATCCTGTGTAAAGGCAAGTTTGGTGCTTTCATAATGAAACAAGAAGTGCATTTCTACTAATAACTGTAAAAATGGCACCTTCTTGCATAGCATACCTTTTGTGGACTGAGAGTCATATCTGTTTCTTTACTGACATTTTTAAACTGCTTTTCACTCCTGTTATCCCTGTAGGAGCCAATGCATCTAAGAAAGAGTGAGCTGGATTTTTTTCCTCCTTCTGCATCTTCAAAAGAATAACTTACTGTATTCTAATCAGTTTTGCTGTGCAGATCTACAAAAGGCCCTGAGGTTGCACAGGTGGCACTGAGGACATAATCAAAGATGAAAGAATTTTATCTGTGCAACTGAGGGCCTAATTTGACCTGCATAACCTTCATAACTGGGAATGATGTGTAAAAATGAAAGACACCTGTTCCCCATCCCAGCCTCCTTGTCCCCCATCTCCTTGCCCAACTAGTCCCACTTCCCCACCACCTCCTCCCAGTTGCTCATCCAATCTGTCTCTCTGCACGCACACACTCCAGCCTCCAATCGCCCTCCGCCCCCCCACCACCCATGTTCCCCATCTCTCACATAAATACCACCCTCTACCGGAAACCTACTGACCGCTACACTTACCTACATGCCTCCAGCTTCCATCCAGGACACACCACACGATCCATTGTCTACAGCCAAGCTCTAAGATATAACCGCATTTGCTCCAATCCCTCGGATAGAGACAAGCACCTACAAGATCTCTATCAAGCATTCTTAAAACTACAATACCCACCTGCTGAAGTGAAAAAACAGATTGACAGAGCCAGACGAGTACCCAGAAGTCACCTCCTACAAGACAGGCCCAACAAAGAAAATAACAGAACACCACTAGCTGTCACCTTCAGCCCCCAACTAAAACCTCTCCAGCGCATCATCAGAGATCTACAACCTATCCTGAAAGATGATCCTTTAGGCCTTGGCTACACTTACCGGCAAGTTCGACGGCTGGAAATCGAACTTCTGGGTTCGACTTATCGCGTCTAGTCTGGACGCGATAAGTCGAACCCGGAAGTGCTCGCCGTCGACTGCGGTACTCCAGCTCGCCGAGAGGAGTACCGCGGAGTCGACGGGGGAGCCTGCCTGCCGAGTGTGGACCAAGGTAAGTTTGAACTAATTCGAAATAAGGTACTTCGAACTTCAGCTACGTTATTCACGTAGCTGAAGTTGCGTACCTTAGTTCGAATTAGGGGGGGTAGTGTAGACCAAGCCTTACTCTCACAGATCTTGGGAGACAGACCTGTCCTCGCTTACAGACAACCCCCCAACCTAAAGCAAATACTCACCAGCAATCACACATCACTGAACAAAACCACTAACCCAGGAACCTATCCTTGTAACAAACCCCGATGCCAACTCTGTCCACATATCTATTCAAGTGACATCATCATAGGACCTAATCACATCAGCCATACCATCAGGGGCTCGTTCACCTGCACATCTACCAATGTGATATATGCCATCATGTGCCAGCAATGCCCCTCTGCCATGTACATTGGCCAAACCGGACAGTCTCTCCGCAAAAGAATTAATGGACACAAATCTGACATCAGGAATCAAAATACTCAAAAACCAGTGGGAGAACACTTTAACCTCTCTGGTCATTCAGTGACAGATCAGCGGGTGGCTATATTACAACAGAAAAACTTCAAAAACAGACTCCAACGAGAAACTGCTGAGCTAGAATTGATATGCAAACTAGACACAATCAACTCCGGTTTGAATAAGGACTGGGAATGGCTGAGCCATTACAAACATTGAATCTATCTCTCCTTGTAAGTATTCTCACACTTCTTATCAAACTGTCTGTGCTGGGCTAGCTTGATTATCACTTCAAAAGTTTTTTTTTCTCTTAATTAATTGGCCTCTCAGAGTTGGTAAGACAACTCCCACCTGTTTATGCTCTCTGTATGTGTGTATATATATCTCCTCAATATATGTTCCATTCTATATGCATCTGAAGAAGTGGGCTGTAGTCCACGAAAGCTTATGCTCTAATAAATTTGTTAGTCTCTAAGGTGCCACAAGTACTCCTGTTCTTCTTTTTGCGGATACAGACTAACACGGCTTCTACTCTGAAATCTGAGCCCATATTTTCCCTTAAAACATGGCTCAAATGCAGAGTTGATCATAGACATTCTCCTATCTAGATGAGGCTATACAGCATCATGTGTTTGTTTTAAATTATCTAGAGCTTCCCCCATCCCCACTCCTGACATTCAGAAACTGGTTCAGTAGAGTCAAGAAAAAAATTGAATGAAAGGAGCATTACCATCTTAATTTAAGTGTTTAAAGCCTTTTTTCTCACAATAACAAAGTGTCCTATGATTGAACTGACATTATGAATCAACAGTTTGGATCATGAATTGCAGAACCTTGGAATGCTATGGTGACAGAGAAAGAGAGAACAAGAACTGTATGCCAGGTAGAAGAATATGAATGAATGCTCTTTCCAGTAGAAAATCTCATTGTGAATTTGATTGAAGTAATGGTATCACAGAAATGGAAATGACTCCAAACTCAACAATAGTGTATTTAGTCCTACAATATAATGACCCTGGATCACAAAAACAAGTAGAGACCATTCAGTGTTCATTCTGCTATTGGGAAGATGAATGAAATGTGGAACACCAGCATACATAGATTAAGCTATCTGAAAGTATTGTGGTCTTTTAAATACACTCATACTAACCGTATCAAAATCCCCTAGGATGCCTATAATATTCCTACTGTGCTTTGTGTATCTAGTATCTGTGGTACTGGTCAAGTTTACCACTGGTGTATCCCTAGCATGCAGGCTGAAGTTTCAAATTACTGATGAGGTCTTTTGCTTCTTTAAACATGGTATTAAGAGTACCTTCGAGTTCTGAACAATATCATCCTGTTTTAGATCTGTCCATTCATCATAATATTGTGCCAGAGTTTGTTAGGTAAACATGACTGACAGACTCCCATCTTTATCCTTTGCATGGCTGGAGGTCAGCATTTGTGGAAGGTAATGCTTTTTTAATTAGCTGGTAGGGGATTGAATTTCCTTTGTGTGAACTGCTTGTTGTTTTCCCTTGAGTCAGTATCTGAAGAGGCTATGTCTTTGCATTCACTATTCAGTGTAACCCAGACAAATGAAGAACAGTCATAAAAGATTCATACTGAAGATGTTTATGAAAAGTCAGATCTGTCCAGAAAACAAAATACTTCACCAGGTGACTGCGAGACTTTACCGACAAGAAATACCAGTTATAAAAGAAGAATGGTTACCGAAGTCAGTTCAAAGGAAATGCTCTATGCTTTACTGTGCACCATTAGCAGTAGATAATAAACAACAAGTATAATTTTAGGGTGTAGTCTTAAGAACACTGTGAGGCAGTGGTTTTGCAAGCTAAAATCAAAACAATCACTCCAAAAATAACTGGTTTTCTGCATCTAAAATCCATGGCCGATGTTAAGGGGTAGCAAGCAGGGCAGTTGCCAGGGCCCCATGCCACAGGGGGCACCATGAAGCTAAGTTGCTCAGTCTTCTGCTTCAGCCCCAGGTGACAGGGCTCAGGGCCCCAGGCTTCACCCCCATGAAGTGGGACTTCGGTTTTCTACCCTGGACCCCAGCACGTCTAACACTGGCCCTGCTTGGTGGACCCCCTGTAACCTGCTTGCGGCCCCCTATGGGGCCCCAGACCCCTGGTTGAGAACCACTGCCCTGCAGTATATTAGAAATTCAGAGGGAAACACAATCTTGATGTTATTTTATATATATACTGATACTGATAACACTTATACTGGATTTACAAGTAAGCAGAGTTACAGCAGAATTTCCATGGATTTGCAGCTTTTGAACCACAGAGCATGTGTCGATTGTTTGAGGGACAGAATAAGATGAAAATTTTGAGTGGGGGTGGGTAAGGGGGAAGAGACACTCCAAACCCTAGAAACTACCATAGAAATCCTCAGCCAGTTAGTTGCTGGTCTAAGGAGTAATGGCTAGACCATTAATGGCAGATGAGACCAGAGTGCAGACATTTCCCAAAACAAGGCTCATGGAGGAAACTGAATGCACATTCAATATAAATGTGTAGGGGTGCATTTTCAGAAGAATTTTCATCTGCAAAATATCATAACTGAGTATTGCATCTCCACACAAAGTGCAAATCAGGTAGAGAGATTCAAAACTTAAATGATCTCCACAATTTATTTTCCAAGTGAAAACATGAGGGCATATATTATGTGGGTACCATATATGCCCCCCAAAAAAGGAGACTGGACCTCAGTCTAGATGATATGACACCCCATAGTATATGCGTGTGTGTATGTGCAACCTCGTGAATATAGTTTTTGTTTTCTCTTTAATTATCTGATTCCATAGATATTTTTACTTGGGGAAACTGTGCTTTGTTTCTACTTAAAGTAATATTTGCTAGAGTGAATTTTCAATTATAGAGGGGGATAGACTTACATTAAACATCCCTCTTCTTTCCCACATACAATGGAAATGATTCTACAGACAAAACTGGAAACTCTCTAACTTAGATTTGACTCCGGGTGGTCTTAACTAACAAGAGCCAGGGTGCAGAAAACTAAACAAACAAGCAAGCAACCATTCATTTATAAGATAGTCAGAGTCAAATGAAGTTGAAAATGGGTTTGTTTAAATCAAACCCACGAGCTTCTCTGAAAAATTTGGAGATGAGTCTGAGTTTGTTTTACCCTCAGCCTTATGCTTTGTCTTTCTCTATTTATTTGGCATTTCTAGGCATAAATAATGTAATGTACTATACATCATGTACGAAACACGGAACAGCTTTCAAGAAATTTGAATTTTTATCCCTACAAGGTTGTGTGCACTCCCTCTCACTCACACACACTTACTAGAATCTACATGTCAATGATTTACTAGTAAGCCATTCTGCTGTAACATGTGTGTCTGTGAAAGGAAGAAATACATGTATGTAAAATCTGTGTTTGTGAGTGGGTGAAGAGTTCTGTTGAGGATCCCTCATGTTTAGTACATTGTTTTCAAAAGGAGAATTAGCTATTCATGAAACAGTGGGAAAAATTGACAATTGTTGTGTAACCAGATGTTTGATTTTATAGCAACTTTTAGATTAATAAACAATGTGAAATCTAGATGGTTTTAAAATTCACTGTACTATTTGAATGTTTGTTTTTACCTAATGGCTCTGCTCCTATATAGCTGGAGGGCAAGTATGTTGTGTTATTGTGTAGTGCTATCTAGACCATCAGTGATTCTCCTTCCAGCATGTGTTTGCATTGCCACTGTATGAGGTCTTTGCAATATAAAATAAATATTTTTCTCTTCAAGGTGAGCAGAGACTGACATTTCAGACTGCATGCAGGTCATAGAAAAGGATTTTTGCTGGGATTTTTATCCTTGCTTTCACCACTGTGATTCTAGTTTCACAGGGAGAAAAAGAAAAGTTGTTTTTAGCTTTCTATCACATTTAATTGGCCTGTGGAAAATACAGGGGGCTCACTTAAGATTTATAAACAAATACTCCATTATGTTCCTCATTACTTGGAAGAATACCTGTATAAGTGGTAGCTGTCAGATACAATAAGCACCCCCTCCCTTTCTCCTTATATAATAATCCCAGCATTCAAAAGACTAATCACTACACATTGATCTACAAAGCATCTTATTTCCTCATCAAATTTCCTCGCTGGGCTTAGCCCATGCTTGTCAACTTCCCAGGTCCCCTTTTCAATAACTGGTTTATTCTTAGCATCTTGCCAAGAAGCATTCCTAGGAGTAAACCACGGAAGAATGAAGTTCTAATTTCTTTATCTCGCTCTGGGAGAGGTTTCTGCTCATGCTCATGGGAAAGGTCACAGGTAATTTTGGCTGTTGGTTCACTTTGGAGGAGCAGCCACATACAGCACATAGAGTTCCTTTGTCTAAGAATTCAGATGACCACCAAAGATGACAGAAAGAAACTAACTGGCAGCAAAAGCAAGCAGATTCTTTTAACCCAGAGTAATTTGCCCTCATTCAGTTTCAGTTTGAAGTCAAATGTATAAAGTCTCCTATTTTCTGAGTTATTTTTCTCAACATCTACTGGTTTAAATTCAAAACCCATTAAAGTCAATGGGAGTTTTTCTATTGAATTCAATGGCCTTTAAGGATCAGGCCCTATGATTTTTTTTTAAAAAGTAGTAAGTTTAGTTCTCATGAAAGATGCTAGTGTGATAGTACTGAAGTCCTCTCCCCAGCCACAGAAACAAGACCTTTTTTGTTGGCACTAATTGCAACACTTGTTGGCAGTGTCAAAATTGAGTTCAAAGATGAAGACTGATCTGCTCTCTAATCCTTACATGTGGAGCAAGAACTCTGCTGAAATCATGGAAAGGGAACTGGGGTAAACACGCAGCATCCCCAACCTGAATCCCACACGATATAAAAAGCAAAGCAATAGGTAAACACACTGACAAATGCCCAAGCTGTATGTTCTATGGATAAATATGGACTGCAGTTTCCAGTGCAGCCAGTCAATCACTATTTCACTAGCACTACATGCCTTTATACATTTAAAAATAAATATACTGAGTTGCATAAGATAAGGAGCGGAAAGAATCAGTCACTCATAGGGATGACTAAATACATTATTTGGGAGATTCTTGTCAGTTCTACCTTGTGAAGATAAAGAAATGTTTTGCATTCCACAATATTATCTATAGGTGTCTGGTGTTTTATTTATTTACATTTTAATATTCACATACATATAGTTTGTGTCCATAAACATATAACACCAAACAGAAATCAATTAATAGATTGCTATACTTTAACGCCAGAAAGGACCAAATAAATTTCTAATGTGTGACCCATTGCTTAATCCAGATCTTAGATTTCACTCAGTAATCCTTGACTGACCCTAATAACTAGTGGTTGAATTAGAGCATTTCTCTTAAAAAGATATCCAATTTTTATTTCAAGTGATGGAGAATGGAATCCAGGCCCTCTTAAAGTCAATGGCAAAATTTCCATTGACTTCAAGGGGGCCTGGATTTCACCCAGAGAATTTATTGCATCCCTTGGCTAAACTGGTCTACTGTTAATTACCCATTGTTAAAAATACGCATCTTTTTTCTAGTTGGAACTTTGCTGCCTTCAGATTCCAGCCACTCCATCTTGTTGTGCCTTTGTCTTCTAGTTCAAAGAGCTCCCAGTACCAGATGTCTTCCTCCCCAATTACCTCAAAAGGTTCTAATCCTGTGCTAAAGCTACAACCCATATTTCTCAAGTGAGTTTTAAATTTGGCAAATGAGTTGTCCCATCTCTACACAAAATCACTAGATTTTACTCAGACATTACAAAGAACTAGCGAAAAGTATTGTGCTTCTTTAATTCTTTTGTCTTCCCATCTTTTAACTTACCCTACTGGCTTCTCCAAAAGCCTTTGACTGGCCTCACATAAAGAGGTTGTTTATTACATCAGATAATAATGGCTGGCTTTTCCCAGCTGTAGCAAAATTTGCTGCTCTCTGTGGGTCTCATCCAAAACTCAAAGGCAATAGGAGTCTTTCCATTGACTCTAATGGACCTTTGGATTAGAACCTATCTTATTTGCACAGCATTAACCAAGCATACCTCCACTGCTACCAGTGGTCTGATTACACACTGACAGTTCCATGCTAGTACAGCCAATGGTTAGTAAGTTCCTGTGGTGTAAATTTATTCACAGTGGGTGGACTACCCCGTGTTTTTCAGTGCATGCGTGGGTGATACTGCTGAAACATTTTGGAAACTGATCTATTTAAAGGGAGAAGATGATGCATGCTTTACTTCAGGTAGAATCGGGGAAAAAGAGCAATGCAGAGACAGAACATCTACTGCTCAGCTAAAGATCATTCTCACTGTTCTTTTGCTCTTATCTCCTTCTCAGGTTACTGTATTTTCTGTCTCTCCTCATTCCATTGGAGCAGTGCTGAAGACGGGTGAGATAATACTTGGCGCAAATCCAGGCAATCATTTCTGAGTAATTAGTTTAGGTACCGCACACCAACCTGTACTTTTTCAAGTAGGTATCAAGTGGGTCAAGTTACCTGATTACCTGCCTGTATTTAGATGCTGTGCTGCATGTTCAGCCTAAGCTCATCTCCAGCTATGGACAGAGAACCTAACTGAATGTATAGGCTGCTTTTGGGAGATCTGTTTTTTGCTAAAACTAGCTGTCTCTTTACCCCTAATGCTAGGTGGGGTATAAATTTGTTCTTCCCCTTCTCAATGTCATCCTATGCTGCAAAGCATAGCACAACTTTAGCACAACCCAGGAGTAAAATCTACAATTATAGTCACTGACATTAATTCTGAGGCTACCAGTATTTCCTTTCATTTCTTTGTGTACTTGGGAAAAAAACAACATGTAATAGGAGAATGAATAGTTTTTTAAACCGAGAAACCATGAGCACAAGTTATTCTGTAATATATATTTCAGGTGGCCAATCAGATTTTCAAAGACACTGATGGTAATTAGGGACCTAGTTCCCATTGACTTACAATGGAAATTATATGCCTAACTGTTATTTGTGCTTGGGAAAATCTCCCCGTCTTGAAGGGAGATCCTTGAATGACAACTGCTATTCAAGTGCAAAGCATAGTTATTACTACGATACGCCATTGACGAGCAAAGGCCTTGACATCGCAACATTGCAACTGATGTGCCCTTTCCCAGCACTTGGTAACTCCCTTTTATTACTGCCCTGGGGTCACTCTTTCCCTTTCATCCCTCTGGCCCATTGTCATTATGAAATAAATTCCTCTACTGACCCCACAAGCATCAGCACTGCAGACTGCCCCACACTTCCCTGCTAAAGTACCTTGTCCTTGACCTGTAGGGACCACCTTTAAGGGAGAGAGTTGCAGGTCAGCCACCATGTTGATTCTCTTCTTGGCCCCTCTGCTGTGCCTGTGAATAAGGCTGCTACTAGAAATTGGCCTGAGACCACTAACTGTTTCACAGAGACCAAGGAATAGCTGCCAGATATGAAAGACTTTCAGTCAATATTAATCTGGATCAGATTGGGAAAAAAAACTCCAGGTGAATGGCTTCAGTTTCCATTATCAATTCCCCTGAGCCGTCCAGTCTCCCAGGGTAAAACTTAGGAGACATGCTTAAGAGGCTGTGTTGCTCTTGTTGTTTTGTTTTTATTTCCCATTTTTAGAAGCTAGTCTATAAAGGCTGTTTGGCTCCAGATGTCCATTGACTTTCAGGTGAATGTGAGCAGACATTCTAAGGTTAGTTCAACTCAAGCATAAATGTTGGAGTCACTGTTTGTAGTGCTAGAAATGACAGAAAGTACCAGTTACTTGTTCCTATTTCACCTGACTGATTAGCATTGCAATCAGTGCACCAAGGAATTTGAAAAACATCAGTTACTCAGATCAGAGAGCAGCATAACCCCAAGCTGTGGGTAAGTTTCAAACAGTTGAAATGCAATTATCTTTAAAAAAAAATGTTTCAAGGCAAAAAAAAAAGTCTAATATGTTTGTAATTAGAGCATGATTCATATTTGGAATATGAGATATAAATCAAAACACTAGAGTAAACTATGTTAACACCATGCTAATCAGTAGGAATGTTTATGATTTCAACACTTCATGGTTACTTTTGAATTATTACAAATAGGGCCAGATTCTGAGCTAGCATAAATTGATGTAGTTCCTTTGAAGTCAATGAAGCTATGAGTCGAAGATCTGCTCCATAACCTTTTCTTGACAAGGCTGCTGTCCTGATTCATCATCACCGTGTTACTCCAATTTTATACCTTTGTAATTAGATCAATGTAGTTACAGAACTGTAAAACTGGAGTAGTGCAGTGGTGAATCAAGGCCATATTAAGCGCTGTAGATGTTATAATTCAACTGCAAATCAGATGTAATGTGAAAGTATAGTATTACTGGAAAGACGTCAGTCCTTTATTTCTTGTTAAAGGAACCTCAAAATTTAGTTTAGATGGTCCCACTGGTTCTGCTTTTATCTTTTGCTCATAAGCACCACTGTGCCTTTTGGCTAGGTCCCAGTAGCTCTGTATCACTACAGTAAATATTATTTTGTTGACTGTACTCTCTCTGTACTGAACAATCATCAGATTCCTGCCCCAAAACACTTAAAGGCATAAGTGAAAATAATACAGCATGGTGATCATAGTTAGATATTTACCTCATTTGACAGCACCTCTTTACTCATTTAACTTGACAGTACCCTTTTTATTAAATATGGGCATGAGCCCAAACCCCAGATCTGGAGGAGGTGCAAAAAGACCTTAAGTTTAAACTGAAACCTAAGACTTAAACTTTAAGTTTAAATTGATATCTGATGATTTGTGTGTTTCTTTTAGTACTGCCAACCCCAACAGTTCAATAATCATGAGTCAAGTCTTCTAAAAAAATCATAAGATTGGCTTAAAAATCATGAGGTTTTTTACAACTAGTACATTTTGGTTTCTTTTTATTTCTCTTCTGTTTTGAGCCAACTAGACCCTGCATCACATTTTTAAACCTCTTCTCCACAACCATGTAGTCTAGAAATTTACTTTTCCTTCCTAATGATGTCTGAGATTCTCATGTAATCGCTTACTCCAGGAATTGGGATTTTAACAAAATCAACACATATTGCAAGACTCGTGTTAAATTTGCAAGGGTTGAACCACTGTAAATCTTTCCCAAGGTTCACAAACTGTTGACAGAGGCCTTGGCATTAACTTTTTTGAAGCCCTGGGGCCAAATTCTGCTCTGACATACCACTTGTGCTATGGGGTCGCAAGAGATGAAAGTCCAGCCAGCACTGGGCCCATGGTATCATATGATTATTATCTGCACCATTTTCAATTTCAAGTGAATCGCAATTTTTTTCATTTTTATCAGACAACATTTAGTTTGGACAAACATCTAAGGAACAAAGTGGAACACCTGTACCCTGGCAAAATGAGTCAGGAAAAAAAGTTCCTGCCCTGCTGGGCTGGACTTTAGCCAACCTAATCCTTTAACAGACAGAGTCCTTGTTATGTCAGAAAGTAGCCACCTTGCCTTACCATCAGGAAGCAGAATTACTCTTCCCCTGCCTCCCAACAACTGCTGCAGAAGATAGGCAGCTGGAAGCTATTCTGGCTGCCAGGGTAATCAGAGAGAGAGGAGCAAAGAGGTGAGCCCAGGCCTGTGTTCTGCTGAGAGTTAAAGAAGGGAACTAGATATGTCTCAAGTGGACTTAGAGGTGCAAACTGTGCCTGTTAAAGGGAAACCAGGCTGAAGCCCTGTTGAAAATTTAGTCCTAAACAGAACTACTGCAAAATTGGTCAAACTTATTTGGAAGAAAAACGGCTTTTTTAATTACATTTTTCATGGGAAGTTTTTGGTATTTTTTTAGCTTTTGAAATACCAAAAAAATATATTTTTAAAAGAAAAAAATCATTTTTAATCCTACCCCAAAAATATATTTTAGCTACTAGCTTTAGTAACAATTTAATCTCCACAATAGCTGTTTAAAAAAAAGCTTCACTCTGCCACCTAATACAAATAGAAAAAGCAGCCCAATGTTATCATTACCTGAGATATAATCATTGAACATCATGAACTAAATGATAAATGAACTCCATGCATTCAGTTAATTTTCAGAACTGTAAATGCCACAAACAAGATGTGTTTTAAGCAAAACAGAAATTAATTTTGATGGATGTTTTTAATTGCAGAATGGTAAAAGGATAATTAAAGTAGTGGCTCAGTTGGCAAACGATGGTGTTGTACCGAAGTGGAACAAAAAATGATTGTTAGGAGGAGACTGTATAACTTAATGACAAAAATGGAAAAGCTCACTCATAGGGGGAGGGATAGCTCAGTGGTTTGAGCATTGGCCTGCTAAACCCAGGGTTATGAGTTCAATCCTTGAGGGGGCCATTTAGGGATCTGGGACAAAAATCTGTCTGGGGATTGGTCCTGCTTTGTGCAGGGGGTTGGACTAGATAACCTCCTGAGGTCCCTTCCAGCCTAGATTGTAGCCTAACCAAAGAGAATTATCTGTGGACAATCTAAATCTCAACAGTGACATTTAGAATACCAGGAGTAGAATTATAATTTTTACTTTTATAATTTTATATAATTATAAAATATAATTGAGCACCAACAATAGACTCAGACAATTGAGAACACAGTACTTGCCAAGGATTTTATAACTTAAAATAATAACCAATAGTCATTAATTCAGACACCTAAGACCTGCTCCAAAGCCCATTAAAGTCAGTGGGAATTTTTCCAATGAATTTAACAGATTTGGAACCTACTCCTAATGACCACGCAAGAAATGGCAAGGATGGCCATAAATCTTAATCTTGCAGTCTTCCCACACAAATGAATGGAAAAGAATTTCAGAGATTCCACGGAGATAAAAATAATATGTTGCCCTGGCAATGAGAGATGAGGAATCTCCCACAAAGGTGGTGGGGGAGAAGCCACGTACCCCCAAGGCTGGGAGGATCGTGGCCACCACTCCCAAGAGGATATGAAGGATGGTGGTGGTCGGTGACTTCCTTCTATGTGGAACAGAGGCATCCATCTGCCAGCCTGACGTAACATCCAAAGAGGTGTGCTGCCTGGCAGGGGCACATATCAGAGACATTGTTGAAGGATTGCCCTGGATCATCTGGCCTCTGACTACTACCTCACGCTGCTCATCCACGTGAGCATTAATGCGAGGTATGACACTGAGCAGGTCACAAGTGACTACAGGGTGCTGGGTATAAGGGTGAAGGAATTGGGTGCAGAGGTGGTGTTCTCATCGATCCTTCCAGTTGTCAAGGGTAGGAGCATGGTTAGAGACAGACACATCTTGGAGATGAATGCCTGGCTGCGCGGATGGTGTCACCAGGAAAGATTCAGCTTCCTCGAGCATGGGATGCTGTTATGAGAAGGAGGGTTGCTGAGCAGAGATGGCGGTCCACCTATCAAGGAAGGGGAAGAGTATCTTCGGATACAGATGGACTAACCTAGTGAGGAAGGCTTTAAATTAGGTTCAACAGGGGCAGGAGACAAAAGCTCACAGGAAAGTCCACAACATGGACACCTGGGTGAATGGTTGGAATCTAGGGGGAAGATAGGCAATCACAGCAGGAACAAAGGAGAGACAACAGGGAATATAGAGGAGAAATCTTAGATCTCTGCATACTTATGCAAGAAATATGGGGAATAAACAGGAAGAACTAGAGATACTAGTGAATATTTACCAATTATGACATCACAGAGACTTGATGGGATAATTCACGACTGGAATATTGGTATAGAAGCTTGTTCAGGAACGACAGACAGGGAGAAAGGGGAAGAGGTGTTGCCTTTTATATCAAATATGTCTACACTTGGACTGAGGCAAAGATAGAAGTGGAGACAGACCTGTTGAAAATATCTGGGTAAGAATAAAAGGAGTAAAAAACAAGGGTGATGTCATGGGAGGGATATACTTTAGTTAGAATATCTAACCAGGAAAAAGACATGGATGAGGCTTTAAAAAAAAAAATCTAACAATCATCCAAAGCACAGGACTTGGTGATGATGAGGGACTTCTACTACCTAAACATCTGTTGAGAAATACATCAGGACGCAAAGTATTCAACAAGTTCTTGGAATGCATTGGAGACACCTTTTTATTACAGAATGTGGGGAAAGAGACTAGGGAAAAGGCTGTTCTAGCTTTGATTCTGACAAATAGGGAGAACCAGTTAAAAATTTGAAGGTGGAAGGCATCTTGGGTGAAAGTGATCATGAAATGACAGAGTTCATGATTTCTAAGAAACAGTAAGAAGCAAAACAGTGAAATAAAGACAACAGACTTCAACAAGACAGACTTTAGCAAAGTCAGAGAATTGGTAGATAAGATCCTGTTGGAAGCAAGTCTAAGGGGGAAAAAGGTCTAAGAGTTCAGGAGATTTGGCAGGTTTTTAAAGACACATTATTAATGGCAGAAGATCAAAATATCCCAATGAATAGGAAAGATAGGAAGTCTGGTAAGAGTCCATGCTGGCTTAATCAGGAGATCTTCAACAATCTGAAACTCAATAAAAAGAGTAATACAAAATTGGAAACTAGGTCAAATTATGAAGGATGTATATAGTAAGAAAAACAAGCATGTAGTGACAACATTGGAAAGGCCAAGGCACAAAATGAGATTAAATTAGCTAAGGACATAAAGGATAACAAAAGCATTTTACAAATATATTAGAAGCAAGAGGAAAACCAAGGACAAGGCAGGTCCATTACTAAATGAGGAGGGAAAGACAACAGCAGAAAATGCTGCAATTGCCAAAGTATTAAATGTCTTTTTTTAATTCAGTTTTCATCAAAAAAAAGTTAGCAGTGATCAGACAACGGACGTAGTGAACATTAGTGTAAATGGGGTAGGAGCTGCAGCTAAAATAGGTAAAGGGCAAGTTAAGAATTACTTAGATAAGTTAGATGTCTTCAAGAAAGTAGGGTCTAATGATTCTTTTTTCATATTAAATGAAATCATAGATAAGCAGGAGTTCAGGTCAGAAAAAGGCTAAAATAAAAATTAGTGTTTCTGTGTTAAAACCAGGCACAAAAACCCATTTGTAGTTGTCACACTGACAAAAAATATTGTGTTAAATACAGGCCCACTGATGGAGAAGGGGGGGGACGGATGGGAGGCAAAGGGGGCAATTTCCCAGGTGATTAAAAAGGGTCCGTGGTATGGGCGGCAGGTGAACCCCCCAGCTCGGGGAGGCTAGCCCCCGGCCCGGACCACCGCTTCTGCCCAAGGCCCCGCCTCTCCCACCAAAGTTCCCCCCCACCCCAGTGCGGCAGCCACCCCCCCCCCCCCCACATACACCCCAGGCTGTCCAAGTGCCGCCAGTCCTGGAGTGTCAGGCGGGTGAGCAAGCGGCACCCCTCCCTCCCCCCAGCCCCGGAATGCCAGGCGGGTGAGTGGACATCACGGTCTCCCCTGCCAGCCCTGGAATGCCGGGAGGATGAGCAGGTAGCACGGCCCCCGCTATCCTCAGAATACCAGATGGGTGAGTGGGCGGCATGGGCCCCCCAGACCTGGAATGCCAGCAGCCCTCATTAGCCCCCCAGCCTGGGGCCCTGTCCACGGGAGGAAAAGCCCCCCTCAGCACAGCCCAGGAAGCAGGAAGGGGCCTGGGTGTGGAGCGTGGGCAGGGCCACGCAAGGCTGTTTGGGGAGGCATAGCCACCCCTGCCTTCAATATCTGCCGCCCATGGCACCGGGCCCTTTTAAATCGCTCAGGCGGGCTGCAGGGCTCCTAGGCACGCAGAGGGTGGAACTGGCAGTGGCGAAAGCAGCCAGGTGGGCATGTGGAAGCCCTGGCCATGCTGGAAGAGCACGCCCAGCAGCACAGCCGATAGCAGCTAGCTGGGCACCAGCCAATGCAGGTGTAGCACCGCCCAAAAACCTCAGCCATCCTTGCTGGGGGCCCATTGACTGGTCTGCCCTGAGCCCCAAAATTGCTGTCGGCGGGCCTGGCTAAATAGAACTAACAAAAATTGACTGTTTCAGCAAATAGGTTTGTAGAACTGTTCTCTCTAGTTGCACTCTGCCTGTGTTGACAGACTCTGAGTATTGCTCTGTTTGAATTAAAAAGATGGAAGTTTTACCTTGGCTTCAATGGGGTTGGATTTCACCCATAGATTTTAAGACTAGAAGGGACCATTAGGGTTATCTAGTCTGACCTCTTGCGTAACACAGGCCATAGAATTTTACCCATCAAGACCAACTTGCCTTTCCCAATCTACACATCAAACCTGGCAAAGTTCAAATTTGTAAGAAAAACTCAAACTAAGGGTTTTGAGGTTTTACAACACACGAGTTACATTGAACTTCTGTTCAGTACACAACCAGTAATTAGCAAAATGTCACACGTGTTCATCAATTGGAAAATTTCAAAAGCCTAGATTTTTAAAATCCCATTGGGTTTATGGGAGAGAACATAGGTAAAGGATCCTCTTGCAATTTTATCTTATGCTACCTGTTGAAAATTTTACAGAAAATTTTGACTCTGTTTCAAGACTGAGGTTTTCTAAGAACTTGAATTTAAGAGTTAGGTGCCCAACTTTGGGTACCTTTAGACTCCTTTGACAAATCTCAGCCCAAATATATAAAAGCCCTTATTTTTTCTTTCTTTCATAACAGTCTGCGACAATAACGTGCCATGGAAATGGAAATGTGTAGCCACCTTTTGGTTATCTTCTGTCATTTCCCCATAAGACTGTGAAAATGTTTAAAATATGTTGAAAGTGCTAAAATAGTTTATGAGTAACATAGAGGTATTTTACCTGCTCATGCTATCAGGAAAATGAATTTTTTCAGGCTGAGGTTCCAGCCTTTAAAAGAAGACTTCAGTAAGTATGAAGCACATAGTGCCATATATTAACCAGTTAATAAAGAAATAATATATTCTTGGACTATGAACAGATTCATTAATTATGTAAATCTTTGATTAGTTATCGGTATCTGTCAACATTCAAATAGGGCTTCATTGTAACTTTGCCATAAGCCCTGTGTATGGAAGTTGTGAAGCTTCTAGTGCTGCACAGGAAAAAAATTGTGAATCTGAAATACATAATTCCCTCCTCTGCCCCAGCATAGCCTGTGCAAGGGGCGTAGAGGGGCTTCTTGCTCCCTCTTATGCCACTACATGAAGTTCAGCCCATATATGAAAAAAATCATTGAATTTTTGTCTACGTGCATGTAATACAAAGCATCTGTTGGGTTCTGTTCTGTTTTAAACAGTTCAGAACTCATATAGTCAACCTGGAAAGAGAAAGAAACAGGAATGTTTTGGAATGATCTCAGCTATCACTCTGGCAACCACATAGTTCTTACTTCTACAGCTTCCTGTTCCTGCTGTCCTGAGCATTTTATCTAATGCCTTCTTCTCAAACAAGTCATCTTCTTTCATCAGCCCAATATAAATATCACTCCTCTCTTCCTTGCTAGGTCAGGGAGAAGTAGGGTTACTTTTTGAAATGCAAAAACCCGCCAGCATTCCCCGTCCTCCACAAGGCAAGCCCACCGCAACGCCAAGCCCCAACCACAAGGCAACTCTGCAACACCCTCCCGCAACAGCCACTTATAGTATCTAGAGAGATAACACATATAGAAAAGATTGATAACATTGTACATCTCCTCACTCTTGCATGAGGCAAACCCTCTCACACACATAGTGCACGTGTGTGTTGGCGGGCAGACAGCTGCTGTATTTTCAACAGTTTCAATCTGTTGTCACTTAAACTGCAGCAGTGGGAACACTGCAGCATCTTTAGCTGGACACAGAAATTTTTAACATTACATATCCCAGTGTATTGTAATGATAATGCAAATCTTTAGACCCATGTTAAAAAAAATGGTAGATTAAATTATTTTTCTGGCAACTGGCAAAACCATAAACATCCCAGCCAGGCTGGTGAAATACCGGCCAGGTAGGAACCTTATGGAGAAGTATTTGGTGTGGGGAGAACTGTCAAGTAGCCAGCTGCAGCAGGGTCAGTCTCTATGCAACACACTGGCCACAGCTGATCCTGCCAGGGGTTGCCTGATTGATTACACTTCCTGACTGGTGGAGGAATGGAGCTAGCAACAACTTGACCCAGCAGCAGCTAGAGCACACCGGCTGCTCAGCGCAGTCTATGCCTGCAGCTGTGATTGGTTCTGCTTCCTGCTCCTGCCCAGCCTGCTCTTGTGACTGCTTCAGTTCCTGCCCTTCTCCATCCTTGGCACCCCTGGCTCTGACTCCAGGCTCTGCTTCCCAACCACATCCCTGGCTCACTCATTCGCTCCAGCATTCAGCTGCTGATCCCTGGCTCTGACGCTCTGCTCTTGACTACACTCCCATGCGTCCCCCCGTCCTGATTCTTGCCTCTACTCAGTTCTGCTCTAACCTCCAGGCCTGGCCAACCCCACGGCTCTGACCATTATGCCCAACTGCCTGGATCCCAGTCATAATCCTGCCAAGATCTCACCAGCGTCATTTACTTTTATCTTGATGAGTGCAAATTTGCAGAACATGATTACTAAATATACAGTTGATAATTCTGGATAGTTACTATCACTCATTAGCAAAACTCAGGCACAGCACCCAGGAAACTTGGGACCTAATCCTGCAAACACCTATGCACATGAGAAACTTTACACAATTAAGTAATCTCACTGAGTTCAATGGCAATACTCATGTGTGTAAAGTTGCCTACGTGCACAAGTGTTTGCAGTATCATAATCTTCGCTTGTACTGTTCATAGCAGTGTGACATGAACAATTCCAAGCCTTTTCACCACTTGCATTTTTAACATAATTCTAAGCATAGAAAAGTTTTCATTATTCCAATCGTTACCCTGTTTTCACATACACACATTAGCTAGGTCATGGTATTTTGCTCTGGGCTTCTTTTTTTAATTAGTTTTGCTGACCAGGGACCCACTGTTGTTGAAACAGATGTTGCAGCCCAATAATAGCTCTCAGCTGCCAAAAGCAAAATATGGAACTCAGCCCTGGCCATGCAGAACAAATGACTGTAATGAGGGGCAAACACAATCTAAACAATAGGGAAACTTGACATCAATGTGTGTTTATCAGCTTTATCATATGCTGCATCTTTTCGTAACTGCACTTTCCTGTTTAATCTAAAAATATACAGAATACAATAAATTAGTGACTCTCCCTTATAATATATATATAATAGTTAACTATAATATAACAGTATAATAATAGATCTATGATTACCATCTATCTACTTATCGGCAGTTCTAAACTAAGTGTTATTTAACTGAACTTCTCCGTGTGTTCTGCTCAAAGTACATCTCTACCCCGATATAACGCGACCCGATAAAACACAAATTCGGATATAATGCGGTAAAGCAGCGCTCCAGGGGGCGGGGCTGCTCATTCTGGCAGATCAAAGCAAGTTTGATATAACGCAGTTTCACCCATAACGCGGAAAGATTTTTTGGCTCCCAAGGACAGCGTTATATCGAGGTAGAGGTGTAGGACCAAACGCTTTTACCATTCTCTTCTGAAGGGGGTCTGTGGGCTACTCACCCAGGCAGGGGTAGAGCCAGTTCAGGCAGGTGCAGGTGGATTCTGTTGACGAGCCAGCTGGCGAGAGCTGGCTGCAAGCCTGAGGCAGGAGCCAGAGCAGGCTCGAAGCTCTGACAGTTTGTAATACCACGAGGCAGGGGGAGAGTTCCCAGCCAAGTGGTGATGTTGCACAAACCGGTTCACTGCTTTTTCTGTGGATCATCTGGGAGGGTCATCTGACCCAGTCCTGGCTCATGGATTGGCTGCTGCAGCACACCTGAAGGATGAGTCATCACAGGCTGAGGGAAAAGTCATTGCAAGTGCTAGATGAGAGATTCTCTCACAGAGTAGGGTTCTGATCCAAAGCCCACTGATATTTAATGGGAGTGTCCACTAACATCAATGGCAAACCGTATGTGAAGAGAGTTCTGTATAGTGTTGCAAACAAGACAAGACTTGGCTCATCCTCATCTTTGGAAGAGTTCCACAGTGTTGGGACAGTGAAGGAAGGAGGTACTCCACTGGTTCCCATTAGTTTGACCCTGAAAGATCATCGCTCTCAGCTAGAAACCATCACAGGGCAAGAAAAAGGACAGTTTCAGACACAAAGAAACTGACATCTAGCATCAATTGTTGTAATGCTGGTGTGGGCTTTGTCCTGGAAAAAACAGATGATAAGAGTCTTATGCCTGAGATACTGTCCTGAAACCATTGGAACTATGCTGATTTACACCATAGTTTTCTAGGTGCAGCCTCATTATTGCTCTGTGTAAGGACTATCACCACCCTGGTGTGTGACATAATACCTTTTATATATGCAGTCTAAACTGACTTTTTTTTACCCCCTTATTACGACTGTAAGATATCTAATTTGCTGTCCACTAGCACCGCTGTGGGTATTACTGTTTTACATTTATGTGTTTGCCATTGAATATCCGTGTTACTATCAGACTGCATTTTTCTATTGCATACATTGTTTTCTTACTTCCTGACCGTATTTCTAACCTTTCCAATTTCCTTATATTTCTCTGTCTTTATTGGAATTTGTATAACCTCCACTTTAGTAGCAACAAATTTAATTAACATGCTATTTAAATTTTATTCCCGATCATTAACAAAATTATTAAATAAACCATGTCTAACACTGATCTTTGTGCATTTCTTTGTAACTCTTTGTTTATCAATGAGGGCATGATTATACCACCCTTACTCAGGCTGAGTAGTATTTTAATCTGCAAGTAGGCACACTGATATCAGAGAAATAAAATAAAGCTCTAATGGTCTAATCCACAGAAATCAGTGACAGATACACTGAATGGCACAGGCAGATGGATAGTTGGAAAGCAAAAACGTGTAGAGTGGTGCTGGTGGATAACAAATTAGATAACAGTTGGCAATGCAATATGGTGGCAAAAGGAAAAAACAGTGAATATGCACATGGGACGCATGCGGAGACATAATGTAAATAGTAATGATTAGCCTGGTCCCAAAATATTCTGTTTACTTCTGACCATCTTAATATCACAAAAATGTCAACAAATTAAGAAGGGATTCAGAGTAGAAAAATATAATTACGAGGCTGGAAGGATTTGCTTATGGGGAGAGGTGAAGAACTAAATAGATGTATGTTGCCCAAATGTCAGTGTGGTACATGTATGTATGTGGTAGGCAAAGGTGGGCACAGAAAGGAAATTACATTTTGCAGAGGATTTTGAGATCTCAAAGATTTGTTTTGTTCTGTTTCAGAGCAAAACCCAGAATTTCAGCCAGTGGCAGATTAAGGTATAAACTAACTAAGCGACAGTTTAGGGCCTCGCAATCTGAGGGGCCTCTAAAAACAAAAAACAAACAAACAAAAAACTGACTCAATTTCAAATTTTATCAGAATCAGTTGATAAATAAAGGAGATATGGGAAAAAGAAGATTCTCTCTAAATATAGACATTTTCATTCAAATATGACAAAAATATGCATATCTGGCTATACAAATACCCTTATCCTACTCTTACCATTCACTAATTGTTCATTATTGACAGGCGGGAGGCCGGGGGCTGAGAAAAAAAATCAATAATTGCACTTGTAAAATTAGTATTTCTATGAGTAAGTATGCTATCAGTCTCCTACGGCAGCGTTTTGTTGGCCAGCTGCTACTGGTAACATTCATAACTTATTTAAATAAATAAATAATCTCACTGCCAATAAAATTGGGAAAAATGTGAAGTCAGAGCCGGCAGTTTCGTGAAGCAATCCTGCCAAGCTCTTACTCGTATGTTAGTATGTTCGTTCTTCTTTTGATCTGTACATATGTACAGATTTGTATTTTAGTGCACACGCCACTTTCTGCTTCATGCGCTATCCATGTTTCACATGATTGAGTTTGCAGGTGATCGTCTTATGAATTTGGGTCGACTGGATCCTGAGGAGGATAAATTTGTGTTGGCTTCCCCCGTCAGTTTCGGGAAACTTCACAGCAAATATCAGAGAGTGCTGACGAAAAGATAAATAGAGGTCTTTTTTCTGGTAAATTCTTTCTTTCTCTTTTGCTCATATAGCTTGTTTTCACTCTGTGTGTCCGAGGTGTTTACTCAAGATTAATTAGTGGTCCTGGGGGAGACAGAGGATAGAGAAGCGAACGTGAAGAGAGATGTCTGCCTAGAAAAAAGACTGGGATTTTCTGCTCGGCGGGTTTGGAGTGCACAAGACAATATTTTATTATAGGTATTATGCTATGTAAAAATTCTTATATAGACTTATAAATCACATATCATATGTATAATACATTGTATTTTTTTAGTATGGCAAATGAAAAATCCCAACAATTCTGTTTTGTAACGAAAATTAAATTGGAATAAACATTTGTAAATATATTTTATATATAATCTGTATAAACTTTGTATTTCCCTAACAAAATTAATCAATTTTTTTTCATTTATTCATATGAAAAGAAGGATAATTTTCCTTATTCATGGTGTAAAAAAATATATATATATCCTCTCTTGTTTTCCTGTGAGAACATAGACAAAATAGCACTAACTTTCACAGAAATATCCTGGTAAAATAACATAGTTTTTTATTGAACTCTTCTTCTAGTAAATTGTATTATTTAGTGTATTCTTTTTATTTTGTATTTTTATATTGTATTGTTTACTTCTACTTTACTTATATACACAATTAGTTCAAAGAATTTGTTTAAAATTTATTTCTGTCATGATATCATCGTTACAGAGGGCTGCTGAAAATGATTATTATTCTAGTTTTCCAACATTGCCTTTGTATATATGCAAATATAAAGCTTTCGTGTTTATATATTCAATGTCCTTTCTGTGAATAATAAATTATTTTTTTTATGATATGGGGCCTCTTACACTTGACATAAAATAAATAAAATAAATAAATAAATTAGCTTAAAATAAATACATAACTTCGCTTTTAGCCTCAGAATTTCATAATCCGGCCCTGATTTCAACATTCTCCATTGAAGTAAATTCAATTGTTCTTAAATTTATTTTTTTCTGAAACATTTCTTTTAGATAAAATCAAAATGTTTCTCTTAAAAATGTATATTACATTAAAAATACAATACAAAATAAAAACTTGAAGCAAAAAGTCATTTCAAGAGAAAAAAATCAAAATATTTCATTCCAACAATGTTGCAACAGCACTTCAACATTGTTGGAATTCTCCCCCCACCACCCCGCCCCGCTTCTATTCTCCAAAATGAAATTTTGGCAAAATTGACATGATTTCACAACATGTTTCAATTCTGATTAAACTGCTATTTGATGGGGAAAAAAATTTCCAACCAGCTCTACTGGTTGGATTTTCAAAAGCACTCAAATTACTTAAGAGTGGAAGTCCCGATGAAAGCCAGGGATTTATGCTCCTAAATCAGTCAGACACTATTGAAATTCCCCCCATTTAATCTTTTGCAACTATCTGAAGCTTGTAACAAATATGAAAGATTTATTTTAAGGGTGGGTAAGAGGATTAAACTAGGAGTAATGGGATGAAAATAAGAAAAAGAAATATTCCTTAGTTAAAACTGTGTTCTATTGTTTTATTGTGTTCTCTGTGAATGTGATCCCTATGAACAACTTTAAAGGTTTGTCCTGATCTCCTTTACTGATCTCCTTTATATATGCAATTTTACTGGTCACCTGTGAGCACAATAAAAATATTCTATAACCAGGGCCGGCTCCAGGCACCAGCTTGTCAAGCAGGTGCTTGGGGCGGTCGCTTGGGAGAGGGGCGACACGTCCAGCTATTCGGCGGCAATTTGGCGGACGGTCCCTCACTCCGCCTCAGAGCGAAGGACCTCCCCCCGAATTGCCGCCGCAGATCGCGATTGCGGCTTTTTTTTTTTTTTGGCTGCTTGGGGCGGCCAAAACCCTGGAGCCAGCCCTGTCTATAACAAAAGAAAAGAACAAGATAAGAAACCAAGGAAAGGAAGATTTAGGCTGGATACTGCATCAAGAACCATTTTCTAACACTTAGACTGTGGATACATCTGTCAAGGGAAAAGTGAACAACCCACATCAAGAGAATTATTTAAAACTGGATTGGACAAAACAATGTAGAACATTCAAGAAAAAAATCCTGCCATGCAGGCCTAATAGTTCTTTTACATCTCTAATATGAATATATTCAATGAATGAGGAAATGCCTTGGCATAGTTCGAAAGGTAGAAAGGGAAGCCAAAATAAACGCTAGATTGTGCAGCACTTATGCTAATGGTCAGTTAATCACACAAGTAGTCCCAGTGAAGTTGTCACTGGAGTTTTGCATTAGTGAAGTCAATGGGACTATTAATGCAGCCCATATGCAAATTGATGAGCACACTGATGAGTTTGAGCCAAGACTTTCAAAAGTGACTAGTGATTTGGGTTGCCTCCGCTTTCGGGTGCCCAACTTGAAATGCCTTAAAAGGGCTCAATTTTCAAATGGCAGGTGCTCACCCTTTCAGAAAGTCAATCCCCTTTAAGGTGTCTCAAACTGGGCACCCAAAAATTAAGCATCCCATGACTAGTCCCTTTTGAAAATCTTAGAATGAAAAAAGTATTACGAAACACTGAAGGGGGAAAGAACTTGCAGTAGAGAATGTGGAATAAGGAGTTATTCTTCCTTTCTTGCCTCACGTCCCCCATCCCGATGACAAAGACATGAACAGAACACAGTGATAAGAAATGATTTGCAAACTTTTTAACCTATAAGTGTCTGAACTACAGGAAAGCATCTGGCTCACGCCTGCAGCAGAGTGCATGAGGATCACATTCCAAGAGAAACATGCAAATTGTTTTCTCTCTTATTTTAAAAAGACCATTTTGCTATCTTCAAAGTAAATGCTTCATCTTGGCTTTGCTGTCAATGCAATAGGCAGAATGCATTTTAGATGAGTGTATATTTTTCTTGTGCTTCCAGCAGTAGCCAGCAAAGCAAGTGTATGAAAGGCTCATTTCTTGTGTGATTTCTAGACTGATTTTCAGCAAGATCGCTTAGTGGGCAAGCACAATGGGTGTAAAAAATGCACAGATATGAACTCCAGAGAAGAAAGCTGACCCTTCACGTGAGTGATGAATTGTGTGCAAGCTTAATGTTGTACTCCTAGTCAACAAATAGTTGTTCCATTTATGGAGAAGTCTGACACAACCTCCATGTGGGCAGTGGCCTTCAGCACAAAGAGTGGAAATGAGTTAGAAATGGAGAATATTGGAACATGATGGGAGTGGGAAAAAGTTTAAAACATGTATCTGCTTTTCTGCATTAACATTTTAAAAACCATCACACCCCTCTCCCTCCCGCCGTGTAGTTTTTAAGCCTAGGTAATTGTATCTGTATATTTCTGTTTGTGTGTGTAATGTATATGCATATAGAAGCATGTGTGTGTGTTTGAATATATAGATACACACACATATTATGTATATGCATATAGATGCGTGTGTGTGTGTGTGTGTATATATATATATATATATATATATAATGTAAAATGCATATTCATATGTGTGTATGTATATTTTAAAAATGTTTAGACGTTAAATAAGCCCTGATGCTTTGGGATACAAGCCAACAACTGACTGAGGGGATTATGAATAAATTTCCCCTATTGACAGGTTATTTCATAAGTGCCTGTGTCAGCCTTCCTTGTATCTTCCTCCAAAACATATGGTACAGGTTACTGTTGGAGCCAGGATTCTAGATTAGATGCACCACTGGTCTGATCCAATATGCCAGTTTCTATGTACCTAAAAGTTGTCCATACTGTATAGTTTTGATTATATATTTCCATTCAAAAGCTCTGTGTATTTTTCATCTTGCTTTACTAACTCAGTCTTGGTTTTAGTGCAGCATCTTTCCATTTTCATGTTTTGAAACCTGCTCTGTTTCCACAGTGCTTCTCCATTTCCAGTTGCTGGAATCATTAAGTCTGTGAATACATGTGACAGATACCCTGAAGTGTTTTCAAGGACATTTGATTGTCTTCCCTCAACTACATTCTCCCAATTATAAAAAAACATTCCATTCCCCTCCTTATATTACAGGGCCTCCATTATTCAGAGGAAAAATATAAATATAAAAATGTGGTTTTGTTCCAGCAGTTTTTCTGCACTACACGTTGAAGTTTGCCAGCTCAGAAGCCTAACTGACTGAGTTACTTCCACAGACCAAAGTTCCAGGCTTATTCTCCGTTTCAGAGGGAGTGGTGTTTATGTGGTGGGGGGAGGAGGGGATGTACCATTTTAATTGAAACTGAAATCCCCCAATTAGGCTCGAGGGGCACTTTCTCAAGGCATTCTTTGGAAGGTTATCTTGTAAGCAGTATAACTAGGAAATGAAACGGATCATCAAGAAAATTCTTTAGGCTTTTTTTTTCCTATGCCCATCAAGGAAATGTTTCCTTCATATATCAACTCACTTTTTCTTACTAGAAGTGATTTGATCTATGAAACAAGAGAGCCTGGGGCAATACAGAATTATATGAAAGTTGATATTAGAAAGCGAGGGGGAAAAGAGGGAATTTAAAGCAAGATGAGGGGAGTAGCTTGGATGCCAATTGTTTATGGAAAGCGTATACTGTGCCCGATGGAAGCTATTCTGTCTCTCAAGACATCTAATCTACAGAATTTTATGGAAATTTACAGAATTTTAGAATGAAATTAAACACGTACACTCTACAAATTATGTCCTTTGTTTAGGGTAGACTCATACTCTAGGATAGGAAACCCATACCCGCACACCTTTAATATTGTCAAAGCTAAGTACAATGGAACTTAACAGGAAACACCATTACAAATTATTGTGCTGAGATTTTCAGTCCTCATTCATGTAAATACACATTTATGTAATATCAACATATGTAAAATAAGGTACATAATAGAATATATAGAGATAGAGATAGATATGCTCTTTTCCTTGTATTTCACACAAAGTACAGTCTAAATGTTATACAATAGTCACCTTACTTTTTTGTTATGAGGTTATGTCCATAAAAAGAACTGCAATCAGGTATCATATTGCATAAGCACACAGTGCTATGTGGAGAATAATGACATGAATCAATAATGCTGTCTGGGAAACGGCTTAGAATAAAATATTACAAGAGGGTACAAACATCACCCGGGAGGAGGTTTCGATGCTGATTAAATATGGCTGCCTCAGCTATCCTCAGTGCAATGACAGATGAGGAGTGCTAGCTTTGGCTTTTGCTGCATATTCTCAACTAGGGTTACTCAGGTTGCACTGAAACACATGTTGATCTGCTCAGGCATGCAAAGGCAGTCTACTGCCTTGGGCTGCCCTCTGAAGGCTAAAGTTGTATACACAGCAAAGAATAAAAAACTCAATCAATTTTCTGACTCCTAAACAAGTAATTTCAAGGAGACCCTAGATCTCCTTAAGGTATTTTTACCAGCACACAAAAACATCGTTAAGCCTTTGCAGATGAGACACAACATTCTGCCTTTCCAAAGTAGCAGAACAGTTTGAAGAGGACAAAACAAACCCTCACAACAGAGCAACATAAAGGACAATTTAAAATATAGGAAACTATGAACTTAAAGAATTATATTTACAAAACTATACTGAGAAGCAGGAGAATAAGAAATACTTTAAAACATACATTCATACTGCTTGTATCAAGAAGCTAAGCCATGCCACTCTATTTCTTCCACTGTAACTTGCTCTGTGTTTAAAACATATGGTGCCACTTGATGAAAGAAATATAACCTGTTTTGTCCTAATACTACTATGGTTTTACATATGACTGCTGAGTAGAAAAACATACATTGGTCATCCTACTGCAAAGCCATCTGACCTGCTCACTATTATCCACAAAACTTGGGGTTTGGCATAAAAATGAATAAACATCGTTAGCCTAGCATATTTCTAAACATAAAATATGTAGGTGACAAATAATTTGCCCATCACTGGAAGGAGGCAGACACACTTATGTGTCAGCAGTTACAACACTAATTTCTAAAGGATCTGAATTACTGGCTGGCTATTCCATTCTATTATAAACTTGATTGAAACCATTAGCTTGATTTTAATGAACTCCATGTGCCACTTCAAGTCTGCTCCTGGAAAACAAAATCTATTATATGATTCTTGGCACACATAATTGAGATAAATCCCAAACTAGGTCATTTCTTGTGTCTTTGGTTTAGTGGAATTCCTTTTAAATAGACATTTTTAAGAAACAAACATATTTAAGAATAGATTATTGGCTATACTTCCTGCTTTATCTAGGCACTATGAAACGTGAGTGTATGTTTTTATAATATATACACACATATATACTTAAATATGTCATAAAGATAGTTTTGAGAGCAAGGATCTCTGAATCAGACTGCATTTTTTTTAATTGAATGTTTTACCATCTATTCCACTGATATGCTCTGTGGCTTTAGGGGATTCACTTAATGCACTCTTCCTCCATTTTCCCATCTATAAAATGGGGTTAATACATCTTACCCACATCTCCTTTGTACAGAGTTTTGAGGCCCTTAGATTAAAGGTGCTGTGTAAATCCAAAATGTTTCTGGTCCAGAACTTGACCCAACAAGATAATACCTACCTTATGGGGCAGCAAGATCTGCGAGGTTCCCCTGACAGAGTTTCCTCTGCATTCTTCCACTGGAGGAGTGGAGCTTGTCTCCCTGCAAAAGAATGAAAGGAATTGTTCCACAAACTTCACTATGGCTCACCTGGGATCTCCACGCAGCTCTGTGCCATCACTAGGTACCCCAACAGCACCCCACCCCATTCTCCTTCCTGGCAGGGCTATGTGTTCCCCAGTGTAAAGGAAGGCATACAGACAAGTAACAGCTTCTAGACCCTTCAGCCCAAGCAATGCTCTCCTGTTTCCATATGCAGATGCCTAGACCTATGGTGAAATCGATGAGTAGAGAGTCCCTTCAATATGTGAATCCCAGCAGCATGATCAGACCCATTCTTTTCCCCAGTAATTAATGAAACACAGCCAGGTGGTCAAGGAGCTGGCATAAGAATATCTTCTGGATTTTTTTAAATTTCCCATTAAAAGTACATTCCAGGCTTTTGTAATCCAGTTGTTCAGTGGGGTGTATCTGCATTTCTGCTATAACAATTCAGCCTGCAAGTAAGAGATGATGTCATAATCAAGGAAATTCTGGCTAATTACCCTCATCCAAACCCATAAAAAGCATATCGAGGAGATATTATCTGCTGTCCTATTGTTATCAGAATAATGCTTAGCAACTTGATCCCAAAAAGATTCCACAAATGGAAAATATCACCTACTACATTATATACCTTCTCTAACACTGATCTCATATCTGGTCATTCATTTCATTTGTAAGGAATAAGGGAAGTTATATAAAGATTCTGATGCTGACTTAAAAGATGTGTGGCACATACAGAGATTCTGATGCAAAGCCCACTGAAGTCAATAGAAAGACTTTGGATCTGGTCATAGATGTCTAAAACCAGTAGGCCTGAATTTCTCTTGGTCTCCAGTAGGAAATTCTCTTTCCCAGTCTTCCTACAGACTCCCTTTTTGGAAGAAAGAGCATTTAAAACTAGACCAATAATGCCTTTTCCATCAGCAGAACTGTGGAGTAATTTCTTTGTTTCATTGAGTGGCCTAAGGGCATCATCTTTATTGTGTGAGAGAAGATGATTTAATTGCATATACTGATGACAACATACCGTCTCCATTAGTATATTTACTTTGTTTGTATAGTGCTACTCAACTTCTATCTATAAAATTATGTACTTGACAGGTGTTGTTATGCTTAAGTACAACTACAGCTTCCTGAGTTGGAGGAGTTAAAATTAAATTTGCAAACTTCAGAGACAAGACTGAGGGAGAGCTACAATTCGGTATTTTAGTTATTTTTATTATTACTATTTTTTATATTACAGTAATACCAACTAAGAGCGGGCCAAAATGCCAGCTCTGGTAAAAACACATAGTAAGAGACTATTCCTGCCTTGGGCATTTTACACCCTAAAGCCCTAATCTTACAAACACTCAAGCACATTAACTTTACTACTGCAAGTAGTCCCATTAATACTCATGCTAGTAAAGTTAAGCACATACTTAAGTGTTTTCAGGATCGAGGTCTAAAGAGACAAGACAGATAACGATCAGAGAGATTAAGTGACTTGCCCGAGTTCACATAGCAAATCTTCAGAGAACCAGCAACTGAACCCAGAGGTTCTCCCAGCCCAGCACATCCTTCCTCTCAAAATAAAATCTTCCTCCCTAAAACTGGTTCTTGCATAAGGCCTGTTCAACCAACCATATGGAAATTTTCTAACTGAAGGATCAAATACATGGAAAATCCTTTTTAAAGTTTGGATATGTGGATTTTCAGTTACTTAGGATCCTACAAGCATCCCTACCTCCCAATGGGACACGAAGATGTTCAGTTCCCCTAACCAGGAAACACTCAGACTCTTGCACAAAGCCCTTACTGCTTGTTTGATCACTGTGAATGAACTTGCAGCTAATAGGACAGCAAGGAAGCAGGCTACAGGAGAGGTTCTGTCTTGCTACTGACACCATTTGTGTTCTAAAAGGCAATATTTTAAAGAGCAACTATGAATGAACAGAGTGGAGAGGTTTCTTTCTATTTCCTAGGGTTGTCAACTGCCTCTTTCCCTACAAATGACTCTCCGGTGGGGAGCCCCCCCACCTTCTCTCTCTCTCTTTTTAAAAATACAGTTTACTTTCAAGTCCTCTACAGTTACAGTGTTTCAGCCATCAAAGTCCCCTCCCAGCCATTTTCATTTACCTTGTGACTCTGACCCTTTGTAAGGCTGAGCGTTTTCAGAGTAAACTGATCCTGAAGGTCCCCAAGGATGTTATTCTCATTTATTCAGTCAGCTCTTTGAATGGAACAGCCTACATTTGGCAGCGGCTCAGCAGCCTCAGATTCAAAGAGCACACAATCCTTTTTCTTCCAGGGGCCTTTCAGAATAAGGCCCAGGGTTTGTCAAGGAGCTTTAATGGATGTCAGTCATTAGCATGTTACATTTCATTCATGGCTGCCAATGGACGCGATGAGTAGAGAAGGAATAAAAGGAAAAAGGCAGACAATAATGGCAAGGGATAATCTTCCATGGCTTTTGTGATGTGACAGTTTATGCAATGCTTTCCTAGCTACCATTACTTACTTTGGGGGAAGCTAACATCCTTCATGATTGAAGCCCCACCTAAAACTGTTTAAGAATTTCAGAGACTGGTTATGGGGACCCAGGACAAGTTTGTCACACTGTACTGAGACAGCTGTTCAGTGGAAACCCATTTTTTTTCAGGTGCATGATGGATTGACTGAGTAGCTTTAGTGCCATCTGCACGTCCACAGGCAGTCATTACCTCTGACAGCTGGCCCTCCTTTTCAGAACTTCAAAATGTTGGGGACAGTCCCCAGAGACTGATAAGACAGAGACACTTCTGTGAGCGTCCCAAAGGGAGTGAGAATGGAGGCAAAAGGCTCATGGTTATGTACTACTGTACCTGCCAACTGGTGTGTCACAAAAGGGCTGAAATTACCAGCTGGTCAATTATCTGATTAAAGAGATCCTTTCATTTGAGCTTTAAAAAAATCCAGACTTAAAGCTAAACCTCTAAGTAAGTTAAAAAACTTTTTTTGCAGTGATTGATAGTAAAGTTTAAAAAAAAAACCAAAACATGGTGAGGAGAAACATTTTGTACTAGTCACAAGTCATATAGTTTCTATTTTGCTTTTTACTTTAGCATCAGATTTAATTCATTCATCTTTTTTTTCTCATTTTAAAAAAAGAGAAAGCAAGAGAGAAACAACTGACTGCCCAATTCTATTTTTGCATCTTCACTCAACAGATTAAATAAGGACAATTCTCCAAAAAAGCAATTCACTTTTCGTTAGCTTACATTTGGTCTTGGAATCCCTTTAAGTTACAGAGTGCATAAATTATCATTCTGTCAGCTAACATCAGAGATACCTCCTTCTGGCTCCTGGACTCGACAACGGCTGCTAGGATTTGAGAATAAATGTACAATGTGCTGGGGCTTCACCAGCCAGTTAATGACCTGCCACAGTAGTTATAGGGCCCAAGACGAAGCAGAGGAAGCTTAACTGATCTGGGCAGTCACTAGCTTGCTGGGTCGGAGCACAGAACAGTGTGGAATACATGATTGTAAACTCTATTGTCCAATCCATTCTGAATTAAGTACGTTTTATTAATAATGTTTCCAATGTTTATCTTTTCCTGCTTGAGTAACCAAGAAAGTGATTTCAAAACTGGAGGAGTCAGCAAAGCAGCATTTCACTTGAGAAGGCTGGATTCTCAAGACACAAGTCAAACAAACGTGCTTCAGGCTGTGAATTACTTACCCATTACAACAGGCAAAACTGGGGCAGAATGTAGATTATTCACTCCATTCATATCCATTTGCATTCCCACCCCATTAATATCTAGAAATCAGCCCAAACCCAAGCCCCTGGATCTGAACACTCCCTGAATTGAGAATAAGTTTGGATCTAAACAGATGAAGTTTAGAGCTGAACCCTACCTCTGTAATGGGTTGAACCAAAATCTTAGAATATCAGGGTTGGAAGTGACCTCAGGAGGTCATCTAGTCCAACCTGCTGCTCAAAGCAGAACCAATCCCCAGACATATTTTTGCCCCAGATCCCTAAATAGCCCCCTCAAGGATTGAATGGACAACCCTGGGTTTAGCAAGCCAATACTCAAACCACTGAGCTATCCCTCCCCCCTGGAGGTGGGTAGGTGCAGAGGTGCAAATACTCCCAAACTTTGGATAAGTTCCAAATGTTTGCTAGTCAGGCCCATCTCTGTTCAAATCTATTTGCTGTCTAGGAAATGCCAAAAGATTAGCATAAAGAGAGTTGCTTAAGTATTTTCATACAAGATTGGCAAATTCATCAAAAAAAAATGTGTAAGTTATTGTAGTCTCAGTCCAGCTATAATGATCTCCATTGTTACATTCTTTAATCCATTCACTTTTATGCAACTGTTCACTCTGCTACTCAAGAAAAAACATATGCACAGTATCTCTGTAGTATTGAATGTTTTTATAATGAGACACTCATCTTCTGTGTTTCTATATATGCCAGGAAAAATATGTCCATTATTAAACATATTTTGGTAGTTGATTCCTATTTTGAACAAGGGAAATGAATTGGCAGAAAATACATTACCTTTTTGTTTTTTCAAACCGTTACAAGGTTTTTGACTACCCAATGGGAACACAGGAATTGCCAGAGTGGATCAGACCAATGGTTCATCTAGTCCTGTATCCTGACACAGATAAATACCAAAAACAGTAGGCATTTTTAGGATAACCTGCCCCTGCCCCTCCCCCCCAGAAAGCTCCATTCCAACTCCTATTAAATGCTGGTTTATGCCCCAAAGTTTGAGGTGTTTATATCTCTTCCAAAGCTCTTCTCGTATATTTTAAAAATAACGAAAGAACTGGATTTCTTATTATCTATATAAATGTTTAATCCTTTTCTGAATCCTGCTAAACTCTTTGCCTCAATGATATCTAGTGGCGATGGGTTCCACAGTCTAAGCTATCAATCTACTTACTTAGATGTGCTATTCACAAGTCATGGTGCTGTGAATACTGCTCTGTAATCTGACTGCTATAGGGGAGGAAAGCTCTTGGAACAGGTGGTCCTGCACCCACCACACAAGTCAAGAAATAATCCATAGATTTAGTTGTTTCATATACCAATATATGGTGCTGTCACTTAACCACTGGTGAGAGAGTTCTTAACAAATTGTCTCTAGCTATCATCTCCTTTTCATTTTAAATAGTAAAGATGAGGAAATCCATTTGAGGCAGAATGGATAATGAGGGGGGGGGGGAGTTTGTGTACACACAACATTGGCTTTATGGACTGGTGCTGCACCCCACTAGTAATCTGAGCAAAGGTGCCATCTTCCTCAAGTTTTCAAGGGTATGTCTATACTTACCTCCGGGTCCGGCGGTAAGCAATCGATCTTCTGGGATCGATCCCGGAAGTGCTCGCCGTCGACGCCGGTACTCCTGCTCGGCGAGAGGAGTATGCGGAGTCGACGGGGGAGCCTGCCTGCCACCTGTGGACCTGCGGTAAGTTCGAACTAAGATAGTTCGACTTCAGCTACGTGAATAACGTAGCTGAAGTTGTGTATCTTAGTTCGAAGTGGGGGGTTAGTGTGGACCAGCACCAAGGCAGTCCTGATTTTCATGGATCTGTCCTCTGTAAGCATCTACAATTTTGTGACATGCATCAAGATGTGTTGTCGTATTTAGCCTTCAAGCACCATGAAGTTTTGTTACAATCACATGGATCAAGTGGATGGTTCTTAGAACCAAATTTCTGAATCCTTTAAGGCTCACTAATCACAAATAGTCACCATATCCTGTATGTCAGTGCTTCTCAAAGCCAGTCCGCTGCTTGTTCAGGGTAAGCACCCTGGCAGGCCGGGCCGGTTTGTTTACCAGCCGCGGCTGCAGGTTCGGCCGATCGCGGCTCCCGCTGGCCGCAGTTTGCCACTCCAGGCCAATGGGGGCTGCGGGAAGGGCGGCCAGCACATCCCTCGGTCCTTGCCGCTTCCCACAGCCCCCATTGGCCTGGAGCGGTGAACCATGGCCTATGGGCGCTGCGATCGGCCGAACCTGTGGATGCAGCAGGTAAACAAACCAGCCCAGACCACCAGGGGCTTTCCCTGAACAAGCGGCGGCCCGACTTTGAGAAGCACTGCTGTATGTGACCCTGCAGTTAAGAAAAATATATAAAAGTTAAATAGGTTCGTGCTTAATTAGATATATTTGATATTCTGCTCCCCAGTTTAAAGGCCATCTCTTAAACCTAAACTGAACCAGCCACAGGGAATTAAAGCAACTTTAGGGAAGGCCTCCCTTTTAATAAAACTTATGTATGTATTTTATTAAAAGGGAGGCCTTCCCTAAAGTATGTATGTGTGTATTTTGCTGAAAGGGAGGCCTTCATGTGGCCAAAATCAGTCCCCGTGGTTTCTGTAAGATATGATCTACAAATAAGAGCAATGTTTGAAAAGTATTTTTCTTGCAAGTAAAGGCAGGTTTCCTCCCCTTCCAGTGCAGCGGCCCAATAAGCAGAATGTCAGTGTTTTCCATACAGATATACCACGCCAGGATTAATCAAAGTCTGCTTGGAAATTCATATAGTATTACAAGGTTTATAAAATATAGTCCAACTTGCAATGAAATATGGTGTAAGTGCAAACACCCATCAACACTGCATACATTTGTCCTGATTAACACACAGTATCCACACTCTCAGTGCAGCCTCTTTATATCAGCTAAGAAGGTCCAGAGCAGCGCAAAGGGGCTCTTAAAGCTCTGGATCTAGGGTTGCCAACTTTCTAGTTCAAGGGTCGGCAACCTTCAGCATGCGGCCCATCGGGGTAGTCCGCTGGCAGGCCGCCAGACAATTTGTTTACATGTGCATGGCTGCCTGCAGCTTCCAGTGGCTGCAGTTTGCCATTCCCAGCCAATGGGAGCTGCAGGTAAGTGAAAGAAATGGATTGTGGGTTTTGGGAGGGGCCCTCTAATTGCTGTGGCCCAGGGCCCCAGAAAACCTTAATCTGCCTTTGGCTGACACCTCTCCTAGTGGCTGAGTATGGCATAGCAGACTCTCAGGTGGCTACCACTCTGGCTCTGCAGTGGTCTGTCTCTTCTTCTTACTTTTAGTCCCCCTCACCCTTCCATGGGGACAGTCCAACAAACAGAAGTCCAATGTCCTTACGGCAGATCTACTGCCCCTGACTCTGGGCCTCAAGCACCTTATACACTCTTGTCTCAGGGCTTTCAAGAGTCCTTATCCCCTTATACCAGGTGGCTTCACACCACATTCCCCAATGGCTCGTAAGAGAACCCAGGCCTTCCCTCTCCTCTGGGCTCTGGTCAAGGAATGCTGTAGTAAGCAGACAGGATCTATCTATTCCCCATGCAACCTCCCTGGGCTTCTTTCTACTTCAGCAGGCCTTTCCCACAGCCTCTTCCTAGGCCCCTGTATAACAATACTCATCCCTCTCTATCTCCCCAGGCTCCACAGCCACTGTAGGTTCACCCTTCTTTCAGACTGGGACTCGCAGGTCTCTCCCCTAGAATCCCCCAACAAATTCCCATTAAAAATATATAAACTTGAACCAACTTCTGCCCTCCTCAGACTTGACTTTTAATCCCTCTTAACTTTCCCTTGCTCGTTTCCCCAGTTGACTGCCTCTCTCCCTGGACAGCCAGATCCTGCCCTTTTGCCAGAGCTCATTGCCAGAGCTTGCTTCACCCCTGTGGCTTCTCTCTCTCCTGGTCCCTTGCCTGAATTCTCTACTCAGAGGAAGATCCCAACACCAACTCTCTCTTTGGGCTTCCTCTTCCTTCCCTGGCCCTGCTGGCCACTCTACAGCCCAGAGAGGAATTGCAGAGTTCTCTTTCTCCCTTCAGCCCTCTTCTCATGTGGACTTTCTCTCTTTCCACCCAGCTTCTCCCCCAGCAGGGATTCAACTTTAACTGGGCCTGGTCCATCCTCCAGATGCACTAATTAAGCCCTCCAGCTCCCCTCAACCCTTTCAGTACCAGTGTGGGGTTTACACCCCTGCAGAGTGCTGATTTATCATTTGTGGCCTTCTTTCTGCAGAATACTCGCACACCCACGTTCTTATGAGCACTTCTCATTGTTGCTCACATAGGATTTGTTTGCAGATCCAGAGCCAAATTCTGCTCTTCACCCATGCTTTTCCTTACACTACAGACTAACATTTTATTTTCTCAAACTACAAGAAGGAATGCATAAAGTATAACTGAGGCAAAAATTTGACCCTAAGTCAAAGTGATGTCTGATTAATTTGGTGGTATAAATAGAAATAATTTCAGATTTCTACTTATGTTCTTTATTTTCCCCTTAGATTCACTAATAATCCCAGTTTTGACAGGACTGTCCCTCTTTGGTTCCCTAACCCCCCTCCCAGTTGAACAGCAGTTTCCCCAGGGCCCCCAATTTCAGATGGCCCCTAAATCAAGTGGCATGGTGAGTTGGTGCATGGGTCACAGCACCACTCAGGTTTGTCCTGTCTCCTCCTCTGCCCCTGCTACAGAAGGGCAGATGAGCCAAATTTGCATGGCGTCGCAACCCCACGTGTTACGTTGCACCTATCTCTACTTGTGATCCCCAGCTAGGAGAGCCTCTCCTGGAGTCAGCCAGCTTACGCACCTAAGTCATTTCTTGTGAGAATGAGTTAGGCAGATGCAGAAAACGGCTGGGGGTAGGTGGAGTATGAGCAGCCTCCTCATAACCTTTAGCCTTGGGATTATAATACTCCCCTCGGAATCCCCAGGTAAATTTCCTCTTCTGCTTGTTCAGGATAAAGGATCTAAATAGGGGCTCCCCACCTCTCAGGTGAGTGCTGTAGCCACCGGGCTCTAAAGTGATTCTCACTATCTCTAGCCCAATTCATATTTAATTAAAGTGAACTGGCTTAAACAAGAGGGACCCACATCAGAATATCCCAGAGTCAGGGAACTCACTTGAGAGGTGGGGAACCTATGTTAAAATCCATTATTTTTATCATCTGGCAAAGGGGGGAATTGAATCTACATCCTAGCTGAGAACCCTAATCACTGGGCTAGAGGCAGGGGTATCCATCCTCCTCCCAGCTGTTGTGTGTGTAGTTAGACTACCAAATTGGGCCCAGCAGGGAAGTTAGGCAGGGCAATGTCTATCTTCCTTTGGTGTGAGGATCATGCTGGGGCTTAAGCATGAGACAGGCATCCTGATGTCTCCCTGAGGCAGCAGTGCACCTGCTCAGCAGCAGAAATGTAGGCACTTAGGAAACTTTTACAGTGAAAATTTAAGATGAGTTTGCGTGCCTAAAGGGTCAGGCAGCAGCTGAGTGGAGCTTTTGTGACGGTGGTGTTGCCTAAAACTGGGCTTTTAGATGTCTAAATCCCCTTGTGGATCCTGCACTGGGGTGCTTTTTGTGCCAGTTCTCCATAATATAGGTAAGTAGGAACCTGTTTCTGCAATGAGATCCACCAGTGTGGACTCCTGTGCCCATGCAGAGATAGTAACGTCATTGGAAATCAATGGTGCTCCATGCAGGGACAGGGGTCCATGCTAGCAAATTCTAATGCAGGATCAGGGCCTATATCTCCCCCTGGTTTCTTTTCTCTTTCCATACTGATGGAGGATCTTTACATTTTTTCTGTTATTATGTCTGAGTTATCTTTGCACAGATGCATAGTGTTTAAGACCAGAAGGGACCACTAAAGCACATAGTATGACCGTCATAAAATTTTACTCAGCTACACCTGTATTGAGTTACACCTGTAACTTGTGTTTGACTAAAACAAATTGTCCAGAAAGGCATCCAGTCATAAACTGAAGACATCAGGACATAGAAATCCACCATTTCCTTTGGCAATTTGTTCCAATGGATAATCACCCTCACTATTAAAAATGTGTTCCTTATTTCTAATTTTAATTTGGCTTTAATTTCTACTCATTGAGATGATGCAAAATGAGAAAGGTAATTCTGCTTAACTGAAATTTCCTAAGACTACATTTTAGAACAAAGAACTCTGTATGAAGAAAGAGTTATAGTTAGCAAATAATGACAGATGTTTTGAGAGAAAAAAATGAATCTGACAATTAAAACAAAGATTTTCCCATGAATTCCGGTTTTTATGTATTAGGTATGAGGTACGTAGTGTTGTTGATAAAGCTTTTCATTAACTACCTTCAGAGCAAATGAAATGGATAATCCTGTCTGACAGGCTGACAATAATTGAAACTTGATGTTTTGGTAGATTATAATTTGTCATTACTGTATACATGCTTCTGTTTTGGATTATTTTACCTATTGCAGTTCATATGGACTTTTAAAAACTATTTTACAAAATATTAACTCTGAAGTACAGTGTGTGTGTGTGTGTGTGTATATATATATATGGATAATGCCATTGGATAGAACAGATTTACTCCTTGCAAAACGTGTGTGTGTGTGTGTGTGTGTGTGTGTGTGTGTGTGTGTGTGTCTGCGCGTGCGCATGCAAAGAGTAAATCTGTTCTATCCAATGGCATTAGCCAGTTAAATACTAGGGACAAAAATCCACTCTCACAAGCAACCCTTCTGAATTCACTATAGTTGCCCAGGAGCAATAGAGCAGAATTTGACCATTTAAATTGTTTCACATACTCTGAAAAAACTAAGATCTATTCAAACTTTCCATTTTTCAGGATTTTTTGCATGAAATAATCCATTTTATCCACAACATTTGAGAAGATGAAGAATGTACAATATTTTAAACACTCCAGTGCATATAACCAAAATATTATATACTTTTAATAACCTAACAATGTCACAATACCCCCATTTTTGGTATGATACAGATATGTAGGCATCTTCTGTCATGGAAATTAAAAAAAAATGAAAAAAATAAAGTAGAAGAATACTAAGCCACAATTCTGAAAAAAACATCCCTATTCATAACAGCACTTAAGTCAATTCAGTGATGTCAATGGGACTTAAACACATTATTAAATGCTTTCCTAAATCAGGGTCGAAGCAAGTACTCAAAACTGCAAAGCTGTTTTCAACTACAGTGCATAAGCATGATACAATTACTCAATCATAACTGTTCCAAGATTGAACTAATTGCTTCCAAATTATTTCTTCCTCCATACCATGGCATCCTGCTGCCTTTTGATAATCTGTCTGCATACCCAGCTATTATTCAACTTTATAACATGACATTCTGAACCTTGGAAGAATTTCAAGCAAAGCAGTTTTGCTAACCCAGAGTGGTCATTTGGTATCCAAGGACCCAGCCATGGCATACCCTCCCCATTGGCTAACCCACATGCTCTTAGGGCATGATGCTGCATACTTTGCACGCACCACATTCCCAGTGTCATCAATGGGCATTTCACTGAAGTCAGTGGGGATTCTCGCTGTGCGAGGCCAGTAGCAGGTCAAAGTATCAAATAAATCACAATTATGCACATTTCAAATGAATTCTGAAGGGTAAAAAAAAGTGTTCTGGATTGTATGTCAAGTTTCAGTTCCAGAACATTCAATGAATTGGTATGGCCAAGTTTTAAACTGCTGAAAGGAGTGGCCCATAATGGAAATAGATTGCTAGCTTCAACCCAGGCACTGCTACAATGTTACATTACAGGTAGATGTGGTATCACCTTTATTATTTAAGCACCTGTTTCTTTACCATAAACCTTCTGGAATGGTTGCAAGGGCAAGAATAGAGAGGAGAAGATGACGAGTGGGAAGCAGAGCCTCTGGATGACTAGGTAGATAGACAGGGTGGGATTTTCAAGTGGCTTAAGCAAGCAAGGAGCACAAATCCTACTAGATTTGAAGGGATTTGTACTCCTATGATACTTAGGGTACATCTACACTGCAAAGAAAAACCTGCAGTGTCGAGATTGAGAGCCTGGGTTAATTGACTTCGACACACAGGGCTAAAAATAGCAGTGTAGACGTTTCCACCCAGGCGGTAGCCCAGGCTCTAAGACCCTTCCTCCTCGCAGAGTTTCAGAGCCCAGGTTCCAGACCAAGAGGGAATGTCTACACTACTATTTTTAGCTCTGCGGCCCAAGCCATATGAGTCCAAGTCAATTGACCCTGGGTCTGAGACACGGCTGTGAATTTTTCTTTGCAGCGTAAATGCATCTGTAGGTGCTTTTGAAAATCCAACCTACTGGCCCTGATTTTTGGAAATGCTTATGCACGTAAGTAACTGTATACATGCAAGTAACCCCACTGTACTCAGTCAAGTTAGTTATACACAGAAGCATATTGCAGGATGGGGGCAATGGTACCATGAGTCTGGGACCATGATATGAAGTTCTTATGCCAAGCAAGGTAAGAAAAATGTTGAAAAACAGATGTATAGACTGGGGACATTCGTAACAGCACTTGCATGCTCTTCAACAATTAACTGAATGGAACAATCATCAAGTTAAATAAAAAATAAGACACCAGAAGTTCTGCCTTTCTGACATGTTGCTTTTATGCATAAAATCAGCAAAGCCAGAAGCTTTAATACTCTAGGTTTCTTTTGTTTTATTTTATTAACCTCTCCACAGCTGGCACAGTTGAAAACACTCTTTCATCACATACTTAGCAGAGATTCAAGTGTAGTGGAAAACTCAGCCAAATTTCTGTCTGCTGGATTCACTGTCAGTATGACGTGCTTCACTTCTAACTTTACTCCTATCTGATGCAGCTGATGGAACTAAGAAAATCTGCCACAAGAAAAGCCCTTGCTGGGCACTATCAAATTGGTCATTCCACGGGAACCAAACACAAGCTGTAGCTAACAAAAGAGAAACATTCTTATGTTATTTCACCAATGAGGATTCAATTAATTTTCTGTCTTGCTGGGTGTTTTGGATGTAGCCCACAAAGATTATCCAAATTTCACATTTGTGGGGACACTGGAGCTCTACTGTATTCCTCCTTAAGAGTTTGTCTATGGCAGAGTTGCCTTTAAAGTATGATTTTAAACTGATTTAGCTAAATAGATGCAAAAGTCTGTGTGGATACTCTTATTTTGGTTTAACCCAGGCTTGGGGCTTGTCTACACTTAAAATGCTACAGCAGTACAGCTGCACCACTGTAGCACTTCAGTGTACACACTACCTATGTGGTGTGGGTATTCTACCTTCCCATTGACCTACCGCTGTTTACACAGGTCCATAGGGCAGGTCCACACTTAAAATGCCGCATTGGCGCAGTTGTGCCACTGTAGCACTTAAGTGAAGATGCTCCTACACTGAAAGGAGAGCTGCTCCTATCAGTGTAGTTAATTCACCTCTGTGAGAGGCGGTAGCTATGTCAATGGGAGAAGCGCTCCCTGTCGACACAGTGCTATCTACATGGGGGTTGGGTCGGTATAACTATGTTGTTCAGTGGTGTAGATTTTTCACAACCATGAGTGACATAGTTGTACCAATCTAATTTTCAAGTGCAGACCAGGCCTTAGTCAGTTTATCTTAAACTGATTAGGAATAGGTTAATATTAAATCCAAATAAGCCACTCTCAAACTGACATAATCATTTCCGCACCGAGGGTATGACTACACTATGAGCAGGTCTACACTATAAACTTACATCAGTATAACTACATCACTCCGGGGTGTGAAAAATCCAGTTATACCAACCTAACCCTCTGTGTAGACAGTGCTATGTCAACAGGACAGCTCCTCCTGTCAACACAGCTACCGCCTCTCACAGAGAGGGATTAACTACGCCAACAGGAGAAGGTCTCCCATCAGTGCAGTAGTGTTTTCACTAAAGTGCTGCAGCTGCGCCACTACAGCTTTTTAAGAATAAACCTGCCCTACGAGCGCTGCAGCTACATCACTTTACTGCAGTAGTACAGATACTTGTGACAGTGACAGAAGGGGTTTTTCTTCCATTGACTTTCCGGTATCTATATTGGGGCTTATGTCAGCTTAACTGCATCTGTCAGTGGTGTGAATTTTTCATGCCCCCGAGTTGACCTACATTTTAAGTGTAGACCAGGCCAGAGACTTGCATCAGTTTAACTAAACTGGTACAAACTAGTGTGTAGACAAGGCCTAACAATTAGTCCTGATTCCCCACTACCTTGCACCTTCTATAGTCATTTATGTCTACAGGAAGTGAGTGAGCAGACTACTGACTTGATTTGGTAACACTGTACATTCCTTTTGCACTCACGTTGCACAGGATGCAAGGCAGTGGTAGATCAAGCCCCACACATGTAACTATCTAAAGAAAAATATTTGAGAAGGTCCCAGAGCTCACACCCTAGATTTGAACCCCTCCTTATCCTGAACGTTAGAGAGACGAGGATTTGAACTTTGCCACTATTTTCTATTTCTATAATGGACTAAATCAAACCTGTTGACTCACACTATGGGAAAGTTTAGATGTGGATCAAAATTCTGTGTCTCAGGCCCATATCCAGAGAATGGAAAGCTAAAGAGTTTTACAGAAATCTCCTTTTTCTTTTATCTATATTGGAACAGTACTTCTTTTAATAATCCAAGAACAGAGACACCTTTGACATTTGGATCAAAGGAATGCATTTAAATGTTATCCCTATACATGATGTATCAGTTCCAGTTTATGGCACTATTTTCTTTTATAAAGGATCTATATATGTATTCTCAGACTGGTGGATAAATTCAGCCCCCTCTATCCTGAGGAATGTAAGTAGCGTTATTTGAACTCTGGACCACGTTCTGCCCCACATTGTGGCTCCTTTACACCATTCAGGGGGTGTAAATGGCTGTCATGGATGAGATTCCCCACAAAATCCTGTCATGGATGAAATTTCCCACCCCACAGAGAGCCAGCATAATGGTTCTAAACTGGACCCTGTCACATGCTGGGGCAGGCCCAGAGGTAAAAGTAAGTCAGTACAGTCTGGTACGGCATAGCAGCAAGAGCCAGTACGCCGTGCCGGACTGGACCAGCTTCCGCGGCGGTGATTTAAAGGGCCCAGGGCTCCAGCCACTGCGGGGAGCCCGGGCCCTTTAAATCCCCGCCGGAGCTCTGGCAGCCAGGCTCCCGCGGTGATTTAAGGGCCCGGAGCTCTGCAGCGGCCGGAGCCCCGGGCCCTTTAATTCGCCTCTGAGCCCGGGGCTCCCAGCCGCCTCTGCAGCTGGTAGCTCCGGGGTGATTTAAAGGCCCTGGGGCTCCCAGCCACAGCCCGAGCCCCAGGGCCTTTAAATCTTGAAAGGCCCTACTTCTTCCAGTTGAGGCCCCGCCTCTTCCGGTTGAGGCCACATCCCCACTCAGGACTCTGGTGTACCGGTAAGTCCTTTAAGTTACTTTCACCCCTGGACAGGCCAGATTGAGGAGAGGGCATGGTCTGAACGTGTTGTAATCCGGCTATTTCGTATGGGCATAAAAGTCATCATAAACTGGTGCCAATTAGGGCAGCCTACAGGCTCCTCTAAATTGTGACATGGGCCAGGGGCAGAATTAGGGAGACACAAAAATGGCCTAAGGCCATCTTTGTCCGCATTCTCTTCCAATCCCATGTGCAGCAAAGAACTGAAGGAACAGTGAATCCGATCCAGGCAGTCTCCCTTGTGCAGCTATTTACTAGTGGATCCCTGATGCTCCTGTTGTTGTTTTTTTAAAACTTTATCTTGCATTAATTTTGTGAGCCTAGATATTCTGGCAAGGGTGAGAGATTTTCTATCAAAATGGTTTTTCAACAGAAAATTGAAGTTTTCTACTGAAACATTTAGTTTTTGCAGAAATTTTTAGATTTTTCCATCAAAAATCGAAACAAAATATTTCATTTTAGGTTGGGTCAACACAGATTGAAACATTTCATTTGTTGAACTGAATCAAAATGGTTTCTTAAAATCAGTTTGACATTAATCTGTCTATTTAACCTGCTGCAGTGCTTCATAAGAGTTATAGTTTGGATGCCCCATGCCTCCATGCACTTCTATAAGCTAGGCTCCCTGGCTGGACTACATCTCCCATGACTAGGGCCCTATCAAATTCATGGCCATGAAAAACATGGCACAGACTGTGAAATCAGACCTTCCCCATGAAACTCCCAGTTGAAAAGGGACCCTGGCGGCTCAGTGGCGCGGTGGGGCCCTGGGGCTAAGGCCAGCTCCCTGCTTGCCCTAGCTCCATGTGGCTCCCAGAAGCGGCCACCAGGTCCCTGCAGCCCCTAGATGCATGGGCGGCCAGGGAGACTACGTGCGCTGCTCCTGCCCAAGGGCTGGCTCTGCAGCTCCCATTGGCCAGAAACCACGACCAATGGGAGATGTGGAGTCCCCAGGGAGGTCTGAGCAACAGGGAGATATACCTATCTCATAGAACTGGAAAGGACCCTGAAAGGTCATCAAGTCCAGTCCCCTGCCTTCACCAGCAGGACCAAGTACTGATTTTGCCCCAGATCCCAAAGTGGCCCCCTCAAGGATTGAACTCACAACCCTGGGTTTAGCAGACCAATGCTCAAACCACTGAGCTATCCCTCCCCCCAGCCCTACCGCCCTGCAGATCAGATCAACTCTATTGACCTTAACCCTTAGCTCCCACTGCCCAGAGACAGAGGGCAACTCAAAGGACAGAGTGAACTCACCCTTGCAATGGACAGGGGTCCCTCACCCTGTCAGAGGTATATTATAATGTAAATACAGTGATGCATGTCTTAGGCACCACTCAAAGGACCAACAAAATCAGTTATTTAACAGGAGTGGTTTAGTTGTACTCTGTACTTTTGGAGATTGTCACTTTGCACAGGTAGTGTCTGGCATGCATGTACTTGTGCTCCACCTGGTTGCAGTGTATCTGTTAATTCCTCCACTTCACTTGCCTCTGCCAGCCACAGCATCCTGTACTCATTACAGTGAATTTATTATTTTTCAGTAGGCCTAAGGAATTAATGAAGGCAGCAGATTCCAAGGATATTGTATGACTAATTTTACTGTACCTAAAGGCTGGAGCACTGTTGGGAGCAAGCTACTGCTACTCTTCACATCAACTCACTCTTGAACTTTCTTTAGTAGTTTCACATGGCTGCGGTATCCATCAAGCTACCTCTCCCACCCCTGTATTTCTTATTTAATAATAATGAGCATTGGGAAAAGATGTTAAAACTGAATATAAAGGGGAAAATTATACTTTGTGAATGGTTATTGTCCTCCATGTAAAATACCATATAGTGCTTATAACTAGATAAGGAAAAAGTAAAATTATGGTGAAGACAGCTGAATTTATTTTGTGAGATCGGATGACCTAATCCTGTGTATGAGATTTATATATTTTATTTATACAACTGCCCATCTTTAATATTATCCATCACCACCAACCATCATAGCCCTTGTCCCTGTATTAGTAAAACAGAGAGAAACAGATCCATATTACCATTTGTCTATAATTGTGACAGTATATACTATTATGGTCACCACTTTTACAAGTCTATGACAAATGTTGTACTAAGTATGCTTTATGATGTATCATTTGAAACGTTATAATCTGCTAAACATTATTGTCCCAGTAAAACATGTGTAGCAACACTATATCTGAGGTTAAGATTCTATTCTATGTTTGTTACTGAAATATGTTGTAATTCTGGGTAACACTAACAAGCCAATTTTTCAGAGACCAAGACACACTGGCCCCAGCCAGGTGTTAAAGAGCTATCATTGGCTTCAGCACCTGTTCTTCAGCCACGGGAAGGTGTAAACAAGAAATTTTATATTTCATCACAGACAGTCCAACCCTCATGTCCACATGAGACTATTTGTTGCCTGTACCCCGGTTGGAGGTAATCCTCAAAGAGGGGAGCATGGTACAAGAGACAGTGGCCTCCATTTCACCTTTTCTCCTCAAGACATCAATGACTCTCAAAAAACTGAACTCAGGTGGAGTAGTCCCAGGCTGAAAGGAGACCCAGCCTGTGAAATTTATCACAGCATATGGCGAGAGAAAACTTTTGCTTTTAAGTTCACTTAGCTTGTTAAGTTAGGTATTAGCTTGCATATTACTCTTATTTTCTGTTGTGACCAATCCTGACTTTTATGCATCATCACTTGTAATCATTTAAAATCTATCTTTCTGTAGTTAATAAGCTTACCTTATTATTTTATCTTAACCAGCATGTTTGGATTAGATCATGAGAGAAACTTCATTTGGGATAACAAGGTGGGTGCATATATCATTTTCCTTTGATGAAAAGACAGACTTTCTATGAGCTTGCATTGTTCAGCAGTGTGTTTCACAGTACAAGATGCACATTATTGAGGGAAAAGTCTGGGACTAAGAATTTGTTGGTGTTGCCCTGTAGGAAATTCATGAGTGACAGGTCAGATTGCTCATGTGTTTAGCTGGGAGTGAATTTACCTGCTGAAGGCTGTGTGAAAAAGGCCAGCAGTGGATGTTCTGACAGCAAAGCAGTATAAAATGCATCCCAGGCTAGAGTGAAGGGGACATCACTGTTCAACAGTCCAGATTGTACCCTGGGGAATGTCACAGTAAAAAAATTAGTATGTATGCCCATGCCAGTTTATGTCAATTTTTGAAAGATGAGCATTGTTATGGTATATGGATAATCAAATGTTTAAAGTGAATTTTTAGTGAGATAGGTGCCAATATGACAATCTTGGCAACTGATGTCTGTTTATCCACACAACAGATATAACACAGGCAGCAGCAGCAGGGCAAGAGTCTCCTCTCTGGGCCAGATTCTTGGCCTCTCCCCTCCAGCCTCAGTCCCTTTTGTTCTGCTTCAGTAGTAAAAGGGACCAAAAGCTGCTTTAAAAGCAGCACCTGAGCTTTTTGCCAGTATAGATGAGTCCTCAGCTGCCACAGTCAGCCTATGCCAGCGGCTCCTGGTTCATTCAGTGAAGGTGGCACTCTAGGGCAGGCTGGGAGTGGGAAGGGCCAGAGCTCAATGTGCTCTACCAGTCAGGAATGCCAGAACAGCTCCTTGGGAGCTGTTTGTTGACATAAGTTAGAGTAGCCCAAAGGAATTTTTTAGTTGTTTCAATTAGCAGCAGCAAAGATTTATGAAGTTTCACCAAAGGGCATGATCGCTCACAGGGTTTTTTAAAATTCCTTTTTCCCTCTTCACCCAGACTGTGCGAGGATTGGTCTATATACCATTTTAGCACTGATTTAACTAAACCTATTTAGTCCCTTAAGATGGACTCAAATTTTTAAAGAATTTTTCATCTGTATAGGTAAATCCAGTTTAGTTAAATCCATGGAAAAACTGTATGTAGACCAGCCCTGGAGTGATTATACTTAAACCTCGAGTCTATCAAAGAGTAAGAATAGCAACTGCAGTAAACTAGCTAATGTTGCCCCTTCTTCAACATGAGTATTGCCTCTCTGCCAAGAAGTAGCAGACTTCTGGGACATTGCAGGTTGGCTTCCCAGTGGAGGAACAATCAAGGTCATGGAGTCTGGGCAATATTTTAAATGTAGCTTGCTTTACTGACATACACAAAATGGTTCTGGATCACAGGCAGTCACAAACAGCGTGCAAGCAATCCCTTCTTCCAGAGATCTAAGATCCCAGGAAACTACCCTGCCCCAGACTTGCCTTTAAATATAATGAATAATGCAGAGAGTAAACTCTGACAAATGGCAATTTCTGTCCAAGTATACTGAAGAACAAAAAAACCCAACAAAGTATTTCTTCAAAGACTAAACTTTTGCTCACACGCTAAGAAAAAGAACTTGTAAGAGAATATGCAACAATGCCTTCTGGGCACTCCTGCCATAAGCACTAAGATAAAAATCACAAGGGTTAACAGATTTCATTATATCAATATTTCACCAGCTAGTGCTCAACAGGTAAATTTGTACCTCTAATACATTTTGCACAATTGGCCAAGTGAACTTTGAGTCTTACCCACATTTGAAGCATGCACTATAATCCCCTGTCACAGATATTATAAGGGGTTAGAATCACTATTTCTCTCTTCCAGTTTGGCAAACTGCACACTGCTTTTTGCTGCAAAACAGATAGATCCAAGATTAAGCTCACCCCAAGATCAAGTTCACCATGTTATTTTTACATTCACAAGAACATTTAAGGCAGGGTAAGAGGGACAAATAGTCCAGATTTTAAAGATTTTCCAGCAAGACCAAAAAAATGCTTCATTGCATGTGTGTTCAACATTAGGAGAAAAATAAATGTGCTGTTTTCAAATTTTTGCTTTAGGGTCAGCCAACATCAGTCTACCATGTAACAGCTTTGAGGGGGGAAAAAAAGCCTCACTTAAGGATAGATCTGCCAGAGTAAACAGTGCCTCAAACCAGGGAAATCTAAAGCACATGCCTTATTGTCAAGTTTGGTTTAATTTGTTTTACAAATCAAAATGCCAGCTCAGCTTTTAAGACCTATTTCTGTTAAGTCCACTAATATTTTATCAAGGAGGTAAAAGATGTATATTTGAGTTTTGCTCCCTAAATTGTGGATAAAATGTTATACCAGTTTATGTTTGTGAATAAATTTCCCATTCTATTCTAATGTATAGTTTCTTCCTTTCTCTTTGTTTGGTTTCATAAATCATAGGGCCAGATTCTGCCTTTTTTACTCATGCTGATGTATCCCATACTCCACAGGTAGTCTCCATTAAGTCAATGGATTACACATCATTGGGGAAAAGGGGTTGCAGAATCTGCCCCTGAAACCATCTGAACCTTCAAAATTGTTCTTTTCCGGTTTTAAAAGGAGAGTTTTTGCTTAGGATTTTTTAAAGTAAACACATAAGAAAAAGGGCCACATTTTGTATACTTAGATATGTACTCAACTCTTCTGACTTCCATAAGCATTTTGCATGCATATCTGAGGGGAGAGTTTGGCCTTTCAGTGTTTAAATATTAGTCAGTGTTTTTTATTTAAGTAGCAAAACCAAACCTGGAATGTTCTGCAGACATTTCCAAGAGGCTCCAAGAGAATAAAAAGTCATTGCCAACATAGACAAACCTCCTCAAAATCAACAGCTTCCTTTCAACATACACCCCCACCCCACAGCTTGATTCAAAGCAGGTGTAAATTGGCATCACTCCATTTATACTAATGAAAATATGCTGATTTACACCACCTGAAGAGCTGGCGCAGCATAAGAGCTGGCTGAAAACTTTTAAAGATTTTTTCCCATTTAACAAAAGAAGCTTAATAACAAAAAAAAATCTTTCAATGCTTTACATTTTATGCAAAAAACCTTTCACATTTTTAATCTACATTTTATCAAAGTTAACAATATTTACCAACAAAAGTTAACCAGTCTGATACTCGTTTTCATTAAAATTCTGATTTCAAATATTGCAAAGCAAATTTAAAACAGTGCCCATTTGGAACCTTACCAAATGAACTTTCAAAAATTTTCATATTAAAATAAATTCAACCAACTCTACCAGAATCTATCCTTTGAAAAATAACCATCTATCTATACTGGACTTTACACTGCATGCATCATTGTGGTATCTGAGTATTTAGATTGATCGTACCCAATACTAATCATACCTATTAATATATATATATATTAAATAACGGGAAAATTGTAAACCCTGCAAATGACCCTCTCAGTTTGGGTGTCTTATTTTGCATTTGTATTTTGTGAAGGGAATATTAAATTATTGTCTATTTCAGAAAATTAGGCATTATCATCACGGATAACATTAGTGTTTGGAGCTGTCTTACAATGTGTTTGTACAATAACTAGCACAATGGGGCACTGATCCTGGTTGGGGCCTCTGGATACTACTGTAATAAATCCACTGATTTACAAAATGTCAAATACCAAATATAAGATGTCACTTTTTTATGAAATATTTACTTATTTATTAATGACAAATCATATCTACAGGTGGCCCCACAGCATTACTTAATATACTTACGTTAATTATTTCATTTTCCATTACAAAATTGACATTTATGACCACATTTGTGAATCCTTTAGTCATACTGCTGAGCAATTACATCAGTACCACTAGTCATATGAATAACTGATCACCAGTGTGAGTAAGGCCTGGTCTACACTAGTGTGTGTGGGGGGGGAATTGATCTAAGTTACGCAACTTCAGCTACATGAATAACATAGCTGGCGTCGACGTTCTTAGATCTACTTACCGTGGTGTCTTCAGTGCAGTAAATTGATGGCTGACGCTCTCCTGTCGACTCCGCCTGTGCCTCTCGCCCTGGTGGAGTACCGGAGTCGACGGGAGAGCACTTGGCGGTCAATTTATCACGTCCAGCCTAGATGCGATAAATCGACCCCTACTGGATCGATCGCTGCCCGTCGATCCAGCGGCTAATGTAGACAAGGAATTCACAACCAGGCCCATAGAGTCTTTGGGCATAATTCTACTATATTACACCAGTATAAATCCGTACTAACATCATTGATGTCAATTCAGTTACACCAGTGCAAAACTGGGATAAAGTGAGATCATAATGTAGCTTACTGTATCAATACAGTAACTACATCAGTAAGAACTGTAATAAGTATTGACTCGTAGCATGTTGTTAGATTTAATAAACAAAAAGAAGTAAAAAACATATGGTTCCTACTTGACATTATTCAACAAACATTTTTATAGATGTTCACTTTAATTTTGCTATGATACCCTCTGCAATTTGTACTTTTCAGGAGGATCACTAGTTGAGTGATTCAGCCTTTCAGAACATATTTGAAACCATTCATGTTCAAATCAAATTCAAATCATATACAGGTATTAGTCAGTCACATCTGTTATTGCTGTGTTGTTGTAGGTCATATGTAAATGACATAGCCAAACTGTTGGCTGTCTGCATAAGCCCAGTGTTTAACTGCAGACCCACGAGTTTGGTGGGGAGGAGGCAGGCCAGGACATGGAAAATTCTATTATAGAAATGTCTATTGGATTACTATAGTTGACAGACAACCAGATTTTTTTACAGTCTTATTTTACAATAGTTGAGCATTTTTCTTAGAGACTATAAATAATGATCTAATATTTTATGCTTTTTTCACAGTCCTGTTACTGAAGATGTCTTAGGGCCTTATCAAAACCACACTGAATCAATAAAGACTCCCATTAACATTAGTCAGATTTGAATCAGGACCTTAATTTCTTAAAATAAAATTTTACAAGGTATAGCCTAAGCGTATTCCATATATTTTTAGTAGAATTGCTGAGTTTTTTCACTGAAAAACATAGCTGGCTAATCAGCCATAACTACTTGGCATCAAAATATTTTGTAAGGAATTTAAATGTAAATTCATTTTTTTTAAAGAATGTTTCATGCCTAGATGATAAAACTGTTAACTGGGTCTGCAAGTCCCCAACATCATTAACAATGTTTTTAGGATAGAAAACATTTCAGTACACCTCAAAGCACTCTGAGAACTATGAATTGTCAAATCTGTTCAGAGGAAACACAAACATTTCTACAGGTTCCGGAAAGTTCCACATACACTTCATTTGTTTGATTTTTCACATGCCTCCATGCTTTGGGAGTTCATTCAGAACTGGAGATACCAAAATACCATGTAATGAGCTGTGCTTATGGTACGTCCAGCCATACCTGAACCAGAAAGTAGTGGAAATCTCTCGGGAAGCCTGATTTTTGTGAGTTTTCCAGCCTAACTTTCAGACAGATGAGGTTGGATAAACCTTAGATGAGCAGATGGAATTTGATACAATGATCAAAATCAACATTTTTGAGCTTTCCCAAAACTGTTCGCATGAATTGAAAAGGAAATGTTTTGAAACAAATTGGTGGGGTTAGTAGAAAACCCAGTCATAGTGATTCTGATGAAGCCAAGATAACTTCTCATGCACCAAGAGGAAATCTGCTTCTCAGAGACCTAAATTTGTAGTGCAGTATCCATCAGATCTGTGGTGGGAGCCCATACACAGGCAAATAAGCGGACTAGTGTCTACAGCATGACAAAAGGTGACAGTTTGAAGTGTTGCAAAGAGTGAAGGAGAAATAAGAAAAAAAGAATGGAAAAAATAGAAAGGAGAGAGGAGAAAAGCAAGGATGTAATGTCTATGCCCATCATTTTCCTGTGTTCCCTACTGCAATGTTTCAGAGGGTTCTTTAATTTTCCTTAAACAATAAGCCCTGTCTTGCCACCAGTGAATTCAAAGTGCCTGGATCTGGCAATGCAAAGGGCCTTATAAAGTAAATTACATTTGCACTCACTGTTAGGTCACTTTACAGTACCAGAGCAGCATAAAGGGGCCTTAGTATAATTGAGAACCAGGCCCAAATATTTCAGTGGCAACAGGACTTTATATGAATTTCACATAGGGCCTGATCCAATGCCCATTGAAATTAATGGAATGATTCTCATTGACTTCAATGGCTTAGGGATACAGAGTAAAAAATATACAATTTGTAAAACATGCAGCCAAAAGAATCCAAGTTGTAATTAAAATGGCATGCTCTAAAAAGTATTTTGCACACATATGTGCAGATATGAATCCATGGATCAACTGAAGACCAAACTAGATGAGGTGAAAAAACAAGGATGATAAATTGAATCTATGGGGGCATCTTCCCATTTTCCCCTAAGGAACCTTTTCTTTATTCTGTGCCTGAGTCAAAGTCGAAATTGCCAGCAGCTTTGTCATCATACCCTTTCATCCATGGTACACATTTGCATAAAACATATCCCAAAACAAAACAATTTACTTTCTCCGGTCTCCCTGCCTGTCACGCTCATGTATCATTCATATGGATCTCTTGTCCTGAGTCTATAGATTAAATATCAAAACTAACCAACAATTAAGACTAATGCATGATTTGTTTGACTTTTGCAGGCTATGTTTAGCCAGTTAAACACCTGATCGCATTTTAAAACTGCAATTATTTCTTTAAAATAATGCAAGATCATGAAAGGTGACCAGCTAACAGTCCAGGAAATAGAAGTGCTCTGTTTACTGACAGACTTAATACTGCAGTGGGAGTGCAAGCTACTCCAAATTCACTTACTACTGTCCCTTCTCTAACCTGACCTGGGGGAAAACATCACCTTTAATGGTGAAAAGGACTTAGTGTAGGCATTATGATGGAAAACCCACTGACCATGACCTTCCAGTGCCAGGGCCAACATGATCCTTGACTGTATAAACAGGGGAATATTAAATAGGAATAAAGAGGTGATATTAATGAGAGAAAGTCAGGAATTTATTGACTAAACTTTTTCTGTTGGAAAATGCTGATTCATTGAAACCAAAACTTTTCATAGCAAAGGATCGGTTTCAATTAATTTTTTACTTAAAAACCAAATGTCAGTTTGAAATGACTTTCAAAACTTAAGCAAAATTATCATTTAAAAAAAATTGATTGTCAGAACCAAAATGAGAGGATTTGAAATTATTAAAACACATTTCAATTGACTCCAACCAATTTTATTTATTTTAAAGGATTTTCAGTTCATAAGGGTTTTGACTTTTCATCCTAATACAGGACAGAATTTTTTTTCAAAATATAAAAATGTTAGTGGGAGGAACAAACTGTTTTCCCTCCTAGCTGTAGTATCAATACTGTTTATAATACTGGTGAAATCATTATTGTAATACTGTGCCCAGTTCTGATTTCCACACTTTAAAAACAGATTGGAAAATTAGAGATTTTAAAAAAAGAAAAAGAACCACAGGAATGATTCAAAGGCTGGAAAAACATGTAGTAAGATACTCATTACAGTAAGCTACTTAAGGAACTCAAATTTAGGTAGCTTATCAAAGAGGAGGTTAAAGATGACTTCAGTGGGACTACTGAAAACATGTACAATTAGGCATATGCAGGATTCATAGGAGTTTAAGGCCAGAAGGCACTACTCGATCATCTAGTTTGACCTCCTGTATTTCATGTCATTACATTTCACTCAGTTACCCCTGTTTTGAGCCCAGTAACTTATGATCAGGGCCTAGTATTCCAAAACACACTTATATTAACAGTTTGTAATGAAAAATTTGCACAAATTTCATCAGAATAATTTTCTGTGCATATTCTATGGAGCATTCACACTTTGGTGCTTGAGCTGTATGACTGATCACCTAAGTCACACGGAACTGTCTCTGTTCTCTCACCGATGACCTAACCTATATAAACTATTTCTCTTCCACTCAAAATGAGTTCATTTAATCAAACAAACAAACAAACAGCATTGTGATCAAACAAATCTCATCTTTGATCCTAAAATTCACTTTCCAGGAAGATCTTTCTAACCACAACTTTATTTACATGAATGTTCAAAAAAAGCTAATAAAATGTTTGTGAACATAGATGTGATAAAGTATTTAGAAGTCACTGAAATGTCTGAATAATTTCTCACTCTTTACCAAACTCTATTCCCAATAGGGTGACCAGATGTCCCGATTTTATAGGGACAGTCCCGATTTTTGGGTCTTTTTCTTATATAGGCTCCTATTACCCCCCACCCTTGTCCTGATTTTTCACATTTGCTGTCTGGTCACCCTAATTCCCAAATGGTTTAACAAACCAGACTGTGGGTAACATTTAACTACCTCCCTTTCATCGGCTTCAATGGAATTATAACACTTAACTCAATGGTGTGTGCTGCATTGTGTTTTGAATTTGCACAGAGAAGAGCAGACAGCTGTTTGTGGTTGTATGCTAGGTACTTTTAACAACAATGTACAGTATGTGCTATCAATATTGAGAGGAAAAGAAGAGCCATCTATCCTCACCAGGAAGCTACTTGTAAACCCCAAATGCTGCATTAAGAACGCTTTGACTTTTCCATTTATTTTTTAAAGCTCATTTGTTTTTTTTCTGCTGTCTTGTTCCCATTCAACTCTTAGAAATACAAACATATGTAGTACACCAGCCTTTCAACCAAAACAGGTCCAAAGCTAAATATTGCTTTCCATTCATTGTTTTAAACAAATGGTGTCTTGTTTGTCATATCTCTGTTACTCAGAAGACCTGTGTAGGGATTCACAGATACTTGACAAGTGACACAGAGGTTACATGTTTATCTGAGGATAAGCTAGATGAGGTTTAAGTATACGGGAGGTTACCCCTTTTCCTACTCTAAGGTGACCCTCAAGGAAGAGGTCTTGTCTGAGCTTGTTTCTGGCTAGCAGCAAGGAATGCAGTGGGAAACAAGTATAGACATTCCTTCTTTGATACTGTAGCCTAGAGTAATTCCTGCTGAGAAAGGGTGGGCAGAAACAGCTGACAGCAGCCAAGCTGTGGATAGTCAGTGTGGGTCAGAAAGGGTTTGTCTAAGGACAAATCAATAATTTCTTTGTCTCTCCCTCTTTAAAAATAGCTTGGGTGTTTATTATTTTTCCATCACCACACAGGCATCCACCTCTTACAAACAAGGAGTTCACATCCTTTTGTTTTGCATATAGTTGACAAAAATGAAGGAGTCAGTTCACTAAGCCACATATGAGTCTAGCCAGCTACCCAGGCTCCCACTCTGGGCCGCTTGATCCTTGAAGTTGTTTTGTTTTTGCATATTATAACAACAGTCACCCCCCTTCACCATATCAAGACATCATTTTTCATCCTAAGATCTGAGCACCCAGATGATATGACTTTAACCATACCACCCACCAGTCCCACTTTGCCCCCCACCCCCAAATCCCCTTGTCTCGGTTGAAGGACAGTTTGCCCCTGGCCCCCCATCAGAAGTGGCATTGTGACCATCCCCCTGATCATTTTCGTTGCCCTCCGCTGGACTCTCTCCAATTTGTCCACATCCTTTCTGTAGCAGGGGGGGCCCAAAACTGGACACAATACCCCAGGTGTGGCCTCACCAGTGCCGAATAGAGGGGAATAATCACTTCCCTCTATCTGCTGCCAATGCTCCTACTAATACAGCGCAATAAGCCGTTAGCCTTCTTGGCAACAAGGGCACACTGTTGACTCATATCCAGCTTCTCATCCACTGTAATCCCCAGGTTCTTTTCTGCAGAACTGCTGCTTAGCCAGTTGGTCCCCAGCCTGTAGCAGTGCATGGGATTCTTCCGTCCTAAGTGAAGGACTCTGCACTTGTCCTTGTTGAACCTCATCAGATTTCTTTTGGCCCAATCCTCCAATTTGTCTAGGTCACTCTGGACCCTATCCGTACCCTCCAGCGTACCTACCTCTCCCTCCAGCTTAGTGTCATCTGTGAACTTGCGGAGGGTGCAATCCATCCCATCATCCAGATCATTAATAAAGATGTTGAACACAGCTGGCCCCAGGACTGACCCCTGGGGCATTTGTGCCACTCATGCAAGGGCCAGCCACAATTTCAGCTCCAGTGCTCCCTGGAGTGCCAGGCATAAACGGGGGTCATACCACTTGAGACACACTACATGCCAAAAAAGGGAAGGGGGCGGGGGGGAAGAGAGAAGGTTGAACATGTTTGCCTGTAATGACCAACAGCTAGTTGGCCACGGGGGCAAACATATGCTACACCCCTTCATGAGGTGTTGTAGCAGTTATGCTGCCCTTATGAGCTGAGAAGATCAGTGAGGCATTGCAGGTACAAATTTTCAAGAACACAAAAGTCCCATTTTCAAAAGTGGCAGTTGGAGCTAGGTGCCTAGTGGGATTTTCAAATGCGCCTAGATGCCTATCTGTATTTTTAAATGCCAAAAGACCTTTAAACATTTTTCCTCAAGTCACCAAGGAGCCAGTCCCACTACAAAAAAAAAAAATTGTGAGGAAGGAAAGTGGAGCTAAGCAAAAGCATGGAAGGACAAGTCACAGTACGACTCATGTACATGGAGTGATTTTCAGAGTAGCCTAAGGGAGGTGAATGTCATTAGGAGTTGAGCGCCTAACTCCCTTAGGTGCCTTTGACAATCCCAGCCTGCAACTTCCATGATAGCTACCAAACTGCTCTGAAAATACTGACAAACTAAGCAGAGTTGAAAGTGAAGCAGGTGTTGTACATTACTACTATACAAGGGTTGATCAATGCCAGGGCCGGCTCTGGCTTTTTTGCCGCCCCAGGCAAAAAAGCCTCCCGCTGCCCCCTGCCCCCTGGCGGGGAGCGCGCCGAGCCCGGCCGCGGCCCCGTTCTCCCCAACTGGCCAGAGCGCCGGGAGGAGGGCAGCGAGCCCGCTCTCCCCGGCCGGCCGGAGTGCCGGGGGAGGGCGGCGAGCCCGGCTGCGGCCCCGCTCTCCCCGGGTGAGCACCGCCCCCTTCCAGGTGCCACCCTAAGCACATGCTTGGAGGGCTGGTGCCTGGAGCCGACCCTGATCAACGCTTAGAAGGTGCTAGTTAACTGAGTCCTGAGTGCAGCATCACCAAATTGGAGTTTGTTGATTTGAGATAACATTCCTATGTGTGCCACCTTTTTCAACATGGAGCCAGTTAATCTTATCTTTGATCCAGTCCAATTCTGGCCCTCTCAATACTTGCATAAGAAAATAATTGATATACTATCAAATTTTGTTTATTTTAATACAAAGTGAGTAACTAAACTTCATTCTATTGACTGAGTGCAATGTGCCACAGAGAGTTACGTGGATGGAGTTTTCCTGACACCAGCCTGAACATGAACACAGCAGTGCTCTTGATTATAGTTGAATTAAACACTGATAAAGGAATGGTTAGTCTTCTGATTTGCCTCTAGGGTCTTCATAATTATCACTCCAGGTAACAGAGAGAACAAGTATGATATACACATGCAACTGTGGGAAACTCTCAGGATCACACTAAAGGCAACTTAAGGGGTTCTTCATGACATGCAGTACATATATTGTTGCCATTGTAAAGTCAGCAGGCAACCAGAATTATGTAGGTATAGGGAAGTAACCAAGGTACATGAGATAATGTGTGGTAGCCGTGGGAAAGGTTGCTCTTTAATAGTAACCACCACATTGTACAGAAAACTGGACTCAGTTTGTGGGATTTTGTCTTCCTTGAAAACTGAGTGGAAGGCATTTCTTTCAGCATATAAACAGTTATTGAAACAACCACATCAATATTAAGGAGCACTGCACTGAAAGCAGACATGCTGCACAATCTACTTTATTAAGAAAAAAACTAAACAAACAGCACACATGATGGGAGCATGGTAAATTATAAACATTTAAAGATTATAGAAAAGAGTTAGGGGAGTTCCAGGGTAATACGGACATAATTGCTTTTCTGGATGAATTGGTGCCTAATGTATCAAGAGTCGGCATTACATTTTGAAATGGCTGAGGCCTACAAAATCTACATTCTCCAAATAAATTTGCAATAGGTGTAACTATTCAGGATTGGCATCCAGAATTGAACTGCTGCTGTTAATCTGCACCTACAATTTGGAGTAGTTTTTAGTGGAGGGAGCTTTAGGGAGAGTGTGGCAGAGGATTTAATATTTTGGTCAAGTATATCTTGATTTAGTATATCTTGGTCCTGCTTTGAGCAGCGGGCTGGACTAGATGACCTCCTGAGTTCCCTTCCAACCCTGATATTCTATGATCTGACCAGAAATGGTTCTGGAAACAAGTCCAAAGGATATGACCTAGACACCTCCCCAGCTATTTTATAATTGGCTCCCCCATCTGCACACAGAGATTCCTATCAGTAACCCATTCCCCCAGGCTTCTTTGTCTTCTCTCTTTGAACTCAAGTTTCCTTGTGTGGACCCCTCCCTCACCTTTAATTAAACATACAGGAAGTCAGTGGTTTATAAACACATGCTTAAATGCTTTGTTGAATAGAGCTGGGCTTAAGCATGTGTTTAAGGGTTCTGCTGAATAAGGGTTTAAGGATCAGATACAGTTCCCACTGAAGTCAATGGCTTAATACCTCATAGCTTAACATATCATTTCATGGAGGATAGGTCCATCAATGGCTATTCTTCAAGATGAGACAAGGTGGGTGAGGTAATATCTTTTATTGGACCTGGCTCAGGCTCTCAGTGCGTAACTGAGATACAGATCCCAATGGCCCTTTCTATAGCAGAAAATGGCTATCTGATAAGGTTGTGTAAAGCACTGATAATCCTAAAGACCCCAGTGTAAACAAAATGAAGAGAGAGGCAACAATCAGATGTTAATCACAATACGAATATGATATAATCGAGGACCAGTGTTGCATAGAAAATAGAACACAGCAGTAAAAGCATGGGTTTGATCCATACATTTGCTTCCCATCGCTCCAGCTTTTGCGGTTGGCCACATGCGGAAAATAAAGGGCACTTTTCCAATTTGAGCCAGAATTAACCTCCTAAAACAGAGGCTCAATTAGTGTTGCTTGTGAATAGCAATGTAGCTGCAGCAGCCAAGAAGCAAAGCAGCAGCATATCAACATTTAGAAGCCTGCATGTGTAGGTGAGCTGAATCTGCATCTGAAGGTGAAAGATCTGGCTTCAAAATGCTTCTCCAATAGTTTTAAATGTCTATAATTCCCAGACAAAAACAAAAAAACCCTATGTTAGGCTTGATGGTATGGTTGAAAATACACATCAGTAACTTAAGGATAACAAATATGATAAGAATATTGTACTTATCCCTAAAACAAACCTAGTAAATGCAGTGTTAAGGTTCAACTGAAACTTAAAAGACATTCAAACTTGTTGAGGTCTGGAAATGCATAACCAATGGAACTGAGTATGAAAATTAGTTGGTGAGGAAGGGTAATGACTGGCTGAGATACCTTTGATGTCTCAATGGAACCACTTATTAATGACCTGAGCTATTGGCATAGTCCTATTTCTGAATGTAACCATAACAATTAGTTACAACGGTCATTAATATCTTAGCTTATTCACAACTCAGTTTCTTAAATTGTAGTCTACATGAGTTTTCAATTAGTTTTGCCTAGATATCAAGTTTGGCGAGTCTCTGTTACTTCATTATTACGATCATTAGGGCCAAAGAAAACTTGAGAAGTGCTGAATTTCTTAGAAGGCTGACTATTTAGTAATTGTAATCAATAACGTAATAAAACAAATTTAGCAGTAAAATCTCAGATAATGAATTCTGTATCCAAGAGTGCTGTACTTTTGGAGAGAGTATGCTGTATCCGTAATCCATAAAGTGAAACCCTCAACTCAGTTTTAACTATGAAAATATGATGGGTGACTCTATAAGGCAGAACACACTAGGGAAATAACTCCAGAGATCAGTGCTTATTTGTATTGGGCTAGGGTTCTGGACTGATTCACAGCCTTTAAATACCAAAAAATGATGAACAAAAAACAGAAAAAGATGGAATTTTCCAAACTGTAGCCTTTGGTGTCATAAGATCTATCCTCATGGATATACTGTATGCATTTTACCTCATAGCTTAACATATCATTTCATGGAGGATAGGTCCATCAATGGCTATTCTTCAAGATGAGACAAGGTGGGTGAGGTAATATCTTTTATTGGACCAACTTCTGTTGGTGACAGAGACAAGCTTTTGAGGCCTGAAGAAGAGCTCTGTGTAAGCTTGAAAGCTTGTCTCTCTCACAAACAGAAGTTGGTCCAATAAAAGATATAACCTCACCCATTTTGTCTCTGGAATATCCTGGGACCAACACTGCTACAACATTACCCAAAATGGTCAGGGATGCAACCCCATATTCCAGCTGTTCCTAGTTCTCCAACTACCAGAAGCTGGGACTGGATGATGGGATTGATCATTCAAAATTGCCTTGTTCTGTTCATTCTCTCTAAATCATCTGGCACTGGGCACTGTCAGAGACAGGATACTGGGCTAAGTGGACCATGGATATTAATATTATAATGCTTCATTGCTATGAGAAGAGCCATACTGGATCAGACCAATTTGTGACTTAATTTATTAAGTTAGTACTCATGTGTGTTAGCATGTATTTTCCAATTCGAAATTCTGTGTTCCCAGGTGAACTCAGTGGCTGGAGAAAGGCCAATTCCTAGGGTCCTGAGCACAACCTGAGAACTCCAGCTTGTTTCAAGAATTCTACTGTATGGCCCTTATATAGTAGAAACTGGGAGTCATTAGCAATATTACTAGTCCCCTGAGCCAACCAGTTTTCCACAACCTTTATTTTTTTATTACAATTAGTAAGTACTTCAGTAGCTTCAGAAATGGAAGATGGGTGAAACATTTGTTTTGTTCTTGGTTGAAGGTTTATATTTTTTAAAAGCAATTCTTTCAATTTGTTTTACATGCTACAGTATTGATGGTTTAACATGTAGTATTGATGAAATCATAGCCAAAGTAGAGAAGTACATGAAAAACTTCCACGTTTAGCGAAACTTACATAAAAAGCTTTTTCCTGGAAGTTAAAGTTTCACGTCAAACTCTTCTGCTTTCCAACCATATGAAAGATAATTTTGGTGAGTAAAAGCACAAGATTTCATTAATTGAATGGCAACATTTACACCTAGTCAAATGTATAAATATTTGCAACGTGTTTCCTGGGGTGGGATTGTTTCCATTTTCTAACTACAAAAAAAAGCTGCACTCACCAGCAGATGTGGTGAAAATTCATCCTTGCCTATGTTGACAGAAGCTCACAGAAAGTTCAGATTTTGTTTCCAAAAACTGATGGTTTTGCCTAACTCTACTCAGAAGTGAAATTCAGTATGTGGGTCCTTTTTTACAGAAGGGGGAAGGGGGGGGAGTGTTACTGTACAGCACACCCTGAAGTTATCAGACCAGTAGTTTTACCATTAGTTTTTCAGCTTGCTTCTTGCATGCATATTTTGTGGTCAAATCCATTAGTCAGTTGCAGCAATAAACACCTGGAGTCTATCAAAAACAAAGAAAGTCTTATTCTGTAGGTACAGCCAGCCTGGTGAACATACCAAGCAGAAACTAACTGCATAATATAGAATTCAAACAGGAATATGTTTTTTATGATGTGCCAGCGTAAGGGAGATCAAAGACTAAAGCCAAATAAATAGCAACTGGGTACCAGCAGAGGAAGCATATTTAGACCTTAAAGTAATCAGAAACAAACCCAAAGAACACCAACACCCTCCAAATTCAAAAGTAACATTTTTCTCCCCTTCATAAATGATTCAAGAGCTGGCAGGACTTTTTTTTTTTTTTTTTTTTTTTAATTCCTACTGGTTTTACATTTGGAAGAGTATTTACTTTCTCACAGACAGCAGCACATGCAACACAAGAATCATCTCCTCACTCCACCATCCTCCTCAACCGCTCCTTCTCCTTCCCCGCCCCCATGGTTTTAAGGAGTTACAGCACCTACTGCCCTGTGATTGAATTTTCCTTGGCTGCGGTATGGAATTTGACAGTTTAGGTTAACCATTTATTGAGGCTGACTCCTTCTTATCGGAAAGATCGCCCAGCAAACTGGAACAATCTGTCTGGCATCCATTGACTGGCAGAGCAAATTTTTCCAGGTGGTATAACCAGACACCCAGAATTACATGCCAACCCTATTTTGTCAGGCAGTTTGATCAAAAGGAAAAGGCCTACATGACTAATGTTCAGTGTCAGGTTTAGTACCTGCAATGTATCTACATAAACAGCTTTAAGCGACTACTAGTGTTGAAAAATGTTAGGGGGAAAAAGATACAAGGGAGAGCAGTCAAATGACAAGCTAAGCTCTGAGGGCAAAGAGCTACATCTGTGCTTGATTTGTCAGGGATTTACATTAGTGAAACTTTAACTCTGCAGATGATACATAAGATTACACTTACAGAACAAGTTTATGCAAATAAAGCTTAGTCTACATAGTATGTGGGCCCAGACATGCTGGATCTGGCAGGATTCATTGAGTCTAGTGGCTGGGTTTAATAAATTCATTTACATGAAGGATTAGGACATCTGGAAAAGTAACATAGCAGTTTATTGAAACATAAATAACATTAATTGAAAGGTTACAGGTATGCAAAGCATACCATACAGGCAATACAAACTCATGAAAAAAACCTACCTCCTTGTGAAAATGGAGATGAGACAAACTTCTTGCCCTCTTGTATTGCATGTGGCAACTCCACATGCCCCTCCTGACATATTACAAGAACTTTGGCTTAATGGCAGTCAAGCTTGTACATGGGCATCTTTCTATTCATAGATACAAATCAAAGATCTGATCCTGACAGGAGCTGAGCACCTCCTTCATGTTGCTGAGCTCACTCAGCTCCCTGTGACAGGGCAGTACAGAGGTTTTTGGGAACCTGAAACTGAGGCTCATCCACACTTACAAAGACATTAACATGGACACAAAAGAGTTTAAGAAGAGGGGTGGGGATGAGGGGGTCAGTGTGGGGCCCAGGCCTGTGGGGTCATTACCTTCCTTGCAGGAATGTAGGAATTCTGCCCTCTGTGCAGCCAGGGTTTGTTTCTTCCAGTCCCACCTCTCCCTCAGCTTCACCCCCACTGCTGGTGGGAGCTGCATCCCCGAGCCCCGACCCTGCTTCTACCACTGGGCTCTTGGCCTGGTGGTTCCCCTCAGGCCTGGCACAGTAATGTCCGCAGCAGCAATGGTGGGATCTGAGCCCAACCGGGGCAGGCAAGTTGCTCCTCACACTATTGATGGTGGGTGCCCAATCTGAGTGGCACAGCCACCCCGTGCACCAGGTCAAAATGCCGCTAACTTAAATTTGGCCTGGCTGCCCCTCAATCATTTTGGGGTCCTTCTCAAACAGGGGGCCTCAGGCAAACTGCTCTTTTTACACCCCCCCCCCACTCTAGGGGCCCTGCCCATTGATATCAACAGGAAGTGATAACCCGCAGATGCTTGAAGGACCAGGTTAACAAATGCTGATTTAAATGAGCAATGGGTAAATAATTCAATTGTAAAGTCAGCAGCCTGGTATTGTGCTGTAGTGATTACAATGCTCATTTGTAGCTTTGGAAGCAATGCTGAACTTTGTAGTTAGGTCTGTCTTATTGCAGCTTGGTTTTCTAGTTCTGTAATTTATACTTGCTAGTAATTTCCAGTCTAACAACTTGGAGAGTTGGTTAACATTGACATAATAACAAATTACACATAAGCAGAAATTGATATATCATATCATGATTTAGAGACTGTCAGAACATAGTTCAGGTGGTTTGCAATAACTTGTACTACCTCAAGATTAATTTATAACTTGGTAAGACATTCTAATACCTCTCCATTATTTTATGTAAGAGTATAAGCTAGAAGAGTTTCTAAGCATAGCCCAACAACAGTGTAGTGCATGGGGAAAACTTTCTCAAAGGGCTTTATTGTCCAAATGCTTAAAGCTGTTTCCAACAAAAGTTTTCAAATAAATGGAAAAGTGGCCTAGTCCAGGCTAAATATTCCACCCCAGTTTTGCCAACCTGGGACATTTGCTTTTTCTCAGACTTCTTGGTAGCATTGCCAACCCTTCCAGATTAGCTGGGAGTCTTCCGGAATCAGCACTGATCTCCCGGTAGCTATTCAAAGCAATCCGGGAGATTTTAATAGGCCGCTAGAAGTCCGGTCAATGGCACAGCGGAGCTAAGACAGGCTCCCTACCTGCCCTGGCTACCTGCCCTGGCTCCCAGAAGTGACCAGCATAGTCAGCCAGGGGCACTCTGCGTGCTGCCCCCACCCTGAGCTCCGACTCTGCAGCTCCCATTGGCCAGGAACCGTGGCCAGTGGGAGCTGCGGGGGCAGTACCTGCAGGCAGGGGTGTTGCACACAGCCACGTGGCCACACCTCCACCTAGGGGCCGCAGGGACATGCCAGCCGCTTCCGGGAGCCACCTGAGGTAAGCGCTGCCCTGCCAGAGACCACACGCCTCACCCCCTCCTGCATCCAAACTCCCTCCCAAAGCCCTGAGCCCCTCCTGCACACAAACTCCCTCCCAGAACCCACACCTCCTCCTGCACCCCAACCCCATGCCCCAGCCCGGTGAAAGTGAGTGAGGGTAGGGGGATGGAGTGAGCGGGGGCATGGCCTCAGTGAAGAGGTGGGGCAGGTGCAGGACAAGGGTGCTTCATAGAATCATAGAATCTCAGGGTGGAAGGGACCTCAGGAGGTCATCTAGTCCAACCCCCTGCTCAAAGCAAGGCCAATCCCCACCTAAACCATCCCAGCCAGGCCTTTGTCAAGCCTGACCTTAAAAACCTCTGAGGAAGGAGATTCCACCACTTCTCTAGGTAACCCATTCCAGTGCTTCACCACCCTCCTAGTGAAATACTGTTTCCTAATATCCAACCTAGACCTCCCCCACTGCAACTTGAGACCATTACTCCTTGTTTTGTCATCTGGTACCACTGAGAACAATCTAGATCCATCCTCTTTGGAACCCCCTTTCAGGTAGTTGAAAGCAGCTATCAAATCCGCCCCCCCCCCCATTCTTCTCTTCTGAAGACTAAATAATCCCAGTTCCCTCAGCCTCTCCTCATAAGTCATGAGCTCCAGCCCCCTAATAATTTGTGTTGCCCTCCGATGGACTCGTTCCAATTTTTCCACATCCTTCTTGTAGTTTGGAGCCCAAAACTGGACACAGTACTCCAGATGAGGCCTCACCAATGCCGAATAGAGGGGAATGATCACGTCCCTCGATCTGCTGGCAATGCTCCTACTTATACAGCCCAAAATACCGTTAGCCTTCTTGGCAACAAGGGCACACTGCTGACTCATATCCAGCTTCTCATCCATTGTAACCCCTAGAGCCTTTTCTGCAGAACTGCTGCCTAGCCACTTGGTCCCTAGTCTTGGGTTTGTGCGATTAGAAAGTTGGCAACCCTACTCCTTGGTAAGCTTGACATTCACTAACATCTGTCCCCACTCCCCAGATATTTTTTAAGTATGTGCACTTGTCCTGCATGCAAGTGATTTGTACATGCACATCCTGACATGCATACATATTGACTTAGGCACTCACACTTGGGAGGGTGAGGGTGTGTGTGGGGCAAATAAGATGAACATATTTGTGACCATGCCTGTCTGACTACCCTTGGAAACCTCCATTAAGTCAAAGTAACCCTGCTTTAGCTCTTTTCTTTGATGGGGCAATCAGTTAAGAACTCTACCTCATTACCGTTTGTTGCGTGGTAAGTTAGTTCCGTGGGTGGTAAGGCCCCTTCACTCTGTCACAAAGATGCACACAACTTATTTCTCCAGCAAAGACAAGAATATTTCAGCTGCCCTGCCTGCCTCAAAAAAAAAATAATTGTGTAATTGTACAGAGGAACAAAAAGTATATCAGTAATATAATTGCTACATGTAACTAGGGATGGAGAATGCTTATGAAATTATGGGACAGAAGCAGCAGGACTCACGTTGTCAGAAAGGAATGTTGTAATTGTATATGCTGACCTGAGCTAAATAATTTCATATGTAAAATTAATAACGAGGACCTATAAATGTGTGATTATATATAAGCAGTAGGGCTGTCAAAAAATTAAAAAATTAATTGGGATTAATTGTGCTGTTAAAAACAATAACAGTATACCATTTATTTAAATATTTTGGATGTTTTCTACATTTTTAAATATATTGATTTCAATTACAACACGGAATACGAAGTGTACAGCACTCACTTCATAGTTATTTTTGAATACAAATATTTGCACTGTAAAAAAAAAATAGTATTTTTCAATTCACCTAATACAAGTACTGTAGTTCAATCTGTTTTATCATGAAAGGTGAACTTACAAATGTTGAATTTTTTTTGTTACATAACTGCATGCAAAAATGTAAAGCTTTGGAGCCTACAAGTCCACTCAGTCCTTCTTGTTCAGCCAATCGCTCAGACAAAGAAGTTTGTTTACATTCGCATGAGATAATGCTGCCCGCTTCTTGTTTATAATGTCACCTGAAAGCGAGAACAGTGTGGAGTATGCTTTCAGAAGTCTTAAAAGAGCAACACTCTGATGCAGAAACTACAGAACCTGAACCACCAAGAAGGAAAAGCAACTTTTCTGCTGGTGGCATCTGACTCAGATGATGAAAATGAACACGCGTCTGTCCGCACTGCTTTGGATCGTTATCGAGCAGAACCCAGCATCAGCATGGAAACATGTCCTCTGGAATGGTGGCTAAGGGGCATACGAGTGCTGGCTACAAAAGTCCCATGCGAATGCCTGTTCTCACTTTCAGATGACATTGTAAATAAGAAGCAGGCTGCTCCGTTCCCCTCCAGGAGCAGGTAAGCCGCTCGGCACTTCTCACCCTTGGGGAGCAAGGTCCAGGTGCCCTGGCTTCTCAGCTTCCCCCCATAACCCCCTGTTGCCTCCCCGCCGGAAGCAGGGCAGCCATGAAGTTGACAAGTCTGCCCAGCTCCTGGCTGAGAATGGGTCCAAAGCCACCAAGGCTTCTCAGCTGGGAGTGGGGTCCGAAGCCGCCGAGGCTTCTTGCCCCAGCTCCCAGTTGGGAGTGGGGTCCATTCTCCCCCCGGCTTCCAGCCAGGAGCAGGGTCCAGCCCCCCAGCTCTCTAGGGAAGCAGGGGCAGCTGGGCTCTAGATCCCCATCTTTCTTGTCAATTTCAAGACTGTCAACAACCGCTGTAAAGGAGGCAGTGTCTACACAGACACTGGGTCGCCCTAACTACACTGACATAAGCCTTATGCCTCTCGTGGAGTTATGATGTTGGTGTATTAGGGCACTTACATTGGCAGGAAAAGACTGTAGTGTAGACACTGACATAATTAGGTTAACATAAGCTGCCTTATGTCAACCTACCTGTGTAGTGTAGACCAGCCCTAAGCGTCTGTTAAACAGTGCCTTAAAATTCCCTTTGCAGTTCTCATGCTCAGTTTCTGCTGGATTTTTTCCTCCGTTCACAAATTGCACAGAACATGTGTTCTAGTTCACTTAAAAAACATTAATAAAAGAAACCACCCCCTGTAGCTATACAGATGATTCCCATTGGCATCTCTGAAGTACAGAGCAGGCCCTAGCAAGAACCAATAGAAATGAATTGGGGTTGTACACTGTCTTCGTTCTGCACATAGAGTATCTTTACATAACAGGGAATCATTTTGGTGATTCCCAGCTTTCACAATGCAAGATTTTCTTCTCTCCAGCCCTGTGCATCTCAAGCAGTTCCATTCCTTAATTATTTTTTCCCCCCCCAGATCCCTAAATGGTTCCCTCAAGGATTGAACTCGCAACCCTGCATACGTTATTCTCACTTTAGTGTGTGTTCTCCATGCTATAAGGAAACATGCAAGTTTTGCTTTATAACTTTACAAATGTTTGCTCTAATCTTGTGAACCCAGACATGAGAATTGTCCTGTCCTGCCTATTAAGGAGGCCTATCAACCTTTAGATAGTTGAATACAGGACTGGCTACAGGTGTTGTCTTTGGTGTAAGATCTAGGGTACAAATTGACCTGGGGTAAGTGACTGGTCTCTTGGGACTGAAAGAGACCTGAATATTTTGTGATTTTTAGTGTAAGTGACCATTTAGCACTAAGTCCATGCGACACGATACCATGCAGTCTCCAGTCTAAGACTGTTATAGTGATTCATGAGTTCACTTTTTTTACTGGGTTGGCGAAATATAATTATAGAACATACCAGCAGTTTGGGGTGTCTGCCCTGAGTTGGGCACTCATGGTCATGAGCCACTCCAGACAGGGATCTCCCCATCACTGAAGATTTTTTAAAAAGAGGTTGGACAGACACCTGTCAGGGATGCTCTAGATTTACTTGGTTCTGCAGCCGTGCAGTAGGCTGGACTGGGCAATCTTTTGAGGTCCATTGTAGCCCTACATTTCTATGAAATATCATATATGGTAGAAAGCAACAGAGGGTCCTGTGGCACCTTTAAGACTAACAGAAGTATTGGGAGCATAAGCTTTCGTGGGTAAGAACCTCACTTCTTCAGATGCAAGACATATACGGTAGGATGAACTAGCATGCTTAACTTCAGCATCAGTACAGTGAAAAGGTGACAGTTCATAAATACTGCAAGTACACTTGCAGTAAATGAGAATAGCAAAACTGAAGATACCAAGTTCTGATACAATAATAATCTTCACAATTGTTCATCACCCAGTTGAGAATTTAAATGCATAAGAGTCATGAAATTTAAAGCTATGGTTCCTATAGCAACCATAACTCACTCGTAGCTATTACGGCATATATTTAAAAATGTATACATAGTAATGCAAAATACTATAGCTACTCAAGGTTATGGTTTGCTTGGGAAACATTAACTTTGAGTTCCCTGACTTTTGTGTTCATTAAAAGAATATTTATATTTGAGATTTTAATGTAACTTTGTGCCCTGGGTATACATTGGAATTGGAAAATAATCACATAAAGGGGAGAGAATAAGTGTGGTGTCCTTATTAGGTAAGCAATGCTTTTTTGGATTGATTCTTAGGGTAAAGTCACTGAAGTCAATGGGGCCAGAATTTCACTTGAGATGTGTTCAGTTTTTCTTATGAAAAAAGTAAAATTTTCGGCAAAAAGATGACACCTCTCTCTGCCTCTCTCACACACAAGATGATGTAACCCTTCTCCCATGTGTTGTTAGCAGTAACAAGGGCCAAGGTCAAAGATCTTGAGGGTTCCTTTTAAATTTCACATTGGCTCAAGCTCCTACCCAGAAACCTGGCAAAAAAACTAGATATGTCCCATGGGCATCCTTTTCAGGAAATACTCCCCTGCTAGCAAGTACTGCACCTTCGTATAAAATGAGGAAAGACTTCATTAGTGAATAAGGGGACAAAGCATCAACTTGTGAAAACAACAACAATAACCCAACAATATAGCTATACAAATACAAAGTCGAACAGCCGCCCCCACACTAACTTGGGGAACCTGAGTTAAAGGACTACTGCCTGCCTGCTAGGGTGAATAATCAATAAGTAAGTCTCTCTTTAACTCATCACTTATTCCTTGTTTTCACCACACTCACACTTTGGTGTCAGCGGGTAGCACAGTCCCAGAGTCCAGAGGTGCACTCAGGCAGCCTGTCTCGAGGGGAAATGCCACCCAGTCGTATCCTGAGGCTCCAATTCCCTAACTCAGCTACAGTGATTTCAGCGTTGTTGATGCTAGCAGGGGAGAGCCCTCAATGGAATTCACTCAGCTCTGTTGCTGGGGCCTGCAACGTCTGCAAAGAGAGGCAACACCGAGGCTTCTCACTGCAAAGCCACATATGCGCCATCACCTTTGTAAGTCTTCAGTGGAGGGGGTCAATAGCACATAGAATCCTTGTGATGAGTCCTGCCACAAGTCCTCCTCCCTCTCTTAGCTCAGTCCCACCAATCCCAAGTTCATGTACAGCTCCGGTGTCTTCCCAAAGTGTCACCTGGGACAAAGCTTGTGCACATGTACCCACACTTTCCCCAACTGATGTTCGGGAAGAGCTCCTTCCCTATGGAGCTTCTCTTGATTCTGGGTAAGTAGCTTATTTTATGAAGCAGCTCTTGGATGCTCTTTCCTCTGAGCACCAATAAATGGTAGCAGAGAGCTCCCTTCCCTGGAGAGCTTCCCTTCCCTTCAGGCCACAGGCCTCACACTCAAAACCAGTTTTCTATTGAAAAATAGTTGAGAAAAAAATTTCAGCCAGCCCCCAACATTTATATCTATTCTTTGTATTGCTTTGTGTGTGTATATATCCTGAAGGGGAAGTGTGTATTAACACTGTGTATACTAAGGTGACCAGACAGCAAGTGTGAAAAATCTGGACGGGGGGTGAGGGGGTTATAGGCACCTATATAAGACAAAGCCACAATCAGGATTGTCCCTATAAAATCAGGACATCTGGTCACCCTAGTGTATACACACACACACACACACACACACCCATATAGATAAGACTTTTCCTTGACAATATTTCATTCTTCCCCAAGGCCAACTAGATGAAGGGGAGGAAAGAAAACAAAAGACTTTCCATTAAACATGGGTTGATCACAGGAGGAGAGCAAATTTGAATCTTCCAATTTGAACATAGGTTGGAAGGAGGCATAGATGCTGGAACTAGGGGTGCTGCCACACCCCCTGGCTTGAAGTGGTTTTCATCATATACAGGTGTTATAGTTTGGTTCAATGGCTCTCAGCACCCGCATTATACAATTTTTTTCCAGCACCCCTGGCAGGAGAAATGCTCAGTTTGAGCCAGTCGGCCTTGTGTTTTCAGCTGGGAAAGCTGCTATGCAAAGGGATAGCAGATGGTAGAGCTGAAAGTAGGTGCCTTAAATGCTTGGTTGGGTGCCAACATTTTGCCATTTAGTTGTCTCATGTCATTACAGTGTGTTATGTTGTGTAATTGCATCTGACAAGGCTAACTCAGCCTTCCCACCACAACGTTTTCTGAAATAGGACCCAATATCATCCTGATGAGGTGGTCATGAACTTCATATATGGAGTTTAAGCAGACATCAGGATGCCTGCCTCACACCTAAGCCCCAGCATGATCCACAAGCCAGGGGAAAATGGACCTTGCCCTGCCTAACTTGCCTGTGAGATCCAATCCAGCAGGCATGCTCAGAGCACACTTAACTCCACACAAAATGAGGTGGATGCCTCTCGTAGCCTTTGGCCAATTTGTTAAGGTATTTACCTGGGATACAGGAGACCGCCAGTACAATTCCCCCTCTGCCTTCTGAGGGAAACAATTTGAACAGGGGATCCTCATCCCTCAGGTGAGTCCTCCAACCACTGGATTATAGGATATTCTGATGTGGGTTTTCAGTCTTTTTTGAGGAAGCCATAAACCCTAGCCTCCCACTTTTCAAGTGAGTGTCCTATAGAGTCACATTCTCTGACACAGTGACTAATTATTTATATAGAGTGGAACAGCTCCAACAGGAGATGTTGAGACACACCCTTCCCTACCCCCAAACACCAGAATATCCCACAGCTCAGTGGTTAGGAGACTCTCCTGATACGTGGGAAACCCCTGATCAAATCCTCTCCTGAACAGGCAGGGGGAAGGAGGAATTAAATGTGTCTTCCACATCCTGGGTGAGTGCTCTAATCCCTGGGATACAGACTTAAGGAAGTTGCTGCCATCACCATTACCTTGTCCTTTGCCAGCATTCCTTGCAACACCACCTTAGGTGCCTAAGCCACCTGACTCCAGCAGAAGGGTTTCCAGCTGTGGATCACAAGCAGAGATAGGGCCTCTCTGCAGCCCAGATGTAGGTGTTTGCTTCCAGTGGTTATCTCAGACTGCTCCCCACCTTGCAGACTAGCTTTTGTGGATCGTATTCTGTGATGGTGGTTACTACTCACCATAAGGACACTTCCTTTTGGCTCATGTGGGGATTAGCTCTTGATGCTCCCCCCTTCAGTTGCTTGCCCATGGTCTCTCTGGACTCAGGTTACTCCCTCTTCATGACTCTGTCCTTTGGCCAAGCATTGTAGTTCCCGCCGCTCCCCTTCCAGGGTATTGACATCTCATCAGACCAACTATCCAGATGCCACCTTCACCAGTCCTGCACCATTTCCCAGTGGCTGGTAGGGAACCTGGGCCCACCAGCTACTTCAGGTCCCAGCCCCGGGACCCTATAATCAGCAGCCAAGGTCTATAGCGACTCTTGCTGATCTTTTCCTGGATTTCTTCCTACTCCGCTTTCCACAGGCTCTCTTCCTCACAACTCTTCTGGGTAAGCCCCTGTCCATCACAGACTGGATCCCAGGTCTTTTGCTCCCTCAGGAGTCCTCCTACCCACTGCTGAACCCAGAGAGCAACTACAGATTATCTCCCTGAAACCCTTTCCTGCTCTCAATTTCCTTGCTTTATAGCTGCTCAGCCTGCCCCTTTCCAGCTGGGATTCATCATCAGTTACCTTTATCCAAGGCCGGCTCCAGGCACCAGATGAGAAAGCACGTGCCTGGGGCGGTACAATGTAAGGGGCGGCATTCCGGCCAATCTTGGGGCAGCACTTTTTTTTTTTTTTTGCTTTGGCAGCCCGGTCCGCAGCTCTGGAGCCCCTGACCAGCTCCCTGTGCTCAGCCAGTCCCAGCCCACCCCTGCAGGGGCACGGACCCCAGCCTCAGGGGGCAGGAACTAGCGATCCCCGCTGCTCACTGTGCCGCCGGGCTCCCCGGGATGTGCCACTCCCCGCCGCCTGCACCAGCCTCCACCTCCCGTGCCGCTCTGAGCCCGGCCCAGCCGAGCCGCCTTTAAAGGAGCGGCTGAGTCAGCACCTCCTGCAGCCCCTGGGGGCTCTGCCTGCCTGGACAGGAGAGGCACTCCAAGGCCGGGGGGAGGGGGGAGTCCCTCTCACCCGTCTGCAAGATGCCGCCCTTCACCCCCTTGCGAGCCGCCTTGACCTCCCTCCACACGCTCCCTGCAGCTGCCGTGTTTTTTTTATTTTTATTTTTATTTTTTGCGCTTCGGCAGTCCGGCCACCCCCCCCCCCTTTTTTTTTTTGCTTGGGGCGGCAAAAAAGCTAGAGCTGGTCCTGCCTTTATCAGCCTGATTCTCTCCCTGGTGCAGCCTATAAGGCTCTTCAGGGCTGGGGAGGGGGTGAACTACGCCAGTACACATTCTTAGATGCCTCTCTCCCCCCACGAACTGTATAGGGAGGCTAAGGGCCTAACCTTGGGTTTGTGGATTCCAGTGATTTTTAAAGGGCACCTTAAAAAAATAGTCAGGTGTTGCAATACCTATGAACCTTTGTGGACTTAGGCCTTACTTTTACAGATGGGGATAATACAACAGATAATTCCAAGATTGCTGAGGCTCACCCATTACTAAAAGTAATATTTGGGTATGGAAGAAAACCATGCATCCCATGAAGGTACAGCCATCTGTCTTTACCCTGTAGCATTCCTTTCTTCCATTTGCTTATCTAACTTTTTTACTCACAGATGCAGTGCCTATTCTACATATTAATGGACCAAAAGGATCAAAATTACTTTAGCATATTTATAATAGCACCATTTATGTGCTATTACCCTTGAAGACATGGAGGATATAAGAAAGCAAGGCCTCTGCTATAATTGGATCTAGCATCAAGGTTTTAGATTATATGCAAAAGACTGGATGAAATGGCACATCAAGCTGTCATGACATGCCATGTCTGACAGTCATGTCACAGCATCACAACCCAGTAACAGCACTGAGACCACAGAATGTATAAACAACATGTTTCTTTTCATGTAGGGAAGTGGAGTTAACTAAGGAGCAAAATGCAGCCAAGAGGACTTTTTGCAACATTAAAATTGGTGTTTGTAGCTCTTGGGACAGAGGGGCGGCAGGGGGGAGGAGGGAATCAAGGTCTCAACATTCGGGATACGTGGCAAGCTAAAGTCAACCGAGTCTGGTTAGCCTTAGAGTAAATATAGATTTACCCAGCTGACTTCATCCAAGTTCTGTTGGTTGGCCAGAGAGTGAGTCTTAAAGCAGAAAAACAGATGAAGTTGTAAAACAAAATAAAAGGAAAACTCTAGTTAGTGATGGCAGCTCTGGCCCCATAAGAAAATAGTGCGATTTATTTCAAAGACAGATCAGAGGACTAGCTCCAGTGAAGTCTTATTCCAGCCTTAAGAGATCTTTTAAAATGTATAATATGCCAGATGGTAGGGCCACAACTGAGTTTTACAGGGTGCCATGATCACCAAGAAAGGGTTAAGCAGCTTGTGGTAGTTGCTAAGTAACAGCATCCATCCTCAGGGTAAATTCAGCTAGTTTGAGTTCTGATGAAGTAATGCTTGTAGGGGTGATATTCTGTGGAAAAGCATTGGCACGTGGAGTTTCTCTAAAGCCTTAGCTGGAATATTCTAGCTTCAAGAAGAGTCTCTTCTGCTCCAGTAATTAAATCTAGCACATTAACAAAAAGCAAAATGTTGATCTAATTCATGTTCATATCTCTAAATACCAATAATCCAAACTACCCAGATCCTGCCCAAATTCTGCCTACTCAATTTCACATACCCAAGCACCCCTTGGGCACTTCATGCCTTTAATCCCACTCACCACTTTCAACTGTTTCCATTAGGAGAGCAAAGAAAAGAGGGAAAACCCCTCCCCCTCCTACATACGCTAGGAAATTTATTCAGCGAGGAATAGTGAGCCTACTTATTCATGTGAACATCAATGATACTGCCAAGAATGAACTTGAGTGGATTACTGCAGATGATGTGGCTCTGGGAAGAAGAATTAAAGTTTGTGGCACAAGTGATGGTCTCGTCCATCCTCCCTGTTGAAGGAAAAAGGCCCGGACAGGGATCATCAAATCGTGAAGGGAAATGAGCGCTTATTGAGGAGGTGTGTGCGAGAGGGTTTTGGAATCTTTGACAACAAGCTGATGATCCAGGAAAGAGGATTACTGTACTGGGATGGGCTCCATCTATCAAAATACTGGGAAGAACATCTTTGGACATCCTCTGGATAACCTCATAAGGAGAACTTTAAATTATAGCAGATGGTGACAAAAATCTGGCCATATTGTCTGTCATGACATTTGTGTACGTGTCTTTGATAAGCGGAAATAAGTGAACACATTTGACCGCTCTGAGTTCGAGCAGGTTGATGTGAAGGCATGTCTCAGATGGTGACCATTTGCCTTGCACTGTTAGACCATTGGTTCTTGGTCCTTGACCTTCAAGGTGCAATCTCCTTTCTCTAATGCTGGAATAATCATTGATAAAATGACCATCTTGAACTTCTGAGCCTTGATATATTTGTTGAGTGCTCTGAGGTCCAGTATGGGTCTCCAACCCCCTTTTTTCTTCAGTATCAGGAAGTAATGAGAGTAGAAGCCTTTGCTTCTTGGCTGTGTAGGCACTGGCTCTACAGCTCCTATGCTGAGGAGATGGTTTATCTCCTGATGTAGCAGGCTCTCATTAGAAGGGTCACTGAAGAGGGACAGGGAAGGGTGGTGAAATGAATGGAGTATCCATCTCAGATGATCTCCGGCACCCATTTGTCAAATGTTATCTGTCCCAAGGTGCTGCGGAACAGGATGAGATCTCCAAATGGGATGGGTGATGTTTTCCAGCGTGAGATAACGATGAGGAGAATGTTCTACAGGCACGTCAACCAACTCATCAAAACTGCTGCTTTGAGGTGGAGGATGGAGAGGAAGTGGGCTGAGATCCCAACATTTTCCATCTGGGGATCCTGGGCTTCTTCCTCTGTGGTTCATATAATCTCTGTGATTAATTTTGAGATGAGCGAGGCTTGAATGGTGGCTGAGGGTTATACTTCTTGTATCCAGGTGTATAGATCCCAAGGGATCAAAGAGTGGCCCTGGAATCTTTTAATGTGTGGAAGGAGGCGTCAGTCTTCTCAGAAAATAGCTTTGTCCCTTCAAAAGGGAGGTCCTCTACCATCATTTGGACCTCTTTTGGGAAGCTAGATAGATGAAGCCATCTCATCACAATGGCAGTTGAGCTCAGACATACCACCACGTCAGCTGCATCAAGTGCAGACTGGAGAGATGTCTTAGTCACCAGTTGGCCTTCGTTGACGGAGGCCTAGAATTTCTCCTTATGAGAATCAGGAAGTTTCTCAATAAAAATCAAATTTTGTGTAGTTCTGATAGTCGTATTTTATGATTAAAGCTTGATAGTTTGCAATGTGGAACGGGAGGGTAGCCGAGAAGGCTGATTTCCTGCCAAAAAGGTGCTTTCAGTCCCAGTCATAAGGAGTGGATTTAAACTAGTGTTGGTGGTCCTTTTAATTGACTGCATCCACAATGATTGAATTGGGAGATATGTGGGAGAAAAGGAACTCCATGTCTTTCGCTGGCACATAATATTTCTCGTCAGCCCACTTGCATGTTGGTGGGACCGACGCGGGGTCTGCCATATGACCTTGGCAGGGTCCAGGAGTGCCTCATTAATAGGGAGGACCACTCTGGATGAGGTGGAATATGTAAAATGTCCACCAGCCTGTGGCGAGTCGGTCATCTCCTGTAGTGGTATTTGTAAAGCTTCAGCCACACACGCTATTGAGCCAGTTCCTAGGGACCAGCTCTTCTCTACCCAGTCCACCTCCAGGGGAAAGGGGCTACAAATGTGGTGATAGATCCAGAACACAGCTCTGTGATAAGGTCCCAGAAAGCAATTTAGAGCAGCCTCAAGTTGTTCTAAGTTGTGCTGTCTGTAATGATGCCCAAGTTGCTGATCTGGAAGATGGGAATTACTGGAGTGAAATAGCGCTCTGTCCATGCCCCTTTCTCCTGGGCACACTTTTCATGTTGAGCTTGGAGGCAGGATCGACAAGAGGGGGGGGAAGCTGGTACAAATTACCGGGGCCCGGCGGTCCGGAAGGGGGCCCGGGGCCCGGCTTCCCCGCCCTCTCATCAGTCCTGTTTAGCTGGTCTGCCCTTGCTGGGGGGGGGGCCGAAAAATTTTTTTTCACTGGGGCCCGAACACACTCTCGGCGGCCCTGCTTGGAGGTGGGGGTTGACTCTATACCACCTGGAGATTCACCAACTAGTGGGTTAAATGCTAATTTTTGGTCCAGTTTGCACTGCCAGAATTAGGATTGGGGTGTGGCCCTTTCACTTTTAAATAGAGATATAGGGGTAAAAAGACAGAACTTATGCATTTCCTCTTCACTGTAAAAAAGCTAGAGCATTTGCCCCCCACCCTGCAGGAATTCTATCCATATATGTGTGCTATTTAGGTTTTATCAGTCACTGCAGTGGTTAGTGGTGAACCTAATAAGAGCACATAAGACTTAAAACAAGAATCAATCATGTTCCTCCTTTCAATGCTGGCAGCCCATTACCATGACCAATAGTTTCCAAAGGTATTTGAAGTTTCCACTTCCAGTCCCAGCCAAAATAATAGATCCTCAAGGAAAATAAAGAGCCACATCTTGAATCTCAAATTTAAAAAAAAAGGTCTAAAACCGTGGATCCTTGTTTTACAGGGTAAAAGGCATTCCAGTTTGATGGGAGCAAAGGGCAGCCCTGGCCCCCAGTTGTGTTCAGTATGGGGGCAAAGGATTACATCATAAACAAGTGGTTCTCAACGTGCAGGCCACTTATGGCCAATCAGCAAACAGCTGCAGCCCATGGGACATCCTCAGGGCCATACAGGTAGTATATATATTGTGTGGATGAGGCCCACAATGATAAATAGTTTAAGAATCACTGACCTAAACATATTGATAGATATTCACATATAAAACTAGATAATGCATAGTTCAAACCATTACGTTTCAATGCATGCTAATGTACCATGAGTCAAACCAATTTAGTTATGTGATACTAGAAGACTTCTCTCCTATCCAGCACCTCATGCCAAAGAAGGATTATAGTAACAGCAATTTGTTTCAGATTTACTCTGTCAGGTCAGCTGCTGATAGGTTCAGACCACCCTAATCTGGAGGAGAAAATGAAGCTCTCTGTTGAGAGAAGGGCAGTTTATTATTTTTCTAAAGCATTTCATTGTTTACTTTAAAACAATTAAGGTAAGCTGAAGTGACAGTAGTCAAACCCTGTATTTTTAAAGTATCTGACATAAGCTCTTGAGGTTCTGTTTCTTCCTCCTGCAAAAGATGTTTGTCTGAGATTAAAAATATATTATAAATACTAATTGAATCCACAGTGCACGTACTTGGGAAAATATTTGGTTTCTCTCAACCAGTAAACAGTGATAATCTTGGGAGCTCTAATGAAATGGAATAGATTTCATTTTTGAATGAAAGACTTGAACGTAATATTTTTTCAACTACATATAAGCAATGAAGGTGCACTGAGTTAGTTTAGCTGTTTATACAGTACTTAGGGCTAAGATTTTCAGTTACCTAAGGAATTGAAATGCAGTTTCCATTAATTTTAATAGGAGCTAAGTATCCAAATCCCTTAGGCCCCTAGGATGAGATTTTTCAAAGATGCCTATGGCATGATCCAAAGTCCACCGAAGTCATTGGAGAGACTCCCATTGACTTAAATGGACTTGGGATCAGGCCTCTAGTCTCCCCTCAAAGCCTGCATGTTGTTCCATGGGGAGATAAGAGGAACTCAGCTTTAGGCTAAAATGTGTACCTTGAGTAATCAGACCTTTCTGGCTAACAGATATACTGTATATAAGAACTGGAATCTGGTATTCGTGCTTGCTGATCTATTTGAACTTTATTTTAACAAAGGAGCTTTGAGTTAGAAACACAGGATCAGGCCTAGTATCACAACAGAGTGGATGACTAAAGCCTTTATTTCACTGTTACCATGACAGATGGTGGTCACTCAAGCAGTGAATTGTTCTTCAACATCTTGGGGCCATAGTAGCTGACACAAACTCTCAAAAGCTGCCCCGCATGGTTGGATGCCTGGAGCAGCATGGAGCTCCACTGATGCAGGGGTAGGAGTCCACAGAGTGGTTTGCAGGATCAAAGCCCAGTATGTCTCCATAATTTCTATCAGGTAATCCAGAATTTCAATTTCTTTCTCAGAAACAATATAAAAATAGGTGTCAGTAAAATTTAACAAAAAAGAATATACAAGTTTACTGGTGATGAGAAGATCACTGGCCTCTCTTGGCTCAAGAAGAAACAGTTACCGTAAATTCAGTTGCACCCTTGGCAATGAAAGTTAGAGAAAATGACACAGATTGTACCAGATGCTTCCTTAACACATCACATAGGATAATTTACTAGGCTTCTGCACCTTCTTAAGGAATGGTTAATCTTGCAACAAAGCAGTTACTTTGAAGTATACTGAATGCTTGACTTTTTTAAAGTCAGATTCCCAGGCTAGAAAGGACCTTGGTGTTCAGCATCTAGTCTGACCTCCTGTATAACACAGGCCATAGAACTTCCCTAAAACATAAAAATTGCCAGTGATGGAGAATCCACCATGACACTTAGTACATTGTTCCAATGGTTAATTACCTCAACTGTCAAGAACTTACACCTTATTTCCATTCTGAATTTGTCTAGCTTCAACCTCCAGCCATGGCATTATGCTATATACCTTTCTCTGCTAGATTGAAGAGCCATTATCAGAGTATTTGTTCCTCTTGTAGATAATTATAGACTAATCAAGTCACCCTTTAATCTTCTCTTTGTTCAGCCAAATAGATTGAGCTCTTTGAGTCTATCACTATAAAGGCATATTTTTCCAATCCTTTATCATGCTTGAGGTTCTTCTCTGAATCCGCTCCAACTTATCAATATTCTCCTTGAATTGTGGATGCACCAGAACTGGGCACATCATTACAACAATGGTCATACCAATGCCAAATAGAGGTAAAGTAATCTCTACTCCTATTTGAGAGTCCCATTTATGCAACCCCAAATCGCATTAGCTCTTTTGCCCATAGCATCTCACTAGGAGCTCATATTCATCTGATTATCCATCATAACCCCAAATCTTTTTCTGAAGCATTGCTTCCCAGGATAGAGTCCACCATGCTGTAGGTAGAGTTTACTTCTTTGTTCCTAGATGTATACATTTAGCTACATGAAAATGCATATTGTTTGCTTGTGCCCTGTTTTCCAAGAGATCCAGATCACTCTGAATTAATGATCTGTCCTCTTCATTATTTACCACTTCTCCAGTTTTGTCATCTGCAAACATCAGTGATGATTTTATGTTTTCTTCCAGGTCATTGATAAAATGTTAATTAGCACAGGGCCATGAAACAATCCCTGTGTGACCCCATGGTCAACATACCTGCTTGATAATGATTCCCCATTTACAATTGAGGTTTTGAGATCTATCATTTCACGAGTTTTTAATTCATTTAATGTGCCCCATGTGGGTCCCAAACTGAAAATCCAGGAGGTGAAACCACTAGAGTCTATGGGAAAACTCATTTCACTCTAGAGCTGAACTCCCCTGAATTTTAGGGAAGTATGTATCAGGATCCCTGTTCACAACTGGTCCCTGTCTGTGCAATGGACCCGAACAAAAGCTTCCTAATCCAAACCTCAAAGTTAGATCCAAATTTCTCATCTCAATCCATCTCTATATATTACTGTAATAGACCCCGTCCCATTACTGAGGAGTGCCATGAACTCCAACATAAGTCAGTGGGAACTATGGGTACTCAGAACCCAGGACCAAGCCCTTACTGCATAGAGTGTTCTTTTCTTTTGGCATCACTTTGCAGATGGATAAATTCTACCATGGCAAAATTGTAGATAAAGAATCTTTTTCTAAAGGACAACTGAATTCACACTGGAGGGTCCCCCCATTGTGGAACACATTGCAAAGTAGTAAACTGAAGTCTTTCATACCTAGATCTCCTTACACAGATTTTTTTTCCCATAGAAACAATTGAGACAGTACAGATGATATAATACTGTATATTGTTAAGACAAAAAAAGCTACAAACAATAAAACCAAATATTAATTGCACTTGAATTCAAAGCCAAATTTTGGATTTGACTCTATTTATTGGTGATTCTGGGAAAAGGTTTCAGAATAATCCCCAGTTAATGAAATCTTTGCTAGTCAATTTCCTTTGTCAACACTAATTTAATGTGAGAAGTGCTTATACCTGCTAGATTATCAAAACCTGCAAAGCTAATAGACTCAACTGGAATGTAAGAGACAAGGAGGATTTTCATAAAACCTTAATAAAAGGTTTTGGCCTAGAAGGGTGTAGGGTGATTCCTTTAAAAACAATTCTGCTATTACTATTCTCCAGTTTCCAAATAGTTTTCAGCCATGAAAACTGACAGCTATGCTGAAAAAATATATTAAAAGGTGTTTCTTGGGAATGTCATACAAATAAAAGAAGAATTCAATTGTAAAATCCCTAGCCAACCCAGGTCTGAGATTTAGATACTTCTGCTCTTTTGCAATGATTATAGAGCTTGGACACATGCCAAATCCCAAAAAAGCCAGTCAAAATTGTGCATGAGAGAAAGGTAACCTTGGCCTTTGATAGAAAAAGTAAGGCTAAAGCCTGGCTTAGTGCAATGAAGTACAGAGGCTCTTTTGCTAAAATGACAAAATTCCCCCCTGTGAGCTTATGTACAGTGAGTGACAGGACCATGACAGAAAAGAGGCCTAATCTGATCTAATTCCAGCAAACACATTCTATCCTGCCACAGAAGTAAGAGCAGGTGCAGCCGGCGTCCAGTGGGGCATGGATATCTGCATCAGAGGTATTTTAGCAAATCCACCTTTAATGAAGGAGCGAGCAGGTCACGTTTTCCTACACATTTTTGAGACACTTCTGTGCAGAAGGTGAAGCTGTTGATTTCATAATTGTTTCCTATTTCTCCTCAATGGCTGACAATCAAATACAAGGCTCTCATTGGTATTGTTAGTTACATTATTGAAAATGTTTCATCTTCGGGGAATTAAATGAAAAACACTCATGACACAAATTGCACATTTCTCTTTTCTACATTTTATATAACTGCATACATTTTTATGTTGTCAGTTAGTCCCAAATCCTGTCTTGTTTCCCTTCCCCGTGGGATACATTTTGTCCAATGCAACATGCCTCAGACAACATTATAAACTGTGATTACAGCTTTTTTGGTTGCTCTCTGAGGATTCCCCTCTCCAAATTCCTGAACAAAATACACCCAGAAACACTATGATCTCAGAGAATCCTTCCCAGGTTTTACATGGAGTCCAGCACATGCTTAGACAGGATTTTGGGAATTTAGTTAGTGCTTCCATGTCTGAAGTGTGAACGTGTTTGCAATTACGTATCTAATCATCAAGTCTCAGCACTTTGATTTAAGTAGCTTTCTAGTCAAGATGGATGAACACTTAAAATACCTTGAAATATGTGCATATATTTCAGACTTTTAAATAAACATTTTGACTGTCAACTTTTATGTTGACTTTCCACAAATATCCAACAAACGTGGAATATTTGTGAAAACAGAACATTAAGAAAATATTTAGGAAAGTAAATTCTGAAATCATAACACAAATATTTGCAGCAGAAACCTTATTCTCCTCATCCAATGAGGGAACAGAAACATACCATGTATTGTGTACATCCAATCACACATTAGAAAACAGTTAAAATTTTTGAATACTTACAGAAAACTACAGACCTAGAATTTTGTACAGTAACTACATTGGAGAAAATAAGAATTTGCTCATGGGCAATTCTCTAAAAAAAGTGGCAAAATCTGTGGGGGGGAAAATGATCCATTACAAACTAAGTCCCCAGTTCTACTTCCCAGCAACCTTCCCATAACATTATGTTTTGCCAAATGCGTCCCTGATGACTAGTAACAACTGCACTCTTTCTTGCCTCTTTTTCTTGGGGTTTCTGGCTGAATATCTCATGAAAGTGCTGACAGTGAAATCTATAAGATCGTGTATAGGGTCCCTAAAGGAAGTAAAAATACACTGCATTAAAACATACTGTAGGGAAAACTCTTACAATAGCATAGAATTATAGAAATGTAGGACTGGAAGGGAACTTAGTAGGTCATGTAGTCCAGTCTCCTGCACTGAGGCAAGACTAAGTTTTATCTACCATCCCTGACAGGTGTTTCTTTAACGTGCTCTTAAAAACCTCCAATGACAGAGATTCCACAATCTCCACAGTTAATTTGTTCCAGTGCTTAACTACCCTTACAATTAGGAAGTTTTTCCTAATGCCTGGCTTAAATCTCCCTAGCTGTTATTTAAGCCCATTACTTTGTGTCCTGTCCTCACTGGATAAGGAGATCACACTCATCTTTATAACAACCTTGAACATACTCGAAGACTGTACGTCCCACCTCAGTCTTCTCTTCTCCAGACGAAACAAATGAAGTTTTTTCAATCTTCCCTCATAGGTCATGTTTGCTAGACCTTTAATCATTTTTGTTGGTCTCTTCTGGACTTTCTCCAAAACGTGGTGCCCAGAACTGGATACAATTCTCCAGCTGAGGCCCTATCAGTACTGAGTAGAGGGGAAGAATTACTGGTTTCTTGCTTACAACACTCCTGCTAATACATCCCAGAATATTGTTTGCAACAGTATTACATTGTTGGCTCATATTTAGTTTGTGTTCCACTATAACCCCCAAATCCTTTTCTGAAGTACTCCTTCCTAGGCAGTGATTTCTCATTTTGTACATATGCAATTGATTTTTCCTTCCTAAGTGAGGTACTTTGTATTTGTCCTTCTTGAATTTCATCCTATTTATTTCAGACCATTTCTCCAGTTTGTCAAGATCATTTTGAATTCTAATCCTGTCCTCTAAAGGATTTGCAACCCCTCCCAACTTGGTACCCTCCACAAACTTTAAGTGTACTCTCTACGCCAATATCTTTGTAAGTGATTTGGATAACGAATAGAACTGGACCCAGGACAGATCTCTGTGGGACCCCACTTGATATGCCCTTTCAGCTTAATTGTAAACCATTGATCACTACTACTTTTCCAATCAGTTGTGCACCCACTTTATAGTGCTTAAAGTATCAAAAATCAGACTGATTTTGATTATAGTGGCCAACTACCTTCACACAGAGAAAATATTAAATGACTCTTTAATCTAGTGAAGAAGGGCACAACAAGAACCAAAGGATGAAAGCTGAAGCCAGACAAAATCAAACTAAAAATAAGGCACATTTTTAAACAGGGAGGGTGATTAATCCTGGGAGAAAACTACCAAGGGCAGTGGTGGATTCATCATCTCTCAGCATTCAGATTAAGACTGGATGCTATGATGTTGTACCCCATATCCTTCATAAAAATATTGTTATAACTATAACATAACTAAAATGTTTTATGCAAGATGGATCATGTGAGGTATTATTGAAAAGGTTATAATTTACTGAATATGTTTATCCAATTTGTATGCATGTATATTTCTGTATCTGAAGTTAGGAATATTGTCTATGTAACAACTACAACTGTGTGTGTACTTGGGGAAACGCCCACCAGACAGTAAGCAATCAGCTTTAAAGGGCCATTAGGAAAAGACAATGAGTCTTTGAGGATGTGGATCGCCCGTCTTCCCTGGAGTTCCTTCCTGTGGACATTGCAAATAAACCTTGTTTTGTGGTTGCTTTGACACTGCAAGGTCAGGTGCTAAGGTCACCTGGTACAAAATACCACCTTGGACACTGCTGGTATTTTTCCACTGTAAACAAAGGCATCCTACCATATATAAATTCTCTTTAAGGCTGGGAAGGAAGGCATTCAGGACTTTCCTCCATTGCATGCCCAGGAAAGAAGACTGCTAAAAACACCTGAAGGGAAAGGCAGGGTTGAGTCCAGGTTGAGACAGGGGTCCAGTCTATAAAGAGCAATAACTGGAACTCTACGCTACAGAAACTCTGCAACTTGCCTAAAACAACACTAAGGGTGACAAATTACATTTACCTTTTGTACTTAATAAACTTATTTCTTGTTCATTTCAAAACCCAGTTTGTGCAATTCATATCTGGGGAGGGGGCAAAAAGCTGTGCATCTCTCTCTCCACCTTGAGGGAGGGAGTGAGTTTTATGAGCTTGCGCTGTGGAGATCTTTCTATGTAGCACAAGACAATATTATTTTGGGTTTACACCCCAAAGGAGGTGTGCACGTGAGAACTGGCCATTCTCCTAGCTAAGGCTTCCCACACAGAGCTGATTTCAGTCTGTCTCTGCAGGTAGGTGTGGCCTTACCTGTGTATGTGCTGGAGAAAGCTTGAGAGTCTAGCACAGCAAAAACAGGGTGAAGAAACCCAGGCTGGTGGAAAAGGCGGGCTCAGTGAGACCCCAGCACAGCAGGTGGTGCCCCAGGAGGGGAGTCCAACTCAGCACAGATGCCTTTATGGAAGATACGCTTTAGCCAAACATGTTATGGGATTCAAAACAGGGCCAAGTGGATTAAATGTAATGGCCTGTGATATACAGGAGGTCAGACTAGATGATCTAATGGTTCCTTCTGGTCTTAAATGCCATGAATATATGAAGAGACACTTTCCACAGTAAGTAGGAGCAGGGATGCTGGAACAATTTGTGTAGTGGGGGTGCTGAGAGCCATTGAACCAAACTGTAAACCCTGTATATGATGGAATCCACTTCAAGCCAGGGGTTCCAGAACCTAGGTGTAGGAGGTATTGTCAGGACACATGGGCAACTGGCTGTGGCTGGAATAGGGGCACGGACAGTTTAAATAGACTAAAAGTGGTTGCTTTCACTAGGAACCTACATCTGCCTTGGGGCTCAACCGGTTAGACCCTTAGGACTCGCAGGTAGTTTCCTCCGATGACTCATAGAACTCTGCCATTGACTTCATATTAGAATGAAATCCTGGCCCCATTCAAGTTATGTTATTGCTGCAGGTACAGTCCCTTACATGGCAACTATGTACATCTTATAGTAGTATAGAGGGCTATGCACTGGCCCTGTCACCCTTACAAAAGTGAGAGAATGCAGTATATAACAGCGGCCTTTCAGCAGAGCTGCTCATTGGCTTAGGTGCCATTTCATTGCTAGTCACCACCACGTCTCTTTGCAGTGTTCCATAAAAAACACAAGCAGTGCTGCCTTATTTAAAAAGTCATGCTCCTAAAGAGAAATAGAAACTAACATTACTTGTTATGAACACATTGAACAGTTTATGAATGACACTTGACTCCTTCATTCTGCACGGCTTTAGTTGTATGTAGTTATGAAAATATAACAAATTTTAATACACTGGCATCGTTGCTTAGGTTACAGAGCATTGCTTCTAACCTGCATGTTAGCAAATGAAAGAAAACAGAAGGAGAAAAAGTCTTCTTGCCCTTATGAGGCAATGCTATTTCATATAATTATTTGTATTACAGTAGTGTCTATGAGCCCTAATCCTGGACCAGGACCCCATTGTGCTAGGTGGTGTATAAATAAAAAACAAAGATGATCCCTGTCCCACACAGCATATTGTCTAAGTATTGTCCTGGCATTTTCTCATACTTGTGATATGATCCTGGCATTTCGAGAGTCTATGTTTATGCTGGTTATAGTAATCTGGTACTTCCTAGTAGGATTCCTAAGCACCTGAGTTCTGTTCCAAACTCACAAAGCGTCTTGGTTTGTTTTCCCTTTCCCTATCTAAGAAACTAATGTGGGGAGAGTGGAGGAGAAGAGAGAGAGAGAGATGCTCTTGGCTTTCTCGCTGAACACTAACATTTATTTTAATTTGCATTGTTTTAGCCCTTGGAGTTAAGTGTGTGACATATTTCTCAATACTATTTTAACATAATTGTCACAAGTAGAATATATATTTTAAATGTAATTGTTCTGTCTCCAGCCCACACAGGATATGAAATGAGGAAGTAAAAGATTGTTTCTTGCAGCAAATATATTTATTTATTTATTTTAGGGCTGTCGATTAATCACATTAATCAGTTAATCATGCGAGTAACTAAAAAGAAAATCATAATTAAAAAAAATTAACCGCAATTAATCACAATTTTAATCGCACTGTAATTTATTAAATATTTTGGATGTTTTTCTACATTTTCTAATATTTTGATTTCAGTTACAACACAGAATACATAGTGTACACTGCTCACTTTATATTTATTTTTATTACAAATATTTGCACTGTAAAATGATAAACAAAAGAAATATAATTTTTCAATTCACCTCCAACAAGTAGTGTAGTGCAATCTCTTTACTGTGAAAGTACAACTTACAAATGGAGATTTTTTTTGTCACATAAATGCACTCAAAAACAAAACAATGCCAAACTTTAGAGCCTACAAGTCTACTCAGTCCCACTTCTTGTTTAGCAAATCGCTAAGACAAACAAGTTTGTTTACATTTATGGGAGATAATGCTTCCCACTTCTTATTTACAATGTCACCAGAAAGTGAGAAGAGGAATTTGCATGGGACTTTTGTAACCAGCATTGCAAGTAATTTACGTGCCAGATATGCTAAACATTCGTATGTCCCTTCATGCTTGGGCCAGCATTCCAGAGGACATGATTCCATGCTGATGATGCTCATGAAAAAATAATGTGTTAATTAAATTTGTGACCAAACTCCTTGGGGCAGAATTGTATGTCTCCGGCTCTGTTTCCCCTTCATTCTGCCATATATTTCATGTTATAGCAGTCTCGGATGATGACCCAACACATGTTGTTCATTTTAAGAACATTTTCACTACAGATTTCACAAAACACAAAGAAGGCACCAATGTGAAATTTCTAAAGATTGCTATAGCACTTGACTCAAGCTTTAAGAATCTGAAGTGCCTTCCAAAATCTGAGAGGGACGAGGCGTGGAGCATGCTTTCAGAAGTCTTAAAAGAGCAACACTCCGATGCAGAAATTACAGAACTCGAACCACCAAAAAAGAAAATCAGCCTTCTGCTGGTGGCATCTGACTCAGATGATGAAAATGAAAATGCATAGGTCCGCACTGCTTTGGATTGTTATTGAACAGAATCCATCATCAGCATGGATGCAGGTCCTCTGGAATGGTGGTTGAAACATGAAGGCGTTGCCAGCACACAGTGCCCGAGGCAAAGCAACAGCGGGGTTCGTTGCCCGGTGTGCTTCGCGCCAATAAACACACCAGGGGGAGAAGCAAACAAAGTTTATTTGGGATCCCAAAGCGGTGCTAGGAGACAGGCACGTCTCAGATCAAGCACACTAACAGGAACAGTTTTTCTTCTTTTATACATTTTGCAGTTAAGCCTCACCCCCCCCACTTTCCCCTCTAGCCCTCCCTTTCTCCCCCCCCCCCCCATTCCTCCCTCTACCCCTCCCGTCCCTGGTAATAGTTACTAAGCAAATAACGATTACATTTAAGTAGTTAAGTCATTCTTGGCAGCTATAAGCCTAGCTTGTTAGTAACTTCTTTAAACCGTTATCTTGTCCTTTTTCCCTTCAGCCAGAAACATGCAGGCCTCATTATTACCGCTTGAGCAGGGGGTTGCACACAGATAACTGGTTGCTTACATATTCCAATTGCACCTGGCTTTTGAGGTTGATTAGAGTTTAAACATGGAAGGATAGAGTTTGGTTCACTTAGGCGTAGTGCAAGAAGGCTTCATTGACACTTAGTGGCCTTCCACCCTCCCGAGTTACCTAGGGGGAGGCCTAGTGACGTCAACAAAGGGACATATGACTCTTTAGCACATCTGGCATACAAATATCTTGCAACACCGGGTACAACAGTGCCATGTGAACGCCTGTTCTCACTTTCAGGTGACATAGTAAACAAGAAGTGGTCAGCATTATCTCTTGCAAATGTAAACAAACTTGTTTAAGTGACTGGCTGAACAAGAAATAGGACTGACTGTACTTGTAGGCGCTAAAGTTTTGCATTGTTTTATTTTTGAATGCAGTTTTTTTTATATACATAATTCTACATTTGTAAGTTCAACTTTCATGATAAAAAGATTGCACTATAGTACTTGTATTAGGTGAATTAAAAAATACTATTTCTTTTATTTTACAAAGCAAATATTTATAATCAAAATATAAAGTGAGCAGTGTGCTTTGTATTTCATGTTGTCATTGAAATCAATACATTTGAAAATGTAGAAAACATCCAAAAATATTTAAATAAATGGTATTCTATTATTGTTTAACAGCGCGATTAATTTTTTTAATCGCTTGACAGCAATACACACACACACACCAAGAGGTTTCCGCCATCCTGGAAAATATCTTGAGGCTTAACCTAGTACTCTGAGAAAGGTCTTACTGCAATGGATTAAAAAGTAGGCTTGGAAGGGTTAGATTTTAAAAATCAGTACACTTCATTTTCACCATACACACAAACTGAAACAATTTCCATCAAATATATTTCCATAGACATTTACCGATAATCAAAAAAATGTTTTCTTGAGAACTTACTTTAAGGATATTTACTTTGTATATTTTGACATGTGACACTGACAATTTGTTTGAGTGGTTGTAAAATTAATTTTGAATCTTGACATCTACCCTCATTTAATTGTCTACCCACCCCACCAATTTCCTCAACTGTGAAAATTTAGAATTGATAAAAATAAAAAGATGCTTAAAAACAATATTATCCATTCATTTTTTTTAAAATAAAGTCATTCTGCCAAGCCTAATTACAACTAACACTGCCTGAGGGTTCTGATTCAGCAGCCCATATCTATTAACTTCTAGCAAAGCATAAGCTTAAGCATGCACTTGAGTACTCTGACAAATTCACCGCCCTGTACTTAAAGCAGGGAGGAGTTTGGCTGGCTAGCCGGGAAAAGAAGGCAATGCTTTCTGGCCTGGGGGAGGAGGGGAGACGTAAAACTGCTGGAACAGCAGTCAGCGTGGTAGATGACTCACCACCTAGGAATGAGGGGTTTAAAAAGGTCAGTCTGGGCCTGGCCTCTCCCCTCATCACTGGGAACAGGTTGGGCAGCTGGCACGGAGGCTCCCATGCATGGCTTGCTGCAGGACCACGTGGAAGCTAGCATGTGAAACAGCATGGCTCCAGAAAAGCAGAAAACAGGATTGGGAAGCAGCATGGCTCCAGGGGCATGGAGAAGGGTGTGCTTGGGAAAACAGGGAGCTGTTACCTCCCAGCCCCAGAGACAGGTAAGGGCAGGCAGAGGCAAGTTACACAGAAAGGGGACAGCGGAAAGAAGGGGAACTAGCCTCCCTCTGCTCCAGGTACCTCCACCCACAGGCAGGCTGGAAGCTGCAATCGGGGAGGGTGAATTTGCAAGCGATGCTAGTCATAGTCAGCGTCTGAAACAACCAACGTGCATTGGGGGGGGAGTAGGGGAAGGAAGCAAGGGAATTTAACTGTTTCATGTACAGTAACTCCTCATTTAACATCGTCCTGCTTAACTTTGTTTCAATGTTACGTCCCTGCTCAATTAGGGAACATGCTCATTTAAAGTTGTGCAATGCTCCCTTATAATGTCATTTGGCTGCCTGCTTGTAAGATTCTGTGGCAGAGCAGCGACTTTACAAGGGACCATCGCACAAGTTCCGCTTCTCCCCCTCCTCCCCCTCCCTCCCAGCGGTGCTTAGGACTTTCAGGGGGGAAGGGAGGGAGGGACGTGGTGTGCTCTGGAGAGGAGGTGTAGTGGGGGTGGGAAGAGGTGGGCCTGGAGTGGAGCGGGGACAGGAAGAGGCGGGCCTGGAGCATTCCCGACAAAGTCCGAGCCTGTTCTTCTACTGGGAAGCTGCTGCTGCAAAGGTGCGTCCTTGCCTGCAGCGGGCTGTGCCTGTGTGGGGTAAGCCAGGGGCACTTCCCAACCACAGTACAGTACATAATGCCTTTTGTCTGCCTCCCAAAAATATCCTTGGAACCTAACCCCCTGCGTTTACATGAAATCTTATGGGAAAATTGGCTTCATTTAACATTGTTTCACTTAAAGTTGCATTTTTCAGGAACAGAACTACAACGTAAAGTGAGGAGTTACTGTCCTAGCCATGCTGCAAGTGGATGTATGAGGCTGCAATTCTTTCTGGCTGTGAGCAGGTTGCTGCTCAGGTGCCTGTACCTAGTGTGACCAGACGGCAAATGTGAAAAATCGGGACGGGGGTGGGGGGTAATTGGAGCCTATATAAGAAAAAGACCCAAAAATCGGGACTGTCCCTATAATATCGGGACATCTGGTCACCCTACCTGTACCTTTGCTGGAAAGGGGACAAGCAGAGGCAGCAGCTGCAGCACAGGGCAGTCCCAGTGGAGACCAAGGGCTGGAAGGGGACCCAAGGCAGACAGTATTGCAGCAGGGGCAAGAGGGGATCACAAGTATAGAGGCTGCTAATGCCCAGCGTGGTGTGTTTAATAACCCAAGGCATAACCCAGGGCAGCCTCATGGACTGAGGAAGGGAAATGACTAAAGGGAAGCATCCATGCATGCAGGTGGGCAGGCTGTGTGGATTAATGGGGTAGTCAGCAGAGCTATGCAGCAGATAGTCAACCTCAGAAACAACTTCACTTTCTCCACAGCATTACAGCGCTTCCAAAAGGCACAAGGTCACCCATAACCAGGATGTTCTCTTCCACTGAACACAAGGGATGGCAGTAATGCTGATCCTAGGGGTGAGTGTGATCTAAACCACACAGAGGTTGGGGACATGGGTGGTATCCAGCCTTCCAGCCTGGCAAGGGGTGGCAGTTGCAGGGGCCACTGCCAGGTGCAGAGACTGTGCTCAACCAGTCACTCAGTGACTGCACCTGAAGGGAACAGGAGTCAGCCTATTGGGGTAGTGAATACTCTGGGCCTGGGAGTGATAGTAAATACTCTGGGCCCACCTTCAATGGGGGCACTGATGGTATTACACAGCTGCTGCATGCTAATTTGCATTTACTGCAGCAACTTCAGGCAGCTAGGTATGTAGGATCTGCATGGGGTTACAGGGCAGCCCAGCATTTGCACAAGTTTGGGCAGCAGGACAAGGGCGGGCCCCTGGCAAGGGTAGCAAAGCCCATGTTGGAAACACAGCCTCTGGGCACATGGGGACTCATTGGCCATCAGGGCAGGTAACCTCATGGGACAGAGTAGAGACTCCTGGGAGGTGGGGGGGCTCTATGGGGGAGCAGGGCTCTGCGGAACTCCCTCCATGCAGTCCTGAGTACGGTTATGCCGGGGCGGCTGACCCGATGGGAGTTCACCTACTCAGTACAATTAAATATAAAATCCTGAGAGGCGAATACGTGGATATATTGTCCCTAGTGCACAGGGAGGTGTTAGCAGACAGTAAACATGGGCAAGGCAAGCAAAACAGCAAACTGCCCAAGAGGCCAAGGGTGCCTAGAACATGAGAAAATTGGGAGGCTGCCTTCCTCATCTATGCAGGTGTTATTAGTACAGGCCTACCCAGAGAGGAGCCCTGCCTTGGTTAAGTATACAAATATAATTAGGCAGGCACACATTATAGTTGGGGGGCATGTCCTGGTTTAATTATAATTAGCAGTTTCAATTAAGGGCGGCAACATAAACTGGGATAAGGTGGCATCACACACTGTGGTGGTACTGGATGACACCAAGGGCGCCAAAGGTTTGTTCATACCGCAACAAGCTTGGGAGGGGCCCCAGGCACGTTATAGTAGTTGCTGGGCATTTAATGATGATGGTTGTTTTTGCAACCCCTGTAGATACAGGCATGTTTGCGAGACGACTACTGCTGGCAATAATATTTTGACATGGCTATGCCCATGGGCTGTTCCATATCCTGTGCAACTTTTCAGAAATTCAGTACAATGTTGCAGCGGTGCAGTCAATAGGACTAAACCAAGTAGTACATTATTTGCATAATTTTTTTTATTTTGCTCGGTAATTGACACATTTCAGGCCCTAGCTAAATAGTTGAGGGAGGCCCTAGGGGAGGAGAAAACATAAGGCCCTTCCACTACATTGACCTACCTGAGTATTCAGCTGAACACCAGGGAGCATGTATCTCGGCTCCCTCAGGATAAACTTCAGGAGCTATCGGGGTTGCTCCAGAGAGCACTGGGGGCTAAAAATTCCTCAGACTGCAAGAACTGCAATCTATTCTGGGGCACCTGAACTTTGCTTGCAAGGTTGTTGCCCTGTTTTATGCCCAGCAGGCAGTGGCAATGGCTGGCATAGCCAGGCCACATCATTACATACCAGTCACTAGACACATGAAGGAACACTTGAGGGTGTGGAAAAGTTTTCTGAGTTGACTTAAGGGGGTATTATTGTGGAGGGAGCAATGATTATTACAAAGGGGGTTAAAAATCCACTCACATGCAGCAGGGGGTGCAGGTTTTGGGGTGTTTTATCAAGGCAAATGTGCACAAAATGGTCCACCGCCTGGACACAAAATGGGGTTGTGCATGACATGACCTTTTTGGAATTCTTCCCCATTTTAGTTGCGGTGGCTAATAAAAGGGTGTGTGTCTGGTGCAACAATCAACAGAGTCCTGGGGCACCTTTAAGATTAACAGATGTATTGGAGCATAAGCTTTTGTGGGTGAATGCCCACTTCGTGCCATGCATGGAACGAAGTGAGCATTCACCCATGAAAGCTTATGCTCCAATACATCTGTTAATCTTAAAGGTGCCCCAGGACTCTCTGTTGATTGTTACAGATCCAGACTGACACTGCTACCCCTCTGATACTTAGTGCAACAGTGGTACAGGTTATCAATCACCAAACTTCCAGATCGCACAGGGTTATGAAGTTGGCAAGGGCGTTTGTTCTACAATACTTAACCTTCAACATATATCTTTCTTCCAAGCATGTGTCGGGCATGGATAACCGCATAGCGGATGCCTTGTCTCGTTTCCAGTTTGACAGATTTCGTGAGCTTGCAACAGGAGTGAGCAGTGAACCCGAGCACAGGCTGTGGGCTCTCTGGAACCTCAGAATGTGATGTGGTCAGCGGAATGGAGATTTTTGGCTCCAGCTTACAAGTTATTTTGTTTTCTTTTAAGGAGTCTTGTCAATTCAAGAATCCAGAGAATGGGTTGCCTATGCGGCCCTCAGTGGAGGGTGGTTGTTGCAGTACTGGGTCAAGGACAATGCAGCTGCTGGTGCCCCCTAATGATCACACATGGGACAATGGGTCCTTTATCCCCAGTAGGGCTGGTAGGCAAAAGGCCAGTTGGAGATGTCTGGGAACTTGGTTGGGTGTGGGGAGGAGGCAGCCAAGCTAATGGCTGGCATCTCCTTGTGGCGGATGTTCTGTGCAGGTACTCTATAAATTAAGGCATAAAAGAGTGGAAAAATGGCTTGGAAAAGGAATTAAGGAGTGGTGCTTGGTAATTGAGCAAGCCAGGGGCAATTGGGGACTGCCATGATTGGTACAGCAGGGAGCCAACGCCCTCTCCCCCCTTCATCATTATAGTCCACCTTAACCCCTCTTACAAAGGGTGGTGGTCCCAGCCAGGGAATTGCTGGAGAGACCTGTATGAAAGGGGGGGGGGGGGGGGAAGCTGATGAAAGCCACCTCCCCCCCAGAATTGGCAAGGTCCCAGCAAGGGAATTGCTGGAGGGACCTGGATAAATGCAGGGGGGGCGGGGGGAGAAAAGAGAAGCTGTGGAAAAAAATTGGCTGGAATTGGTAACTTCGTGGCCGGGACGCTGCTGGGGGGATATAAATTTTGCACCTGCACTGCATTTTATCCGCCGGGTTAATCCCAGACATCTGTCTAATAATAAAATTGCAGCCCGATTAAACCCATATCTAATGGCTCCTGTCATTCTTTTGACATAGCCAGACACTGGGATGAACTTAAGCATCTGTGTAGTTGAATAGGAGATTTGGTTAACACGATCATTGTTAGCAAAATTCTGTTTTTCACTTGACAATGTCTAAACAGCTGATGTGCTGTGAATTCTGCTTGTCAGATTGGCCAGTATTGTGTCATCATTCCCTTGTGCACCACACACATTTGTTGTATGCACCTCATCTTCTGCTTAGACTGGAGGACAGGAGCCATCTGTGTTGTGTGTTTGTACAGCACGTGGCCTAATGGCATCTGGATGTGTGTCTAGGACACTGCGATAATGCAAATAATAAAACACACTCCTGGGAAGCAGTAATACTAAATGATGGCAGGAGGTTATGTTGGACATCTATTCCAGCATGAGATTTAAAAAGCTAAATGGGTATATCTTGGCTCCTAGCTGACTAACAACTAGTTGTAGGTTAAACAAAGCTAAGAGAGAAGTTATTCACAATGGAACACATGGGTATAGCTAAGAATACAGTTAAGAATACAATTAGGAAAAAAGCTTCTTAAATGGTGTAACAGACTGTAAAAAAGTCTCCCAAGAAAGTAGTGGAGAGCTCTCTTGGGACTTTAAATACTACACTGGGCAAAACATTTGAAAGTTTATTATCACAAATTGGATTGGTAGGGATAGACCAAATAATGTAACAGCCCCCTATCCCCGAGCTGGTCATATATTGGTTATAAATTTAACTCCTGTGGAGGGTTAGAAGTCATTTGTGAGCCACTCATCTTTTTCTTCAAGTGTATTAGTTATTCATAAAATATTCACCAAATAGTTCGGAGACTTTTTTCAGACTATGGGTTGTTTATGAACTGTTCACATGAACTATGAACAGCAAATAAAGAGCAGAAGAAATATGTAACTTTTGTTAAACGTAAGGCTAGGAAAATAGAAAAAAAACAAATAAGATAAACTTAGTACAACTTTGCTGACACAAATTATTCATACATACGTTTATAAAACTTCCAGGATTCACAAACACCTCTGTACTCTTGAATAGCTAATAATATCACAATGAACCAAAGCAGTTTTAAATCACTTCTAATTTCTATCTTTCTATGATCCTGACTGGATGCAGAAGTAAAACATAATGCACATAGGAAGGAATATTCCTTCTGTCTGTTGCGGATTTGATTAAAATCTGCAAAGCTGTGAAAACCTATGCAAATTTAGTTGACAATGGTAAAAACAAACCCCCCACACACCTTTAAAAACTAAAAATAAATAAATCTGGAATTCATCATGTCAGATGTTGAAACCACAGATTCACCTACAGTGTATAAGCAAATTCACCCTTTATAGAGAGCCAGCGTGAAGAGACAGTTACCGGTTTTCTAACTGGTGTTCTTTGAAGATATGTTGCTCATGTCCATTCCATTGTAGGTGTGTGCGCGATCACCACATGCACTGGTGCCAGAAGTTTTTCCCTCAGCAGTATCCATAGGGGACCGGCTCTGGTGCCCTCTGGAGTGGTGCCTATATGGTGCAGTATAAGGGGTACCACCAGCTCCCTCCACCCTCAGATCATTCTTGCTGGAAAATCCGACAGTGGGGAAGGAAGGTGGGGTCATGGAATGGACAAGAGCAACACATCTCAAAGAACGCCAGTTACGAAACAGGTAACTGTCTTCTCTTCGAATGCTTGCTCATATCCATTCCATTGTAGAGGACTCCCAAGCAGTGCCACCAAAAGTGGGCAGAAATTCATGGATGCATCGATTGCAAAACTGATCTGCCAAATCCAGCGTCATCTCTGGCCTGGTGGGTGATGGCGTAATGCATCATGAACGTGTGCACTCACAACCACTTGGCAGCCCTTCAGATGTCCTGGATGGGGACGTGAGCTAGGAAGGCCTCTGAGTATGCTTGTGCCCTGGTCGAGTGGGCCTTTAATATAGGCGGCAGCTTGGCTTGTGCCAGCTCATAACCAAACCGGATACAGGAGGTGATCCAGTTTGAGATCCTTTGGGAGGACACTGGTAGGGCTTTCATCCTGTCCACTGTCACAATGAAGAGTTGGGACGACTTGCGGAAGGACTTGGTGCACTCCAGGTAGAATGATAGGGTGCACTGGACATCCAAGGTGTGGAGCCGCCTCTCCTCTGCGGTCGAGTGCGGCTTTGGACAGAGAACTGGGAGAAAGATATCCTGGTTAACATGGAAGTGGGACACCACCTTCGGCAGGAACGCTGAGTGGGGATGCAGATGGACCTTGTAGAAAGCCATATAATGAGGCTTCAAAGCGAGGGCTTTAATCACAGATACTTGTGTTGCCAAGGTAATGGCTACAAGGAAAACTACCTTCCAATCACAGATGCAAAAGACAGCAAGAGGCCCAGGGTTCAAAGGGAAGCCCCATGAGCCTGAGGTTGAGATCCCATTGCAAAAAATCGGGTCCTGGACCAGTGGTAAGAGCTGCTCTAGCCCTTTTAGGAACCGGATGGACACATCATGTGAGAACACCTATTTGTCCTGGACTTGCTGGTGGAAGGCCGATATGGCTGCTAAGCGCACCTTGATGGAGGAAAAGTGCGAGGTCTTGCTGCTTAAGGTGGAGCAGGTAATCGAGAATGGACTGCACAGATGATCCTGTCGGGGAGATGCCATGCTCCTCTGCCCAGCAGGAGAACCACTTCCACTTTGCCAGGTAAGTCGCTGTGGTGGAGGCTTTCTGCTTTCCAAGAGGACTTGCTGTACCTGACTGGAGCAGGCCCTTTCCTCTGGGTTCAGCCACACAGCAACCAAGCAGTGAGGTGAAGGGAAGGAAGGTTTGAGTGCAGGAGCTATCTGTGGTCTTGTGAGAGGAGGTCCGGGAGGTTGGGCAGCAGCCACGGTGGGTGAGTGTGGGGGCAACTGCCAGATTCATGAGCATGCTGAACCCAATCATGGATTACTCTTGTCATGTCTTGATTTTTGCTATGACCCTGCTGAGGAGCAGAATCGGTGGGAATGCGTACATCATATCCCCTTCCCACGACAGAAGGAAGGCGTTAGAGAGGCAATCCCTGCCTAGGCCCTGTAGGGATCAGTAATGCTGGTACTTCCTGTTCTGTCCGGTGGCGAACAGGTCCACTCAGAGCTTCCCACCTTTGGAAGAGCACAAGGACGATCTCTGGATGGAGGGACCATTCGTGGGGAGAGCAGTAGGATCCGCCAACGCAATCCGCATGCCAGGGAGGTGCAACACCTTGAGGTGGATGTCGTGCCGAGATATGCTCCCCAGCCAAGGTTGGAGGCATCCGATAGAGACACTGAGGGTCAGGGCCGGATTAACTCTCCTGTGGGCCCAGGGCTATTAGATTTTGTGGAGCCCCTGTATACAAGTATTTTTCCTAATTTAAAACAAAATGATAATTATGGCTTTGAGGCTATTAACACTATACTAAACTTGTCTTTTAATTAACAAAGCCATTCTGTGGTTACATTTCAGTCTTAAAACATGTAGACTATAGTTAAGTTAATTCAAAATAACCTACTTATCTTAGAACAGCTGTTATATTAGTTTCTTTCTGTGAGGGAATTTGGGTGCAGGAGGGGGCTCCAGGCTGGGGCAGAGCGTTGGGGTGCAGGAGGGGGTGTGAGCTGCAGGCTCCAGCCTGGAGGCACTTGCCATGGGCAGCTCCCAGCCGGCAGCGCAGCAGGGTTCAGGCAGGCTGCCTGTCTGCATTCTGGGGCCCCACACTGCTCCCAGAAGCAGCCGGCTGCTGGCACGTCTCTGCATGCCCCTTGGGGGCAGGAGGGACAGCGTGTTTCTGTGAGTTGCCCATGCCCGCAAGCACTGCCCCCACAGCTCCCATTGGCCAGTTCCCAGAGCCACCTTCCCTCCCACCCCCACCAGGGGCCACAGACATGCCAGCAGCCAGCTGCTTCTGGGAGCAGCATGGGGCCATGGCATGCAGGCAGCCTGTCTGAGCCCTGTTGCGCCGGGGCCCCGGACTGCAGCCCCTAAAGCCCATGTTAATCCGGCACTGCTGAGGGTTGTGGACTCTCGAATGGGACTCCTTCCAGGATCACTCTCGGGTCGGTCCACCACTGCAGGGAGGCAAGTACCTTCAGTGGAATTGTGATGACCTTGTCTAGATAGTGTCTGGATGGGGCATAGACTGTTGTCGGCCAGCATTGGAAGGGTCGAACCCCTAGCCTCGCATGGCGGATGACATAAGTACACGCTGCCATGGGGCCCCAACAGCCTGAGGCAAACCCGGGCTGTGGTGAGGGGATGCACTGATAAACTGTCAATGAGACTTACTGCCACGGAACAGGTTCGAGATGATCGCAATGCCCTGGCATGGTTGGAGTCGAGAACTGCGCCAATGAATTCTATTCTTTGTACCAGGACTAACTTTGATTTTTCCTCGTTTATCAACAGGCCCAGGGCACAGGCCATCATCTGCAGTACTGAAACGTTGCGCTGGTCTTGAGACCTGGAGCGGCTCTTGATGAGCTAGTTGTTGAGGTATGGGTAAACCTGAATACCCTGATGCCTGAGGGAAGCAGCTACCACTTCCATGCATTTGGTAAACACCCTAGGGGCTGTAGCCATGCCAAAGGGGAGCATCGCAAACTGGTAATGAGCGGGACCCACCATGAAACACAGGAATCATCTGTGTCCTTGGAATATTGGTATGTGGAAGTACGAGTCTTTCAAATAGAGGGCAGTGTACCAGTCTCCCTGATCCAGGGAGACCATGTGGTACTTCAGCTTCTTAAGGTATTTGTTGAGGTCTCGCAGGTCCAGGATGGTTCTCAGACTCCCTTTGGCTTTGGGGAATTAAAGTACCAAAAATAAAATCCCTTGCCCCTGTACTCCTGAGGGACTTCTTCCACAGCCCCAACTTGCAGAAGGCCTTTTATATCCTGCGTGAGCAGGTTCTCATGAGAAGGGTCCCTGAAGAGGGATGAGGGGGGAGGGAGAAAGAGAAAAACTGGAGGGTATAACCCTGCACCATGGTGTTGAGGACCCAGCGATCCAAAAAAGGTATAAAGAGGTCCAGGCAGGGAGGAAAGGGGACAGGCAGTTGGAGAAATGTGGGGAAGCAGGATCCGGGATACAGGCTGGTAGGTTGCCCTCGGACACAGCCTCAAAATGTACACTTACCACCCTCTTGGTTGTTGGTGGAGCTTGACTGAGCAGAGGGTGCTGGCTGATGACCTTGCTGGTATCTGTAACCTCTGCCCTTTTTACAGGCAGGCTCTGACCTGGGTTGGCTCCCAGAGCCTTGGGGCTTTTGCAGCTTAAACCACTTTCTGGCTGGGCCTGGGGTGTAGAGGCCCGGGGTCTGCAGTGTTGCCTGGAAGTCCTTTAGCCTGTGCAGTTGTGTGTCTGTCTGTTCAGCAAACAGAGCCTGGCTGCCAAACAGAAGATCCTGTATCAACTGTTGAATCTCCATTGACAGACCAGATGAATGCAGCCAGGACGCCCTGCTCAGAGAGATGGCGGAGGCCATGGTTCTGGCTGCAGAGTCCGCCGTGTCTGAGGCCACCTGGAGGGTCGCTTTGGCTACTGCTTTGCCCTCTTCGAGGATCGCATGGAACTCCTTCTGGGGGTCCTCAGGCAGCAAATCCTCAAACTTGGCCATGGATTGCCACATGTTACAGTCGTAGCGGCCAAGTAGGGCCTGGGGTTGACCACCCGCAACTGAAGTCTTGAGGACAAATACGTTTTTCTTCCAAATAAATTGAGTCTTTGTTTTTTGGGGTTGCACCTTGTTGGCCTTGCTTTCCCATTCATTAATGGCCAACGCCACCAGGGAGCTTGGGGTAGGGTACGTGTAAAGGTATTCATGATCGTTAGCGGGCACATAGTATGTGTGTTCTGCCCTTTTGGAGATAGATAGGGGACAGCGACAAAGGCCTCTGCCACAAGAATTGGGGATCTTTGCCACTGCCTTGTGCAAGGGCAACACCATCCTGGCAGGTGCTGCTGAGCTGAGGACATTGAATAGGGAGTCCAAGGGTTCCTCCAGCTCCTCAGCATGAAGCCCCAAGTTCGAGGCGACCCTCTTTAGCAGCTCCTGATGGGCCTTAGCATCATCCTGCAGGACTGGATGAGGGGTCCTGTGATCATCATCAGGCGAGGAGGAGGAAGCAGGAAGCGGAGGACCTGCCACCTCTGATGGCTGTTCAACTGGTCCCTCCATGGGAGCTGTGTGAATCTGAGGGGTCTTTTCCCCAGTAACCACCACATCTGGGGTGGCTGGGAGACCACGGCTGCCAGTTTATCCAAAGCTGACCTAAGCCCTTGCAAAGGCTGCGGAAACCCCCAGGGATTCCAAGGGTACCTGGGGCAGGCCACAGGCCCCAAGGCACAATGCAATGGGCGGTGCCATTGGTAGAGTGGGCAAACCTGGCGCAGAACCTTGGCCCGCTGGCAGGGACTCCTGCTTGGTACCAGAGTCCAAAGAGGAGTGATCACGTCCAGGAGACCAGGACGGTGCCGACTGATCCTCCCAGTCATGATGGTGCCAATCCCGACGCTGTGACGGGGATCTTTCGGAGTGCGACGACTCCCTGCATCAAGCTTCAGGAGACAGATGGTGCTCAGCGGATTGGCGACAGTGGCCCGGTGATCAATGCCTTATGCTGGTTGATTGGTATTAGTCTGTCGAGTGAGAGCGGGAGCAAGTCAGCTGCTGATATGGGGCAAGTCGGCCAGACCCGTGGCGAACCATACCAGGACGCCAGCAAGCGGTAGCGAGGCTCTCAGGACCATCGGCTTGGGTCCCTGGAATAGTACCGGACACTAGGACAGTGGCTAGGTCAATCCAGACATCAGGGCTGCAGGGACAGGCACGCCTCCAAGAGTCTGCGCCAAGTCACCAGCGATCTGCATCTCAAGGCCAGCGAGTGGTACCCTAAATCTAGTGGGGGATCCTTCGGGCTGGCCTCCCCGTGTCCGAGGCCTGGTAGCTCCGTGCGGGCAAGCGCTGGTGGGACACTCCTTGAGGTGGGGAGCAGTGCTGCCCTGATGGGGACTATTGAAAAAGGTCCCAAGGCAGGTTTGCCCTTAGAACAGGGCACCACCATGGCCAGTGTGGGTGGCACCAGTAGCGGTAGGATCAGGGCCGGCTCCAGCATTTCTGCTGCCCCAAGCAAAAAAAAAAAAAAAAAGCCCGCGATCGGCGGCAGCAGTTCAGCGGCAGGTCCTTCGCTCCTAGAGGGAGTGAGGGACCTGCCGCTCCCGAATTGCCGCAGGTGCCACCCCTCTCCTTTGGCCGCCCCAAGCACCTGCTTGTTAAGCTGGTGCCTGGAGCCAGCCCTGGGTAGGATGTCCTGTGCCAGCTGCACAGCCTCCGGTGTTGATAGCACGTCCAGGGTGGTGGGTGCATCACTGGGTGGACTAATCTGCTTGACCTGAGCCGGGGCCTGACTCCTGCTCGAAGGTGAGGAGCTGCCCTTCTTGGGTCTTAGCTCCCCTCCAGCCCTCTCTTTCCCTTGACAGGATGTAGGAGATTGTCCTCTCCTGGCCTTTCTTTGCCTCCTGGCCAGTGTCAGGGATGGGGATTGGCGCCAGTCCAAAGATGGCACTGGTAGAGTGCTTCGCAACAATGCCGCGGTGCTGGGAGCAGAGTCCGACCTGGACAACTCTGGTGCCAATGCTAATGCTGATTCTATAAAGAGTGCCCGGAGATATATATCCCACTCCTTTTTAGTCCAAGGTTTGAAACCCTTACAGATGCGACACCCATATCAGCAGCAAGTGTCGTATCTCAGACAGCTACTATGGGGTTCGCTGATGGGCATTGTTTTTTTACAGCCATCACAGGGTTTGAAGCCTGGGGATCGGGGCATGTCCCATCCCTAGGCTAAGTCCCATTGGGGACTAACTACACTAAGGGAAACTAACAACAACTTTCACCTATTTACAGAGAAAAGATTGGAACAACAGATTGAGTATGAGAAGGCTTGCCAAAGCAAGAGGATATTCCAGCACCATCACTGGTGTTAAGAAGGAATTGAGGGTGGGGGGAGCCAGTGGCACCCCTTATGCCGCACCATATAGGTACCACTCCAAAGGGCACCAGAGCCGGTCCCCTACATATACCGCTGAGGAAAAACCTTCCGGCACCAGTGCACGTGGTAAGCACACACACCTGCAATGGAATAGATATGAGCAACACATCTCAAAGAAGTCTACAATCTGAATCGCCAGGATAGGGCTAAATTGGTGTAAAGGCCTTGTCTTGTTTTCTGCATGGGGGAGGGGGTGAATTTTACCTTGTGAAGAAGTATTTCCTTGTATTTTTTGTTTAAGTTTACCAGTTAAAGAAAAAGCAAAATTTTGAAACAAGAGTATGTTGATAGATCAACTTCTTGCACTGGAATGAGTCAAATTTAACGTGTGATACCAAAGAATCATAGAATCATAGAATATCAGGGTTGGAAGGGACCTCAGGAGGTCATCTAGTCCAACCCCCTGCTCAAAGCAGGACCAATCCCCAGACAGATTTTTGCCCCAGTTCCCTAAATTGCAGCCTCAAGGATTGAACTCACAACCCTGGGTTTAGCAGGCCAATGCTCAAACCACTGAAGGTTAGATATGTTTCCTAATAAGGGGTGAGGGAATGAGCATTTTATTTAAAAAGTAACCCATTCATCAAGATGAAAAACTAAACCACTTCCTTTTGGTGAGGGGAATGGGGTGGGGAGGGGGGTGGAGGAGGAGAATAGCTGCATCCCTTTCTCCTGATGTGTAAGTGTGTAAATAGTCTGTCATCACCTTGTTTAGATCTCAGATGTTAGAATGGTCTGTTACACACTAGGAAATTTTGTCCAGCCTCTCTCCTTTGTGCAGCTGTTAAGCATGGAATCAAGTCATCTTCCCCACACTTAAATCAGGGAGCATGGTTTTAAAATAAGCCAGCAGTATTCCACAAAGCCATTACCTAAATCTGTTTGGAAGATACATACAGATTTCAAAAGGAGTTTCCATTGCACAGGGTTCAAAATGGACCTGAATTTTTGTGGGAGAGTTTCCATGTTTGTTTTTTTATTACAATTTTAAATCAAAGTTACTGAAATCTCATGTTTCCTTGCCAAAAGGTGATTTTAACATTTCAATAACATTGAAATTAAATTAAGTTTTAGAGAAGTTACAGAACATTTCAGCAATTTAATATGAAAAAAAAGTTTCAGTTTTGAAAGCAGCCATTTTCTAACTAAAAATATTGCATGTGAAAAGTGTCAAAGCTGTAATATTAACCTTTGTATAAAGTAAAACAACAGGCAACCACTGGGACACCAAGCCGATAGCAGTATCAGTGCTGCAGGGAGCACTGGGGAGTTCACAGGGGGCAAAAGTTTCAATCTTGTACATTTCACAGCATTGCAGGAAAAGAACCCCAAGCTCCGTGGATAATTCCTGCCCTCACTGCAGCAGCCATACTGCCATTGGCTTGATGCCCCAGGAGTTGACCAGTAGTCACAATGGAGGAGACTGAAAGGAAGTTTAAAAAACAGTTCCCAAATGTATTAATTCCCACCTGATATCCACACTGAAAGGACCAGCCTAATGTATAGGGATCTAGTAGTAAGGTACTGCAATGCCACATATGGGATCTGAGTTTAGATCTTTAACTTGTCTCTTATTAGAAAGCCATCTTCCCTTACACCACGACTGTGCAAACGGACATAGAGGTTAAAGTGTTTAAAAATATTTTGACAAGATTCTGTGTAAGTGCAAAAGAAAAATCTCAGCTCAACCACATTTTCAGGGTCTAGTAGCAGATTATGTAAATGGAACATTGATATTTCAACCACAGAAAGTGCAAATATGGAATATTCTCCCATTGTATTGTCTTCTAATAGTGGCTTCTGGGAATACCCAGGGCTGGCTCCAGGCACCAGCCCAGCAAGCAAGTGCTTGGGGCGGCCAAGGGGAAGGGGCGGCATGTCGGGCTGTTCGGCAACAATTCAGAGGCGGGTCCCTCTCGGAGGGAAGCACCTGCCACCGAATTACCGCCGAAGAAGAAAGTGGCGCGGTGGAGCTGCCCCCGGAGTGCCGATCACAATTGCGATCGCGGATTCCCCCTCCGCTTGGGACAGCAAAAATCCTGGAGCCAGTCCTGGGAATACCATATTGCTTGATTTGTCTGACCTAGAAATGGAAGAGGGCCAAGTGATGGTTCTGTTGAAAACAATACTGCAGGAGCTTGGTACAAACTGTAATATCCTATAGGGATTAATCCTGAGCATTCTAGGTTTATGGTCTGAGCTATTAAGATGCTGAGAATACTGAACAGTATGCGCGGATAGAGGAAATGTGCATTTAAATCTAAGTCATTGCTGATTTTTAATATATTTGTTACCAGAACAGTGACCCAAAGAAGCATTTTGAATTGGTAAAGCTACCGGGGGGGGGGGGGCAGGAGAAAAATCAGGGCAAATTAAAAAAAACAAAAAAAACAAAAAAAAACACACATTTGGAGCCTAAAAATGGAAACTTAAATGCTGACTGTAACATAGTCCCATCAAGAGAACGCTCAGACAATGGGAGCACAAGATAAGCGTAACTTTGAACTGACCCACAAACGTCAGCCTCTAGAGAATATCTTCAAGCTTTAGACAGATTGTATTTCCCAATATAGGAAATCAAAGCCCTTCATGTCCTCCTCGAGTGAATGATTTGCTTTGGTCACAAGGCCAAGTGGCTCAATATTTCTAGCAAACATATTTAGAGCCTTACTTTTAGAGAATTTGTTCATATATTGGCCTTGTGAGGATGAGAGAAACCTGGCTTGCTGCAGTCAGTCAAAGTGTAAGCAGATCTTGTCAGGGACAGAGGAAGAGGCACATTAGGCAGCTTTTCTTTTGTCTGACCCAGTTGTAAGACAAAATAACACTTACAGAGAGGGCCTTTAGCAATATACCTGAGTAAAGAGGTGCTAGTCACATTTAGAGGAATAGAGATAGCTGAACAGACTCAAAGTGTAATTTATATTAGAGCAGCACCTAAATGTCCCAGCTGAGATCAGGGCCCTATTGAGTTAGGCGCTGTATATGCACATAGTAAGAGACAGTCCCTGCCCCAAGAGTTTACAGTTTAATTAGACAAGACAAAGGAAGCCTCAATCAATTAGACCCTTTAGCCAGGCCAGGAATTGAACCGCTGTTTTCCAAGTGCAGTTCTGGTGCCATAACCACAAGGCTGTGCTTCCTCTCTGGCCAAAGAATTATCACACTATTAGTAAACTGGATTTTATTTGCTGTTTGCCAATCCTTTTGCTCTTCTCCAGTCCCATGCAGTATCATCCTACAAGGATGACTACAGATAACGGATGTGAGTAATATTCCCTGAAGTTCTAGGCAGAATTTCAAGATGGCCTTTCTGAACCTTATCTACCCTGCTTTAAAAGCCTTACTCTTTCCTAATTTAACCCTCAAACAGCAACATGCTTATCTGTCATTTAATGACAGTGCTTATAAGAAGATTAACCTTCCCCCATTTAATTATTTTGTGGTGCTACTTTTAAAAAGTTTTAAATATATATATATATATATATATATATATATATATATATATATATATAATATTTTCATATATATTATGGAGAGATTTTCCTACCTATAAGGAACAAACATGGTAAGTATGCACTGCCTGTAGCACATAAGGCCAGATTTTCAAAGATCTGTAGGCACCTAAAAATGCAGCTAGGTGCCCAGTGGGATTTTCAGAAGTGACTTCAAGGGGAATCAAGCACCTAGACAAGGGGAGTTAGGTGCCTAGGCATCTTTTGAAAAATCCCACTAGGTTCTATCTGCATCCTTAGGCTCCTAAAAACCTTAAAAAAAAATCTGACCCATGGTGCTGTCAGGGACAGCTTAGGTGCACAATGAGGTACATGCTGGTAGTAGAAACAGCAGCAGAAAGGGAAGAATTCCACTACAGCAGGAAAGCGAGGGGGACATATAGGCAAAAGATTGCCAGGAGTAGGCCCACTCTGCCAGCCCAAAAGCCAGAATGAAAGGAGCTGGTTGGCCAGCCAGCAGTCTCTTGCACATTTCCAATGACACCGAAGACAACAATCATAGCAAAGGTGATAGGGAGGGAGAAGGATCAGTGGGGGGTGGGGATTCCAATGAGTTTCTCATCACAAATGACTTGCACTTTGAGATTTTGTGCTCACATGAACCCCACGCACAAGGAGAAATGAAGGGGTCTATGCCAATATGTTCACATGACAAAGATCAGGAGAGGGCTTTGAGCTTAATGGGATTAGTTATCCTTCTCCCTGTCATAGTGTTGGTTTGCATCAGTAGTCCAGCTAAGATAGGGAATACGGAGATACTAAAATACCCCCCTTTAATGTTGGTAGGTAGGCAACCAAATGAATTCCTCTCTACTGCTTATGGCATCACCAATATATACACTTAGAGGTTTTAAGATTAAGAAGATGCCCAAGTCCTGCAGCAACAGACACAAAGATCAGATTCAGGACTAGCAGAAAGATTGGGAGAAGAATGATTTGAGTAAAGGCCTGGGAGTCAGGATCTCCTGTGTTATTCCCCAGTCTAAAAAAGGGACTCCTGGGATCTTGAGCAAATCACTTAACCTCACCCTGTCTCAGCTTATCCATCTGTAAAATGGGAATGCTACATTAATACTAATGTTTATAATGTATCTTGAAAAGGAAAAAAGCACTAAGAATGCCAAGTAGCAACACTGTTAACTGTAGCAGCTCAGTAGGGCACTTGAGAAAACCATTTTTCCACAAACAGCAACTTTTCTTAAAGCCATCTATTTCCCACTCTCTAATGCCAGCCTTAGGCAATTTCTTCCTGCTCAAGAGAGTGTGAGTAGGAGCAGCCATGCCTTTGAAGACTGTTCTAGGTTCCTACAGGATGGACAACAGTGAGTACAAATATATAACAATAATGAAGGGCCAAATCCTGCAGTCCTGCCCCAGGCAATACTTCTCACTGTATCAGACCCTCTTGCAAAACTGGAAGTGCCATAATGGATGAGACATGTGGTCCATCTCCTGAGATATCTAGTTTCTGATACTGTCAGGCACAGTATCTTTCAGATCCCAGTCACTGTTAGCCTTCCTTCAAGTACTAGAATTTATACACCATGAATCACTGTTTAAAAAAAATAAAAAATAAAAAGAAAGTTTGCACCACCTGATATCTACACTGTATAGTTGTTCGGGTTCCCCCCCCCCGCCGCACTTAGCTGTCTAGAGCTTAGTTTTATCTTCAAGGCATTGGGAACATCCTATACTAATGTTCTCCAAGACTAAGTAAACTGTATCAATAATTAAAAAATGAATTAGCTCATTACTGTAACACACACGCCATCTCATTATGACCACATGGACTAGAACGCATCAGGCCAAATTCTGCTGATAACGTACTCTGGGTTTTTATCTGAAATTCTCCCCTTATTCAAAGTTTACAAGTTCTTCCCCAAACGTTCAGAAGTCAAATATTTGTGTAACAAAGTATGTAAAACATATAATGGCTTCCCACAGCTTTACTCTGTAAAATATACTAACAGCCATAGAGAATTAGCTCCTTTGGGTTGAGTTCAGAATTTGACCCTTTTAAAATGGCTATCCTATATACACCTCTACTCCGATATGATGCTGTCCTTGGGAGCTAAAAAAATCTTACCGTGTTATAGGTGAAACCGTATTATATTGAACTTGCTTTGATCCGCCGGAGCATGCAGCCCCGCCCCCCTGGAACATTATACTGCTTTACCGCATTATAGCTGAATTCGTGTTATATCAGGTCACGTTATATCAGAGTAGAGGGGTATATTTAGAAATGTCTCAACTGCTGAATGGAAAGCCTAAAGTAATGGAAGCTAATCTAGATATAGCTCACTATATCCAAGATGACAATTTTGTCTTGACACTCCTGGAGCTAAAAACAGTGATTGACCAAGAGAAATGGACCTTGGGTAGTATGAAGTCTTCTCTTTAGAAAATTCAGTGTCACTAATGGCTGTTAGACGGAATTATACATCCAGATCTCAATCAATAAATGCTCAAGTTTACTAAGTGGATTTTTGTGGGGCTTTGCCTTTTTTTTTTTTTTTAAAGGAACAAACATGTCAACATGTAAACGTTATCCCCGCCCCTCACACAGTTTACATTTCTCAAAATTTCAGCCTGGAAATTGTGAAGTGTCTAAGCAAATCAATTCAGAGTCTCATTTATCTGCATTCAGCATGCTATTTTATGTTTACAGCTGCAGAGAAATTGAATTCCTTCAACAGTATTATTTTAGTATAAATGAACAGGAAGACTTGACCAAAATTGATGATCCAATGGGTGTCACCCTCTGACTGTACTGTATATGCACAGCTTTCTAGACTAATTTATTGGTTTGTCAGAAACTTCAGTCATTTTCATCAAGTTGAGTTTTACATTAAACATTCTTCCACTTAATTGGAACCATGCGGATACACTTGGGCAGCATCCATATTCCTGCTCAAATAAAAGGGGCACTTTGTTACAAGTTCAGCATACTTTGCTGTTAAGTTATATTTTGCTAGCAATCACAATTAAATATGAAGTTCACACTTAATAGCAAATATTGTAATCATGTGGGAATAATTCTCCTTCCACAAACATCCTGATTGAGGGGGGGGAACCCCACAGCTTCATGAAATAAACTGTCCTGCTGGTGAATAATCCAGGGATTTTAAAATAAGGTAGCAGCAAGATGGAAATTGTTTAAGAAGCTTATTTAACCCTCTCACCTGCTACTTCTAGCCCTCTTAGGGGGCACACCCCCAAGTGCAGGCAGGCATGAGCAGAAGGGCTTGGCAAAGTGGCGCAATATATTAGTGCTTGGTTTGTTTTTTTCAGTACTGTTGCAAGAAGTGATTGTGGATGGGTCGGAGATGCTTTGGGGTTCACCCAGACCTGGAAAGGACTGCACCAAAACCAGCCCAGTAACCTGGGATCTTCTGTGCTGTGCAGTTTTGGCGCCAAGCCCTGATACTAGTAGCCTGCTGACAGCACAGACCTCACTCTGGCTTCTACAAGGCTGGTTACTCCTTGCAGGATGACACCAACAGCCCCTCCAGCCCTGAGTCTCCCTTGCAATGCTTAGCGCCTACTCTCACAAAACCTTATCAAGTTTCTGCTCCGTTAAAGAGACAGTATACAGCACCAGTCTGTTAGTTTGTCTGATTATTTTACTCTTCAGTTTGAAACACTGCCCCGAGATGGTTGTGTAATAAAACAAATATCTGTTCTTTGTTAATAGACTTAGTCTTAAGTGATACCATGTAGAAGGAATTGAGCTAGAAATGGTTACAAACATAAAAATATGCTTCTATGACTAAAATCTAGCTTAACAAACTTGTGCAAAAGGCTTTAAGTAATTTTCTCACCACAATTCTTCCAGCATGGCTGACCAGTTCCTAGCCAGGATCCACACACAGCACAAAGCTATTGGTTTCTCTCATCAGGTGACGGATGCAAAATGGCACTCTCTCATACGCTCTCTCTCTGCACTTTTATCCCCAAAGTTTCTTTGTTTTCAGAGTCAGGAAGCCCTCCTGCTGGCTCAGTTTGCTGTGTCCACCAGGGAGCGGCAGGGCCGGCTCCAGGCACCAGCTTAACAAGCAGGTGCTTGGGGCGGCCAAAGGAGAGGGGCGGCACCTGTGGCAATTCAGGGGTGGCAGGTCCCTCACTCCCTCTAGGAGCGAAGGACCTGCCGCTGAACTGCCGCCGCCGATCGCAATGTTTTTTTTTTTGCTTGGGGCGGCAGAAATGCTGGAGCCGGCACTGTCTTCTCTCCATCTATCCCCCATCAGGCTAGTTAAGTAGATATCTCCACTCCCCCTAGTCTGACAGTTTAACAAAACCATCCTTTTATGTAAATGTACATTTATGTAAATTGTCTCTTTGCTCTTTGGACACACATTCAAGCAGGCAGAACCACCTTCCTTTGTCTAGGGTGGGATGACTTAAGTCCTACCTGCCAAACATTAACAACATATGAAAAATTACAAATGTGCTAGCAATATATCACCCTGTCACAGCTCCTCCTGCTGGCCATCCTGGGAATTAGCACTGCCTGTCAGTGCACCGCCTTCAGGTGGTGCCTCTTCCATCATCCTCACCCTGCAAACCTGCCTCACTCCAGGAACTGCAATGACCTCTTCATGATTCAGCCCTCCAGTCGTGTCACTATTCGTGTTTCTCCCTTCTGGGGTTACTCAGAGTCCTTCTATGCAAACAGTCCCAGGCAGTCTTTTCTGTGCTGTCCTGATGGGGCAACTTCCCTAGTGGCCAGTAGAGGAATCCAGGCCTGCCTGCCCACTACTCTGGGTTCCAGACCAGGGCCGGCGCTTCCACTAGGCGACCCTAGGGCGGCAGGATTTGGGGGGCAGCATTTTGCCGCCCTCGGCAGAAGTTTGGCGGCGGGGGGTCCTTCCGCTCCGGGTCTTCGGAGGAAATTCGGCGGTGGGTCCTTCACTTGCTCTGAGACCCGCCGCCGAAATGCCCCGAAGAAGCGGAGTGGAAGGACCCCCGCCACTGAATGCCTAGGGTGGCAAAAACCCTGATGCCGCTCCTGCCAGGGACCTTCACTTCTGAAGTTCTAGGCTTTCTTCTCCCAGCCCTCACTGCTGCTTCCCTGGAGTGCTTCCTACTCTTCCTGTCCCACCACACACACCCCTTCCTCCCTGGGAGTACCAGCTCCACACCATCTCCCTCCTCTTTCTAGGGAGAGGCGCCTGCCTGCCTTCCTGCAGTCTTTCCTACCAGGCATCTGGCTTTATACAGGCCCTGCCTGTTCCTGCACAGGTGAACCTGCTTCCAATTAGTTCCCTACTCCCTGGCTCCTCCTCCAGGTGCAGCCTGCCCCCCTTAACTGCTTCTAATCCTCTCGGGGGTGAACACCCCATCACACACCCATGATACTTTCACACACAATGATATTCGCCACTGTGTTACCAGTTCCTCCTCTTATAACTAAGAAGGCCCAGCTATCTTCACCTATCATTCAACCTAAGGCAGGCCCTATTTTCTCCACCAAGATAGGACTGCACCTGCGAAAGAGCCTCAAGGATAGGCCAATTCCATGCAAGGAAGCAACAATCCAAAGGTAAGGGGAAATGAGAAGACTAACACTTCATCAGCAGCTCAAAGAATCTGCACATGCTGGTGGTAGCAGCTGCTCATGATTGTGATTACAGACAGCAGCAAACTGGAGTGACTCAAGCATCATGTGGGGCATAGGAGAGGGATTTACATTAGATACACACATCTCCCATACAGAGACATGTAGAGTATGCTACAAAAATTCATGATCTCTTAACTGCAGTGTGGATTTTAAAGGAACATTTGTAGCCAGTGTGCATATAATTTCTGCTATTTAAACAGAAAGTATCATTGCTGTACCTATACATACCTCTAGGGCATCCCTTGTGCCTGGATGGGGTGTTGCAAGGGCTTTCCCTCTCATGCTACATCCTGCTGGTAGCCACTTCATTGGCTGTAATGGTCAGTTCTAGGCAGGGTGTTCTCCAGTCTCCCTCTCTGGATTTTCTGTGGCTCAACCCTCCAGCCAAATTAAACAACAAAACATCCAATTTAAAGTGCAAATCAAATGCCCAGACTAATAGCTCTTCTGCCCTGCTCAGGCTCTCCTGAAGTCCTCTGCTTCCTGGCTCCTTCTCCTGGGCAGAGCTTTTCTTATCTTACTTCTTTCCCCAATGGATTCCCTACAGTCTCCCTTAGCCAGAGGCTACAGCATTTTGCTTCTAAGGATCTCAGTGCTTCTTTTAGGGTCTATCTCAAGTCTCCTCTAGAGCCTAACCTGCTCTTTGTAGGTGCCTCAGCCTGACTTCCTCGGTGTCTTCCCACTGATTAACTCCCCTTATTCCTCCCTTTTACTGAGTTCCCAACTCTACTTCAGTACTGCTCTCCCTGCTTCTCTCCCACAGCTGGGGTCAGTCTTTCTAAGTAGGCCCCATTACACCCAGCTTGGGTGACTAATAAGCCCTTACTTTGCCAGCTCATGAGTGACTCTGAGGGATAGCTGCTAAGTCATGAGACCAGCTTGTCTCCCAGCCCATGAAATATAGCTTTTATTTTTGTAACACTGAGTTATATCTATAGAAATCTACATTTTATGATCTTACCACCATGTTTGTGGCACCACACTTGGGAAATACCAAATTGTATGTTGTTCTGTCATGCTTCTCTTATAGCTCCTCCATACTGCCCTGTTGAACTCTTCCAGCCATCTTATTAATTGAATTCTTGTCCCTGAGTTCAAACAGACCCCTCACCACTTCCCCAGATCTAACTTGTTCTGCTTTTAGCATACCATTCCTATGTGTCTATAGAGCTTTTATATCGCCTACAAACATGGTAGGGGCCATCTGTTTAAATTACAGATGGGTGAATCTGGTGGAGTTTGAAGTAGTGCAAACCTTTTGAACTATTTTGGGTGTTCTTCAAACTAATTCAAACGCACAGAAGCTTATTCCATATACATTTAAATCCATGCTTTTTTCAAGGGTGAATTAATTTAAAAACAAAAGGAAGCCAGTTATTGGGGGTTTTGTTTTGTTTCTTTTTAGCCTAGGGAGAAACTGGTTCTCTGGACTAAGGGTGGAACCATCAAACAAAAAAACCCCTAAAGTTGCAAACTAGAGGCAAAGTGGCTGAGTGGATAGGGCACTAAACTGGTCTGGGCTCTGCCACTGATTGCTGTGATACCTTGGCCAAGTCATTTCACTTCTTTGTCCTCTGTTTTCCCTCACATCCTTTATGAGTCCCATCTATTTAGCTAATACATTCTTTGGGGGCAGGGACTGTCCCTTACTATGTGTACCTACGTTGCCTAGCACAATTGGGTCCCCCACTGAGATCAGGCTAATAGGCTGTACAGTAATAGAAATAAAATGGGTGTCCTAACTAGGGATATATATTTTAGTGTATGTATTTTTTTCCTTTGGAATATTTCTTTCAGCTCCTTCAGTCTCCAGTTTTCACTTTCTGCTCCTTTTTTACTATACTTTTCCTCTCTGCCCACTCTCTGCTCCTTATTTCTCATCTCTTTTCATGAGAATACAAACACAACAACAGCCACACCCAAGTCGATTAGGCAGAACAAGGATCCTAAAAATCTCATCCCAGTAGTCCACACTCATGCATGTAGTCAAATTGACATCAGTGGGTCATAAATGACTCACATATGTAAACATTTGCAAATCCAACCATAAGTTTGCCATCCTTAGTTTATTTAATGAAGATGCTGGAGGGTAGGGCTTCAGCATTCTTCTGAGGTTGGTTGGCTTCACTGCAGTGTACCCCTGGGATGAAGGGCCACAGAAGAGCAGCGGAGGAGGCATCACAAGAACAAACCTCAAATATTGTTTTCTTTACAGGGCTCAGATCCAAGCCTCCTACATCCTGTAAGTTTGCTTTAAAAGGCACTACGGAGTGAATTGAATCCTGCACTGAAAATTACCATCCAATTCAATGTTAGATTACTTCTGGTCTTTAAACAATTGTGTGACAACTACAAATTCTCAACTGTATATTTAATAGACTGTAATCTTTGACATGTGTTATAATGAATAGCACACAACTAAACAATGCATATAAGACTGTAATTTCATCTGGGAGTTTGTTGACATTAACAAACTACTCAGGTTATGCTGTTGTAGTTCATAATATCATTAGAGTAGCTCAGTAGATTACAGGCCTGTTATGTACAGTTGTAATATACATTATTCCACATGATGATTCTCTGTATGAAAGGGAAGCTTTGAATTAAAAAATAATTTAGAAATCCTTACCAGTGTTCTGATACACCTAGGAGTATTAAATCTGAAAGAATATTAAACATCAAGTTTACTTATTTATGCAGCTGGTTTACTTTTTGAAATTTCCTCAGCTTGGACAATGAAAATATACTAGTCAGGGTTTTTTTTATTTCCATAATGAGGGATTTAAACATTCCCCCATAAAGTTTTGTTAGCACAGGAGAACCAGAAAATGAAACTGACCCTAAAGAAGAATGAACTAGACAAGTCCAGTAATTTCATAGTCCAAACCGAGTTAAATATAAAAAAGCAAATTAACAGTGAAAACTACATATTTACAATTCTTTCAGTTTCAATAATCTAATGGTGATATCAGTGACACTGCTAGAGATTTGTTGAATACATCAGACTTTGCTCTTTAATTTGAAAATATTCAGCAGGCCAGATAGTAGATGCCTACATTTCCCTCAAAGTAAAATTTGTATTGACATATCTCCTCCTGTCCTCTTCTCAAGTATCTAGGGCACACAAGTGAGGGCTTCCATTCTCCTGCATTTTATTTCCAATTTACCTGCATGACTATGATTTTAAAACATTTTAGTTCAAACATTCTATTGCTAATGTGGCCTGCTTTTCTTATCACACTGCATCCCAAAGTGAAGGAGTTGTAATAAAGTCTATACTTGTTAGGGTGGAAAAGAAATGCACCTAATAGCCATTCTATCACATTTATTTAAACGACTAGTAATTATTTGAATCACTGTTTGACAGATGAGTGGGGACACTAAAGTTGATGTTCTATTATTGGGTTTGGTCTGTGGGTTCTATAAAAAAAGGATGTTGTGTAACACCCTGTGTATTAAATTTCCAGATTTCATTTTTGCATTAAGTAAAGATTAGAAAGCTCTGGCAGAGAAGTTGCATGGACCAGTTATGGCAGAGCACATATGTAGAATGATATCAAATGGAATGCTCTCCCTCTCACCAATGATCTTGCTTAGCTGTCATTCATCTAACATCAGAACACTGTCCTAGAGCAGATTTTAAATGACCCACCACTGCATCCATCTGTTCTACCCATTTATTTACAATGATTCTTGCACACTAATGTGTGCTTTAGGAAAAACAAACTTTTACTGAACTAAGTTATTGTTTCATACTTCCACACTCTTGGCAGAATTATCTTAAGCTGTCCAACTGATTTAGTTCATTTTCCCCAGCCTCGTTTCATCTGCATGCATGGAGACTTCTGGTATGAGTTCAGTAAGAGGATTGCTTAACTTCCTTCCCCCACCAGAAATTCTGCTCCTAAGAGTGCAGGCATTTATCTGGGTGAGTTGTGTTTGGACAGAGTGGAATAAAGACATCTGATTTTATAAGGCTAGTGATGATTCGTACAAATTCATACTTCCAGATTAGATCTTTCCTTGCTCAAAGTCTGTTGGGAATTCGAGTTATATAAATGTGCACTTCTCATACCATAGGCAAGGACAGAGCATGAAACAGAATAGCACAATTATCACTTCTTCCCAAGATCTATTAAACTTATCAGGCTATAGGGACAAATAAACCCATTTGGTGTCATTTCAGACTCCAGCCTAGACTTAAGAGAGTGAATCTCAACTTTCCATAGAATAGTGAGTTCAATTTATGACTATTACTTCTGGAGAAGCTGTACACTTGGCCCTTGAATAATCCCCAGTAGTGTTGATGCTGGATCCATGCGTGCTATGTAGTATATCCCCTGATCTTGCTGTATTTGAGCAATACTCAACACTAAAAAGACAAGCTGCACGTCCAATCAGGACACAATTTGCAGGATTAGCCATGAGAATAAGCATGGTTTAAAGTGAGAATTTATTTAGAGTCATTGGAAGAGATAAATATGGAAGCCCACTGTGCCATTTTTCATCACTTCTCTAACTGTAACTGCACTTTAATGGAAGTTATACTGTCACAGGTATAAACAATAGAAAATCGTTGTCATTTGTAATAATGTTTTACTGCTGATTATTGAAAAATTACAGGAAAACCACTTAATAACTAAGTCATGTTTTAGTAATACTGTCAGCTTTGTGATTCATTTTTGAAAGTCTTTGATAGGGTGGCACCCAAGTGAGTAATTGCTCTCGCGTAAATGCTATTAAGATTCAGGCAGTTTGTCGCTGACATAAATGAAAGTCTAGAATCCCCACCCTCACAAAAAACTCAAAAAAATTAGATAAATATGGTACTGTTGGCAGAGAAGAGAAAAATGTAGAAAGATTAAGAAGTTACTTTGGCTTTAAAAGAAAGTATGTTTATTTTTTTTTTAAACTAAAAGACATTGGCTGTATTCTGGAATGAAGCCAATGTTCATAAAACTGTATCCAAACTACGGAACTATTCTACATAAGTGGGAATGAGGATAAGCTTCCAATAGCATCAGCAAGGGTTGGGAGATAGGAACCCTTTTTAGACTCAGGAGTACTTGTGGCACCTTAGAGTCTCTAAGGTGCCACAAGTACTCCTGTTCTTTTTGCAGATACAGACTAACACAGCTGCTACTCTGAAACTTTTTAGACCCATGTATTATACACATACATTAAAGGCAAAACAAAAACCTAGCAATCTGGTGGCTAGGGGCTCTGAACTGGGAGTCAGGGGACCTGGACTTTATTCCTGACTCTGCCACTGACCGAGGCAAGACATTTCACCTCTCACTGTCCATTTTCCCCTCCGACCCTTTGTCATCTGTCTCGTCTACTTAGATTGCTGGCTCTTTGCCATAGGGACTGCCCATTAGTATGTGTCTGTATAGCATCTAGCACAGTGGGGCTCCAGTTGTAGTTACAGCATCTAGGTACTACTGTAATACAAATAATACATTAAAAGAACATTAAAGCTGCAAAGCAAATAGGCAAAACAAACAAAAAAAAGCCAATCAGGAAGTGATAACGTTAAGACTGAGCAATTCTAACTATATGTGGCTACATGCTGCCCGTGCAACATACAAGTCTTGGCAGTTTTCCTTTGCTTACATCACACTCCTCGAGTTTCAGGATGATTTTGGATCTTAGACCCAACGTGCAACTGAGAACCTTGCCAAGTTTAATTGATTTCCATTCAAAACCATTACTCAGCCCCATTTCAATCAAAAAAGTCCTAGGATTGTGAAAGTTTCAGCCAAGGTTTGCTTGAGTCTTGGCCAAGTCTCAGTGAAGTCTGAACATTTCATGGACCCTACCTAACTTTTATTTACCTGAAACCAGGCAAGGGTTGCCTGGTTGTGGATTTCATTATGAAAGCCTTACACTATTTCACTATCTATTGGTAGCTATAGCTACCATGGAGACAGGCACATGATTGGTTGACAGTATGGAAGATAAAGTCTTAACTCTTAGAATGCCGGTATCCATTCTAAATTATGTAGAGTCCTTTCACTGGCTTGTATGTACCCAATGTACACTATTGGTGATTTTTCCTAGAGGAAACATTTGTGGTTTTGCCTATATTACATGCTGCTGGGGTTAATAGTGACTCCAAGGCCTACTAGCTGTTTGTCCAAAGACTTAGCACATAGTTCTGATTCCTTATTATTAGGAAAATCTTGATTGTATTATACATATTTAGGAGTCTATTCTGTCATCAATATCCTCTCAGACCTTAAAAATATGCAGTAGGGCATCTTGGACTGGAGCAGATAGAAAAGAATCTGTTGTACGAGGATTTTCAGCTCTGACTTCTATGCTCCTATGACTAACTAATCTGTGCCTCTCTCAGTGGCTGAATGGACCCTTCAATTATTGATCACTTCCTCTATACAGACTACCTGCATCATCTTGCTTTAGAGGTAAGAGCAGTTACAATGCTGCCCACAGTTATGGGAAACCTAATCGTTTTTTGTTCACCTGACTTTCAGCCCATTTTGCGGGTAGGTTTAGTTTGCAGTTGCACAACCCGAGTTGAATTCTGAGTTTTGTGTTAAAGCAAAATTAAGACTCTGAACAACTTTTAGGTTGTGGGGATTGGGCTAAGGTGGACACTTAGTAATTTTGTACACTATTTTCAGGGCTCGACCTTGCCTCTGATTTCCTTCCCTGGTCATCCTCCCCCAAACTCCCCATGTACTACCCTGTTATGGAGCAGTTTGAAGGCTTTTAATGATTTTTTAAAAATCTTTTCTCAGTATAATTGTTTATAACATTGTCTGTAATGGTAGCTCATTCCTGTGCTCTAAAATTGGAAATAAAATCTGAAATAGAACTAGAGAAACTGTTGAGTTTCTAGTATCAGAGGGGTAGCCGTGTTAGTCTGGATCTGTAAAAAGCAACAAAGAGTGCTGTGGCACCTTATAGACTAACAGATGTATTGGAGCATAAGCTTTCGTGGGTGAATACCCACTTTGCATGTGACATGCGTCTGACAAAGTGGGTATTCATCCACGAAAGCTTATGCTCCAATACATCTGTTAGTCTATAAGGTACCACAGGACTCTTTTTTGTTGCGTTTCTGTAAGCTTTCCCCTAGACATCCCTACTTCAACATATTCTGGATCTTCTCTTACCAGTCTTCTACAGCCCCACTAAGGGCAGCTGGCTGGTCTGTTCTGCCAACCCTGTTCTTTGATATATGGGTTAGAGAAACCAAGTAGGCTCATGCCACACGCTCAGGTTCCCCATGATTTTGAGTGTTCTGTAACAAGTGCACTGTTGAAACTGACACTCAAGGGCACAGTCTGTCAGATGACCGGATACTGGTAAATACTTAGATATTCTGCAAGGTTTTTTTTACTAAATATTGTGTAGTCAGCACACATTCCTAACATTATTATATTATAGCATCACCTACAGGCTATCTCCATGATCAGACCCACTGTATATACCCATGGCAAGAGACAGCCCATCTCCCAATTTGCTTGAGTCTAAAATAGACAGAACAAACAGTGGAAGAAAGGAAGTATCATCCAAGTGGCATAGTGGTTTAAAAAAAAAAGTGAATAGACTAACCTCCACTGGCACCTTTTCCAGATGAGAAGTGTATAAGCACCATTTACCTGAGTTTACCCTCAACAATCCTCCTGGATTATCCCCCTTTGCAGATGAAGAACTGAGGAACAGAGAAGTTAAATGACTTGGTCCTCGGTCACATAGGATAATCAGTGGCAGAGTAAGAAACTGAGCCCAGATGCAGTCTAGTGTATTAAATCACAAAACCATTCTTCCTCTCTTGAGATGTAGAAAGCCTTCATGGGAGGGGAAAATACGTGCCAGAGAAACAAACAAAAACAAGAAGTATTAGAATGGACTCCTATGGGGAAATTAAAGTCTTGCATACACATAAACATTTGCCAGATGATGACAGAGCGGAATTCATAAGAACAGCCATACTGGGTCAGACCAAAGGTCCATCTAGCCCAATATCCTGTCTTCTGATAATGGCCAATGCCAGGTGCTCCAGAGGGAATGAACAGAGCAGATAATCATCAAGTGATCCAACCCCTGTTGCCCATTCCCAGCTTCTGGCAAACAGAGGCTAAGGACACCATCCCTGCCCCACCACTTTGAAAGATAAAAGCCTAAGAAATAGGATATTAAACACAATATTGAGATCATCCTAAGAACACCAAGTTTCTCAGCTATCACAAGTATCAATGATCAGTCTAAAACATCTGTAGTGTATGTACTATCTAGTGAGCATAAAACAACTCCTACAAAGTCCATCCTAGACCCAGAGACTATAGAGTACCTGAGATAGGATAGATTGGAAAAAATACCTCACTTAATGAGGAAAACTTCCATAGCTAGCCCATCATAACAGCTCTAGCAGAACCACTGCCAAATGTTTAAACTGCACACCCTCTTCAATTTATCACATTATTATGTTAGTGAAAACACATTTTGGAGGTTGGAACAATAAGTCTGAACAAAGAGCTTAACACAGAACTGGTGCATATTTTCCTTTGGGAATTCAAGTGATAGAATATTTTACAACTAAAGTTTTTATATAACTAAGAACACTGGACATAAACAGACATACATTTGTGATATGAATGAAAAAATAAATTATAGCAAAAACATTATACAAGAAATGGTTAGCAGAGGCAGCCTCCACAGAAAGGGTCTGGAGAGAACAAGCTGGGTCCTGGCAACCAGTTGAAAGGATAATCCCAGAAGTCTTGTAAACAGAGAGTCTATTTGTTTGGGACCCCAGCAAGGAACTGACCCAAAGCCAGATAAGAGATCATTGACATATTTGCCATGACTAGGTCATAAATAAGGTGGGAAGGGGGAGCATGTTTATGTATTTATTTTTATTTCTTTCAATTTGGTCCAGAAAAATAGTTTAAAGAGCACCTATCCTAGACTCTAGTGGCCACAGACAAATATTTTAAAATACAATTCTTCAGAATTAGAAATCCAGCAATACCCTTCCGATCCCAAGCCAACAATGACCAAACAGAAAAACAAACAAATACAAACCCCTGCCCCACTCGCCAGCCTCACAATTCTCCTCCTCCTCAAAAGCCTGGACAAATGATGAACTTTGCTGTGAGCTAGAAAGGTCAACAGATTTAGGTTGTTTTAGATCAAAAGCAGAAGTGAGTTCCAAAGTACCAGCAACTCCCTCACTATTAAACCACAGAAGTACCAGCTCATGTTTCCCTGCTGATTGGAACTGAGGGCTGATTGAATAATTGATTTTTTGGTTCAGTGATTGAACAAAAAAAATGGTGTGAGTTGAACAGAAACCAAACATTTCAACAAATCAAAATGGTGGAATAACTTTGGTTTGGATCAGACAAAACCTTGAGTTCAAACTGAAACAAAACATCTCATTGCCAGACATTTTAAACTATTTTTAATGAAAGCAAAGGAAAGATTGGGTTAGATTTACAAAACTGGAGGAGGAGAAAGTGATGGGCACTCACCTGGGATGTGGAAGGTCCAGATTCAAATTCCCACAGGGGAACAGGGACTTGCATTCAGGTCTCCATCCTCCCAAGTAAGTGCCCTAATGTGCAATAGCTTTAATAGGAGACAATGAGAGCACTCCACCCCAGAATACCCAACAGTCTGGTGGGTAGGGCACTTACCTAGCAGCATAAAGACTTAGGTTCAAGTCTCTACTCCCAAGCACAAATTCAAAGCTGGGTCTCCCAGATGAGTGGACTAGAAAATATAATGATTACAGCACTACCTTCTCCTCCTCCAGTTTTGTGAATAGCACACAAATTCCCTTGTGACTCTAAATCTGGAAAAAAAATTGTCCAAAGCTATTTGGCACATCTATGTCAAATCTGCAAATAGCTTCCCTCCACCTGATACTTTATTTGCCAAAAAAAAAAAAAAAGCAGTATTCGTCCAAAAAAATTCATCCAGATCAACAAATAAACATCCACAAACATAGGGGTAGCTATAATCCTTATTATATCTTCCAGTTGCTTTCCCTGGCCCACCAACATATTCTCAGTCCTGGCCATATTCCATCTTATACAGCTAGCTTTTATGTTTTGTCCAATCTTAGACAGACACTTGTCCATGAGGAAGGTCTTTATTTAAACCTGAACCAAGGCATCCTAGTTAGGCCTCTTGAATACCAAGGGATACAAGTGCTAGACCTCTATCTGTGTGCATTTGTGCTTAAAGGGTCTAGATATCTATTTATATCTGTGGTAAGAGACAAGAGTTTCTAGGCCTCCACTTTGGCCTTTTTAATCTCCTCTGCACATACAAATGATTGAGAGGATTGCATCACCATCCAAGGAGAAAAAAAAAATCACAAATCTTCTTTGAACTCCATAAAATAGAATTTAAAATTGCCATTAAATCAGTGACTAAAAAACCTCCCCACATTTAAAATCTATTTTTATCATTGAGAAAATATACTAATGCTTCAAGCACTGATTGATTTGGCTAGTTTTCCAAAATAAGCTGCAGAGAAGATGAAGGCTTTAAAGCTACCTGTTCTGTCAAGCAAAGTTTTGTCTTTTCCTTTTCTCCTCAAACACCACTGATGGATGTCGAAAAATATTTATGGATTCTCATGTAAATTCTTTGGCTGATAAATTTCATTTCACATCCCCTGGGTTAAGCAAAAAATAAAACACTGTATTGCGTTAGCCTTCACGCATATGGAGATTGTATTACTTTACAGTGAAAATCCAGCAAGCTGTACATTACAGATTTTACCACAATCCTTTTGGTAGGAATGTTTCAAATATATTGCATATGTGTGAGTGCATTGTAAGCATATTGAACTGCTTTGAACACTGTAATGCATCAGACACTTGGAGTGGTGAAAGAAACTTCACCTACACTGCTGCTTATCCTACATTTATACAGCCCTGTACATTCCAAAGGATCCCTAAATGCTTAATTTGAGACCTGGTGTTCTTCAGTCTTAACTCGTGTGTGTTCCATGTCTAGCGAATTTACAAAGGTGAGCTACAAAACAAATGACTGAATTATACAACCTCACAAAAGTTTCAATTACTCAGTGCATTGGTACCAGTTTGCATTTCATTTCTCGAATTAAATACCTGAGTTAAAGAAAGCAGAAATCGCTATTTGTTCTGCGTGTTATTACTTGGGGGGAAAGCAGATTAAAAATGTCACAGCTGTACAGCAAAGCCCTTTGTTTTATATGCACAGCTTTCTGAATCCCATAAAAGTCTAAACATCTGATCCATTTACATTTTACAAGGGACAGGGCTACAACACTGGAAAATATGCGTAAAAATCTACAATTCAAAGGCATTAAACAGTTTCATTTCACATTTGTTTCCTATGTACCCATCTTGATGGAATCAGAGCAGCAGGTGCTGCTATAACTCTAATCTCAATCAGTTTTCCCCCCTGCAGTCTTGCTCTGCTTTTTGTTTTGTTTTGTTTTAGCTGTAGCAATGCTGCCATCTCCTGTTTAAACCGGGAAATATTGTTTTAAATGGACTACCCTTTAGCCTGGGTACAGAAGCAGATTTAGGACCACATTTGGGAGAGTCTAGAGATGAACACAATCTGTAGTCAGGCCACAGAATCCTTGAATGAGAAGGATCATCCCTCCATATGGGATGCACCAGCTATCCTTGCTTTTCCTACCAACAACAGCCTCCTTCACTATACAACTCTGATTCACTCCTAGAACTTGCCTTAGCACTGAATGAGGCAGAGGCCTTGTGGAAAAACTAGTATGTGATTATGTAATTAAAGACTGTATCATAATGCATATACACAATGGGTGTGAATTAAGGTTGCACAGGCAACCATAATTCTGGCATTTCCTAACTTTTGAGTGATTGACTTTTCAACCTTAATAATGTTTTTAACATAATTTCTTTGTGTGTAATTTCCTAGGTTTTCAAAAAAGTAACATGAAAAAACAGAAATTCTATTACATGACATCATAGTGACATGGTTTGTCATCAGGGAGGGAAACTTTAGATTCCCCCCCCCCCCCCACAGAATTCTACCACTTGAGCTAATGGAGTCACTGATAGCAGTAGTAGGTTGTCATCCTCTATGTCAGGGATTGGCAACCTTTGGCACATGGCCCACCAGGGTAAGCACCTAGCGGGCCGGGCCAGTTTGTTTACCTGCTGCAGCAGCAGGTTCAGCCAATCGCGGCTCCCACTGGCCGTGGTTCACCGCTCCAGGCCAATGGGGGCGGCGGGAAGCGGTGCGGGCCAAGGGATTGTAAAAGGTTGCTGATCCCTGCTCTATGTGGACCAGCACTGGATGTGGTAGGGAAATTTTGCCAGTGGGTTTCACAGATATGAAGAATGGTGAGAAGTAGAAGAATGGTGAGACTTAGGATTCCTGGGTTCAATTCCAGGTTTTGGAAGGGAGTATTGTCTATTGGTTAGATCCATCTTCCATTATGCCCTAGCCTACCTCTGCCCCCTTCTGTACCAATCCATGTCCTCTTCCCCTCCCTTCCTCTTCATAGCGCCTTTCCAATGCCCACTTCACTGTCTTACTGCTCCTATCCCTCCTCCATTGTTCCTACCCAACTGACCTTCCCCTGGCTCCAGTTCTCATCTCCCTCTGCACCTATTTACCCACCATCATCAGTCTGCTTCCCCTCTGCTGCTCCTCAGCCCCTCCCCACTCTCTGCTGCCCATCATTTCTCACACACCTGCATTCCTTCCTCTTCATCCTCCATGTTGCCTGGGCACCAGTAAGCAGAGCATTGATAGCACACAGTCTCTTTTCTCTCAGTTCCTTTCTCTTGCATTACAATAGCCTCTAGTTGCCATCAGTAGCAATAGCAGTGAAAGTCCTGCTCCGCCCCATAAACCCTGGGATGGAGCCTGCTCACTTGCTCTGTGGAGATGGCATGTACTCAGTCCAGTTGGTGACCCAGGACTGACAGCTTGGAACATGCTCATTGCAGATGGAAGCTTTGGACAATTTAGCTGCCAAACTAACAAATGCCTACTAAGCGTGTATGTGATGCTTACTGTGATTTTTCAAAAGCTCATAACGTAGCCAAATTTGGATGGATTTTCATGGGCTTAACAAAGGGCACATCCCTGATGCATAGCAACCCCACTGTCAAATTTCAAATCTCTGCATGGAGGGAGGCCCTAGACCTTCTCAGCAAAAAGGTTGTAAGAATTTAACATGGGCACAAACGTATTTTTCCTAATCTAATTCTCGGAAAAAGATGTGGAAATCTGCACTTCTGCTGCCCAAGCTGTACTGGTTTAGTGCATACAGGACTTAAAGTCTCCAGAATTCTCAATTTAGTCCCTATTTTAAATACATTCACTAAATAATGAACACCACACACACACACAGTATGTGCCAAACCCACATTGATATTAATAAGTGTTATGCATGCATAGGGAAAGAATGGCACAAGTAGTGTGTGAGTGATTATGGACTGAGAAGAGACATTATCCAGTTTGCTTAGGAAAGCAAAAGCTCTACAGTGAATATTGCTTCCAGACTGCAATCTAGTGCATTTGTTTTATATGTACTAGTATTGCAGTAGTAGTTGAGATTCTGTATGCACATACCCATTTTTTTTATGAGCTTTTAAATATCAGATTGTTTGTTGCCCTGGTGAAACAGAAACAATTGTGTTACCTCAATATTGGCCACTCAAGTCAAGGGCTGAAAAGGAAAATACACATCACAACCTGAATCTACACACACATTTAAGTGTATAGGTATCTGAGGGTGTTTCATTTTTCATTTGGGGACTCTACTTGCTCTACAAAATGTGACCTCTAGTCCCCAAAACACACACACTTCTAAAATTGGAATCATTTCAGAAATTTTTGCTTTCTTAAACCTGTCCTAGGCATCTGTATTATGTTATCCAACACTCCAGTTGCTAACAATACAATCAATATAAAAGGTCACTTAGGGTACATGGGTTTTTTACTCTGCCTCCACAATATGAAGCCTATTTTAATGTGGAATTAAACTTGCTTGCTACGGAAAACAAAATTTTAGAACCATTTGAAAAAAGCAAGCAAGCAAAAATGCAGCATAATTAGCATTATGCACGTTTTAAGAGTAAGAAAAACATCAGATAAAATTTGCTTTAATAAAGGTCTGTCTACATGTCAGCATAATATATATATTTTTTCTGCTGTTTTATAACTTGGCTGCAAAACTTTACTGGGCAGAAACTTGTCAGGCAAGATCTTGGCCTAACTGCTTTATTTCAACATTTAAGAAAAACGGGGGGTGGGGAAAATAGCTTGTTTATTTCAGTTAAAGTAATGCCCGGCTGATCACACAATGTATTCTTGTAGTTTTATTACTCAAGTGTATAACACTGTAGTCTCTGAGCCACAAAGGGTAAATTCATCCTTGTGTAACTCCATTAACCTCAGTAGAGTTACAGTAGGGATGAACTGGCCCAATATATTCCCAGATCAGCATTACATTTGCTGACCTGTGAACCTATCCAAATGTTTCAAACATCAGATCAGAAACACGAGACAAGGTTGTAAGTTTGTATTGATTTGTATCTAAATATTTTCTTTTCCCCTCATAGATACAGTATTTATTATTTTTATATCTCCACTTTGCACCTACTAATCTAGAATGTCAGCAATGTGAAGTACCATAGAGCCTTTAAAGGGTTTTTTTTATAACAAGCCAAGTAGGTACAAACTAAGTTTTTATATCAATTTGGACATTTAATACAGTGCTTAGGTTAAGAAAAAAAGACAAGTACTCCACTTACATCAAAATGTATCCCTATGTTATACAATACTGTACTGTTTGCATATATCTCAGTAGAAATATTTTTAAAAGTACTTATATTTTAACAGCATAAAAATAGTTCTCTGATTTTGGATGAATTTTTTTAGGCTCCCATTGGTCAAAATGACTTTAAAATTATTTTTATTGGCTCATATAATGTAATGTGGCCCAGACACTTCTTGGAATTGAGGAAAAAATACAGTTAATAATATCTGAACACTAACTAGTATTTGCATAATAGCTTGTTCATGATACCTTGCATTTTGCTTATGCATATAATCATTTGATTGTTTCATATTGCAGAGCAATAGCAAATGTACTTTTAGGGCATGGCTCTGCAAAACCATACTCACATGAGTAATCTCAATGCACTAGGAAAAGGCTTAATGGTATTGTGTCCTTGTACAGTACACAGATGTTTTCATCAATCAAGGGCATGTTAAAAAGTTTTCGACATAAACTTTTCACCTGACGATCTGTGGCAATACAGCCATAGTTGCTCTTCAAGTTAATGAAAAAGCCCATCATTTCCTTAATAAACCAAAGTAACAGTTACAAACTATTGGGAAGAAGCCTTGGGTAATTTATCCGGTTTTCAGAATAAAATAAATCAAACCACAATACTGTGCTCAGTTAACAATCCAGATCTGTTTTAATGCCCTCAAGCAAAGAAAAGCTTAAAACTCTGGACTAACAGAATGAGAATGCCTCTATAGCCCAGTGGTTAAGGCCCTCTTCTAGGAATACCAATACCTGTTCCATATCAGACACAGAGAGGATTTGAACCTCAATCTCGCACATCCTAGTTTGGTGTGCTAAACCCTGGGCTATTGAGTACAATGGGGGAGGGAAAGCATCATCTCCCCCTTGTTTTTTGTGAGAAAGGAATGACCTGGCTTAGGCCCCTAACACTAGGAGAATCATAAGTCAGTCATACATCCCAAGCGGAGGAAGACAGCTCCTGTTAGGTGCCTATGTCATTTGTTGTTTCCTATTGCCTATCTTAGGTGGCTCCTGCTCAGATGGATCCCGCTCTTAGGTACCTAACTCTCCCCATACATTGTACAGAGAGCTTGGATGCCTAACTCAGAGCTGTAGATTCCATGAGGCATCAGGGGACTGGAGACCTAAATGCTAGGGGTTACCAGAGATAGACAAATTTGGAGAGGTAATATATTTTATTGGACCAACTTCTGTTGGTGCGAGAGACAAGCTTTCAAGCTACACAGAGCTCTACTTCAGATCACAATTACAATACCGTAATTACAGTTACAATTCTAAGTCCCTTTCGTGTATCTAGCCTTTTGAATCCTAAATGCTAGTGGATGCTGGTGACACCTTAAAATACATAAGCAAAACTGATGTGAAAATGTGTGCTCAGAGATGTGTTACAGCAGTGGATGAAAAAATTATCATATTTTAATAAAAACTCTAAGTTCTTTGGTGCAGGGATCATCTTTCTGTTCAGTGTAACTATAGCATCTAGTCCAATAGGGCTCTGGTCTATGACTGGGGCTCCTAAGTGCTACTACACAAATAAATAATAGAACTGGATAAACAGTCCTTGTGTTGAGGAGCCCTTATGGCTGAACTCAGGTTCTTATGTTTGTTAACAACAGCAGGAATTAATTACAGTGTGTCAGCCCTAACTATAAATATATTTTACTTTTTTGACATTAGTGCACATCAGCCAATATCATACTTATTGTGTTTAATAATCCTGGAATACATATTTTTTTTCTCTTGGCAACCATGCAGAATAAATAATACTCTCCAAAGGAAAGGTTGGAACCTGCATATGTGCTTGTACAGGATACCGATTTCTTGCTGACAGGACCTGATCCCCTGCCATTCGTGCTACTGCAAAATATATCAGCATATTATAGTGGGAAATCCTGATGTGAATGAGAAGAACTGGTCTTGTAACAATTTACTTTCCAAAGAGCAGTCAGGAATATAAGTCTCACCAAGCATTATCAGCATTCAAACCCATCTCCTTCTTAATCAGGATCAACATGGAATGAAAGATCAACTCCATCACCCAGTCTCTAAGTGATCAAAAATGAACGGAAGTAGGACCATTAAGTGAAAGCTTGGGTTACAGATATAACCAAACATGAAATATCTGAAGTATAGGAAAATTCTGCTATTGCCAATGTAGTGAGGCGGAGTGGCCTCCCTCTAAACTGGAATGTGAGGGACCACTAAACTCCCCTGGCTGGGTGGAGCCAAATCCGTCCTGCCCCCCTCAGGGAAGTACCAGGGTGGGACAGGAAGTAGGAAAGGAGATGAGTGCTGTGGAGCTCAGTTGCTGCTGAGCCATGGGAGACAGCAGACATCTCATCTAGGGAGCAGACACCTCTGCAGGAGCCCAGCCCGGAGTGGACTGATGCCTTGCCATCGGGGAGACAGATGAGGACCCCAAGGAACTGCCACTGGCCAAGTACCCCAAGGAGATGGAGGATCACTGGACCACTGGGCCCTACACCCAGATTCTGGTAAGAAGCAGCCCAGGGGAACCAGCCTCCAGTCCAGTTCTGCTACCTAAAGGTGAGTCAGCTTGTTTCGGGAGGATCCCCACTGACCCAGTGGCAGACCCATCCACCACTGTTAGGGCTCTGGGCTTGGACATGGTGGAGTAGGATGGGCCCGGGTCCCCCTACCTCCCTGTTGTCAACCCCACCCCTGGGGTTGTGACATATGCACCCCTGGGCCAGAAGGCCCATGTGTTGTGTGGGGGACTGGGTCCCAGACTGGCAGAAAAAGCCTTTCAAGGCCCTTAAGAAACCTGATGGTCATTTCATGAGAGAATACCGATCTGCCCTGGACACGGGAATGGAAAGCCAAAATGGCTGCCAGGTGCACATTGATTGAGGAGAAGGTCAGGCCTTGATGTTTCAAATGAAGCAGACAGTCCACAATGGACTGCAGAGAAGACTGGATAGGGGGACCCTCCGCTCTGACGCCCAGCAGGAGAAGAGCTTTAACTTCACCAGGTAAGTTGCTCTAGTGGAGGGTTTTCTACTTTCCAACAGAACGCGCTGGAATTGAGCAGAGCAGGCCTGCTCTTCCAGGTTCAACCACACAGCATCCAAGCTGTGAGGTGGAGAGAGGCAAGGATTTGGTGCAGCAACCTCCCGTGATCCTGAGATAGCAGGTCTGGGTGGTTGGAAAGCATCCATGGAGCGCTGTTGCCAAGTCTATGAGCATGCCGAACCAGTGCTGGTGAGGCCAGGCTGGGGCGATCATGAGGACTTTGTCCTCCTTGACTTTCAGGAGGGTCCTGCTGATAAGCAGAATTGGTGGGAAGGAGTACATCAGGTTGCCTGCCCAAGACAGGAGAAAAGCATCGGAGAGTAATCTGCAGACGATCCCTTGAAGGGAGCAGAACTGATGGCACTTCCTGTTCTGCCTGGTGGCAAACAGGTCCACTTAAGGAGTTCCCCATCTCTGGAAGATCGTTCTGACAACCTCCGAGTGGAGGGACCACTCCTGGTGAGAAAAGAACGATCTGCTGAGGTGATCCACCAGCGTGTTTCAGACTCCAGGGAGATGGAGAGTCTTGATGTGTATGGTGTGCCTGATACAGAAGTCCCACAGTCGGAGGGCTTTTTGAGAGAGGGATGAGGATCATGCTCCTCCTTGTCTGTTCACATAGAACATGGAGGCCATATGTCCATCAACACCTGTACCACCTGATGGGATAGATGCAGAAGGAACACTACGCAAGCCAAATGGAAGGCCCTGAGCTCCCTGATATTGATGTGCAATGCCAGCTCTTCCTGGGACTACAGCCCCATGGTCTTTCGTGATCCAAGGTGGGCTCCCCAGCCCAAGTTGCATGTGTCCGACACTAGCACCATTGTGGGTTTCGGTGTTGCAAGGGGTATGCGGTCAGATATATTTACCAGGTTGGCATGCTGAACAGCAGAATTGAGGACTCTGTCCAGGTGGTGTCCGGCTGGGGTAAACACCAATGCCACTGACCACCGTGGTGCTAGGGAGTGATGCCACATAGACGGAGACTGTTGCACAGCCCTAGTGCCGGCTTCCCTCTAGAGATGAGTACGTCTTGACGTGGCGTCAGTGGTACCGGCAAAAACATAATGTCTTTTGCAGTCTGGAAGGCCGCCAACATGGATGGGACCTCCATGTGCCGGGGACCTCAGCCACTCCCCGGAGTGGCTAGTGGGTCCCTAGGAGGGCTGGATAGCCTAGCCGGCGATGCAGGTACTTGGCTGGGCTGTGGACACATGCTGCCCCGCATGGGCCTATGCTGTTCTCTGGACTTTCCCTTTTCAATATGGGATGTCAGGGAAGCCTTCTCTCGGTGTGCTTCCTCTGCTTCTTAGTAGGTACCGGGGACTGGGACTGGCGTCAGGAGGCCAGTGCTACACTTCACACCGATGCTGCTGTGCTCGGAGCGGAGTCTGATCTCGGCGGCTTGGAGACCAGCACAAGGGCCAACTCCATGAGCAGCACTCTTAGTCTTATGTCCCACTCCTTTTTAGTTTAGGCTTGAAGCTCTTGCAGATGCAACACTTGTCGTGAACGTGGGTTTCCCCCAAACACTTCAAGCAGCTTTGATGAGGGTCGCTCATCAGCATAGGCTTTTTGCAGCGATCACAAGGCTTGAAGCCCAGGTATCGGGGCATGCCTGGTCCCTGGGCTAGGTCCCTTAGGGGACTATCTAACTTATCTACAGTACTATTACTAACTATTAAGAGACCAAAAAAACTACTTATCTAAGAACTATTTACACAATGAATGATAGGAAGAACCACTGGGTAAGAGCACTTGCCAAAGCAAGGAGATGTTCCAGCACCATCGCTAGCTGTAAGAAGGAACTGAGGGAGGGGGGAGCCGGCAGCGCCCCTTCTACCGGTGCATATGCATGCCACTCCAGAGGGCACCAGAGCCAGTCCCCTACAGATACCACTGCGGGAAAAACTTCCGGCATTGGTGCATGTGGTGACCACACACACATCATGGAATGGACATGAGCAAGCACTTGAAGAAGAATAATTAGTGCAGATCAGAACATTTTTGACTAACTTTTTTTTTTTAAATGCTGTCTGGTAGAAGCTGAAACATTTCACAGACATATTTTCTGAGATCCAGGATCAAGACTGCACATCTCTTGAAGAGACTGCACACTTCAAGAGAGAGGGGAATTGAAAACCTGGGCTTTTCAATCTGAAAATGGACATTTAAACTGAATTCCTTTTCACAATTTTTTTTAAAAGTTCTTGTTTTGGTCCAATGCAGAAAGAAAACAAATTTTGAAGCCTCAAAAGTTTTTGCAAAATGAAACTGTCAGTCTCCAGCTGACTCGAGTAATATTATTATTAAACTGATGGGTCATTTTATAAACTGTTCATGTCTAGGCAGATCTTTCTTTTTTAAAAACACATAAGTCATAAAGGGGTTTGGACCATGATAACTTCATTCAGATACCATTAAGTACTTACAAAGAAATTTAAATTTGCCCAACAAATTTATTCTTCCAGAATATGGCTATTCTTATTTGATTACCTTTCCCTGTCTGTTCATTTGACGAGCTACAGGCTGGTAAATAAGAGAAAGTTTGTTCTCCAGCTACCATTAAGCTCAATGAGCTCTATTATCCATACATTTACTAATACAAAGTATTTCATTAGTATGCCAAGTAGTGGATTAAATTCTATTCTAAATTATGGCAAAGAAACCCCACTGTGTACAATGAAGTTGTAACAGGGACATTTTTTTTAGCCCGTTGACTCAGTATGTATAAACATGTTCTCCAGTATGAATTTGGTCATAGTCCAGACACTGGTAGTCAGAGTAACTGCAATCTATTTTATTTCCCCTCAAAACCAGTTTGGGATTTTAGGAGCCTAAGTCTCAATTTTCAAAAGTGCTTAAGGACCAGATTTGGGGCAGAGAGGTACCTAGTGGGATTTTCAAAAGTGCTAATGCGAGTTAGGTGCCAAGGCATTTTAAAAATCCCACTAAGGTGCCTCTCTATATTGTTAAGCACTTAAAATCTTTAAAAATCTGGCCCCAAGTAACCAGTCTACCTGATATACTGTCCAGTTGTCTACTTCGCAACACACACAATTACAATTGGCATTCTTATGCCAAATCTGTGATTACAGGGGGACAAGATGTAGTTCTCTCTTTCCCTTAAAAATGTTCTCTCCAGAGTCACAAAAATCTGAAGCTGCACTGGTGCAAGATCCATTTTATACTGATCCCAAAAGGGTTTGTGCCATTACAACTTCATTGAAGTCATAACTGCAATGCAACTTTCTCTAATGTAAACAGGACCTGAGAAAATCCTGAGATAGGATCTATATTCTACATAGCCTCAATTTCATATCATTTCAAGTTTAAAAATTGCCAGCTATTCAACATTTGAAATCATAGAGAACAGGAACTTAAAGGTATAGTAAATATTTTACTATGCGTTTTAATTTGTGAACTGATAACATTTGATATGAAACTAATGACTTCCAACTAGTGTAGGTACATTCAAATAATTACAGGCCTCAAAACCCTCATTAGCCAGCCAGATTGCTTCCTGCCTTCAAGTATGACTACTTTAACATATCATAAACTGAGTCAGCAAATTTAAAATATACCTGGGGAAAAGGTTGTAAGTTAAAACAAAAGAAATCCAATAATGCTACAATATTTATGACCTTCCTGTGGAGTTTGTTGAGCTCTCCAGATTTTCATTAAAAAATAAGTTTCTACTTCTGAAAGCAGATAGTCCTTTAGGATCAAGACATGTTATCTCACTGAGTCTGCAGCCAGATAGCTGTGAACATCCATCTATTCTAGTAGAGATAATTTTGACCTCTTAAATACAAATAATGTAAATAATTTCACTTCAGACAATAACACTAGAAACACAAGTGTGGCTAGACAGACAAGACTTCTATACAATAAGGATTTTAGGGAAGTCTCCCATTGTTACTCGTGGCGGTAGGGATTAGCACAACAACCAGTCTACCACTGCTACTAATGCTGCCACCTTTTCTAGTACTGTTGTGATAGCAACTGTGAGAGATTTCCCTAAAATCCCTAGTGTATTCACAGCAGTTGAAATTCTAGATTCATTGAAATCAATGACAAAATTCCCATTGGCTTCAATGGGCTAGGATTTTACCCAACCAGTTTTATTTGTTTTATTTCAGTGAAACAGATACTCCAAAGAATAAAGATGTAAAGTTTGAATATGTAAACCACCAAATATTTTTATAATTAAGAGGTCTACTATTCTCCTCACACTGAAGATAACTGGCAAACATTTTTACAGTATAATGAGTTAAAATGTGTTGAACGAAGTAGAATTTTCTATTAAAATTTCAGTCAGGATGTTACTCTCATTTCCTGGATTATCAGTGGTTTAGAAATGTAAAAGCAATGTTCTTCCCTTTAGGACTCAGTTACAATTACAACTGCGCTACAGAACTTGGTTACAAAATTCCAATTTGCAATGCAGACTGAACTTTAGGAGTGTCCCTTAACAATATTACTGCCTTAGGCAACAATAAAGAGCAGTATTTATGCTCCCAATATAGTATTAAAAGAGGAATAAAAGAGAACAAAAACAAATGCTTTTAATTTGCTCCCAAAGATTTCAATTGCCCCATGTCAAAACTCAAAGCTGTAGTGCAGCAATTCTAGGTCCAGGAGAACCCGATGCTTCACTTTTGTATTATGTTATTCTACAAACATTTTGCTTCCTTACTATATTTATATTAAAAAAAATAACCTATCCAAGGCTCTAGACACCGTTGCCATAAATTATAACAAAATTAGATTGTCTACAAAACACCAACCTCTCCTATCCTATCCCTGACACCGCTGATTTCTCTCAAAGGCCCACCTCCACAGCCAAACACACACACACTCACACCACGTCTTGGGCTTTCCACCCTGTGACCTTTGACTCCCACATAATTGCTCTTCCTGTCACAGGCCAAACACTCCAAGAAGACCCCACACTTTCCCTTGTAAAATTTCACTATCAACAAGGAAAGGGATTCACAACATCTATACTCAGAATTAATCAATCAGGAATAGCTATTCTGGAAAAACTCCCCATGCAAAAGAGCCTGTATATAGGCTATGTATACACTACAGCAGAGGTTTTCAAACTGCGGTACATGGACCACCAGTGGTCCGCGAGCTCCATTCAGGTGGTCCGCAGATAGTTCCCTCTAAGGTGTGCACCTGGGCAGCCGCATAGAACACAGTGAAGGGCCACCCACTTAATTAATGGAGCTGCACAGGCGTGACTCCACTAATTAGGTACCTGGACCCTGGAGAAGATACACATGTAAGGTGAGGGCCTTGGGAGGAATAGGTGGGAGGGGGCAGTGGGGTGAGAAGAGGGGGTGGGAAGAATTTGGGATGTGCAGGGCTGCGGCTGCCAGAGAAAGAGGTGACTTTCCCCAGCTCCAGGACTGCAGCTGCCAGGGAGAAACCCCCCTCCTTCCCAGCCCCAGCTCGGGGCTGCCACAGCGGGGGAGGGAGGGCACATCCATCGCATTAGAAAGGTAAGACCACTGATATTAAAATATGTGTGCTTTTATTTGTAGAACAAAAAAGGGTTAATTATTTTAAGGTATTTTTTATATAGTGCTTTTATCCAAAGCACTTTACAATAGTTAGCTAATGGTACAAACATTTGGAAAGATCATTAAGTGGTCTGCCGAGATCCTCAGAAATTTTCAAGTGGTCCACGGAAAAAAAAGTTTGAGAACCACTGCACTACAGAGCTTATGCCAACGTAGCCCTTTAGTGATGATGCAGAGTACATTGAGTGAAGGAGTTTTTCTGCCAGTGTAGCAACACCATCTCCCCACATGACTTTATCTATGCCTACAGAAAACACAGTTCTGTCAGCATAGCTGTGTCTACACTGGGGGTTTTGTCAGCCTAGCTATGTTCGTCATGGGTGTAGAGAGGTTTTCACATCCCTGCCAATATAACTTTTAAATGTAGACAGGGTGACCAGATGAGAGGAAGAAAATATTGGGACACATGGGGGGGTGAGGTGCTGGCGGGGCAAAATAATAAAAAAAAAAAAAAAGCCGAGTGCTGCTGGCAGGACAAACACCTAAATATCAGGATGGTCCCGATTTTATCGGGACGTCTGGTCACCCTAAGTGTAGACCATAGTCACAGAGATGGGAAAAGTGGAGAAGATGCTGGAATCAGGAGAACAATCAGCACAGGTGTACACAGATGACAACCTCCTCTCCCTTCCCCACAACTAGTTAGCTACATTTGGCATAAATCAAAAGAGAGGAGTAATTGGAGTTTACACAAAGGAAAAAATGGGATTTACTGCTGTGAATTGTTTATCTATACAAAGACATTGGATAGAAATTTAAGAGAACTAGGGAGCAGACCTTTAAGAGAACGCATGAAAGAATATATTGAGCTATTTAGTTAATTGGTAGAATGGCCTTCCTGATGAAGTTGTGAAAGTATAAATAAGTGAAAATAAAAATTACCCAACTCTATGAAATCTAATTAAATCAAAGGGGTATCAGTGCTGTTCTGGGTTGCTTTTTTGGAGACAGTCCCCCCCCCCCAAGAAATTCTTTATGACTATGTTGTTCATACTCTTTTCCACCAGCTAGCTTCTTTTGTGGGGGGGGGGGGGGGGATATCATTTTTCCTTTTGTGCAGCACAAAGAAATTTAAAATGCATGTAAGCTCTTTGGGGCAGGGACCATTTTTGTGTGTGTTTGTATGGCAACCAGCACAACCAGTTCCTTATTCATGACCAGGACTCCTAGGCAATATGGTGATACATATAATGAATAAGTCTATACATGAAAAATATGGAGAGAAAATTCAGCTATCACTCACAGACTTCAAATGTCGATGAGTGCCAAGTACTGTCCTCAGATGGAAGATTACTATGTGTCCTACTCTCCCCCTCCAATCTGCACTGTCTATTGTTAAGGTTGCCTAATTCTTCTCATTATGAGAGCCTGTTTTCACTTGTTTGTAAGTTTCCCAAATTATAACTGCTTGGGCTGAAATTTTCCATGCTGGATGTCAGCCTCAGGCTATTTTGGGTTTTTTTGTTTGTTTGTTTTTTGAGAAGTTTCAGCTAATATGGTTTAACCATTTCTGAGAAAGAGTTTAAAGGAAATTATATTGCTTAGCCCCTCTGTCAGAGGTCTCTGCCTTCTCGAGCCTGTGCCCTACATTGGCTGGTTCAATAAAGAGTCCCCATGCCTTCCTGGTGCTTCACCCTTGTCTTTATTTACAGTGCAACCATGTAGTCCCCCTTATTCCCCCAATAGCTATCCCCATTCAGACCCATCCCAGGGTCTAATCACCATGAGGCTCCCTGCTTTTGGTGAGGCAACAAAGAGGTAAGCCTCCTAGCCCATCCCAGGCTAGCCTCCTGACTGAGCTTTCTCCAGGGCTTTTATAGCCCTCTCCTTCCTCAGCCCAGCTGTCTCTACTTAGCTCAAGTCATTACTATGAGCCAGCCCTCATTAGGGCCTGCAGCTGAGCTCTCTGCTGGCTGCCCGGGTCCCTGCATCTGGCTTCCCTACCAAAACACAGGGCTTGGCCAGCATTTTGGTAGGGCATTCAAGAGGTTTTACCCCAGCCCTGGCACACCTTCTTAAAAAATTGTGACCATTTTGTTGAGATGCTCCAGCATGACCATGTTTTGGAGCAGAGACTTCAAATTTGACTTAAGTCACCCTGGTTTCTGGGATGTGTCTTTTGCAGTTCCCATGAAAAAATGCCCAAATTTGGCCACATTATGAGACTCTGAAGCACATGCTCAGTACAGACTTCTTAGAATTTGGCAGCTAAATGCTCTGAAGATTCCATTCTGCCCTGAGCGTACTGCATCCCATGACAGCTGGCACATGCTGCCTAGATTGCACATGCACTATTCCCAGAGAATGACTGCACATGCTCCAACCTGGAGCTGCAGGGACTGAGCAGAACTTCCCCTGCAACTGTTGCTCCCAGCTGTTGTGAGCTACTATGGTACAAACTGAGCAAGGAATATGTTTCTCCTTGCTCTCAATGCTCCCACTGCGGATGCTGAGGCAGCATGAAGGAAGAAGCTGCCTGACTGTAACAGAGAGAGAACAAGACAGATCATGACAGCAGGAAAACTGAGGTAAAGAGTCTCATAGGAAAAACTGGGAGAAGCCAGGGAGAGAGGACAAGAGATAGGACTGTTCTACAGGCAGATTGGAGAGGAAGCAGGTTAGGCTTTCCTTGAAGCACAAATATGGACACAAGCATCTGTGACCACTACAGCACACTCTTCTTCAGAACCTCAGGTTTGATCTACATTTGTTAGATTGACCAGCAGAGCTATGTCAGTGTTTGGAAAAAAAAAAAAACAGACCCCGCCCCCCATCCTGACCATGTAGCTATGCTGCCCTAATCCACGTGTAGATGCAGTTTGTCAGCAAGAGAATATTTCTGCCTGCACAACTTTGTTCAGGGTGTTCCTCCACCAATGGAAAAACCCCTTCCATCAGTGTAGGCTGCTATGCTATAGCTTCCATAGTGTAGACACAGACTAAGATTTCTGAGTCTCAACATTCCTCTGTTGTCAGCAAATAGCTGTGAAATCCATTGGCAAAGCGCAGCTCATCTCATCTCCCTCTAATGCAGGTCCATGCAGAGGCTGACAGCAGAGTGTCAGTCCATTAGCATGAGTGGCCGATGTTTGTGCTGAACATGTAAAGGTTCCAACACTGATTACCCATGTTGCTATCGCTAGGTTTCTATATGATGGTATTTATTCTTCGCATTGTTTTTTAAAAAGTTGAGAAATCACAGAAATGTTAAAAAAGAAAATTAAGGTTGCAAAGTCAAGCACTCAAAAGTTAGGAAATGCATCCATTGGGAATATGCATTATGTAGTCTTACATATATTTTTTTCTGCAGAACCATGGCTCAGCAGGAACACAGGATGGTGCTCTGAGAATGAATCAGAATGGTGTAGTGAACAAAGCATAGGATCATGGGGAAGGGAAGGATGGTCTCTTGGTTAATAGCTAAATGACTACCCTGAAGAACTGGCTTCTTTCCTACCTCTGCCACAGCGTTCTCATGTGATGTTTGGAAAGTCACGTAAGCCAAACATTTTATGCGTTATCACTCATTATGAGATCATCGTTCTGTGGATGCCTGACTTGAGTCCCTGGGCTGACTTGCAGAAGTGCTGAAAACACATTACTGCTATTGAAATTAATGAGGTGTGCTTTGAACATATACAATGCTAAGTACTCTGGAAAAAGAGGTCAGTGGGATCTCCAATTCCGCACCCAAAATTAGTGGTCACTTTTGATCTTAACTCTTTCTGGCCTAGAATCACAGATTTAGATATTGCAACTCTCAGCATTGCACCACTTTTCAGGCACCTTACCACTTAGTGGAACTCACAGCCCAAGTTAGGTGCCAGACATTCTATACCAGTGGTTCTCAACCTGCAGCACAAACAGCATGCAGCTGCAGCCCATGTGACATCCTCAGGGCCATACAGGTAGTACTGGATGCAACTCACATGTGCAGCCCACAATGGTAAATAGGTTGAGAATCACTGTTCTATACATTGCATAGGCATCTAAGAATAGGATCCACAAAAGCCAGTACTGAGCATGGAGTCATTTAAACCAGCCAATCAGAAATCCTGATAAAGGTTGGGCACAAGCTCTACCCCTCTGTGGAAGCCTGTACAATCTCTGGGGCAGAGGAAGGCACCTGGTTGGGATTCTTAGCAGTGAACCCTCTCCTGGAGTTAGGAGCCTATACTATCAGGATACTCATTTAAGATGTGGGAGAGCTGGGTCCAGTTATGTACCGTTCCCTGATGCAGAACAGGGATTTGAACCTGGGTCTCCCTCCTCAGGTGACATTTCTAATCACTGCACTATAATCATTCTCACCCTGGCTCAACCCATCTTTAATAATTCATCATACACAGCTTCACAAGAATGAGAGGCCCTCCTCCCAATGCTAGAATACCCCATTGCTCAATGGCTATGTCACTTCTGGAAGGTAGGAAGCCCAAGTTCAAATCTCTGCTCCACATCACATAGAAGGGGAAAATGAACTTGGGTTCACCCACACCACAGGCAAGGTGCCTAACCACTGACCTAAAGGGAAGCCAGCCTCACACCCCTGCATCCATTTTGTGCAGGTTTAAACATGTTTTGAGCACACCTACTGGCTCAGGCTCTGCAAAGATAGGTAGGAGACAACCTAGTTTGGGGAGCCTACTTAGGCAATGACGTGCACCTTGGGCTATGGGTTGTGAACCACTGGTCTATCAGTACACAGCTGCAGCCCATTTTACATCCTCAGGACCATACAGGTAGTACATATAGTGTGTGGATGCAACTCACATAACACAGAGCTGCATATGCAGCCCACGATAAATAGGTTGAGAACCACCGACCTAGACTGAGGCAACAGAATGTATGCACACATGCAGAGGCTTAGATTTTAACTAAGGAATCCCATGGGATTTTAGGCACCTTTTTCTGATTAGGCAGGAGCAGAGAAGGGTTTCAGGATCGGAGTAGCACCTATCCTCTTATGGATCTAGGTTTCTATGCTTAAATTCCCCATCTATAAAATAGGAATACCAGCTCACCTCAGAGGGTACATCTACAGTGCAAAAAACCCACAGCACTAAGTCTCAGAGCCTGGGTCAGCTGAGTTGGGTTGCAGGGCTAAAAATTGCAGTGGAGAAGTTCAGGCTTAGCCTGGACTCTTAGTCCCTCCCTCCCACATGGGTCAGTCCAATCAATATTGCAATTTTATAGCCCCACAAGCATAGTCAGTTGATCTGGGCCAGCAGCAGCCATGCTACAGGTCTTTTAGGAGTGTAGACATATCCACCAGGGGTGTGTGTGTGGTGTGAAGATTAATTTATGTTTGTGAAGCACTCCTAACAGCAGAGTCCCACAGAAAAAAAACTATTCGGAAATAATTCTGTAATCAGAGCAGGTATTTGAACGGTATTTGGTATGAAAGGCATAGTGCAATATCCAGCAATCACATAACAGAATTAAAAGAGCTGCTCATTCAAAATGCAATATCCATTCTGTGTAATAAGGCCTAAATCCTGTGAAGAAAACTGGATATGCAAAGGCAGCAGAATTATGGTTGTACAGGCAACCATTTTTCTGGCATTTCCCAACTTTTGAATGCTCAGCTTTGCAGCTGTAGTTGTGTATGTAATTCTATTTAGGTTGTTATACTAGCCCTTACAGATGCCTGAGAACCTTGATATATCTATTCCCATCAGCAGTCAAAAGACAGCAGGCTTCATTGATTAGGAAAGAGTAAAACCAACTTTGTTGCTGATAAAATTTTTGACACTTGACCAAGGCTCTTTCTTCTCTATAGTTTTGCACAGTAATAAATACTAAAATAGTTAGAGTGCATGTCTCCTACATAATCAAGCTTATAGATTTATTTTCAGACCACAACTCCAAGCAGTGGTGTGCACGTGGTAGGAGTATGCAAGTGATTTTGATTCAGAATACTTAACCAACCTGAACTAAAATTGAAAAAAAACTATTGCAAAAAGTTGGAGATAAATGGGCCTGAGAAGGTATGGACAAATATTAACAACCAGATTTATACTCTTTGGCTTGCACGTTTCTCATTTGATAAAATGTCCTATTTGGAATGCAAATATTTTCTATCAACTCTAAACAAGCCACAAACTAAGGCACTTCCCCATCTGGCGGTGGGAGGGCCTGCAGTAAATCCCCACTCTGGACAGTAGGTCTTCCCACTGTTTCTTTATCACTATTTTCAAGTTAGGCCTTGAAGTACTCCTCCACCAAACAAAAAATATTCACAAACAAAATAAAGGGGGATACCTATCCCTCCCCCACCTCAGGGGCATCATCCTGTTATGCACCCAGGGTGTCAGTCCTTCCTCTAAACAAGTATTCAGTTTTGGTTGTTTCCGTTGTAGGGAGGAGAGCAGCCTCTCATCCTAGAGATGCCTGTCTCTCCTCCTCACCAGAGGAGGAATTTTTAGGTTTCAGGCAGCCCTTAATTGGACTCAGGTGTCCCTAATTGACCTGAGGCAACTCCTCCTCAGCTTACAGGAAAAGGGACTTTTATCATTCTAAGGCTAACATCCTCTCTTGCAGCTGTCCAGCTTTTGTCACAAGTTTTAATTACAATATCTAGTTGCCAACTTTGAAAATTGTAACTCCAACAGGAGACATTTTCAGAGTATTATATAAAGGAAATCCACCTCACAATTAATTAGCATGAAGGTATCAGCTTGGTTCCTATAAATTCCCTCACAAGTCAGTCAGTGCATTCCCCACACTAACAAAAATGCAATCTAATTAGAACAGTGGCAGTTTAACATTCACTTTTCACAGGCATAAGCCACAGCCAGTACACAAAGTAGAGAAGAAGTATGGTCAAGAGGTCAAAATAATTTGAGCATTTCACTTATTATAATGGAACCTTACAAGGATTACTTGTTTTGGTTCAGAGTGAAGTCAAAGCCAGAACTCATCAGAACATATCTAAACATAAGAAAGCAAAATCCAGAGCTCCCAAAGGTTGGGGTGAAATTTACTTATATTCAGCCCATTATAAAAACGTATTTGAGCTGAATCTCTAATTCAAACCTGAATTTCCTTTAGGACTGTGTAGTTAAGTTTTCAAAAGATAGGAAAACACTTAAAATGTATCCAGTGTTAATTAAAAAGTATCAAAAAAAGCTAGTTTTAAAGAATTTTTGCTGCATCTCAGAAGATTTGGGTAACAATTCAGGCATCTTTCCTCACTTGTTTCAGTAGAGGGAGCCACATTTTCATCACAGATGCCGCAATACTGCAATAGAGGTTCTCAATCCCCCCCCAAAACGAAATTAGGCTCTCTCTACAATCAATAGCAAGAGTTTGCTTAATTAAGTGGATATAGTTGAATGAATGATAAATTACCCTCAAAAGACCTAAGATGAAAAGAGGGGTTAGAAATGTACTTTTTGAGCTTGAAAGATCATGATAGATGCCACCCATCAAAAACAGACAACTTAGTCAGGCTTGACAAAATTTATTTTTCATTCATTTCTTGCACTTGAAGTATTCTTCGATTACATCTTTGGCCTGAGATTCCTTGCCATAGTCCTATAATACAAAAAAGAGTAAATTAATGGACTACAGACATCTTTGGAAATTAATATATCTTTGTTCAGAGTAAGCTACAGGCTAAATTAATTATAATATATTTTTGTTTGGCTATGTTGGGGTAAACTTTAGTGGAAGATATTCAAATAGATTCAGCAGTTCAAAATACAGGCACACAAACTTTATTCTTCAAGTATGATGTACATTATGTATATACTTGTTCATGTACACACCCTCATGTCAGCAGTAACAACCAGAAACTCTCGGTGTTCACTTTAGCCTCCTTAATATGCTAATAAGTTGCACACACCTCATCTACTTCCCACTGTTTGAAGAAACTAAGCTGTGCAGAAGTTGGGATAAAAGGTATCCAGTGATAAACATGTATACTAACTGCTAGATTCTTCCTTATATACACACAGTATTTTTGAAAGACTGTTCCCATCCTTGACTCCCCTCAAACACACCAATAATCCCCTGTACTTTGACAAAAACAATGGTGTGTTCAAAAGCAGTGTGCTTCTACCATCTCTTTGTTGCGCTCCTTGAGCAACCACAAGTGGATTGCACTTTCCCAGATACTCTGCTACTCTTCCAAAATACCCTTCAATGTCCCTACAATGTATCTGAGTGCCCCGAGACTTAAGGGAACCTAATGGTAAAATGTAGGCAAGTATACCTAATTGTTGTGATAACATGGAATCTGTGGGAAAGCTTTAACAGTCATAGGAAACCCATTTATTAAAATCCAGAACAATGACATAAATATGAAAATAATCTGAGTAACCATTAGTGTTGTCCACTATGGAAGATGTTGCCATTTTCAGGGACCTCAAGGACTAGCAAGTCTTTAAGGCTCGTACCATGGCTTTGTTATTGCCAGCACCATCCTAATGATTTCTGCAGAACATTTTCAAGTTAAGCAGACATAATTTACTGGCATTTAGTTATTTGTTAAAATAGAACCAGACCTCTTCCAATAAAGGGTAATATTAAATTTGTTTTAAGGCTAACACATTAATGTTTTCTATCAATTCTGTACTCAAATTTCTAGTTATGCATTATAAAATAATCAGCAACAAAAGAAAAAATGTTAGACTGAGCTGGACTAAAAAACTGTTTGTTGCTAAACTATTTGTTGCTAAAAATACCACTAAAGTTAATTATAAATAAGAATGTTAACTCATGTATGCCTATTTTTTTCAATACAGGAAGCAATTTTTTTTTCTGGAACAGAGAATTGGCACTGAATTTACAAAGTGGAAATATTTTTCTATTTAAAATTATATTCTAGGTTTATTACTTTTTTTTTGGAAACTGAGGAAACAAATGGAAAAAAACTTGTCATCTTACTTTGACAACCACACAACTGCAGCCCACTACTTTGCGGGGTTTTCCTTCTCTGTCGATTTTGCAGAGACCTACCCACTCACCCAGTTTCTTGTTGTCATCAACCTGTTAAAGACATTAGTATGTTAGAACTGCACTTTCCTTGATGCAATCAGAATAAGATCAAAGCTGCTGTAGACTCAGAAACATTGGGTAACGTTTGTGGCTGCTTTCCTCACAAATATCAGTAGAGGGAGCCAAACTATCATCATTGTACAGCTCTAACAGGATTCTGAAGAATACAGCTCTAAATTTGTAACTTAAGTTTCAATACTCACTTTTATCAAGTTGATCTGGTGTTCTGCACAAAGGGCTTCAACCAACTTTACGTACATGGGTTCGTCGCAGTTTGAAGCAAGAACACAAAGGTGGGCTTGGCGTCTAATATAAAGAACATTTATACACAAGTTACACAAGTTATTCCAAAGTCAATAGATTTTCATTAGTAATTAAGCCATGAACTAAAATACAATATTCAATGTCTATTTGCCTGCAATGAACCACTTTTTGTAAAACCTATCTGATCCCACCAATATGTTGAGATTCAGTTTACAAGAGAATAAAATACTTTTAATCAAGCTTTAGAAGGTTTTACTGCATCAATATCAGAGTTCATGGTTTAACTGACAAGAATCCCCTTCAGTTTTGAAAACAATCTCAAAAACCATTGATTACATGGAACCGCTGCCCTTGATTTAATGTAGTGTAGTGTAGTTAGATCCCAGTATCTGCAAATGACTGCATATAGGCACACCTCCATATTACAACAAGCAGTCAACTGCAAGAGTGAGGCCTTCACGGTGTAGTTCAAATGACAGCAATCCATTAGCACAACTAGGATTGTGAAGTAAAAATTTATGTCCACTAGTTATATTTGACATTTAAATTATAAACTCTTCAAGGCAGGGATCTTGTCTGCCTGTCTGCACAGCAGCTATCATGACAGGACCTCAAGTTTAATTAGGGCCTCTGTACACTATTGCTATACATACTTTTTTGGATAGATTGAAGAGGAAGATGAGCATAAGGGAGACCTGAAAGAAGGCAGTTACAGGAGCCCAGGCAAGGAAAAAAAAAACAACAGTGGCACAAGCCATGAATTTTATATCTTTACTTTATGCATTTTGACCGTTAAGATGACTAGAGTTGTTTGAACTTTGTATGCAATTTTACCCCCCCCTCCCACCCAGGGCAATTGGAATGGAGTTATTGTAGTTGTTCACAATCTCTCAAGTAAAAGTTCTATGAATAACATATTGGATAAAGGTGGGGGAGGGCACCACTGAAAAAGAATGGGGTCTGACTGAGGATCCACCTGAATCATGGGCATGGGTTTGGCACTGATCTCTCCTGATCCCCCTCGTGCAAGAATTGGAATCAGGGGCATCAGTCATTACGCCCAGAACTGATTACAACCATGATGCTACTTCATTTATTGCATCAAGCACCACACATCTGATTATCTGAAGAGATGAATACAGCTAAAAACAGGCTCTTAGTATTGTACTTAACACACTTTAAAAGAATCCACCTATTAAATATCACTACTAACTGTGGTCCTGTGCTAATACCCCTCCATCCCCCACCCAGCCTACAACAAATAAAGTTTTACATATAGGCAGCTCAAAAAGCAATGTCTCTTTAGGCAATATAATTGTATTTCCTAAAGTATGTTTCAGGCAGTTGACTGTACATAGTCTATGTCTTTTTCCTTTCTCGCCCCTGTTTTTATATTATATTTCAGTCTATTCCCTTAAACTTACAGGTTTGTCAGACTACTTTTATCACTCATAAAAAGAGTGAAGGGGTATCCGACATTTTTGAGAGTCATCATTCAAACACTGTAGTTTTATTGGAGTTTTGAAAGCTATTATATACCTAAACCTAAAAAGGTTATTCACATATGCATCTCTATCTTACTTTGCCACTAAGTGTGTGCTCTGAGACCAACTCACATACCACATTTGGTAACAGACACATAATAAGTTTCAGCTTTATGTTCTGTTTTATAAGATTTTATTTGCAATATATTATACAGAAGTTCGTCGAATGAAACCAGAAAATAAATTAAAGGTTACCAAAAAACTGAAAACAAGTTTTCCCAAATAGACCTATTCTCAATGAGATCTTGAGAAGATTTTTATCCCCAGTTAAAGGCACACTATTAAGTTTAGTAGACCCCAAATCTCAAACTGTCTATAAACAACTCTATCAGCTCTCCAAAACAAGGGCCATACTAGTAAAACGACATTTAAAGTAGAGACTCAAGCAAACTACACGCAGACTAAGATTTCCTAAACTCCAATCATGTTGCGTGTGCTATCCCACAACTGTTCATGAAAGCAATTTTTGCTTGGGTGCACTCAGTTACATGATGCAACTACATAACACAAGCACAGGAAACCCAGCATCTTGGGACCATTACCTGTAATTTGAGGGTTTACATTTTACATATGACAGAAGGACTGATAGTCTCCTCGTTAGTGGGACCAGATTACAAGTGGAAACCTTTTCATGCTAATATATATCCAAATACCTATACAAATCTGGTACTGCACCTACATTAACAAATATTTAAACAGATTTGCTCATTACAATACATAGCCCCAAAATAAGACTTACTTGTCCAAGGCTTTGGCAGCTTCACGAATACCACGAGCTAAGCCATCGTGGATGAGTGCGGTCTTCAGCACTTCTTGCAGGGCGGTGTTAACATCCATTACACCTCCAGCAACAATGCTAAACAATTGAACACAGACATAACTCCGCGCTCACCTGCCAGCCTCCCGCTTTAGGACCCCGGAGACCTTCCCTGCAAACACCGGGGCAATAACACACCGGAGGTGGGGTGCGCAGGTCCACACAACCCTGCTGCACAGCCCGGCTTCCCCCGCTGCAGGTGAAGCCCCCGACCCGGAGATCCCGCCGCCCATTCCTCCCACCCGGCTCCGAACACGCGGCGAGGCCGCGCAGGCCTGGGCCGGGCCAGGAGCGCTCAGCGCCCGGCGGAGCCACAGGCGGCAGCACGTGGCGCGCGCGGGGCCCGGCATCGGCCACGCGCGACCGCGCCCCCCTCCCAGGGCGCCCGAGCGGAGGTACTGGGACCCGGCGCCCTTCCCCCCACCCCCCAGTCTGCGCCCCCGGCCCCGGCTCTCACCCTTCCTCGGCCATGGTCGGTGGGGGTCGCTCCCGCCCGGGATTTGCTGAAACACAAGCGGCAGAACGAGAAGGTTAGTGGCGGTGGCGGACGCAGCCCCGCCCCCCACAACCCCCCGCAGATGCCCCCGGGACGGGGGTTAAATTCGCGCCGCGGCCCGGTTCCCACTTACCCCGCAGCCTCTACGAGTCACCAGCGAAAGAGGGGGCGGGGCCCCGGCGGCGCCTTCTTAAGGGCGCGAGGACCCCGGCGCTGCCGCGCGCTCCCGGAAGAAGTGTCTTCGGAACTGCCTGATCCGCTCTCTGTCACCGACTCCCGTTCACAAGCGTTGCTGAGGAAAAAAACCCGCCCCCGCCCTCCTGTGGCTGTGACCCCTCCCCCCACAGAGCCGAGTGACGTGTTTCGGCCAGAACTTTTTGCCCCAGGAACATGCCGGGGCGGGTGGGAGCCTCTGGCGGAGCCGGGCCAAACCCCGCCGGTGGCGGGAACCCGCCTCGGAGAAGATGACCCCGGCCCGTCCGAGGGTTTCCCCACAGCCCTGCTGGATTCAGCGCCGCTCCGCCTTTGCTCTCTTGCTTCCCTCGTGGGAGCACAGTTGCCAGTTGTAACGCGGTAAATAAGCCCCCGACTTTCACAATAAGCCAAAAATGAAGCTAATCCCATTTCAAAACAAGCCAGTCCCTAAGAAGCCCAACACGATGTGACTGGATCCCCCAGCGTGCAGGCTGGGACTGTGGTGGACCCGCTGTGCACACCCCCGATTCTCTCCCCTGCTTGCCCCTTACCCCTGTTTGCTGGGAGCTGATAAAAAACAAACAAACAAAAAAAACCCAACAAGCTAAAAGCCAAAAACTAGGCAAAAGCAACTCAAGCCAATTAACCCAAAACCATGCCCAATTTCTGTGTTTTTTTCAACGGGTTTGGCATGTCTGCTTCTGGGATCTCCTGTGGTCCCAGCGCTCAGAGTTCCCCTTTCCTTCTGCACAAAGCCCTGCAGTTTGTCAGTTCTCCCATGGGCCAGCAAACTGGAAGAAGATCAGTGATTCACACAGCTCAACTCCCCTCCCCCCTCCCCCCATACACCTTTCCCTGACTATGTCTACACTACAGCTTATGTCAGCATAATTTATGGCTCTCATGGGTGCAAATAAGGCTGTGTCTACACTGCACAGTTTACAGTGGCACAGCCGTGCCGCTAAAGACTTACCGTTGTAAGGCACGCAGCATAGCCACTCTTTGTCGCCAGGAGAGAGCTCTCCTCACAACAAAACAAAACCACCCCCAACAAGGAGCAGTAGCTTCTTTTTCAGGAGAGTGTCTCCCACTGATGAAGCACTGTCCACTAACGATGAAAGTGCAGAGTAGACATAGCCTAAATGACCTCCCTGAGTGGCAGAGTTACACCAGCGTAACCGCTCGTGTGCACAGCATTATGTCGGCAGGAGAGCTTTTCCCACCGACATAGCTTCTGCCATTGGCAGAGTAGTTTTATTATGCTGAAGGGAGAGCTCTCTCCCATCGGCATAGAGTATCTTCACTGGATGCGCTACAGCGACACAGCTACATCAGTACAGCTGCGCCGTTGCAGTGCAGTACCATGTAAACATGCCCTAAGTGGCTGTAGCACCTGCAGCTACTGCTGACACAACGTGGTGAGAGCACACAGTGTCAGCCATGGCACCATTATGCTCTTGCCCAGCACTGAGCAAAATCAGCCCAAGGTGCTGCCTCTTTACAAAGTGATGAGCCTAGTTATTTGCTATTGTAAAGCCTCTCATTTCAAAGATTACACCAGGAATAAATTTGGCCCAATAGTATAACCCGGGGTCAGCAACCTCTAGCACGCGGTTCTCCAGGGTAAGCATCCTGGCGGGCTGGGCCAGTTTGTTTACCTGCCGCGTCCGCAGGTTCGGCCGATTGCAGCTCCCACTGGCCGCGGTTTGCCGCTCCAGGCTAATGGGCGCAGCGGGAAGCTGTGGCCCGCACATTCCTCGGCCCACGCCGCTTCCCCTGGTATACCCTGACCTCAGATTGTAAAATGTTAGTTGCAAGGACAATAGGGCTGGTCTAGACTTTAAAATTAGGTTGACTCAGGGTAGGTCTAAAACTCTAGAGCAGTGGCACAGCTGTGCGGCTCTAGTGCTTCATTGTAGATACTACCTACACTGATGGGAGGGGTAGCTAAAGGTGGTAGCTAGATTGATGGGAGAATTCTTCCATTGGCCTAGCACTGTCTACACCAGGGGTTAGGTAGGTATAGCTACGTCTCTGAGGCATGTGGATTTTTCACACCCCTGAGAGGCATAGCTAAACCAATGTAAGTTCCTAGTGTAGATCAGCCCTCTGGTCTGTTGCTCCAGGCCATGAAAAATTTTGCATCCGGAGCACCATAGTTAGGTTGACCTAACCTCCACTTTAGATGCAGCTAGGTTGATAGCATTCATCTGTTGACTTAGCTCCTGCCTCTCAAAGAGGTTAATTAATTACATTGATGGAAAACCCCCTTCTGTCACTGTAGGAAACATATACGCTATTATGTCACTATGTGGTACAGGTACATCCTGGCTCTGCCACTACCGTGGCTGCAGCGTAAGCAAGTCCCTGAGTGTTGTTACAGCACTTAGCACAATGGGGCCTAGATCTTGGTTTGAACCTGCAGGCACTATTGTAATGCAGGTATTAATAATAATTAAAAAAACATTGCAAGGCCAAAGTTTTTTGTATAAGATAACAAATAAATTGAGAGCCCAACAGCCTAAGATGAAATTCGACTATGATATGGGTATTGGGATGCAATTGTGGTTAAAGCAGGGGAGAGGGAGTCAGGCCATCTTGGTTCTGTTCCCAGTTGCTCCACCACAAACTCACTATGTGATCTGGTAAAAGTCACTTGTCATTTCTATGCTAGTAGTGCTTGCACTATGCCAAGTGTTTTTCACGCATATAGGAAGACACTTTCAGTCTTGAAGAATGTCTCAGTTTAACCAACAGTAAAATGAGACTAATACTTACAAATAAAGCAAGAACTACAGAACTATATTGTAACTTTGGGGTACATTTTCCATGGCACAAATTCATAGATTCATAGATTCTAGGACTGGAAGGGACCTTGAGAGGTCATCGAGTCCAGTCCCCTGCCCTCATGGCAGGACCAAATACTGTCTAAACCATCCCTGATAGACATTTATCTCATCTATTCTTAAATATCTCCAGAGATGGAGATTCTACAACTTCCCTAGACAATTTATTCCAGTGTTTAACCACCCTGATAAGATAAAATAAGTTCTTTGCCTTTGAAGATCTTCCCCTTTGTTTCAGTAACCAACTTTGACAATGACATATGGGTGTGAATTAATTCAGAAGTAAAAATAAGACTTTGGAGATTTAGCAACAATTCTTAAATACACATTTGTATGTCAGAAACCAGATACATTTCAAAAACATGACAACTACCCTAGGACCTACTATAAGAATTTCAGATATTCCCACATTAAAGGAATTGTTAACAAGATGCATTTAAACCGGAAACATCCCACACCTTGTGAATGTTACGTATCAGTATTCAGCATGTATATATATTCTTCTCCGCTGTGTCTGAAAAGATTTCTGAAGCCTATGAATGTGTTCAGAAAAGAGTCAAAGTAAAATACACACACTGGGAAATTCTGAGAATGAAAAAGCACAGAAACAAATCCAAAAAACAGATGTTTGGGGGGTGGAGGGAGGTAACAAAAGCTGATAGCAACAGCTTTGTAACTAAAGAAACCAAAATTAGAATGCTCCGTCCTTTTTATGCAATGTATCCCTCTATCACCTTGCTAGTACCCACATCATTGGTGGCATTTTACCCCACTCCTTTCCATCCAGGTTATCATGGGAGGCAACCAATAGTGGACCATGAGGTTCCTTACACCTCTATACAGGGAACTATAGAATGACATATGCAATATATATTCTATCCAGTAGGTGGAAGTATGCTCAGCCAAAAAGGTATGTATTAGATCAAACAATGAAAATAATAGAAGAACCAATGTATCATACATTTCTCCCCACCTTCGTCTAGCTACATTATAAACTCTTTGTTGCAGACTCTCTCTTCTTATGTGTATGTCCAGCACCTACCACCCTGGAGCCCTGATCTTAGTTGGAGTCTCCAGGCACTAAACAACAATTGTAATAATAAATAATGTGGAAGTATATGTGTTATTGCATGCTAGATATGTACACATAAATATACGTGTGTATCTGCATGTAGATACATGTGGGAGTCAGTTTCTACAGATTTATTTTTATAGGTATCTGGACAGGTGTGGATTTCTGTGGTTGTGCTCTATGGATTTGTATTTGGGCTTCAGGAGTGGGCCTTTAATGGACCCATTGCAGCTGTGATAATATGTGGTCCTAATTCCACACATAAAATTACAATAACTTTAGTGAGCAAAAAACATGAAGCTGGTTACGAAAAATGGGAAGAGGGGAGGGAAAGAATCATGAAAACCTTTGTGAAATTTCATTTTTTTAAATTACCCTTTTTGACTAAATTTGCTGCCAGCTCTAGTGTCCTGTAACAAATAAAACCTGAACTTAGCATAATACATCTGTCAAAACAATAAATTTGCCTGTTTGGGCCTTTCTGTGAAAACGAGCACTTGAAAGAGGGTGTAGGAGAGCAAGTGATGGAGGGAGGGGGGCTAGAGTGGGAGGGGGGCAGCCCCCAACCTTCACTAGCAGGACCAAGTACTGATTTTGCCCCAGATCCCTAAATGGCCCCCTCAAGGATTGAACTCACAATCCTGGGTTTAGCAGGCCAATGCTCAAACCAGCCAGTATGACACAGGCTCAGGGAGTGATGGGGGGAAGGAAGCTATGGGCTTAGGTTGGAAGATGCTTGCTGCAGATTTCAGCATAACGTACATTCAGCTTCTGATACTGTGCGTCACAGATGGTGACATGATACCTCACACACAAATGACAGAAATCCATTAATAACCCCCTTTGCATCTGTAGTGCTACCACCCTCTGCACCAATAGTGCATAAGTATAAGACAGTACCACTACTCCATACTAAATATCAGAGCCTGTGGACCAAAAAGATGGTCTCCTCTTCCAGTCCTCTGAGCACCCAAAACATCACCCCTAGAATACAGTTCTTGTTTCCTGGGCACAGAAAATACAGAAAACCTATTACTGTCTGAACTGTGAAAATTCTGTGTGGTTTGGACAACTGTAGGTCATCCTCACTTACTATACCTCAGTATTCTCTTTGGATTTTGGATCCTCTCCTTCTCTGTCTGATTTCAAGCATCTCTTATGTTCCTGAAGATGACCACATTTAAACCTGCTCCCCAACTAACGAGTCTGTTGTATACAGAAGCTGCCTACCCATCCTGGCTGATTGGGTGTGACCAAAGAACCCAACTGCTGAGGGGGTTATAGGAATATACCTGTTATGGACTGTACATTATAGCTCACCATAGAATGGTATGTGAGTCTTAAATGAAAGCCATTGTCATATGGGTCATTAGTATTCTTGGGAGATATATGTACAGACACTATGTAAAGAGTTATGTATACTGGAAATATATTTTAAAGTCAGTATCAAGGTAGATTGACAAAAAACTGTTTGTCAAACAAAGAGATGTGTAGTCATCTATCTGGCTGTTGAAATGTAAGTTAAGTATTGTCTCATTCACAATGGGTCACCCCTCACCCATCTAAACTGAATGCTGATGAAAGATTGTAAGAATTTCAGAAAGGAATTAACAGGTAGGGAAATCCAGTGGGGAAAGAAAACCTTATCTTGAGAAACACTTCAAAGGTTTGGTGGACTATGTTTGGGGAATAAAGAAGACACCCTGTCATCCTGCACCTAGGGAGTAAATGGACATTGTGTTTATATTTGTGAAAATGAGATCACAACTAGCCATGGTTGAAATACTGCAGAGGACATTAGGGGTGAGGTAAACTACTTTAGACAGGAAGTTATCCTGGTAAGTTTAATTTCTAGAAAGCATGTTATGATTTTCTTTTATATGTAATCTTATGTTTCCATTGTCTTATTCACTATCTCTCATATCTTTGGTAATAAACTTGTCCTTGATTTCACTAAAAATTATCTAAGTATTGTGCTAATAAGCAAGGTGATGATTCTGAGTTGAATAATACAAGTTGGTGAGTACACTGTAACCCTGGGGACAGCAGACCTGGTATTTCTGTGAGTGTTCAGTGGATGAGGGGCTGGACACTACCAGGGAACCCTTCCAAGGGCTTGGTTCTGGGGTGCATCTATTGTTAACTTGCAAACAAAGTAAGCGGTAGTAATGCTCAGCAGAGAGGCTTAGATGGCTAACAGACTGGTGGTGTCAAGGAGCTGACACCTGGTTAAGCACAAGCAAGTGCCTCTCTCACGCTTGAGGCAAGAGGGTAATGAAGTGACTCACTGTTCTGGATACCTCGAGAACCATCACACTGGGATTCCTATATAAAATTCCTATATAACAAATGTTCCTTTTCCAGTTTCTCTTTTTCCTCCTCCCCATTTTTAATAGTCTCCCCCACATTACCAGTGCTCATGTCCCCATCTGTATTGTCTGACTCCTGGCTATCAATGGTTCCTGCTTCCTCACCTTGACCCCTTCCCAATCATGTATCAATAAAGGACCAAGTCAGTCCTTCCCTCAAAAGTAGAAAGGCTTTCCATTCAAAATGGAGCTTTCATCAATCCTGCAAGATTGCTCAGAACTCTAACCTCCCTGGCTCAGGAAAGGAGGAAGGGTCTTTGAATAGCTGGGAATGACATCTTTCCCTACTGTTCCAGACCTCTGGGCACTGCCTTCAAACATGTCCACTTTTCCTACATATATTGCATCTAATGCAATCCTTGCGATCTCAATCTTGGGTGCATTAGAACCACTGCACGTGCACTTCCTCACCTCACAGCCCACACAAAAATGCTCTGTAGAGCCACAGGTAAAACAAATGCATGGCTGCCTGGGATACCTACAGCTCAGAACTTAAATAAAATATACTGTGGAGATGTTGCAACCCTGGAAAAGTTCAATGAGGCTGTGATAAATGAAGGGTGGGGGGAGGAGTAGCTCCCTTTTATGGACACCCAGCCAGCCAGTTAGCTATAAAATCCCTCTTGGTAGTTGTTCTCTACTTGCTTTACCTGTAAAGGGTTATAAAGTCTGACTACATGCATAGGTAAAAGGAAGTGAGTGGGCACCTGGCCAAAAGAGTCAATGGGAAGGCTAGAATTTTTTATAATCGAAACAAGACTCCCCTTTTGTCTGTCTGTGGTTGTTCTCTCTGGAGAGAAGACACAGAGCAGCAATGCTGTAAGAAGCTTGCGCCAGGTATGAAAAAATCATCAAATCATACCTAGAAACTACTTATTTGAAACCCCAGATATGTAAGTAGATCAGGAAATGTCTAGGAAGATGCAATTAGGTTTCTCTCTTTTATTTCTGTAAGGCTTGTGGACTCCTCTATGCTAACCCCAGGTGCTTTTGTTTTGCTTGTAACCTTTAAGCTGGACCTCAAGTAAGTTATTTTGATGCTTAATCCTTATAAGTGGTTCTTTTTAAAATCTAGCAATAGTCTGAGTTTTTAGATGTATTTTCTTTCTTTTTTGTTTTTAATAAAATTTACCTTTTTTAAGAACAAGAATGGATTTTGTGTCCTAAGAGGTTTGTACATATGTTGTTTAATTAGCTGGTGGCAACAGCTGATTTCCTTTGTTTTCTTTCTCAGCTCTTCCCCAGAGGGGGGGTGAAAGGGCTTGAGGGTACCCCACAGGAAGGAATTCCCAAGTGCTCCTTCCTGGGTTCAAAGGGTTGTTTTTTGTTTTGTTTTGTTTTGTTGCATTTGCGTGGTGGCAGCATCTACCCATCCAAGGTCAGAGAGAGAAGCTGTAACCTTGGAAGTTTAATACAAGCCTGGAGTGGCCAGTATTAATTTTTAGAATCCTTGCATGCCCCCCATCTTCTACACTCGCAGTGCCATAGGGGGGGAATCAGCCTTGACGGGGGCCTATAATTCACCATTCAAACCCTAAATCAATCATCAGCTTTAGTTGGAGGCTGTGCCACTTTAATGTAACATGGAATCCAGAGCAGAAGATCTGCTTCATGGATATTTTCATTGTGGAAGAAAGTAGTCACAGGTTTAATCAAGGTTGGGATAACAAAACAGTTACTCCCAATCCCTAATCCCCCTCCTCATTCCAAACTGCTCCGAGAAAAATCCACTAGACTATAAGAGTAAAAGTTGAAGCAGAATTCTCTGCTGCCCGGCAGATGTATCACAGCTTTCAGCTGTGCAAGAGGCAATCCTAACTCTTTGAACAGGAGTCCCAACAACAACATTTCTAATTGGACATTTGTCCCTGTTCCCTGTATACAGCGGTCAAATCATCTATCTCCGCTGAGGCATCCTAAGATAATTTTTCCATTATGAGGAATCTTGCCCAGAAGATCAATCCGGCCAGCTGTGACTGCTGCTAGGATTTCTTCCTAGGTGGCCCCTAAGAAGACCCATGGCTGGAAACAGACACCTCAGATCCTTCCTTATTGTCACCATTTCTCAGTTTCTAACTCCCAACAGGTTTTTGTGTTCTCTCATCAGCTCTGGGGTTTCCCTTTGTGTTGCTGGGATCCTCACGGTCAAGCAAAACAAAAAACCACCACTTCAGATTCTAAAAAAATGCCTCTTTTGGACCACTTTTCCCTCTAGTCCACTCATAGCCTTAATAATCCCCTGAGTGGAGTAAAGCAAATGGAGCTGCTGCAACAGAGGAGACCCCAATACTACCCCCATCTCCACTCACAGGGGAAGAGGAAGCCACATGTGTGGCTGCTAAACTGCCCTTTACCTCTACATTTCTGATACAGCCTGACTGTGTTAAAGTTCCACTGTATCCCTGCCCCTTCTCTAAATCCCATGCAGAATTTAAAATGGCGGTCACGCCCTGCAAACCATCTGCAAGAGTAAGGGGACCTAATCCACCCCCTCCATAGCCAAAGCTCCTTCTGGCAGCTGATCCCCAAGAGCAAGGAGCTTCAAAGCAAGCTCTCTTGCCATTTGAACATATACTCCTATTGCCAGTCTCTTCATCCTCCCCCTCCGTGCAGATCCCAAGTCAGTTTCCCCAGCTACACGTACCTTTGGCCTGGGGACACAACCCTCCCAGGCACCACAGGAATAAGGCTTATAACAGGGGTCGGCAATCTCTGGCACGTGGCTCGCCAGGGTAAGCACCCTGGCGGGCTGGGCCAGTTTGTTTACCTGCCGTGTCTGCTGGTTCAGCCAATCTCGGCTCCCACTGGCCGCGGTTTGCCGTCCCAGGCCAATGGGGGCTGTGGGAAGCAGCACAGGACAAGGAATGTGCTGGCCGCCGCTTCCCGGCATCCCCATTGGCCTGGAGCAGCGAACCGCAGCCAGTGGGAGCCGTGCTCGGCCGAACCTGTGGACATGGCAAGTGAACAAACTAGCCCGTCCCGCCAGGGTCTTACCCTGGCGAGCCGCGTGCCAGAGCTTGCCAAGCCCTGGCTTATAACATCAGCTGATCGCACCACATAGATCCACTGATCTGTTCACAGTGATTTCTGCATCACTCTCCACATACACAGACGTTTATGCCATCCCATCCAGAGAACCAGGGCCGGATTAACTTTTTGTGGGCCCGGCGCCAAACATATTTGTGGGCCCCCATTGGGGAAATAGGGCATGTGATGGGGGGCGGTCCGCAGAGTGAGGGGCCGGTTGGGGGCAATGAGATGCAGCGCAGCAGGAGTGGCCCCACTCAGCCCAGCACAAGGGCACTATTTACAAACCCCAAACTGCTAGATGCACACTGGCCCGCCCAGCCCTGCGCTGCCAGCGTGCCCCTTCCACACTGCCCCCCATGCCCAGTGCCCTGCCCTTATGCCAGTACCCCCTCACCCAGAGACTTCCCCCACAGCTCCCTATGCCCAGCACCCCCTGCCTAGAGACCCCTCCCACTGACATTCCACCACAACTACACGGCACCCTGCACACCATACCCCCTGCCCAGCTCCCCCACCCACAGATCCACGATTGTCCAGCACCCCCTTCCCAGTCCCACCATCACAGCTGCACAGCGCCCCATATTCCTGAGGGAATTCTGCATCAAATTCTGTGCATAATATTTTAAAATTCTGATTTTTTTTTATAATAAATACATGTGGAAGCTCCACCATGGCAGTGGGGAGCACAGGCCACTGACTGCATGGAGGTGGGAGAATACTCTGCAGCCTTCCCCCTCCCCTGGGATAGGGACTTGGCAATGAGACTGAACCTGACCCTGACACAGCACTGGACCATGCCTGCCACAGAAACACCCTGGGGCCCTGCCCCTTTTGTGCCAGGCACACCAGATATGGGCAGGGAGGCTCAGTCCTGCAGCAGGATCCAAGTGCAGAGGGACTTAGTGTGGGAGTATCCAGATGGGGGTAGTGTGGGGGGGAAGTCTGGGTGCAGGCAGCTCAGTGGGGGATCTGGATGCACAGGGGGGTGCCAGGTGCAGGGGCAATGGGAGTCTGCAGGGGGGACCAAGTGAAAGTGGTTGGAGCTCAGTGGGGGAGGTGCAGGGGAGGTGGGGTTGTTGTTCTTAAAGTACTGCACAGGATGTTTCAGGGGAATAAGGCAAACGCCACATTCATTGGTAATACATGCATCAATCAACACTGTATCATATGCATATGATCTAAATTACACTCATGCACTCACCTACAAACACACTCCATCTTGTTGTTGTTACCAACTAGTTGCTCCCCTTAACTTCCAAGGGGATCCGCATGCTGGGCCCCCGTTTCCCCTATCCCAGGGATCGGTAACCTTTGGCATGTGGCCCACCAGGGTAAGCCCCCTGGTGGGCTGGGCTGGTTTGTTTACTTGCCGCGTCCGCAGGTTCGGCCAATTGCGGCTCCCACTGGCCGTGGTTTACCGCTCCAGGCCAATGGGGGCTGCGAGAAGCCACGGCCTGCACATCCCTCATCCTGCAGCCCCCCATTTGCCTGGAGCCGCGATCGGCCAAACCTGCAGATGCGTCAGGTAAACAAACTGGCCTGGCCCACCAGGGGGCTTACCCGGGCAGGCCGCGGGCTGAAGGTTGCCGATCCCTGCCCTATCCCCTTCTCTTCCCCATCCCATGCCCCTTCCTTCCCCACTGCCTCTGTCCCCCTGCCCTGCCTGCCCCACCATGGGCACTCACTGTTGTACAAGATGAAGGATGGCTCCCAGCACACAAAAGGGAGCTCAACCAGCACTAGGACCCAGAAGGTGGTGTCCAGCTGCAAAGTCCGGGGAGCTGAGCAGCACCTTCTTTTTTCAGCCTGGCTGTGCAGCGCTGCAGTCACAGCATAGGTATGCTCGTTCCACCCTCCTCCCCAAGGCCCCACCCCTGCCTCCTCTCCCCAGGTGAGCATGCTGCAGCTGTGCTCATCCCCCACCCTCCAGCCGGCAAACAGCTGATCAGCAGGGAGGGGGAGGGTGGGAAGGGAGCAAGCTATGAGAAGAGGCAGGGGACGGGGAGCTTGGCTGTAACTGCAGCAGGAGCCTCAGTGCCAGGAGCATCAAGCTTCTGCCCCCCGCAGGAGAGAGCGGGGGTGGAGAAGAGTGGGCCTGGTCGGGGCCTCCCTGGAGTGTGGGCCCAGCTCCATGGAGCCATTGGCTCCATGTTAAATCCGCTACTGCAGAGAACTTGTGGGTAGGACAAAGCCTCCTTTCACCCCCATTATCTGAGACTGCAGCCATCTTGGCAGAAAGAGGGCGTAAGAACTCTCTCTCTCTCTCTCTCTCTCTCTCTCTCTTTCTGTAGCTCAGAAAGACTGAGAACAGAGAGACTTTTGTTTTGGACTTTTAAGATTTGGGAATTCTGAACCATAGTCCTGAGGTAATGGCCTTTAAATAGATTTCCAACTGCTCCTTTCATGGAGCTTAATTAAAAGGGAGACATACTTATGTTAATTAGTGTGCTTGGGTTCTCATTGCCCTGATCTGAGTAAGCACACTTGTTGACACCCAGGTAGGATAATGTAGGATGAGGTGTACCTGCAGTACCACATCTGGCCATGAGGGAGGGCATAGGGTGGCCCACCCCTGTACATGAAAAGTGTCCATTATAACATAAAAAAGTACACAAACACAAATGAACAAGTAAGAGGAAAAAATGAGACTATCTTGAAGCTTTGTGAAATTTAAAGTTTTCAATTTGCACCCTATAGAAGTTTCCTTTTGAGTTAAAAGAGAACCAACCTAGGCTGAAACCACTAACTTTCAGCAGGTCAGAAATACACATTAGACTACTCGCTGGTTTTTTTTATTGAAAACCTAAAACAGGTAACATCCATCCCTACCCACCCGCCATACCCAGATTCCTGTCTTCTTTGGATGTCTTCCAAAATTGTTCCTCACTTTCATTGTTCCTGCAAAGGGGGACAGCTGGCCTGCTGCCCTATTTGTGTCTTCACATGAGCAGAATAAGTTAGATCTGCTTCCCAATATACACCTGGAAACCTTTGGGAGAATGGGCAGTCTGTGTGGACCCTCTGTTCAGCAGCACATCAGGAGAGGGCCTCAAGATGGGATGAAATGCCCCAGTCTACACCACATGGAAGAAAAATCCAAAGCTTCTGTCTGAACCTTAGCCCAGAAAAGTATGAATTGCTCCTGTTCATCTGCAGGAGATGTTGACCCTAATGATGATGTTGTAAATCTCAATGTTAACTATTTAACTGCTGATCAAAGCATAAGCAAAAAAAGATCTACACATTCTACTGGAAATGACATCTCTTTTTGGCATCATGAATGATTGAAGCTTGAGTTATAGACAGTTCCTGTAGGTGTACCACCATAATGAGATCCAATGACTGGAACAAGAAGCAAGAGAGGGTGCAACTTTTTAACAGTGAGGGTAATTAATCATTTGGAACAATTTATCTAGGGATGCAGTGAATTCTCCATCACTCAGAGACTTTAAATCAAAACTGGATATCTTTCTAAAACATAGCTCAAACAGAAGTTATGGTCTTGATGTAGCAATTACTGGATAAGGTTCTGTGGCTTGTATTATGCAGGAAGTCAGACTAGATGATCATTATAGTCTTTGTCCTAAATTCTATAAATGTACTTTGCTACATGCTGCACACACACACACCCCTGTGCTGCTCCCACAGGTTTGTCTGTCGGTTTGGAACACTGAATGATAGAATAAACAAAGAACATTTACACTGATGTGATTCCAGTGATCAGGTGTCATGTCCCTGTTGCTGTGACGTTAAATTCGCAGCTGTTCTTTGTAACCCTTCACAAATTCTCAGGGTAGAAAAAAAGACAAATATGTACTAAAGCCGCTGATTTGCGGATTAAGCAAATATAGTGAAGCAGCATGTGCCTGTCAATGAAAAACTGGGAGGGAACGGTAATATCAGCAGCTTCTCCCGTGCGGCTAATGATTGGGTTTAGGGTGGGCTGAGCATATTTACTAACAACATCTGAAGCTGCTGCCTTAAATCTGCTCTCCGCTGCGGTCAGGATCTCTTTCTTGTGCAAAACCGGGATAGCCAGAGGGACGTTGGTACTCTAGTAAAGCTACATTGGGTTGCGCTATCCAGGACCCCTCGCTATGGGCAGCCAGGAAGCAGAGACCCAGGAGACTTTGCAAACCCCAGGTGGGAGTAGTAGAGTTTTTCTTTCAGATCCTGCTCTCTTTAACCTTTTGGGTTGCGGATGTCTTCCCTCCTACTCCCGCCCCCCCCCCCCCCCCCCCCCGGAAATAGGGTGACTACTTCACCCAAGCATTGTCTGAACGCTTCTGAAACCCCGGCTGACTTCTTTTGTTTAGATTAGTGGTTTGCGTTTGCTTCAGGTGGGACCTGATTTTTCTGATTAACTGCAACTTTGGGGGCAGAGGACCCGTTTTGTCTGCACTTTTTTTCCCTTTTGTTATTTTTTGTAACTAAGCTCTGCACATCGGAAGAACTTAGAACTACACTAAGATCACCCTCTGGCACTTCTTGCCTTTCATGTTTACATCTCACTGTTGAAATTGACCCATTTCATCTTCTATTCTGGGGTAATGTGTTCAATTGGCTTTTTGTCTTTATGTGAAGTCTAGCTGAAGCTCAGCAGGAGCTTTTTGTCTGTTTATAAAGGCTATGAAGGGATGAACTTGAAAGTTTCTTGCTGGCTATTTAAAAACTCTGACCCTAATTGCGACCCTATCTAAATAATGGAAAGCCTGGCTAGTGGAGCCGGAAGCCAGACCTGTTAAATAACTATCTGACTGCACCTTGGAAAAAGAGCAAAAGGGTATCTTTGATTTTCTGGGAACTCTCTTCTGGCCTCAACCTCATTCTGGAGTGCAAAATATCAGGAACACTTAAAATATACACCTGGAGGAGTGGAGAGAAAGAAAGCAAGTACATTTAAATACTATCTATTGCAAACTTTCCTTGAAGGATACAAAGAGCTGGCAGATGACCTACACCTGTATCTTGAATGTTTCTTACATCTTTATTTGCAAGCTGATTGTTTCTGGGCTGTAAAACAAAGTGTATGTGAGGGATGAGGTGCAGACTTTTTATAGCACATTAATACTGTGTAGATAAAACACTGCAACTTTATATGCTAGATGTCTGATCAGGCAGCCACTACTTAGGTGGACAGTTCTCACTCCCACAAGTAATCCAATTCATTTCTTTGGAGCTATGTGTGAGTCGCAGTGGCAGATTCTTTTGTCATTAATGCTGCAAGCTGCTCACTGTGGAAAAACACTGGGAGACTCTCAGAAGTCAAAGGGACTCTGGGTGCAAGAGGCTATACAGATAGGGTTGTGGGGAGGGCTTCACTTAGGCTATGTCTACACTGCACTTTCCTCATTAAAACTTTTATCTCTCAGAGGGGGAAAAAACCTCGTTGGGGGGGGTGGTTTTATTTTGTCAAGAAGAGTGGCTACACTGCTTACCTTACAGCAGCACCGAGGCTTGTAAGCTGTGCAGTGTAGACATAGCCTTGTAAAATGGTGCAGTAATATATTCATAAAATGGTGGGTTTTATTACTTTTAATGGCAGAACATCAATTACCATTTCCTGAACCATAGGTTTAGGTTACTAATTCCGAATTCCTGGAGGGCACATCTTTTGTAAACAGACAGCTTGAAGTTGTGCCTAATACAAATGTCTTTAGTTCTAGAGTTCAGACCAGAAGTTCCCAGTGAAGAGTCAAGCAGATTTACCAGAGATCAGCTCTTCACAATGGCAGCAACAGCTTGTTTAAACTTCAGTTCAATGATTTGCTATTCAATCCTGGGGCCCTTTTTTCCAAGAGAGGTAAATCAATGTACAGCTCTGCAGACTATTATTCAAATTACCTGTGTATTTTGTAGAACTTTAAAAAAAAAATCAGAAATAACTTTATAAAAAAAGTAATCAGATCATTTCTATTGCAGCATCACCCTTAGAGGCTACATGTGAGCTCAGGCCCCTATTGTGCCAGGCGCTGTAAGAGACAGTTCCTGTCCCAAAACACTTGCAGCCTATTTTAGATGAGGCAGACAAACTGTAGAGAGAGGTGAAGTGATTTGCCCAAGGTCTTGTAGCTGGTCAGTAGGAAAACCAGGAATAAAACCCAGGTCTCTTGACTCCATTCCAATGCCTTATCTTCTGGATCACTCTCTTCCCTCTCCTCCCCCATCCACTTATGACTTCCCCCTCAGTCTTTCCCAGGTTAAAGTTTGCCAGGCTGACAGATAGGAAAACCACCTTTACTGTCATATTAAATGGAGCAAACTTGATGTGCAAGTTGAGAAAAATAAATAAATGTATGTAGAGCCCCATGAAACTTCAGAGTAATCATTTTAGAGCAAATCCATTGCTCAGAGAGAGAGGGGGCAGGCCCTGGTCAGTTGGCCAGATCATCCCCACCTGGGGCAATGCCTACAAGAGAGGGCTAAGGGTTTTCTCCTGAAACATTCCAGTGTTCCACCCACCTGCTGCATGAAGTGATCTTCAAAGCTTGCCCCCAGATGGTGCATAGTCACCAGGATCTGTGAGAGGCTAGTGCTCTCTGTGCAGAGGCCTTGTACCTCTGTTCCAGTGCTGGAGTCACCGTGGTTCTCTTTCCCTCTGGCTGTGTAGCTCCAGTGGAAAGGAAAAGTAAAGTGACTGAACGTATTACCTCTTCCCAGGTAATTTCTATAAGGCCAGAGGGGAGATGTTGTCGTCTTCCCCCTGCCCAGTCCACACCTCATCCTCTGCATGGATCCCAAATTCGCAGGGTGTCCTCTGTGGCATCCTGGGGTATGTGGGTAGGGGAACCATGCTGTGGAGACAGCAGATTCCTTCATTTGCCCCTTTCTTGCAGGGGGGATGAGGTCTCTGCACACCAGGTTCCACCTGTATACGGACTTGGGGAATGCGTTCTGTCCCTGGGTAAGGTCCTACTATCTGACCTGTAGTGCAACACAGCAACTTAGAATTTACATCCTTTACACCTGCTTCCACTTGGAATAGATGCTGCTTCTGCTCCCGACTACAGAAATACTGAATTGTGGTGCCAGGTGATTTTAAATTGCTGTAGAGTTACTGCTGAATCTCCCACTCCTTCTTTTTTTAATGCTTTGACTGTACTGGCAGGTACAATGAAAGAAGGATAAAGATGTAAGACTTGAATAAAAGTATTTTACCTAATGCTATCATTTTCCTTTGTGTACTGAGGTCTGTTTTTTTTTTTTTTTTTTTTTTTTTTTTTTTTTTTTGTCCATAAAGTCCATAAAAGTCTGGCTGTCATGATGTTTCCTTTTACAGGCAGAGAAAAAGGGTGCCAGTGATACAGTTGTTGGACTGATTTTTGGATGCTTTGCTTTATCTAATTTCTTGACTTCTTTAATATTAGGCAATTATGTAAGTATGTTTACAGTTTTTCAGTACTGACTTAATTATGGAATAGGACCTAACAACCTTACGCAGAGTGTGGTCCAGTTAAACCAATTTGACTGCTGACAGATATAAGTTTGCTTTTTTAAGCAAGTGAAAAGATACATTAAAATAATAATGTCCATACTGGGTCAGACCAAAGGTCCATCTAGCCCAGTATGCTGTCTTCCAACAGTGGTCAATGCCAGGTGCTTCAGAGGGAATGAACAGAACAGGTAATCATCAAGTGATCCGTCTGCTGTTGCCCATTCCCGGGTGTTTAGTGGTCAGGAAAAACTAATTATGTGCACTCTGAGACTCACTCCATACTCTAGTAGATGTATTTATGTTGTCGTCCTATCTTCCAATTGCTTTTACAGACATCCATGCTCTTCCTTTAATGAAGAGCCTGGACACCTGTAAATTCAGCTAGAAACAAGGAAGATGTTCAGCAGAATGAGACTAAGTTGCTCTGCTGACCATCAGCAAGTACTCTACAGATCACAGTAGAGAAGCTGCTCTTTTTTTAAAAGAAGGCAGGTTTTCTCTGACTGCACATTCAGCCAGCTGGGTTAGGAGCAATAGTCTGTGCGCTGTTTTTACAGCACTGGGTTCTCAGAGGCAGACCTCCTGGGAGAAGAGGTCAAAACTAAGACTGTCAAGTGATTAAAAAAATTAATCGTGATTAATAGCACAATTAATCACACTATTAAACAACAATAGAATACCATTTAAATATTTTTGGATGTTTTCTACATTTTCAAGTATATTGATTTCAATTACAACACAGAATACCAAGTGTACAGTGCTCACTTTATATTTTGGATTACAAATATTTGCACTGTAAAAATCAAATCATATTTTTCAATTCACCTAATACAAGTACTATAGTGCAATTTCTTTATCACAAAAGTTGAACTTACAAATGTAGAATTATTTACAAAAAAATGCATGCAAAAACAAAACAATGTAAAATTTTAGAGCTTGCAAGTCCTCTCAGTCCACCTTCTTGTTCAGCCAATCGCTCAGACAAATAAGTTTGTTTACATTTGCAGGAGATAATGCTGCCCTCTTCTTATTTACAATGTCACCTGACAGTGAGAACAGGCGTTCTCACGGCACTGTTGTAGCCGACGTTGCAAGATATTTATGTGCCAGATGCACTAAAGATTGATATGTCCCTTTATGCTTCAATCACTATTCCAGGGGACAAGTATCCATGCTGATGATGGGTTCTGCTTGATAACAATCCAAAGCAGTGCGGACCAACGCATGTTCATTTTCATTATCTGAGTCAGATGCCACCAGCAGAAGGTTAATTTCTTTTTTGGTGGTTCAGGTTCTGTAGTTTCCACATAAGAATGTTGCTCTTCTAAGACTTCTGTAAGCATGCGCCTCACCTCATCCCTCTCAGATTTTAGAAGGCACTTCAGATTCTTAAACCTTGGGTCAAGTGCTGTAGCTATCTTTAGAAATCTCACATTGGTACCCTCACTGCAGATTTGACAAAACTTAAAGAAAGTGTTCTTAAAATGAACAAAATGTGCTGAGTCGTCACCCGAGACTGCTTTAACATTAAGTATGTGGCAGAAAACAGAGCAGGGGACATACAATCCTCCATCAAGGAGTTCAGTCACAAATATAATTAATGTGGTGCGTGTTGTGTTTTTTTACAAGTGTCATTAGTATGGAAGCATGTCCTCTAGAATGGTGGCCGAAGCATGAAGGGGCATATGAATGTTTAGCATATCTGGCATGAAAATACCTTGTAATGCCAGCTACAAAAGTGCCATGCACATACCTGTTTTCACTTTCGGTGACCTTGTAAATAGGGCAGCATTATCTCCCATAATGGTAAACAAGCTTGTTTGTCTGAGTGATTGGCTGAACAAGAAGTGGGACTGAGTGGACTTTTTTTGTTTGAGTGCAGTTATGTAACAAAATCTACATTTGTAAGTTGCACTTTCACGACAGATCACACTACAGTACTTGTATGAGGTGAATTGAAAAATACTATTTCTTTATCATTTTTACAGTGCAAATATTTGTAATAAATAATATACACTTTGATTTCAATTGCAGCACAGAATACAACATATATGAAAAGATATATAAACATCCCAAATATTTAATACATTTCAATTGGCCTTCTATTGTTTAACAGTGCAATTAAAAGTGTGATTAATCGCCATTATTTTTTAATCTCAATTAATTTGAGTTAACTGCAGTTAGTGGACAGCCCTAGTCAAAACTGTGGCCAGAATATGCTGTAATCAATCTCTTTTTGGAGTATCTTCTTTTAATTTCAATTTTGCCTGTCTTTTTGTGACTAGTACTCAAAGACTAGTACTAGCTACACTATTCTTTTTTTTTTTAAAGTGTGTTAAGAGTATATTGTCTTTTGCCCCTCCTTTTTTTTGGGGGGGGGGGGGAGGAGGAATAGTACTTTTCAATGAGAGTGGCATTAGACATCTAGTGTTTCCAATGGGAAGTCCCTTCAATTTACAAGAAAAAGAATAAAAGCCCTTACCGGTAAAAAGTGGCTGCCAATAATGGCCCATACACCTGACTTTTTAAAGCGGTGCCACAGCAAAGGACCCTGCTTAAAGTGCTGCCCCTTTTGCCCATGACAGAATGATCTTTTCCCTGAATAATTAGCCTTTCACAGATCCTGTGTTTACTGCCTTCTGGAGCTTACATGCCCTGAGCTGCATACCCTGTTGTCTTGGGTTAGCAGCTAGTATGTTAGATAGATGAGCAAATGGAAATGGCCATTTTAATCAGCTCCCCATTGCCTACCTTAATAGCACCATTACTGCCTGCTATAGGCAATGCTGGATGTATGTGAGTCACTCTATCTAATCAATATAAGAATGCTGGTGCATTCTGCCACTGTACAGAGGCTACAGCAAATGGCAGTGAGAGAGTTAGCTCTACCAGTGACTTACTGTTGGGAAAAGTAGGTTAAGTCACTTAACCATTTAGAATATTTTTAGGTTTGGTTACAAGCTAAATGTGGGGGGAGTCTGATTCTCTGCCTTTGTTCTGTCAATGACTTTTCTAGAGCATGCACACACAGTGTTTTGATTTCATAACAAAACTCCCCAAATAAATTTCCTTGATTAAAATTGGACTGGAAGTAATTAAAATGTAACACTTATTCTTCACCAATTGCAGCTTGTACAAATTGGAGCCAAATTCATGTTTGTGGCTGGGATGTTTGTCTCAGGATGTGTTACAATTCTGTTTGGGTGAGTGTTTTCTTGTTTCTAGTGTGCAATTTGCATTGTGTTCTAATCATATGGAAAAACAGATGGTCTTGCTGTTCAAACTCAGGGCTAGGAGTCAAAAGACCTCAGCTCTGTTTCTGACATTGGGCCGATGACTTAACTTCTTTGTCTTAATTTTCCTTCTCCGTAAAGTGGGAATAATACTTACCTAACTCCGGGGGCTGAGACCCTCGGCTGGAAGATGCCATAAATGCAATTTGCTATTTAGTTATTGGAAAAACCTCAAGTAAGTATGGTAATAAGTACATAAACAATCTACCTCACAAAATGGGATTTTTAATTGTTTTAAATCAATTTGGAAATTGGAAATTTTGCCTGGCAATTGTAGGGTCTAAGGCACCAATTTGAGCAACATGTGGCTTTATTTTTAAAAAGTGTCTATTTCACAATGCTGTGAAATCAAGTTCAGCTTTGTGGGGATGCTGCTTGGCAAAACTATGAAGAGCAACAGAGGAAGGCACTGGAGTTCTTCACAGGGGAGAAGGATGCGGTGTTTGGCCCTCTGCCCCCAAAGGGGGTGGGGGAGTTGGAGGAGGGCTAGAGATTTTCCCTCCCCTTCCCAGAAGCAGGTGGGAGATGATAGAACTCTCCTTTTCCCATTCAGGCACTAGGGGTATGTCTACACTGCATTGTCAGCCTGGGTCTATAGGATCTGAGACTGCAGACTCTATCTTTTGCATCCACACTGCATAGTGAACCTAGGCTTACAATTTCTGGACCTGGGTCTTGCAATCATGCTGACACATCCATACTGTGCTACACTGATCCCAGTCCAACATTATTCTTGGGGCATATTCCAGGCTTCCTAGTGCAGCCTCTAGCTGTAGCCATTCTAGGCCTTGTTTCACTGTGTATTGTGGGAAAACTTGACTGTCCATCCTACGGCACTTGGCAGGCTGAGACAACTTCCAGTCAACACATCCAGCTGAGCCATCTTTGGGTCTACACCCTCCCAAGAACCAGAGCCACAAACATGGGTGAAGCACCATTGGAAGAACTGGTCTAGCTTGCACTTTCCCTCCCATTTCAGGAAATGGTAGTGTGTCCATGAGACGCTAGTGGATATTTCGATAGGGTGTGTTTGGTTTGTGTGGTGGGGTTTTTTTTGGGGGGGGGGGAGGGGGTCCTACTGGAGGCACCTCTCAGAGGGGAATACAGATGTAGCAAAGTCCAGCTGGTGGGTGCTGTTAATGATTCTTGCTATAGCTGCAGATTTTCCCCATATGTTGACTGGTGCTTCTGGAGCAGGGCCCTGAGAACAGACTAATGGGATCAGATCATTTGGACTTGGGATGCCCAGCAGCGTCTCCAGAACTTTCACATGAAGAAGCAGATGTTTCTGGAGCTTTGTCAGCAGCTTGCCCTGACACTTCAGCATCAGGACACATGTGAGGGAGCCAGGCTGGTCCAGAGCAAGGTTGCTATAGCCATCTGAAAGAACTTCTATCCCTGACTGCTACAGATCCATGGCTAACCAGTTTGGTGTTGGCAAATCAATGGTAGGAGCTGTGCTGGGGGATGTTTGTGTGGCAATTGGAACTGAGATTTACCCAAATGTTAGTGGGCATAAACAAAGTCCCTGAAATAATTTTGAGAGAACGGACTTTCCAAACTGCACTGGGGCATGGTTGGGACTTGTGTCCTTAGTTTTCTCTCCTCAAGGAGCACATGAGTGCATAAATGACAAGTGATACAACTTGATCATTATGGAAGCCCTGGTTGACCACAGTGGCATCCATGAATTAGCCTATGTGGGCTGTTCTAGCAAAGTGCATGGTGCCAAGGTTTTCTGCAGAACAGGACTTTACCTTAATGGACAGGCTGGGACACTATTCCCACTGAATGAGATACTCTATTTAGGACTAACTGTCCTCACTGTTGTTCTAGGGAACTCTATGTACCCCTTATGGTTTTTGAAACAGTACCCTGATCTCAGAAGGCCTGGCAAAAGAAAGTTAATTAAATCTTCAGTAGCTGTAGAATGGTGGTTCAGTGTACGTTTGGCAGATTGAAATCCTGCTATGGCTGTTTACTGGATCATTTGGATGCTAGTGTTATGCTGTCCACGTTATTGTGGCTTGCTGTGCTCTTCACAACATCTGCGAGGTGAGGCATTTCTTCAGGTGTGCACTCAGGCTTTTACTGGATTGCTAGACCAGTACACCTATCCTAATGGAATCAGGATCCACATGCACCATGGAAATCAGGGATGCTTTGTGCAGCCACAATGTGGGCTTGCCTCGCCCCATGGTTGAGGGGAATAGTAAGTGTGTGAATATATGCAAATACTAATGTGAAATATCATCCGTGGTGTGATGGATCCCATTCACACTTCCATTACCACTAGAAAAATTCTCAATGAATTTAAATGTATGGATGCAATGGAATATATGGTGTTCTTTACTGTATAAAATGGGCATGTGCTTCAGCCCACTGTTTTTTGGATTGCTGTTATGTAGTTCAGCTTTAGTGAAGGTAATAAACAGCTATCATGACGCCACATCTTTGTGCAAACAAAACACTTTAATTCTAGATATGGTTTTAATAAAAACAGACAATATTGAACTACTAGCCAGCCCAGCTGCCATCAAACTCCCAATACGGGGGGAGGAACTGCAAAAAACCGTGCATGGTGCTCATTAAATCACTGCCAAAAAAATGAACAATTGTGACACACTCATTGGTGGCTCACTGCTTTGTGTCAGTGACTCTTATCAGACCTGTCCAAGTCACTACACCTTACAGGTTGCTGTCATAGTATTTGTCTTTTTAAAGAAGATTGTGTGAGATGTCAAATAACAGCTTATACCGTACTGGTCATTCTAAGCATTGTGAGATGCATCTGCAGATATTATTCTCAAGAAGTTGTATGTATAAAATATGTAACTATTATGTTTAAAATGTTACTAGGCAGGGTTGATAAACTAGTTTCTCCCAGATAAAGGAATATTGACTTACCGATGTGCCTACATATCTGATGTAAAATTAAGCACTGTGAAAGCCAAAACACAATGGGAACAACATCTGCATGTAAGTCACCAGGAAAAGCCAGGCTGTTTTTTTTTTTTGGGGGGGGGGGAAAGGGGGAGGTGAGTAATTAGCATGAGAAGATGGGTTTACAATGCAGTGTAGACATACCCTAGAGATACTGGAGCTTCTTATGTATCAAATACATGCAAAAGCTGGAGCACCCAAGCAGGTCCTGGGACAGCTCCTTCCACAGCACCTGAGAGTGAAAGTGGAACTGAGCTTCTCATCAGGACACTGTCCCTGGACTCTGATGGAGGGGGGAGAGCCTGCATTGGCTGCTAGGTGTCTAAACTTTTGAAACTCTTTCTTTATGTGATAGGCAGGTAAGAGTTATTCCCCATTTAACAAAGGGCAAGTGACTTGTCCTGTGCTTTGACCACTAGACCATATTGTTTAAAATTATCATTTTGGTTTGGTTTGTTTCATTTTGTTTTTGTTTCTTTGTTCTTTCAGTATGTTGGATAGAGCACCTGATGGACCAGTATTCATTGGTTTGTGTTTTCTGGTTAGAGCGATGGATGCCATAGGCTTTGCTGCAGCAGTGACAGCATCATTTTCTATTCTAGCAAAGGCTTTTCCCAATAATATAGCTACAGTAATGGTATGTACAGAACTATACATTATAGCCAAATGTCCAGAATAAGTGTTTTAATGACTCTCATATCTTTATGCACTTTTGCGTACCAGACAGCCACTGTAACCCTACAGCTCATATCAGGTGTCTAATATAAGCTCCTCCAATTTAAAAAGCCTGACAAAAATCTCTAATTTGAATTAAAAAACTATATATGCCTGGATTGAATAAATGATTCAGGTGCAACAAAAGTTATGCAGGTCCTGGAACAATGGAAGGAATAAAGATGTAAAACTGAGCTAATTCAGTAACACATACAGGACTGTTAAAATAATAAAAACCTTGATGTCTTTCTGAGGATTAGTTGAGGAGAGATTATTATTATTATTTTTTTAATTATATTGTCGTTGTGATCCGTTTACCGGCCTTGTTTGAAACATGGGTAGGATATTGACAGACAATGTACAACTTGAAAGCATTTTAAAAATGCAACCACTTAATCTAGTCTTCATGGAAACTGAATTCCATATGACATAACACAACAAAGGGAAATGTCTTGGCTTATCATATAGCTTTCTGCTTCAGGATCAATCTGCTTTAACTAGGCGTTTCAACAAGGAGTTAAATCATTACATCTGGGATTTTTTTTATTCTAAAGTTCCTCCATTCTAGTGGGGACTGTTGCAAAGTGCCCTATGCTGTTGTGTCTAGCTGCATTGGTGATGGCTTCACTAGGAGTAGACCCAAGGGAGGGCATGCTGACCCAGCTTTGCATGATACTAATGTTGTGCCCTTGCTTTAAAAACAGCAAGCCAGTAGCAAGAGGAGGAGGGATCTAAGAAGTGGATATGGCTGGAGACTTGGAGAAGGAATTGGTGCTGCTGTTCAATTAGATAGAAGTAATCATAACTTTTTTGTGGGGGGTGGAGTGCGTGTGGGAGAGCTAAATAAAAGTTTACTTTAAATCTTAAATCCTCCATCTCCTTATACCAGACTCCAGTTCACAAAGGTACTTTAAAGGTGGACTTGCTGAACTGGGGCCCCTGTCACCTGTCAGTCTTGTTTCTCCATGAGAGATAACACTGAAGGGCAGACTTATCTCCGAAACCTGTGAAAATAACTAGTCATTGCTAGTTAACACAGCAAAAATCTCAGAAGTAGACTACCACACAGACACTACAGCATTGTGACATAAAAAACAAAAACTGCCCTGCCCCCCCCCCTTTCTCCAAGCAAATTAACTCAAAGGAGACAGAGTAGAGACACAAGTCTGATATACATTTAAGTTTTACCCATATTTTAATTATGGGTGGCATTTTTTAACCAAAATAGTTATACTGGCAAAAGCCTTTGTGTAAACAGTAATACAGTATAAAGGTGATTTCTATCAGTGTAGTTTTTCTCCTTCCTGCATAGGAATAATGATGCTGGTGAAAGCACTACCCATATAGTGCAAGCAGTACATCTTTCTAGTGTAAACATGCCCTTATGTGAGCTTTCTTGTCACTGTTCTATTACTTCCCAGTGGATATTATGGCTAACTACTTTTTCCTGAAGAGAGAGAGAGAGGAAGAAATTTTTTTTAGTCTAAGTATAGGTTGATCCAACGATGTAACTGAAGGGTAGTCAATTATTTTTGTCAAAGTCCATTTTTTTTTGGTCAAGGTATAGTCATGGTCCAGACTCCAGAGAAGAAAATAAATAATTAAAAATATGATAGATAAATAGATTTTTTGAGGTCCATTCAAAAGCATCTGATGGTCTGGGTGTGATCCACAGTCCACCTATTGACTACCCCTAATGGGGACTAATAGTATTGTAAGAGGAGACTAAGTCCACATAGGTCCCCTTCATCCTATTTTTTGAGGTAGCCTCTGATAAAAGAAACCAAACTTAGTGGATCAAACATACCCATTTTGTGACTTGATGGACTTCATTAGATAGATGCAGGGGCTGAACTTGACCAATTGTATATAGGTAAAAAAGTGCTTCAACCTAAGGCATTTTTCACCCAAGCCCCAAAGAAGTGACTTGATGATGATCATCTGCAATATGTTTACAAAATTGCATTCAAACCTGAAGGGGAGAACTTAGTATTTGGGAAATGTAGTCACTTCATTGCTGGCCTCTCTGCAGATGTACTGGGTATATGGAACAGGAATGGAAGTGTTTTGCCCCAGAAACTAGGTATGTTAGGCAGTACTTGAGTAGCTAATACCAAAATATAAGAACTATACTTGGTCCTGTCCTCTCTGTGCTGAAATAAGAGGATCAAATTGCTTTTACCTAGACCACTTTCCAGACTCCGTTTGCTGTCCTTGCATGTGAAAGTGGTTGTTGATGATCTGATTTGTTCTAGCTCTTGATCAATGACCAAGCCTTGCTTCTATCTAGCCAACCTCCTCCACTGGATGCTCCTCATAGGAAGTGGTTTGTCTCCAGACTGTTGCTGAAGAATTCGGATGCACCCAAAAATTGATGTTTGTTCTCTCTCTCTCTCCTCTTTAGGGTAGTCTTGAAACATTTACAGGGCTTGGACTGGTGCTGGGCCCACCTATAGGTGGCTTTTTGTATCAGTCCTTTGGCTATGAAGTCCCTTTCATAGTACTAGGATGCATAGTGCTGATCCTGGTGCCTCTGAACATGTACCTCTTACCAAAATACGGTAGGCTCTTTTTCTTCCACTTCCATTGATTAATATTTCAAATTTGAGATGGATGGATAGATACATACTCCAGTAAAATATTTTAATTCTTCATGTGTATAACTATCTGTATGAGATTCCGGAGCTGGATCAGGCATAAGAAATCTTATGGCAAAATTGCAACGGATTTTAATGTTGCAGGATCAGGTCCTTGCTGAACATAACTAAAAATCATGGATGCACATGGCTTGGAATGAAGCAAATATCTTCTGTCCATCCCTGTAAATGCTAGCTTCCTCTGTTGCATTGAAATGCAGTGAGACTTTTCTACATGTGTCTTAGCTTTGGGATTGGAAATGATCGGTTGTCTTTGCTTAGTAGCATTTTGAGGCTAGTTGGAGTCTTATGGTACCAAGGACAAAGGGATTCCTATGTATTGTATTCCACACAGTGCAAGATATAATTAACACATGGAAGAGAATCCAGTTGCATGCAGTACTTTTGAACTCTGATGCATTTTGGGGAGAAAAGGTAGCTAGAAAGTAACTGTCCATATAATGACAGTTTTCAGAGTAGCAGCCGTGTTAATCTGTATCCGCAAAAAGAACAGGAGTACTTTAGAGACTAACAAATTTTAAATTTGTTAGTCTCTAAGGTGCCACAAGTACTCCTGTTCTTTGTCCATATAATATGAACAGCCTAATGTTAGAAAGTAGTCATCACCAGATTGCTGGAGGATAAAACTAATGGAACAGTTCAGATGTGATAACTTTGGAGGATAAGGACTGCATGGCTAAATATTTGAAGCTTTATAGAAAGCCCACAAGGGAGGGGACGGTAAAGATAAAAAATCACAGGAGAGGAAGCACTGCATATATAATAAGTGTGTATCCTGCTTGCTACCACTACATGGGATATGCTGGTTAACCATTTGTCTGTCTTCAAAAGATGTTTATAGCTTGGATATAAATACTCTGAATTATGCAGCTTTGGAATTCTGCTATGTGGAAATCATTCTACAATAGTCCTAGGTTTTGATCTTGTAAATAACGCATATCAGTAGCAGTCTTAGTACACACACTGAGATTGTGCACATATTGAAGTGTGTTCAGGAACGAGGCAATGGAACATAACTTAAAAATGAAAAGATATCACAATGGCATTTGAAATGTGTCTAGTCTAGAGTGCATATCCAAGGTGCAGGAAGCCTGATCAGTTAACTGCATGCATATGCTAATTGATTTGGTTTGACAACTGACAATCTTTTTTTTTTGTTTTGGTAGCACGTGTCTGAACTAGGAATACCATGAAAAGGGAGAACTTCCACATGTGGTTTTATGATGCACAATGTGTTAACTTTTTTTCTGGCCATTAAAAGAAAATAATTATTAGATTATCTAGTTTGATCTTATGTAATGGCAGATGGTGTACTGTAGAGAGATGGCTGTATTTCATATTTTTGCCTAGTCACTTAATAGACAGTAGCCCAATTACTTTAATCTAAGATGAAGGCATTAAGTCGGAAAATTTTAAGTTCTGTTTTCTTCATTTTTTCCCCCTCTGTCATTTGTCTAGCTTCCAATTTTGGAGGCTTTAAAAAAAAAAAAAAAATCTGATCTTATAACAATGTCCAACCATGAGCTGTAACGGTCTAAATTTTGCTTCAATTTGTTTGAGATTCCCACTGCTTTGAAGATGGCTGTGGGAGAATACTGAATCTTGGAAGAAAGAGTAGGTTATGAGCATATCAAATTAAACACAATCCATGCTACCAAAAGAACACAGTTTCTTTTCTTCTCTTAAAACAGATGCAGTCGCTACCAAGGAATCCTTCTGGATGCTCATTACTCTGCCAAAAGTTGTATTTCTCTGTTTTACTAGATTTTCACTAAGTGCATGTTTAGGCTTTCTGGATCCCACTATGTCACTGTTTGTTTCAGAGAAGGTGAGTCATCTTAATGTGCAAGAGATGGGTTAATGACTTCAGCAATATGGAGTACTTTAATCCAAATATTTTAAAATTAATGTCCTAATAAATTTTATTTTATCAAATGTGCTGGTCATCGGCATTAGCCGAGCTTAATACTGTATTGTTGACTTGCCATTCAGAGTCATTTGATTTCCGCAGTGCTGGGCACTAGCAGCTCCTATTAACTTCATTTGGAATTATGGGAACTCAACAGCTATTACAATCCATCCCTTGCTCTCTTTTAAATATGTTTTTTCCCCCATTTTCCAGTTGCAGAAGATCCTTCCCTAAGGTATTCAAATGGTGACTGCAACTCTCCCTTTCATGCACCCCATCTATCAGATAAAATGAGTAAATGCTTTGTCTGTGGGATAAGTCACTGTGACAGAACATTGTCCTAAGCAAAAGCATCTTATTTCGGGGTTAAGCTGTTTTGGCTCCACCTCTGCTTGTAACAACACAAAACACTTAAACTGTTTCAACAGTCTATTCTGAAGACACTATCTTGGCCTTGTCACTTATCCATTAAGATGGATAAGTGACACTTATTTGTATGCTTGCATGACATGCTGAAATAAAGTGCATACTAACAAAATCATTAGGTATGTATTAATGTTGTCATTGTGTTTCCCCATCAGGGAACTTGAAAACCAAGCTTAATTGCACCTTTGCCAAGTGCCAATTTTTTCCTGATTCTTACCTACTTACTGTCTCTGGATAAGTATGAACAGATAATGCATGTGTGAATGACAGGAGGGTTCATGTTCATGTGATTGGGTAAGATGAGTATTTACAGACTTAGAGGTTTCAATGGAAATAGCTGCAATCTTGGAATATTTGAATTGACTGAGCTCTTCAAATCTAGAATTGTGAATTGTTGATGCCATTGGGCTATAAAACTAGGGAAAGGCAAATGGCAAGTGAACAAAGCCTACTCTACAATATTCTAACTTCTCATTCTATTGTTTTTGCATCTGAGACCCCTTTCCTCTCCCTCCCATGCCCTGTTCTGAATCCCTCTTTATATCACAGAGACAAAGTGGGTGAGATCTTTTATGGGACCAACTTTTGTTTGGGGGAGGGTGGGGGAGGAGAGAGAAGCTTTTGAATTACACAAAGCTCTTCTCCAGGTCTGGGAAGTGTATTCAGAGTGTCATAGCTAAATACAAAGTGGAACAGGTTGTTTAGCATAAGAAGTTAATACATATTGTAAGGGACCATTCAAGGTGAAGTGGCCCATTAACACCCCTGCAGTCATAGGACAAAAAAGTGGAGTTAGTGGGTTACAGATGGTTGTAATAAGCCATAAATCCAGTGTCCTTTATTAAGACCTTGATTGTAGTGTCTAGCAGCATTATGAATTTAAGCTCCAGGCTCATCTTTTGAAGGTGTTGTGCATGTTTCCTTTGAGGAGGAGGCCTGAGAGGTCAGATACAGAGTGATGATTTTGTGAAAAGTGTTCACCCATATGTGATAAAGTGTTTTTGTCTTATCACTTTTCTGTGCAAGTTTATTTGACAGCATAGTGATTGTCTGGTTTCATAGTGATTGTCGGTTGTTGGGGCATTGAGTGCACTGGATGAGGCAAACCACACATTGCAATAGGCATGTGTAGGACCCCTGGATCTTGAAAGGTGTATGTTGTTCCTTCTGTTCTGGCAGGGTCTGGTGCCATTTTGAGTTGGTGGGCCCTAGTCTGTGGGGAGCTTGCTTCTGATGAGGAGCTTAGTGAGGTTGTTGGGGAGGGGATTGTTTCAAGGCCAGAAGAGAGGGTTCAGGAAATATTTTTTTCGGGATGTGGTCCCCATTGAGCATGGGTTGCAATTGTTTAATGATGCCCTATAAGGGTTCCAGTGTGGTGTGATAACTGACAAGTGGGGAATATGTAATCAGAATTTTTGTTTTTCTGTAATGGAGCAAGCTCTCTCAGGCTATTAGGGAGGCCTGTTCTGTGATATAATCCACTCATCTGGTGGACTGTCCTTATTTAGTGAAGGTGGTTTTAAGTGTGTTAAGGTATGTATCTCTGATTTACCACAGAATATGCTTTGAGGGGAATCTGATGGCCTGGCTGTAGGTAACCGATTTCTTGGTGTATCTGGGGTAGTTACTGGACCTGGGTAGGTAGGTAAGGTGATCAACAGGTCTGTTGCATATAGCAGTCTGTCAGGTTTCTTCTGGAATATGTGAGGGGCAAGAGATGGTTCTTCAGTTTTTCTGAAGTCCTTTTGCAGAATTATTTAGCATATTTGAAGTTGTATATATTGGTCAGAGGGCTATAGATGATGAGCCCTCTGGGGATGATGTTTTGTTTCTTGCATTTACTCAGGAAGTAAATGTCGCTGTTTAAGATATTTTTTTTTTTTTTTATGTTGAGGAATTTCCATTTCAATGGCAAAATTCAGTATCTTCCATTGTTGTTTGACTTGGTCCCAGGATATTAGAGAGACATAGTGGAAGAAGTAATAGCTTTTACTGGACCAACTTTTGTTTGGAGAAAGAGACCTACAACCCCAAATATGGTGTGCAGCTCTGCAGAAGGACTTCAGAAAAACTAAGAAACCATCTCTTGCACCTCCCATACTCCAGAAGAAATCACCTCATACAAGAAATTATCATGTACCCCCATATGATGGAAAGAAAAAAATCAAGAAACCTACCTGGAGATCATGCAAAAAACCTCAAATAACTTTTTAAAAACAAAAACTAACCACCGTCGGAACCAACTACAACTCCACAACCCACAGAACTTTGCCTCTGAGATGAACCATGGCAATAGGACCCGCCACATGAATGCTGCATGACAACTCAACATCATCAATTTATCAAGAGTACCCCTAATTGCAGCTGAATTATCTGTACTTTAAAAGGGACCAAAATTCTGCCCCACCACAGACCCTGATACATACTATCATGTAGAAAATTAGAATAACTTTCACGGACTCTTCCTCAAGTATTCTTTCACAACAATGACAACACCTCCCACAACTACCATGTCCCCTCCCACAGTCATAAGAAAAAAAGAATCATCTGACTGGACATCTAAGTTTCCTCTAAGCTGTGTGGTCACATTAAGTGTCGTGCAGGTATTCAGGGCTGTGGCGGGGAAGACATACTTCTCTCCCAGCCCTGGACCTGCTGCGGTGGGGAGAGGCACCTCTCCCTGCTGGCCCCAGCCTAGCCTTGCCCTGGACCTGCTGCGAATGGGGAAGAGGTGCCCCAGCCCCAACCCAGCCCAGTCCCAGACCTGCTGCGGCCAGGGGGGAGGGAGGGAGATGCCTATCCTGTGGTGCCAGCCCCGGAGCTGCCACAGCAAGGAGAGACACCTCTTTCTCTCTTCTCTTCTTCCCCCCCCCCCCCAGCTTAGGGAGAAAGAGAGAAAGCGTGCGCGCGCACTGGAGGGGAGGGGGAAGTCCTCTCTCCCTGCTGTAGTCCTGGGGCAGCCTGCACCCCAAACCCCTCGTCCCTGACCTCACCCCAGAACCCGCTCCCCCAGCCAGATCTCACCCCTTGCATCCCAACCCTCTGTCCCAGCCCTGAGTCCCTTATCACAGTCCCCACACCTCCAGCCAGATCCCCGAACCCCCGCATCCAAACCCCAGTCCTGAGCCCCCTCCCACACTCCAAACCCCTCAGCCCCATCCCCGCCACATGAATTTTGTTATGTGCACCAATATGGAGGTGATGGTGCACATAACAAAATTCATTCCACACATGTGTGGGGAAAATTAGAGGGCACGCTGCTGGACATCCCAGAGTGGACAAAACCACACATTTGATTGCTTCAGGAAAAAAAATAGACTGTGAAATCCTTAACAAACAGCATATCCACCACAATCTTTCCCCTGCCAAGAGGACAGCTGTACAGTTCCTGAAATCCAACCACTAGATAATGATCAAACCTGCAGACAAAGGGAGTATTGTAATTCTCAACCATGATGACTACAACAATGAGGTCAGCTGACAACTTTCCAACACAATAATGAACTTAAAGAAGACCCCACACCACAATCCACCCAGGAATTTTAAAGATACTAACAAATCCTTCCTCAAACAACTCCAAGAGAAACTCTACAACTTCATCCTGCACAAAACTACCCCAGGGATCTTCTACATGCTTCTTGAGATATACAAACAATGGAACCCCGGCAGACCCATCATACCTAGCCATGGCACTCTTACTGAAGGAATATCCGGACTCATAGAAACTATCCTCAAACCACTCACCACGCAAAAGGTCAGCTTTATCCAGGACACATGAAACTTCCTGCAGAAACTCTGCAATATTAAGAAACTCCCTCAAACACCATCCTTGCCATCGTGAATGTCACTCCACTATACCAACATTCTTCACAATGACTGCATCACTGCCTACCTCAAATATCTACAAGCCAATGATCAACACTCAGATATGCACCCCAAACACATCACCAAACTCCTCCATTTCATCCTCACCCATAACAATTTCACATTCAACAACAAACAGTTTGTTCAAAGCATGGAAACAGTCACGGGTATTAGGATGGCTCCCCAATATGCGAACCTCTTCATGGGCCACCTTGAGGAAGAATTTCTGGACAAATGCACCATGACATTTTCATCTTCTCGACAGATGACCTCTAAACTCCCTCAGATTTCCACCACAACTTCAACAAACCACCACCCATCTACTAAACTCTCTATAGAACACTCCCTCACCACCATCCACTTCCTGGAGACCACGATCAGCTTCAACAATGGATCCCTACAGAAAACTGTGTACAAGAAACTCACAGATCACACTTGACTTCACAGATCCAGTAACTTTCCCAAACACACCATGCCAGGCAATCGGATACCACAGAATATGCTTTGAGGAGAAAGTCCAGGATATATATCTTACTGCACTTAAAACTGCCTTCATCATCAAACAAGGACACTCCACCAGAGACATTACATAGATTGCATCAGGGAACGGGCCACCCAAACACCCTGAAAGAACTTTCTTCAATATGGAAATAAAACTGTCTCTGACTGCACAAACCTAGTTGTCACCTATCATCCCATACTGGAACCCATACAGGGTATCATTAAATAATTACAACCCATACTCGGTGGGGACCCTGTCCTGAAAGAAAGCTTTCCTGAATCCCCTCTTTTGGCCTTGAAACAACCCCTTACCTCTCCAAATTCATCATCAGAAGTAAGCTCCCCACAGACCAGAACCCACCAGCTCCTGCTATAGCAGAAGCAAAACCTGAAGACACATCACTATAGCTACAATGATCAATACCCCCACAACGCACCCTTCAAGATCCATGGGTCCTACACATGCCTATCACATGTGGTGTACCTCATCGAGTGCACTATATTCTCCAATAAATAACTAATAACCAGACAGCTATTATTCTCTCAGATAACTCACAAAGAAAAATGATGAAAGACAAAAACACCATCTCACTGGTGTTTGAACACTTTTCATGAAACAGTCACTTCATATCTGACCTCAGTCCTCCTCCTCAAAAGAAAACGGCACAACACTTTCAAAACACAAGCCTGGGAGCTTAAATTCATAACTTTGCTAGACACTAAAATCATGGTTTTAATAAAGTATAGGATTTATGGTTTATTACAACAATCTGTAACCCACTACCCCACCTTTTTTGTCCTATGAGCAGGGTGTTAATGAGCCACTTCACCTTAAATGGACCCTTAGCATATATGCTAACTACTTATGCTAAACAATCTGTTCCACATCTTGTATTTAGCTGTGACAATTTGAGAACCCTTCCAAGACCAGGAAAAGAGCTCTGTATAGCTCAAAAGCTTGTCTTTTTCATCAACAGAAGTTGATTCAATAAAAGATATTACCTCACCCACCTTGTGTCTCTCATATCTTGGAACCAACATGGCTGCAACAACACTGCAAACAACAGAGGGGTTTTTTGTGACTTTTTTTTTTTTTTAAACAAATCAAATCATTAATTTTTTCCAGTTTAAAAGCCATCTTAAAGGGAAATCCTGCTGTAAAATAAATTAACCTAGTAGGAAGATACAAGTGCTATAGTATTCTACTATTAACAAAACTAAAAATTGGAGGAGATGTAAATACTAGAGCCACTTGTACTGTACTCTGAGATCTAGATTTCAAACACTCCAGATTCTGAGCTGTTAAAATGAAGCCTTCTGGATTGGGGGCAAATCTGTCAATTTTTGAGATTAGACTTGAACCATGTGTGTCTGTGGAGTATTGGAACTTGATGAATTGAAGAGATTTGGGGTAAGAGGTAACCCCAAAACTTCTACTGATACGCAAGTATTGAAAAATATATTTCATAAAGAAGTTAAAATTAGTGGCTTCAGCCACTTTGCCTAAAATGTGATTCTTATGGAATACTTCAATCATTCTGTGCGCTTTTTTTTTTTAACTTTATTTTACAGTTCAAATTACCGGCTGGTTATGTGGGTTTAGTATTTCTAGCGTTGGCACTCTCCTACTCCTTGTCTTCACCATTACTTGGGCTTCTAAGTGATAAAATGCCAGTGAGTAAAATCTCTTGTTGCTTGTATAGTGTCATATGTACATGACTAGCTTAAATATGCAAAGTAAAAAAGCAGAGAAGTCTCTTTTCTGAAGTCTTAGACCAAGACCCCAATTCTGCAAAGGGGTCCATCTGCCCAGGCCTTTACACCTGCACTGAGTCCCATTTTCTTCAAAGGATCTGAGGTTACATTAAGATCACAAATGCACTTATTCATTATCTTTACTGTTTCTACATACATTATAGCTGATATACAGCTGAATTTTTAGATGGGCTAAATGCATGGTCGGCCTCTTAGATGTAAAGAATCACTGCTCCAGGTAGAGCTGGAATTGGGGGGGAGAGAGGGTGTGGGGTGGTGAACAAGCTGTCAGGATATTTTTCCCCCCCTTCTGGACAAATGTACTGGCCAGCCATACCTTCACACTCTTAATGAAAAGCTCACTATAGGAATATATTCCAAATAAGCTTGGTATATGTGTGGGCTAGGAGGCTTTGGTGACACAGCCTTTTACCTTTGGAGATCTTTGTTCAAGTCTTATCTGATCACAAGTGCAAATGTCTATTTATTTTGACATAGTATGTGTCATTTTTGCCATTTAGCAGTGACCACGAATTATGTAGCAAAAAGACAATAGGAAAAGCAGAGATATTGAATATCCAAAATTATGTGCATGGTCAACTCTGTATGGCAGCAAGCACTTGACAGTAGTGGGAGCCATTAATGTCACATCAGCATCATGTGCAAACTTACATTTCAGCAGTATTTTTTTTTTTTAAAGTCCTGAATCATCCTGCTGGTGAAAACCAAGCTTTGGGCACCTGGTAGCAGAGCCTGCTTGCAATAGGGTCACAGTGATTTGAAATACCCTCATCTCCTGATTTGTCAGCTGAAAGCTTCCAGATGCAATTCCCACAGTAGGCAGTACTTGCCAGGGAGTGGGCATGAGTTAGGAAATGTACTGATCAGTGCCTCTCTCATACATCCACCTATGGAGCCTCAGTCAGAATGTAAAGGAGTTTTCCACAGGGGCCACTTTTAAAAGCTTCTTTGGGGGTTGAGGTCATCCAGTCAAACTCTTAAATTTTGCCTCTGTTACCAGTCATATCTGCAGCATCTTCTTACACTGGGAGTAGGAGATACTGTGGTGCCATAACTAATGCTGAGTGGCAAATGTTAAGTGTAAGGACTCGTACTCTGTTGTGATGGGGAGAGAATATTAACTTTCTCTAGAAAATTATTGTTCTACATCCCACTTCCTGCTTTCACCCCCAAGAGGTTTGAGCTGCTTCTGAAGGACGGGAAATGCATCTGAATGAGTCACAAGTATCTTCCTTTTCCCTGGTGGGTTTGAAGTGTTCAGAAGTGCCTTAACCAAATTATTTTTGCGTATGTGCTAGTTTGGCAGATAAGAGTTTAGTTGAGTTTGAATTTCTTCAGACCTTTGATTTCTCTTTCACAGCACCTAAGGAAATGGTTGTTGGTCTTTGGAGGTTTACTGACAGCATTGTCCTTTTTCCTGTTAGGACCTGCTCCCATCTTGCACATTGAAAGGTACAGTTTACCACCTTTTATCTCCAACACTATCAAGTGAGCTTTCCCCATTAATTGGCGTTCTGTCTAATTATTACCACTTTATGTAGTCATTCAATGCAAGAGGAGTTTATCTGCTGAGCTTTTGAAAAGATATACTGTTTTCCTTGCTCAAGCAGCAGAACACAAATGTACCTCCAGATGGGAGCATCAGAATACTTACGTACGGTTATAATTAAAAAATGACGACTAGAAAAAATAACTCCTCTGTATTGACCTGCAGCCTTTGCCTCTTCAGAGTTGTACCTACTCACTTTAGTCTGTGTGTGGGGTGGAGAATAATAAAGGTTAGTTTTGTTATTACTGGTAAGTCCTCCAGGACCAACATGGCTGTGGGAGAGCAAAGTGATTTATTTTGTTAGTTCTTGGGATGCATAAGCAACTACAGCTATGTCTTCATGGGTGTGGGTAGAGGGGGGAGGAGGAGGGATCCCACTGAGAGCCATCTTGATGTTGTATCCAAGGGGAGATGGGTACTGTGTGGTGTAGTGTTTTTTACCTCAATGTAGGTAGGTGAGGTAAACGCTATAGCCCGCATTTGGTATTTACCTCAACTAATTACACTGAAATAAAAAACTACATTTCCGGTCTCTCCTTATATTTATGACATTGAAATGCCTCTCAATGGAAAATCATTCCATGCCCCCGCCCCCTCCCCAAAAAAGTGAAGAAAGTCTGTGTTCCATTTGTCAAGCCACCTGTGCTACCCCTATTGTCTTCCAATGACATACTCTGTTACACCTGTGAAATGACCCTGATGGCAAGGGTTGCTAAGGTGTAGAGCTGGTTACATTTTTTTCCTGTATTTTTTTCCTTTTGAAGAAGAACATAACCAATTTCAAACATTTTGGGAGGAGGAGTGAGTGGAGGAGAAACTTCAGGAATTAGTTTGTAGGGTTTTTTTCACACCTCTATCTCTACACCGATGTAACTGTGGACTGCAGAATATTTAGTGTTCTGAAACAAAGACCATATCTTGGATTTAACAACCCCAGGATAAATGTTCAGGGTCAGCAGTTGGTAAAACCATTCTCTGTTTATAAACTAAGCTCCCTGCATAAGGAAATCATTGACGCAACAGACATGGAATCACAGATTTTTTTTATTTTTCACAAAGTCCATTTTTCAAATTGGAGCTGCACTATTAAATCTCTTCTGTCAAAACATGCAGGGCTATTTACTGGATGGTTTAAAATGAATATTATAGCTAATGATGGTTTGAAGGGAAAACTAATCTCTGAACCATGGAGAACTGGTGTTACAGTCCTAATTAACGAAAGTAAAGTTTATTTTAAAGAAGTTTTACACCATTCCTTTCAATGCTCATTTTGCAGCAAACTCTGGATGTTTGTCCTAATGCTGGTTTTATATGGCTTTTCCTTTGGGATGACTGGTGTCCCACTGTTTCCTGAGATGCTCAGTTGTGCTTAGTAAGTAATTCTGTCTATGTTATTACTAATACTTGGCAGCTCTGCAAACAATTTCCAGCCACCTTTTCATGCTCTGAGAGGGAGGGGTGGGGGACCTAATTAATTATTGATCTGAGATGTTGGGTGAATCTTTTGAAAAAGTGACTTAGGCTCTTGTCAAGTGGCTTTCTTGCTTTTTATTTTTATTTTATTTATTTTAAAGTGAGCTGGGCTTCTACATCACTTAAGCACTTCTGAATTGTATCTATTGTTCAGGGGATGTGACAACCTCAATATGGTCATGTGGTCCAGCTGGTTTTGGTAGTTTGCATAGCAAGCCATAAGACTAATGTATATATTTTTAAGGGGACTTTTATTTCAGGTCATTGGAAGGGTTAATATCCAGCAAATACTGTTGTCTCTCTGGGAGACGCTACAGTAACAGTTCTATCAGCAGGAGTCAGGATTACTTTAAAAGCAGTTTCCCATCTTCCATGCTGCTTGCCCATAGTGGGCTGAGGTCCTCTTGGTTCCATGTTTAGCCAACGTGTATTTCTCCTTGGAACCAAAGGCTTCCCCCTTTTTCAGACCCATCTCTCAGCTTTCCTTCTCCTATGCCCCATCACAAGACTGACTGTGTATGACATGCATATCCAGTTATCGCAGTCTCAAAGGTGATTATGCTGTAGTGATAGGAATCCCACTTAACATTGGCCTTATCTTCCTTCTCCTAGGGAGGTGGTGCCAGGTGGCTTAATAGACAAGACAAGGGGCAGAAAGTTGTAGATCCTCTGTACAGACAAACTTCTCTGTGCTATAGTAGATGCACTTGTGTGTATTTTTATGTAGTTCATATTTCCCTGGTGGTGGGGGACATTCCCCACCTCCCACAGGAATAGAGCACTTTAAAAGGAAAGAAATGTGCTTAGTGGAAATAACCTGTCTGTCTTTCTCCAGTGAGAATGGATTCGAGCAGGGGTTAAGTGCATTAGGACTGGTGTCTGGGCTCTGTGGTGCAATGTGGTCACTTGGGTAGGTACACAGTCATGCTCTATAAACTTCTGGTGTTTTGGTTGCTCTGTTACTATAATGTTGCTGGCCTGCTTAATTATGTAGAAGAGCTGGCTTGCCCTTTAGCACCCCCCCTCTCTTCTCTCCCCCCCCCCCCCCCCCTGCTGGCCAAGTATGGATCTTCAATGTCCTACCTCAATAGCCTGTGCTCTCAGGACCCCTTAAGAATGCCACACAGTCCAAAGGTATAACATGAAATTCCCCTGCTGGGGTTCTACTTTATGAAGTCCAAAGATTTTTTTTTTTTTTAAATAAAGTCTCTTTTGCCCAGATTCAAAATAAAGCCTCCTTGGCCTGCAGTCTCTGTCCCCTCAGGTTCAGGGGTTGCATAGCCCTCTTTCTTGGGGAGGGAGTCTGTACTTCCAGGCTCCCAGTAGCTTCCTTCAGGGACCCTTTCACCTGCTCCCTGTGTAATTTTCTCCCTTCTTTCCCTGTGTTGAAACAAAGATCCATGGGAAGCCCTTCCCCATCTCCTGTTTCCCAGGTATCTCTTCTTAATCCTGGTTGGGCAACAGGTAGTCAGTCACAGGTGCACTGGACCCTGCTCTCTTAAAGGGGCCAGTCTCCCAGTGACAAATTGATAATGAAAAATCATTTAACTTTTACCTCTGTCATTGTGTTAACCCTGGACCAAAGACTCATTACTAAACTGCTGCCAGGTGGGTATGTTCTGCAGTGATTCAAAATGGGCAGGAAAGGGATAGCAGAACAGAATCTGAACTAATCTTCCTTGAGATGGTGGTGTCTTTCACATCAAGAAATCATTGTTGGTGACTAAGTCTGGGTGAGCCTGCAGTTCCCCTGTGTGTGGTTACTTCTTGGCTATCAAAACTCTTGGCGTGTGCTAACTTAAAGACCGTGATACTGAACCTCCCAATAGTACAAGGAGGGACGCTTGTGCCTGAGATGAAGGATATAGTGACGTTCCCATCACTACTCCCAATTTCTACCCTCTGTCTTCCCCTCCGCTTTCCTGCCAATCGCCACCTTTCCCCCTTCATTGTCTGGGCAGTTTGATGTGTGGATAATTTGGCATTTTGAGGTAGGGGTGAGTGGGTGTTCAGGGCTAGCTCTAGATCAAATGGCACCCCAGGCAAGGAGTGCCTTTGGTGCTCCTTCCCCCCACCCCCCATTTGTTAAACTTTGAACAAATTTTTCTTTTTTTGCATTTGTAGCCCATTTCATGACTTTGATGCACGATTTGCATACATGATTTATCCCTGTCATATAAGACTATCAATTTGCATGCTAGGAGCTGTAATCTGCATTTATTCATGCCATATATAAGAAAATTTAAAAAAATCCCTCTAAGCTTATAGAAATGTCTTAATTTTAAAAATAACTGCCTTGTTCTAACATCACAAAATTGAACTGTACACTGACATTGGGTGGAGCTGTATTAATTAGTGTCACAGTAGGTAACAGCCTTAGAATGTTAACCCTAGTCCTTTAGTTCAAAAGGTCGCTTTTCTTGCCTTTGCCTTCGTAAACTGAAGCACAGCATCAGAGATCCAAAGACAATGGCATTTTCAAGCAATGAAATAGCAAGCGATGTCAGTCTGTCATTGGCCATCATTAAGGCTAAGATTTAGTCATGGGTATTTTTAGTAAAAGTCATGGACAGGTGACAGGAAATAAACAAAAATTCATGGTCCATGACTTTTTATTATATAAATACCCCTGAATAAAACTTAACAGTTCCTGAGGCTCCGGGTGCTGCAGCTTTGGGGGCCACCAGGACACCACTGCTGTGGGGGCCTGGGGACTGATGGCTAGCCTCTGCATTGGCCATGGGGGCTGACTTCCCCCAGCCACCCCTGCTCTGAGTCCCTGGGGACCACTGCTCAAACACTCCCCGGGGCCTCTCCTGGGGACCACTGCTTGGGCACTCCCCGGGGCCAGCCACCCTGGAACTGCCTGAGCAGTGGCCTGTGCGGCTGGCTCCCAGGCCGCTCCAGCGGCACCAAGTGCTGCTGGCTGCAGGACACCCGAGCAGCTGTGTAAGGGAGTGGACACACCCCTGTGGCACCTCCCTGCTGGTTGCCTGTGGGAATTAACTTGTCACAGGCTCCGGAGCACCCTCTGCAAGCTGGTGATCCACCTTACCCCACTCTGGCCCCTGTGTTCCTCCCAGGACCTGGTGCCCTGTTATCTGGGGTTCTGCTGCCTGGCAGTAACCCCACAGTTCTGGGTCTCCCCTGCCCCGGGGAACCACCCCCCACTATCCCCACTTCATCTCAGTCTTGGCTACTGCCAGTCATCACTTAGCCCCCATTCACTGGGGCAGACTGCAGTGAATCAGCCACTCATCACAGGCAAAGGGGTTTGGACCTGCTGCCTCTGCCTACTGTGGGCTGCCCCTTTGCAACCCCAGTACTCAGTTGGCCTTACCCTAGGCCTGCAGCCTGGGGGATTTTCAGGCTGGAGCTCCCCAGCTCCTCTTGCCTTCCCCCAGCCCTGCTCCACCTTAGGTACCCAGGTACACTCCCTAGCAGCCAGGCCCTTCTCCCTTTAAAGGCAGAGAGAGAGTGTTTGCTTGAGCGCCAGGCTCAAGCCTTTATAGGGCCAGCTGGGCCCTGATTTGGGGTGTGGCCCCAGCTAAGCCTGCCTCCCACTCAGCCTGGGCTGTTCCCCCTGCCACAGCCCTCTCAAAGGGCTGTTTTAAGCCCTTCCGGGCAGGAGTGGGTGGCCACCCTGCTACAAGCTGGCCCCGGGATCAGCTGCACCAGCCACTGCAGCTGCGAAAGTCACTGAGGTCGTGGAAAGTCACGGAATTTATGACTTCTGCAACCTCCATGACAAAATCACAGCCTTAGCCATCATTGATCAGATATACATTTTAATGAGCCTGAGCTTCAAAAAGCTGCGCTTACCACTTGAGACTGTGTTTGGCAGCGTGAGCAGAATCCTCAAAGCTATCCACACATTAGGAAAAGTATCCTTCAGCTTTGCATCATGAATGAATTGGAGAACTTGGAGTGGAGAGTGCTTCCCATGTTGCAAAATGTGATGGATGTTGTCCAATTCAACATAGAGGTCTTTATCGTTGACATCTGAACATTCCCCATGTGTCAGCTTCCAGTGAAGGTCTGTACAATTGTTCAAGTATTTTCCTGTCCACCGGCAGCTTACTAAGGGCATACAAAAAAAACCCAGGTCTTTTCATGGTACTTCATTTGTCCAAACCTTTCTTCGATGCTCACTTGAGCAGCAGCAATGAGTGAGCAAAAATCTCCCTCCTGAATTTTTCTTCCGAGCTTCCCATCACCTCATTTCTCCCCTTGTAACCAAACTCTCTCTTCTTCCAATGAATATGAGTTTCCTTGAAGAAAGGCTCAACTCCTAAGTTTTCTGCCATTTCTTTGGCAGCAGTGATGGCACCTTCAAATCCATTGTCTCTGTAGGCCGCAATGAAATCAAGGCAGCTTCTAGTCAAAGTAGCAGCAGTTGCGATGTCCATTGACTGAGTTTTTAATGCTTTGCTTACAACATTTACTTGGGAACAGGATATCGTGTCAAAGCACAATTGAGATCAGAAATTTGAAGGGTTTCAGAGTAGCAGCCGTGTTAGTCTGTATCCGCAAAAAGAACAGGAGTACTTGTGGCACCTTAGGCCTTGTCTACACTACGAGAGTAGTTCGATTTTACTTGCATCGAATTTTTGGAATCGATATTGCAAAGTCGAACGTGTGTGTCCACACTAAGGACAGTAATTCGACTTTGTGTGTCCACACTAATGGTGAAAGCGTCGAAATTCAAAGCAGTGCACTGTGGTCAGCTATCCCACAGTTCCCGCAGTCCCCTCTGCCCATTGGAATTCTGGGTGTAGCCGGCAATGCCTTCTGGGTAACAAAATGTGTCGAGGGTGCTTTTGGGTAACTGTCGTCATCGGTCCATCACTCCCGCCCTCCCTCCCTGAAAGCGCCGGCGGGAAATCATTTTGCGCACTTTTCCAGTCATTGACAGCGCGGACGCCACAGCACTGCGAGCATGGAGCACGCTGCGACCATCGCTGCAGTTGTGGCCGCTCTCAACGCCTCGCAGCTTATCATACAGGTTTCCCTGAGGCAGATGCAGAAAAGTCAGGCGAGGAGGCTACGGCACCGTGGTGATGTCCTGAAGTCTGAGAGTAGCACAGACCTCTCAGAAAGCAGGGGACCCAGCGCCGAGGACATCACGGTGGCAATGGGTCATGTTGATGCCGTGGAACGGCGATTCTGGGCACGGGAAACAAGCACTGAGTGGTGGGACTGCATAGTGCTGCAGGTCTGGGATGAATCCCAGTGGCTGCGAAACTTTCGCATGCGGAAGGGAACTTTCCTGGAACTTTGTGAGTTGCTGTCCCCTGCCCTGAAGCGCAGTGACACCCGCTTGCGAGCTGCACTGAGTGTACAGAAGCGAGTGGCCATAGCCCTCTGGAAGCTTGCAACGCCAGACAGCTACCGGTCAGTCGCGAACCAGTTTGGGGTGGGCAAATCTACCGTGAGGGTTGTTGTGATGCAAGTAGCCAAGGCAATCGTTGATGTACTGCTGCCAAAGGTAGTGACCCTGGGAAACGTGGAGGCGATCATAGATGGCTTCGCAGCGATGGGATTCCCAAACTGCGGTGGGGCCATAGATGGAACTCACATCCCTATCCTGGCACCGGACCACCAGGCCACCCAGTACATTAACCGAAAGGGATACTTTTCCATGGTGCTGCAAGCACTGGTGGACCACAGGGGACGTTTTACCAACATCTACGTGGGAAGGCCGGGCAAGGTTCATGACGCTCGTGTTTTCAGGAACTCTGGTCTGTTTAGACGGCTGCAAGAAGGTATTTACTTCCCGGACCACAAAATAACTGTTGGGGATGTGGAGATGCCTATAGTCATCCTCGGGGACCCAGCCTACCCGCTAATGCCCTGGCTCATGAAGCCCTATACTGGCGCCCTGGACACTGAAAAAGAACTCTTCAACTACCGGCTGAGCAAGTGCAGAATGGTGGTGGAGTGTGCTTTTGGCCGTCTCAAGGGGAGATGGAGAAGCTTACTGACTCGCTGTGATCTCAGCGAAACCAATATCCCCATTGTTATAGCAGCTTGCTGTGTGCTCCACAATCTCTGAGAGAGCAAGGGGGAGACCTTTATGGCGGGGTGGGAGGTTGAGGAAAATAGCCTGGCTGGTGATTACTTACAGCCAGACAGCCGGGCGATTAGAAGAGACCAGCGGGAAGCACTGTGCATCCGGGAGGCTTTGAAAGCAAAGTTCCTGAGTGAGCAGGGTAACCTGTGACTTTAAAGTTTGTGTACTGAGAAGCTAAACCTGCCCCCGTTTCTTTACCCAGGTAATGTTGACTATCCTATCGAGTTACATACCCCCTTACCCCCCTTCCAACACACGTTTCGAAATAAAAATAGTTCAACTTTGTTAAAGCACACCGTTTTCTTTAATACTGTTTTCGCGGGAATTTTTTAAAACTGGGACGCAGACTGTGGTGCGGAGCGGGTGTAGTGTAGTGACGCGAATGCAGCTTCTAAACTCAAGGATTGACAGGCTCCGCTGCGGTGGGATGGTTGTTTCAACGGAGCCTGTCACCCCTCCTGATCGGGACTGTGTGTATGGGGGGGTCTATGTGACTTTGTGGCAGGGGGAGACGGTTACAGATCCCCTGCTGTGTGGCTCTGTGATCCTGCCTAAGGACCGCCGCTTAAGATCTGTAACTGCCCTCCCCTGCCACAAAGTCACAGAGCAACCCACCCCCCACCACATAACATGAAAACAACCTCCCAGACTAACCAGGGTAACTAGTCACTGCATCACTGCACTGTGTATGTGCCCTGCTGCTGTGCCTGCCCCCGACTATGTACCCTGCCAAAGGTGACTGTCCTGTCCAATTACCAACCCCCTTTCCCCTCCTCCTCCAAAAGAACATGATTGAAACAGTAGTTAACAGAAACGTATTTTTTATTATCAACTACACATGGCATTGGGAGGTGAAACTTGGACGGGGGCTTGTGTCAGGCGGGAAGGAAAGAACTTTTCAAATTTTGGGAAATGAGAGCCTTCTGCTACTAGAGCTCTCTGCAGGGGTGGAGTGAGACTTAGCAGGGACTCTGCCGCCTCTCCTTCTTTGCACTTTGGGTGAGGTGGGTGTGGGACTTGGTGGCAGGGGAGGGCGGTTAGAGATGGACTGCAGCGGGGCTCTGTCCTCCTGCCTCCGTTCCTGCAGAACATCCACAAGGCGCCGGAGCGTGTCCGTTTGCTCCCTCAGTAGTCCAAGCAGCGTTTGAGTCGCCTGCTGGTCTTCCTGCTGCCACCTCTCCTCCCGATCCATGTTGGCTTGGTGCATTCGGGTCAAGTTCTCCCACCACTGGGTCTGCTGTGCTGCCTGGGCTTGGGAACAGGCCATAAGCTCAGAGAACATGTCCTCCCGTGTCCTCCTCTTCCTACGCCTAATCCGCGCTAGCCTCTGGGAGTGTGATTCCAGGCTAGGTTGTGAGACAGTTGCAGATGGGGCTGTGGAAATGGGAAAAAGGGAGTGAATTCCTCAGAAAGAAAAATGTAGTTGTGAACAAAGAACATAGTCTTTCTCTGTGAACAAGACCATGCACAGCACCTATCACATGCGCACTCAGCACAAGGTCGAATTTTCGGCCTTTGCATTCAGTGCCTGGGGTCTTGCACAGCACATTTGAGAAGCGGGGCAGCACAATGGAATTTCTGTTGCAGGCAGACATGGTAAGCCGTACACTTGTGGCAGTTTAAAACTTTTATATTACCACTGGCCTCATTTCACATTTAAAGCTATGTCAGTTCCTGCAGCCAGCAATCCGGCAAGCGGGAACTCTGCCCCTGTCCCACCCCCTCGCAGCTGTCCCCGGGAACGATCCCTTTCGGCTGCCCCTCTCCCGCCTCCACCGCGTGGCTACAAACCAGCGGTTACAGTTCTGTCAAGGAACTGGAAAGCAGTCCCAACACTAACATTCCCCTACCTAATTAAAAGCAGGTCACCATGGGCGACATCACCCTGATGAGGATCTCTGAGAGCGACAGACAGAGAATGCTCCGGGAAAGCCTCCAAAGACCAGGGCCGTATGCCGCCCTGCTATGCAGAGCAATGATTCCTGAGTATTTGATAGTCTCGTGGCGCGGCAACGTGTCGTACTTCGGAGGACCCAATAAGGCTGCTCTCCCCAGGAACCTCATGCAACGGCTTTCAAATTACCTCCAGGAGAGCTTCATCGAGATGTCCCAGGAGAATTACTGCTCTATCCCCGGACATATAGACCGCATTTTACTGTAGCTGCAGTAGCAGGGAATAAACAGTAGAGCGGCTTGTGCAGGACAATCACTGAAAACCGGACATTGCTAGATTTTTTTTCAAAACTTGCACTGCCCATGACTAAACTGTTAAGCGCATAGGGCACACTAATCATGAACAACCCATTCTTTTAATTGTTAATATTCCTGTTTTGTTAAAAATAAATGTTTAGATGTTTACAACACTTACTGGCTGATCCTTCACCAGATTCTGTGTCCGGGGTAACGGCTGGGGATGCTTCGTAGGGGATCTCTGTAAGGGTGATGAAGAGATCCTGGCTGTCGGGGAAATCAGCGTTGTGAGCGCTGCCGACTGCCTCGCCCTCCTCATCTCCTTCCTCATCTTCCCCGTCCCCTAACATGTCGGAGGAACCGGCCGTGGACACTATCCCATCCTCAGAGTCCACGGTCAGTGGTGGGGTAGTGGTGGCGGCCGCACCGAGGATGGAATGCAGTGCCTCGTAGAAACGGGATGTCTGGGGATGGGATCCGGAGCGTCCGTTTGCCTCTTTGGTCTTCTGGTAGCCTTGTCTCAGCTCCTTGATTTTCACGCGGCACTGCGTTGCATCCCGGCTGTATCCTCTCTCTGCCATGTCTTTAGAGATCTTCTCGTAGATCTTTGCATTCCGTCTTTTGGATCGCAGCTCGGAAAGCACGGACTCATCGCCCCACACAGCGATGAGATCCAAGACTTCCCGATCAGTCCATGCTGGGGCCCTCTTTCTATTCACAGACTGCACGGCCATCACTGCTGGAGAGCTCTGCATCGTTGCCAGTGCTGCTGTGCTCGCCACGATGTCCAGACAGGAAATGAGATTCAAACTGGCCAGACAGGAAAAGGAATTCCAATTCAAATTTTCCCGGGGCTTTTCCTGTGTGGCTGGTCAGAGCATCCGAGCTCGCACTGCTGTCCAGAGCGTCAACAGAGTGGTGCACTGTGGGATAGCTCCCGGAGCTATTAGCGTCGATTTCCATCCACACCTAGCCTAATTCGACATGGCCATGTCTAATTTGGCGCTACTCCCCTCGTCGGGGAGGAGTACAGAAGTCGAATTAAAGAGACCTCTATGTCGAACTAAATAGCATCGCAGTGTGGACGGGTGCAGGGTTAATTCGATGTAACGGCGCTAACTTCGACATAAACGCCTAGTGTAGACCAGGCCTTAGAGACTAACAAATTTATTAGAGCACAAGCTTTCGTGGACTACAGCCCACTTCTTCGGATGCATATAGAATGGAACATATATTGAGGAGATATATATATACACACATACAGAGAGCATAAACAGGTGGGAGTTGTCTTACCAACTCTGAGAGGCCAATTAAGAGGAAAAAAAACTTTTGAAGTGATAATCAAGATAGCCCAGTACAGACAGTTTGATAAGAAGTGTGAGAATACTTACAAGGGGAGATAGATTCAATGTTTGTAATGGCTCAGCCATTCCCAGTCCTTATTCAACCCAGAGTTGATTGTGTCTAGTTTGCATATCAATTCCAGCTCAGCAGTCTCTCGTTGGAGTCTGTTTTTGAAGTTTTTCTGTTGTAATATAGCCACCCGCAGGTCTGTCACTGAATGACCAGACAAGTTAAAGTGTTCTCCCACTGGTTTTTGAGTATTTTGATTCCTGATGTCAGATTTGTGTCCATTAATTCTTTTGCGGAGAGACTGTCCGGTTTGGCCAATGTACATGGCAGAGGGGCATTGCTGGCACATGATGGCATATATCACATTGGTAGATGTGCAGGTGAACGAGCCCCTGATGGTATGGCTGATGTGATTAGGTCCTCTGATGATGTCACTTGAATAGATATGTGGACAGAGTTGGCATCGGGGTTTGTTACAAGGATAGGTTCCTGGGTTAGTGGTTTTGTTCAGTGATGTGTGGTTGCTGATGAGTATTTGCTTTAGGTTGGGGGGTTGTCTGTAAGTGAGGACAGGTCTGTCTCCCAAGATCTGTGAGAGTAAAGGATCATCTTTCAGGATAGGTTGTAGATCTCTGATGATGCGCTGGAGAGGTTTTAGTTGGGGGCTGAAGGTGACAGCTAGTGGTGTTCTGTTATTTTCTTTGTTGGGCCTGTCTTGTAGGAGGTGACTTCTGGGTACTCGTCTGGCTCTGTCAATCTGTTTTTTCACTTCAGCAGGTGGGTATTGTAGTTTTAAGAATGCTTGACAGAGATCTTGTAGGTGCTTGTCTCTATCCGAGGGATTGGAGCAAATGCGGTTATATCTTAGAGCTTGGCTGTAGACAATGGATCGTGTGGTGTGTCCTGGATGGAAGCTGGAGGCATGTAGGTAAGTGTAGCGGTCAGTAGGTTTCCGGTATAGGGTGGTATTTATGTGACCATTGCTTATTAGCACAGTAGTGTCCAGGAAATGGACCGCTTGTGTGGATTGATCTAGGCTGAGGTTGATGGTGGGATGGAAATTATTGAAATCATGGTGAAATTCCTCAAGGGCTTCTTTTCCATGGGTCCAGATGATGATGTCATCAATGTAGCGCAAGTAGAGTAGGGGCGTTAGGGGACGAGAGCTAAGGAAGCGTTGTTCTAAGTCAGCCATAAAAATGTTGGCATATTGTGGGGCCATGCGGGTACCCATAGCAGTGCCGCTGACTTGAAGGTATATATTGTCCCCAAATGTGAAATAGTTGTGGGTGAGGACAAAATCACAAAGTTCAGCCACCAGGTTAGCTGTGACATTATCAGGGATACTGTTCCTGATAGCTTGTAGTCCATCTTTGTGTGGAATATTGGTGTAGAGGGCTTCTACGTCCATAGTGGCCAGGATGGTGTTTTCTGGAAGATCACCGATGGATTGTAGTTTCTTCAGGAAGTCAGTGGTGTCTCGAAGATAGCTGGGAGTGCTGGTAGCGTAGGGTCTGAGGAGAGAGTCTACATAACCAGACAAGCCTGATGTTAGGGTGCCAATGCCTGAGATGATGGGGCGTCCAGGATATCCATGATTTTGTCCTCACCCACAACTATTTCACATTTGGGGACAATATATACCTTCAAGTCAGTGGCACTGCTATGGGTACCCGCATGGCCCCACAATATGCCAACATTTTTATGGCTGACTTAGGGGACGAGAGCTAAGGAAGCGTTGTTCTAACGCCCCTACTCTACTTGCGCTACATTGATGACATCTTCATCATCTGGACCCATGGAAAAGAAACCCTTGAGGAATTTCACCATGATTTCAATAATTTCCATCCCACCATCAACCTCAGCCTAGATCAATCCACACAAGCGGTCCATTTCCTGGACACAACTGTGCTAATAAGCAATGGTCACATAAATACCACCCTATGCCGGAAACCTACTGACCGCTACACTTACCTACATGCCTCCAGCTTCCATCCAGGACACACCACACGATCCATTGTCTACAGCCAAGCTCTAAGATATAACCGCATTTGCTCCAATCCCTCGGATAGAGACAAGCACCTACAAGATCTCTATCAAGCATTCTTAAAACTACAATACCCACCTGCTGAAGTGAAAAAACAGATTGACAGAGCCAGACGAGTACCCAGAAGTCACCTCCTACAAGACAGGCCCAACAAAGAAAATAACAGAACACCACTAGCTGTCACCTTCAGCCCCCAACTAAAACCTCTCCGGCGCATCATCAGAGATCTACAACCTATCCTGAAAGATGATCCTTTACTCTCACAGATCTTGGGAGACAGACCTGTCCTCGCTTACAGACAACCCCCCAACCTAAAGCAAATACTCACCAGCAACCACACATCACTGAACAAAACCACTAACCCAGGAACCTATCCTTGTAACAAACCCCGATGCCAACTCTGTCCACATATCTATTCAAGTGACATCATTATAGGACCTAATCACATCAGCCATACCATCAGGGGCTCATTCACCTGCACATCTACCAATGTGATATATGCCATCATGTGCCAGCAATGCCCCTCTGCCATGTACATTGGCCAAACCGGACAGTCTCTCCGCAAAAGAATTAATGGACACAAATCTGACATCAGGAATCAAAATACTCAAAAACCAGTGGGAGAACACTTTAACCTGTCTGGTCATTCAGTGACAGACCTGCGGGTGGCTATATTACAACAGAAAAACTTCAAAAACAAACTCCAACGAGAGACTGCTGAGCTGGAATTGATATGCAAACTAGACACAATCAACTCTGGATTGAATAAGGACTGGGAATGGCTGAGCCATTACATGTCTGTACTGGGCTATCTTGATTATCACTTCAAAAGATTTTTTTTTTTCCTCTTAATTAATTGGCCTCTCAGAGTTGGTAAGACAACTCCCACCTGTTTATGCTCTCTGTATGTGTGTGTATATATATATATCTCCTCAATATATGTTCCATTCTATATGCATCCGAAGAAGTGGGCTGTAGTCCACGAAAGCTTATGCTCTAATAAATTTGTTAGTCTCTAAGGTGCCACAAGTACTCCAAATTTCTGCAAAAAGAACAGGAGTCAGTGATCCGGTTGGCCAGGCTTTGCGCCTCATGTTGGATTCTGGCTTGGCTTTACTCGACTGCTCCAGTTCCATCAGGGCATCATAAACCTCAGTCACTTGGTAGCTCACTGGCCTTATGTTGTCAATGTGGCTCTCCCAGTGAGTGTCACCTAGTGGCTTCATGGTCAGATTTGTCGTTATCCATGAGAATCTTCCACCTGATAGTTGATGCTGAAAACAGGATGTATATCCTTTGCAATACTCTGAAGAGAGATACTGATTCTAAAGATGACAATGCTGCCTCTGACAGAGCCAGATTGATGGCATGGCAGCCACAAGCCATGAAGAAAGCTCTTGGATTCAGTGCCAGGATCCTTGCCTGGACGCCACTGTTTCTTCCCTTCATGTTCATGCTGTTGTCGTAGCCTTGGCCACGGCAATCCTGAAGCTTTATTTTATTCTCATTCAAAACGTTCATAAACAGTTCTGTTAGGCTTTTTCCAGTTGAGTCATCCACAGACTGGAAACAGATAATGTTTCTTTACCTGGATACAGCCTTCTTCATCATCAACAAATTTTACTATAAATGACATCTTTTCATTGTGACAAATGTCCAGAGTGCAGTCCATTATTACAGCATAGTACTTCGCTTTGTCAAGCCACATCAATATGTTATCAAGTCCCTTCCTTGCCATAAGGTCAAACAATTCATTTGCTGCCGTAATGGTCCATAGCTTCTTTATGAACTACTCGATGTAGGTACTCACTCATGACGACATCATTGGAGCTCTACCAAACTGAGGAAATTACTGTTAAGTTGTTCACTGAACATATCGGACAAGCCCCAGAAAGCCAAATTACTCTCTGCAAGTAATTTGAGATCAGATGCTTGTGCACTTTCCTCCAATGCTGGGTTTCTACATTTAATAATGCACTAGTTTTCTCTGTGTCTGCATTTATTCAGCTTGAGTCTGGCCTTGACCGCCAACCGTTTGGAGTAGGCTGTGAAATGGCCGGGAGACTTTTTATGTTGCTTCAGAGCATCAGCTAAATTATGCTGGTAATTGTACCTGGAAAGCAGAAGCAATGATTTGGCTTTGTCAAATATTTTGCAACAAAAATAGAATACTTTCGCTAGTTTACTCAAACACAACTGACAATGCCAATTCAGTTTCTCACCATTCTCGAGCACTCTTTCGCAGTGTGACTTTGAGATGTGTCACTTCTGCCCATTTACTGGAAACCTCATATCCTCAGTTTTGCCTGGCCCGTTCAAAATTGTACGATCAATAATGGCAGAGTTTAGGATTGCTGGTCATGAAACAGGATCTGATGTATCCATTTGCGGTGTGCAATTTTTCTCACTGCTGTTTGTCATCGTGCAAGGCTGATTCTTCATCATTTCTCTCCTTTTCATGTAAACCAGTTTTTTTTTCTTTCACATTACGCTCCTTTTCATGTGAGCCACATTCTTCTTCTTTGCTCTCCTTTATACCACAAGGAAAACTGGGTGATTTCCCCATCACTTTCCTCACATTTCCATTTCTTATCTTCAGGTAAATCTGTTAATTCCTTAGTAATAGGACTTCCATCATTTACCCTTTGCTCCTCAATTTTATTTGCACTGGGACGATCGCTACTACCTAAAGCCTGGTCTATATCGATCAGTTTCAGATATTTTTCCATCAAATTTACACCTTGATGCAAACTAGATTGCAATTGAGCTTTTTGCTTCCTATACTGAGCTTCTGAAGGCTTCTTTTGGGAGCATCTTTTACTTTCTATGGGGGAAAACAGACAGCATTGGGGAGAGCAAAAGTCTGTTCTGCAGTCTTAAAGTCATCAAACATTATGTGTTAAGCATGGCAAAAGAAGTAACAGTATTTCTTTTATATTGTTGCTTAGATAGGGGTTTGATAGATATCACTGGTGTCTCATTAAATATATCCTTTATTAGTCACTACTTACACTCTTCAAGTCTTAAAACACAAGTACACTTTCACAATTGCACAATAAACAAGCTTCACAATATCGCAGATGGATTCTCATGTCACTTCGTTTTTATGCCTCACTGACTGACTGGTGACACCCCGCCCCTTACATACCCATGAGGGCATGGCTGACAACATTCTAGGTGGTGCAAAGAAAATGTAGCTTTCAAAGTCTGGAGGGTTCCACAAAATTCTAGAAAGGTCCAGAACATTCTCAAAGGTTAGTGAAAAATGAATCCACATGTGGAATACCTGAAACACTTTACTTCAAACATTCTATTTTCCCTTTTTGCCACTAACAAGGAAAAACAGGACCCTGAGCCCAGTGTCCCAAGTCCAGCACCTCAAGCGGTTGCCTAGGTTACCTGCCCCTGAATCTGGCCCTGCGTGTATTTGGATAGAAGGGAGGGGTTCCAGAGTTTCTCACCCAGTTGCTGCCACCAAGTGAGTGGAAGCTGAGGAGGACATGAGGTATGCCACAGCCAGTGCTCTGCCCACCCTGCTTGTGTTGCTAGCAGCACACAGGCAACAGCAACACAAACCATAGATTTGGGCAGCATTTTCCAGGATGTTAGTCTGCCCTGCTTTATCATCCATATTGGCAGCTGATGGGATTTAATGGAACAAGAGTGGGATGCTCTCCGCTGAGTGACTGAAATGCTGGCTGTCCTGCTTAGTGCAGGACAGTTGAGAGCAGTGCTGGGTATATGACAGCATCCTGGTGGATGTAGTAAAGAGATATGTACAGTCCTCTCATGTTACTAAATCCATCTTTAGATCTTGTAAAAAGCTACTTCGGTTTACACAAAGTGAATAGTGAACAAACAATGTTGTGCTACTGCATGAGAATGATGCTGTACTGTGCTTTTCAAAAAAGCTGAGCATGCACTATTCACATGGAAATCAATGGATCTTTCAAGGTGTTCAGCACCTCAGGAAACCAGGCCCCTATATAAGTAGTCTAACTTTGAACACAAGGCCCCACTCCTGCATTGAGTTCTAGCACAGACCTGGGCACAGTCCCATTTGAATCAGTGGGACTATGCATGGGCACAGAAGTCAACAGGACACAAGTCTGCAAACATAAGTTAGTTTATATTCTGCGTAGCTTCTCCTCCCCTCCCCCCCCACCACTTCACAAAACCTCAGTTTGGTGCATGGACTACATTGACGGACCCTGTGTCAAACCGCTCTAGCATGGGGCTACTCCATAGATGTCTGCCAGCTGATGTGCCATCTGTACATAAGTTATAGATCTGAAACCTCTTGTCTCCACGTATTGCGATAAAGAATCTCTTAGCTGTGGATGTTGTAATCTCTTCTCTTTGAGGTACCCATACTACTTCTCTTTGATATTTTTAGAGGTTTTGTAGGACCAACATTAGGTGGATTCCTAAATGAGAGGCTGGGGTTTGAATGGGCTGCCGCCATACAAGGAGGATGGGCGTTATTAAGTGTAAGTAAAGCTAGTATTCTTGCTTGTTGCTTTTATTGCAGAATGCAACTGTAAAATATTGCACAACTATTACAACTATAATAATTGATGGCCGTTTCTTTAAAGGGACTAGCTATTGGAATATTCTATATCCTAGAGGCCTCACGAAGAAGAAGGTAATGTGGGACTTTAATTCTTTACATCCATTTCCAACCAGATTTAAAAGGTTTTCATTAAGGAAAACACAAAATCAGCTTAGTAATGAAAGAGACTTTAAACACTTCTGGGGGCACAGACTACACCTTCATTTGTTTGGGTTTTTTGTTTGTTTTTGTTAAATAAAGCTAGCATTATGTATTCAAAAAGTATCCAGAAGTTCTGTCACACATATTGCCTTTCCTTCTTTTCCCTTCCCCTCCACTCACAGATCCAGCCTACAGATTCCTCCAGGCACAAATGAAGAAAGAGTTCATCTTTTGGCTAGTGAGACGTAGCCAGAAATATTTTTGGATCACTGTTCATTTTTTTTTTTTATAGTTAACTTAGTGACGAGAAGAGTGGACCCCCCCCCCACGCGCGCGCGCACACACACACACACACACAAACGCAATACTGCATAATTCTAGAGCTGGGGGAGATATCTTCCCATAATGCACAATGAATTGTGGTTTATTTGTAGCTGCAATATATTGCTCCAGGGCTGTTCTGATACTTGGATATTAAATGTTAAATGCCTTTCTTTTGGATGTTCCTGACGTGCATTAGTTGAACTGGTAAATATCAGATGTCAGCCGGCTTATCTGTGTTCACTGTACAGCGTTCTGAAGAGCGGTTTTGCCCAATGTGAAAGAATTTTATTTCAGAATGTTCTACTTTTTGTACTTGTGTATGCTGGAGACTATTCCAGATAGTCAGTCTGTTACACATTAGAAAAAAATATGGTTGTATTTTCCTTTTTTAAAGGGAAGATAGTGGTTAAAAAATATCATAACTGATAATATAAGATGTTCAAAGGGAATTTTGAAATAGTGAAGCAGTGAGCGTAATGCTTTGTTAAATAAAACCAATTAACTTCTTATTTTTAAATTCTGTGAATTTCTTTAGCCAAATGAGATTAAAAGTGAGGGTGGAAAGGAAGTCCACAATCTCCCTTGTCATCCTAATAAACGCAGGAGTTGGGCCTGTTTAGACCAGGACTGAATTTGGCTCATGATGGAGATGGAGTTGGGTGGACTTAGGGTCTGTATTATTAGTGGATGCCAGTTGGGCCACTTACCTCTTCAATTATAGCAGAGTTTATTTCTTCAATATATAAAAAATACATGAAAGATTCCCATCTCAAAAAGCTCTGAGCACTCTGCCATCACTGTAAAGCACCATAGCTTGTATCAGGAGCACCCAGTGAGCCTCACCTCTTTAGAGTGCTGCTGGCTGATCTCATGATAAACCCCACCCCTACCACAGTCTTCCGCAAAGTCTTGGAGAAACAGATAGGCTCTGAAGGCAATTAGGAGTGAGAGGAGAGGGAGTTCCAAACTCAAGGGGCTGCTGTTAAGATCGACCTGCCAGCAGCATTTTTGCATTTTGTATACCAAGAGGATTTTAAGCACTTTAGCTGATCACAACTGTTGCAATATTGAACTGGGACAGGTGGCCCTTTCTCTTGGCTAAGGATTTTGGTATTCTAGAAGCTGTGGAGGTTTCCTGTCTCTTTAGGAGAGATTTTGGCACACTTACTTGAGAAGAGTGGTTTTGGTGATTCTCTAGCTTCTACTCTGAGGACTTCTAGTGACATGGACACACATGATCTCTGGAGTGGCACCTTTGTAGCCTTAGACTCCCTGTCCCAAGCTGTACTATCAACATGCAGCAATAACTAAAGCATGTTTAATCTTCGTTTGAATATTGCTTTGTAGTCGAGAGGGTGCCAAATAGCTACTTGTATTATCTTGTTTCTTGGTAAGGAACCTCTCACTAGAGCTTTTCAACAGAATGACTTTTTTCCAATATGTTGTAATATTCTATGGAACAGAAATTCCAAGTTTGACCAGCTTTGCTTCTTCCCACGTAGTTCCTATTTATGCCTTACTCTCTCTATGGGAAGGGTGGGGGAGCTCTCGCCATCTGCTCCAATGCAGTGCTTTCTGCCTCCCTTCAAAGGCACACTTGCAGTGATTCCCCATTCAGGGCCGGCTCCAGGCACCAGCTTACCAAGCAGGTGCTTGGAGCGGCCACTTCGGAGAGGGGCGGCACGTCCAGCTGTTCGGTGGCAATTCGGCAGATGGTCCCTCACTCCTGCTCGGCGCAAAGGACCTCCTGCCGAATTGCCGCCACAGATCATGATAGTGGCTTTTTTTGTTTGTTGTTTTTGGCTGCTTGGGGCGGCCAAAACCCTGGAGCCGGCCCTGTCCCCATTGTGCATGCCAGACTATGAATCACACCAAATCTCTGGTTTATGTAGTTTGGGATCTGGGGTAGCTCAAATCCCTTGCATGTCTTTGCAAGAATTTGAGGGGGAGGTACCAAAATTGAAGTCCGCAGAAGCTGAATCCCAAGTTGAATCTAAATGCTAGAAGATGATTGTAGGATGGTGGATTGTGGGGCCAGTGGCAGGTTGGTCAGCTGGCTCATTATAATGAAACCAGTGATACCTTGTTTTCAGTATTATCTACTGGATCACCACGGAAAATTAGGATGTTTTGTTCACCATTGCTCTGGCTGCTTAAGCATGCTGTCTCTCACACCCTTCTCTGACCACTTGCCCTTGATAACCCTGTTTGATAGGCCATCAGGTCTCTTTCTCCATCTTGGCATCATATAGCTCTTCCTGTTTCTAGGTGCCTATCGCAAACAATGATTTTTCAACCTAAATATTCTGAAATTGAGTTCTGAATGAGACACTTTGGTGCAGGACAACTCATACCTGTACACAGAAATTTTTGTAGAGGCTGTGGGTATAATTTTAAAACCCACCAGCTGCTTCCAAAACTTGACTTAATTTTCCACCCCGGATATGCTTGCACGAGACAGCTCTTCACAGTACACTGAGAAGCTTGGCTGAAAGGATGTTGGATTTTTCTGAGATTTGTAATTTTCGTCTTTGCTTCCCCTAGGCAGTAAAGCTTGGCCAATGTACATGGCAGAGTGGCATTGCTAGCACATGGCATATATCACATTGGTAGATGTGCAGGTGAACGAGCCTCTGATGGTGTGGCTGATGTAGTTAGGTACTATGATTGTTTCCCTTAAATAGATATGTGGACAGAGATGGCTGCAGGGTTTGGTTCTCGGGTTGGTGTTTTTGTCGTGTGGTGTGTAGCTGCTGGTGAGTATTTGCGTCAAGTTGGGGGGCTGTCTATAAGCGCGGACTGGCCTGTCTCCCAAGATCTATGAGAGTGAGGGATCGTCCTTCAGGATAGGTTGTAGATCCTTGATGATACACTGCAGAGGTTTTAGTTGGGGGCTGTAGATGATGGCTAGTGGCATTCTGTTACTTTCTTTGTTGGGCTTGTCTTGTAATAGGTGACTTCTCAGTACCCTTCTGGCTCTGTCAATCTGTTCCTTTCCCTTCACCAGGTCTAACATCAAATTACCTTGTGTTGCAATATTTGTACATAAAACATCTTGCTATTCATAAAACTATATCAGGCAGTGGTTATATAAAGCCTTGCATTTAGGTACAAAATATTTGCAAAGGTATGGAAGAAGTTTAAACCATCTTAAGCATTTGAGAAACAACAAAGGGTTTACACCTTTGGGTGTAAAACATGGATTGGAAGTAACCAGTATCCTCTTTAAAATATTTCCCACTATAAATGTTCTCCAAGTTTAAAGAATGAAGATTTTAGTGTACTTACAAAGAAATAAATTTCAGTAAAGATACTTCTAGAATTCTTTGTGTAGGTATAGGCCCACTTTAGCTTTATTGCTCTGATAACAATATGCAGTTCTGGATACCCTGATATACTGACCGGAATGGGAACCTGAAGATTAAGTTTCAACATTCAAACTACTATTTTTGGTGGCTTTTAGAGCTGTCAAGAGATTAAAAAACATGAACTGCAAGATTAAACGACAATAGAATCCAATTTATTTAAACTTTTTTGGATGTTTTCTACATTTTCAAATATATTGATTTCAATTACAACACAGAATACAAAGTGTACAGTGCTCACTTTATATTTATTTTTGATTTCAAATATTTGCACTGTAAAAAAACAGAAATAGTATTTTTCAATTAACCTAATACTAGTAATGTAGTGCAATCTCTTTATCATGAAAGTTGAACTTACAAATGGAGAATTATGTACAAAAAAACTGCATTCAAAAACAAAACAATCTAAAATTTTAGAGCCTGCAAGTTCACTCAGACCTACCTCTTGTTAAGCCAATCGCTCAGACAAACAAGTTTGTTTACATTTGCAGGAGATAATACTGCCCGGTTCTTGTTTTCAATATCACCTGACCGTGAGAACAGGCATTCTCATGGCACTGTGGTAGCCAGAATTCCAAGATATTTACATGCCACATGCACTAAAGATTGATATGTCCCTTCATGCTTCAACCACCATTCCAGGGGACATGCATCCATGCTGATGACAGGTTCTGCTCGATAAGAATCCAAAGCAGTGCAGACCGACACATGTTTGTTTTCATTATCTGAGTCAGATGCCACCAGCACAAGGTTGATTTTCTTTTTTGGCGGTTCGGGTTCTGTAGTTTCCACATTGGAGTGTTGCTCTTTTAAAACGTCTGAAAGCATGCTCTACACCTCATCCCTCAGATTTTTGGAAGGCACTTAAGATTCTTAAACCTTGGGTCCAGTAGTGTAGATGTAGCTATCTTTAGAAATCTCACATTGGTACCTTCTTTGTGTTTTGTCAAATCTGCAGTGAAAGTGTTCTTAAAGTGAACATGTGCTGGGTCAGCATCCGAGACTGCTATAACATTAAATATATGGCAGAATGTAGGTAAAACCGAGCAGGGGACATACAATTCTCCCCCAAGGAGTTCAGTCACAAATTTTACTAATGGGGTGTGTGGGTGGGTGGGTGTTTTTAACAAGCGTCATTAGCATGGAAGCATGTCCTCTGGAATGGTGGCCAAAGCATGAAGGGGCATACAAACATTTAACATATCTGGCATATAAATACCTTGCAATGCTGGCTACAAAAGTGTCATGCAAATACCTGTTCTCACTTTCTAGTGACATTGTAAATAAGAGGGCAGCATTAGCTCCTGTAAATGTAAACAAACTTGCTTGTCTTAGCGATTGGCTGAACAAGAAGTAGGATTGAGGGGACTTGTAAGCTCTGAAGTTTTACATTGCCTTTTGAGTGCAGTTATATAACAAAAACATCGACTTTGTAAGTTAGTTTCACAACAGAGGTTGCACTATAGTACTTGTATGAGGTGAATTGAAAAATACTATCATTTTTACAGAGCAAATATTTGTAATAAAAAATATACACTTTGATTTAAATTACAACATAGAATAGTGTGTGTGTGTGTGTGTGTGTATAAAATGTAGAAAAACATCCAAAATATTTAACTAAAACAAAATTAATCGCAATTAATCAGTTTTAATTGCACTGTTAAACAATAGAATACTAATTAACTTTATTAATCACATGAGTGAACTATGATTAATCAACAACCCTAGTGGCTTTATTAATACAAAACTACTTTGTTGCCCAGAATGGGCAGCTAAAGGTCAGTTTTTGGCCTGTTTTTTTCATAAGTATTATGTTGCTCTCAGTTAGCTGTAGTGTATGTATCCTTTTCATTCTCTGTACTACTTTGGAGCAGTGTGTTCTGGGTGGTTTTAGTAATAAAGCTATTTGTTATCTGGAATGGCCAGGGAAAGCTCGGTTTGCATGGGTTTTTCATTAGTATTAGATTCTCCCCTATTTTGTATAGTTTTGGTCATCTGTCCAACTTTAGAACCTAATGTTCTGGGGCTTTTTTTTGGTCTTAAAAATGGTTCTGGGCCCAAACAGGTTAACCAGATCTCTTTACTGAAATATTGTTCTCAAGGCTGTCTAACTGTATTAGCTACAGTATTTTTAAAATCTGTTTTATTTATTAAAATGTTGTTCCTAGGTGTTCCAGCTTTCAGCTTTTATCTCCTGCCGTTAAATCCTATTTGGTTTACTCATGCAAACGATCCTACTTCCTTAAATACACTGATTTAAGGCAGAAGAATTCAGCCCGGCATGTATAAATAAGTAACAAGGTAAAGAGTAACCAGATCCTGCTATTTCCCCCTACTTGTTTTTCTACTGGGCTGGCTAGCTAGCTGTGAGTGAATTCACACTATTGGCTCTGCCATAGACTTGCTCTGTTTCTAAATCAGCACTGCAGTGTTTCTGCAGCTTTTGCCCAGTGACTTCTATGTCAACAAAAAGGTAATTAAAATGGCACAGCATTACTTGTGCAGGCCTTTTGTCCTTTATGGTGTATAGAGTTACCATATTTTGAGTGTCCAAAAAGAGGACACTCCACAGGGCCCTGGCCCTGCCCCCAGCCCCACCCCCGCCCCAACTCCACCCCTTCCCCTGCTTCCCGCAAAGATTTGATTCGTGGGAAGCCTGAATCAGGCAGCAGGTAAGCTGGGGGGGTGGGGGAGGAGGCGCGGCCCAGTCGGCCCCCCCACCCCCCCAACTGAGCGGCTCCTTCCGGCAGCCGGCCCCAGCCCGGCTCGACTCGGGCCCTGGGGTGCCGGCCCCGCACCGTCGGGCCCGGGCCCCGGGCCAGCCCCCAGCCGAGCACCCCAGGCCGAGCACCGCCGGCCCCGGCCCGGCCCCCGGCCTAGCACCTCCCTATTTTCCCGGACATGTTCAGCTTTTTGGGATTTCCCCCCGGGCGGGGATTTGAGGCCCAAAAAGCCGGACATGTCCGGGAAAATCTGGACGTATGGTAACCCTATGGTGTAAGACTTTCTAGATGTGGTAACTGTGTTGCACAATGTGGACTTCCTGTAACAGAATCCCTTGATTAAATAGGTAATGGAGTTTCCAAAGTGAGGCAATCAGTTTTCTGATTTAGTCTCCTAGCCTTGCCTGCTCTTGCGGTCATTTTGAGCAACTCCCAAGCTTCAAACATGGTCTATTCTCAGCCTTATGTTTACACGGCAGCTTTTATTCTGCCTGTCCTTGAGGCCTATGCCTTGGACAGCTACATTGAAGCAGTATACAAGCACTTGATTATATTGTCAGAGGACCCCAAAATACCTGTTTCTCCTGAAGATGCTTTGATGCTGATGAATAAAAATATGGATGTGTTGAAAGGGGCCATCAGAACAGCAGCCCTGCAGGTACTGTCATTGGCTATTCTGTACTTAGATGTATTTATTTAGGTGGAGACTTTTTTTGTTTGTTTTAGCCTGTCTTGTCAGGGTGCATGTATCATTGTGCCTCCTGAAGATGGTATTTACGGCTGGGTCTTCACGAGGGAAACAGTTTACTCCTATCTTGAAGACATCCCAGATCCACAGGTGAACTGGATTCCACGGAGAGACCCTGAAAGATATTGTCTTTGCTACTAAAAGGGGCAATGGTCTGGTGGGAGAGGGGTAAAAATCTCTAGTCAGCAGTGAAGACCAATAACTTCATAGTGGTTGTATAGCTCTAAAAAGTATAGGCTAATAATGAACATGTAATATTTTAAGTCTCTTGTGACTAGTTGCTTTCATGATTATGTGGGGGAGAAAAAACAAACAAAGTATAGTCTAATTAAATAAAATGGAGTAACTAATGTACTTGTTGGGTCCGAAGCTTATTTGAAACAAAATATAAGGGCTCTGCTTTTTCAATGAGTTCTATGTAGGTTCTATGGCAAAGCCAGGACCTAAGAAATATTCACTATTACAATGCAGGAAACCTGCTCAAAGGGTAAAATAAATAGGATTATTATTTATCATTTGTTTTTATTTGAACTCTGAGTGGTGAGTTATTACAATAGTCCTCTTTATTCAGTGCTAGTAATACATTTTTGGTAACTAGGTAAAAGTCAAAAGTCCAATAAATGTAAACTGGCATTCCTTGTTATCAGGTTGTAACAGATTCTGTGATGTCACAGTGTAATTTATGTAGTGCAAATATGAAATAGAAATATTTCTAAGATGAGGGAGTAGCTTCATTCTAATAGATATTAGGCTGCATTTAAGGGAAAATAGTTCCAATAACTTTATAACTCTGTGTTAAAACAATAACTGTTTAAAAAAAAATAAAACTACTGAACAAACAAACCCATAAGAAAAAATATCAAAGTTGAACTTGAAAGTCTTCAAAGAAGGACTTTCAGACCTTCTAATTTCAAATCCTTGCTTTTTAAGCCATTCCTGTCTTTGTCCCATTGCACAGGTTACTAGAATTGGGAAAGGATGATAAAGAAAAGGAAGCTGTCAAATTGTTTTCTGTTATTATAGCACTTGAAGTCCCACAAACACATGAGAATTGTGCGTTCTGTATTGGAAATGGTCATTAGAACTGCATTGAGCTCTGCAAGATCCATGCTTCTTCCAGAGATATGGTGGAGACTAAAAAGCAGAGCACAGGACTATGGGAGTTATAAAAACAACGCAAAAATTATGGGATGGAACAAGCATTATGGGATGGAGAAATGGTGTAGGCCTCTATTTGAGGAGCCTCTGAACTCTTATCAGAGGCATTCTGCTTCGATAGACCTCTGTGTACTAGACACTGACTTTCAAGGACTATAGATCCCATGGTGGGTGTCCCCTGGAACTGGACTGGGCTTCCCGCATCAGAAACTGAGAGTTGCTGCTCCTTTTTGGGGTTTGGGCAAAGAAAAGCTGTGATGGAGCCCTTTTGTTGAATTGCAGGGGTTGAAGATACGTGACCAGGGTTAAGACTGAGCTACTGTTGACAATATGCTAGTGCTGGGCCCCAGCTCACAGACTTTCTTCCCAGCTAGGCATTAAGAGCAGAAGCTGGAGATTGTTGGTTGCACAGAAGAACTAAATTTGACGCTCAGATGATTCGAGGAAAGAGTGAGTTGCCCTGAGGCCATGCTCTGTGTTGAAGATGCAGTGTTAAGGCTATGTGGCTACATTTAAGTCTAAGAAGAAAAGAGGGAGGGATTCATTGTATGATCAGATTCACAGGCTATTGCTCTCTGATACAACCATCTATAGTACTAGCTATTACTGTGCAATCTAAACTGATCACAGTTCAAAATCACCTCACTCCTTTTTATTTCAACTGGATCGCCTTTTCCAGATTTACAGAGCACTGGCCTGAACTCCAGCACGCCAATGCACGAAAGAGAGCCCAGGACTATAAACTTAACGGAGACTCTGCACTCAGGAATGGGGTGGATCTGTGTATAATGCTAAGATGTTTGTTGGTTAGGTTTAGGTTGCTGTTGAAATCTGCAGCTATTAGCTAAACTATAGAAGTGCTACCTACTGACCTCTTAAAGTTAAAATAATTAATCCTGCTTTAATCTACTGCATTTGCCATTGTATGTTGCTCGGATAACTTTTAAATAAAATTTTCTATTTTGGGTATTTATTGCCTGTATAAATATTTATTCTTTTTGTTCCTGGAGACAACTGAGGCATATCTGTAGGGGTGTACAGTATGTGTTTCTCTGGAGGCACCACCAACTATAAATATTCATGAGAGTAAGAGGACTTCTGCAGAGAGGTGACTAGAGGATTTCCACCTAATTCCCCATCTCAGCTGGGACCCCCCTTGAATCTCCATTATCCTTAATGACATAAGGCACCCAGGCAACAGGTGTGAGTTGCCTGCTCCCGAGTAACCTAGGAAGGTAAAGAGGCTTGTGAACTTGACTCCTAGTTCCTAGGAATCCATGGGCGAATCATTGGTATCCCACAAAGCACTGTGAAAATGTTGCATAAGGCATTGCACCAAATGGTGACACAGGACACACTGGGATACCTCTCAATAGTGCACCACTTTTTCCATAGCCGCCACTGCTCTTGGTTGGTATGTGCAGGGCCATTGCAAGCAGCCAAGCATGCATACATCCAAGGGATATACAAATGTTGGCAGTACATCAGTGAAACTTGGTACAGTAGACATAGCCTTAGTTTCCTATCTGTAAAATGAGGAAGATAATGCTACATCACAGGAGTGTAGAAATGATTAATTTTGGCTTATAAAGTGCTAACATTCACCAAAATGCACCCAAAACCTCTAACAACTTGGCAATCCATTGACTCCCAAATTCCCAGCTTATTTTGACAAATGACTCTTGAAAACATTTTTAAACATTGATAACTACACCGATCCCAGCACAAGTGGAAGATTCGCCTCTGTCTTGGATCATAAAATGAGTCATTTGGATTTGGAGGCCCATCAAAGCATCATGTTGTGTAAAAATGTTTTTAAAATCTTTGGGCTGGCCCTGTTCAAAGAGATGTGATCACAATGGACAGGAAACAGTGATGTCTCTTGAAGGAAGGGCCAAAAATATTTCACATGCTTGTACAAATGTACAGTGAGGAATGAGTATTCCCAGGGTGTTCTGAGCATTTCCAGGTATTGTCTATGAGATTATATATACTTAGAGCAAATTGTTGTTGTTGTTGTTGTTTGTTGTGTTTTCATGTTAGCGGACATGAAAATTAAAAACGCATGCAGACTTTTTTCAATATTATGACCTGAGTGAAATCTTGTTATGGGTTAAGCTAAAGCCTCATTTAAGATTTGATTGGTGTGAAGGCACCCTTCAGTTAACGTAACTGTAAGGAAAAGCCCCCACCTAAAACAAAAGGAATATTTGAACCTGCCCAGGAGCTTTTGCAGAAGTGTGTGTGTGTGTGTGTGTGTGTGTGTGTGTGTGTGTGTGTGTGTGTGTGTGTGTGAGAGAGAGAGAGAGAGAGAGAGAAATTGGCAGAACAGAGGATCGGTGCAAGCCATGTGAACAGCCAGAAGGAGCTGCTGCAAGTCTGGTGTCTGACCTTGGAAGAAGTTTGTGGGTCAGGGAGAAGGTTGAAAAGTGTGGTTTGTTTTGATGCTGTGAGCAAAGAAGCAGTTTCCTGTTTGATTCCTTCTGTGTTCAGAGACACAGGACTTTAGACTTTCTTTGGAAATTATCAAAACTGTATCAAAGAAACACCTGACTATCCCCAATTTCTACTCCTAACCACAATCATCCACTAGACCCTAATTTTTTGGCTAGCTGTTTGAATCAAAATAGGTAAGTGTTCAGAGTGGGATCCAGTTTCCAAGGAGTGAGATTGTGAACTAGTATAACTGTTGAACCAAGTTGAAGCAAATGATGGCAGCACTCTCAGAAATTAAAGATGGCCAAAAAGAATTAAAGCAAGACCTAAAACAAGATCTGGAGGTTTCCCAGAAAAGCCTCAGAGGGACTTGCGGGCTGAGCTGAAATCCCTGTTGGAGCAGCAATTACAAAGTGCTTGGACAGACTGGGAAACACAACTGCAACACACTCAGGCTGGAATAGTAGAATGGATGGCCACCAACAAGAAGTTTTACCAAGAAATAGTGGTCACCAAACCAGGCTTTAGCCAATTTGGAACCTGCTAACCGAGAAGAGTTGAAGCAAGGACTTAAGGAGCTGAAAATTTAGATCCTGAAGGAAATCAAAGGATCACAGACCCCAGGGGAAGGCAGCCACCAGGATGAGGACTTATTCAACTCCTTTGGCTGGCTCAAGACTTGACACTTACAATAGCTTTTTACCCCATTTGTAACCCACAAAGGCCCAGAGGGGAGAGATTGGGCTGTGTCAGCTCGAATAAGGCAAGAGCTATCTCTGAGGGAAGAACTCCTGGGAGGCTTATTTGGCTCAATTAGACATTGTAGCTCAAATTGATGGCTGGAAGGGACTGAAAGGGGGATTACGAGCAGCCAACTTGGGTGACCTGTCATGGCATTCTTGCATGCAAGCCAGACCAAGGAAGGGTTGTATCACCATCTGACCTGTAACACCCTGCTGCTGGAGCTCCCAGCCTGGGATGCTCACAACTAGCCTTCAAGCATGTAGGTCACATCCTAAGTGTCTGGGTGCTAGACAGCCCTGGTTTAGCAGCTCCGACTTCAGTAGCCTGTCTACAACCCCGCTGCCCCACTCTGGCTTCCACCAGCCTTGGTTACAACTAGCAAAATGACCCCCACACACTCCTAGTCCCAAACTTCCCCAAGCTGTGTGCCCTGAAGCATCCCCTCCTCACTTGGACTACTCAGAGAAATAAGTTTCATTGCTTGTTTAAAGTGACAAAAGCATGTTGCAGCTTATTAAATATCTGGTGTAAATATGCCCTTCCCTACAACCACAGTACTGAGTTGGTTTATAATAACCATAAAACACATTGATTAACGATAGGACATAAGTTAAGTGATGCCAAGTAAAAGATATAAAAGTGGAGATGGTTATAAGCAAAGTGAAAACATGCATCTTAAAATCTAAAACTTAATCTAGCGAGGTGCAAACCTTGTTCAAAATGGCTTTTTTTTCCCCCTCAGGACCTTGCACAGCAGTACAAGCTGCTGGCTTCCCTTCCCTAGGTGGAAGATCTTTGACTGAGCAGATTTCTCACCTACATTCAGTTTCCAGAGACTTCAACCAGCGAGGGGGTTGAAGTACCCATCTTTTCAGCTTGCAAGAGCTCTGGCCAGTTAAGTTTGTCTAGTGATGGATGCATAAATGGCTTTCTGTCTTTGCTAACAGAATGTTGGGAATCATTAAGAAAGGGATAGCTAATATGACAGAAAATATATTGCCCCTATATAAATCCATAGTATGCCCACATCTTGAATACTGTGTGCAGATGTGGTCATCCTAGCTCAAAAAAGATATATTGGAATTGGTAAAGGTTCAGAAAAGAGCAACAACAATGATTGGGGTATGTAACAGCTTCTATCCGAGGAGAGATTAATTAGATTGGGACTTTTCAGCTTGGAAAAGAGATATCTAAGGAGGGGTATGATTTGAGGTCTATAAAATCATGACTGGTGTGGAGAAAATAAATAAGGATGTGTTATTTACTTCTTCACATAACACAAGAACTAGGGGTCAGCAAACGAAATTATTAGACAGCAAGTTTAAAACAAAAGGAAGTATTTCTTCACACAATGCACAGTCAACCAGTGGAACTCCTTGCCAGAGGATGTTGTGAAGGTAAGACTATAAAGGGTTTTTTTTTTTTTTTTTTTATAAACTAGATAATATCATGGAGGATAGGTGCATCAATGGCTATTAGCCAGGATGGGCAGGGATGGTGTCCCTAGCTTCTGTTTGCCAGAAGCTGGGAATAGGCAACAGGGGATTGATCACTTCAGTGATTACCTGTTCTGTTCATTCCCTCGGGGGCACCTGGCATTGGTTGCTGTCGAAAGACAGCATACTGGGCTACATGGACCTTTGGTCTGACCCAGTGTGGTTGTTCTGATGTTTTTATCTCTCTCAAAGTTCAATGACTTTATTTCAAGAGACAGGATGGTCTCACATTGTTCTTCCCTTCCTGTAGGCTTCCCATCCTCCTGTATATAAATAAGGCTTCCATTGTTTTAATTCCACCATGCATAATTTACATATGACAGGTAAATAACTAATGTTCCCTGCTGTCTGGGAGAGACCTGTCTCCCTCTGTTTAGACACAGACTGTAACATCTAAAATTAATGAATATTCATGATTCCCAATAGAGTTAATACATCCATTTTACAATGCTATTAATCACTAGTGTGCCATAGGCTTCCATAAAGCCTCATTCCAATACTTTGTATACTATATTAGTGTATTATAAATCAGCTGATTATCACTTGAGGTTCAGTTCTCTTTTCTCCCCCCCCCCTCCCCATCCCACCCCCCCGCCTGCATTTTATAGACCAGTAAATCTTTGAAATGTATTTTTTGAAAAGCAAAACCCAGACCAAGCTTCTCTATCCTGCTGGGATGTGGATCCCATGCTGTCTCTTCCCCCACTTGTTAGATTGATTTGATTTGTTTACCTTATGTAAATGGTCCTTCATTGTCTCTGCCTGATGACTGGGTTGGTCAGAAGAGGAAATTCTCATTCCTTTGTCTAGGGCAGACCTGTTTACCAACTCCCCCTGACCTGAGTGGTTTAAACACATCTTAGTCGTCATTCCCATAAAAATCAAAACGCTTAATACATACCACGTATATACATAATGCAAGAATATTAATGATCAGTGAGTTATTAGTTTTCCAGTGACCTATTACATGACACCTTTTAGATACAGATTATATAACCACACTGAATTAAGGTACACTGAATTGGTCAAGCCAGCTAAAACTCATTACCTGATACCAATGAACCTCTGGCTCTAGGTTTCTCTTAGGGTCACATCTTCCCCCTTACAAAGCTGCAGGAGAATTAGCCAATGACTGAACTGGAGGCAGCAGGTCAGAACTGTCTTACCTGACCAGGGCATCTGCTACCATATTTTTTCACCTTTATATAGAAGAAACCTATTTTTGTCACCTTTTGTCAGTTTACAGTCTCCAGGACATATCAGAGAGAATCTATAATTTCATCTACAGATATTAGAGGGGTAGCGGTGTTAGTCTGAATCTGTAAAGAGCAACAGAGGGTCCTCTGGCTCCTTTAAGACTAACAGAAGTATTGGGAGCATAAGCCCTTACCCACGAAAGCTTATGCTCCCAATACTTCTGTTAGTCTTAAAGGTGCCACAGGACCCTCTGTTGCTCTTCATCTACAGAGTTATTAAACATTTCAGTGACATTGATGACAAGTGTGGGGTTAGCTTTCAAATGATATACTACCTGTCACCTTTTAGATAAATATCATGACACCAGTGTGTGAGGTGCAGTGAGTATGTCAGGCCTGACAAGAATTGCTGAGACAGAGTAGTGAATCCCAAATGAGCCTGTATGTCACAGTGACCCAGCTCTGATTTTGCTACACATCAAAGAGGTTTAAAGTTGAAATATTATATAGGAGGTGGGAGAAACCACTGCACAAAGGATACAAGAAATGTAAAGAAGAAAGTGAGCTTTGGGATAAACAGTTAATATCAGGAGCTTTCACTAAGACTTTACTGAAAGAGAGGACACAACACGATTGTTTAAATGAATTTGTGCTTGCTCTTTATTTCACTGGACAACCGCTGTTAATTGCAGAGGGACCTATTGATGACATTGTGTGGCAATACTGTCCAGCAGCAAAAACCCTTCCTAATGCAGACGACCTCACTCATAAGTATCTGAAAGAAAACTATGATGTTTTAGTATCTAAACAGATGGAATGAATTGATAGAACTGTGACGTCTAGTTTGGGGGGGGGGGGGGGGTTTTTTTTTTTGACTAGTCTCCCGATGCTTTGGACTGTCTGACTCTTGGCCCTTTTTTTTTTTATTATTTCAAAGAGTATAAACCTGCATTGTTTTGTGTTGATGTGATGTTCATCCCCCCTCTGATAGCCATTTTGTCAATACAGCAATAACTGACATGTTTGATATGTACCATGTAACTTGGGAAAATGTGGCCACAACTAACAGCTTCTGCTTCCTACATGGCTAAGTTTGCACAGGAGATTAAACTCCATCAGAAACCACAGTTGCTACATATTACCTGTCTTGCTCATCTAATTAAAGTTGTGTTGGCAGCAGCTACTGCTACAAAAGAAATGAAAGATGTGAAATCTTACATCACATGCGAACAAGCTGAAGGCTTTGTTTTACACAGTGCAAGACAAGTGTAGAGCTGACTGCTGATTACCTAGCCCAGTAGTTCTACATGGGTGGATGAGCTTGCCCTTCGCTGTCCGTCATGTAAATGATGTGTGGGTGGTGCTAATGCATATTCTAGATCACCCAGAGTTGTTTGGTTCTAAAGCAGAAACTCTGAATAGACTGGCCAATAACCAAAATGACTGCTAGATTTTGTTCACCAAGGTAATGTTCATTGTTGAAAACTTGGAATCACTGTGTGACACCCAGAAAACACTTGAGTTTTCTCTGACTACTGCCAACAGGTTTGCCAATACTGACATTTACCGGATCCTGACAACCAAAATCTCAGTTGAATTGAGTACAAAAGCTGAAGAAGAAACATACAGCGAGAGAACCTGCTGTATCTGAAAATCCTTCGGACCCTGGAACACGAGAAAAACCAAAAAAAGTGTTCAAAACCTTCAACACAATGCTCTGCAAGAAATGGGAGATGACTGTGACCTGTAATCTGAACACCAAAGTGTTTGTTGCTGTTTGGAATGTCATCCAGGTGTAGCACCACTTTCTCAAGGTGAATTTTTTGCAGCAGACTTCTACTATTATGCCAGAGTGTTTCAACCGTTTGCCACTAAAGATGAAATTCCAGATCTGAAAGGGGAATTTACTACTTACAAATATACCTAACCCTGACAATGTGAAACTGGATGTGTTGGCTTTTTGGAACAGTCATCAAGACATACTTCTCAACTTCAGCCAAGTGGAAAAGAAAGCACCCTGTATCTATTGCTGCAGAACACTTATTTTCAAAGTTGGACTACCTCCAAGACAGCAAGCTCAACATGAGTGAGGACACCCTGAAGAAAATTACGTGAGTATACACAAACCAGAATTTCTGGAAAAACAACTGTGAAAGACACATACCTTTGTAAATTTAAAAAGAGTTTCAATTATACTATAGTAAAATATGGTGTATATTATGAAAGTCCTTTCTTTCTTTCATCCTGGTGTTGATTTTTTGGAAAATTAACACCTGATAAAAATAAAATCTGAAAACACTGAATACTAGTTATGATCTTAAAACTGCTGGACATTTGGGGTTGCAAATATCTTAGCCAAGCTAAGGGAGAACTTCTATTGAGTAAAATGCAGGCAGGATATAGAAAATTGGTGCAGGAAATGTGATGCTTGTATTGCAAAGAAGGGTCCCCCTAAAACTGGGAGAGCCCCTTTGCAGCAGTATCTTGTGAGGGCAGCAATAGTGAGCATTGCCATTGCCATTTTTGGGCCCTTGCCTGATTCAGAGACTAGCAATCAATAATTGCTAGTAGCTATGGACAACTTCACAAAATGGCTGAGACAGTAGCAGGGGCCCTCGTGAATGAATCCTTCACCCCATTTGGAGCCCTGGGTGAGTTAAAGGAGATACTTTGGATTCAAAATGTTTCAACAGGTCTGTGAGCTTCTAGGGATCCATAAAACTCTCACCATCCTAACAGACCCAAAGTCTGATGGGAGGGTGGAAAGGTTCAATAGGACTTCGGGAGTTCAGTTGGCTACTTTGTGGAACAGAATCAAAGGAATTGGGACCAGTGTATCCCATTCCTTTGGACTGCTTATAGAACAGCTGTCAATGAGTTCAAAGTGTGTAGCACTCATGGTTGGGTATGAGCTAAGGACCCAGCAAACCTCTTGTATGGAGTTCCTGAAGAGGAACAAAGAGATCTGGACTATGTAGAAACCCTACAATCCCAAACTGAAAAAAATCACACTTTTGCTAGGAAAAATTTGAAGATCGCCTCTGACAAAATGGAAAGGTTCTATGATGTAAGGTCATGTGGGGAAACTTTTAAGACGGGACCTGGTCTTGTTCCATAATCCTACAAGAGCCAAGGGTAGGAGCCCTAAACTGGATAAACAGTGGGAGGGACCCTGTACAGTAGTGACCTGAATACACAAAGTAGTGTAAAGGAACAGTTGTGTCCCAGGATGAAACCCAAAGTTATCCATAAAAACCATCTAAAGAGGTATTGGGGGACAGGATATCAGCATGACTGCCCCCTGAAACTGAGAATGTATGTGCAGAAGTTGAGGTTGGGAAAGTTGTGAGGGGGCTGTCCTAGCCAGCCAGTTCCACAGAAACAAATAACACACGTTAGGAACATTCTGTAAGGAAGTCCAGGTAGAGAAAAGACCCAAGAGATTTGGGTGGGAATAAAATTCTTTTGAGCGGGGGATGTGAAGAAAGCCTGACAGAAACACACTGTACATACTTGTAGATAGTTAACCCAATATAATTTTTCATTTGTTAAATTGTTTTTCTCTCTGTTTGGGTCATATAAAGTGTCACCATTTTAAACACCATCAGGCTGATGGATGGCGTTATAACAGAGGGCATGGTTATACTGAGAGATATGGTGACTGCCTGAATCACAAACCTTTGAGACTGGATATGAATAGAGTAAGTATAAGTTAATCACAAGCCAAAAGGGGCTGTGAACCTGCCTGGGAGTTTCGGGCGTAGTGGTAGGAGAGGTTTTGCTGAGTATTGATTAAATAAGGGTGCCTGGGTGTAGGCAGAAAAGAGGTCAAAGCCACACAGAGAGCCTGAACAAGCAGCTGGAAGCATAGTGTATGGCCCTGGAAGAAAACTTAGAAGAGTTTTTGGGTCGGGGGGCAGGCTGAAAAGAGCCATGAGCGAAAGACGCTGTTTCCTGCTATTTGATTCTTTCTGCGTTCAGAGAGAGACAGATATTTGTACATCTTTGTAAATGAACAAAACTGCATCAAAAAAATCCCTATCACCAATTTTTCCTCCTAACTGAAACAATTTACTAATTTTTGGCTAGCCGCTAAGGTTAAAAGGAGTGACAGTATTTATAAAGAGCCTGGGGCATCAAGGCATGAGTTTGACATACCATGTGATTTGGATCCTGAACCAAAGGGTGACTTTTTTGAAAAGTTGCTGTGGGCATAATAAAAGCAAGAAAGCCCCTTTGTGGTCTCTTCCGCCCCCCCACACCCACCCCGCCCCTGTTTAGGCCTGAAAGGGAATAAAAGATTGTGGCTATTCATCTTGTCACATGTCAGTGTCAAGTGCCAATCCCAAATTACAATTTATAAATATTTGTAACAGTTTTGATCATTTTCCTTTTTTAAATATAGGAAGAGTCCACATGCTAGTGTAGTGAATCCATATTTTCTATAACAATACATGCTTAACTTCTTAAAGTTATATATCAGCATAGAAAGTTCATAGCCAATTCTACCAGCTGACTCTGTGCCAGCTGACTGTGACTTTTTAGAATTACTACTAAGGGTCCATAATGGGAGCAGATGGTTGACTCTTGTGAGCTGCCTACAAACCCTGTGTGGGTAGTGCTCAGGGTAGTTTCTAGGAACTGCAGGTTCGATTCTTCTCTGACCTATGCTGGCTTTACATGAGTGTAACTCCATGGGCTTCAGTGGAATTAATCCTGATCTGTCAGAAAAAGTGAGAAGAGAATCAGGTCCTAAAAGTGAAGGATGGATGCAAAGAAGCTGTTGTCTGAGAAAGATCACTAGACTGAGGTGGGCAAGAAATGGGGAGAGGGCTGAATTGTAATCATGGAGGGCCTTTTGATGCAAGGAAGCTACAGCTATAAGGGTGGCAGTGATGGTATATGGAAAGTGTTCATCTCCCTGAACAGATTGTTTTGATTGTTCCTCTCTGCCTTAAAAATGGAGGCTTGGTTTACTGTTTCTTCCTTTCACAGCTCTAATCCCTCTCTGTGCAGCTTTTCCTTATTTGTGCCTCTTGCTTCACCTACGCCAACATTCTATCCTTGTCCCTCTGCTGAACTGAGGATCACCATCACTGCCTCTTCCCATGTTGTTGTCATGTGGTTGTTGGAGGGGCAGCTTCTGTAACAGTTTTTGTTCTTGTATTTTGCTTTGCTGGAGGCAGATATGCAGAGGAACCTTCTAACCTCACAGTTTTAGGCTGCTCCAATTCTGTAGGAGGAATGCGATAAGGGGAAAATAATATCACTGCTCAGTCACGGTGTGCGGCATATGATAGGCTATCCAAATACATAGCTGCAGGGACGGATGTTGACTTTTGTTCTTTGTGACTGGGAAAGGATTTTAAAGTTTCTTAATCTCACTATAAGAAAATCATTCTATTCTGTCATGATGTTAGGGTTGCCAACTTTCTAATTGCACAAAACTGAACACCCCTTCCCCACCTCTTCTCTGAGGCCATGCACCTGCTTGCTCCATCCCCCCTCCCTCTATCACCTCGCTCTCCCCAGTGAGGTGACAAAATTTGCAGAGGATACAAAACTACTCAAGATAGTTAAGTCCCAGGCAGACTGTGAAGAGCTACAAAGGGATCTCACAAAACTGGGTGACTGGGTAACATAATGGCAGATGAAATTCAGTGTTGATAAATGCAAAGTAATGCACATTGGAAAACATAATCCCAACTATACATATAAAATGATGGGGTCTAAATTAGCTCTTACCACGCAAGAAAGAGATCTTGAGTGGTAACACCACCCTCAGCAAGTTTGCAGATGACACTAAACTGGGAGGAGTGGTAGATATGCTGGAGGATAGGGATAGCATACAGAGGGGCCTAGACAAATTAAAGGATTGGACAAAAAGCAATCTGAGGTTCAACACGCAGAAGTGCAGAGTCCTGCACTTAGAATGGAAGAATCCCATGCACTGCTACAGACCAGGAACTGAGTGGCTAGGCAGCAGTTCTGCAGAAAAGGACCTAGGGGTTACAGTGGACAAGAAGCTGGAGATGAGTCAACAGTATGCCCTTGTTGTCAAGAAGGCGAACAGCATTTTGGGCTATATAAGTAGGAGCATTGCCAGCAGATCGAGGGACGTGATCATTCCCCCCTATTCGGCATTGGTGAGGCCTCATCTGGAGTACTGTGTCCAGTTTTGGGCCCCACACTACAAGAAGGATGTGGAAAAATTGTAACGAGTCCATCGGAGGGTAACAAAAATGATTAGGGGGCTGGAGCACATGATTTATGAGGAGAGGCTGAGGGAACTGGGATTATTTAGTCTGCAGAAGAGAAGAATGAGGGGGGATTTGATGGCTGCTTTCAACTACCTGAAAGGGGGTTCCAAAGAAGATGGATCTAGACTGTTCTCGGTGGTAGCAGATGACAGAACAAGGAGTAATGGCCTCAAGTTGCAGTGGGGGAGGCTTAGGTTGGATATTAGGAAACACTATTTCACTAGGAGGGTGGTGAAGCACTGGAATGGATTACGTAGGGAGGTGGTGGAATCTCCTTCCATAGAGGTTTTTAAGGTCAGGCTTGACAAAACCCTGGCTGGAATGATTTAGTTGGGGATTGGTCCTGCTTTGAGCAGGGGGTTGGATTAGATGACCTCCTGAGGTCCCTTCCAGCCATGATATTCTATGATTCTATGATCTTGGAGACATTGGATAGTTCTCTGAAAAAATCTGCTCAATGTGCAGTGGCAGTTAAAAAAGCGAACAGAATTTTGGGACTCATTAGGAAAGGGATAGATAAGAAGACAGAAAATATCATAATGCCTCTATATAAATCCATGGTACGCCCACATTTTGAATACTGGGTGCAGATGTGGTCACCCCATCTCAAAAAGATATATTGGAATTGGAAATGGTTCAGAAAAGGGCAACAAAAATGATTAGGGGTATGGAACACCTTCCATATGAGGAAAAATTAATAACACTGGGACTTTTCAGCTTGGTAAAGAGACGACTAAGGGGGGGGGGAGATATGCTAGAGGACTATAAAATCATGACTTGTGTGGAGAAAGTAAATAAGGAAGTGTTATTTACTCCTTCTCATAACACAAGAACTAGGGGTCAGCAAACTAAATTAATAGGCAACAAGTTTAAAACAAAAGGAAGTATTTCTTCACACAATGCACAGTCAACCAGTGGAACTCCTTGCCAGAGGATATTGTGAAGGCCAAGACTATAATAGGGTTAAAAAAAGAACTAGATAAGCTCATGGGGGATAGGTCCATCAATGGCTATTGGCCAGGATGGGCAGGGATGATGTCCCTGCGCTCTGTTTGCCAGAAGCTGGGAATGGGCGACAGGATAGCTCACTTGATGATTACTTGTTCTGTTCATTCCCTCTGGGGCACCTGGCATTGGCCACTGTCAGAAGACAGGATACTGGGCTAGATGGACCATAAGTCTGACCCAGTCTGGTTGTTCTTATTTATTTTTAATATTTATTGTGGCAAGTGGAGTGTCCTTGCTTGAAATCTCACCCTCACTCACTTTCACCAGGCTGGGCAGGGGATTGGGATGTAAACTCTGGGGTGGGGCCAGGGATGAAGGGTTTGGGATGTGGGAGAGGGCTCCAGGCTGGGGCAGGGAGTTATGGTGTGGGGGATGGAGGGGTGAGGACTCTAGCTGGGGGTGCAGGATCTGGGGTGGGGCTGGGGATGAGGGGTTTAGGGTGCAGGTGGGGCTCCGGGCTGGAGCCAAGGGATTTGGAGTGTGTGTGGGGTGGGCTCTGGGTTGAGGATGGGGGGGGGTTGGAGTGAAGGAGGGGGCTCAGGGCTGGGGCAGGGGGTTGGGGTGCCAGGTCCCAGTGGCACTTACTGCGGTTCCCAGGCCTCTTGCTCTTGTTAAGCATCCTGTAGGTTTTCTCGAGCAAGGGCTAGAGAGTCTTTGAGGGTATTTTGCAAATTGGTTACAAAGTCCAAAATGTTAGTTCCTAGAGAAGATGTAACTCCCTCCCATTGCTGCTTCACCAACTATAATGGCCCTGTAGTGGGGCAGCTGAACCCACTCCCACAGAAAAGGGGTTAAAAGGCAACCCTGGAGAGGGCTGCAGCAGGGAAAGGCTAGGCTGATTGGGGGAGGAGCCACATCTGGGGCCATGCCCCAATCAGGCCACAGCTAGCCCTACAAAAGGGCTGTGAGCCAGGAGCTCAAACACAGACTCTTTCCAGTTTCTGAGAGAGAAGGACTGGGCTGGCTGGGAGTTGAGAAGGGTACCTGAGGTGGAGCAGTGCTGGGGAAGGGCAGAGGGAGGTAGGGAGCTCTAGCCTGGTAAAACCCCAGGCTGCAGGCCTTGCTAAAAGGCCAAAAAGGTAGTGGGGCTGGAAAGTGCCAGGAAGTTAGTTCCTGACTCCGTAAGGATGTCGGTGGGCCAACCTACCCTGGCAAAAATGTCTGCCAATGCCCGGCTCATGCTTTTAGTCCTGGTGTTGCTTAGAGCTACTGTTTCTGGCTATCGGGTGGCAAAATCCCTGAAGGTCAGTGTATATATAGCTTTCTTCTGGGTGTCGTCTTAGGGAAAGGACCCAGAATATTCACAGCTACACACTGAAATGGAACCTCAATTATGGGGAGTGGCTGGAGAGGGGCCTTGACCTGGTCTTGGGGCTTTCCCACCCTTTGGCACACCTCACAAGACCTGACATAGGTAGAAATGTCCCTGCCCATTTCCTCCCAGTGGAATGACTTCCCCAAACAGTCTTTGGTCCTATTCACCCCAGCATGGCCACTAGGGTGATCGTGGGCTAAGCTCAAGAGCTTTTTCCCTATACTTAGTTGGAACTACCAACTGTCTCTGGGATGCCAGTCCTCCTTGAGCCCACCAGGAAGGATCTCTTTGTATAAGAGTCGTCCTCCTACAACAAACCTGGACCTATTAGAAGAGCTGAGAGGCAGTGGGTCGCTCCGTGCCACAATCCAAGCTCCCTTGAGGCTCTATTCTGCTTCCTGCTCTGCCTGGAACTGCTCCCTTGATGCTGGAGACATTAGTTCCTCTCTGGGTTGTGGACTTGGGTTTGGTCCCACTGGAAGCGATGCAGGTGATGGGGATGAGTGTGTGTGTCTTCGTTGACTGTGAACCACTCTCTACTGGTGCAGGTTGTATTTCAGGCTCCAGTTGAGCTGATTGCGCCAGTTTAGCTGCTGCTGCTGCAGGTGCAGGCTCTGTGGCGCTCTTTGGTGCTGGCTCCCCTGACTCTGGTGGGGTTGCAAACATGGGCTCTGGTGCTGACTGCTCCACCAGTTCCAATCCTTGGGCTGGTTCTGGCTGGGTCCCAGGAACTGGATCTACAACCACTGCCATAGACTCTGGCCTGGGGTCTGGTTCCACCACCTCTGGCTGGGTCTCCGGGCTTATGGTATCAGGCGAGACAGTCTGGCTCCTTGTAGGAGGCTCAGGAATGGAGTTCGGTATGGAGGCCTGTTTAGCCTGGTTGCGGGTGACCATCCCCACCCTTTTTGTTAGCCTCACCTGGTTGGCTAAGTCTTCTCTCAGCAGCATGGGGATGGGATAATCAAAGATTGCAAAAGTCCATATTCCTGACCAGCCCTTGTACTGGACAGGCAACTTGGCAGTAGGCAAGTTAAGAGTTGGCCTTAAAGGGTTGCACTGTCAGCTTGGATAGCTGACACCTGTGCTCCAGTGTTGCTCTACACAGTAATCTTCCTCCTGCCCACACTCAGTTTCCCTTCAGTCTGGGGGTATTTGCAAGGCATTTGGGCCTGAAGACTCTCAGTGGGATCCCGGGGTGATGAGTTGCTGTTGGCTGGTGCTCTTGGGGCAGTTGGTCTTCACATGCCCCAGCTCATTATATTTATAACATTGCCAAGCTGACTGTGGGCTGGGGTGAGGTGGGTGGTTGGAGAGTAGGGTAGTGGGATGAGAGGGCATCTGAGGTCTCCCTTGCTGTGTGGAGGGCTCCTCCTTGTGAGATGGGGCCTGGGGCTGACCCCAATGGTGGGGTGTCGTCTCTGATTGCCCCTTCTCGTAATCCCACCAACTGCTAATAGCTTTCTTCTTCTCCGCCACTTTCACGCATTTGGCTCCAATCTCCCCGGCCTTAATTAAAGTTTTGGGCTTCCCATCTATGCCGTACCTTCCTATTTCCTCAGGAACACCCTCTAAGAACTGTTCCATTTGTATTAGGAGAGACAGATCTTCCCGAGATTTAACATTTGCTCCTGATATCCAGACATCCCAATTTTTTTACAATGTGGTAGGTGGGTTGGGAAAATGCCATGTCTGGTTTCCATCTTAGGGCTCTGAACAACTGACAGGCATGCTCGGGTGTTAGCCCCATCCTAATTCTGGCCTTTTGTTTAAAAAGCTCGTACTTGTTCATGTGTTCCTTAGGCATTTCAGCTGCCACCTCTGCTAAGGGTCCACTGAGATGTGGCCTCAGTACCACCATATACTGCTCTGTAGGCATGTTGTACCCAAAACAGGCCCTTTCAAAATTTTCTAAGAAGGCCTCTGTATCATCGTCTCCCTTGTATGTGGGGAATTTCTTGGAATGGGGAGTGGTACCTGGAGGACGATTACTAGGGCTATCTGGTTGACCCAGCTTAGCCCTTTCCAGCTCTAAGCGTTTCAGCTCTATCTTCGCTTCTAAGCACTTTGCCTCCATTTCTGCCTGCAAGTGCTTCACCTCTCTCCTCTCCTCCTCTTCCAAGCGCTTCATCTCTAGGAAGAAATTCCTGTCTTCTGCAGTTAGAACTCAGTCTGGGTTAAAGGCATCCTTCCATCCTGGCACCTGGATCTCGGGTTGGGGAGGGCTGACCATTCCTTTTGGGGGAATCTCAGGTCCCCCAACCCCTCCCTGAATTTCTGTCATGGAGCTGGATGTCTGGGCTTGATCTGGGTCTGTCTTCTCCATGGTGTGCTGCTTTGGGAAGACTGGTTGCTCTAGGGTTTCGGTGCCAGACCGCAACCTCATGCACAGGGCTGCCCTACTCTAGCCTAGCTATTTCATTGCCACATAGCTTGAAAAGAAACTGAAAAAAACCCTACTTGTTAGACTCCCTGGCTTTGCAGGCTGAACCCTTTGCATGCCTGTTCCTCCTCAGGCAGCAAAGAAAAGAAAGAAATTTGGGGGGGGGAGAAACCAACTCCCTGGCTTTGCAGGCTGCCAAAAGGAAAAATGTGTCCTAAAATCTTGAGGTCTGTGCTTCTGGTTCAAAATGATCCCACCACTCTGCCACCATGTCAGAGCTGATTCCCTACTCTGGCACTTCAAGTGCAGAAGGTGGGGGCCTGCAAGGACTCTAAAAATTAATACTTGCCACTCCAGGCTTGTATTAAACTCCCAAGGTTACAGCTTCTCTCTGACCTTGGATTGGTAGATGCTGCCACCACCCAAGTGCAGAACCCCTCTGAGAGACCAGGAAGGCGCACTTGGGAATTTCTTCCCGTGGGATATCCTTAAGCTCTTTCATCCCCCTTCCAGGGAAGAGCTGAGAAAGAGGGGGGGGGGGGGGGGAAGAAATCAGCTGTTGCCATCAGCTAATTAAAAAAGTGCACAAACCTCTTAAGACCAACAAATCCAATTCTGTTCTTAAAAAAGGTAAATTTTATTAAAAATAAGAGAAAATACATCTGAGAACTCAGGCTATTGCTAGATTTTTAAAGAGCAAATACAAGATTAAGCCTTCTTGAGGTCCATCTTAAAGGGTACAAACAAAACTAAAGCACCTGGGGTCAGCATAGTGGAATCCACAAGCCATAAAGAAATAAGAGAAACCTAATTGCATCTTCCTAGACATTTCCAAATCTACTTTCATATCTGGGGTTTCAAATGAGTAGTTTCTAGGTATGATACTAATGATTTTTCATACCTGGCCCAAGCTTCTTACAACATAACTGCTGTTCTGTCCCCCTCTCCCCAGGAGAACCACAACAGACAGACAAAGGGGAAGTTTTTTCTCAATTTTAAAAAGTTCTAGCCTTCCCATTGGCTCTTTTGGTCAGGTGCCCGCTCATTACCTTTATCTATGCATAGCAATGAGATTTTTAACCGTTTACAGGTAAAGCAAGTAGAGAACAGCAACTAAGAGGGATTTTATAGCTAACTGGCTGGTTGGATGTCCGTAAAAGGGAACTACCCCCCCCCCCCCCTTTCATTTATCACACATGCACATCACTGATGTGCCATATTGTTACAGGAAGTGGTAGGAAAAAAGATCTTAACCAACCAGAGAATGTTGGAATGGCACAGTGAACTACATACAACTTGTTGTAAGAGTTGATAATATCCTGCCAGACTTTCAATTATTGACCTGAAAGTGGACCTGTGATGTGTTTATTTTCTTATGCACTTTGACTGGTTAATAGCACCAGAATATAGCAGAAATGTATTTATGCACTCAGACTGGTTCTATTTAGCAGTATATAGAGCAGAGTGGATGGTCTCCTCATCTCAGATTATAAAATGACATCTGACCACCTGCAAGCTCACAAATGCCTTGTCTATATGAGAAAAGTTGCACTAGTGTAACTAAACTGATTTAGCACTGATTTAGTATTGGTGCAAACCCCATAAATTACTGACATTCTAAATTTAATGTAAGTAAGGTTTAATCCAGGGGGTTGCATTGGGAAAACTGGATGAATTATAAATTGATTTAATTACTCATAGACATAGATGAATGCAGAGTTTCTATTTGATTATGAGGGACAATATGGATGCTAACAATGAGGTGGCAGGCTGGCTGCAGTTAAGACCAGGCAACATGAGCCTGGCACTTTTTGTTTATGCTGACCATATTGCCTTGTCGAATGGCTGGAGCAAAGAATGTGGGAGAAGTCGGTTGCAGAGTTTGTGGTACATACTCAATTGTTGCATCCCATAGGAAGAACAAAGAGTTGGATGACCAGCTAGCTCAGTTATTCTGACATGATTGAGTGTGTTTGTCCACACATGGTGGAAAGCAAGCCATGTTTAAACTGTGTGTTTGGCTGAAAACAGACTATGAATTGGTTATAAACATAGCAAAATTGCTGTGTAGACAAAGCCCCAGCTTCACACCTTCAAGTCAGTAGGTGTAATAGATTTTTTTTCTACTGTCAGTTTCATAGGAATCATGTATACGAATGTTACCACAAATTTACCACGGAATCTCCCGTATGGTAAATTCTCTACTTTGGTGTGCATTTAATACAAATACTGTACTTTATTTATGGGAAACAATTGCTCACTACAACTGATTAAATACTGGATAATCAAAAACATTGTTCCAACATTTGAATCATCACACATTTATATTTTAATATATCTAATCGGTCCCCCAAGTTAACATCTTTTCAAATCACAAAATTACAAACATACTGTGAAGGAGTGTTGCCATAACTATAAAGGGAAGGGTAACAGCTGTCCTGTGTACAGTACTATAAAATCCCTCCTGGCCAGAGACTCCAAAATCCTTTTCCCTGTAAAGGGTTAAGAAGCTCAAGTAACCTGGCTGGCATCTGACCCAAAGGACCAATAAGGGGACAAGATACTTTCAAATCTCGGTGGGGGGAAGGCTTTTGTGTGAGCTCTTTGTTTGGGAGTTCGTTCGCTCTTGGGACTGAGAGGGACCAGACATCAATCCAGGTTCTCCCCATCTTTCTAAACAAGTCTCTCATATTTCAAACTTGTAAGTAAAAAACCAGGCAAGGCGTCTTAGTTTTACTTTGTTTTCTCAACTTGTAAATGTACCTTTTACTAGAGTGTTTCTTTGTTTGCTGTACTTTGAACCTGAGACTAGAGGGGGGTCCTCTGAGCTCTTTCAGTTTGATTACTCTGTAAAGTTATTTTTCCATACTGATTTTACAGAGATGATTTTTACCTTTTCTCTTTAATTAAAAGCCTTCTTTTTAAGAACCTGATTGATTTTTTCCTTGTTTTTAGATCCAAGGGGTTTGGATCTTGATCCACCAGGGAATTGGTGAAAGGTTTCTCAAGGCTATCCAGGGAAGGGAATTAGCTTTGAGATGGTGGCAGCGGACCAGACCTAAGCCGGTAGTTAAGCTTAGAAGTTTTCATGCAGGCCCCCACATTTGTACCCTAAAGTTCAGAGTGGGGATACAGCCTTGACAAGTGTACTGCCCTTTAAGGACCAGTCTGGTGCTCATAGAAAGAATAGTCTGAGTGCAATGAAAATTCCCTGTTCTGCCTTAGTGACCTATTTAAACAGGAAGAGGAACCTGAGTCAGGGGGCAGAGACTAGATGTTGCACTACTAGGAAGAGGTGTTGATGTCTCTCCAGCTTCCTGAGGGCTGGTCTGATCAGACCTGGAGACTTTTTTGTTTGGGGCTTTTAAGGTTTGGGAGTTCTGAACCTTAATCCTGAGGTAAGGGCCTTTTAAACTGTTTTCCAAGTGTTCCTTTCATGGGGCTTTATTTAAAAGGGGGACATACTTATGTTAATTAGGGTGTTCTGAGAAGCACGCTTGTTGGCACCGAAGTAGGATAAAGTTGGATGAGGTGTACCTGCAGTACCGCACCTGGACATGAGGCAAAGCATTCTATGGCTCACCTTGCTACAGTGGCGTAGTACTGTTCCCTTGGGAGCCCCCTTCTGTCAAGACGGGTCATGGAGGACATCCTAGAAGCAACAGCAAGCAGATAATGATGGAAACCACCAGGCTCAGGAGGCACCATTCAACTTCTGCAAGAAGCACAGCTGGCAGAGCAGGAGTGGAACAGACAGCTCCAGGTAGAAATGGCCCTATTTATCCAGCGGACTGCTGGATTAGGGACCAGCCTGGATGGCATCTACCAGAGCCCATTTTGACCAGTTATGATGACCCGGAGGCCTATTTGACAGTGTTTGAGTGGATTGCTACCACAATCAGCTGGGAGAGAAGTTCCTGGGCAGTGCTACTGGTCCCTCTACCACTGGTGAGGAAAAAGCAGCTTCCAGGATAAAACCAAATCATAAGGCACTGAAGACATTGGTAATGGACCAGGTTGGCCTCTCCCAAGAAGCATATTGACCGAGGTTTCAGGCAGAACCCTTTCCTATGTATATCCACCCACGTGTGATAGTCCAGTGACTCCAGGATCTGGCTTCTCATTGACTACATAAGAAGAACGGCTGTACCGGGTCAGACCAAAGGTCCATCTAGCCCAGTATCATGTCTACTGACAGTGGCCAATGCCAGATGCCCTAGAGGGAGTGGACCAACAGGCAATGATCAAGTGATCTCTCTCCTGCCATCCATCTCCCATCCTCTGACAAACAGAGTCTAGGGACATCATTACTTACCCATCTTGGCTAATAGCCATTAATGGACTCAACCACCATGAATTTATCCAGTTCTCTTTTAAATGCTGTTATAGTCCTAGCCTTCACAACCTCCTCAGGTAAGGAGTTCCACAAGTTGACTGTGTGCTGCATGAAGAACTTCCTTGTATTTGTTTTAAACCTGCTGCCTATTAAGCATTAGAAACCAAGAGTATGAGGAACTAATGTACTGGTATTGTTTAAGGACAATACTGTCTGTCCTCCCAGACCCAAGCTTCTATCACAGCTGGGAGGATAAGCAGATATTGCTTGAGGACAATAATGTCTGTTAGTTCTCCCATGATCTTGATCTCTGGTGCCAGGATCCAAAGGTGCAGGTCTAGAACCTGAGCCTGAGGGCACCCTGGATTTCTGACATTCCTTTGTTGCCCCCATGGGAGATGAACGCAGCAAAATCTTGCCAATCCACAGGAAGTCCTATCAGCACAACCAAGGCCTGCGGCTGCCTGATTGGCTTGCTTTTGCTGCTTAACCCAGGAAGTGACCTCACTGGGCTGTCCAAGCAACTGTGCAGACTACCTGCTGCTGCCACATTGGACCCTGATCTTGCCTGCCTCCTGCAATCCACATCCAACCCTGTTTCTGATTCTTGCTGTGCTCCTGGTTCTTGCCTTGCCCCTGCCCTCACTCCTCGCTCCCACCGTGCTTCTGCTTCAAGCCTGATCCTTGCCTCTCCTCTGGTTCCTGCCCTTAGGCCTTGCTCCTGACCACTGCCTACCATTCCTGGCTCTGACTTCTGCCCCTGGCTCAATTCTTGGCTGTGGCATTTGGTATCTGACCCTGGCTTTGATTCTTGGTTCTGACTCCAGCTGTACCCCACCTCTGGTATTTGGCAGCTGACTGTTTCTGACCCCCCACTTCTGTTCACTGATACAGATGCCTGCTTTGCCCACTAGACCGGACTGCTGCTCTGACCACCAGACCAGACCACCTAAGTCTTGGTTCTTAACAAGTTACTTGGAACCAAGTGGGGCTCCCCTACGTAGTATTGGAATGGAGTAGGTGGGCTTGCCACTTTCCAACGGTCTTCCCTTAGCACTAGAATCACAGTAACAAGTTAATCAACTCTGGACCAAGAATTTTAGCATTACGACCCAAGTGACTCAGGTGGTAGCAGTTGTCCCTTGAACAACTTGCTCTCTTCCCGAGACAAGTGGGCATGCTCCAGGCTCCTGGAGAACCTTCCTCATCCGAGCTGGTTCCTGCAGTCCCCGTACCTGAATACTTCGGTGATCACCAGAAGTTTCAGGAATTTTGGAACCAGTTCTATTTGCTTTTCTTACTTCATCTTCACACACATCCCGTGGACCAGGAGAAGGTAGTACTGGTGGTAAGTCTACTTTCAGGGGAAGTGTTGGACTGGGCTTCACCCCTCTTGGAGCAGAGCAGCCCTGTTTTGACCAACTGGGATGCTTTCTTACAAGCCTTCTCTGCTATATTTGACAACCTGCATTGAGTTCATACTGCTGAAGTGGCATTGTGGAATCTTTGACAAGGATGGTGACCCATCACCACACACACGTCACTCACTTTTAGTGAGATTGGCATAAAGAAACAGATACTATATCATCAATCTCTAGTCCCCTTCCTAATTCCAAACTGCTCCCAAAGAACTTGGAGCAACTGCTGATATCGATTCTCTGCTGCCTGGCAGGTATCATACCTTTCAGGTCAGTCAACATCTTGCTGGAAAACTGTGAGATAGGTATCTTAAAGCCTTGAACCAAAACTGGCTAGATTAAGTTTTAGACTTTTAGATGCATGTTGTCACGTTTATTTGCCTTGTAACCATTTCTAACTTCATTTCTTATCCTTAATTCACTTAAAACCCTATCTTATTTTGTTAATAAACTTGTTTTATATGTTAATCTAAACCAATCCAGTGCTTTGTTTAAATTGAACCATTTGGTAATGCCAATTAAGGTATCAAACAGTTGACTATTAACTCTGTATAGGAGCAACAAACCTTTAATATCTGAACTGTCCAGGAGAGGGCAATGTAGAACACACCTTTCTGGCAAAATTCAGGACTGGAAGTGAGTTGGGATCACTCTGCAACATAGCCACTCTATGAACTTCATACCCTCATATCTCAATGTCTGTACTTTGACCCATCAACCTTTTACCCCCAATCGGGGATATTGCAGATTATGTATTCCTTATGCCACCCGATCTTAAACCAAACTTTGCACCCTCGATAAGATTCCCTCATAACCAGAAACTTCTATGCTCAAACTCTGGTCACTTTTTTTTAAACATCATCTTAACAAAAGCTGGTGAAAGCCAGTGGGAGACTGGTGTGTTGCTGACAGGCTGCTGGGGTCAGAGCTGCCTGACCAGAGTTGCAGCTATACACTGACACTCAGTGTATTCTGCATGCTGGTAGGCTGTTTGTGAGGTTGGGAGCTATGACCGCAAAGCATTGTGAGGCACTCAAGATTGCAGGGCAGGAGGTGATAACCCCTCCCTGGTCTGGATTGCACCTGGGAATGTGACAGACCCCACTTCAGAGTTTAAACAAATGCCTCTTTTGGAGCACTTTCCCCTCTGGTCCACTCATACCCTTAATAAGCTCTTGAGTAGAGTAACACAAATGGAGCTCCAACAGAAGCAACCCCAGTACTACCCCCATCTCCACTCACAGGGGAAAGGGGACCCTCAGGTGTGGCTGCTAAACTGCCTTTTTGCTCTACATTTCTGATGCAGCCTGACTGTGGCGAAGCTCCACTGTACTCTGGCCCTCCTTGAGACCCCATGTTCCAAGGTCATGCCCTGCAAACTATTGCCTGAATAAGAGGACCTAGTCCCATACCCAGGGCTCCTTTTGGCAGCTGCTTCCCAGCAGCAGGGAGTTGCAAAAGAAGCTCTTTCCATTTGAACATAAACTCCTATTGCCTGTCCTGTCACTCCCCGCACTGCAGATCCCAGGTCACCTTTGGCCTGGGGGCACAACCCTCCACCCCCTCCCACCTCAAGAACATGGCTCATAACATTAGCTGATAGTATCACAGGATTCACTGGTCTGTGCACAGTAACCTCTGCATCAGTCTCCAAACTGCCTCTTGCAGCATCATGTCCAGAAAACTTATGGGAGTGTAGCCAATTAGTTAACTTTATCATCCATTTATCATTGTATTATGTGATGTTATGTCAGTTTATATGCTATTTCATATATAATCAGTGTATGTTACATAGATTTAAGTTTTAGGATTATAGAAGTATAGGAGTGATATGTATGAAATTCAGTGTTGATAAATGCAAAGTAATGCACATTGGAAAACATAATCCCAACTATACATATGAAATGGAGTCTAAATTAGCTGTTACTACTCAAGAAAGATCTTGGAGTCATTGTGGCTAGTTCTCTGAAAACATCCACTCAATGTGTAGCGGCAGTCAAAAAAGCAAACACAATGTTGGGCATCATTAAGAAAGGGATAGATAAGACAAAATATCATATTCCCTCTATATAAATCCATTGTTCGCCGACATCTTGAATACTGCGTGCAGATGTGGTCACCCCATCTCAAAAAGGGTATATTGGAATTGGAAAAGTTTCAGAAAAGGGCAACAAAAATGATTAGGGTTATGGAACAGCTTCCGTATGAAGAGAGATTAATGAGACTGAGGCTTTTCAGCTTGGAAGAGAGGCCACTAAAGGGGGATGTGAGAGAGGTCTATAAAATCATGACTGGCGTGGAGAAAGTAAATAAGGAAGTGTTATTTACTCCTTCTCATAACACAAGAACTAGGGGATAGCAAATTTAATTAATAGGCAGCAGGTTTAAAACAAACAAAAGGAAGCATTTCTTCATGCAATGCGCATAGGCAACCTGTGGAACTCCTTGCCAGAGGATATTGTGAAGGCCAAGACTATAACAGTGTTCAAAGAAGAACTAAATAAATTAATGGAGAAATAGGTCCATCAATGGCTATTAGCCAAGATAGGCAGGATGGTATCCCTAGCCTCTGTTTGCCAGAAGCTGGGAATGGGCAACAGGGCATGGATCACTTCATGGTTACTATTCTGTTCATTCCCTCTGGGGCACCTGGCATTGGCCACTGTTGGAATACAGGATACGGAGCTAGATGGACCTTTGGTCTTACCCAGTATGGCTGTTCTTATGTGATGAGTGTGTGTTAGGTGTATAAGTAACCCATGGATGAAATGCAATGCCTACAGATGGAGACCTTTAAGATTTTAGCTTAGCCATACTAGGCCATAGGTTTAAGAATGCTTAATATGAGTGAGTAACATAGGAATAATCCCATGCCCATAAGGTCACAGGCTTACTGCATAAGATGTGCTAATAGGTGAGGTTACAGAAAAATACATTGCAAAAACTGCAAATGTATTGTCTGAGACCACGAGACACCTGATTGTAACTTCTTAAAATGTCTGTCCTGACTGCAAGATACAAGGCATGCATAAATGCTATTGAGAATAAGAGGAACTATGAACAACCTATGAAAAACAGGGCACCCCTGGGATTCATGCATTGTGAAAGTACAGATAAGGGACAGAAGGCTGACACCTTCATGCATATGCATAAAGTGTTAGGCGTGGTCAGAATTACAATTTCAGAATTACCCTGGCTGGGTAAGAATGGGAAGATCCAAGGGATGACCCCACAGGAAATCCTAGCAGGAACCATCCCTCTGGCAATGATCATCTATTGAGAGGTCCATCAGGCGCTAGAATATCATTGAGGATGTGAGCATGACTACAATTATAATTATTGCATAGATTTTTATAGGATTACTATATGCATGGGTAGTTGTCACTTTATTGCTAAATTACATTTGTCATGGAAGTCATGGACTCTGACATCCAGAGACCTCTGTGACATTCTTTGCTTCAGCCCCAGGGGCTGCGGGACTCTAGAGCTGGCAGCCAGGAGGGTCCTAGCAGAGTTCCAGTGACCGGTGATAGTAGTGACAAGTGATGGGTGGGCTCCTTGCAAGGTTCCAGCAACAGGTGACCGACTCCTGAGGGGGCCCTCTTTAGGTTCTAGTGATGGGCAACAGGCTCGTGCGGGGAGGGTAGAGGGGGACAGGGTGAGCGGCTGGGGGTGTCCCGTTTTCTCTTCGTGAAATATGGTCACTCTGCAGCTCCCAGCTGCTGTGGGTGGAGTGGGGAACCCCACAGCTCCAAGCCACCACAGTGGTGGGGGAAACCATGGAGCCACAGCAGCAAAAGTCACAGCTTCAGTGAATTTGTTTATTGCCTGTGACATGTCCATGACATTTACTAAAAATAACCAATACAAAAATCTTAGCCTTACTTATTGCTTTAATAACACCTGTAGTACAGATAAGTCTTTGTACTTGTGATTATGTCTGTAGTAGTTATCCTTGGACTTCATGTGTTCCTGGAGCCATTAAATTTGAGAGAAGCATCAGAGGCAATTTCACTCTGAGCTTGAAACTGTAGCAACCAGAGCTGAACCCAAGGTGGTGTAATATACATCACCAAATTCACTTTAAATAAAATAAAAGGCTACAAGAGGAACAAAAAGCCTCCTTCAGTCACACCATCTATAACTGCAGCCATCTTCACAGGAAGAAGTAAGAACGATTTTATCTCTGGCTCCCTGACCAGATAGACTTTTTTGTTTTGGACTTTTAAGTTTTGGGAGTTCTGAATCTGGGTCCTGAGGTAAGAGCCTTTAACCAGTTTTCTAGGTGAGTGCAGTTCTGGTTGCCCCATCTCAGAGAAGCTATATTAGAATTGGAAAAGCTGTAGAGAAGGGCAACAAAAATTATTATGGGTATGGAAAAGCTTCCACATGAGGAGAAATTAAAAAGACTGGGGCTCATTTTAGAAAAGAGAGGACTAAGTGGGGATATGATAGAGGTCTACAAAATCATGACTTGTGTAGAGAAAGTGAATAAGGAAGTAAGTGTTATTTACCCTTTCACATAACACATGGGACTCTATTGAGCAGGGATCACCTAATTAAATTAATAGGCAGTATGTTTAAAACAACCATAAGGAAGTATTTCTTCACACAACACACAGTCAGTCTGTGGAACTGGTTGTCATGGGATGCTGTAAAGACCAAACATATAAGTGGGGTAAAAAAGAATTACGTAATTTCATGGAGGATAGGTCCATCAATGGCTATTAGCCAAGATGGTCTGAGTGCATCCCCATGCTCTGGAGTTACCTAAACCTCCAACTGCCAGCACAACAGGGGATGGATCACTCCAAATTGCCCTGTTCTGTTCATGACCTCTGAAGCATCTGGCACGGGTCACTGTTGGAAGACAGGGTACTGGGCTGGATGGCCCATTGGTCTGACTCAGTATGGATGTTTTTATGTTACTGTCTCCCTCTTAATAAAGCCCCATGAATGGAGACAAACCTGTGTTAGTGTTTTGGTTTTTCATTAGTCTGATCTGAACAAGCAAACTTGTTGATACCAAGGTAAGAAAGTAGGGTGAGGTACATCTGCAATAGCACACCTGGCTACAAGGGAGTGCATAGGGTGACCCACCCCTGTATACATACTGTGACAAAGTTCCTCCTCTATCTTGGTGGCTCCTGTGCTTATTGGCGGATTTTCTTGCCTCAGAGATTCACCATGTGAGTTGGGGAACAGCCCAGAGACCTTCTCCTCTGGAAGAACCCACAGTCCAGGTCAATTGGGAGGTTTGGGGGGAACCCAGGCCCTCCCTCTACTCTGGGTTCCAGCCCAGGGCCCTGTGGACTGCAGCTGTCTATAGTGCCTCCTGTAACAGCTGCATGACAGCTACAACTCCCTGGGCTACTTCCCCATGGCCTCCTCCAAACACCTTTCTTATTCTCACCACAGGACCTTCCTCCTGATGTCTGATAACGCTTGTGCTTCTCAGTCCTCCAGCAGCACACCCTCTCAGCTCCTTGTGCCTCTTGCTCCCAGCTCCTCACACTCACACCACAAACTGAAGTGAGCTCCTTTTTAAAATCCAGGTGCCCTGATTAGCCTGCCTTAATTGATTCTAGCAGCTTCTTCTTAATTGGCTCCAGGTGTCCTAATTAGCCTGCCTGCCTTAACTGGTTCTAGCAGGTTCCTGATTACTTGAGTGACCAGAGCAGGGTCTGCACTAAAGGAACAGAAAACTACTCATCCAGTGACCAGTATATTTGCCCTCTACCAGACTCCTGTACCCCACTGGTCTGGGTCAGTCACAATACATAAAAAGTTTCCATCACAATGTGCAGTGAATGATAGAAAAAAATCTACACACAAACGCAAAGGAACAAATAAGAGGGAAAAATAAGACTGGTCACCTTGAGAGTATTCTTTTTTGCGGATACAGACTAACACGGCTACTACTTTGATAGTATTGGTTTACCATGTTATGTCATATTTACTTCCTGTTTAACAGTTACTCAGACTCATAGACTTTAAGGTCAGAAGGGACCATTATGATCATCTGGTCTGACCCCCTGCATGTCGCAGGCCACAAAGCCGTCCCTACCCTTTCCCTTGACTCTGCTGTTGAAGTCCCCAAATCCTGTGGCTTAGTGACTTCAATTGGCAGAGAACCCTCCAGCTAGCGACCCCTGCCCCATGCTGCGGAGGAAGGCGAAAAACCTCCAGTGCCTCTGCCAATCTACCCTGGAGGAAAATTCCTTCCCGACCCCAAATATGGCGATCAGTAAAACCCCGAGCATGTAGGCAAGAGTCTCCAGCCTGACCCTCATTGGCCATTATACTATTTACCTACCAAGGCACGGTATTCATTTGGCTAAAATCACGTTATTCCATTAAACCATTCCCTCCATAAACTTATCTAACTTAATCTTGAAACCAGACAGGTCCTCTCCCTCCCTGGTATTTATCCCTCTGTTATATACTCTTTTGACTATACTGTGTGTGTCTTTGTTATTCCTTGGGAGTATCCAACTATTTGGCAAGTAACTCAAATTCTAACCACACGGTAACTTTTCCTTCCAAGCTGCCTTGCTGATCTTGCCAGGAAGGAGAGAGGGGGGTGGAGGCCCTGCCAATTAATGTTATATGGGAAGAGAATAAGGAAGTTAACTCCTGCTGCGCTGGAGGCAGGATTCAGATAAACCCAGGCCTGTCCATCAAAATCCATAAGGAGATTGGCATTAAAGGAGGTAACCAGGTGCATAGGAGTGCTACATAGGTAACACCTCAGCATCCATCCGTACCCACCCAACATGCCCAGGTTCCTCTCATCTTTGGATGTCTTCTAAAATTCTTCCTCACTGCCATTGTTTTTGCAGAGGGAGCCAGCTGGCCTATTGCCTCATTTGTGTTTTCATGTGAGCTGAATAACTTAGGATCTGCTTTTCAAAATACTGCTGGAAACTTTCGGAAGACTAGGCAGTCTGTGTGACCCCTCTGTTTAGCAGTAGATCAGAAGAGGAGTTCAAGACTGGGCATAAGGTGCTCTATATTCCACCACATAGAAGAAAAATCCAAACCTTCCACCCAAATCTTGGCCCAGAGAGTATGAACTGCTATTGTTTATCTTAATGGGAAGTTGACTCTGAAACCTAATGATGACAATGTTAACTTCAATGTTAACCACTTCACTGCTGATCAAAGCATACAGCAAAAAAGAGGAAGAATCATAGTTTGGAGATATACACGGTCTACTGAAAATGACATTTTTTTCTCAGCATTGTGAACGGGTAAACCCAGGGTTCTGGAACAATTTATATAGAAGGGGTGACATTGAACCAGACTGTAAACCCTGTATATCAGTGGTTCTCAAAGCCGGTCCGCTGCTTGTTCAGGGAAAGCCCCTGGCAGGCCGGGCCGGTTTGTTTACCTGCCGTGTCCGCGGGTTCGGTCGATCGCGGCTCTTACTGGCTGCAGTTTGCCGCTCCAGGCCAATGGGGTCTGCGGGAAGTGGCGCAGGCTGAGGGATGTGCTGGCTGCCCTTCCCCATTGGCCTGGAGTGGCGAACCGTGGCCAGTGGGAGCCGCGATCGGCCAAGCCTGCGGACATGGCAGGTAAACAAACCGGCCCAGCCCGCCAGGGGCTTCCCCTGAACAAGCGGTGGACCGGCTTTGAGAACCACTGCTGTATATGATGGAAACCACTACAAGCCAGGGAGTGTGGCAGCACCCCTACTTCTAACACCTATGGGTAAAGTTTGACTTATAGGCAGCTTTTTTTAAGTGCATCACCAGTTATATTTTTCCATTATGACCCTAGGCTCCAGCTCACTGAAATGTCTAAACCTCAGAGAACCTTTTTGTGAACATAGGCTGAAGTTTGTTGCTGGTTTGTCTTTTCTTCATCATCATCATCGTGTTCCTATTACGCCTCTGGCATTTATGGCAGTGACTAAGCTCCTCCACTCCTGTTTGTTTCTGACAAGTCTTTCAATGGTTCCCCAGGTTTTTCAGCTGGGCTTCCATAGCTCTTCATGTTGTTTTCAGGTGGCCTCATTTTCGCTTGCCTTCAGGTGTCCATCTTATTGCAACTCTGGTGATGGAATCAGTTTCCATCCGAAGCATGTGACCGATCCATCTCTAATGCCTCCTGGCAATGATGGTGCTCAGATCCTCTGGCTGCAGTGTGTCAATAGATCTTGGTTTGAGATTGTTCTGGGACAAAAGATATGGAGGATTTTTCTGAGGCAGGCTGTATGGAATGAAGACAGTTTGGACATGTCATACTTTCTCATTCCCCAGCATTCTGCACTATAAAGTAGTGTTGAAAGTATGCAGCTCTGATAAATCTTAAGTTTGGTTTTGGTGTTGTATTTAAGCTCCTGCAGATGTTCCTGGCTTTGATTTTGTTCTGGATGTCCTGGCTTGTTCCACCATCCTGGCTCGTGGTGCTGCCTAAGTACAGTTTGTGAATGTTTCTACATTGGTGAGAACATAATCCTCTATCCGTACTGGCGATAGTGTGGCAATATTAAAGGTCATGATATGTCTTTTATTGCGGTTGGTTTTCAGTCCAATTTGCTGGCTGAATGCGTTGAGTCAAGTTGTTTTTTCTTGTATATGGTGTTAGGTATATGATAGAATGACATTATCTGCGAAGTTCAGGTCTTCAAGGGATGAGAAGAGTGTCCATTTAATGCCTCTTGGCAGGTTTTCTGTTGTACACCGCATTACCCAGTCGATGGCAATGTTGAAGAGGATTGCAGACATGACACACCCCTGATGTACTCCTGTTTTGACTTCAAAAACTTTACTGAGAGAGAATTATACATCTAGTAAAGGACATGCTGCTGAAAGGTGTTGCCATTATTATCTCCTACCAGCAACTCAGGTCCAGAGGGCTTTTTGCTATAGGAATTTTTCAGGGGGCTGGCAAGCAGCAGCAGCATATGGGTATGGCTTAGTGTTGGGATACTTCTTTGTAATCTTAAAGAGAAAAAAGGGGGCAGGGGAAGCATAATGAGAGCTAATGGCTGGAAGCTGAAACTAGAGAAGATACCTTCCCTGGTAAAAAATTGTAATTAACCATTATAACTATTTATCTCCATCACTTAGTCTTTAAATCAGAATTGGATATCTTGCTAAAATATATGCTATAGCTCAAATGGAAGTTATGGTCTTGATGCAGAAATTTAGGGCTTCAATTCTTAGGCCTTGTCTACACTACGAGAGTAGTTCGATTTTACTTGCATCGAATTTTTGTAATCGATATTGCAAAGTCGAACGTGTGTGTCCACACTAAGGACAGTAATTCGACTTTGTGCGTCCACACTAACGGTGATAGCGTCGACATTCGAAGCGGTGCACTGTGGTCAGCTATCCCACAGTTCCCGCAGTCCCCTCTGCCCATTGGAATTCTGGGTGTAGCCGGCAATGCCTTCTGGGTAACAAAATGAGTCGAGGGTGCTTTTGGGAAACTGTCGTCATCCGTCCATCACTCCCGCCCTCCCTCCCTGAAAGCGCCGGCGGGAAAACAGTTCGCGCGCTTTTCCAGTCATTGACAGCGCGGACGCCACTGTACTCCGAGCATGGAGCCCGCTGCGACCATCGCTGCAGTTGTGGCCGCTCTCAACGTCTCGCAGCTTATCATAAAGGTTTCCCTGAGGCAGATGCAGAAAAGTCAGGCAAGGAGGCTACGGCACCGCGGTGATGTCCTGAAGTCTGAGAGTAGCACAGACCTGTCAGAAAGCAGGCGACCCAGCGCCGAGGACATCACAGTGGCAATGGGTCATGTTGATGCCGTGGAACGGCGATTCTGGGCACGGGAGACAAGCACTGAGTGGTGGGACCGCATAGTGCTGCAGGTCTGGGATGAATCCCAGTGGCTGCGAAACTTTCGCATGCGGAAGGGAACTTTCCTGGAACTTTGTGAGTTGCTGTCCCCTGCCCTGAAGCGCAGTGACACCCGGTTGCGAGCTGCACTGAGTGTACAGAAGCGAGTGGCCATAGCCCTGTGGAAGCTTGCAACGCCAGACAGCTACCGGTCAGTCGCGAACCAGTTTGGGGTGGGCAAATCTACCGTGGGGGTTGTTGTGATGCAAGTAGCGAAGGCAATCGTTGATGTACTGCTGCCAAAGGTAGTGACCCTGGGAAACGTGGAGGCGATCATAGATGGCTTCGCAGCGATGGGATTCCCAAACTGCGGTGGGGCCATAGATGGAACTCACATCCCTATCCTGGCACCGGACCACCAGGCCACCCAGTACATTAACCGAAAGGGATACTTTTCCATGGTGCTGCAAGCACTGGTGGACCACAGGGGACGTTTTACCAACATCTACGTGGGATGGCCGGGCAAGGTTCATGACGCTCGTGTTTTCAGGAACTCTGGTCTGTTTAGACGGCTGCAACAAGGTATTTACTTCCCGGACCACAAAATAACTGTTGGGGATGTGGAGATGCCTATAGTCATCCTCGGGGACCCAGCCTACCCGCTAATGCCCTGGCTCATGAAGCCCTATACTGGCGCCCTGGACACTGAAAAAGAACTCTTCAACTACCGGCTGAGCAAGTGCAGAATGGTGGTGGAGTGTGCTTTTGGCCGTCTCAAGGGGAGATGGAGAAGCTTACTGACTCGCTGTGATCTCAGCGAAACCAATATCCCCATTGTTATAGCAGCTTGCTGTGTGCTCCACAATCTCTGTGAGAGCAAGGGGGAGACCTTTATGGCGGGGTGGGAGGTTGACGAAAATAGCCTGGCTGGTGATTACTCACAGCCAGACAGCCGGGCGATTAGAAGAGACCAGCGGGAAGCGCTGTGCATCCGGGAGGCTTTGAAAGCAAAGTTCCTGAGTGAGCAGGGTAACCTGTGATTTTATAGTTTGTGTACTGAGAAGCTAAACCTGCCCCCGTTTCTTTACCCAGGTAATGTTGACTATCCTATCCAGTTACATACCCCCTTCACCCCCCCTCCAACACACGTGTCGAAATAAAAATAGTTCTACTTTGTTAAAGCACACCGTTTTCTTTAATACTGTTTTAGCGGGAATTTTTTAAAACTGGGACGCAGACTGTGGTGCGGGGCGGGTCTAGTGTTGTGATGCGAATGCAGCTTCTAAACTCAAGGATTGACAGGCTCCGCTGCGGTGGGATGCTTGTTTCAACGGAGCCTGTCACCCCTCCTGATCGGGACTGTGTGTATGGGAGGTCTATTTGACTTTGTGGCAGGGGGAGGACGGTTACAGATCCCATGCTGTGTGGCTCTGTGATCCTGTCTAAGGACCGGCGCTTAAGATCTGTAACTGCCCTCCCCCGCCACAAAGTCACAGAGCAACCCACCCCCCCCAACATTACATCAAAACAACCTCCCAGACTAACCGGGGCAACTAGTCACTGCATCACTGCACTGTGTATGTGCCCTGCTGCTGTGCCTGCCCCCGACTATGTACCCTGCCAAAGGAGACTGTCCTGTCCAATTTCCAACCCCCTTTCCCCTCCTCCTCCAAAAGAACATGATTGAAACAGTAGTTAACAGAAACGAATTTTTTATTATCAACTACACATGGCATTGGGAGGTGAAACTTGGACGTGGGCTTGTGTCAGGCGGGAAGGAAAGAACTTTTCAAATTTTGGGAAATGAGAGCCTTCTGCTACTAGAGCTCTCTGCAGGGGTGGAGTGAGAGTTAGCAGGGACTCTGCCGCCTCTCCTTCTTTGCACTTTGGGTGAGGTGGGTATGGGACTTGGTGGCGGGGGAGGGCGGTTAGAGATGGACTGCAGCGGGGCTCTGTCCTCCTGCCTCCGTTCCTGCAGAACATCCACAAGGCGCCGGAGCGTGTCCGTTTGCTCCCTCAGTAGTCCAAGCAGCGTTTGAGTCGCCTGCTGGTCTTCCTGCCGCCACCTCTCCTCCCGATCCATGTTGGCTTGGTGCATTCGGGTCAAGTTCTCCCGCCACTGGGTCTGCTGTGCTGCCTGGGCTTGGGAAGAGGCCATAAGCTCAGAGAACATGTCCTCCCGTGTCCTCTTCTTCCTACGCCTAATCCGCGCTAGCCTCTGGGAGTGTGATTCCAGGCTAGGTTGTGAGACAGTCGCAGACGGGGCTGTGGAAATGGGAAAAAGGGAGTGAATTCCTCTGAAAGATAAATGTAGTTGTGAACAAAGAACATAGTCTTTCTCTGTGAACAAGACCATGCACAGCACCTTTCACATGCGCACTCAGCACAAGGTCGAATTCTCGGCCTTCGCATTCTGTGCCTGGGGTCTTGAACAGCACATTTGAGAAGCGAGGCAGCACAACGGAATTTCTGTTGCAGGCAGACATGGTAAGCCGTACACTTGTGGCAGTTTAAAACTTTTATATTACCACTGGCCTCATTTCACATTTAAATCAATGTCAGTCCCTGCTGCCAGCAATCCGGCAAGCGGGAACTCTGCCCCTGTCCCACCCCCTCGCGGCTGTCCCCGGGAATGATCCCTTTCGGCTGCCCCTCTCCCGCCTCCACCGCGTGGCTGCAAACCAGCGGTGACAGTTCTGTAAAGGAACGGGAAAGCAGTCCCAACACTAACATTCCCCTACCTAATTAAAAGCAGGTCACCATGGCCGACATCACCCTGATGAGGATCTCCGAGAGCGACAAAGAGAGAATGCTCCGGGAAAGCCTCCAAAGACCAGGGCCGTATGCCGCCCTGCTGTGCAGAGCAATGATCCCCGAGTACCTGATAATCTCGTGGCGCGGCAACGTGTCGTACTTCGGAGGACCCAATAAGGCCGCTCTCCCCAAGAACCTCATGCAACGGCTTTCAAGTTACCTCCAGGAGAGCTTCATCGAGATGTCCCAGGAGGATTACTGCTCTATCCCCGCACATATAGACCGCATTTTACTGTAGCTGCAGTAGCAGGGAATACACAGTAGAGCGGCTTGTGCAGGACAATCACTGAAAACCGGACATTGCTAGATTTCTTTTCAAAACTTGCACTGCCCCTTACTAAACCGTTAAGCGCCTAGGGCACACTAATCATGAACAACCCATTCTTTTAATTGTTAATATTCCTGTTTTGTTAAAAATAAATGTTTAGATGTTTACAACACTTACTGGCTGATCCTTCACCAGATTCTGTGTCCGGGGTAATGGCTGGGGACGCTTCGTAGGGGATCTCTGTAAGGGTGATGAAGAGATCCTGGCTGTCGGGGAAATCAGCGTTGTGAGAGCTGCCAACTGCCTCGCCCTCCTCATCTCCTTCCTCATCTTCCCCGTCCCCTAACATGTCTGAGGAACCGGCCGTGGACAGTATCCCATCCTCAGAGTCCACGGTCACTGGTGGGGTAGTGGTGGCGGCAGCACCGAGGATGGAATGCAGTGCCTCGTAGAAACGGGATGTCTGGGGATGGGATCCGGAGCGTCCGTTTGCCTCTTTGGTCTTCTGGTAGCCTTGTCTCAGCTCCTTGATTTTCACGCGGCACTGCGTTGCATCCCGGCTGTATCCTCTCTCTGCCATGTCTTTAGAGATCTTCTCGTAGATCTTTGCATTCCTTCTTTTGGATCGCAGCTCGGAAAGCACGGACTCATCGCCCCACACAGCGATGAGATCCAAGACTTCACGATCAGTCCATGCTGGGGCTCTCTTTCTATTCCCAGACTGCACGGCCATCACTGCTGGAGAGCTCTGCATCGTTGCCAGTGCTGCTGTGCTCGCCACGATGTCCAGACAGGAAATGAGATTCAAACTGGCCAGACAGGAAAAGGAATTCAAATTCAAATTTTCCCGGGGCTTTTCCTGTGTGGCTGGTCAGAGCATCCGAGCTCGCACTGCTGTCCAGAGCGTCAACAGAGTGGTGCACTGTGGGATAGCTCCCGGAGCTATTAGCGTCGATTTCCATCCACACCTAGCCTAATTCGACATGGCCATGTCGAATTTAGCGCTACTCCCCTCGTCGGGGAGGAGTACAGAAGTCGAATTAAAGAGACCTCTATGTCGAACTAAATAGCATCGCAGTGTGGACGGGTGCAGGGTTAATTCGATTTAACGGCGCTAACTTCGACATAAACGCCTAGTGTAGACCAGGCCTTAGACTATTTCCCAGAGGCCTCCCATAAAAACTGCAGGGGGCTTAAACATATTTACAGGTGCTGGCTCTGGACAGCTCCAGCTGAATTTAAGTCCTGCAGAAATTACCAGGTGAAGTTCTGTGGCCTGTGTTATGCAGAAGGTTAGAGCAGACCATCATGATAGTCCTTCAGGTTATAAACTCTATGAATCTTGTGTAATGGTCACTCCTACTTTTACATGCTGTGCAGGCGCACCCCCAGCCCAGCTCCCACAGGTTTGTCTGTCGGCTTGGAGCACTGAATGATAGAATAACCACAGAACATTTACACTGATAAAAGAACAGGAGTACTTGTGGCACTTTGGAGACTAACATCTTCATCATCTAGGGAGGAGTATGGCAGAAAGGGATCTAGTGGTTATAGTGGAACCACAAGCTAAATATGAGTCAACAGTGTGATGCTGTTGCAAAAAAAGCAAACATGATTCTGGGATGCATTAACAGGTGTGTTGTGAGCAAGACACGAGAAGTCATTCTTCTGCTCTACTCTGCGCTGGTTAGGCCTCAACTGGAGTATTGTGTCCAGTTCTGGGCACCGCATTTCAAGAAAGATGTGGAGAAATTGGAGAGGGTCCAGAGAGAGCAACAAGAATGATTAAAGGTCTAGAGAACATGACTTAGGAAGGAAGGCTGAAAGAATTGGGTTTGTTTAGTTTGGAAAAGAGAAGACTGAGAGGTGACATGATAGCAGTCTTCAGGTATCTAAAAGGGTGTCATAAGGAGGTGGGAGAAAATTTGTTCATCTTAGCCTCTAAGGATAGAACAAGAAGTAATGGGCTTAAACTGCAGCAAGGGAGGTTGGACATTAGGAAAAAGTTCCTAACTGTCAGGGTGGTTAAACACTGGAATAAATTGCCTAGGGAGGTAGTGGAATCTCCATCTCTGGAGATATTTAAGAGTAGGTTAGATAAATGTCTATCAGGGATGGTCTAGACAGTATTTGGTCCTGCCATGAAGGCAGGGGACTGGACTCAATGACCTCTCGAGGTCCCTTCCAGTCCTAGAGTCTATGAATCTGGACCCAGGGAAAAGAAGCCCTCGAGGAATTCCACCATGATTTTAACAATTTCCCTCCCACCATCAACCTCAGCCTAGACCAATCCACACAAGTGGTCCATTTCCTAGACACTACTGTGCTAATAAGTGATGGTCACATAAACACCACCCTATACCAGAAACCTACCGACCGCTATACTTACCTACATGCCTCCAGCTTCCATCCAGGACACATCACAATATCCATTGTCTATAGCCAAGCTCTAAGATACAACCGCATTTGCTCCAATCCCTCAGACCGAGACAAACACCTACAAGATCTCTATCCAGCATTCTTAAAACTACAATACCCACCTGCTGAAGTGAAAAAACAGATGGACAGAGCCAGAAGAGTACCCAGAAGTCACCTACTACAGGACAGGCCCAACAAAGAAAATAACAGAACACCACTAGCTGTCACCTTCAGCCCCCAACTAAAACCTCTCCAGCGCATCCTCAAAGATCTACAACCTATCCTGAAAGATGATCCCTCACTCTCTCAGATCTTGGGAGACAGACCAATCCTCGCTTACAGACAGCCCCCCAATCTGAAGCAAATACTCACTCACCAGCAACCACACACCATACAACATAAACACTAACCCAGGAACCTATCCTTGCAACAAAGCCCGATGCCAACTCTGTCCACATATCTTTTCAAATAACACCATCATAGGACCTAATCACATCAGCCACACCATCAGGGGCTCGTTCACCTGCACATCTACCAACGTGATATATGCCATCATGTGCTAGCAATGCCCCTCTGCCGTATACATTGGCCAAACCCGACAGTCTCTATGCAAAAGAATAAATGGACACAAATCTGACCTCAGGAATGATAACATTCAAAAACCAGTGGAAGAACACATAAACCTCTCTAACCACTCAGTGACAAACTTGAAGGTGGCAATTTTGCAACAAAAAAACTTCAAAAACAGACTCCAAACAGAGACTGCTGAATTTGAATTAATATGCAAATTAGATACAATTAATTTAGGTTTGAACAGAGATTGGGAATGGTTGGGTCATTACACTAATTGAATCTATTTCCCCATGTTAAAATATCCTCACACCTTCTGTGGGTCATCTCGGTTATCACTTCATAGGTTTTTCTCTCTCTCCTGCTGATGATAGCTCATCTCAATTGATTGGCCTCTTACAGTTGGTAAGGCTACTCCACCTTTTCATGTTCTCTGTATGTATATATATCTTCTTTCTGTGTGCTCAATTCTATGCATCCGATGAAGTGGGCTGTAGCCCACAAAAGCTTATGCTCAAATAAATTTGTTAGTCTCTAAGGTGCCACAAGTACTCCTGTTCTTTTTGTGGATACAGACTAACACGGCTGCTACTCTGAAACCTGTCATTTACACCAATGTGATTCCAGTGATCAGGTGTCATGTCCCTGTTGCTGTGACGTTAACTTCGTAGCTGTTCTTTGTAACCCTTCACAAATTCTCAGGGTAGAAAAAGGACAAATATGTACTAATGCCGCTGATTTGCGGATTAAACAATTATGGTGAAGCAGCATGTGCCTGTCAATGGAAAAATTGGGAGGGAACAGTAGTATCAGCTGCTTCTCCCGTGCGGCTAATGAGCGGGCTTAATGTGAGTGGAGCATGCTCAATAATAACCGAAGCTGCTCCTCTAACCAGGCTCCTCCTCCTCCCAATCTTTTCCCTCTCTCCGTGCAAAATACCGGGATAGACAGAAGGACGTACTAGTCTGAAGCTACATTGGGCTGCGGTATCCAGGACCCCTCGCTATGGGCAGCCAGGAAGCAGAGACCCAGGAGACTTTGCAAACCCCAGGTGGGAGTAAGAAGTTTTTTTGTACTTTCGGATTTTGCTCTCTTTAACCTTCTTTAGTGTGTCCGCGGTGTTGTTTTCTCCGCTCTCCCCCGCCCCCCAAGGCAATTTGGCAATCGCTTAGCTCACCCAAGCAGTCTCCAAATCCTTTCGAGACTCCTTTTTGTTTCGTTCAGTTGTGGGGTTGTGTTTGCTGCTGAAAGAGTTTTCGTGATCACTGCAACTTGGGAGGGAGAGGATGGCCCCCGGATTATTTTATTTTCCTGTTATTGTTCTGCTACTAAATTGCACATCAGAAGAACTTAGAACTATCGTACTAAGATCACTGGCACGTCTTGCCGTTCACGTGTCAACCTCTCGCTGTGGAAATTAACCCATAGCATTCTGTTCTGGGGTAATGCGTTCAATTCGCTATTTCTTTTTATGGGACAGCTAACTGAAGCGCAACGGAAACTTGGTTTGTTTAGTAAAGGTTTATACAACGATAATGTCAAAAGGTTCTTGCTGGCTATTTAAAAACTCTCTGAAGCTAATTGCGACCCTAGCCAAATAATGGAAAGTCTTACTAGTGGGGCCTGAAGCCAAACCTGTTAAGTAACCATCCTAATGCACTTTGGTTAAAGAACTTTTTTTTCCCTGGTAACCATTTCTGGCCTCAACCTCACCCTGGAATGCAGCAGGAGACCTCTCCCTCTACCCACTCCTTTGTCTTTATATAAAAATTACTTTACCAAGTATGTAGCAAACAGGAAGGTTCAGGTCTTAATCCTTGTGCCCTGGGACCATGGCAATAGAGAACAGTAAATTTAAATACTATTACAACATTTTCTTTGTATCCTTCAAACAGGTGGCCTACACCTGTATTTTTAAAGTTTCTTACATCTTTATTTGTAAATTGATTGATTGTTTCTGGGTCTCTGGGCTGTACAACAAAGTGTATGTGAGGGGTCAGGTGCAGACTTTTTATGGCACATTTAATGATCATTAATACTGTGTAGACAAAAGACTACAACTTTATTTGCTAGAAGCTGTCAGTTCACTTAAAGGTGCCCTGGGGTCTGATCAGGCACCCAGTACTCAGGTGGGCAGTACATAGTCCCACACATAATCCAATTCACTTCAGTGGAGCTATGTGTGAGTCAGGGCCACAGTGTCAGATCCTTTTGTCATTGATGCTGCAAGCTGCTCAGTGTGGAAAGACACTCAGACTCTTAGAAGTCAAAGGGACTCTGGGTGCAAGGGGCTGGCTATCTGTACAGATTAGCTTGCAGGGTTGGGGGATCTTCACTTATGGTACAGTAATATATTGAGAAAATGATGAGTTTAGGGCTCTTAATGGCAGAACATCAATTACCTTTTCCTGAACCATAGGTTTAGGTTACTAATTCCTGGAGGGCCCATCTCTTGTAAACAGACAGCTTGAAATTGTGTCCCAGTTTATCAGAGCTTAATACAAATATTTTTAGTTCTAGAAAATGGCAGACCAGAAGTTCCCCGTGAAGAGTCAAGTAGGTTTACCAGAGATCAGCTCTTCGCAATGGTAGCAACAGCTTGTTTGAACTTCAGTTCAATGATTTGCTATTCAATCCTGGGACCCTTTTTTCCAAGAGAGGTAAATTACTGTACAGTTCTGCAGACTATTATTCAGATGTTTAAAAAAATGAGAAGTAATTTTAAAATCCGATAAATTATATTGCGGCATCACCCCTAGAGGCTACATGTGAGCTCAAGCTCCTATTGTGCCAGGCGCTGTAAGAGACCGTTCCTGTCACAAAGCACTTGCAGCCTATTTTAGATGAGGCAGACCAACTGTAGAGAGAGGTGAAGTGATTTGCCCAACCTCATGTAGCAGGTCAGTAGGAGAACCAGGAATAAAACCCAGGTCTCTTGACTTCTATTCCAGTGCCCTATCCACTAGATCACTCTTTTTTTTTTTTTTTTTTTTTTTTTTCCCCCCCCCCCCCCCCCCTCCCCTGCCACCCCCAACCCATCCACTTATGTCTTCCTCCTCAGCCTTTCCCAGGCAAACATTTGCCAGGCTGGCAGATAGGAAAACCATCTTTACTGTCACATTAAATTGAATAAGATGAGGAAAAATGCATGTAGAGCCCCATGACACTTCAGAGTAATCCTTTTAGAACAAATCCATTGGGGAGAGGGGGGAGAGAGAGAGAGGCCTTGAACATTCTAGCATTCTACCCACCTGCCACATGGAGTGATCTTCAAAGCTTGCCACCAGATTCTGCATAGTCACCAGGATCTGTGGGAGGCGAGCGCTCTCTGCACAGAGGCCTTGTTCCAATGCTGGAGTCACCCTGAGCTCCACTGGCAGTGCAGCTCCAGTGGAAAGGAAAATTGCAGTGACAGAACATATTACCTCTTCCCAAGTAATTTCTAGAAGGCCAGTGGGGAGATGTTGTCATCTTTCCCCCTGCCCAGTCCACACTCCCTCCCCTGCATGGATCCCAAACTTGCAGGGTGTCCTCTGTGGCATCCTGGGGTATGGGGGTAGAGGAACCATGCTGTGGAGACAGATTCCTTCATTTGCCCCTTCCTTGCAGGGGGATGAGGTCTGTGCACACCAGGTTCCACCTGCGTACGGACTTGGGGAATGCATTCTGTCCTTGAGTAAGGTCCTACTAGCTGACCTGTAGTGCAACACAGCAACTTAGAATTTCCATCCTTCACACCTGCTTCCACTTGGAATAGATGCTGCTTCTGCTCCTGACTACAGAAATACTGAATTGTGGTGCACGGTGATTTTAAATTGCTGTAGAGTTACTGCTGAATCTCCCACTCCTCTTTAAAAGAGAAAATGCTTTATGACCATACTGGCAGGTACGATGGAAGACTTGATTAGAAAGTATTTTAACCTAATGCTAACATGGTGTATGGTGGTTTGTTTTGTTGTTTTTTGTTTTGTCCATGTTCTAAAACTGGCTGTCTTGGTGTTTCCTTTTACAGGCAAAGAAAAAGGGTGCCAGTGATACAGTTGTTGGACTGATTTTTGGATGCTTTGCTTTATTCAATTTCTTGACTTCTTTAATATTAGGCAATTATGTAAGTATCTTTAAAGTTTTCAGTAATGACTTAATTATGGAATAGGAGCTAACAACCTCACTTAGAGCCTGTTCCAGACACATCTGCTTATGACTTCTAGTGCTCATAGGCTTGCTTTTTTAAGCAGAGGAAAAGAGATGGTGGTTAGTGGCTAGGGAAAGCTAACTTACGCACTCTGAGACTCACTCCATCCTTTAGTAAATGTGGTTAGGTTGTCTTCCTATATTTCATTTGCTTTTACGAGCATCCAACATCCTCTTGGTAACAAAAAGCCTGGACACCTGTAAGTTCAACTAGAAACAAAGAAGACATCCAGCAGCATGAGATCGAGTTGCTCTGCTGACCTTCAGCAAGTGCTCCACAGACCCCAGGAGAAACTGCTTTTCTAACAGAAGGCACATTTCTCTCTGACTGAACATTCAGACTGTCGATTTTGAAGCAATAGAAGTCGTGTGCTGTTTTTTAAAATAATGGGATGTTGCAGGCAGAGCTCCAGCAAGAAGGGGTCAAACACTCAACCAGAACACACTTTGATCAAAGCTCTCCTTTCCATTCTTTTTGGAGTACCCTTTTTTTAAACTGCACTTTTGCCGGGCTTTTGGCTAATAGTACCTAAAGCTTTGAAAAATGTCAATTTTGGAAGAATGAATGGGGCACTTCCTTAGGCACTCTCTGCATTGACTGCAGTCAGGCCTACCAGTGGAGATGGAGCTAAATCATTCAAGGAAAACATTTTAAGGCTAGAGAATATCTTCTAGGTTCCTACCCTAAATGTGGCTATTAAATATAATTCTTAAGCCTGTGTACAGGTTTAAGGCCACATCTGGACTTTTTTAGGATTTTAAGATTAACTTTTCTCCCCTCACTTATCCAAAGAAAGAAGAAAAGTCCTCTAGTCTTTTCAAGGAAAGTGGAGTTAGACCTCTAGTATCTCCCAAGGAACTGTTCCCTCTAACTAGATCTCCCGACCTTGACAAAAAAAGGACTCTTACAACAGACCACTGATATAGGGGACGGAAAAGGGGGACACCCTACTGTCTTCTTACCACTGATGTCCTGTCTAGCATATTTACCTTATTGCACTTGTTAACTCCTTCTGCGCAAACTGTGGCAAGTTCTAAGGGTACGTCCAGACTACCTGCTGGATCGGCAGGTAGCAATCGATCTATTGGGGATCGATATATTGCGTCTCGTCTAGACGCGATATATCGATCCCCGAATGCACTCCTGTTGACTCCAGAACTCCACCAGGGCAAGCGGTGGAAGCGGAGTCGATTTGGGGGGGAGCCACCGCAGCCATCGATCCCGCACCGTGAGGACAGGAGGGAAGTCGAAATAAAATACGTTGACTTCAGCTACGCTATTCCCGTAGCTGAAGTTGCGTATCTTACATCGACACCCCCCCCCCCCCCCAGTGTAGACCAGGCCTAAGTCTCCATCAGTCTACATCCACCACCCTTTTCTTCCTGTGTTTCATATTTTCTGTCTCTCTCTCTCTCTCTCTCTCCGCTACCTGCCCCCCCCCCCCACACACATGTTAGACTCCACCTGGTGTGTTAACACAGAACTGAAGATATTCCTCTTGCTGAGCCAGGAGGCTGCCTCAGAGCTAGGTGTGGCTGGAGCTGTAGTTTTTGTGTATCTTGGCAGAAGTCGGGAGTACATATGACTGCTTACCTTTCTCCTGTGAAGTAGGTGGGAGCTGTGGAGAAGTTGAGGCCTCCACTGGAGTTGCTGCCGTGTGAAACACATAATTCATTACTAATGCAATAGACAAGTAGGTAGCCCATAGAAATGATTGGACATCTCAGGGTTTCACTGAAAGCAGGACAAACCACTGGCTTAAGTAAAACATGCTGCAGTACAGAGACTTTCTCGAGCCCTGAACAATCAAAAGAAACTGAAATGTGTGCTCATGCTAAGGGAGGGTGTAGAATGCAATAAGAAGCCCCACAGACTTACTGTTGAAGGTGACCTCGCCATAGGCTGTGCCCCCAGTCATTTCCTAGCTGGTAGAGTCAAGTGAAAGCAGGCCATGCTATCTTGCCTCTGGCATTTCTGAGAATAGGGAGAAGTGAAGCGCGTTCCCTACCTCAGAGATGGTTACAAGTTTCTTTTAAACTGGCTTCCATGACAGAATGATCTTTTCCCTGAATAATTAGCCTTCCACAGATCCTGTGTTTACTGCCTTCTGGTGCTTATGCCCTGAGCTGCATACCCTGTTGTCTTGAGTTAGCTGCTAGTCTGTTAGATAGATGAGCAAATGGAAACCTCTATTTTTTTGTCAGCTCCCCAGCGGCTACCTTAATAGCACCATTACTGCCTGCTATAGGCAATGCTGGATGTATGTGAGTCACTCCATCTAATCGATCTATGAATGCTGGTGCATTCTGCCACTGTACAGAGGCTACAGCAAATGGTAGTGAGAGTAAGCGCTACCAGTGACTTACCGTTGGGAAAAGTAGGTTAAGTCACTTAACCATTTAGAATATTTTTAGGTTTGATTACGAGCTGGGAGGGGGGGCGGGGCGGGGAGAGTTCTGATTCTCTGCCTTTGTTCTGTCAGTGTTTTTTTTTTTTTTTTCTAGAGCGTGCACACAGTGTTTTTGATTTCATAACAAAACTCCCCAAATAAGTTTCCTTCATAAAAGCAGACTTGAAGTAATTAAAATGTAATATTTATTCTTCACCAATTGCAGCTTGTACAAATTGGAGCCAAATTCATGTTTGTGGCTGGGATGTTTGTCTCGGGATGTGTTACAATTCTGTTTGGGTGAGTGTGTTTTCTTGCATCTTATTTCTAGTGTGCAATTTGTATTGTGTTCTAATCATATGAAAAACAGATGGTCTTGCTGTTTAAACTCAGAGCTAGGAGTCAAAAGACCTCAGCTCTGTTTCTGACCTTGGGTTGGTGACCTAACCTCTTTGCCTTAGTTTTCCTTCTCTGTAAAGTGTGACTAATACTTGCCTAACTCATGGAGCTATAAGGTTTGTTTAGTACTCTGAGATCCTTGGCTGGAAGATACCATAAATGTAATTTGCTATTATAGTTATTGGGAAAAACCTCAAGTAAGTATGTTAATAAGTGCATACAAAATCTAGCTCACAAAATGGGATTTTTAATTGTTTTAAATCCACTTGGAAATCAGAAGCTTTGCCTGGCAAGTGTAGGGGTTAAGGCACTAACTTGTGCAACATGTAGGTTTTATTTTTAAAAAAGTGTCTAGTCCCCATTGGGCAGCTGTGAAATCAAGTCTGCTTTGTTGGGATGCTTCTTGGCAAAACTATGAGGAGCCACAGACGAAGGCACTGGAGTTCTTCACAGGGGAGAAGGACCCTGTGCTAGCCACCTGCCTCCAAAGGACAGGGGAAGCTGGAGGAGGGCTAGAGACAGTTTCCCTCCTTCCCAGCAATAGGTGGTAGAAGATAAAACTCTCCTTTTCCCTTTCAGGCAGTAGGGGTATGTCTACACTGCATTGTCCGCCTGGGACTGTGGAACCCAAGTCTCCAGACTTGGTATTTCTGAGCCTGTACTTTTGCATACACACTGCATAGTGAACATGGACTTACAATTTCTGGACCTGGGTCTCACAATCATGCTGACGCATCTGTACTGCTCTACACAGACCCAAGTCAAAACTTCTGATTCTGGGGGCATATACCAGGCCTCTTAGTGAACTATCTAGCTGAAGGAATTTCCCTACACCCCCTGAATTTCCCCATCACCCCTGCCCCCCAGTGGTCAACTTGTTACATGCAGTGTTGCCAATTTAATTGTTGGTTGGAAATTTGAATTGAAATTGAAATATTAATACACCCTTTAAAAGCATATACAGCATATGATAAAATACTTGTACCTGAAAAAAGCATAATAGGTTTGAAAAGTATGAACAAAGACTAGCTTCCTCACACAGCTGTGTGTTTTTTTTTTTGTTTTTTTTGTTTTTTTTTTAAATGATCATGTCGGCACATTGAATTTATTAGGTTAGCTAACATCCCCAAAACAAAAGTATGGCTTGTAAGCAAGGTCTCAATGAGCTCTTCCCTGACAGCTAGTGATGAGCTGGCGATAGGAGCAGAAGGCTTCAGAACCAGCCTGTATTTACATGAACACACCTACTCTGCCTTGGTATCCAGCAGACAGGGCTGTGTTGCCCAAGTGATCAGTGTTGGCTGATGTTGGGTTACAAATCACTTTTTAGTATTGAATGTGGGGGTAATGAAATGTTCTCCGTATTGTATGAGGAAAGGTCAGCAAAACTGTACTTAGCCTGTCTTGATTTGGTGGGAGGGGTCACCCTCAAGGAACTGCACTCACTAAGCAGGGGGTTTGGATGTCCGATCCCAGTGGCGAGAGAGAGAGAGAGGGTGGGGATAGGTGTTTTGCTTGGTGTGGGCTCTACCTAAGAGTCACAAGCACTATTTGACCTGTCCCTCTTCCCAGTTTAAAGATAGCGTTGATTAGGCTCCATAGAGAGTCGTGGTGTGTGTTTTGTGGTTTTTTTTTTTTTTTTCTTTTTTCTTTTTAATGACCATTAGAGTTGAAATCCCTGATAATCAGGTCTAAGTGCTTAGACCTGCTGCAGGACAGTGTTTATGTGGAAGAGACTGCCCAGTCTGCACTAGCAGTGAGGTTCCCCCACTGAGAGCTGAAATCACTGGGAGCTGGTGGAACTTCAAGAGACCAACTCGCAGAGCTCACAGTGGCAGATAGCAGCAGCAGAAGGTAACAGTGCAGAGCCAGTGGTGAGTTAATAGTGGCACAACTAACAGTGCCCAGAGTGAGAGGCTGGAGGAATGAGAAAGGTGCCTCTCCTGCCATCCCCACCAGGGTGGGAGGTTAGCTCACGTGAAAGCACCTCTGAATTCAAGGACAACAACTATGAATCAGGTGCGGTGGAGGGAGAAGGGAGGGGAAAATTACAGGAACATTTCTTTGTTGCACTATGTTTTGCTCCAGAATGCTAGATTTGTGACTGGGAAACTTAACTATATGTTTCCTAGCAGCCAAGATTTTTAAAATGCATTATTTTCCAAAGTTGTTACCTTCCATTGTCTCTATCTGGAGAGGCTGTTATCTTGGAGTTTCTGTGTTAAACATTTTTATTACTTTTTTTACATAAGAATGGCCGTACTGGGCCAGACCAATGGTCCATCTAACCCAGTACCCTGTCTGCTGACAGTGGCCAATGCCAGGTGCTTCAGAGGGAATGAACAGAACAGGTAATCATCAAGTGACCCATCCCTTGTTCACTCCCAACTTCTGGTGAACAATGGCTAGGGACACTCAGAGCATAGTGTTGCCTTCCTGCCCATTCTGGCTAATAGCTATTGATGGACCTATCCTCCATAAACTTATTTAGTTCTTTTTTGAGCCGTGTTATAGTTTTGGCCTTCACAACATTCCCTGGCAACAAGTTCCATGGGTTGTCTGTGTTGTGAGAGGAAGTACTTCTTTTGTTTTAAACCTGCTGACTATTAATTTCATTGGGTGACCCCTGGATTTTGTGTTATGTGATGGAGTAAATAACATTTCCTTATTCACCTTTTTCCCCACCAGTCAAGATTTTTATGGGCCTCTATCATATCCCCCCTTAGTCGTCTCTTTTTCAACTTGAAAAGCCCCATCCTTTTAATCGATCTTCATATGGAAAGCTATTCCATAGCTCTAATTATTTTTGTTGACCTTCTATGTACCTTTTCTAATTCCAATATATCTTTGAGATGGTGTGACCAAATCTGCACCATGGTATTCAAGACGTGGGCGTCTCATGGATTTATATAGTAAATGTGGAGGAGCTTGTTTTGCCAGGCTGATCAGCAAAGCCAATGCTGACAAACTACATGAAAAGGCTGCAACACACCAAGTCCTTGGACTGCATCGACATGAAGAAAGCCTTCTAATGCTATCACTGTCAAAGTCAACTTTAGAAGTACTTGATGAGGCTGTTAATGTGGGAGAGACAACCGTTTATGCACACAAACACAGCTGTTGCATCATACTTTCTATTTAAGCAAGAGATACCACACACTACAAACTAGCGGCCAATGTTAAGTGCATTGTCACTAGTTTAATCCTGAAGTTGGATACTGGTTCTTGGTTCCAAAAAAAATTTGGCAAATGCTTACTATCTTTCTGCAAGGTTTCAGAGTAGCAGCCGTGTTAGTCTGTATCCGCAAAAGGAACAGGAGTACTTGTGGCACGTTCGAGACTAACAAATTTATTAGAGCATAAGCTTTCGTGGACTACAGCCCACTTCTTCGGATGCATATAGAGTGAAACATATATAGAGGAGATATATATACACACATACAGAGAGCATGAACAGGTGGGAGTTGTCTTACCAACTCTGAGAGGCCAATTAAGTAAGAGGAAAAAACCTTTTGAAGTGATAATCAAGATAGCCCAATACAGAAAGTTTGATAGTAAGTGTGAGAATACTTACAAGGGGAGATAGATTCAATGTTTGTAATGGCTCAGCCATTCCCAGTCCTTATTCAATCCTGAGTTGATTGTATCTAGTTTGCATATCAATTCCACCTCAGCAGTCTCTCGTTGGAGTCTGTTTTTGAAGTTTTTCTGTTGTAAGATAGAATGACCAGACAGGTTAAAGTGTTCTCCCACTGGTTTTTGAGTATTATGATTCCTGATGTCAGATTTGTGTCCATTAATTCTTTTGCGGAGAGAATGTCCGGTTTGGCCAATGTACATGGCAGAGGGGCATTGCTGGCACATGATGGCATATATCACATTGGTAGATGTGCAGGTGAACGAGCCCCTGATGGTATGGCTGATGTGATTAGGTCCTCTGATGTCTCTTGAATAGATATGTGGACAGAGTTGGCATCTGGCTTTGTTACAAGGATAGGTTCCTGGGTCAGTGTTTTTGTTCAGTGATGTGTGGTTGCTGGTGAGTATTTGCTTTAGGTTGGGGGGTTGTCTGTAAGCGAGACAGGTCTGTCTCCCAAGATCTGTGAGAGTAAAGGATCATCTTTCAGGATAGGTTGTAGATCTCTGATGCGCTGGAGAGGTTTTAGTTGGGGGCTGAAGGTGACAGCTAGTGGTGGTCTGTTATTTTCTTTGTTGGGCCTGTCTTGTAGGAGGTGACTTCTGGGTACTCGTCTGGCTCTGTCAATCTGTTTTTTCACTTCAGCAGATGGGTATTGTAGTTTTAAGAATGCTTGATAGAGATCTTGTAGATGCTTGCCTCTATCTGAGGGATTGGAGCAAATGCAGTTATATCTTAGAGCTTGGCTGTAGACAATGGATCGTGTGGTGTGTCCTGGATGGAAGCTGGAGGCATGTAGGTAAGTGTAGCGGTCAGTAGGTTTCCGGTATAGGGTGGTATTTATGTGACCATCGCTTATTAGCACAGTAGTGTCCAGGAAATGGACCGCTTGTGTGGATTGATCTAGGCTGAGGTTGATGGTGGGATGGAAATTATTGAAATCATGGTGGAATTCCTCAAGGGCTTCTTTTCCATGGGTCCAGATGATGATGATGTCATCAATGTAGCGCAAGTAGAGTAGGGGCGTTAGGGGACGAGAGCTAAGGAAGTGTTGTTCTAAGTCAACCATAAAAATGTTGGCATACTGTGGGGCCATGCAGGTACCCATAGCAGTGCCGCTGACTTGAAGGTATATATTGTCCCCAAATGTGAAATAGTTGTGGGTGAGGACAAAGTTCAGCCACCAGGTTAGCTGTGACGTTATCAGGGATACTGTTCCTGATAGCTTGTAGTCCATCTTTCTGCAAGAAATTCAACTGACTGGTTAGACCAGGGGTGGGCAAAGTTTTTGGCCTGAGGGCCACATGTGGGTGGGGAAATCGAATGTAGGGCTGGGGGTGTGGTGTGCAGGAAGGGGCTCAGGGCAAAGGATTGGGGTGCAGGAGAGGGTGCAGGAGAGGCTTAGGGCAGGGGGTTGGAGTGTGGGAGGGTGCAGCAGGGGCTCAGGGAAGGGGGTTGGGGCTCAGGGTGCAGGCTGGGCCAACCTGGAGCAGCTCTGGGGTGGCAATGGTGCTAAGACTGGCTCCCTGCCTGCCCTGTCCCGCTCCTGGAAGCGGCTGGCACCATGTCCCTGCAGCCCCTGGGGGCAGGGGGACAGAGGGCTCTGCACGCTGCCCTAGCCTGTGGATACCTCCCCTGAAGCTCCCATTGGCTGCGGTTCCCTGTTCCTGGCCACTGGGAGCTGTGGGGGACGATGCCAGCAGGCAAGGGCAGCACATGGAGCCCTCTTCCCTCCCTCCCCCAGGGGCTGCAGGGACATGTTGCCAGCTGCTTCTGGGAGTGGCACGGGGCCTGTGGCGCCATGGGGGTGGCAATCCCACGGGCTGGATCCAAAGCTCTGACTGGCTGGATGCGGCCTGCAGGCTGTAGTTTGCCCACCCCAGGATTAGACACATGGGGTTCAACAGTGAAAGACTCAGGACTTCAATAACTCAGACATAGGTTACGGGTTTTGTTACAGGAGTGGGTGGGTGAGATTCTGTGGCCTGCGTTGTGCAGGAAGTCAGACTAGATGAGCATAATGGTCCCTTCTGACCTTGAGTCTGAGTTTAAAAAATGAAGAACGCTCTCACTACATTCAAAAAACATGTGTACATGGCTGATGAATGCACTGATGCAAATGGGCATTAAGTATTAAGTCATTGTGTACGTTGATGTCAGTGGTAGGTCAATAGATGCATTTCTAGATGTTCAGGTTATAGAAGACACATCGGCTGCATCTGTGATGATCTGCATCTTAGAGTTAAATTCTTGTAAATTGAATCCCAAACAGATGGTTGCTTGTGCATTTGATGGAGCTGCAAACTTCTCTGGAGACATAGTGGAGTACAAGCTTTGCTTAGAGAAAAGTATAACCATAATCTCTCCTATACACACTACAGAGGCCATCTACTCCAAGCACTAGTACCAGCTGTAGAATCTTCAAAAGACATTTAAAAAGCCATAAATTTAATGTAGTCTTTATACTTTTGCTTTTAAAAAAAAAAAAAAAAAAAGTCCAGAAAGACTGACTGTCTTGGAAAAAATAAATACATGGGGACTGAGATTCAAATTAGTCCAATCTGGGAATACCAGCTGGTTTTCTCATGAATGACCTCTGGCTGTTGTCTTAAAATTACTGCAACGGTTATTACTGGCTTTGGAAAGTATCTAGCAAGATAGGACGGATCTAAATGGCGAGGCTGGTGGACTACTTTTGCTACTATGGTCAGAGAAGACTATCGCCATTCTCTCTTTTGTAAGTCTATTATTGAAATCACTTGGGTCATTAAATAATGCCATCTGGGCATCTGCTACAACAATAGTAGACCTTTGTCCAGCAATAGAAGCTACATTTGGATCAATCAGAGTGATACATTGATAACCTACTGGAAGAAGCAAAGACTTCATTCCAGAAGTTGACTAATGAAGGCACTTGTATTGAATCCTTAAGTGAGGAGGACAAGATGTGTTTAAACCAGCTGAAAAAGTATACAGACTTGATTCTTACAAATCTACAACAGCTACTTCTGGATTGTCCTCAGCCTCTATGTAGCTTTTTACAGATGCCCGTCTTATAAAACACTGACAGTTGAATGGAGTGGGGCACTATCAGAAATGGGGCTGCCATGTGATCAGGACAGAATAGAGAATTTGAACCTAGAGTGGAATATCATAAGATGAATGAATGAAGATTTAACTTCAACTTCTTTATCATCGCTAGTGGCTTGACCCAATCTTTGTGCTATGTTGCCTGGGATGAAAAAAGTAGGAATTCATCTCTTGCTACTCCCAGTCACAACAGCTACAGTTGAATGATTTTTTCCCTTCATTGAATAGAAATTTTGTGTTCTGAAAGAAGTCGCCTTCTATCTGATCATGTGAATGAACTAATGAGCATATCAACAGAAAGACTGGACCTGTGAGAGTCCACCAAAGGTGAACTTCTCAAATGCACTGCATTCATTCATTAACAGAGTTGTGAAAACTTACAACAAGAAATCAAGAAGGATGTAGATGTAGTGCTTCATACAAGGTTTGAGTAGCCAATTTTTAATTGATTTTTTTTTTTAAACATGAGTTAAATCTAATAAAATGGTCACGAAATATTTTGCAATTTTTACTATGATGCCATACAACCCACCATCATCGGCCCTCACCCACCCTGTAAATTCAAACACTTCCCCCCCATTTCAATTCCTGGGGAAAACACTAGCTGTAGCCACTCTAGGCCTTAGTTCATGGAGTATCAAAACTTGACTGTCCATTCCATGGCACTTGACCAGAAGTTGTCTCAGCCTGCCAACACACGCAGTGGAGCCATCTTTGGGTCTACACACTCCTAGCAACTGGAGCCACCAAGATGGATGAAGTGCCTTTGGAAGAACTTGTCAAGTTTGCACTTTCACACCATGAGCAGAGCATCTATGCGACACTGGTGGACATCTTGGCAGCCATTTTTGTCCTACCAGAGGGACTTATAAAAAACAGATGTAGCAGATCCCAACTGGTGACCGTTGCTCATGACTCTTGCTATAGCCACAGATTTCCCCATATGTAGATTATGCTCATGGCCCTGCTCCAGAAGCACCAGACTGGTGGGATTACATCATCATGCAGACCTAGGATGCCCAGCAGTGGCTCCAGAACTTTCACATGAAGCAGATGATGTATCTGGAGCTTTGTGAACAGCTTGTCTTGACCCTGCAGTGTCCGGATGCATACATGAGGGAGGCCATGCCAGTCCAGAAGCAGGTTCCTATAGCCATCTGGTAGCTGGCTATCCCTGACTGCTATAGGTCTATAGCTATCCAGTTTTGTGTTTGTGTTTGCCCCACAAACTGCTGCCATCAGAACTGTTTATATGCCCATTAACCTTTGAATAAATCAAAGTCCCTGAAATAATTGCTGCTGTTGAGAAAATGGGCTTTTCAAAACTGTGTGCTGTGGGCATAGATGGCACTTGTGCCTTTAGTTAGCCCTCCTCAAGGAGCATTTTGAACGCACAAACCACAAAGAATTCTGCTCCGTTACTGTGCAGTACCTGGTTGAACACAATGACCAATTGATGGACTCTAACATGGGCTGTACTGGCAAAGTGTGTAATGCCAGGGTTTTCCATAGATTGGGACTTTTTCTTCATAGACAGTCTGGGACACTCTTCCCACAAAGTGATGTTATAAATGGGTAACTGTTCCCACTGGGGGACCCTGTGTTGTACCCTCCTTTGCCATGACATTTAAAACCATACCCTGATGTCAGAGGGTCTGGCAAAAGAAGGCTAATTACACTCTCAGTAGCTGTAGACTGTGTAGTTGAATGTGTTTGGTGGATTGAAATCCTGTTGGTGCTCTTTGCAGAACCATATGAATGACGAAGTTATCAATATTATTGTGACCTGCTGCATTCTGCATAATGTCTGTGAGGACTAAGTTGAGCCATTCCAACAGCAGTGAACTCAGGATCCTGCTGGATTCCTTGACTGGTACACAGACCCCAAAAGTGCACCTGTCCTAACTGGAGCAGGATCCCTATATGCAATGGAAATCAGGGATGGTTTTTTGTGACCACATTGTGGGCTTGCACAGCTCCAACGATGAGGGTGAATAACTCATGTGTGAACGTAAGTGCTTCCCAATATAAACGGTGAGCGAAATACTATCTGTTGGGAGATGGGTTCTATTCACACATCCCACCAGAGGTGGTGGTTCTTATGAATTTGAACTTATGGATGCAGTGGAATATATTGTTGTACATTTTTTATCTTTATTGTATAAAATAGGCATGTGTTTTAACCTACTGTTTGTGGATCGCCACGTAGGTCAGCTTTAGTAAAGATGATAAACCGTTCTCATGACTCTACATCTGTGTGGAAATAAAATCACTTTATTTCTAGACATGCATCTAATAACGGACTACATATAAAACACTCCAAGCTCTCTTTCACTAATTCTGAGTGGCCTGTGTCCCTCTGCTCTTTAGCCCTTCTAGTATGTGCTGCGTGCACTGGCCCCTGCTGCACCAGAGTGGAGGAGTGAACAGGGTACACTTGTCCTCTCCACGTAATGTTTATTCCTTGTGGCATGGGCCACCAACCACAGAATTGTGCAGTTCTCTGGCATGGGAACACTGCACCATGGAGGGGACTCATGGAATGGGGCTGGAACAGGACGGGCTGGAGTTGGAGGCTGCAGTCTCACCATCATGGACACAAGCAGTCTCTCAACCAGTTACTTCTATTTTCCTCTCTCAAGTGCAGTTTGGCAGTGCAATTTCTGGAACACAATCTCTCCTCACTCCGGTGTGGCATCTTTTTGTCTGAACCTGACCATTGGTATTGAAGTTGCTGACTGGCCTTATTCAGGATGTCCATCATTCTTTATGTACTTGTTTCATTGACCGATAGGAGTGTGTGCCCCCTCCACAAGACTCATGGTTGGGTATGGTAGCCCTGCAGAGGTGGAAGGGCATGCCAAGCCAAATGAAAAAACACATTATTGTCTGAGTAATTAAAAAAAATAGTTTGACTTCATCTGGAATCTCAAGATCAAAAAATGATACTCTGGCTTTATTATATTCGGATAACATTCAGTTCTCCGACACTGCTGAGAGCGGAGTAGAAAGCAGTGTCACATTACAACAAAGTCCAATTTACAAGATCAATTTAAATTATAAAATTAACAGACCATTTTCCCCTTATGGGGTGTGGGGGAGGAGACAGTTTACCATGGCTTACTCTGCCTGGTTTTATAATCCTCTTAGGCTGTCCACTTTCTGTAGGACATACCTTTGACATTCAAGAATTGCCAGAGGTGTTATCTTGTCTTTCAAGGTACTGGGGACAAGCCAGCTGTGTATGCTAAAGAGCTTTTAGGCTTATCGTGACTGACCAGCAATCTACAAGAGGAGGGGTCTAGTGATCTACAGAGGAGCCCTATTTAATAAGCCTTTCCCCTGAAATGTTACCACCCATTTGGAGTTCCTGCTTCAGGAAAGTTTGCAATCCTCAGCAAATGGGATTGGGTGAAAATTCATGGGCAAATCAATAGGATGCTGTTATCCTGCAGATGTATTGCAGCCCCCCCGGAAAGTGCCCTGCGTTTGGGCAGAGACCCTGGTGTAGCTTGGACTTACAATACAGACTCTATGGACTACATACTGGACAACTTGGACTCCTAATACATCATCCGTGGAGGGTATAGAGACCCCAGGGACAGGCCAGACTTATTATAGGATATACATCACCTAAATAACACCCCCCACCCCCACCCCATTCCCCTGGGATCATACTTGTGTAACATGGGACTTCAAAGTGTCCCCCTCTCCACCGCATTTCTGGACTCCTAATATGGCAGCCATGGACTACATACAACTTCCCCCAGTGTATTTCAGACTGTTAATATGGCACCAATGGATTATATACCCCCATTATAGTAATTGGATACGCAGCTCATCCTGGTCTGATTTGTATGGTGTGAACATAAGAACGGCCGTACTGGGTCAGACCAAAGGTCCATCTAGCCCAGTATCCTTTCTACCGACAGTGGCCAATGCCAGGTGCCCCAGAGGGAGTGAACCTAACAGGTAATGATCAAGTGATCTCTCTCCTGCCATCCATCTCCACCCTCTCTGACAAACAGAGTCTAGGGACACCATTCCTTACCCATCGTGGCTAATAGCCATTAATGGATTTAACCTCCATGAATTTATCCAGTTCTCTTTTAAACGCTGTTATAGTCCTAGCGTTCACAACTTCCTCAGGTAAGGAGTTCCACAAGTTGACTGTGCGCTGTGTGAAGAAGAACTTCCTTTTATTTGTTTTAAACCTGCTGCCTATTAACTTCATTTGGTGACCCCTAGTTCTTGTATTATGGGAATAAGTAAATAACTTTTCCTTATCTACTTTCTCCACATCACTCATGATTTTATATACCTCTATCATATCCCCCCCTTAGTCTCTTCCTTTCCAAGCTGAAAAGTCCTAGCCTCTTTAATCTATCCTCACTCCCTCTCCAAACCCCTAATCATTTTAGTTGCCCTTCTCTGAACCTTTTCTAGTGTCAGTATATCTTTTTTTGAGATGAGGAGACCACATCTGTACGCAATATTCAAGATGAGGGCGTACCATCGATTTATATAAGGGCAATAATATATTCTCTGTATTATTCTCTATCCCCTTTTTAATGATTCCTAACATCCTGTTTGCTTTTTTGACCGCCTCTGCACACTGCGTGGACATCTTCAGAGAACTATCCACGATGACTCCAAGATCTTTTTCCAGATTTGTCGTAGCTAAATTAGCCCCCATCATATTGTATGTGTAGTTGGGGTTATTTTTTCCAATGTGCATTACTTTACATTTATCCACATTAAATTTCATTTGCCATTTTGTTGCCAAATCACTTAGTTTTGTGAGATCTTTTTGAAGTTCTTCACAGGCTGCTTTGGTCTTAACTATCTTGAGCAGTTTAGTATCATCTGCAAACTTTGCCACCTCACTTTTTACCCCTTTCTCCAGATCATTTATGAATAAGTTGAATAGGATTGGTCCTATGACTGACCTTTGGGGAACACCACTAGTTACCCCTCTCCATTCTGAGAATTTACCACTAATTCCTACCCTTTGTTCCCTGTCTTTTTAACCAGTTCTCAATCCATGAAAGGACCTTCCCTTTTATCCCATGACAACTTAATATACATAAGAGCCTTTGGTGAGGGACCTTGTCAAAGGCTTTCTGGAAATCTAAGTACACTATGTCCACTGGATCCCCCTTTTCCACATGTTTGTTGACCCCTTCAAAGAACTCTAATAGATTAGTAAGACACAATTTCCCTTTAGAAAAACCATGTTGACTTTTTCCCAACAATTTATGTTCTTCTATGTGTCTGATTATTTTATTCTTTACTATTGTTTCGACTAATTTGCCCGGTACCGACGTCAGACTTACCGGTCTGTAATTGCCAACATCCCCTCTAGAGCCCTTTTTAAATATTGGCGTTACATTAGCTATCTTCCAGTCATTGGGTACAGAAGCCGATTTAAAGGACAGGTTACAAACACTAGTTAATAGTTCTGCAATTTCACATTTGAGTTCTTTCAGAACTCTTGGGTGGATGCCATCTGGTCCTGGTGACTTGTTACTGTTAAGTTTATCAATTAATTCCAAAACCTCCTCTCATGACACTTTAATCTGTGACAGTTCCTCAGATTTGTCACCTACAAAAGCCGGCTCAGGTTTGGGAACCTCCCTAACATCCTCAGCCGTGAAGACTGAAGCAAAGAATTCGTTTAGTTTCTCCGCAATGACTTTATCATCTTTAAGCGCTCCTTTTCTATCTCTATCATCGAGGGGCCCCACTGGTTGTTTAGCAGGCTTCCTGCTTCTGATGTACTTAAAAAACATTTTGTTTTTACCTTTTGAGTTTTTGGCTAGATGTTCTTCAAACTCCTCTTTGGCTTTTCTGATTACATTTTTACACTTACTTTGGCAGTGGTTATGCTCCTTTCTATTTACCTCACTAGGATTTGACTTCCACTTTTTAAAGGAAGTCTTTTTTATCTCTTACTGCTTCTTTTACATAGTTGTTAAGCCACGGTGGCTCTTTTTTTAAAAATTTTTTTACTGTGTTTCTTAATTTGGAGTATACATTTAAGTTGGGCCTCTATTATGGTGTCTTTAAAAAGCGCCCATGCAGCTTGCAGGGATTTCACTTTAGTCACTGTACCTTTTAATTTCTGTTTAACTAACCCCCTCATTTTTGCATAGTTCCCCTTTTTGAAATTTAAATGCCATAGTGTTGGGCTGTTGAGATGTTCTTCCTACCACAGGGATGTTAAATGTTGTTATATTATGGTCACTATTTCCAAGCGGTCCTGTTATTATTACCTGTTGGACCAGCTCCTTGCTCCACTCAGGACTAAATCCAGAGTTGCCTCTTCCCTTGTGGGTTCCCATACCAGCTGCTCCAAGAAGCAATCATTTAAAGTATCAAGAAATTTTGTCTCTGCATTTCATCCGGAGGTGACATGTACTCAGTCAATATGGGGATAATTGAAATCCCCCATTATTATTGAGTTCTTTATTTTGATAGCCTCTCTAATTTCCCTTTGCATTTCATCATCACTATGATTGTCCTGGTCAGGTGGTCGATAATAGATCCCTAATGTTATATTCTTATTGGAGCATGAAATTACTATCCATAGAGATTCTATGGAACATGTGGCTTCACTTAAGATTTTTACTTCATTTAATTCTACATTTTCTTTCACATATAGTGCCACTCCCCTCCCTCACCCCCCACACGACCTTTTCTGTCCTTCCGATATATTTTTGTACCCCGGAATGATTGTGTCCCATTGATTGTCCTCAGTCCACCAGGTTTTTGTGATGCCTATTATATCAATATCCTCCTTTATCACGAGGCACTCTAGTTCACCCATCTTATTATTTAGATTTCTAGCATTTGTGTATAAGCACTTTAAAAACTTGTCACTGTTTATTTGTCTGCCCTTTTCTGATGTGTCAGATTCTTTATGTGAATGTTTCTCATCTGATCTGGCCTTTACGTTATCCTCTTCCATCCTCTGTTCCTGACTATAACCTAGAAAATCTCTATCAATAGACTCTCCTCTAAGAGAAGTCTCTGTCCGATCCACATGCTCCTCTGCAGCAGTCGGCTTTCCCCCATCTCCTAGTTTCAAAACTGCTCTACGACCTTTTTAATGTTTAGTGCCAGCAGTCTGGTTCCACTTTGGTTTAGGTGGAGCCCATCTCTCCTGTATAGGCTCCCCCCATCCCAAATGTTTCCCCAGTTCTTAATGAATCTAAACCCCTCCTCTCTACACCAGCGTCTCATCCACGCATTGAGACTCTGAAGCTCTGCCTGCCTACCTGGCCCTACATGTGGAATTGGGAGCATTTCTGAGAATGCCACCATAGAGGTCCTGGATTTCAGTCTCTTCCCTAGCAGCCTAAATTTGGTCTCCAGGATGTCTCTCCTACCCTTCCCTATGTCACTGGTACCTACATGTACCATGACCACTGACTCCTCCCCAGTACTACACATAAGTCTGTCTAGATGCCTCGAGAGATCTGCAACCTTCGCACCAGGCAGGCAAGTCACCATATGGTTCTCCCGGTCATCACAAACCCAGCTATCTATGTTTCTAATTATCAAATCTCCCATTACTAACACCCAGGGCCGGCTCTGGCTTTCTGGCCGCCCCAAACAAACAAACAAAAACCGCAGCAGCCAGAACAGCAAAGCAAAGGGGAAAAAAAAAAAACCCCTGTGGCGTGGCCAGAGCCAGGGTGCAGGGGCATTCCCTGCCTTGCAGATGTGCCCCGGCTAGCGGGGGGGAAGCAGAGGGAGAGAGAGAAGGGGGGCAGCCAGGGCTTCAGCGGGGCGCTGCCACGTGGCCCCTCCCGCCGTGCCTCCTGCCGGGAGGGCTCCGCACTGCTCCGGTCGGCTGGGAGGGAAGGACATGGGCTGCCCTGCCGGGCTTGCTGCAGGGCGCTCCCATCCTCCACGCCGCCGCCCCCTACAGGGCAGCCGGAATGGGGGGGGGGAAGCGGCCGTGCCGCCCTAGGATTAGGCGGAATGCCATCTCCTACAAGCTGCCGCCCCAAGCACCAGCTTGCTCGGCTGGTTCCTGGAGCCGGCCCTGCTAACATCCACCTTTTCCTAGTAACTGGAGTTCCCTCCCCCGGAGGGAGAGAGGATACCCCAACACCATCTGGAAGGAGGGTCCCAACTATGGGAAGGTTTCCCTCTGCTCCCGTAGACTGCTCTGCTTCCCTGGGCCTTTCATCCTCCTCAACAGCGCAGGGGCTGTCTGACCGGAGGTGGGACAATTCTACAGTGTCCCGGAAAGCCTCATCACCATACCTCTCTGCCTCCCTTAGCTCCTCCAGTTCCGCCACCCTGGCCTCCAAAGCCCATACGCGGTCTCTGAGAGCCAGGAGCTCCTTGCACCGCTTGCACACATACGCCACTAGCCCACAGGGCAGGTAATCATACATGCCGCACTCAGTGCAATAAACTGGATAGCCCCCACTCTGCTGCTGGGTGTCTGCCTGCATTGTCTTCTAGTTAATGAAGGGGTTGTTTAAAGCAAGAAGTTTGGATTGTAGTTTAGTTTATAGGTTTTACAGCAAAAACAACAGCAAGGGGCCCTTGCCCCCTTCCCGCTCCCCTTCCAAACTCCCTTGCGAAACTCCCTGTTAGCAGCCCCCGTTTGCAAAGCTCCCTGGTCGCTTGTGCACTGCTTTATAAAGCCCTGGCCTGCTTGATAGCCCTGCCCACTGAGTAAGGCTCAGCCAATTAACAGAGGCTTCTAGCTTTCAAACCTTCCTTTGAAGCTCACAGCTTCCAACTGCCAGCCACAGCACACGGTCCTTCAAACAAACAAACAGATGGACAAACACAAGCTCAGCACACAGCGAGTAACCCCCATACACAAACAAACACACACTACAGACTGTCACTTACCCCAAGGGTGTTGTATTTGCTCCTCCTTCACCTGGAGAACTCCCTTGCGAAACTCCCTGTTAGCAGCCCCAGAAAAGTCTATGTGTAAGGCTTTTAATTTTAACATACCCACACATCTTTGTGACAGCATCATTATCAAGTAAAAATTGAATCATAACTGCTTGTGTAATGTTTGTCTTCGCTTCCCAGTATTCATTTTGAATTCCAGGTGGTGGGGTGACACAATGGTTCTGGCAGGCCTTCCACCATTAGTTGATATATGCTGCTACCCCTGGCTTGTTGTAATAATTTTCATTGGGGCATAAGCTGAAAATCTATCCCATCCATATATTAATAACAAAGATGGGGTCAGAAACTTACCAGGCTCTGGCACTACTACTACCTTCTCTGCTTTTGCTGCTGCGGGGTGTTCCTCTGGGCTATCCTCAAACGGCATCTCTGAATGTGCTGTGTCTGCTCTGGTCGCAAAGCCTCTTCAGGGACCCATTGTAAGTACCAGAGAGTCACTTTCTGAGCTTGATCCAGTGGATGCTGGCTCTCCTTTGATGCTGTCTGAGAGTTGGGGGTTATAAGGATGCCATCCCTGTTAAGCAGATTGTCATGCACCACCATGGGCTCAGTGGTCAGCTCAGCACCCTTTACCCTGCCAAAGGCCTCGTAGAAGAGGCAGGGAGTTCCCAGAGGTGGGCTGTCATCTCTGACTTTGCAGTGGCTGGTCTTGAGCTGATTGAGTCTCTCTCTGCATTGACCAGACGTCTGGTGGATCCCCAACGCCGCACACTTCTGAACATTTCCTGGGACACGTGATCATTTCTGGTACTCTTGCTGAAGTCAGACATCTTGTTTGCTCGGCTGGTGCCTGGAACCGTATCTTGTTCGCCTCACACCAGAGATTAACCAGAATCTGGCTGTGTTCCCATGGCCACCTAGCAGTGCACGTAGTGTGGGGCTTGTTGTGATAAATGGGCCCAGAAATTTACCCTAATTGTGAGTTTTAACTGTAAAAAGTGAGTGTAAATTCATATGATGTCACGGTAACCTGTTCTAACAAATGTTGTAACGAGTGCAAGAGAACCAGACAGACAAGCTCAATTAGCCTAAACCACAAAGGCCACGTTGATATAATTCAAAGACTGTTGAAATTATTCTTGTCTTATGAACAGGAGATGTGAAGTTAATATAACAAAATTGGTATTTCAGATATTAGGCCTAATTGGTGAACAAAATAATAAGGGTAGAGGCTAGTCCACCCATCACTCTTTTTGGGGTCCTTAAATTTTTTTTTTTGTGTGTGTGGGGAAAGTCTGAAACAACAAAAATACAGACAAAGAATAGATAGACACTATTGCAGTGAGCTTCACCATCGTAGCTGCCCCCCCATAATCTCCTAGAGCCCTTGGCCTTCCTGATCCTGAGAGGTGTCCTGACTAGAATGGGCCTGAGAGAGGGGGATCCAGGTGACATTGCTATCCCTGCCAGCTCTAGCTGAATTCCAAACGCCACTTGGGATGACTGTTATACCATCTTTGATACCATTGACGAGACTGTCAAACAAGGGGTCTTTTTCTTCTAAAATTGGACTTCAGCAGCAGCAATGAGGAAATCTCCAGCCCATCTCAGCTCATTGCTGCTGTTGAAGTCCAATTTTAGAAGAAAAAGACCCCTTGTTTGACAGTCTCGTCAATGGTATCAAAGACAGCAATAACTGTCCATTAGGGGGAAAAGACAAGAAGTTAGGTAAGAAGGGCTGGAGATTTCCTAACTTCTTCTCTTTTCCCCCAAAAGGACAGTTATTGCTGTCTTTAATACCATCAAAGAGACTGTCAAACATGTAGTTTTTTTGTTTTTTCTTCTGAAAACTCTCTACAGGGAAAGGGGACAAGGGATGTTGTTAAAATGAAAGCCGTATTTAATACTTTACATTTCAAATGCTTTAACTGTTTTTCCTTTTCTGTATCTTTAACAAAAGATTAAAAGGATATTTAATGATGTGTTTGCTGTGGTTCTAAGGAGGCTAAAGTCTTTGTATCCCAAGTCCCGAACCTTGTTTTATGCTATTTCATTGTTAAACAATGACGGTGTTATGCTAACACCTTTGACCCATTTATTCCATGTATATTAATACAACCAGCTGCTTCTTGTTGCTGGGCATAGTGAACACAGGAGATAGTTGAACCCAGTTCAACGGTCAGCATGGAAAGGAAGGATTGCTTCCAATGCCTGGGAACTGAGTGGGTAGTTTTGGACATGAAGGTCTGAGAGAAACAGGTCCAGAGGATGATGGTATAGTGGTGACAGACTCTTTAGCCACAAGTTAGGGGACCAGGATTGAGCTGTATCCATGCTGCCAAAAGACAAGGCTTGGACCTGAGTCACAGCAGGGCTTGGGCTCACTCGTATACCCCACCACACACAGCCCCCCTTGGTGGGTCCTAAAACCCAGGTCCTGAGAGCTTACTGACTCAAGTCAGAATATTTTTGTGTGGATGGTACAGAAGAATGGAGTAAGGACTCAAGCCTGGGTCTGAGACTGGGTTTATAATGCAGTTAGACATACCCAGAGATATTGGAGCTTTTAATATATCAAATATATACTAGTCATAAGCACATACAAAAAAGCTGGAGTCCCTAAGCAAGGTCCAGAGACAGCACCTTTCACAGCAACTGGGAATAAAAGTGGAGGTGAGCTTCTTACCATTGGCTGCTAGGTGTCTAAACTTGTCAAACTCTTTCATTATATGATGTTATACATATGTGATAGGTAGGTAAGAGAGATTCCCATTTCACAGAAGGCAAGAGACTTGCCCTGTGCTTTGACCACTGGACCATGCTGTCTCTAGAAGACGTCAGGAGTTTACCTTACAGTTGTATTTTAAGGATTTTGGTTTTTATTTTGCTAAATTTCATTTATTTCCTTGTTCTTTCAGTTTGTTGGACAAAGCACCTGATGGACCAGTATTCATTGGCTTGTGTTTTCTGGTTAGAGCGATGGATGCCATAGGCTTTGCTGCAGCAGTGACAGCTTCATTTTCTATTCTTGCAAAGGTTTTTCCCAATAATATAGCTACAGTAATGGTATGTACAGAACTACACATTATAGCCAAATGTCCGGAATAAGTGTTTTAATGACGCTCATACATCTTTATGCATTTTGTGTACCAAAGAGCCACTGTAACCCTACAGCTGGCGTCAAGTGTCTACCATATGCTCCTCCAGCTTAAAAAATAAATAAATCTCTAATTTAAATTAAAATGCTAAATGCCTAAAGGAATAAACATGATTCAGGTGCAACAAAAGTTATGCAGGTCCTGGAACAATGGAAGGAATGAGGATGTAAAACTGAGCTCAGTCAGTAACTTATGCAGGAGTGTAAGAAAATAAAAAGTCTTTATGACTTTCTGAGGATTAGTTGAGGAGGGATTTTTAATATATTCTTGTTGTGATCCATTTGCTAGTGTTGTTTGAAACATGGGTGGGATACTGACAGACAATGTACAACTTGAAAGCTTTTTAAAAATGCAATCACTTAATCTAGTCTTCATGAAAATTGAATTCCATTATGACATGGCGTATGCCATATGACATAACATGACAAAGGGAAATGGCCTGGCTTGTCATACAGCTTTCTGCTTAAGAATCAATCTGTTTTAACCAGAGACTTCAGTGAAGAGTTTAACCATCACAGCTGGGCTTTTTTCTTCTAAGGTTCATCAATTCTAGTGGGACTGTTACAAAGTGCCCCATGCTGTTGTGTCCAGCTGCATTGGTGATGGCTTCACTAGGAAGAGACAGAAGGGAGGGAGTGCTGACCAAATCCTGCATGATACTAATGCTGTCCCCTAGCTTTAAAAACGGCAAGCCAGTAGCAATGGAAGGAGGGATCTAAGAAGTGGGTATGGCTGGAGACTTGGAGTAGGAACTGGTGCTGCTGTTTAATTAGAAGTAATATTTTTTGTTTTGTTTGGGGAAGTGGGGGAGAGCTGAAGCGCAGGGGAGGATGGAGGGCTAAATAAAAGTTTAATTGCGGGGGAAAAAAACATTTTGACAAGATCAAATCCTCCATTTCCCTATGCAAGGCCCCAGGTCATGAAGGTACTTAAAGATGGACTTGTTGAACTTGGGTCTCTGGCACCTGTCAATCTTGTTCCTCCATGAGAGATAACAGAATGGCATATGTGATGTCTGTGAAAAATAACTAGAATCATCGTTTCCTGTGCTAGCAGCTAGAATCACAGAAGTAGACTGCCACACAGACATTATAGCATTGTGACATAAAAAACAAAACAAAAGAACCCCCCCCCATTAAACAAATTAACTCAAAAGAGATCAAAAGGCGGGGGGACTTAAGTCTGGTATGCATTTAAGTTTTACCAGTATTTTAATTATGAGTAGCTTTTTTACATCAAAAATAGTTATACTAGTAAAAGCCCTCATGTGGACACAGGTATACTAGTATAAAGGTGAGTTCTACCAGTGTAGTTATTCTCTTTCCTGCATAGGAATAACTATACTGGTGAAAGCACTGCCCGTATAGTGCAAGCAGTACATCTTTCTAGTGTAGACATACCCTTATGTGAGCTTTCTTGTCACTGTTCTATCACTTCCCAGTGGATATTATGGCTAAATACTCTTTTTCAGGAAAAATCCATGCTCTAAATATAAGCTGATCAAATGATGTAACATATGTTGGCAATGGGGACTAATGGTACTATAACAGGAGGAGATGAAGTCCATGTAGGTCCCCCTTCATCCTGTTCTTTGAGGTTGCATCCGATAAAAGAAACCAAACTTAATGGGGCAAACATATCTCTGTTGTAGCTTGATAGACTTCATTAGATAGTTGAAGGGGCTAAACTTGACCAATTGTATGTAGGTAGAAAAGTTATTTAATTTAAGGCATCTTTCACCCAAGCCCCAAAGAGGTGACTTAATGATGATTCATTGCAATATGCTTACTAAGTTCTCCCCTTCAGGTTCTAATGTAATTTTGTATTTGGGAAACTTCATAGTCACTTCATTGCTGGCCTCTTTGCAGATGTATTGGGTATATGGAACAGCATTGGAGATGTTTTGCCCCAGGAACTGAGTACATTAGGCATCATGTGAGTGGCTAAGACTGAGAAAGTAAGCAGTACATTAGGTCTTCCTCTTAAAAGCTCACTTAGCTTTTAACCAGACAACTTTTCAGTCTCCCTTTGCTGTCCTTGCATGTAAAGATTTTGGTTTATGGTTATGATTTGTTCTAGCTCTTGATCAATGACCTACTAATGATCTACTAACCTTTGTTCTCTTTCTCTCCTCCTCCTCCTTTGCTCCCTCCCCCCCTTAGGGCAGTCTTGAAATTTTTACAGGGCTTGGACTAGTGCTGGGCCCACCTATAGGTGGCTTTTTGTATCAGTCCTTTGGCTATGAAGTCCCTTTCATAGTGCTAGGATGCTTAGTGCTGATCCTGGTGCCTCTGAACATGTACCTCTTACCAAAATACGGTAGGCTCCTTTCCTTCCACTTCCTTTGTTCAATATTTCAAATTTGAGATGGATGGATAGATACATACTCACTCTAGTAAAACCCTTTAATTTCTCATGTATGTAGCTATCCTTATGAGATCCCTGGAGCTGGATCAAGCACAAGAAGTCTGTGGCAAAACTGCAATTGATTTTAATGGTGCAGGATCAGGTCCTTGTTGAACATAACTAAAAATCATGCATGCACGTGGCTTGGAATGAATCTCATCTCTTGTGTCCATCCCTGTAAACACTAGCTTTCTCTGTTGCATTGAAATGAAGTGAGATTTTTCTACATGACGTGTCTCTTTGGGACTTTTAAACAATAAGTTGTCTTAGGGTACGTCTACACAGAAAAACAAACAAACCCCACAGCAGTGAGTCTCAGAGCCTGGATCAACTGTGACTTGGGCTTGCGCTACTGGGCTAAAAATAGCAGTGTAGCTGTTCCTGCTTAGGCTGGAGACTGGCTCTGAAGGGTCTCAGAGCCCCCACTCCTGCCTGAGCAGGAATGTCTACACTGCTATTTTTAGCCAAGTAGCACAAGTCCAAGTAGCTGACCCAGTCTCTGAGACTCGCCGTTGTGGGTCTTTTTGCAGCGTAGATATACCTTTTTGTCTCACCATGCTATTGAGCAAGTTGGAGGCTTACAGTACCAAGGACAAAGGGATTCCTATGTATTGCATTCCACGATGCAAGATATATTTCACACGTGGAAGAGAATCCATCTGCATGCAGTTCTTTGAAGTCTCATGTTGTGATTGCATTTTATTAGATCAAGTTTGGATGGCCCAGTTTTGGGGAGAAAAAGGTATCTGTTGATCTAGCATAAACAGCCTCTGTTAAAAGATAGTCGTCAGATTGCTGGAGGGTGAAACTAATAGAAGAGTACAGGTGTGATTTAACATTGGAGGATGAGAGGAACTGCATGGCTAAAGACTCTAATCTTTTTAGGAAGCCCAAAAGGGAGAGGATGACAATTATAACAAATCATTGGAGAGGAAGCACCACCTATATATATGAGTCTGTATCCTGCTTACTACTGTTAGATGAGATATGCTGGTTAACCATTTGTCTGTCTTCGGAAGATGTTTATAGCTTGGATGAAAATACTCTGAATTATGCAGCTTTGGAATTCTGCAATGTGGAAGTCCATTGTACAAAGAGCTGTAGGCTCTGATCTTGTAGATGATAATGCATGCAAATAGCAGTCTCATTGTACGCACAATGAGACCATACACATATTGAAGTGTGTGCAGGATCAGGCCCATGGAGCATAATTTAGAAATGTAAAACATCGCAATGGCACCTGAAAAGTGGTTGTATTTCTTATATTTGTCTATTCTATCATCTTAGTCACTCAATAAGCATTTGCCCAATTACTTTGTTCTAAACTGAAGGTATTAAGTAGGAAAATTTAAGTTCCAATTGCTTTCTTCATTTGTCTAGTTTCCAAGCTGGAGGCTTAAAAGTAAATAAATCTGATCTTGTAACAATGTCCAAGGATGACCTGTAACATTCTAAATTTTGCTTCAATTTGTGTATGAGATGACTACCTTCAAAGCAGTGGGAGAGAGAGAACACTGAATCTTGGAAGCAAGAAAGTGGGTTATAAGCGTATTGGATTAAACACAACCCATGTACCAAAGAACACAGTTTCTTTTCTTTTTTTAAAACAGATGCAGTCGCTACCAAGGAATCATTCTGGATGCTCATTACTCTGCCAAAAGTTGTATTTCTCTGTTTTACTATATTTTCACTAAGTGCGTGTTTAGGCTTTCTGGATCCTACTATGTCACTGTTCGTTTCAGAGAAGGTGAGTCATCTTAATGTGCAAGAGATGGGTTAATGACTTCAGCAATATGGAGTACTTTGATTTTAAAATATTTGGATTAATGTTCTAATAAATCTTATTCTATCAAATGTGCTTATTGTCCGTGTTATATGAGCCTGATATTGTATTGCTGATTCTTACCCATTTCCTGTCTCTGGCTAGGTATGTACAGATAATGCATGTGAATGTCAGGGGGTTCACTTGCATGTCATTGGGTAAGAAGAGTATTTTCAGACTTTGCAGTAGCTGCCAGTCTGGAATATTTGAATTAACTGAGCTCTTTAAATCTAAATTTGTGAATTGTTGATGGCATTGTAGCATTGGCCTATAAAACTAGGGAAACTCAAATAGCAAGTGAACAAAGCTCACGCTACAACAATCTAACTTACATAAGAATGGCCATACTGGGTCAGACCAAAAGTCCATCTAGTCCACTATCCTGTCTTCTGACAGGGGTCAATGCCAGCTGCCCCAGAAGGAATGAACAGAACAGATAATCATCAAGTGATCCATGCCCTGTCGCCCATTCCCAGCTTCTGGCAAACAGAGGCTAGGGACACCATCCCTGCCCATCCTGGCTAATAGATATTGATGGACCTATCCTTCATGAGTTTATCCAGTTCTTTTTTTGAACTCTGTCATAGTCTTGGCCTTCAGAACATCCTCTGGCAAAGTGCTCCACAGGTTGACAGTGCATTGTGTGAAGAAATACTTCCTTTTGTTTGTTTTTAAACCTGCTGCCTATTAATTTCATTTGGTGACCTCTAGTTCTTGTGTTGTTTACTCCTTCTCACTTCCTTATTTACTTTCTCCATACCAATCATGATTTTATAGACCTCTATCATATCCCCCCCCCCCTTAGTCGTCTCTTTTCCAAGCTGAAAAGTCCTCGTCTTATTAATCACTCCTTACATGGAAGCTGTTCCATACCCCTAATCATTTTTGTTGCCCTCAGAATGCTTCTCATTCTGTTTCAACTGCAGTGAGACTCCTTTCCTCTCTTCTTTCCATTCACTGTGCTGAATATCTTTTCATCTGACTATTTAGAAAAATCAAATCTTGGGCTTTTAAATTGCAGGGGGGGGGAGGGGGAGAAGTATTTTCAAGGCAAGTTATGCTGTAAAATAAATGCACCAAATAGGAAGCTATAAATACTATAGAATTATACTCACTGTTAACAAAACTAAAAATCCGAGCTGTAAATACAAGAGTTACTTAATACCAAACACCCCAGATTAAGTTTCAGCATTCTGGATTGGGGGGCAAATCTGTTTCCTTTTGAGATTAGACTTGAACTGTGTATATCAGTGGAGTGATGGAACTTGATGAACTGAAGATATGTGGGATAGGGGCGGGAACTGAAAATCTACAGCTGATATCCCAAGTATTGAAAAATATACTTCACACAAAAATAAGAAAAAAAAAATATTGACTTCAGCCACTTAACTTAAAATGTAGTGATAATGGAATACTTTGCTAATTCCATGCTTTTGTGAAATTTTATTTTACAGTTCAAATTACCAGCTGGTTATGTGGGGTTAGTATTCCTAGGTTTGGCACTCTCCTACTCCCTGTCTTCACCATTGCTTGGGTTTCTAAGTGATAAAATGCCAGTAAGTACAATCTCTAATTGCTTGTATAATGTCCTATGTTCATGGCTAATTTAAATATGCAAAGTAAAAAAACCAGAAGTCTCTGTTCTGAAGTCATAGACCCAGACCCCCATTCTTCACAGGCCCTTACACCTGCACTAAGTCCCATTTTCTTCAAGTCAATAGAACTCTAAAAAGGCCCACCTGCATGTATCCCTTTGAAGGACTGGGTGCTACAATAAGTCCATAAATAGATACAGTAAACATAATGAACAAGTGTGTGTATGTATGTATGTATGTTGCTGGTATAGAGCAGGATTTTAGGTGGGCGAATACCTCTGACTCACTACTTCAAGTAGAGCTGGTGGCAGGAGATTATGGGGCAGTGAACAAACTATCATGAAGTTGTCTTTTTCCTATCAGGAAAATGTTTTGGCCCACTGTATCTTCACATTCTTAGTAACAGTCTAACTGTATGAATATATTTCAAATGAGCTCAGGATATGTGGATGGTGTAGGAGATTTTGGTGACACAGCTTTTTATCTTTGGAGATCCTTATCCAAGCCTTATGTGATCACAAGTGAAAATGTGTCCACTGTTTTTTTGATGTAGTGCATATCACTTTTCTACTACTTTTGGCTGTCACTAATTGGCTCAGGAAAATTGGAAAAGCAGAGGCATATGTCCAAAATGAGGGTGCATTGTCAACTTTCCTTGACAGCAGTGAGAGCCATTAATCTCACATCAGAATCATATGTACACTCTTACTTGTTTTGTTTTGTTTATGCTGCAGAAAAGTAGGACTTGGATCATTCTGCTAGTGGAACCCAAGCTTTGGGCCCCTGGTAGCAGAATCTGCTTCAAATGGGGGCACAGTGGCTTGAGATGCCCTCACCTCCTGAAAGCCTCCTGATACTATCTGCATAGTATGGAGCAGTTGCCACCGAGTGGGCATGACCTAGGAAGTGTACTGATCACTGTTTCTCCATGCATCTCCTCTGGCAGAGGTCCTGTGGAGCCCCAGTTATAATGTAAAACAGCTTTCCCCAGGGGCCACTTCTAACAGCTGATTTTAGGGGATCTGAGGCAGTCAAGCTAAACTCTAAATTCACCTCTGGTACTTGTCATAACTACAGCATCTTTTTACACTTGGAATAGGCAATACTGTGACACCATAACTAATGTTGAGTTTAATGACCTGTACTGTGATATGATGGGGAGAGAATATTAACTTTCTCCAGACAGTTATTCTAAATCCCTCTCTCCACTTCACCGTGTGAGGTGTGAGATGCTTCTGAAGGAAGGGAAATGCATCTGAATGAGTCTCAAGTATCTTCCTTTCCTTGGTGGGTTTGAGGTGTCCAGAAATACCTTAAACACATTATTTTTGCGTTTGTGCTAGTTTGACAGATAAGAGTTTGGTTGAGTTTGGATTTCTTCAGACCATTGATTTCTCTTTCACAGCACCTAAGGAAATGGTTGTTGGTCTTTGGGGGCTTACTGACCGCACTGTCCTTTTTCCTGTTAGGACCGGCTCCCATCTTGCACATTGAAAGGTACAGTTTACCACCTTTTATCTCTATCTAATACTTGTCAACTGAGCCTTTTCAGAGTTGTATCTACTCACTTTAGTCTGTGTGTGGGGTGGAGAATAATAAAGGTTAGTTTTCTTATTACTGGTAAGTCCTCCAGGACCAACATAGCTGTGGGAGAGCAAAGTGAATTATTTTGTGGCTTATGCGTCCCAAGAACTAACTACGGCTATGTCTTCACAGGGTGGGGGGAGGGAATCCCATTGAGAGAGCCATCTTGATGTAATATCCAAGGGGAGACAGGTAATGTATTTTTTTATCTCAATGTAGCTATGTGAGGTAAATGCTATAGCCTGTGTTTGCTGTTTACCTCAACTAGCTACGCTGAGGTAAAAAACTACAGTGCCTGTCTCTCCGTGGATATTTATGACATTGAAATGCCTCTCAATAGAAAATAATTGCCAAAAAAATGTGAAGACAGTCTGCATTCTTTTTGTAAAGCCACCTGTCCTACCCCTGTTTTCTTCAAATGATATACTCTGTTACATTTGTGAAATGACACTGATGGCAAGGGTTGCTAAGGTATAGAACCTTCTTTTTCTAACTTTTGAAGAAGAACATAACCATTTTCAAACATTTGTGGGAGGAGGGGTGGGTGGAGGAAAAACTTCAGGAAACTAACTTGGGGCTTGTCGCCACTTACTGGGGGATTGACGTGTGGCGATTGATCCACCGGGTTGTTGATCTAGAGGGTCTAGTGAAGACCGGTTAAATCGACAACCAGTTGCTCTCCCGTCGACTCCGGTACTCCACCGGAACGAGAAGCATAAGTCAATGGAAGAGTTTCTCCTGTTGACCCAGCGTGGTGTAGACACCGCAATAAGTCGACTTAAGGTACGTCAATTCCAACTATGTTATTCATGTAGCTGGAGTTGCGTAACTTAGGTTGACTTAGCCCTGTACTGTAGACCTGCACGCATAGGGTTTTTTCCCTTTTCTATATCTACACTGGTGTAACTTGAACTTAACAATCCCAGAATGAATTTGCAGGGTCAGCAGTTGGTAAAACCATTCTCTGTATATTTCCTTGCATAAGGAAATCTTTGATTCAATGAACATGGAATCACAGAATTCTTTATTTTTTCACAAAGACCATTTTTCAGACAGCTAATGATGCTTTGAAGGGAAAACTAGTCTCTGAATCATGGAGAGCCGGTATAACAGTCCTAAATAAAGCTTTATTGGAAAGGAATGGTGTAAAACTTCTTTAAATGCTTATTTTGCAGCACACTCTGGATGTTTGTCCTAATGCTGGTTTTGACTGGCTTTTCCCTTGGGATGTCTGGTATCCCACTGTTCCCTGAGATGCTGCATTGTGCTTAGTAAGTAATCCTGTCTATCACAACTTTAATTACTACTACTACTTAGAAGCTGGTCAAACAATTTTCAACTACCATTTCATTCTTTGAGGGGGGGAGAGTAATTAATTGTTGATCTGAGTCTGAAATGTTGGGTAAAAATTTCAAAATAGCCAAAGTCACTTTTTCAAGTGTCCTTTCTTTCTTTCTTTCTTTCTTTTTTCTTTTCTTTTTCTTTTTTTAAAGAGAGATCTGGGCTTCTACATCACCTAAGCACTTTTGAATTTTACTTATTGGTAAGGGGGTCTGATGACCTCATTAGAGTCATGGAGTCCAGCTGGTTTTGGTGGTTTGCATAGCAAGCCACAAGACTGATGTGTATATATCTATTAAAGTGACTTTATTTCAGCTCACTGGAAAGGTTAATATCCTGCAAATATAATTAGCTTTCTGGGAGACCCTACAGCAACAGTTCTATCAGCAGGATTCAGGATTACTTTAAATACAGTTTCCCATCACTCATGCTGCTTGGCCATAGTGGGCTGAGATCCTCTTGGTTCCATGTTTAGCCAAAGTGCATTTCTCCTTGGAATCCTTTTTCAGACCCATCTGTCAGCTTTCCTTCTCCTATGCCCCACAAGACCGACTGTGTATGACAGAGAAATCCAGTTATCGCACTGCCAATGGTGGTGACACTGTAGTGCTGGGAATTCCACTTAGCATTGTCCTTATCTTCCTTCTCCCAGGGAGGTGGTGCCAGGTGGCTTAATAGGCAAGACAAGGGGTAGAAAGCTGTGGATTCTCTTTGCAGAGAGGCTTCTCTGTGCTGGATGCACTTGTGTGCGCGTTAATGTATTTCCCAGTCAGGGAGCACTTTAAAAGGCAAGCCGTGTACTTAGTGGAAATAACCTGTCTGTCTTTCTCCAGTGAGAATGGATTCGAGGAGGGGTTAAGTGTGTTGGGACTGGTGTCTGGGCTCTTCAGTGCAATGTGGTCACTTGGGTAGGTACACAGTGAGTGTCTATAAACTTCTTGTATTTCGGTCCTAAAGTTGCTGGGCTGCTTAAGTGTGTAAAAGGGCCTGCTTGCTCTGCAGTGCCCCCTACTGGCTAAATAAGGCTCTCCAATATCCTGCCTCAGTTTCCTCAGCTCTCAGGACCCCTTCAGAATGCCCCATTTGGGCAGCATTTACCAGGATTTGAGTCTGTCCCACTTTATCATCAGTATTGGCAGCTGATGGGATTCTCTCTTCTAAGTGACTGAAATGCTGGCTTTCCTGCTTAGTGCTGGACAGTTGAGAACAATGCTGGGAGTTCATCAAGAGCCTGGTGGACGTAGTACAAATATGTGCAGTTCAAGGTCACTCACACCAGTCCTCTCCTGTTACTAAATGCGTCTTTAAGTTGTGTAAATTGAAGCAGCTTTTTAAAATGGTCTCTGCTTCACAGTTCTATTATGGGCCTCCCGGCATGGGTGGGTTACAAACCACTGACAAGAACTAGGCTGCTGGTGTTTTGTGACTAGTGTTGGCTACACAAATGATACCTGTTTCAGTGCTACAGTGTACTTCCCCCATCTGTTTGTATCTATCTGTTCTCTCAGCTTACACTTACATTTTAAGCTGTTGGCAGTGGCATTGGAACACTTTGTACAGTGGGGGTGTTGAGAGCCATTGAACAAAACTCTAAACCCGGCATATAATGGAAACCATTTCAAGCCCAGAGGTGCAGCCATGCTGCCAGCACCCCTAGTTGCAGCACCCCTGAGTCTTTGGTGCAGAGACCATCTGTCAAGGGGGCCTAACACAATGGGCCTGGACCTCTAGGCACTACATCAATACAAATAATAAAAAATATTAATATGTTGACTCAATCTTGGACAGTGAAACCACACGGAGTTACCTCCCTCTCTGTTTTCCATTAACTTCACAAGAAGTGAAGTCAATTGTAAACAGACAGGAATGTGTGCTACTGCATGAGAATGACACTGCACCGTACTTTCAGTACTGTTCTATTCACATTGAAGTCAATGACCCTTGTAAGATGCTCAGCACCCCAGAAAACTGGACACCTGTAGGCTAATTTTAAACACAAGGCCCCACTCCTGCATTGAGTTCTAGCACAGGCCTGTGCATGGTCCCATTGAAATCGGTGGGACTCTGCATGAGCTCAGGAGTCAATGGGCCCCAAGTTTGAAAACAGGCTTGTTTTTATTTTGAGGCTTTTTTCCCCCTCCACTAAATCTGAGTTTGGTGCATGGACTACAGTGACAGAGTCCCTGTGTCAGTCACCTCCTGTACCGGGGCAACCTGTGCCATCTGTACATTAGCTATAGATCTGAAACCTCTTGTCTCAACAGTATTGTAATAAAGAATCTGTGACCTTTGTAATCTCTTCTTTAAGGTACCCATACTACTTCTCTTTGATATATTTAGAGCTTTTGTAGGACCAACATTAGGTGGATACCTAAATGAGAGGCTGGGGTTTGAATGGGCTGCCGCCATACAAGGAGGATGGGCGTTCTTAAGTGTAAGTAAAGCTAGTATTCTTGCTTGTTGCTTTTATTACAGACTGCAACTGTAAAATATTACACAAATATTACAACTGTAATAATTGATGGCCGTTTCTTTAAAGGGACTAGCTATTGGAATATTCTATATCATAGAGGCCTTACGAAGAAGAAGGAGGTACTGTGAGACTTTTATTTACATCCATTTCAAACCAGGTTTTAAAGATTTTCATTAAGAAAAATACAGATTTTTTTTCAACCATACTTTTGTTTTTTCACACTATCAGCCTTGTAATTAAAGAGACTTGAAACATTTCTGGGGGCACAGATGCACTTGCTTCTGTTTTGGGGTGTTTTTTTGTTGTTGTTGTTGGTTTTTGTTTTTGTTAAATAATGCTAGCATTATGTATGCAAAAGTATCCAGAAGCTCTATCAAACTGTTTCCCTTTTTCCTTCCTTGCCTTCTCGAACAGATCCAATTTGCAGATCCCTCTGGGCACAAATGAAGAAAGAGCTCACCTATTGGCTAGTGAGACATAGCCAGGAATACTTCTGGATCAACATTCTTCTTTTTTGTTTTTGATTTTTTAGTTAACTTAGTGATGAGAAGAGTGGACTTAACATCCAAACAGTGTTGCATAATTCTAGAGCTGGGGGAGCCACTTCCCATAATGCATAACACATTGTGGATTATTTGTAATGGCAACATATTGCCACATTGCTGTCCTGATGCCCTATTTAAATACTGCATGCCTTTCTTTTGGATGTTCCTGCTGTGGATTGGTTGAACTGGTAAATCAGATGTCCGCCTACTTATCTGTGTTCACAGTACAGTGCACTGAAGAGAGATTTTGCACAATGTGAAAGAATTGTTTCAGAATGTTCTGTTCTTGTACTTGAATCTGCTGGGGACTATCCCAGACTGTCTGTCACTACCGTGTTTTATTGTAATGTGCATTTTCCTTTTTAAAAAAGGAAAAGAATGGTTAAAATATCATATCTGATAACATTAGATGTTCAAAGGGAATTTGAAATAGTGAAACAGTGAGTGTAATACTCTGTTAAATAAAACCAGGTAACTTCTTATTTCTAAATTCTGTGAATTTCTTTAGCCAAATGAGATTACAAGTGAGGGTGGAAAGGAAGTCAGCCATCTCCCATGTCCACCTATTAAACATAGGAGTGGAAAGAAAAGGCAAATATTGGAGAATGGGAGAGCTGAATTTATATTCAGTAAGTACAGCATTGCACCTGTTTAGAGAAGGACTGAATTTGACCCATGATGGAAAGGGAATTGGGTAGAATTAGAGTCTGTATTTCTACTGGATGTGTAGCCCATAGGGCTAGCTTTAGTATTTATTTTATTCAGCAGTAATGGAAGGAATCTACAGGCCTGTATCCTATAAGACATTGGCTTCAGCAGTTAACTTAAGGCTTGAGGTCTATGAACTTAAGCCATTTATCTGTGCCAAATGGTCATCCCTACGTTTTGGGGAACTGAGAATAGTGTAGAAGGGGGAAGTTTGTCCACAACAATACCAGCCAACCACAGGAACATGAGCTAACATCAGCTTGTGGTCAAGTATCAGAGGGGTAGCCATGTTAGTCTGAATCTGTTAAAAGCAACAGAGGATCCTGTGGCACCTTTAAGACTAACAGAAGTATTGGAGCATAAGCTTTCGCTCCAATACTTCTGTTAGTCTTAAAGGTGCCACAGGACCCTTTGTTGCTTTTATCAGCTTGTGGATATCTTAGGATGGGAACATCTGCAGATGTCTGAATACAAGAGTGCCATGGCAATGAATTGATGTATATGATAGGTTGAGATCATTAATATACTAACCTATAGGAGAAGGACAGCCCAACATTAGTAGGGTGAGGAGATACAAATAAGGAAGAGGGGAGAAACTTCTGCTGAATATGCATGAGACATAGTGGTGTCAGCTAACATAAAAGTATCCCAGTCAGTGGGCAGGCGGAGAGAGATCTGTTCAGATGTACATTCTGTATTATCTCTGTCTACATTGCTGGGTTAGAGTATTTGTGACTTTGCTAAATGTATTCAACTATTGTAAATACAGAAGCGTTCCTAAAGTGTGAGTGTTGCAACTCTGCACATCGGGGTTCCCAACTAAACAGTAATCTTAATAATACTGGACCTGATCTTGGGACAAGAACCTGTCAAACCTCAGAGTGGTTCAACCTCAGTGTGTGAATTGGGAATTCTTAAGTATCAGAGGGGTAGCCGTGTTAGTCTGAATCTGTAAAAAGCAACAGAGGGTCCTGTGGCACCTTTGAGACTAACAGAAGTACTGGGAGCATAAGCTTTCGTGGGTCAGAACCTCACTTCTTCAGATGCAAGTCTTCACTTGCATCTGAAGAAGTGAGGTTCTGACCCACGAAAGCTTATGCTCCCAGTACTTCTGTTAGTCTCAAAGGTGCCACAGGACCCTCTGTTGCTTTTTGGGAATTCTTAAGTAATCCATATAATTAATATACAATTCATAGATCAGGCTACAGGTGCAAGTTGGGCCACTTACCTCTGCAACTATAGCAGAGTTTATTTCTTCAGTATATAAAAAGTACATACAAGATTCCCATCTCAGAAAGCTCTGAGTTTATAATCCGGAACATCCATTCAGCCTCACCCCATCAGAGCAGCCAGCAGCATTCTAATGATAAATCCCACCCATACTGTAGCCTTCCCTAAATGCTGGAGGAACAGAGGGGATTGGAAGGCAAGTAGGAGTGAGGGGAGTCAGTGCCAAACTCGAGCTCGACCTGCCAACAGCATTTTTGCCGCATATCAAGAGGATTTCAAGCACCAGCTGACCACAACTGTGGTCATTTCTTTGAAAAGAAGAAGAAGAAAAAAAAGGGGGGGGGGTTGGGTGGTGGGGGAGGGAAGGAGGTTGGTGTATCCGTGCAGGGCTCTACCTATAAAATTTATATCCATGTCCGATCCGCAAACATTGTCCACGGCTATAAAGCGGATATCCACAGATTTGCAGGGTGCTATGTATAGGCCCATTTTAGCTTTAGATTTATTGCTCTGCTAACACAACCCTGCATTCCTTTCACAGTTAGGCTTATTCCTACAATCTTTAACATGGTTTATCTCCTTGATAGATGCAGAAACCTGGAATTTCTCTGATTAGCTTTAAACATTGTTTAATATAATTAGCTAAATATGTATATTATATTTCTGAGCATCCTTCCTATAACACTTTTGTAGCTATATCTTAATACTCAGTAAAGGTGCAAAAAGGCCCAGACAGTCTTCTCCAGCACTGCCCTGATGGTGCCACTTCCCCAGTGGTAGGTACAGGAACCTGGGGCCACCCTCTACTCTGAGTTCCAGTCCAGGGACCCTCAACCCAAGCATTTCTGGGCTTTCTTCTCACAGCTCTGACTGCTTCTTTCCTAGACTGCTTCCTACAACTCCTGGTTTTTCTCCTTGCCCTGAATGTACCAGTTCCAAACCCTCTTCCCAGGGAGTGACTGCCATTTCCCAGCAGCAGCTCATCTGTTACCAGCTTCCCGGCTTTAGAGGCCCACTGTTCCTGCACAGCGGAACCTGCTTGCAATCAATTCCCCCCTGCTCCCTGGCTCTTCTTCTAGATGCAGCCTATGGAGTTAATAGACCTACCTGTCAACCTTAACCCCTTCCAGTCCTGTGTGGGATGGACCCCCTATCACAGTTATAGTAGTTTTATTAATATCATATTTTGTATCAATATTGAGGTCTCTCTCCCACAAATGTCATCTTGAGGTTTCTTTTAGAACAGGAAACTGGAATTTTACTTGTTCCATTTTAGAAAGAAAATTTTTCTGAAATGTCAGAATTTTGTGTGGAACAGGAATTCATGTTTATAGGCACATCTACTAGTCAGACTTAGAGCGGTGTTATAGACCATCCAAGCATTCTGCAGGATGAGGGCCTTACCTTGTAAAATCTTCAGAACAGAAGCTTAATCATGTTAACTTTGTTCACCCAGGTAGTCCCACTAATTTCATCTAGACTACACAGCTGAATTAAAGAGGAAGGGTGGTCCAATGGTTAAGGTGCGAAGGTGCTAGGCTGGCACTCTGGAGATCCAGGTTCAATTCTCTGCCCTGTTAGAAAATTTATTTTGATTAAAAACAAAAAACCCACAAAACAATTTAGATTGTAGCACATAACCTGTTGCCTACAAAAATGGTTCCAGCAGTAAAAGAGGCTACCACTACTCCTCTCTATCTGCTACCGACAACAAGAATAACAACACAAATAGGCTAATAGTAATAACATAATGTTTTATTGCACAGAAGTTGGTATAGTATTAAAAGTTGGTAATGACCACTATATAGGCCTAAGCATTATTTTTATTCTCCCTTCACTTCAGGAATATGCAGTTTTAGATATTTTTAATCCATAATGAACCAGAATGAGTAGTTAAAGGCTGGTTTGGTTGGGTTTTTTCCAGCAGTATTATGTTATTCTCACTTAGTTGTATTATATGCAATATTTTTATTCTCTGTGCTACTTTGGAACTGAATATTCTGTTTATATTAATAATTAACTTTTTTTTATTGCCTGGAACAGGCAGCTAAAGGTCAGTTTGGACTGTTTTTTCATAACTAGTATGTTGCTCTCTGTTATATTACATGTATCATCCTTTGTGCCATTTTAGAACAGAGCATCTGGGCAGTTTTAGTAATAAAGCTATTTATTGCCTGTAATGGCCAGTTAAAGCTCAGTTTGGCTGGGTTGTTCATTCGTACTACGTTATTCTCACTTATTTGTATGATTCTGGCTGGCTGTCCAACTTTGGAACTGACTGTTCTTGGGCATTTTAAAAATGACTCTGGACCAGAACAGGTTAATGACAGTGTGCTATTAACTGGTTCTCATTACTAAAATATTCTCAGGGTTGTTTGATTGGATCTGTTAATTTTAAAATCAGTTTTATTTATTAAAATGCCATAATGGGCTGTTCAGCGTTTACCCCCCCATGAAATCCTGTTTGGTTTACTCGTGCAAACAGTTCTACTGCAGTTAAATAAATTATTTGTGTGATTTAAGGCAGAAGGGTTTAGCCCAGCATGTGTAAGTAACTGGATCCTGCTGTGATTTCACCCTACTTGGTTTTTCTACTGAGCTGGCTAGCCTTGAATTCACACCATCGTCTCTGCCATAGACATGCAGTGTTTCTAAATCAGCAGTGCTGTCTTTCTGCAGCTTTTTCACAGTGACTTCTATGGCAGCTAAACGGTAACTAAAATGGCACAGCATTACTTTTGCAGGTCTTTTGTCCTTTATGGCAAAAACAACAAGGAGTCCGGTGGCACCTTAAAGACTAACAGATTTATTTGGGCATAAGCTTTCGTGGGTAAAAAACCTCACTTCTTCAGATGTCCTTTATGGTATAAGACTTTCTAGATGTGGTAACTGTGTTGCACAATGTGGACTTCCTGTAACAGAATCTCTTGATTAAATAGGTAATGGAGGTTTCCAAAGTGAGGCAAATCAGTTTTCTGATTTAATCCTCTAGACTTGCCTGGACTTGCAGTCATTTGAGCAACTAACAAGCTTCAAACATGGTCTATTCCCAGCCTCATGTTTACGCTACAATTTTTGCTTTGTCTGTCCTGAAGGCCTGTGCTTTGGACAGCTACATTGCAGCAGTGTATGAGCACTCAGTTATATTGTCAGAGGACACCAAAATACCTGTTTCTCCTGAAGATGCTTTGATGCTGATGAACAAAAATATGGATGTGTTGAAAGGGGCCATCAAAGCAGCAGCCCTGCAGGTACTATCATTGGCTATTCTGTACTGAGATGTATTTATTTAGGTGGAGACTTATTTAATTTAGTCTGTTTTGCCAGGGTGCACGTATTATTGTGACTCCTGAAGATGGTATTTATGGCTGGGTTTTCACAAGAGAAACCATTTACCCCTACCTTGAGGACATCCCAGATCCACAGGTGAACTGGATTCCATGTACTGACCCTGATAGGTATTGTCTTTGCTACTAAAAGGGGCAGTGGGTGGTAGGGGAGAGGCAAAAGTCTCCATTCAGAGGTGGCGATGAGTGACTTCATAGGGGCTTGTGTAGCCTAATCACAAGAACGTACTATCTGACAAGTTTTTCATGATTGATTGTTTTTTCCCCATAAAGTATAATCTAATTACAGTTTCTCAGTTTCATTTAATGTACTTGTTGGGTTCAATGCTTCTTTGAAAGAAAAACACGAAATGCAATTTATAAGGGTTCTGCTTTTTCAATGAGCTCTATGTGGGTGCTGGGACATGATCAGGGCCTAAGTAATGTTCACTACTGAAATGGGGGAAGCCTGCTCCAAGGTTTAAAAAATAAATCCTATAATCCTGTGTTTTTATCTGAACCCCAATTGAGCAATGAGACATGACATAGTGATCTTTCTTTAGTGCTTGAACATATTTTTGGTGATTAAGTAAAAGTCAAAATCCAGTCAATGTTAACTGGCAACCCTTGTTATCAGGTCCTAAGAGCTATTCCATGATGTCACAGTGCAATAATTTATGAAGAGCAAATATGAAATAGAAATATTTCTAAGATGAAGGAATAACATTATTTTAGTAGGTTTTAGGGTGCATTTAAAGGAAAATAATCCCAATAACTTTATGCATTTTAGTACTAACATGTTAATAGTGTAAAGAAAAACACTACTGAACAAACAAAAATAAAAATTCCACTTGAATTACTTCAAAGAAGGACTTTCAGACCCTAATAATTTAAAATCTTTGTTTTTAAGCAATTGCTATCTGAGTATCCAGTTAAGCAGAATTGGGAAATGATTATAAAATAATGGAAGCTGTCAACCTTTTTTTTTTTCCCTTTTGTAAACTGTAACATTAGTTGAGGTCATAATATTGCAGTTTTTAAAATTATTTATTTTTCAATGCGCTTAAGACACATCACATTGTCTTTAGTATTTTAATATGGCAGGATTACAGGAATCTCCTCAATCAATAGCTAATCATAGGATGGGAAGGACCTCTAGAGATCTGCTAGTCCAGTCCCCTGCACTCATGGCAGGACTAAGTATTATCTAGACCACTCCTGAGAGGTGTTTGTCTAATAAAAGGCAGTGATGTAATTGTGACATAGCAGGGTACAATCCAGACTAATGAGTACCTGGGGTGCCCTTTACACTGCTTTGTTGATGTAGCCTCCAGATAATCTGGACTGCTCACAAACAGCAACATCAAGTCACTCCCAGCTATGTCTGGGTGTGTGCTGCAGCCTGCCAACCACACCTTGATTTGTATTCCAGGGTGACTCCTGGAACACACACCCTCTCCTATATTTCCACCCAGAAATGTATGTCCTGTGCTGCCCAGCCCTCTCCTGGACAAAACAAAGTCATAAAAAGTCTATTTCTTTAATAGAAATAATATGCACACACTTTGTTACCCCAAATGGAGTTTCCCAGATTCTTCAATTTAAACACACTGGATTAGATTAAAACAATAAAACAAGTTTATAAACTAAAAAATTAGAGATTTTAAGTGAATACAAGTATTGAGGCATAAAAATCAGACATGGTTACAAGAAAAATAAACATAAAATACAACTGGTGCTTGTTAAATTTAACTGTTATATTCAGAGCAAAGTTGTTCTCACCACATGTTCTCAGCAGTCTTACTGACCAAACTTCTTAGGCCAGGACCCCTTCTTCTGTGTTATTGGTGCTTTCTTTTCCCTTCTCATGTAGTGAATCAATGGACACAATAAGAGGAAGGAGGTGGGGTGCCATGGGGTGTCTGCCCCTTCTTTTTATAATCCTGTCCCCTCTTCGATGAGCAGTCCCAGCTGGGAACATGGCGACAGGCAGTCTGTGTGGAAGGGAACTCCATACTGTTTCTTTGCTAAGATGTAGATTTCCACCCCCCCCTCCCTTTCCTGCCAAAGAATGGCCACTTAGCGGGTAATGACCTACTGACCTTGTTTACACCTAGCTGAGGCACTCTGAGGAACTGGTTTGGCCACTCCCCAGACTTTTCTGGAAAACATACTTTTAATTATGATCTCAGCTTATGTTTATAACTTCACACATAACGCTGCTATGTGAATTTTGCCATGGTATTATTGATCAGCAAATGAATTTTTAAATGATATCTCCCAAGGCATACTTTGTGCAAAGACTATTACAGTAGCATGCAGAGTGTGGACATGAGTACATTCTGTCACAGTAATGTCAATACATGATAAGCAGTTGTGCTCGGCTACAATTAATGATTAATAATATATAGTCATAGAAATATTTGTTAATGTTTTGCCACTAGGTGGCTCTAGAAGAATGAGTCAGTTTGTTTTTTCATCTATGCAAGGGTGATTTTTCCCCAGCTTGTTGGAATGCAAACGTTCCAGCATCACTTGATGCTAAGTAAAGCCAGAGTTTAGCCATTCTAATATTTATAAATGCTGCAAATACTGGCTTTGTGTTTCCTCTGTGTTTACCTTTAAAATATTGTTGTGCTTGTTTGAGCAATGACATGGTAATCAATATTGTACAAAAGTAGAGATTTGGAGTCAGTCCTGGCTCAATTGAAGTCAATGGCAAAAATTTCCACTGAGGGCCAAGATTTTATATAGTGGGGGTGCTGGGAGCCATTAAACCAAACTGTAAATCCTGTATATAATGGAAACCACTTCAAGTCAGGGGGTGCTGCAGCATCCCCTGCACCCATAGTTCCCTGCATCAAAGAATTTGCTATCCAGAGCAGAAACAAACAAAAAAAACCCTCAGATATTTTCGAGCTGGAGATTTAGGCTGAAGTGGACCTTGTTTAAAGGCTTAAACACAGCTATGGGTTCCTAGAGAACATGTTTAATACATCTTGGAGCATCTTTCAATAATTTAAATTTAAAAAAAGCTCCATGTACACTAATCTCTGCAAACTATTATGGAACAGCCCCAAATTTTAAAATAAGTTTAAAAACTCACTTACCCCATAGGAGGTAGCAGGATGCGTGCATGTGTGTGTGCGTGTGCAGTGCCTAGACAAAAAACTCAGTTAAGATAGAAACCATGTGAAAACTTTAAGTGTAAAAAACATTACAGGGGTGTTTCAATGATCCCAAAACCTATCATTATAAATAGAGCTGGGAGAATAACTGATTTTTTGTTTGGTTGGTTGGTTTGCTGACAGTTTGCAATAATTAAAAAAACAAAAACAAAAAAGCTCCAACCCTTCAGTTCAGGTAAAACTCCAAATTTTTTTGGAAGTTTGACTACTGGAAAATGTCTGTTTCAAGTTCACCAAAATGTTTCATGATGTGAAGGGTTTTTTTCTGGGCATTTTAAGGGCTAGATTCACAAAATTGGGGCTTGGGAGAAGGACAGCTGGTGATGTTGGTACACATTCCTCCCCCCCAATAACCTGTAGTTCAAGGGTTAGGTTATTCACCAGATATGGTATTGGTTACTTAAGGTGGGTCTCTATCAGCCTTTCCTGTTGAAGATGTTCAATGCCAGAGGACAACTCCTATAGTCTGCTGATTTTGCCCATGTCTAATTATAAACTCAGGGAAACTCAAGAGTTTCAAAGCAATTCAAACCTATTAAGGTGTGAAAATGTACAATTTAAGCACTCAAACAATATTAATTCTTGACCTGTAATGGTGCCATTCAGTAACCATACAGTTATGACTAAGGCATTGTAGTGTTTGTGGTCATAGATTAAATTAAATTGATTTTTAAAGACATGTTGTTGTTGTTTTACCCCATTTTCCCCACTCATGGTATAGAGGCAGGGCAAAGGAATGAAGGGATGTGCATGTACAGAATAAGAACTTGCCTCTGCAATGAGCTCCAAGCAGGTTCCAGGGTCTGCTTGTGTGGACCTTATTGTAGGATCAGAGCCTAAGAAATGTTCAGCATTAAGATAGGGGGTACCTGCTCAAAGATAAGACAGCACACAATGTGTGCAATGGTTCCTGAACTCAAATTGAAGAGTGAGTTGTGACATTGTCCTTATATTATGTTTTAGTAACTAGTTAAACATTTGAATTTCAAGCATAAACAAAAAACAAAACCCATACATCCAAACCTCCGATATTTGTGGGTTTGTTGTAATGTTATTGTTTCACTTTTCCTCTTTCCCAAATCTCATTTCTGGCACTTAGTTCTGGCATTTCCTAATTTTTGAGGGCTTGACTTTGCAACCATAATAGTGTTCTTTTATTGTTTTGTGTGTGTGTGTGTGTGTGTGTGTGTGTGTGTGTGTGTGTGTGTCTTGTGTGAATATACATAAATACACACGCACAAGTGTGTGGGGTTTTTTTCAGTGGAACAAGGAATTGGGTTTGGGTAGGTGAGAGGAATCTAGTCTAGGAGGAAAATGAGGTGTAGTGGGTGGGGAGAGACTGGAAGCCCAATATCACACTGTTCTGTCCAGTTTGGATAACCCATACTGGCACAAAGGGAAACTTTTGGATTTTATTCTGAACACTTTTATAGACTCACCAATGGTCTATTCTGTACTTTCATTTGGTTACCGTACAACAGCAGTCTTCTAACTTAAATCCATCATTCTTCTGCTCCAAAGTCTTAAGCTTAGAATTTTTTATTTTTTTTTAATTTCTCACTGACAATTAGATTTGCTCCTGCACCAGTGCAGGAAAGACTCAGCTGCATGGCAAGGAGCAATGCGATCTATGTGGTTGCCAATATTGGGGACAAGAAGCCATGTAATTCCAGTGATCCCAAGTGCCCCAGCGATGGTCACTATCAGTATAATACTGATGTTGTCTTTGATTCAGAAGGGAAATTGGTGGCACGCTACCATAAGGTAAGAAATAAACAACTTTGCACAGTTCAGTGCAGTAATTCACTCATTTTAATCATATCTATCATTTTTTTCCAAAATTCTATAACTAAAACTATTGTGGAATATGTTTAGTGCCATGCAGAGGATCGGAGTGTGATGCCATGTTAAAGCAGGAGAGGTCACATTTTCAGTGTCTGTAGTTAGAGGAATTTGCTTTCCCAGCCACAGCTGCAGAATCCTAGCTGAGGAAGCTTTAGCCCCAATTTGTTCAAAACATTAACCTTAAATGTTCTGGTCCAATCTAGTTCTTGCTTCAATGGGCAGCCACAATTGACTGCTCTTTCACAAACCTTATGAAGGGCAGAAAATTAATGCCACTGGTGAACCCCAGGCAATGCCTACTTGGTCTCTCTTAGGGCTTGTCTACACTGGCACTGTACAGCGCTGCAACTTTCTCGCTTAGGGGTGTGAAAAAACACCCCCTTGAGCGCAGCAAGTTTCAGCGCTGTAAAGCGCCAGTGTAGACAGTGCATCAGCACTGGGAGCCACGCCCCTTGTGGAGTGTTTTTTTTACAGCGCTGGGAGAGAGCGCTCTGCCGTGACTACACAAGTCAAGTTAAAGCGCTGCTGCGGCAGCACTTTAGTGTTGCCAGTGTAGACTAGCACTTAGGTAGCTAGTGACTTAAGTAGTCAGCTGAGCTTGTGAGGCCTTACATTCAATTTGATGGCATTTCTTCGTTTGGGTGTAATGCGATAGCTTCTGAATGCCACATCCAATCAATTTCAAAGTTACAGGGAATGTTCTAGGCATCCGTGGACATAGGGTTACCGTACATCTGGATTTTCCCGGACATGTCCGGCTTTTTGGTCCTCAAATCCCCGTCCGGGAGGAATTTCCAAAAAGCCGAACATGTCCGGGAAAATAGGGAGGCATGGTAAGGGGACCCCGAGTGCGAGTGGCTGCAGCAAAACTTACAGCTCCCGCGATCTGCTGGGGCACAGAGGCGGCGGGCAGCATCCGAGCACGCAGCCGCCTCCTCCCCGGGCTCCAACTTTCCCGGCTCCCGCTGCTCTCCACCACGGCGGGGGCGAAGCAACTTCCCCAGTGCAGCAGCAGCTGGAGCCCGGGGGCGGGAGGTAGGAGGGGGAACGTGGAGTGGTCAGGGGAGGGGGCGGAGTTGGGGCAAGGAAGGGGCGGAGTTGGGCCGGGGGCAGGGAAGGGAAGGGGCGGAGTTGGGGGGGGCCGGGGCCCCCGTGGAGTGTCCTCTTTTTTTCAGTGTTGAAATATGGTAACCCTAGTGGACAGAACCCTATGGATTTTGGTGAAAACTGGGAAAACCTGAAGGGTATAAAGAGGGACACATGCAGCCCCAGGCATCTGATTGGCAAAGCCAGCAGCTGCAACCACTTTTGTAATTGTCTGTAGAACAAAGAACCAATTGATGGCAGCCATTAACACCTTCCAGCATAACAGCTTCCCCATCTCCGCTCTCTCCATCCTCCCTGTTGTTTAAAGTGTTAATACCCTGAAAAAGAAAGAAAAATATGAAAATAAGAAGGGTGGTAGGAGGAAATAAGGAGCCATGAGGGTGCACAAAAGCCCCTGGTATGGGGGGAAAGGAGAGAATGGGGGACACACAGAACCCTGACATTAGGGTGTCCCTGAAATGGAGGGAGATGGTACTGAAGGAGCTGGGTGGGGAGGAGTGCAAGGAGGAGTGCAAAGAGCCTCTTGGCTCAGTGTGCAATGCTCAGCCTACAGATGCAACAAATTATGTCACCCTCTAGTAAGGAATTATGAGAACAAACTGTGAAACTACAGTAAGTTCCCCAAACTTAAATTTATGTGTAACTGAAATCATGGTTTAAAAGCAAGGACACTAGAAATGCTAGGCCCTAACTTGCGGTATCACTTTTTCTGCTATTGTTGAAATTTAATTTAAGCTCCCAAAAGGCCATTTGGTACCATTTATAAATATGAAGGGACATTCTCTGGGAGTATGAAAAATCCAATATTTCATAAACTTCCTACCAATGAATAAATTCAAATACCATTCATGGAAAAGAAAAGGGAAGCCTGTATACTTTGTCTGACTTCTCTTTTGTCTTTGTAATCCAGCCTCTTTCGATGTGGAAAAAAAATAGAATTTAACAGAAACATAGACTCTGTATTCCCTGTATTTATGTAAACAATCTAACTGCACTGAGTTCCGATTTATATGGCCTAATATATTTCCTTTCTCTCTTTCCCATAAACAGTACAACCTCTTTGTGACAGAAACTCAGTTTGATTACCCTAAGGAGCCAGAGTTTGTCACTTTCAATACATCCTTTGGAAAGTTTGGCATTTTCACTTGTGCTGACATACTTTTCCATGATCCTGCTGTGGTCCTGGTGAGCAAGTTACAAGTGGATACTGTGCTGTTCCCAACAGCTTGGGTGAATACTCTACCACTTTTGTCTGCTAGTCAGTTCCACTCTGCATGGGCTATGGGAATGGGCATCAATTTTCTTTCAGCGAATACACGCAACTCCAGTTTAGATATGACAGGTAATTTACAATCTTGGGTTAACTGATTTGGTATCTTAGGCCCTGATCCTGCAAACTCTTATGCACATGCTTCAAGTTCAGCATGTGAATAGTCCTGCGGACTTTAGTAGAGCTACTCATATACTTAAATTTATGTATGTGTGTAAGTATTTGCAGGATCAGGGTCTTAGTAATGAATGTTTACAGATAGAGCAGAAATAAAATGTTAAATTCAGAACCAAGTTATTTTTTTAGGTTAACTTGTAGAACTTAAATTTCTTGTTAAGTAATAATTGCTGAAGTTTGATTTTATGGTTCAATGTAGTCTCACCACAGACCTTGGTTTTCAGCAATGCCACGTAACTATCGTTTGTTAATCGGATGTAACAAACTTGTATCTCCACTAGGTAGAGACTTAGTACTGATGAATACTCTTAATTGAGTTGTGATGGCTGATTTTCATGCAATATCTGTTTGCTTTATAAACTAATATCAAACTTTCTTTATAGACTTGTGTTCCTTGAATTTTTTTTTTTCAGACTGTTGCTAGGATTCATACATTATAGTTGTGTATGTGTTCATTGTCACAGAGCAATAGCATAGTATACAATCTCATATATCTGTTAAGGATGGGCCTAACACTTGCATAACTATTAATTTCAAATGAACAGACTTGTCATTCCTTTTTCATATATGAGACTTGTCCAATTTATAGCTTAGTATTACTGTGGGGGAGCAATTCCAGTTGATAGCTAGCACTAAACTTTTTGCTTCTTGGGCCCCTTTATTTAGGCATCTTCACAGCCATCTCCACTGATTTTGAGTCATTGCTATGCTAAAGTTAGATGGCCCTATTCTTTCCTCAGAGATTGTTTTTTGTGGGAGGTGGGTTGTTTTTTGCTATTGTAAAATAAAAATGATAGCCACACATTTAAGACCTACATGGAGGTGCAAAGGTAAGGGATTTCTTGGCACATGTTTTCCCTAAAATGTTTTATTTGCTTTACAGTGTTACCAGCCACTCTGCCAAATAAAAACTGAATAAGAGAGACAAGACCAAATCCAACAAGGAATATAAAAGAGTGTAATTTCTACCTTCCTTCCCAATCATTGTAACTTACACCAATTTAGTCACACTTACTAGCATGTGATTTATCTCCCATTACATGTCACTTACATGCTGTGAAACCTTTGCGTTTGGCCTAGTTCCCATTGACGTCAATGAGCATTAGACCAGGCTTATAGTGTGTAAAAGCTTTAATTTTGATTTTAAAATAGTTCTGACAATAATGGAATAAAACTCTGCATATGTTTAACGTGTGATGATAAAGTGCATAATATGAAATGGGTAATTCCTTTCTGATTAAAAGCTCCCTCTTGTCTGTCACTCACAGGGAGTGGCATCTATGCACCAAATGGACCCAGGGCATTTCATTACAATACAGAAACAGAGAATGGTCACCTCCTGGTTGTAGAGCTGAGTTCACACCCTCGTCTTTCTCCCACTTACCCTATTGCTGTCAACTGGAGCTCGTATGCCACAAGCATCAAACGATTCTCACCGGATGACCGTAATTTTAGCGGAGTCATTTACTTTGATAAGTTCACCTTCACTGAACTCACTAAGCCTGAAGGAAATCGTACAGTTTGCCAGAAAGACCTTTGCTGTCATTTGAGCTACAGGATGGTGGAGAAGCAAGAAGATGAAGTATATGTGCTAGGTGCTTTTGATGGCCTTCATGTTGTTGAAGGAGAATACTATTTACAGGTAAAGCTTTTTCTCTTTATTTCTGATGGGGTAGGGTGGCGGAGGGCTGGAACATCCCTTTTCCATTTGGAGCCCTTCACATCTGCCCCACGGGATAGTTAGATACTTCATCACAAAGTGCTTTCTTAAAACAAATGTTTGAGAAATAGGATGCTATTAACCCTACACATCTTCTTTACCCAGTTTAGGATCTTGATGCTTCCTGTTCTGTCTGTGATGTAAGTGATCAGAGGTCTGTGATGTCTTTTCCCAGCCAAAGGCCTGGGTTTATCTTTGATTATAAGGGTTCAGAGAAGTTGGTGTCTGTACCTGGAAGGGAAGGCACACAGCCCTCCCTAGAAATACTAACTTTAGGAGACAGCCTGTTGCAGCACTTGCTGACTCAGCAGAGATGCTTTATCCTGTGGGACAGCTTGTTTCAACTTTGAACATTTAGCATCGGGTTGAAGCGATGCTCATGCTGATAGGACTCTTTAATGTATTACTGGGATTGCAAGCTAATGTATCTAAGAAACAGGGACATAATCCACTCTTTTCACACAGCTTTTGAGTTTGTTCTTATTTCCAGTGTAGTACCATTTCTACAGCATTGTGTAAGCCTAAACGGATCCTTCTGTGTAGGACAGGCAAATATCCCCATTTCACTGACTGCGAAACTGAGAGAGAGCTTAAATGATTTGTTCAGGCCACAAATCGTGTCAATTGCAGAGCTATAATTGAGTGGACACACACACACACACACACACACACACACACACACACAGTGGCACAGGTGAAGCATTCTGTTGAATTACAAGGCATCAGAGCATCCATGGGTCTGACTTAATTATATGAGTAAATATTTTTATAATGCCTTGACAATGAGAGGTTTTTCCTGCTGTCTAAGCCTGGCCTTTGTTTACTGTAAGCTCTCCAAATATATCCCCTCTGTTTCTTCCCCATAGATATGCACACTACTGAAGTGTAAAAGCACAAACTTGAAAACTTGTGGGCAGCCAGTGGCTACTGCTCACACCAGCTTTGACACATTCTCTCTCAGTGGCACATTTGGCACTAGCTACATCTTTCCAGAATCATAGAATCATAGAATCATAGAATATCAGAGTTGGAAGGGACCTCAAGAGGTCATCTAGTCCAACCCCCTGCTCAAAGCAGGACCAATTCCCAGCTAAATCATCCCAGCCAGGGCTTTGTCAAGCCGGGCCTTAAAAACCTCCAAGGAAGGAGACTCCACCACCTCCCTAGGTAACGCATTCCAGTGTTTCACCACCCTCCTAGTGAAATAGTTTTTCCTGATATCCAACCTGGACTTCCCCCACCACAACTTGAGACCATTGCTCCTTGTTCTGTCATCTGCCACCACTGAGAACAGCCGAGCTCCATCCTCTTTGGAACCCCCCTTCAGGTAGTTGAAGGCTGCTATCAAATCCCCCCTCATTCTTCTCTTCTGGAGACTAAACAATCCCAGTTCTCTCAGCCTCTCCTCATAAGTCATGTGCTCCAGACCCCTAATCATTTTTGTTGCCCTCCGCTGGACTCTTTCCAATTTTTCCACATCCTTCTTGTAGTGTGGGGCCCAAAACTGGACACAGTATTCCAGATGAGGCCTCACCAATGTCGAATAAAGGGGAACGATCACGTCCCTCGATCTGCTGGCAATGCCCCTACTTATACAGCCCAAAATGCCGTTAGCCTTCTTGGCAACAAGAGCACACTGTTGACTCATATCCAGCTTCTCGTCCACTGTGACCCCTAGGTCCTTTTCAGCAGAACTGCTACCTAGCCATTCGGTCCCTAGTCTGTAGCAGTGCATGGGATTCTTCCGTCCTAAGTGCAGGACTCTGCACTTGTCCTTGTTGAACCTCATCAGGTTTTTTTCTGCCCAATCCTCTAATTTGTCTAGGTCCCTCTGTATCCGATCCCTACCCTCTAGTGTATCTACCACGCCTCCTAGTTTAGTGTCATCTGCAAACTTGCTGAGAGTGCAGTCCACACCATCCTCCAGATCATTAATAAAGATATTAAACAAAACCGGCCCCAGGACCGACCCTTGGGGCACTCCACTTGAAACCGGCTGCCAACTAGACATGGAGCCATTGATCACTACCCGTTGAGCCCGACGATCTAGCCAGCTTTCTATCCACCTTACAGTCCATTCATCCAGCCCATACTTCTTTAACTTGGTGGCAAGAATACTGTGGGAGACAGTATCAAAAGCTTTGCTAAAGTCAAGAAATAACACATCCATTGCTTTCCCCTCATCCACAGAGCCAGTTATCTCATCACAGAAGGCAATTAGGTTAGTCAGGCACGACTTCCCCTTCGTGAATCCAAGCTGACTGTTCCTGATCACTTTCCTTTCCTCTAAATGTTTCATAATTGATTCCTTGAGGACCTGCTCCATAATTTTTCCAGGGACTGAGGTGAGGCTGACTGGCCTGTAGTTCCCCGGATCCTCCTTCTTCCCTTTTTTAAAGATGGGCACTACATTAGCCTTTTTCCAGTCATCCGGGACCTCCCCCGATCGCCATGAGTTTTCAAAAATAATGGCTAATGGCTCTGCAATCTCACCCGCCAACTCCTTTAGCACCCTCGGATGCAGCGCATCCGGCCCCATGGACTTGTGCACGTCCAGTTTTTCTAAATAGTCCCGAACCACTTCTTTCTCCACAGAGGGCTGGTCACCTTCTCCCAATGCTGTACTGCCCAGTGCAGCAATCTGGGAGCTGACCTTGTGCGTGAAGACAGAGGCAAAAAAATCATTGAGTACATTAGCTTTTTCCACATCCTCGGTCACTAGGTTGCCTCCCTCATTCAGTAAGGGGCCCACACTTTCCTTGATTTTCTTCTTGTTGCTAACATACCTGAAGAAACCCTTCTTGTTACTCTTAACATCTCTTGCTAACTGCAACTCCAAGTGTGATTTGGCCTTCCTGATTTCACTCCTGCACGCCTGAGCAATATTTTTATACTCCTCCCTGGTCATTTGTCCAATCTTCCACTTCTTATAAGCCTCTTTTTTGCGTTTAAGATCAGCAAGGATTTCACTGTTTAGCCAAGCTGGTCGCCTGCCATATTTACTATTCTTTCTACACATCGGGATGGTTTGTTCCTGCAACCTCAATAAGGATTCTTTAAAATACAGCCAGCTCTCCTGGACCCCTTTGCCCTTCATGTTATTCTCCCAGGGGATCCTGCCCATCTGTTCCCTGAGGGAGTCAAAGTCTGCTTTTCTGAAGTCCAGGGTCCATATTCTGCTGCTCTCCTTTCTTCCTTGTGTCAGGATCCTGAACTCGACCATCTCATGGTCACTGCCTCCCAGGTTCCCATCCACTTTTGCTTCCCCTACTAGTTCTTCCCTGTTTGTGAGCAGCAGGTCAAGAAAAGCTTTGCACCTAGTTGGTTCCTCCAGCACTTGCACCAGGAAATTGTCCCCTACGCTTTCCAAAAATTTCCTGGATTGCCTGTGCACCGCTGTATTGCTCTCCCAGCAGATATCAGGGTGATTAAAGTCTCCCATGAGAACCAGGGCCTGCGATCTAGCAACTTCTGCTAGTTGCCAGAAGAAAGCCTCGTCCACCTCATCCCCCTGGTCTGGTGGTCTATAGCAGACTCCAACCACGACATCACCCTTGTTGCTCCCACTTCTCAACTTTATCCAGAGACTCTCAGGTTTTTCTGCAGTATCATACCGGAGCTCTGAGCAGTCATACTCCTCTCTTACATACAACGCAACTCCCCCACCTTTTCTGCCCTGCCTGTCCTTCCTGAACAGTTTATATCCATCCATGACAGTACTCCAGTCATGTGAGTTATCCCACCAAGTCTCTGTTATTCCAATCACATCATAGTTCCCTGACTGTGCCAGGACTTCCAGTTCTCCCTGCTTGTTTCCCAGGCTTCTTGCATTTGTGTATAGGCACTTAAGATAACTCAATGATCGTCCCTCTTTCTCAGCATGAGACAGGAGTCCTCCCCTCTTGCGCTCTCCTGCTTGTGCTTCCTCCCAGGATCCCATTTCCCCACTTACCTCAGGGCTTTGGTCTCCTTCCCCCGGTGAACCTAGTTTAAAGCCCTCCTCACTAGGTTAGCCAGCCTGCTGGCGAAGATGCTCTTCCCTCTCTTCGTTAGGTGGAGCCCGTCTCTGCCTAGCACTCCTTCTTCTTGGAACACCATCCCATGGTCGAAGAATCCAAAGCCTTCTCTCCGACACCACCTGCGTAGCCATTCGTTGACTTCCACGATTCGACGGTTTCTACCCCGGCCTTTTCCTTGCACAGGGAGGATGGACGAGAACACCACTTGCGCCTCAAACTCCTTTATCCTTCTTCCCAGAGCCACGTAGTCTGCAGTGATCTGCTCAAGGTCATTCTTGGCAGTATCATTGGTGCCCACGTGGAGAAGCAGGAAGGGGTAGCGATCCGAGGGCTTGATGAGTCTCGGCAGTCTCTCTGTCACATCGTGTATCCTAGCTCCTGGCAAGCAGCAGACCTCTCGGTTTTCCCGGTCAGGGCGGCAGATAGATGACTCAGTCCCCCTGAGGAGGGAGTCCCCGACCACCACCACCCTCCTCCTCCTCTTGGGAGTGGTGGTCGTGGAACCCCCATCCCTAGGACAGTGCATCTTTTGCCTTCCAATCGGTGGAGTCTCCTTCTGCTCCCTTCCCTCAGATGGGCCATCTAGTCCACTCTCCGCATTAGCACCTGTAGAGAGAACATGGAAACGATTGCTCACCTGTATCTCCATTGCTGGTGCATGGACGCTCCTCTTTCTTCTTCTGGAGGTCACATGCTGCCAAACCTCCTCACAATCCTTCTGTCCCTGCTGCGCCTGCTCTGAATCTTCAGAACATTGCGGCCGTAGAAGTCTTGCTCACTGGGGTTCAACTGGCGCCTGGTGAATTTCAGGTAAGAGATGCCCTTGAGCTGTTTCAGACTTGCATTTCGAAGGATCCTATTCTAAGATGACAAAGGCCAGTGCTAAACATAAAAATTGTCCAACTGTGACAACTTGGGTATGTTCAGAGGCCTTCTGCTCTTGGTAATTGGCTTGAATCAGAGATTGGGTTGTACATTGCATGCCTTTTTCCAAGCTAAACTGAAATACTTGAACATATTAATGTTGCCCACACACTGCTCGGTTAATAGTACTATTTATCTTTCTTCTCTCAAACTAGGTATTAAGTGATGGACGTCTGATAAACCAGAATGGCACTTCTAAAGCAGTCCTGTCAGTGACACTCTTTGGAAGGTGGTATGAAAAGGACCCCCCACACCCACAACAGGCTTTCCCATGATGTGGCTATTGATGCTTTTCTCCGAATAGGAACGTCCTGTGATGTTAATCTGTGTTAACTACAGTCATTATCTAGTATCTTATTTTTCATATTCTGCAATCTAAATATATTCTGTCTAGTTAGTGCATGTTACATTATTGACATGATTCCATTACAAAACCAATTAATTGGACAGCAGCTCTGCATCTTTATTAACTGTTAGCCTCTGCTTCTACCAGCTTGATTTTGCTGCCATTCAAACTCATAGAAAAACTTCCACTAACTTTAATATGGCGGGATCCAGCTCTTTATCAGCAGATATTGGCCTGAGCAACAAAACTCACTTTAGAACCTGGATTTTTATCCCATTTTAAAACTTCTACTTTAGGAGTTGGGGTAAAGGTCACCTCTGGGATTTTGTTCAGGCCCACATCTAAACAAAACTGTTGATAAATCAGAGATCCATGTAAACTATTCATTAGATCCATTCTTCTGAGTTGTCAATCCAATACCTTCCATGAGTACTGTAACACTGCTCTACAGCGAAAATGCTTCTGAAATAAATGTAGTCAAACTTTACTAATTCTGGGTCACTGAGAATGAAAATGATGCTTAAAATTGTTGATTGGCTCTAGTTTTCAAGATATGCTATTGGGTCAGTATATACCACCCTTGACTTGGGAATGGTGGAGGATAAGTGAATTATAAAGGGAAGGGATCTCAATTTAAACCAGAAATGACTAAAACACATCTTGGACTGGATCTATGAATAAATCTGACTGGGTTTGGACAGTACTTGCTTTTCAGGCAAAACAATGAGTGATGCAATCTGAAGCTGGTATTGCGTCATACATGATATGAATTGCATCATGTTATTCCTAGAAGTCATGGATGATGCAATCATAACGAAGCTTACATCACTCTGCTGAACAAATTGCCCTATATCAGCTCTAGAAATCATACAGTGTTGTGCTCTCTTATTTGCCAGTGTTTGATTTTGCAAGGGGACACATTTCTGTTTAGCCAAAGTGAGCAGAGATGCCTCATACTTGTGTGAACAGTGCAGATAACTTCTGCTATGTTTGTGGTGAAGTGACTTTTGCATCACAAAAGCGCAGGATAACCACTATGGTTAAAGCCGATCACCTTTATTTTGGCTGCAAAATTGGAGCTCAGGACAAGAGGTGGGCCTCAAACATATGCTGCAACACTTGTGCAACAAATCTTCACCAGTGGTTGAACAGGAAAAGGAAATCTATGCCTTTTGCAGTGCCAATGATTTGGAGAGAGCCAACAGATCATACCAGCAATTCTTATTTCTGCATGGTGCCTCCAGTTGGGAAAGGTGTGTGTCAAAGAAGAAAAAGTGGACTGTGCATTATCCAAACATTCCATCAGCTATACGCCCAGTACCCCACGGAGAAGGACTGCCAGTTCCTGATGCACCAGAATCATTCTCACTTGAGTCAGATGAGGAAGAGGATGAAACTTCTGGTTCTGAACCATCAATGTCACAGGACCCACATTTTCTCCCATCCTCCTCCTCTGAACCACACCTCCTAACACAAGGTGAACTGAATGACCTTGTCAGGGATTTGGAACTACCCAAGAGTAAGGCAGAGCTGTTGGGCTCCAGACTACAGCAGTGGAATCACCTGGCAGGTGATGTTAGGGTTTCCATGTTCCGTGACCGTCAAAAGGATCTTGTCCCATTCTTCTTCATGGAAGGTGATCTTGTAGCCTGCAACAACATCAATGGTGTGATGGCAGTCCTCAACATCGTTCATGATCCAGATGAGTGGAGACTGTTCATTGATTCATCGAAGACGAGTCTTAAAGCTGTTTTACTGCATAATGGCAATGTTTTGCCATCAATTCCAGTTGGTCATGCAGTCATATGAAGGAAACCTATGAAAACATGAAACAACTTTTGAGGTGCATAAACTATGACCAACATCAGTGGCAGCTTTGTGGCGATTTGAAGGTTGTTGCTCTCTTGCTTGGTCTGCAGACTGGATACACAAAGTACTGCTGTTTTCTCTGCGAATGGGGTAGTCGTGCAAGAGATTCCCACTACATCAAGAAAGATTGGCCACTCTGACAGTCATTGGAGCCTGGGAGGAAAAGTGTTCAGCATCCACCACTTGTTGAATCAAGGAAGATGTTGTTACCACCCTTACACATCAAGCTGGGTCTGATGAAGAACTTTGTCAAGGCCATTGACAAAACACAAGCAGCTTTCAAGTACCTCCGTGGAAAATTTCCAAGGTTAAGTGAAGCTAAGATAAAGGAAGGTGTCTTTGTTGGTCCTCAGATTCGTGAACTTCTTCGAGATGATGCATTTGACCATGCACTGCGTGGCAAGGAAAAGACGTCATGGAAAGCCTTCCAATTAGTGGCAATAAATTTTCTCGAAACAACAAGGCAGACATCTACAGGTTGTTGGTGGAAAACCTCCTCAAGGCATACAAAAGCCTTGGTTGCAACATGTCACTGAAGATACATTTTTTGCACTCTCATCTAGTTTTTTTTCCACTGAACTGCGGAGCAGTGAGCGACAAGCATGGCGAGCGGTTTCACCAGGACATTGCAACAATGGAGAAATGCTATCAGGGCAAATGGAGCCCATCAATGCTTGCAGACTATTGCTGGACAGTGACAAGAGATGCTCCATTTAATGAATACAAGAGACAAGCCAAGAAGCGCAGAGTAGACACTGAATAGGACTAAACTATGTACATAATAGTTTTTTGCCTTTTGTTTCATAATAAATTTTATTTATATAACCCTTTTGCTGATATTTAAAGTGTTACATAAACAGGACAGGTGAAATATTATCATGTAAAGCAACCATAAACACATGAAAAGACCTAGGTTTACAATTTATGATTAAAACTCTACTATCTACACAATATACATAGACATAGATTCATAGATTCTAGGACTGGAAGGGACCTCGAGAGGTCATCGAGTCCAGTCCCCTGCCCGCATGGCAGGACCAAATACTGTCTAGACATAAAATGTAAAAACTTAAATATCTTAGAAACAGTAGCCAATCAGTTGTTTAATTGTCATATTTGAATTCAGCACATCAGAATACATAATAAATAACACATTTTATCTCTGAAGCAGATGACTTCTCAAAAATTGTAGACCAGTGTAATTATTTTGAAAAAGAGAAAAAATTGAAATCCTTCAATTAGATAATGTCGTTACATTTTCAAATAAACATTCCTTTTAATAGACTATCCCATCACACCAAATTATAGTTTCAAATGATTCTGTTTTCCATATACAATGCATTTTCCCTGAGCATTGTACATTGAGCATATTTTAAGTATGTGGTAAATATGCTTATTTTAAAAATGGCAATACTGTAGTTGTGCTATAGTTTTCAAACAGCGATCTGTACCCATGCAAAAAGTCCTGAACATGCCAGGAAATGTGCAATAATGTACATGCAGGTCTATGTACCCTCAGTATTTCTAATGCACCCATCACTATCAAAATAGCAATATAAAAAGGATTTGGGTGTGTTCTGCTGAATGTTCTGTGTTTTTTAGGGTCCTACATATACTTAACTTGACTTGTTTTAGTTGTTCTGTTGTAATCAGTATACTCATGTGTGTAACTTCATATGTGTAAGTGTTCACATGAGTGGGGCCTATACTTTACTGGAAGTAGGACATGTGAACTTCCTTTTTCTGGAGTGATTTAAACGGGGTGTTTGGTTTTTGATTCGGTTACTTTTCAAAGTGATTTAAAATATCAGTATCCATTTTTAAAATTATAATTAACTGCAATTGTTTAAGATTAAAAAACCCTGCATTCAAATTGTAGTCTTCAGCAATTTTTACTTCTGTTTTTATTTTGTAGATGTACTTAATCAGGTATTCAACTATTGCACATGTGACCCAGGTTAAACATCATAAAATAGAATCACATTTTAGTCTGTATGTTGTCACTAAAATACAACCATCCTACATAATCCCAAAGGCAGCCATAATAAAGAGAATGGGGAAAACTCTTTTTAACTCAGTTACTGCACACTATGGGAGTATAAGTGATTTGAAAAAATCACAGGAAGAAAGGGAGAATGCAGGATATATGGATCAGTGGGAGGGGGGAAAACATCAAGTTTAGGATAGGGTGAGATTTCCCATACCATGACAAAGAAACCTCCTCTGTAAGGAAAGGCTTGAATAAGACATGTGATTCTGGATTCCAAGATTCCTTCTGTCTCTGAGAAATTTGCCTAGTTGAACCCAGTTTCTTTCTGTGACACCAGACTATCAACAGCCTCTGTTTCCCCAGGACAAGTCAGGTCTTAGCATGCCACACTAATCAGGTTTTCCTGCTTCACTTTAAATCAAACTAAATTAGTGTCAAGCTCTTAAGGCCATGCAGAAGAAATATTCAAACGTATCACTCCATAAGCCCAGTTTATACAGGGTGCTGAGCCCCTTTTGTCTTACTAGGAGTTGAAGGGGCTCAGCTCAGCACTGTATGTGCTGCTCAACCATTTAAGGCACCATTCTTAATTGGGAAAAGCACTGTCTGATACCTGTCATAATCTCCACATCCGAGGGCAGAGATATTAAATGACTTGCCCAAGGTCACGCAGGGTATCTATGGGAGAGCAAGGAATTGAACCAAAATCCTTGAGCCCCACTCCAATCCCTTAACGACAAGACAGTCCTTCTCTTCTCAGTGCAGTATGTGCTGTGTATTGCTTCTGAAGTATGGGTGATGCTAGGCACTTCTGTATTCACACCCTAGACATTATTGTGGTGGTCTTTGTACAAAATATGCCTTGTGAAGTATCATTTGAAAACTAATAACTCACTGCTCATTAATATTCATGTGTGATATATGTATGTGATGGGCATTAAGAGTTATGAATATATGCTGGAATTATGCCTGAAGAGTGTGTAAACCAGGTATGGCAGGGGGACTTGTTAAACAGGTCTATCCTAAACAAAGTAATGTTTACCTCAATTTACATATAAGCATTAAACAAACTCATCAAGCTAACAAGGGGTGGAGGTAAACCTCACATTAACAAGTGGGGGAGAAGACAGCATGGCATGTATACCCAGCAGAAGAGAGAAGCGTGGTCTGGGTTTTAATTTTCAGAATAATTCATTTCGAAGGCTTACTGGCATGGGCAGTGGGTGAACCACGGGCTTGGGGAGGCTAGCTCCCACCAGCCTGCCCCTTCTGCCTGGGGCCCCACCCCTCTTCCCCTGCCGGAGCCCAGAGACCCCTCCCCCAGCCCTGGAGCACCAGATGGGCAGGCAGCGTGGCCCGGAGCGGCGGATGGGCGGGCAGGCAAGTGTGTTGAAGTCTCTAGCTGATCACAGCCCCCAGCATGCTGGGTGGGCGGGCAGCATGGCCCCCAGCTGCCCGGAGTCCCTGGCTGTAGGCCGGCCCCCATTAGCCCCAGCCCAGGGCAAGATGCTGGAGCCCTCCCAAAAGTGGGGAGGGCCAGGGGCCCCCACCCAAGGTGGAGGTGAAGGCAGCCCCCTGCCTGGGGCAGGTGGAGGGACCCAGGCTCTCCACAGCTGCCCACGCAGCTCTCCCCAACCCAGCTCCATCCGGGGGGCCTCAGAGCCGCAGCCCGGCCATGATAAGAGCCAGGCAGGAAGCTGTGGGGAGCCGCAGCGAACCCTCTACCTGCCCGGGGGTGGGGCCTTTGGCGGAAGAGGAGGGGAAGGGGGCAGGGTCTGCCCTGGTGAAAAGTGGACTGGGCCAGGCCCATCCACTTTCAAAAAGTGGGAGGGTTATGGCTCCTTGCATCTGAAGAAGTGAGGGGTTTTTTACCCATGAAAGCTTATGCCCAAATATATCTGTTAGTCTTTAAGGTGCCACTGGATTCCTTGTTGTTTTTGTGGATACAGACTAACACGGCTACCCCCTGATACTTGTGTCTTTAGAAATACAAACGAGCTATTGTATTTCTCTGAACTGTCCAGGAGAGGACTGGACATTGCAGAACATGCAATTTTGGGGAAGTCCAGGATTGGGAGTGTATTGGGGTCACCCTGCAAGTAGTAACCAAGGCTGGTAGAAGCCAGAGTGGGGCAGTGGGACTGAAGACAGGATGATTGGTTCAGAGCCACTGAACCAGAGCTGTCTAGCACACAGACAGAAACTCAGGGTGTGACCTGCATGCTCATAGGCTGGTTGGGAGCTACAACAGCAAAGCATTGTGAGGCACCCAAAGCTGCAGGGCAGGCAGTGACACAACTTCTGACTGCTCTGAACTGCACCCCAGAACATGACAGTATGCATAACCAAGTAGTTTGAAAAGTATGATCATTTCTATAAATATTTGTCAATTTACCCTTTTATTCTGTCTATTTTTGTTCAACTAAAACACTCACATTTGGCCACATATGAATGTGTGTCCGGAATCAGGCACAACACAGCTAGTCTCCAGGCAGCCTCATCAGTACAGCCAGCCTGCAGCAGACTGCCTGATTGGCTGGAGAGGCCAGTAGGCTGGCTCTTAATCCAGCAGCAGCAGCTCCTCGCTGCCTGCTCCGTGCTCATGCCCAACACTGTGACTGCTCCTGTGTTACTGTTTGTTTCAGTTCCTCACCTCCACTTTGACCTTCAGCTCTAGTTTCTGACTGCTGACTCTGGGTCCACCCTTAGTCCCTAGTTCCGATGCTTGGTTTCCCGCACCTGCTGTGACCATAAGGCTGGGCCACCCTGTCACCTGACCAAGTGTGAGGAGCTACAGCTGGGGTTCTTAGTTTTCCATGCCAATGGAAAAAAATGAACTCGTTTCAGGGAGGCTTCCAAGTTACCAAAAACGTCATGAAATATTAGTTGCTTCCTTTTTGCTTCCTTTTTAAAGGATCATATCTGCTGCCAAAAACTGAACAGCTGACATCCTTCTCTAGACCTCTTGTTAGCAATAGTGTATCTAAATTAGTGCTGAACATTTTAACTAAGCACAGCCAAAGACAAACTGTGCTCAACACTGCTTTAAAACCATGTTCGATGCTGGTTTTGTAGTGTTCTTAATAAGGTACGGAGAGCTTATATTTAACAACAAAAATGATTATAAATTAAACATGGCATGACACAGCAATGAGAGTCTGCTGTAAGCTTCAGCCAGGCAGTCGGTTCTGTTCCCTGCAGTCCAGAACCCTTCCTTCCAATATTGGATATGAGCAGGAACTGGCTATTTAATTCCATGGGAAAGGTCACATTGCTAAAAAATAATTATTTTGAATTGGAACAAGAAGTTGGAAATGAAAATTTCTGCACAGAACAGCTTTTTTTTAAAAAAAATTCTGGGAAGGGAGAAAAACAGCCAGGGAGTTCGCCACCCAGACAACCCGTTAAAGTGGGATCCTGGGAATTGAGCAGCCTGCTAGACGCCTGGCCAGCTGGCAGGTAGGCTATCAAGGAACCAGGCAGGGCAAGCTAGTCAGTCAGTTTGCCTGACTGATTTTGTTGCTAGTTTCAGTGGAATCAACATATTCCAGTGGGATTTTGTTGAAATAGCATTTTCCAAAGGAAAACTATTTGCCAGAAAATTTGTTGACCCGCTCTAGCCAAAGTAGAGGCTGAACTTTGGTCTTTGCAGTCATTCCCTGTAGGTTTAGCTGCCCTAGTGTAAACAAAACTAAAGAGGACAAACTGTCTTCATTTTGCTCACTGAGACTGGGACTACTCATGTGAGCGAGGTGAGCTGGATTTAGTTCAAGATGTATTTAAGTTCCCCAGCTATGTTTAAAAGAGCAGCATAAATTATTGTTCAGATTTTGGCCTACTCTAGGTTAATTTGGGCTCCTGACAGCTCTGTGTTCTTGGATCAGTTCTGAGATACATTCTGTGGCCTTCCTTGTCACTTTACAAAATTGTGTGTTAATGATTATTCTGAGGGCAGCTGCTACAAAAGACAAGACAATATACAATTCAAACTACTACCTGTGTGAATTGCTCATGTTTGTCTAGTATCAGGCTTAGTGAGAGTTGGACTGGACCCAAAGTACAAACTTGGTACAAATTCTACTCTGCACAAGTCTACTGAAGTCAGTGGAATTGCAAGTTATAGCAAAGCAAAATTTGGGCCACTGTTTCTAGACAGATGTCATTTAGTGTGTTCCTTTGGCACAGTTATTCTCATGTCAGTGATTCAGTGAATATCACTTCCCTGTTTAGCTGTGTAGATGGTTTGTTGTTGCAATATGTTTCTTTAGCCTTGGTAATCTTATTGCACAATGCTGTGTTTTCCCAGATAATTTCACAGAGAATTGTTGCCAAAGTAAACTAAGAAGAAAGCTGGACTTTGCCACCTGTCTTCTTTTCTCCTTTATCCTTCAGAAACTTGCTCTGTTTTCCATTTACCACTGAGCTTCAGCAATGATCATGTTCCAGCCTTACATATATGCTACGGTTTTTATACTCTCAATCCTTCAGGTCTTTGCCTTGGACAGCTACATTGCAGCCGTGTATGAGCACGCTGTTATATTGCCAGAAGTCACTGGGAGTCCTGTTTCATCTGAGGATGCTTTGACACTAATGAACAAAAATTTGGATGTTTTGGAAGGGGCCATCAAAGCAGCAGCCCAACAGGTATTGACTCTTGATTTTCGTAGTTATTTGTTCTGTTCCTGGTGGCAAGCGCTTAATTTAGCTGTTGTTTCAGGGTGCACACATCATTGTGACTCCTGAAGATGGCATTTACGGCTGGGTCTTCAAAAGAGACACCATTTTCCCCTATCTTGAAGACATCCCAGATCCACAGGTGAACTGGATTCCATGCACTGACCCTGAAAGGTATCCCTTATGCAGTGTCTTCCAAATAGCTTTAAAATACTGTGTTAATGGTCTGAAGAGGAGTGGATTAATGAGAAATGCAAAAGACTTGAGAGGTCTTTTAAATTTGACTCCAACATTATTGTACACAACAGTTAAATAACCTAATGTCTAAAATGTCCTGACTAACTGAACAGGCAATTCAGCTAATGATAAGCACTTTATCAACCAGGCAGTCAAAGGCACCATCTTTCTGAGTTGCCCAAGGTGCTCGACCCCCGCTCTGCCCCAGACCCCACCCCCACTCCACCCCTTTCCCTAGCCCCCCACTCCGCCTCTTCCTTCCCCGCTCCACCATCACCCCACCAATTCCTGCCCTATTCTGCCCCTCCCCTGAGTGCACCCTGCCCTCATCCTCTCCCTCCCCCAGTGTTTCCTCCATGCCGCTGAACAGCTGATCGCTGGCGGGGAGTGGGAAGCAGCTGATTGGTGGGGCCTGCCAGCTGGCAAGAGGTGCTGAGGGAGGAGCTGATCATGGGGGGCTTCACCCACCATTTTTTTTCTATGGAACACCCACAGAGTCAGCACCTATGCAGGTAGTTATCAAGATGAACTCCTTAGTTGAGCAGCAATGCACAACTCTGGGTGAAAGGTTATGAGATAACAACATTATTATGTTTGGAGAAGATTCTGCTGCTAGAATTTGCCAATTCCCATTCTAATCTCCTTTTTGTATATTTTTCCAAACACAATTTATATGTGAGTTTATCTGAGATTACCACATGATGGAGATGCGGTGTGGGGAGTAGCTGGATGGGAGATGTCTAAAGAACATCAGAGTGCTGCAGGAAGTTGAGTTGATAGCTTTATTATTACTTATAGCACCTAGAGGCACCAATCAGATTAGGGCCCCTAGTAAGAGCTTGTCCCTGCCCCAAACAGGTTTTTCACCCTAAGTTAAGACAAGGCACAAGTGTGTAACAGGCTGAGGGAATGGAGGAGGGGAAGGATAACTGTAACTGTGATGGGAACACAGGGCTGCATAGGCAAACTGCAGGTACAATTTTCAGGGTTTGTTTATTTATAAAGGTATTCTTGGCACTTTACTCTGGTAGAAGAGGGTCTTGAAGAGGGATTTCAAGGAAGACAGGGTAGTGGCGTTACAAACTAGTTCAGCCAAGGTACTAGGCATTAGAGGCAGCATGGAAAAATGCTCGTAGGAGAAGTAGATAACCTGGGTTATCAAAATTGGCATTGTTGGTGGAACAGAAGAGGCAAAGGAATAACATAAGATACAAGTGCAGATAGGGAGCTTGGGGGGGAGGGAAGCTATGAAGAGCTTTAGAGGTATGTACAAAAGCTCGGCTTGAGCTCATGATCTAAAAGTAGCAGAGTGGCCTCAGTGGCATGGGCAGTGGCTCATACTAGCCCCCACGTACGTTGCCGGGGTCGGGTATGATTGTACCCCTGGCAGCTGATTGACAGTACCAGTGAATGTGCTGTCTGTGTGGTGGGGGGGTATAGTATATTAAATACACCTTAACTGGAGCTTTCATTGCTTCCAAGGTTTTGCATGGCTGGTATTGGGCTTAACCATCTTTAATTGGTTTTTAACTAATTTTTTTGTTTGTAGGAGCAGACAGTATGCCTTTTGGTATGTAAGCCATGCCTCTAAATGGATTAGAATATTTGTGAAAGGATTAACGTTTGTATTAGTTTACATAGGATCTCACTTAAATCCAATTTGTAAAATATAGGCTCCTTATAGAGCCGTATAGCCCTTGTGTATAATTTTACATGCATTTCTGTCCTCATTGCGTGAAAGACGAGACTTTTAAAGATGAGGGTTATATGGGATTCTGCCATCCCCTAGGCTCTGGAATGACACCAAGTAATAGATCATCGTGTTCCCAGATATTGAACTCTCAAGTCTGTTGTCAGCCTGCTGAAGGGGCAAGGGGTTTGATATTTCAATCCTGCATGTGTCCCAAGATTCATGAGGAATTCTCAGAGCATTTGCGTCAAGTATCAGAGGGGTAGCCGTGTTAGTCTGAATCTGTAAAAAGCAACAGAGGGTCCTGTGGCACCTTTGAGACTAACAGAAGTACTGGGAGCATAAGCTTTCGTGGGTAAGAACCTCACTTCTTCAGATGCAAGACATTGAACATTTCCATGAATTTCTAAAGGGAAAATGTTGTGTGTGTTTAACAATTTGCTAGTAAGTAGCACCACAGAAGTCTCTCTCCATTCTTTTTCATTTAAAGGGACAGATGAACCAATTTTAGTAGTTTGAGATGAAGTATATTTTGGACACACTTGAACTCTGCCCCATGAGCCATCATCCTGGCTATAGTTTTAATTGTTTTTTTTATAATGCATTATATTTATAGTGACAGGTAAAGTTTGCTGCTGATGTTTTGAAGATCAGTGTAAAAACCAGCCTATGATTATACATGTGAAGAGAGACGCACTATCTGGGAGAGCCACGAAGAATAAATAAAGCAGGCCCTGTTCCTCCATTCCTTCCCATTAAACAAAAAGCACGTCAAGGAGAGGGATTCAAAATGCATTTCTTAGTGTTAAATATTTATACTGTAATACAAAGTTGAGAGGAATTTTTTCAACAAGTAGATTTTTCATTGAAAAATGCATTTTTTGGTACTCTGAAACTATTCACAAACTTGACAAATAGTTACAGCTAAGAAAAACAAAACGTTTTTTGATAAAGTCAAAATGCTTCATTCCTACTTTTCATTTCAAAATAAATTAAAATTTGGCCAATTTAAAGCGCACACACACACATACATGCATACACGATGAAAACACCCCAACATGTCTGAATCAAAATATAAAACTAAAAATTTTGAGTCCACTCAAAATGAATCAAAAACATAAAATATTTGAAAACTGGTTTTAGTTTTTTCAATTTGATGACAAATTTAGGAAAAAATTGATTTTGTTTCAAATTGACCTGAAAAATCCATGCTACATTCAGCTGTACAGTAATAGCCCCCATCTGTACAAATACCTAGGGAGATGCACACCATGTTCCACGCAGCTGACATTCTAAGGCCTCAATCCTGTTATAGGATTGTTGAGGGCAGACCCTTCCACCCCTGCAGAAGTCCACTGAGGTCAAGGAGCTGTCCTGAATTCTGATAGCATACCTGCACAGCTCCAATTGCAGAATTAAAAAATAAGCAATATCTGTCGAAAGGCCTCCTAGTACTCAGCTGCTCCGTAACAGCTGCTGCTCTAAACGCCAGTGTTCCATTAAAATAACTTTGAAGTCTATTTTCTCATTTTTTTCAGCTTTGAATTTAGTTTGATCTGGTCTATTTTTTGTTTTGTGTATTTTCCTTTTGCCAAAAATGAACTAGATTTGCTCCGGCGGCAGTGCAGGAAAGGCTCAGCTGCATGGCAAGAAACAACTCTATCTATGTGGTTGCCAATATTGGAGACAAGAAGCCATGTAATTGCAGTGATCCCAAGTGCCCCAGCAATGGACACTACCAATACAATACTAATGTTGTCTTTGACTCAGAAGGGAAATTGGTGGCACGCTACCATAAGGTAAGAAATAACATGACACTGTTCTTTTCTGTCAGTTTGGGAGGAAAATCTCGCAAGGTGTCAACATTTTTAAATATCAGGGGGTAGCCATGTTAGTCTATATCCACAAAAACAACAAGGAGTCCGGTGGCACCTTAAAAACTAACAGATTTATTTGGGCATAAACTTTCGTGGGTAAAAAAACTTTACTTCATTTTTAAACTGCATTGGGAGGATTAGTTGAAATGGGATGGGGGCAGAAGAGTGCTGCTAGTCTGGAAGGTGTTAATGGCTGTCATCAACCAGTTCTTTGATTTACAAACAATTGCAAACGTGGTTAAAGCTGCTAGCTTTACTAACCCTATATCTCCCTTTACCCCCCTTCTGGCTTTCCTGATTTTTAGCAAAATCAATAGGGTTCTGACCACTGATGCTTAGAACATCCCCTGAAATTTTGGAGTGGATCTAGTGTGGTGTTCAAAAGTTATCGCATAACAGACGGAGAAATACCGTTGAGTAGAATGTTAGATCAGGCTTCACTCAACCAGTTATTGGGATGGACTTGGAAACTTGGGGTATGTTTACACTGCAATAAAAGACCTGCATCACGGCCGCAGGGCTGGACCAAACCAGCTGACTCGGACTCGGGCTGTGAGGCCAAAAATTGCAGACATTCAGATCAGGCTCAGAGATCCACCCCCTTGTGGGGTTTCAGGCCCAGGCTCAAATGTCTATGCTGCCATTTTTGTCCCACAGCCCAAACTCCGTGACCCCAAGCCAGCTGACCCAGCCTTTGAGACTTGGTGCCATGGTTTTTTTGTTGCAGTGTAGATGTACTTTTACATGTTCAATATGAAGGCTTTTAGATTTTTTTTTTTTTTTAAATAATGCAGGTTGCCTTTAGCAGTTTTATAAAATGTTTCCAGGCTATTGCATTAGGTGCCTTTTAACAGTTTTTTCCCCTATGGTTTGTTTTGTCAGTATAATCTCTTTATGTCAGAAACTCAGTTTGATTCGCCCAAGGAGCCAGAGATTGTCACTTTCAACACATCCTTTGGAAAGTTTGGCATTTTCACTTGCTTTGACATACTTTTTCATGACCCAGCTGTGACTCTGGTGAGCAAATTACATGTGGATACTGTGCTGTTTCCCACTGCTTGGATGAATGTCCTACCACATTTGACTGCTATTGAATTCCACTCTGCCTGGGCTATGGGGATGGGTGTCAATTTCCTTGCGGCTGATACACACAACACCAGCCTGGCTATGACAGGTAATTTGCTGTTTGGGGTAAGGTAAATTATCTTTGTAATACTGGATCTTTAGTCTCTATCTCTTCTTTGAGATTGTTTTATGCTGCACAATGTATTTCTTCTGAAGCCAAAAACCCCTGTGGTAGCCTTATTCCTAGCCTCAATATTCCTGATGCCAAATGAGGGCACAGCAAAACTCACTGTGTTTTTTTTTTTTTTTCTTCTCTCCTTCCTAGCTTCTCAGGAACTTCCTTAGTTCTTTTTACTGACTTGCTATGCATGAACAAAATCTTGCAGCTTCTTTGCTTGGCTTCCTTGAACTATTAAATCTTGCTTTTTGCTGATAAACAGTCCTCTTCAATCTCCTTTCTCAATACGTCACCCTCAAATGCTCTCTAGTTCAGCTAGTTCATACAAAGTTTTCAACAGCTAAAGAACAAGACTCATTCTGGATTACTATAAAATACAGTCGTAACACTGGGTAATAAATGAAAACCAGCATGCAAGATTCCATTTATACTAACCAAATGCAAGACTAGGTTTGTAGCACCATTCAGTAATGTTCAGACCCTTCAAACCAAGTTGTCAGGGCTGTCACAGGAGCACTGTTCTTCACCCACTTCTTTTAAAACAATGTGACTTTGTGTTTACTGAGAACTAAGCAGATGGAATATGATCTTTTAGCCAAGGGCCACGTTTACATTTTGAAACCTATTAGATCTCATGCTTGCACGATTTCAGGGTTGGGTCACTGATCATATTCACATTGTCTGAAATAGAAGGGATGTCTCCCAGTCTCGCCCTCATCTGTGATATGAGGGCTTATCAATCTAGCAGATAAAGGTAACCAGATCCAATGGGTGGAAGTTGAAGCTTGACAAATTCAGGCTAGGAACGAGGACAATTTTTTAACCATGAGGGTGATTAACCATTGGAACAATTTACCAAGGATTCTGATGGATTCTCCATCACTGGAAATCTTTAAATCAAGATTGGATGATTTCAAGAAGATATGCTCTTCTTCATCCCCAGCTGATGGACTTGAAGCAGGAATTAAAGAATGGAAGTCCTAAGGCCTATGCTTTGAAGGACCTCAGACTAGATGGTGATAATAATAGTGCCTTCTGGTCTTAAATTCTATGAATGAATGAATATGGGATGCCTGTCATAGGATTCATCCCTTGCATAGAAACTCTTACATAGTGCTGACTGGAGTGTCATGCTGAGAACATCTGATATTTTGTCCCTCATGATCCATTCTGATTGGCAGAGGTGAAGAGCTTCAGGAAAGTATATAGGTGTGGCATGGAATCCAATACTCTAATAAATGGTCCAGTTTCTCTCCTGGATTTGGCTTTATCTGGTCAGCCAGATTCCCCTAATGTGGAGTTCTCAACTGGGGTAAAGCCAGCATAGCCAGCTCCTATGCCATCCCCCTGCCAGCCCTGGGGTAGGGCTGCAGGGTGAGTGCTTTGGGCTCTGGCTGTTCTAGGCCGGTGGTTGGCCCTTTTGGGTCTGTTGTCATCTAGCATAGGTCAGAGCAGCCCTCAAACTGCTTTGTTCTGCAGTGGGGTCAAGCTGAGCAGAGAATCAGAGAGCCAGACAGCATTCCATGTTGCCATGCCCATCCCCCTTCTGTTGTGCTGAGGAGATCTCAGCCACAGTGGAGAATCTGGCCCCCTCCCTCAATAAGAAAACCATGCACCCTAGGATGACCAGATGTCCCAATTTTATAGGGACAATCCCAATATTGGGGCTTTGTCTTGTATAGGCACCTATTAACCCTGTCCCAATTTTTCACACTTGCTATCTGGTCACCCTAATGCACCCTGTCCCTTCTCTCGGAATTGTAAGAAAAGACTTGAGTTCTTAAAGGTTTAATTTGGGAGGTTAATTTTTGGTAATGTTCTAAACATCATAATAGAACAAAACAGCATTGGGAAAAATGAAAAGGACAATATCATTCAAATAGCTGATTCTTTTGGACTGAAAATTCTGTCTGTCACTCACAGGGAGTGGTATCTATGCACCTGAAGGACCCAGGGCATATCATTACAATATGGAAACAGAGAACGGTCACCTCTTGGTTGCGGAACTGCGTTCACAACCTCGTCTTTCTCCCACCTACCCTTCTACTGTTAACTGGAGCGCGTATGCCACAAGTGTCAAACGATTCTCACCAGATGACCGTAATTTCAGTGGAGTCATTTTCTTTGATAACTTCACCTTCACTGAACTCACTAAGCCTGAAGGAAATCATACAGTTTGCCAGAAAGATCTTTGCTGTCATTTGAGCTACAGGATGGTGGAGAAGCAAGAAGATGAAGTTTATGTGCTGGGTGCTTTTGATGGCCTTCATGTTGTTGAAGGAGAATACTATTTACAGGTAAAGCTTATTTTTGGGGACATGTGGAATACTTCATATATATGTTTATGAGACATCTTTGCATGGGAGATGCTTTTGGTTCCTGGGAGGAAAAAAGGGACAATGGTGTTTTCTCATGTTCCCCTGCATAGCCCTTTGGTTGCTAGTGATGAGTTGATCCTGTAATTTCTAATGAGTCTGCTTGCCCTTCATGCCAAAAGTAGCAAGTCTTGGAATGGCCCTGGGTACAAACTCAGAGTTCATGTGACAAGAGGGAATTGATCTTGTATGGTAATAAATTATTCCACAATATAATGGATCTTTATATTCTCCACCCCTTTCTCTCTCTTCCCTCCCCCGCCCCCCATTCACTTCACCATTTGCATTGTTCACTATGTTGTCTTAGAGACAGACTTCAGGATGGTAAGTAGCAGAAAGATGTCTTTGAGATGCTGTTAGAGACTTTGAAAATTAGAACGCAACAATCTTTTTCTGTCTCTTTCATCAGAGTTGATCTTTATCTGATGATTATTTTTAAAATATCAGTTGATTGCATTCAAATGTACAAGACATTTTACTCAGTTGAATTCACAAAGATTGAGTTTTTTCTTATTTGCCATGTCATGTCAATGAAGTATATGTAAAGCATAAAGTTTTATTGGAAATGTCCAAGGTTTTGCTCTGTTAACCAAACATTTGGGAAAGACTGTGATTGACCATTAAATGCTATCTTGCTGGAAATATTAATTTGTTTAGTCACATTACATAATACGGGCCATCCTTTGTTTTTTGAGCAAATCTATTGCATTGGCTAATTACTGACAGGTCCTTTTTAGATTTACTTTAGTCTACCTATCACCAACCACTTTCCTTACCAGTTGTCACAGATGATAATCCCATTATGTGTCTTGATGTTTTAGCCACCCTATATCTCCTTTGATACATTTTCAAAAAGTCACTTTGATGTTTGGTCCACTGATAAAATTATTTTAGTTCTTGCCGAATGTCCAGTGCTGTGGACCAAGTCTTTTATTTCTCCATAAAACAAGCTACAGCAGTTTATGCTGCCTCACGTTACCCTCTGATACACATCAACCCCAACCTGGAGGGATTGTCTCTGGGAATAAAAGGCTAAGTCAGTCTCTGTACCTATTCCAACCTTGGCATCTCTTCTGAGGTGCTGGCTTTATTATGTAGACACCTATCCACCAAGGATTGGATGGAGACATCCAAATTAACTTCTGATAGACCACCAGCCAGGCCACTAAGTGATTTTGTTGCTAATAATGTGTATAAGATTGCCTGAGCTTTCCATCAAAGAACTTGTCTTAGTTTTATTGGTAAAAAGTCAACTTTTCGATGGAGGAGTGGGAAGAACAAGTGGAAACTCTAGAGGTGGCTCTTAGGGAGAGCATAAAAAAGGGTCCAGGCCAAAGGTGCTGACTTTTAGTTTTCCCTGGGGTGCTCCACCTTCCCTCTTCCCCGAGGTCCGGCCCCCACTCCGCCCCTTTCCCCGAGGTCTGGCCCTCACTCTGCCTCTTCCTGCCCCCGCTTTGCCCTCCTCTCCCGAGGCCCTGCCCTTGCTCTGTCCCCTCCCCATAGGTCCCGCCCTTACTCTGCCTGTTCCCACCTCTGCTCTGCCCCCTCCCCGGACCCTTCCCTGCCCACTGCTCTCCACCCTCCCCAAGCCCATCTCCCAGCCACCAAACAGCTGTGACTGGTGGGTACGAAGCACCCACTATTTTTTTCCATGGGTGCTCCAGCCCCGGAGCAGAGTCAGTGCCTAAGGTCTAGAAAACTGGAACAGTCTAGGGTGGAATAGGACAAAGGAAGGGGGACAAAGTGTCAAGTAGGAGCAGAGGTTTCCAGTGAGTGGGTGGATCTGGAAAGGCTACAAGGCCAAACCCAGCTGGTAGAGAGAAACCGCTGCCTTTGTATGCAGTACTTGAGGGAGCGGAGAGCAGTATGGAGAGCCATACTGGGGAGAGGAGCTGGAGAGTTGGAAACTCTTTGATCCAAAAAGTTGTTTCTGATGTACTAACTTAGTGCATCGTTGGCATAAGAATTGAGCTGAATTGGTACCATCTGGTCTTGAGGAAAATAAAGTCAAATTTTATCATTAGTAAAATGATTCTCCTAAATGTGTTCCTTTTTTCTTTCCCATAGATATGCACGCTACTGAAGTGTAAAAGCACAGACTTGAAAACCTGTGGGGAGCCAGTGGCTACTGCTCACACCAGGTTTGAAGCATTCTCTCTCAGTGGTACATTTGGCACTAGTTACGTCTTCCCAGAAGTCTTGCTCAGTGAGGTTCAGCTGGCGCCTGGCGAATTTCAGGTAGGAGAATGTCTTTGAGCTGCTTCAAAGTAGCTTCTCAGGGGGCTCATAGGGGAAAGTAACAAAATATTGCAACAAAGTCAAAACAAAGCTAAGACAAACTTTTCAATAATGGGGGGGGGAGAGGGGGGACATGTATTGGGTGCCCTTTCGGTTTAGCAATTGACCTCAGAAAGCAATTTAGCTTTGTATGTTATGGTTCCAAGACTTTACTTAATTAAACTGTTTCTTCAAACTATTTAACATTTACCTTATAAATGCATGTCACTTGTGCACCATGTAATATTGCTGCTTTGTTAATGGTGTAATTTTATTATCCTCTTCTTCAACTAGGTATTAAGTGATGGACGTTTGATCAGTCAGAATGGTACATCTAAACCAATTTTAACAGTGACGCTTTTTGGGAGGTGGTATGAGAAGGACCCACCATAACCACACTAGATATTGTTATTTCAGAATAACATCTGAAACATCATCCACCTAAACAATAACCGATGTGTTGTTTCCTGTTATAATTGTGCTTTGTTTAGTAAATATACAGCAGCCTATTTCATTATTATCGCATATTGAGAAATAAATCAACTGTGACTACTATTTTATGACTACTTATCTTTTATCACTGTTGAATAGCAGTTGCCTTTGTCTCACTGACTTCTGGAATTTGTTTTTTCTAGCATGCAAAAAACTGAGCATTATGAACCTGACGTTAACTGCATATCAAAATACTATTACATATTTTATAATTTTAGATAACTATGGGATTAATAAATAAAATAACTACAGGCCTGATCCTGCATAATAAATGCCAGATAGAAAGGCACACGCATGCAAGGAATAGAACCTACTCAGCATGCTGCCCAAGGATATGTGGCCTGTTCACTTCCTGTGTTTCCTATTATGAGTCCAACATTCGTCATGCTTACCACAGCCCTTTCCTTTCGCAGTTTCTCCATGACCTTCTGTGTGCCATATCCTCATGCTCTTTGGCACACTGGACTGTTGCACTATATTTAAGGCCCTTTGTTTTCAGTTTTAACTAGTTTTTATGGAAAAATCCCTGGGTTTTAAAAAAAAGCCATTATTTGTTTTTTTTTTACCAATTTTAATGCAGATTTTGGAAGTGCCAGAACTCCCTGGACTCAGCTACCTGCTCCAGAAGGAGAGATGGGTGGGAGTCAGCTTGGCTCATCCCCTGGGAATATAAGGGCAGAAGGTTTTAAAAGTTGTAAGTCTGGGTGTTAGAAGACCTTTCTCCAGACAACAAGGAAGACAGCACCCACTCTCCCTTCCTTTGAGGTGGTGAATATCAGGTTTAGTTAGCCCCTGCTGTGGGCATTGCGCTAGTCGCTCCTTTTTAGTGGGGCTGGAAGGGAATTTTTCCCTCACCACCATATTGGCTTAGGTGAAGTGGGGGTTTCAGGGAGGACCTATGATGGTGAGGAGGAATGGGAGTTAGGCCATACGTCGCAACTCATTTTGTAAGTGTGGGGCAGATGTCCAGTGCAGTTACTCCATAGGGAAGGCAGCCAGTGACTGGAAAAATGGCCTGGTAAAGGACTTAAAAAGGAGGTGCTCCTTAAAGGAATGGGGGGGGGGGAAGGAGAGGTTCAGGGCTCCTGTGACTGGTATGGCAGGGAGCCAACCAATGCCACCTTTCTTGTAGCCCACCTTAATCCTCCTACGAGGTGGGTGGATGGTAAGGTCCAAGCCATAGGTTGGCTGGGGGACCTGGATGGAAAATAAAAGGGAGGGGGACTGGTGGAAGCCCTGGGTAGTTATTTAAATGAACATGACACTGCCTACACTGTACACTTTTATCTGCCAGGTAGTCCCAGACATCTAATAATAAAGCTGCCGCCTGATTAAATCCATATCAAGTGTTGCCTGTCCTTTCGGTACAGCTGGACAACAAATCATGCCAAACCAACCTAATTTCCTTCTTTGATGGGATACTGGCCTAGTGAGGGGTTGGGGAGGGGCGGGGAGGAGGGAAGCAGTAGACACATTGTATCTTGATTTCAATAAGACTTTTGATGCAGTCCCACATGACATTCTCATAAACAAACTAGAGAAATGTGGTCTAAATTAAATTACTATAAAGTGAGTGCACAACTGGTTGAAAGACTGTACTCAGAGTAGTTATTAAGGGTTTACTATCAAACTATGGGGATGTATCCATTGGGTTCTAACACTATTTTCATTAATTACTTGGATAATGAAGTAGAGAACGTGTTTATAAAATGTGCACGTGACACCAAGCTGAGAAGGGTTGCAAGCACTTTGGAGGATAGGATTAGAATTTAAAAATGACCTTGACAAATTGGAGAATTTGTTTGAAATCAACAAAATGAAATTCATTAAAGACAGGTGTAAAGTGCTACACTTAGGAGAGAAAAAAATCAAAGGCACAACTAAAAAAATGAGGAATAACGAGCTAAGTAGTAATACTGCTTTAAAGGAGCTGGGGGTTATAGCGGATCACAAACTGAATATCAGTTAAAAATGTGATGCAGTTGCAAAAAAGGATATTATTCTGATGAGTATTAAAATGAGTCAGTATGTAAGGTATGGGAGGTAATTGTCCCACTCTGCGCTGCACTGGGGAGGGCTCAGCTGGAGTATAGTGTCCAATTTTGGGTGTCACACTTTAGGATAAATTGGAGACAGTCCAGAGGAGAGCAACCAAAATGATAAAAGGTTTAGAAAACCTGACCTATGCAAAGGTTTAAAAAAAACTCAACCCGTTTAGTCTTGAGAAAAGAAGGCTGAGGGGAGACCTGTGAACAGTCTTCAAATATGATGAAGGCAGTTATAAAAAGGATGTCAATCAATTGTTTTCCACATCTACTGAAAATAGGATAAGAAGTAATTGGTTTAATCTGCAGCAAGCTAGATTTAGGTTAGATATTAGGAGAAACTTTCTAACTATTAGGATAGTTAAGTTCTGGAATAGGTTTCCAAGGGAGGTTGTGGAATCCCCATCACTGAAGGTTTTCAACAACAGGATGGACAAACACCTGTCAGGGATGGTCTAGGTTTTCTTGGTCCTACCTCAGTGCAAGGAGGAATTGATAGGGTGACCAGATAGCAAGTGTGAAAAATTGGGACAGGATGTGTGTGAGTGTGTGTGGAGGGGGCGGCGGTGATGGTGGTGGTAATAAGTGCCTATATAAGACAAAGCCCCAAATATTGGGACTGTCTTTATAAAATCGGGACATCTGGTCACCCTACAAATTGACCTGTTGATGTCCCTTCAAGCCCTGTGAATCTATTATTTCAACACTTAAATGTTAGAAAGGGAACGAAGTGGGGCGGCTTCAGGCAGGATTTGCCATGTTTTTTTTTTTCTCCCTTTTCCTTTTGTCATGAGTGGGTTTTATTCTTTAAACTATTATGGCTCAACAATGTTCAATGAAGATGGTTGTAACAATATTACATTTGGTTATCTCATCTGATTTCAGGCCTAACAGTATATGGATGGGAGATTTCCAAATCAAATGACACAAAATATAACCTAAAATACCTTTTAGAACTCAAATTAACTGACATGTTTCCATGACAGGTTTCAGAGTAGCAGCCGTGTTAGTCTGTATCCGCAAAAAGAACAGGAGTACTTGTGGCACCTTAGAGACTAACAAATTTATTAGAGCATAAGCTTTCGTGAACTACAGCCTACTTCATCCGAAGAAGTGGGCTGTAGTCCACGAAAGCTTATGCTCTAATAAATTTGTTAGTCTCTAAGGTGCCACAAGTACTCCTGTTCTTTTTATGTTTCTATGAGTTATCGTGAGACATTTTGAATGGTTTGTCAGTAGGTGGCACCAGAACTACATGTTCTTTGGAAGTTTTGTGTTCCTCTGTCATTTCGGTGCTATATGTAGCAAGGATTCAGCAGGTGTGTAATTGCTATCGCTACTTTTTTCTAAGTGTTGTTGCACTTGTAAGCTTACTCTGTTAGAGTGATGTGATGGCTTTGAACAGCAGGAGGTGCACAGCCTTAAAGGAGTGAAGATACTTAAAAAGGCTGGAATTTAACTTTTCAGAGGGCCCCAGGATGGGATCTACCTGATAATTATTTTAACCCTGATGATAATTTTACATAGTTATGTTTTTGATTAGATTTGGCCACAGTGACATTTGTCCGTTTTTCCCCCTCCAACCCATTGCACAGCTCAATGCAGGTTCAGTTAATTTAGCAGTAGAAAATCCAACTTTGATTCCAACTCTGCTTTCCAAAAGGTTCTGATGAACTCATCAGCTTTGCTGGCTGTGGGCATGTGGAACTGCAAGACAAGTAAACATGGCCACAGATGATGCTGACCATCAGCACAAGAACATAGATTTGGGCTCGGGTTTGCCAGTGGGCCAGCAGCACAGTCCATCAAGTGAACCACCTATCCATGGGGAAATCAGTTTGATATGGACAAGAGTAAGGAGCTGTTAAGAGGGACAAGAAATCCTCTCCATGTAACCATGTTTCGTGTGTGTGTGTGTGTGTGTGTGTTTTATTCTACACCTTGTCTTCTGTGACTGTCACTTCAGAGTATGTACAATATTCCCATTCAAATCTAGAAAACTACCTTAATTCATGTTGCAAGGAGCTGGGGAAAGATACTGTATTGTGAAAAGAAAAAAGTTAAGAAATTAGAAGCTAGGTTTTTTGGTTGCCTTTTTTTTTATTTTTTTTTTATTTAAAGCTTAACAGACCAAGGGTTTTAAATTATGGTAAGAGCAGAGCAATAATGAGGTTTAAACTAGAAAGAGAAGTTTTGGGGAAATGAAAGAGTCTGTGGATTCATGCCATTCGCACCACCCAAAGGGAATTCAGTGATTGAAATATTAACTCTAAGGCCAGGGTTACATTACAGAGCTATATCGGTATAACTGTCACTCAGAGATGTGAAAAATCCACTCCCCTGAGCAACGTAGTTTTACCAGCTGTGTAGACAGCGCTATGTCAATGGGAGTGTTTCTCCCACCTACACAGCTATCACCTCTCAAGGAGGTGGATTCTTCCACTATGCTGATGGAAGAAACTCGCCCATCAGCATAGTAGCATCTTCACTAAAGCACTTCAGCTCAGCTGCGTCGATGCAACTGCACCGCTCTAGTGCTGTATGTGAAGACAAGCCCCGAGTCTGTTTCATCCCGGTGCAAGGATATTTTGCGTCCGAGGCAAAACTTTCACCTTGCGCTTCCCCTTCCCCTCCCCTCCCCCCCGAAGCATTGCTTATTATAAACTTTCAAAAATGAATACTGCATAATGTGGCATTGTTCATTAGAATTAATACAAGGGGGTCAGAGGAGATGATCACAATGGTCCCTTCTGGCCCGGGGGAATCTATGAGCAAGGAGGACGCTGAGAATGCCCCCAGCTTGCAGGGTCTCTAAATGTTCCCAGGCTCTGAGTACTTTGCCCTCCGGGGGGGGGGGGGGAGGGACGGGACCAGGGGCAAGGAGGGCAGAGCCAGGCTCTCCTAGGGAGCAGGTGAGGATCTCCCTGGGGATTAGGGCTGGCTCCCCGCATTGGCACAGTGCCACTAGAGGAGGGGGTCGGTGTTTGGAAGCGGCACCTGCGCCAGACCTTTCCCCTCCGTCACACTGTGGGGTTTAGTTTCACTTTCCCTCGCCCCAGGAGGCGGCTGCACCCGGCCCCAGGTGTGGTGCGTTGGAGGGTGAAGCTCACCTGAGCTCAGGACCGTGTTCTGCCTCCCCCAATGGTTCCAACCCTCTGCCGCTCTGGTCGCTGCGCCCAGCCGGCTGTCTCCTCCTTGCTCTGCCGCAAGCACCCACTGACCATCCTGCATAGTGCCCCTCGCTGCAGGGGCAGGTTTGTTATGGAGGCCTCACTCCCCGCCCTGCCCCACTCAGCTGACTCCCACGACGCCGGGCACCACTTTTTGGCACCCCCAAATCTTGGTGCTCTAGGCGACCGCCTAGTTCACCTAGTGGTTACACCGGCCCTGTTCATCCCTCATTCAGAATCTTACTTTGCTTTGATCCTGTTCGTTCAAAATGAACCAAAAATGAATTAGATTTTGGTGATGTGTTAAAATTGTGATCTGTTACTTCAAATTCTCAGGGGGTTTCCAGGTCCTGATTACAAACAGGAGGTTCTGTACGGAAGCACGCTATCCGTGTCAGTCTGCAGACAGCCTGCTTATAGTAATGTGGGGTGAGTTGTGTTTCTGTTTTAGGGAGCAGCCTGCTTTCTCTCTTTCTGGTTTGGGTTTCTTTTGTATTATTCTGAATTCCAAAAAAGAAAGTAGAGTCATGGTGCACCTTCGAGCAAGAGTATGTTATGGTTTAATGTAACTTGTCTGTGTGTATGCTGTGAACATAACAGATTTGCTCCTGCACCAATGCATGAAAGACTCAGCTCTTTGGCAAGGACCAGTTCTATCTATGTGGTTTTAATCACTGGGGACAAGAAGCCATGTAATTCCAGTGAGCCTAAGAACCTCAGTGATGGTTGCTATCAGTGCAATACAAATGTTGATTTTGATTCAGAACAAAGATTGATGGGACAATACCACAAGGTAAGAAATGGCTTTTACTTGGTTAAGCAATCAATTCCTTTTCACCATTCTGGCATCTTTTCAAATATTTTTTAGAATTAACTTAAAGCTAGTAATAGGTTGGCAGTGTTGAAGGCTTAGCCACAGACTAGTGAAGGGCTCTCACCTCTAGAATTTGGTTCACTTCGATGTCTTGAGCTGTCCCTCACTGAAAACCCATTTATTTCCTCAGCATTTTGCCTGAGTTGGTGAGGAGAGGTCATATTTGCATTTCTTTTTATTTTATGTGCTAAATTTTGCAGTTAGCCTTGTCACAGTTTAAAAGTTAAGTGCACCTTTGACCCCCGCCCCCTCATCGTCGTCTTTGAGGATGCATATGTAAGGTTTTAGGCTTCCCAGCCATAACTTTTCTTGGGGAGGAGACTTGCATCTCTCTCCCTCCAGACTGGGGGCTTAGGCTTGCAGTCCCTCTGCACCTCACTGTGATGTCTCCAGTCAGGTCTGACCGGGGTGCAGCACCTGTGGTGAACTCTTTCTCCAGGGGCTACAACTGTGTACCCCAGTTCCCAAGCAGCCTTCACAGAGCGAACTGCATTTACTCTTAAGGCAAAAGCTTTACAGAGGAAAAACATATAAAAGAACTTACCACACATGGTAAAAATTTACCAGAGCTTATCCCCAGATCCAACATAGGGCTCGGATAGGTGTTAGTCTTTCAGACCACACAACTGGGTTTTCCCCCATTGTTGCCAGTCCATGTCCGCTTTTAGATCAGGAACCAGACCCCAACTGCACTGTTCAGCTGTTTTTTTATGCAGCTCAGACCTTTGTTTTCTGGCTGTCGGAGCCCCATGTAAGTGGCACCATCCGGCCGGCTATCCTGTTAGCCGCGCGCTGTGCATGGAGGGTGGGGGGAAAAGTCCGGACATTTACAAATTCCCCCCGGACGCTATTTTTAGCTCAAAAAGCCGGACATGTCCGGGGGAATCTGGGGGAATGGTAACCCTAATTTACAGCATTGTTTATGCTGTTTGTGTTCTAAATGGCTCCAATTTTAAATCCATCTAAAATAAACATTTTTAAATTGCCAATTTTCAGTATTTTTACTTTAAAAATGAAAATGTTTATATAGCTGTGAACTGGCCTTCTGTTCTCTCAGATACAATGTGTTGACACTGATGCTGGCAGGCCAGGTGCCAATTCATGCCAAGGTCCCCATGCCTCAATGGAATACTGACAAATGCATAGCTGAAATCGGCCTGGCTCACCTGTCTGTTAGTATTGTTAAAATAGGTACTAGAATTATAAGAATATGTTTAGTTTTTAGACGTTAGTGAATGCTTGTGAGCTCTGCATGCACTAATCTCACTTATATCTGTATCCCGTATTGTAAGGTAATATTGGAACAGTTGCATTGTGAACCTTTGTAACAGTATAAATCACCGAACAGGAGAGAGACATTAATTAGTGTGAAATGCTGGTCTCCAAAAGAAGGTGTTACATCCTGCACAACAAGGAAGGCCCATCAACACCAGATGGACTAGAGTAGAACATTAAAGAGAATAGTCTTTGTTTATACTCTTTTGCCCCCTTCCCCAATGAAGATGAGTCTCCCAAGTTAATACCTCCCATCAGCTGAGTTTGCAGCTCAAGACAGAAGGGAGGAAGGGAATAAAAACCCCAAACAAGGAGGAAATGTATCTTATTACCAAAATCAGAGGGACTTAAGACTGGAGACATGGCATACTGAAAGGCAGGAGGAAAGGCTGAGACTGACTGCACAGCTTTAGGACAGGGTCTCAGTGCAGGAGCAGGCACTTGCTACGCAGTTTCTGGACCAGCAATGGCAGCTAAGGGAAGAGGACCAAGCTCAGCAGAGAGAGAGCTCTTTGAGTGGATCATATCAGTCATGGCTGCAAGATTACTGACTCCTGCAGCCTCTCCCACACCATGGCCTGATTCTCCTGCAACATATTCTCAGAAACAGTTTGGAAAACTTCATGTCTGGGAGGCCCATGCAATTGGGCTCCATAAGTGGCTAGGCAGGGCAGCTAAAACCTTATGCAGTCCTCTGTCTTGACCCCTTTTCCTGTGGATACCTCCACTTCCACCCCAATGCCAAGTGTGCAGAAAATTGGGCAAGAAGGGAAAAGAGAACAGGGAACCTGGGGATATGCAGTCGTAGGTTTTTTTGGCCATGTTTGCACTTGTTCATGCACTTTTTTTCCCCCTCCTGAAATGTGTTTTTGTAACTGGTGTTTGGGTGTTGTAATGGCAGCTGGCCTGCCTGGCAATGGGTGACTGTTGTTAGAACAGTACGTTTTTATACATAAAGCCTTTTATGTAATTAAGAAAGCTTATTGCTCTCACTGCATCTCATCATACAATCATGATGTGAAATAATAAAGCTAAATACATGATCAGGAACAATTAGGAATTAGTAAGCAAACACTATTCCTCTGTACAATCAGGTACAACAATCCACACTTCAATCACTTCCGTTATATGAATCCACGCTGTGAATCATCCTCCACCCCCATTTCATAAGTCATGTCATTCATAACTTCATTGCATAGCAATCAATCCCCCACACCCTGCAATCAATTAGCCCTCCTCCCAAGCACATTCATAGAGGTCCTATTCCCCCTCTTCCACTGGGCAATGCAAGGCCAGGGTGTGGAAGCACAAAGCATCCCTGACTTTGGTAACCTGGGTGCATCCAGCACCAGCTGTGGTAGCTGCACTTTCTGGCTGAGGGGACCAGTTCAGCATCCCCTTGCTGCCATGGGTCCATTTGGTGGGAAATGGCTCACAACTGGCTTCGCAAAGATTGTGAAGAGCACAGCAAGCCACAGTAAAGCAGGCAGTATTGATGACACTGGTGTCCAAATAGGTCTGTAGACCTCTCCAAAAGCACATTCAACAATCATTCTGCACCTGCTGATAGTGTAAGTAAACCGTCTTTTCACAGGGCCTCTGAAATCAGGGTATGGTTTCATAAACCCAGGCAAAAGGGGGTAGCTAGGGTCCCCCAAATTAATGGTAGGGATAGTAATTCTGTTTATGACAATGTCATTTGGTGGGAATAGTGTCCCAGCCTATCCATGAATGTAGACTCCTGATTGACGAAAAAAATTGGCATCCTGAACTTTCCCAGTGCAGCCCACGCTGACATTCATAAATCAACCTCTGTGGTCCATGAGGGCCTGCATAACAATGGAGTATAGGATCTTTTGCAATTTATATAGTCACATGCTCCTTGAGGAGGGAAAACTATGGGCACATGAGTACCATCAATGGCTCCAGCTCAGTTTGGAAACTCCATTCTCATATCCAGCACTTACCTCAGGAATATCTTTTATGTCTGCCACTTTGGGGTAAACCAAATGCCTAAGTGCCTCAGAAACCTCTGCCACCACTTTACTCCCAATTGACTTTCCATCACCAAACTGGTTGGCAACAGATCTGTAGCAGTCTGGAGTAGCCAGCTTCCACACAGCTATACCAACCCGCCTCTGGATAGGCAAGGATAGCCTCATGCATGTGTCTTTATACTGGAGGGTGGAGGCAAGCTGCTCACAAAGCTTCAGAAATGTAGCTTTCTTCATGAGGTTCTGGACCACTGCTGGTCACCCCAGGTCCATATGATGATGTGCTCCCACTAGTCTCTGCTTGTGGCCCTGCACCCAAAAGCACCAGTCTGTGTAGAGGGCATCAACTACTTGTACCGAGCATCCTGAGCAGCATCAGCCAGTGCAAGTCTGCCATGCCAGGGTACTCTTTCTCCTCTGCTGTCCATCTGAAGCTCTGTCAGGTGCTTTTGGTGGGTCAGAAAACGCTGCTGAAATGTCCCCTAGTGCCTCACAGAAGCTTTGCCTGTTTCCTGACACAGGAGTGAAAGTGCAAGCGAGAGAACTTCTTGAAAAGGAGTCCCTTCTATGTTGCTCAGCAGGCAGTGTTTGTAAGCTGTCCAAACTGCCTGTAATGTGCAGGAGGGGGGCAGCAAAGTTTTCCCAGAGTGCACCACAGTCAAAGGGCTAGAGTGGCCACATTTAGGGAGGGCGCTAGGGAGTCTGGGATATGGTTGGTTTGACTTGGGTCTGTGTGCTGCAGTGTGAACGCCAGAGCCCCAGGTACCAGCCTGGGTTAGAAAATTCTTAATGTAGGGTTAAAAATCAGTGCAGATGCTTAAGTTCCAGGTTCTCTAGCTCCGATCAGCTGACCTGAGTCCCACTAACCCTGAGCTTACATTGCAGTGCAGACATACCCATAGACCTTGCTTATTATTGAACCTTCTATTATCTGTTGAAACTTAAGTTTGTAACTCATTTGTGTATGTATGTTTACCTGCTTTAACCTTGTAAATAACTCTTATTTCCTTTTCCTATTAATAAATCTGTATATAGTTTATTTTAGAATTGGCTGCAAGTGGTGGCTTTGGTGTGAGATCTAAGGTGCAATTGACCTGGGGTAAATAACTGGTCCTTTGGGACTGGAAGTAACCTGAATATTGCTGTGATTTGTGGTGTAAGGGACCATCAATCACAAAGGTAGGCTTGCCTAGGTGACCATATAGATCGGCATAACCAAGGGGACGGTCTCTGAGTCCATGTTTAGGCTGTTATAGTGCCTGAGGAATTTACACTTGATAATTGGTTGGTGACATCTAAGTGTAGCATTCACAGCCAGTTTGGAGCTTGTGTCCTGGTTCTTAATAATCTGCCAGCCCTGAGGCTGGTACTCACACTCTTGAGTTACTGCAAGACAGCTTGACAACCACCCTACTCTGTTGAAAACCATCCTGTCTCTCACTCACTGGGAGTGGTATCCATGTACCCAATGAGTCCAGAGCATTTCATCATGATGTGCAACCAGAGGAACAGCCACCTCCTGGTTGCAAAACTGAGATCATGCCCTTGTCTTTCACCCACCTATCTGTTGCTGTCAACTGGAGCGCATCCATCACAGGCGTTAACCTGTTCTCACCAGATGACTCTACTTTCTTGGGAGCCATTTGCCATGATAAATTCACCTTCACTGAACTCATTGATAAAGAAGGAAATTATACACGTTGCCAAAAAGGCCTCTGTTGCCATGTGATCTATAGGGAGAAGTGAGAAGATGAGGTGTATGTACTGGGTGCTTTGGATGGCCTTCTTGGTTCTACCATCAAATATTATTGGCAGGTGATTTGTCTCTTTTGGTGTGTATGAAAATACAGCTTTTCCTTATGGCAATTTGGAGATTAAAGAATTAAATTGATAAATAATTTTGGTCTTCTTTTGAGAAGAACAAAGACAGTTTTCCTTCTAATATATGCCTGGCTCTTGTTCACTACAATGTTTTATAAATATGCTGTCCTTGTCGTCTCACCTTGATCTGCACATTATTGAAGTGTAAAAGCACAGACTTGAAAACTTGTGGGTGGCTACTGCTCAGGCCAGGTTTGACTCATTATCCTTCAATGGCATGTTTGGCACTAGTTATATCTTTCCGGCAGTCTTGATCAATGGGTTCAGCAGGTCCCTGGAGAATTTCAAGTAGGAGGATGCCCTTGAGCTATTTTGAATGGATCTTGGGGGTGCAAAGGAAATAGATATGGCAGCTAAATTGAAACAAACTCAATGCCAACTGTATTCAGGATAGACCTTAAGCGTTAAAGTTAAGTGTGTGCTTAAGTATGGTCTTTAACAAGGATGCATTCCTGAATCAGGGCCTGAGTTCATAAACAAAAGCTTTCAGGGAATTATTTTTATTTTAATGTTTCTGTACAGGGCTAATACTTTAGGGGGTAGGGAAAACAAGTAATCTGAGACATATCTAACCTGATAAGTAGTTGTACATATAGAAAAGTAAAAGTACCATGAGTATCATGCATTAGTGGAACGCATAAAAAAAAATGTTGACTTTTTGTTTTATAATAAATTAAATAAATATAAATTAATGGAGATATCCCATCTCCTAGAACTGGAAGGGACCTTGAAAGGTCATTGAGTCCAGCCCCCTGCCTTCACTAGCAGGACCAAGTACTGATTTTGCCCCAGATCCCTAAGTGGCCCCCTCAAGGATTGAACTCATAACCCAGGGTTTAGCAGGCCAATGCTCAAGCCACTGAGCCATCCCTCCCCCCCTAATGGTTCATTTCAATTGTTTTTTTCCACACAATGCACAGTCAACCTGTGGAACTCCTTGCCAAAGGATGTTGTGAAGGCCAAGAGTATAACAGGGTTCAAAAAAGAACTAGATAAATTCACGGAGGGTAGGTCTCTCAATGGCTATTAGCCAGGATGGGCAGGGATGATGTTCCTAGCCTCTGTTTGCCAGAAGCTGGGAATGGATGACAAGGAATGGCTCACTTGATGATTATCTGTTCTGTTCATTCTCTCTGGGGCACCTGGCATTGGCCACTGTCGGAAGACAGGATATGGGGCTAGATGGACCTTTGGTCTGACCCAGTATGGCTGTTCTTATGTTCATAATTTTAACAGAATTTTTTATTTTCATTTTAAAAAACAACAACAAATTTTTACCACACAATGTTTTTATTCAGAAACTTTTGACCAGTTCTACATAAGAGATTGAATGAAATGTTAATTAGCTCTGAGGAGAAATCATAGTAAATAAACTGGAATGAGTTTGTGGTGAAAGTTTACCTTACAGAAATGCTCTTGTTCATTTTGTACAGTTGTCTTGAATGGGACTATTGCTTGCTGTTCAGTTCTGGACAGTAAAGCCTAACTGTTCAAAAGTGATTAGTGATTTTGTTTGCCTCAGTTTTTAGGTGCCCAAATTGAGACATTTTAAAAAGGGGTCTGAATTTAGGAGGAAGTCCTCAAGATGAGTACCTGAAAATTTTGAGGCATACAAAATAATTAGTTGCTACTGAAAAATCTTGGTCAGGGCAAGGGGTGACTGTATGTTCTGTCTTATACAATTCCTGAGCACAGTTGACTCTTAAATAACATACTTTGTCAAGGTCTAGAAAGAGCCTCTAAGTGCTTTCAGGATTGACGTAACAATCACAAATGTGTGACTGTTCACTTAATGAGGCTCATGAGATGTAGCTATTAGCCATAACAGTTTGCACAAATGCAGTATGTCTCCATCATGATGAATTAGCTTCAGAGGCTTCAACATCAAAATGAGGCTTCATTAGCACACTGGAATGTTTTTAAAATGATGACTGTGATTTTTATTCTATTTTTTTCCCACTCCCTTTTTCCTAATGTGTTTATAACTTTGAACAGAAGCTCCTAGGAGACTTGTAAATGTAACAGTCTATCTAGGTATTTATCGGCCTGCATCACTACACCATGGGAGTAGCTCATAAATATGAGGTGAATTTATCGTGTAAACTCGCTACCTATGAGGTGGATAGTATTATCCTCATTTCAGATGTGGGAAGTCAGAAAGGAAGGCTGAAGGACTGCTCCAAGGACATACAGGAAGTCTGTGGGAAAGCTGGATGAAATTTTTCAGCCAAAATGTTTTTTCATTGAGAAATGCAGATTTGGTGACACTGAAATGCTTCACAAATCTCTATTGGTTTCACGGGATTATTTTCTTTAAAAAAAAACAAAAACATTGAAATATTTTGCATTGACACTTTTGAAATGAAATGTTTCAAATGTTGGGTTTGAAATGTGTTTTTGATTAAAAATATCCTTTATTTTTACTTTTTAAAAGTCCTAACATTAAAAATAGTCAAAATTAAAATGAAATGTTCTGATTTTGTCAAAATGAAACATTTCATTTGATTTGAACTTTTTTTTTTTAACATTTTGAAATTTCCAACAAACTAGAAAATCCATTATTCTCACAGCTCTGCCAAGATCATCTGAGCTCCAGTCCAGTGATTTAACCACAGATGTATCCTGACTAGTCAGTTTTTGACTTGACAGAGAGATTTAGGTCATGTGTGTCATGTTCCTAAAACTACCTTTAGTTAGACTGCTGCATCAAAGTATTTAACATTTAAGTTATAAACTCATGTCCTTTTATATGTCCGACAATATTACTGCTTTATTAATGGTTTATTTTTCATTCTTTCTTTAACTAGGTATAAAGTGATAGACTTTTGAAAAGCAAGAGTGGTACATCTAAACCGGTCTTAACAGTGACACTTCTCCGGAGGTGGTAGGAAAAGGACCTACCACACCCACACCGTATCTCCCCATGATGTTACTGTAGATAATTTACACATGTGCCATCACTTCAAGATAAGAATTTCCTGTAATGCATCATCTCCTTGGAAATATGGCAATTACTGTTTGTCTTTCATGTTATGCAAACTTATAATCGTGCTTTGCTTTAGTAAATATAGATCAATTTAGTTTAATTGCTTTCACTTACTGAGAAATAAGTCGACTGTACTGGTATTTTGTGTCTACCTGCCTACTTCTTCCTTAATCACTTTTAAATAGCAGTTACACTTGGCTAATTAATTCTTCTAATTTTCCTGTAACACATAAATTTGGGCCTCACTTTCCTGTTGACTCGATCTTTTTATGGTGAGTGTGAGGTCCCTCAGGGATCTGTTCTTAGCCCTAGTCAATATCTTCATCAATGATCCTGAAGAAAATAAAATGTAAAAAACTCATTGCTTTGTAAAATTTGCAAATGATACAGAAAATGGTGGAGCGTTCACATGAGATGCATGTGTTTTAATGTAGGCAAATGCAGGCCAGATATCGGGGCACAAAGACTGTACATCACACTTGAAAGAGGGGGGAACTGTATCCTGGAATGCATTGACACTGAAAAGGACTTAGGGTATATCTGTACTGCAGTTAAACACCTGCAGCTGGCCTGTGTCAGGTGACTCTGGCTCACAGGGCTTGGGCTTGCGCAGCTGTAAAATTGCAGTGTAGCTGTTTGGGCTCTGGTTGGATCCCTAGCCTTGTGACCCTCCCCCCTCACAGGATCCCAGAGCTTGGGCTTGGGCTGGAGCCCAATCTCTGGGACCCCATGAGGGGGGAGACTCGCAGAGCACGGACTCCAGTTCAAGCCCAAACTTCTACACTGCAGTTTTCCAGTTTGTAGCCCAAGCCCCATGAGCCTGAGTTAGGTCACACAGGTCAGTTGTGAATGTTTCATTGCAGTGTAGATATACCCTAAGGGATTGTGGTAGATAGCTAATTGAACGTGAGATCCCAGTGTAATGCTGTAGCTATGATAGCAAACAATCCTTGGATGTACAAGGAGAGGAATATCAAGTAGGAGTAAGAAGGTGGTAGTACCACTGTATATGGCATTAGTGACACCACTACTGGAATACTGTGTCCACACTTCAAAGAGGATATTGAAAATTTGGGATAGGTTCAGAAAAGAGCTTTGAGAATGACTAAAGGTGCAGAAAACGTGCCTTAGAGTTACAGACTAAGAAGCTCAATCTATTTAGTTTATGTAAGAGAAATTGACTTGATCACTGTCTACAAGTACGTTCATGGGGGAGAAATTTCTGATCGTGGATGGCTGTTAGCCAAAAATGGATCCAATGGTTGCAAGCTGAGGCTAGACAGATTCAGGCTTGAAACAAGGTGTACATTTTGTTCTGATGGTAAATCCATGATTTAGTTTTACCTACTGATGTGGTGGATTCTCCACCATTTGAAGTCTTTAAACCAAGACTGGATGACTTTCTAACAGATATAGCTTCCAAGGCCAGAAGGTACTGTTGTGATCATCTAGTCTGATTTCCTGTATAACACAGTCCATAAAACTTCCCTAACATAATTCCTAGAACAGACCTTTTAGAAAAACATCCAAATATATAGCTATATGCTATAGCTCAAACAGAAGCAATAGGTGCAACTGATCAAAAAAATTTAAAGGAAATATTTTTTCATTGGAATTTGCTGATTAGTCAAAATCTATATATTCATAAGAACATAAAAATGGCCATACTGGGTCTGACCAAAGGTCCATCTAGCCCAGTATCCTGTCTTCCAACAGTGGCCAATGCCAGGTACATATGAGGGAATGAACAGAGCAGGCAATTGTTGAGTGATTTATCCTCTCGCGTCCACTCCCGCCTTCTGGCAGTCAGAGGTTTATGGATTCCCAAAGCATGGGGTTTCATCCCTGACCATCTTGGCTTATAGCCATTGATGGACCTATCCTCCAGAAACTGAACAAATTCTTTTTTGAACCCTATTATAGTTTTGGCCTTCACAACATGCCCAGGGAATGAGTTCCACAGATTGACGTTTGCGTTGTGCAAAGAAGTACTTCTTTTTGTTTTAAACCTGCTGCCTATTAATTTCATTGGGTGACCCCTGGTTCTTGTGTTAGATGAAGGAGTAAATACCACTTCTTTATTCACTTTCTCCACACCATTTATGATTTTATAGACCTCTGTCATATACCCCTTAGGTCTTCTCATTCCCGAGCTGAGAAGTCTTTTCAATCTCTCCTCACATGGAAACTGTTTTGTTGCCCTTCTCTGTACCTTTTCCAATTCTAATATATCTTTTTGAGATGGGGTGACTAGAACTGCTTGCTGTATTCCAGATGTGGACGTACCATGGATTCACATAGTGGCATTATGACATTTTCTGTCTTATCTATCCCTTTCCTAATGATTCCCAACATTCTGTTAGCTTTTGACTGCTGCTGCACATTGAGTGGACGTTTCCAGAGAACGATCCACAATTATCTCTTTCTCGAATGGTAGCAGCTAATTTAGATCCCATCATTTTGTATTTATAGTTGGGATTATGCTGTCCAATGTGCATGGCTTTGCATGTATCAGCATTGAATTTCATCTGCCATTTTGTTGCCCAGTCACCCAGTTTTGTGAGATCCCTTTGTAACTCTTTCCCAGGACTGACTAGGGTAGGTTTCTGTCTGCCAGGCAAGTTTTGAAACCAGACTGGTTTCCTGTCAGCACAGTTTTTCAGGCTTCCACCTGACAGGGAGTGGAGAATCTGGAAGCCCTGGGAACCCCAGTTTCCAAGCTTGTGACTCCTTGGCTGCTCAGACTCAGTCCCTGGAAAAATCATGGAGCAGGTCCCCAAGGAATCAATTCTGAAGCACTTAGAGGAGAGGAAAGTGATCAGGAACAGTCAGCATGGATTCACCAAGAGCAAGTCATGCCTGACTAACTTAATTGGAGATAACTGGCTCTGTGGATGAGGGGAAAGCAGTGGATGTGTTATTCCTTGACTTTAGCAAAGCTTTTGATACGGTCTCCCACAATATTCTTGTTGGTAAGTTAAAGAAGTATGGGCTGGATGAATGGACTATAAGGTGGATAGAAAGCTGGCTTGATTGACGGGCTCAACGGGAATTGATCAATGGTTCCATGTCTAGTTGGCAGACGGTATCAAGCGAAGTATCCCAAGGGTTGGTCCTGGGGCCAGTTTTGTTCAATATTTTCATTAATGATTGGGAGGATGGCATGGACTGCACTCTCAGCAAGTTTGCAGATGACACTAAACTGGGAGGAGTGGTAGATACGCTGCAGGGTAGGGATAGGATACAGAGGGACCTAGACAAATTAGAGGATTGGGCCAAAAGAAACCTGATGAGGTTCAACAAGGACAAGTGCAGAGTCCTGCACTTAGGACGGAAGAATCCCATGCACTGCTACAGACTAGGGACTGAATGGCTAGGCAGTAGTTCTGCAGAAAAGGACCTAGGGGTTACAGTGGACGAGAAGCTGGCTATGAGTCAACAGTGTGCCCTTGTTGCCAAGAAAGCTAATGGCATTTTGGGCTGTATAAGTAGGGGCATTGCCAGGAGGTCAAGGGATGTGATCATTCCCCTCTATTCAACATTGGTGAGGCCTCATCTGGAGTACTGTGTCCAGTTTTGGGCCCCACACTACAAAAAAGATTTGGAAAGAGTCCAGCGGAGGGCAAAAAAAATGATTAGGGGGCTGGAGCACATGTCTTATGAGGAGAGGCTGAGGGAACTGGGATTGTTTAGTCTGCAGAAGAGAAGAATGAGGGGGGATTTGATAGCTGCTTTCAACTACCTGAAAGGGGGTTCCAGAGAAGATGGATCTAGACTGTTCTCAGTGGTAGCAGATGACAGAACAAGGAGTAATGGCCTCAAGTTGCAGTGGGGGAGGCTTAGGTTGGATATTAGGAAACACTATTTCACTAGGAGGGTGGTGAAACATTGGAATGGGTTACCTAGGGAGATGGTGGAATCTCCTTCCATAGAGGTTTTTAAGGTCAGGCTTGACAAAGCCCTGGCTGGGATGATTTAGTTGGGAATTAGTCCTGCTTTGAGCAGGGGGTTGGACTAGATGACCTCCTGAGGTCTCTTCCATCCCTGATATTCTATAATTCTATGACTTCCTTTGCTACAGGGCAGCTATTCATATACAAGCTGCCGCAGGGTCAGTAATCCTAGGGTCTCCAGCTCCAGGGCAGCCCATCAGGTTCCCTGGCTCTGAGGCAACCTATCTAGCAGAGCTTCCTGGAGTCAGGGATTCCACTAGAGCTGGTAATTGTATTTTTCAGTAAACCAGAGAATTTTGAATTGGAAGTGAATTTTAGCAAAAAGTCAATTATTTTCCTCTGCATTGTTAGTCTGTCTGAATAAAGATTTTTATTATCAGCTTATCTTTTCAGAATGGTTAATGTTTACATCATCCTGTTGGCTAAGATTTTTCCAACTGACTGTAAAGTAGTCAGACTCATATTGTGCAATGGCTGAACTAGTGAAATTCATGTGGAATGTACTGGAATTGCAGGGTGCTCTGACTTTGTATGAGGAACTAACTATTGAGAAGGTACTGTAAGCTTCTGTATCTTACATTTTGAACAAAGATTTGTTTCTAATCTGATACCTGAGAAGGGAGTTTTGTTTCAAAGCTGTGTATTCTGTGCTAAAGACTTAGGATAGATCAGTTATTCTGCAATGAATATTGGGTTTTATGTAAGAAGCACTGACAGAAATAAGACTTCTGTAGTAACTGAGATGAGTGATGGCTGGTGTGCAATGCACGCTGACAATTTCCAGTCAGTTTGTGTATGGTGTCTAGGGGAACATTGCCAATTGGTGCAAGCTAGGGAAGCCTTCAGGATGTTCTAACTTGTGCTGGGACCAGGACAGGGAGAGAGAATCAGGGAAATGTGACTGGCTAACACAGATTATTATTTAGAACAGTCGCTGTTGAACTTTAAGGAAGTCATTCATCTGTTCATTCACATCCTAGAAAGAAAACAGAGAAGAAGCAACATTTAGTTCACTCTGTGGCCAAAAACCCCCAAACCCAAACAAAATAAATAACAAACAAACCAATTCCCAAACCAAACCCCCTTCTCTGGGAAGAAAGGAAGACAGATTTTCTGAAAGAACTGGGATTTACTTATCTTGAACAGATGTACTGGGGTTGAAGAATCAAATGAAAATATATACAATTTAATAAACTCAACTACATCCAGGTTACTTTGTCTAGTTTCTAAAAGCAGCTCCAGATGGTATTCTAATAAACCACAAAGGTGAGGAAATTTTATGATAGTCTTTTCTGAGCTGGAATAGTTTGCTCTTCACTTGTCAATATTCCTTCCTGACATCCTGAATGCTTGCCAAGGCAAACAAGATCCACCTGTCCATGGCATATCTGATCACTCAGAAAGAAGGCAGTACTTTTGAAAAGGTCCTTAACAGAAGGTATCGATCCACAGCTAAACGTTCAAATGAAATTGTAAAAATGATAGTGTTGAAAAATAGGATGCCACACATTGTTGACTTAGCTATGATTGGTCGTAAATTTAGTGACATTTTTGCTCTCTGACTAAAATATAATGTCTTTCAAGTGCCTTTTTATTGCCTGCATCATACAAGATCCAAGAACTGCTTGCTATTGTAGTCTCTTGAACAAAAATAGACTAGTAAAGCATCATAATAGCTAAGGTTTCTTTTGTTTGTTTGCTTGTTTTAAAGAGAACAAAACCCTATTGCTATGTCCTCTTATGTATTTTTATCCAATGTGACTTCATATGGAATATACATAGTAAAATAGAAACTGATAGTCATGCGAAACAGAAGGTGGACTACAAAAGTTTTGTGATAAAAATTTTTATTAGCCTGTGGTGACTGCTATTAAATTGCAGGTCAAAATTTGAGCCCATTGAAGTCTGTGGAAGTTTTGCCACTAACATTAATAGTACAAGGATTTGACTCAATAAGTTTAATTTATGCAAACTTGATGCCCATCATTATTTTTTCAAAAAGGCCTTTTAATTTGGCTTGAAAAATATTGTCACAATGTTGCTTATATTGAACTCTGAAAATCATTATACAAAATGTTAAGCAAAACTTTGATTTTTTTCACATACAAATATATTTTACAAGTAACAAAAACAAAATAAATCAAAGCTCTGCAGATACTTTTCTTCCTTGGATTTTAATTAATATCTTTTAAACGGTTAAAAATGTAGGAAAATAACTCTCAAAGAATGTTTCTGATAAAATTGGTTGGAACTGTTCAAATTTTGAAATTTAAATGAAATTTTTGTTAGTAAAAAAAATTCTTTTTTATGTGTATATAAAGAAAACAAGGAGTTGGAAAGTACTGTAGGGAGGAGACAATTTCGACAGGTATACTGTACTTCTTTCATCAGACCTTATCATAAGATTATAGTGTCCTCACACGTGAGGAAGGAACTAATACATCCTATAGTGTCTTGTAGAAAAGTCAAAAGCAAAAATAGATTTTCTTTATAAATCTAGGAAACTCTGAAATACCGGTCCCTTCCATGGATGAATCTTGCTTTATCTTTTATAGTCACAAATTGTCTTATGAAGTTCTTGGCAGCTTGGACTTGCTCGGCCAAATTTTATTCTGAATTTGAAACTCCATGGAACTAAATAAGCAGAGGCCTTTCTAACCTAAGTGTTTTTGTTTAGCATTTATTATTATGGTATCTAAATTCTGTTATCTAATAGCTGAAGATTTCCTTCTACTTTCTCCATTTCCTCTCCACTAGGTTATCAGGACCCCCAACTGTGACAAGGTATCTGCCCCTTCATTAGGCAGTACTGACCTTGTCAATCAACCCTGCCAGGGCTCTTAAAAAGTTGAAGGGTCCAATTATAGATACAAGGATCTGGGAGAAAGGAAGCGGCCTGGGAGTAAGAAGTATTCGGGAGGAAATCTCGTTACAGTTTCTTTAAGGGAGCGGAGCTAGGAGGCTCCCCTCTCACCCAATCAATTGGGAATGAAGAGATAAAAGGGGACTAGATTGAATACTCCTCCTCCCTCATAGCAGGGCAGACACCAGTAGGAGGAGGCTGCCAAACCCTCAGAGCTTGGGGGCTAAGTGGGGCCAGCTGAGAGAGAAGCTGGATAAGACTCTACAATGGGCTGAATTGCAACCCAGCTCCAGAAGGAAAGCTGGGGACTCCTGGTAAGGAGAGGGATAATAATTACTTGAATTACCCAGCTCCAGGAGGAAGACTGGGGCTTCTGCCATAAGGAGAGGACACAGAGACAGCACTGAGTGGACACTAGGAAAAGAGCTTAGAGGGCAAGTGTCACCAGAACCCTCTAGGCCAGAAACACCTTGTGTTTATTTGAGACTTTTTGTTATGGATCCTCTTGCATGAAGTTCTATAATGAATGAGCCCCAAAGAGAGTACTATTGAATCAAACATCAAGATCGCTTGAAGTGGAGTTACTGGCTTTCTGAGAAGGGAAACTGAGGCAAGGAGTACATGCAGCACCACACTAACTCAGCAGGGGGTGTTCCAGGGTAGGCATGCCCTATGACACCAACGTAATGATCATTGAAATGGGTTTTGATAAAAACAAAGGGGGGCAGATTTGCATTTGATGTAAACTCATGTAGCTCCACTGAAGTAAATGGTGCTACACCAATTTACACCAGATGACCCCACAGCTGTATAGACAGAGATGTTCCCTATTTAGTCATGTATTCATAGGGTCTCTGGATTTCTTCCCTATATTCAGTCCATCAAAGACCTCAAATCACATTGGCTTGGCATAAGAAAATGGGATTTAGCTGATTCTGGAGGCCAGTAACACTGCTCAGAGCATCAGCTGAAAAAAGGTACTATACTATAGGTATAGTGCTTCCTGGTCCACAGGTGTCCAGTCTTTGGCAGAAGTTGAGCATGATGCCCCTGCAGAGCTCCCAGTCCCAGACAGGCTGTGGATTGCATACATTTAGTTTCTCAAGAGATTTTTTCTCTCATCACATGAAAAGCTGACACTGTGTGTGTGCATGTGCGTGTATACGTACATTGACTTACACACACATGTATATGTACAACATAGGATTTGGGTTTGTAGGTGACCAAAGAATCAAAGCTGCACAGAAATCTGATTGAAAATATACAAGATTTTATTGCTCGTTTCCTCCCCCGCTGCTTAGTATCTCCCTCCTTCCTTTTGTTACTATAGCTTTTATGCTGAACTGCCTTGTAATACATAATGCAAACAACTATGAAAACACATAGTAACGACCCAGTAATTCATCCATAGAAACCTATTGTTTGGGGGGCAGGGAGAGGGAATTGTTTGCCCAAGCAGAAATCAAATACATTCAATACAAGAAGGGAAGAGCTAGTTTTTTAACATGGTCAGTAGAGGAAATTGGCCAGCCTTTCTGGTAGCTAGACTGGAAAATATCAAGTACTGGCAGGTGTGAGTAAAAACACTTGCAGTAGTGCATTACCTAACAGATGTCATTCAGAGATGTTTCAAGAGCCAGGGCATCACGTGACTGTGTATAATGGTAAGAATTGTAAAGAAAAAGCCTAAAATTAGTCTCTCTCTTTTTGTGATACAGCAGAACGCTCAAACAGTCATTTTCTTAAGACTTTATGAAACTCTGCTTAAATGAATAGAGTAGACACTGTATTATTCCATGCTAATACATTAGATTTTTACCAGACTCTTTGAAAAGAAAAACTTAATTTGCAAGGAATGTTTTGAGTTCTGCATTAGCTTTATGGAAGAAGTAGGCATGGAACTTCTGGAACAAGAGTTCTCAGTCAGACCCCTTTATGTGGGTTGTTGCCAGCACAGGTGTGCTCGAGGACAGCAACAGTGGGTTCGTTGCCCGGTGTGCTTCGCGTCAATAAACACACCAGGTGGAGAAGCAAACAAAGTTTATTTGGGATCCCAAAGCGGTGCAAGGAGACTGGCAAGTCTCAAATCAAGCACATTAACAGGAACAGTTTTTCTTCTTTTATACATTTTGCAGTTAAGCCTCATCCCGCCCTTTCCCCTCTAGCCCTCCCTTTCACCCCCCCATTCCTCCCTCTACCCCTCCCGTCCCTGGTAATAGTTAAGTCATTCTTGGCAGCTATAAGCCTAGCTTGTTAGTAACTTCTTTAAACCGTTATCTTGTCCTTTTTCCCTTCAGCCAGAAACATGCAGGCCTCATTATTACTGCTTGAGCAGGGGGTTGCACACAGATAACTGGTTGCTTACATATTCCAATTGCACCTGGCTTTTGAGGTTGATTAGAGTTTAAACATGGAAGGATAGAGTTTGGTTCACTTAGGCCTAGTGCAGGAAGGCTTCATTGACACTTAGTGGCCTTCCACCCTCCCGAGTTACCTAGGGTGAGGCCTAGTGACGTCAACAGGGTCATTTTATACAATGGGGCTTATATTTTTCATTCCGAACTTTTCTTGTGGACTACCTCCTCTTCTACTTCCAGTGGTGTGGTCCACATCAATCACACAAAACATCGCTGTGACTATTAGAATTATTTCCTTCTATAGAAAAATATTAGGAAAGGCTCTTGTTGGTGTATTTTTAATTGTCTTCTGATTTAATTTAGCAGCTGGAAATAAAGTGGAGGAGACAGCACCATGTGATCAACTAGTTCTTGGCAGACCACCAGCCAGTGTTCCATAGATCACAATTTGAGGACCTGCACTCTAAAGTTTTGAAATGAATTTCTGGGTTACAACTGATCTTCCAGGTACCTTCCTTGCATTTTAAAAACACCGTGGACTCAGTCCAGCCTTCCATATCTTGTTAGACTTGTCTCACTCCATTTTCCTCCCCACTCCCTATTTAGCACTAGGTGGCTGCTGAAAATATTCTTTGAGCTCAGCCCACAGCAGCAGCACCTGTCCCATAGGGCTAGGCCCAGCTCCTCACTCCAGCCTGTTGGCTCTTGCTGCTCCCAGATTCGGAGGCGCTTGCTACGGTGTCACTTGATGCATGCATCAATGCACAGGTGGGGCCCTTCCTCTGTGACTCCCTGCCCCTTCCTGTCAGGGGGAGCAGAGGGCTGATGGGGCAAGGGAACTGATAAGAGGGTGCAGGGGCTGATGGGAGCATGGCTGAGGGGAGCAGAGGGAAGTGGAGGGGATAGTGGGGCATCATTATTATCAGAATATTTATGAACATGCCATTTTTTCTGAAGAGAAGCCCCCCCCCTCCCACCTCCACTCCATGGTGCAGTCCGGAAGAGGAACCCCTTCTGAGTCCCCACCCCATAGAGTTCCTTCCCCCCCTCCCATAGAGCAGTCAGGAAGGGGACCTCCCATCTCATGGAGCTGCCCTCCCAACCCCATGGAACAGTCACGAAGAAGAGAACTGCCCCTCATATTGGAGACAGACACTGACCTATCTTAGGGTATGTCTACACCGCAATTAAACACCTGAGTCAGTTGACTTGGGCTCAGGCTAAAGGGCTGTATAATTGCAATCAAGATGTGGGGTCCCAAAGCCCAGGTTCCAGCTCGAGTCCAAACATCTGCACCGCAGTTATACAGCGCAAGCCCGCGTCAGCTGACACAGGCCAGCTGCGGGTTTTTAATTGTACTGTAGATGTACCCTGGGAGCGCAACAGGCTCTTATTGGCCCTTCCTTCAGGCTCTCCAGGAGGATGGACGGTGCTCACTGCATGAGCAGCTATTCAATATTCAATATTTTATTTTGTTCTCATTACTTAATGTGTAGCCCAACCTTATTTACTGCGCACTTTTCAAACTCTGCTCCAAAGACAGAATTATTAATTTCTTCATGGACTTTCCTATGGTGCTCATCATTGTAAAATCTGTGTGACACTGAGTACCTTTCCCAGAAGAGCCCTGTGCACACTCCAAAGCTTGTTTCTGTCACCAACAGAAGTTGGTCCAATAAAAGATATTACCTCACCCACCTTGTCTCAAATGTTAACTAATTTATCATCATAATACTCCTGTGAGATATGGGGTGGTGCTATTCCCACTATGCCAATGGGGAGTTGAGGCATAGAAAGATTAAAGTCAAAAGCATTCAAACTAACTTTGAATTTCCAATGTGAGATGACTAGAACCTGTTTTTTCAGAGTACTTACTGTTATATAGCACTTCTTATACTTCAGGGGCAGTTGTAAATGCTCAGCACTTCTGCACTTCCCCAGGGTCTCAAGTCAGGTATTCAGAAAATGAGGAAAATTAGTGACACCTCTGACAAGTTTGGTTTAAATGACTTGCCAGCATCACACAGGGAACTCTGTGGCAGACGCAGGGATGGAAATTCAGTTTTCCAGGGCAGCATTCAACTGTCTTAACCATGAGGCCCTCCATTCCCTTCCTGCAACCCCCTGTCTCGTTCACTACACACCGTCCAACTTCTGCAACAAATGAAGCAGGAGTTCTACAAACAATAGCCTCCTTCACTACATAACTCTGATTTGTTCCCAGAGCAGGCCCAGGCACTTCCAGCCCTGTGGTCTCTTCCCTGGCTCCTCATCCAATCTCAGTTCCCCCCTCCCTCTCCCTAGCTCCTTGTCCCAGTCTTTTTGCCCAGCCAGTCTGAGTTATTTCTCCACAACCCAGCTCCTGGTCAGCTCTGTCTCTTTCCTTTGTTTCCTCAACATAGGTTTCTAGTCCCAGTCTCCTTGTCCAGCCAGTTCCAGTCTCCCCTAGGCCCAGTCTACCTCCCCCCTCCTCCCAGTCAGTTTCTTTCTCTTGCAATCCCCCACAATCTCAGTGTCACTGGACTTCCTGTTCTAATCTACTCATTTCCCACCCTTTGGTCCAGCTTTTACCTCCTCTACATTTGAATCAGACGGTTTCCTCTTCCATGCTGCCTGAGTGCCACAGGATGATCATTGAAATGATAGGAGAGACAGAGTTCCAGGGCCTGTCCCCAGCCTAGGCTGGAGCAGCTATTACAGGGATAGGCCTTCTGAGTCCCTGTAGCTCTGGGCTGGAGCATGTTCAGCCGCTCTGTGGAAATGGTGCCTGTGCAGTCTGGTCACTGTAGGAGCCGTGAAGGGATGGAGAATGCTCAGAGAGTATGAAAACTTCAGAAATTTTAGCTGTTAAGTTCTAGCAAGTCTCTACTCTGCATGTGAAACTGCAGTTTTTCAAAGACTTATAACGTGGCCAAATTTGGGCACACTTTCATAGACCTGGAAAAAGGCACATACTGGACACAAAGACCACCCATCCCTGCCCAATTTCAACTCCCCAGTAGAAAGCCTGGAGGCACTAGAGCATTTCAAAGAAAAAGATTGACAGAATTTTTTAACCTGGGCAAAATAATATACTTTCCCTAGCCTTGTTCCCAGAAATGGCTGAACCGTTTGAGCTGAAAATTTTCAAAAATTTTCAGCCTGAGGCATACTCAGCATGGACAATTTCAGGCCAAATGGCTAAAGTTTGGCAAAGGGCAACTGAAAACAGGAACTTATAATGGGAAATGTCAGGCAACCTTAATAATAAGTAGTGCTACTAGCCATACTGTAATTAGATCACAATAAACACTGATCTTTATTTAGTATACTTATTTCCATGACCCTGGTGTTGCGTTAACAAAAAAGCATTTATCTTCCTCTGCATTGGTAGATTGTCTGAGGAGAGATTTATTATTTGCTTATCGTTTCTGAATAGTTAATGTTTACGTCATCCTGCTACTGAAGATTTTTTCAACAGCCTGTAAAGTAGAATCAGACTCAAATGTCCAACAGCTGAACTAGTGGGATTAATGTGGAATGGGTCACTAATGCACTGGAACTGCAGGTTGCTCTGACTTTTGATGAGGAACTAACTACTGGGTAGGTACTTTAAGCTTCTGTATCTTCGATTTTGAACAGAATTAGTTTCTAGTCTGGTAGCTGAGAGAAGAATTTTGTTTCAAAGCTGTGTATTCTGTGCTAAAGACTTAATAACGTCAGTTATTCTACAATGAATATTGGGTTTGACACAATGACACATTGATAGAAATAGGACCTCTGTAGTAGTGGAAAAGATCAGTAAGAAAAGCCAGTCACAACAGCTGAAAGGATAACACAGCTAATAGTTAAAATTCTGCTTCCAGGTACAGAGTTCTGAATTCAGAATAAATCCATTGCCTTCTGCAGAATTACTCCAGAGGCAGAAGGTGTAACCGAGAGCAGAATTTAGCCGAAGGTTTTACAGTACTTTGGTTTGGATCATATATTGCTGTTCCTTATGATTTTTCCCTTCAGTTTTTCTTCGGATTTGGGAGATGTTCCGCTGTAATAAGTATGAGACAGCAATGAATATTTGTCAACTCAGGATGCAGACCTGCAGTCCCTGAGCACTCAAAGCTCCCACTGACCTCGGTAAGAGGTTTGAGGGCTCAAGAAATGGAGGATGATTGAGCTCTGCTTTCAGATGTGGTTGGGAGTAAAAGCAAGTCTTTCACACAATGCAAATGGAACAAATGCTATGATTCTGATAATTCTCTGGAGTTTATAAAGCACCACGGAGCTTACTCCTGCTCCCATAGAATCATTGGGAATCTTGGCATTGATTTTAGTGCGATCAGGAGTGGCTCCTTGCTGATGAGTAACAAAATGTGCTATTCTGTGACAGATGATGGATATTAATTATCATGGCAGTGATATTGAGAATGAAATCTCTGTTTTGACATTATGCTCCTGGTGTCGTTATGCTAGTGGATTTGGACAGCTGAGTTTTGCTTTGCTATAAAACCACTTTCTTTTTCTTTTTATATTTGAAATTAATTCATTTTATCGTGTATTTAAAGAGGCTTAAATTTTCATTTTGGGGGGAAGATACATCATCACTTCCCTCAGCACAACTAGAAAGAACGATACAAAATACTAGTTTTGCCTGTAAATCGCTATTCCCAAGTCTTATGCTTGAGAGAGAAAAAATATCTATTTATACTAGAGTAACAGAATATACTGTGGGAAAAAAATATAGAGGTCAATCACTTACTGCTCTAAATTGCCCTGGTGTAAATCTGGAGTCGCTCCAAATTAACTTCAATGAAGTTACTCCAGATTTACATCAATATACTTTAGAGCAGTATTTGGCACAACCTCATCTCATTTTATCCTTGTGATTAAACTGTTACTTTGGGCAACAGTGTTTAAATGACAAATCTAGCTCATTCTCCTACAAAGCCCCAACACATTAAAATTAACATGATTAATTACATTAAATCATATTAATCAAGGTCAAAATCTGAGTACATTTGTTTTTTGTCCACTTCCATTTTCTTCTGAGGGTTGTAGATATGGGTGGGTAAACCTCATGAAGTTTAAGGTTTTGTAAACTTATTTGGAAGCATCTCAAGATTTACAAAATTAATTTGCAAAGGGTATAAATTTTTTCTCCAAGGGGGAGTCAATTTTAAGAATGTATTCTAGGTAAAGGGAAACCAGTGCTTTGTATGAAGGATAAAAGATCCCTGACCCTAAGACAGGCAGCTTAACTTAAGTGATACCCTGTATATGGTAGACCTATCGGCCAATGGTGTTACATCAGGGATCCGTTTGGACCTGTCTTCTATTTTTCATTATGACTTTTTCTCACTCCCGTCCCTGATCCCTTTTCACAGTCTTTCCTAAGAAGGACAGAAGCCCAAATCTGGTTTCAAGCTGAATTTTTGAACACGATGTTGCAGTGAGTTTGAAATTAGGCAAAACAGGGTTGCCCATTCCTAATTGTGCTGTTTTCCATTAAAATCATCCCTTATTTTTAAAAAGTCTATTTCTCCCCACATGCAAAACCTAATTGTTTCATGTGACCTGAGATACTCTAGGCATTTGTGTCTTTTTCTGCTAATTAATTTCCTTTCCAAAAACCTGAAGACTGAATAGTCACGGCATTACAAGTATAAGTCTCACAGAGAGGAAAGAAACAACAATACCTCTTCAGATACACTTTTATTCTGAGTTTTTAAAAAAATACAATAGTGTTCTGTTGTGTGACTGTGATTTAGGAGACCTACCTCAAAGAGCTGTTGAACAGTTACTCTATGTGAGTGCTTTGAGATCCTCTGATAAAAGAAGCTAAGTATTCTTCTCATGAGTACTATAAATATTAATGGTGAGCATATCAGTTTGAATCTAAACTTGCAAAAGCAGCATGAAAATTTACTCTTCTTTTTTATTTCCACTAGTAGAAATTAAATCTCACTCTGTGTTTCCAGTGCCACTCTAATATTATTGAACTGAGCTGACTCTCCGGGAACCCAGAAGGAGCAGTAGAGAACATTCTCCTGTGTTGCCCAGTAGCTCCGTGGGAAAGTCATATATATTTTTTTGATCCTTTCTCAAACCAAAGCTGTTTACATTCTTAAGCTGGCAAAGAAATGGTATCAGCCCTTCGGGAATGACAAATACGGTCAAACAAACTGTAAAGGTTAATAAAAATTGAACCATTTACAAAAAGTCTTAAGAGGATGAAGTCCTCTTTGTTTGACACAGTAGGAAAAAAATCACCACTAAAGTGCATTCTTTTTCCCAGATGCTGTTCTGCAGCAAGGAAGAGCTTGGCACAGCTCCAGGAAGGGAGTTTTCAAACCTGACTTTAAGGAACATTTTATGCCCTACTGCTCCTGGCGCTGGTCCAGTCCCTGATGCAAGTTGGAGCAGCCTCAAGGCTGCTCTAATTTGCAACAGCAGCCAACTACCCCAAGGGGCAATTCCATCTGGGGTTTACTGGCGTATAATGATGTCCTGGTCACACCCACTGTACTGGTGGCCAGGAAGGAGATAATGCAACTGCCACTATACAAGCTCTGTGCCCCTCACTGATTCCTTGTGTAAGGGGAATCCTACACTGGCTGGTTACACTGGTTTAAGGACAATTTAGCATCATAGGGGTGACCCAAAGGTGGCCAAGCAACTTGAAAATTTGATGCTAAAGTGTTCATGTGCTGCTTAACATTAATTCACACCTTACTTGATGTTGAGTTAATTTACAATCATTTCACAAAATACACTGTTAAACACCCTTCTCAGCCCTGCTTTAACTTGCACCTTCCTAGAAAGCCTTTGCATGTGCGTTAAACTTATTACACATCAGCAGAGTGAGTCTGAATAAAGTTACTGTAAAGAAATCTAGATTACACCACTCAATTACATCACTTCTGAATTTGGTCCTCAATCTTCCTGTTTCCCACAGGATTTCTTTGCTAATTTATTGGATACTCAATAATTAGCAATGACAGATTGTGCCTTTGGCTATGCACTTTGACCATAAAAGTGGAGTGCATTTGGAGTGTAAACTGTTTAGAATTGGGTACATGTGCTTATGTTGATTTGTCCATTATACATTGCTGGGGTAGCCTCTGAGACCTTATTTACTTGATTCCCAAGAACTCAGCTCAACTCCAATTTGTCACTGAGGTTTCTTCATTGGCATACAATCAAACTATCAGGCTCAAATGTAGGGGGTGGGTACAGGGCATACTACATATCCAAAGTTACACAGCAAACCTCTTCTTTTATATACATTTACACATTATATTGTATGTACAATACATTGCATTACACATTTTGGGATTGGCTTGGTTACTTTGCAAGAATCAATTCTTGTATAGCATGCTGTATCTATGTACCACCTATTCTTTACCCCACCTTTATGTTCCCATCTTATTTTGGCCATTGTTATCTTGTTCTTCATAAATAGTTCCCTGGGTATTCCCCCTCTTACCTAAGCTAGTATAGACATTCTGTCTCTTAGTTTACCAACCCATTTACCTCTCTAATCATATCTCCCAAGAAATGAGGCCTTCCCAATGTCCATTTACTCATGTAAAACCAGGCCTACAAAAATAAGTACCTGGAAGTTGGAGTGTCTTGGTCATGGATGGAAGAGTAAATATGCCAATAAAGAAACCTTGGCCCTTCAGCTCATGCCAGGTGACCAGAGGGAGATGGGAGAGGCCACTGCAGCTAGGCAGTGTGTGTGTGTGTGTGTGTGTGTATGTATGTATGTTGCATTGCTTAATTTGTAATAAAAGAGGTGCCCAGGCTCAAGCAATTATGTTCTGGGGCCCAATAAATTTTTTTACTTTCATAACTGATGCGGCAAGCTCAGAGATGCCGGGGCTATGAATTGCCAAGCCTAGAGGTGCCAGGGCTCAGCCCTGGGCAAGTCCTGACACAAATTAAAGTAGGTGTGTGTGTGTGTGTGTGTGTGTGTGAGAGAGAGAGAGCACAACTCTGACACGTAACTAAGTCAGCATGCTGAACTGACTCTCAGACTACCTTGTAACCAATATGTTTGAACGGGCATAAGTCAACACAGAATTTGCCCTATTATCTGTACAATCTAGCTTTATATAATATATAAAAATCAATATGGTAAGTTACCGAGGGTGGTTTTCACAAAATTACATAGGCACCTAACTCCCATAGATTTCAGTGGGGGTTAGCCACCTAAGTATCTTTGTGAATCCCACCCCAAGATTATTAAAAAGAGACTGAGCTATTGGGCATTAGTTTAGACCCCTGTGCATACAAAGTAATGTGTCAGTTGACCTATAAACGTGGGGGATATTTTGCTACAAACAATACTTTCTCTAATAGTGGAATAATGAAGGAGCAGCTAATTGTGTTTGTCCTGGAAAGAACAAACACTTCACTTTGCATTTGACAAAATCAGCTTATGGCCACCATATGTTATATCAGTGATGTTCAACCTAATACTATATCACTGGTGTTCAGCAACATCACAATTTTAAAGGAATACTGTGACATTTCTATTGGGAAGCAGGAAATTGTTGCTTCTCAACAGTAGATGTTATGCCTCCAGTAGTAGGTGGTTAGGTATTTACATTAAACACATTTCTAGTAGCTGCTTTTAGCAAGTAGATAGTAGCTGATTAGGCTGCTGGATTCAATCTGTTTGTTCAGTAGAGTAAGCAGAGCTAGGCTGATAAATGTACATCGTGTCAGTCTTTGTACACAATGAGCCTTTTAAAGGAAATATTTTTTGTTACCTTTCTAGAAGCTTAGGTAAGGGTGACTATATACATGGTTTTGTTCCACTCCTAGATAATCTTGTGCTCCTCATAATATGTCCATAACGTTTAATTAAACAAGTAAACCTCCTTTAAAGGAACTCAGTTTATCTATAAACATTACCCTTTAAACAAATATGTGTCACAATCATACTTCTATTCTTAAGTGGGCTGATGAAATAAATGGTTTGCTTGAAACACTTTTACTGTTAGCAACGGTTTCCTAGAAATGGCTGAGGGCTGTATTCATTAACAAATAGGGTCCTCAAGTAGTAGCCCGAAGGCCTCTGTGTACTTCTTTGGCTGTGTAGCCAAGGGTCTACTCCCTGAGAATTATGGTCCCCACAGCTGTCATGACAGCAAGGAGGAGGCTGGGCTGTCTCTTGAGGCAGTCTTTAAAAGTAAAGAATGTTGATAGAACAAGCAGACAGCAAATGAGGATCAAGAGCACAAGTCCTGGAAGGGGGGGGAAAGGTAGGAAGCCAGGCCTTTAAAATATATATTCCATATTTTCAGTCTCATAGAATTTAGGCTGCATGAGCCCAAATGTCTTTCTGTGATCACATAAGAAATGTGCTCCAGCTCTCCATGCTGAAATCTTCCATATGCAGCTCTTGTTTAGTTGTTATGGTCCCTCCCTCGTGTGCTTTGGTTGTTTGTTGTTGCTCTGGCAGAAAGTCACATGCCTGATATTTGTTACATTTTACTATTTTGAATGGATTTTGCTATTTTTAAAAAGAAGGACCCACTAAGATTTTTCAAGATGGCACCATTTTCATGGTAGGTCAGATGTTTAGACTAACCAGTTTCATTTTCAAAGACAATATCAAGGTTAATAATATTTTATATAAGGAAGAAAACAAATGGAATTATATTTACCAAAGAATCCCCAAATCTAAATACAAATGTACAGGTGACTTTCATTTTTTTACAGTAATATTTTTCTGAAAATTAAAAATATCTATACCTTACAAAAATGAAAACTAGTTTTCAAGGGTTGTTATGTATTAAATGCCCTTATAAAACAGGCACAAATGAAATCAAGTGTTACTTTTAAATATGAAGCAGCAATCCAGGAATGAAATTTGTGTCCTCAGGAAAGCACTGGAACTGAATGAGTACTGGGAAATGTTTGAGAATATTTGTCTGGTTTATTTTTCATTGTTTGCTCCTCTTTTGCATTTGCCTTGTGAAAATATTTTAGGAAATGAATTTCCTAACATTCACAGAAACAGTGAATGGTAAGTGAATGTTTTAGAATAGTAATAGAAAGTGACTTCTGAATTAGTAATCTTGCATAACCACATCAGAAAACAGATTTAAAAGAGTTACTCGGCTAATCGGGAAATAGAAGTAATACATGTGACCCCTATCTCCAATCAAGATAGCTTGAATTTCAAGTATTGAATGTTTTCAACTAAATGTTTGCAAACAAGGTACAGACTAAAAAATATTCACAGAAATGGTTCAGTGAATAATGGCAAATGATGAATAAATCCGAGAAAATCACTATACTTTCACTGACATTTTTTGATCAGAAAATGAGGTAATTTTTTGTCTAGTAAATTACTTGTTCTGAATTATTTACCCAGTTCTAGTAATCAGTAAAGGTCAAATCTGAAGATGGGCCTGAATCAGAATCCCAGATCTGAACTGCCTTGAACTTTGTGGATTTGGGTTTCACAGCTACATGAAAATTTTCCTCTTTAGCTCCTGTCAAATGTGTCTTATCCTGAGTGGAATCTTTTCTGGGTTCAATTCAAATGAAAATTTTAATCAGACTATAGTCTTACCCCCAGTTTATATGCAATGAGGTTCTGACCCTTGGAAAATGAGCCTATACTTAAAAAAAATTGAAGTTGTATTTCAGGGCATAAAATCATCACATGATGATCATTTATCTGCAGGAAATCCCCTTCTTCTCCATAATTACTATTCTAATTAAATAGAAGACAAAAACTGTAAGTAGTGCTTTCTAATAGCAAACTAAAGGTGGCAAGGATCACAAATGCATTGAATGTTAGAGTTGAAATACAGTAGAATGCAAAAAAGTTCATTAACACAGAGTAAGGTTGTGCAGTGACAACGTATGTCCTCCAGAATGTCAAGTTCAGCAAAACTCAAACATCTGAAAAGGGTCCGAGTCCCCCCCATGTGTGTCAGAAAAGGAAAGAGACACATATGTACCTTGCGGTTCCAGTCTGCATCATTTCAATACAGAATTGTGTAGGTAGCAGAGCACTGAGAACTTCTTGCTATAGGTATGGTCAGTAGCGAGGTGGGGTATGAGAGCAGTCTGTGGATTTAATGCTGGGTAATGGAAAGTAGAGGTTTAGGTGGTGTCCTATGTGTAAGTGTGAAGGGGATGAAAAAGGGATGAAGTTGTTAAATTTTACAAGTGTGGTATTCTGTCAGGAAGCAGATTCCATGTTTGAGTGTAGCGCAGGAGCAGGAAGTACCTGTTCATTACAGTGAAAACCAGAGTGGGGGTATGTGTGTTATGGATGTGTTGGAGCATTGCTCAAAGAGGGCAGAGTTAAGGTTGCATGGGCATTTGCTTTAACTCTGTATTTCCTGCTTTCAGAAGTTTGAGCTTTGTGTTCTCGAAGGGCAGGCACTATCACCAGGCAACCTTAACTCTGCATTAGCAATTTACCATTTAATTTCCTAATTTTTTAAACAGAAAGAGAAATGTTCATTGGCAGGAGTTAACTACATTTAGTTGTAGTTCGGACTTACGTTTACAGTTGACAACATGCTACTACAGCTAGGTAATAATCTAAAGACCTACCTTTTATGTAGTGCTTTTCAACAGAGGCTCTTATCCCCATTTTACAGATGGGAAACGGAGGCACCAAGAGGTGAAGTAATTGGAGGGACAGGAAAGACAGTCTCAGATACCTCAAGAGTCACAGGCTTGCCCAGAACACACAGCTCAGACCCCTGCAGAGAGGTGCCCTCCCTCCCCCGCCCCCAGTTTCCAGTAGAAACACAGAAAGGGAGAATTCGGGACTGAAAACCCACCTACTTCCTCTACTATCCCTGTTATTCTCCACCCTCTCCTGCTTACATTAACCCCCCCATCCCCTCTTCCCTCTCCTCAGATTACATTTCTCCAAATATATCTATATCAAGAAAAATGATCCTTGACCGAGGCAGATTTTTCCCAAATGTTTTCAAGTCATTCTCAGATTTCTGCCCAGGGTTTTATTAGCCACTCCAAGAGCTGGCAAACTTGCACCAGCAAGGCAGTCAGGCTGTTTAGAGTATTGCATTTAATTGCCTTTATGGTCATAGGCTTACAGCTGTATTGTAAAATATGCAGTCTTGGCCAGCTAAGCTAGATTGTTATTGGAGAGAAGGAAAACGGAAAAAGATGAGAAATAGAAGAAATAAAGTAGGGAAGGAAAAGAACACAGGGGTGGTGGAAGTGTGTGTGGGGGGAACACAACAAAGATTCACATCCCAGGTGGTCTCAGGAGGCAGCCATGATGGTACATCTCACTCCTTCCCCCTCTTTTAGTCAGCCATTGTTGCATTTCACTTTGCCTCCATCCAAAGTCCACCAATTAGGCCTAATTTCTGACACACCTAATTTTGGTTCATTGATTTTCTGTCCCACACTTCTCTCTCTTTTTTTTTTAATCAGGTGTGATCTTAACATAGTCCTTGAATTATATCAGTAGGCCTTTTTGTTTGTACTAATTTAGTCTGTTTATCTCCCTTTTGTGCCGTTTCCCATCAACATGTATTGGTTTAGCTTATTCTGACACTTTATAAATTTGAACTCACTTTTTACTGGTGTCTTTACGGTTAAAGTTGTGGGCCCAATTATTACAACAGATCACACTCTCATAAATGGGCAGCCTCTCCCCAGATCCTGGCACACGGGCGGGGGAGGGCAGGGAGCAGGGCTCAGATACCCTGCCCCAATAGGCAAATCCACTCCAGAGCTTGGCTGACATAAGGGAGGACAGGAAAGGAGGTGTGTGTCACCCCTGTAGATGCGTTGTGGGCACCCAGACATGCAGGATGGAAATGTGGGGCTGATGGGCACACCTGCCTCTATTCTCCCCAGTCTCCTTTTCACTCACCCTCATATTCCTCTTCCCAGTGTCCCACTGCTCCCATCCCCTCCCCATCACCTGACCGCCAGCCCATCTCTCTCTATTTTTGCCTACTCTTCCATGTTTAATCGCTCTCCCCTCCCAGTGAACATTTGCTAGTGTATTTTTTTATTTTATTTTCAAAAACTAATTTCAGTGCTTTCTGAATATTCCCCTGTACTCAGATTACATTTCCACAAAATAAAGATCCCCCTTTGATAAAGGCAGATTGGAGCAATATGCCTGCTTTTTTAAATTCAGATTTCTGCCCTATAATGGAGTTGAACTCTCAGTGGCTGCGGTGGGGCTCAGAGTCAAATACTATTATACATAGTCAGATACACCAAGGTCCTATAATGTAGAGGTAGTTTTCCAGATAGTTAGCCTCTCTCTCTGCACATGCTCAGTATAATCCATTAGGTGCACAAATAGGCATGCAGACCTTCTCAAGCACCTAGCTGGAGAAGCAAACTCTTTTTGGAACGTTTTAATTTGATTTTCCTGCAAGAGTTGGTGGGTGCCAGGCACTCTTTTCGGACATCGCTCCAGCACTGGAGACCCTGGTGCATAATGATTAAGGATAGGATTCAGTCATGGAGGTCAAGGATTCTGTGACTTTCCAGGAACCCCAGGGCTTCCTCTGGGGCAAAGCTGGAGCACCTGTCAGCCCAGGACCACTAGAGCAGCAGCCCCAGGGCTGGAGCAGCGACTGCAGTTGGGTCAGCATCCCTGGGGCTGGAGCAGCAGTGGTCAGGCCCTGCCGCAGGAGCAGTGGCAGGGCTGAAGCAGCTGCAAGTCCCCAGCAGAACTCTTTGTCCCCCTCCCCGAGTATTTTTAGTAAAAGTCAGGGACAGGTTACTGGCTTCCATGAATTTTTGTTTAGTGCCCGCAAACTGTCCCTGAGTTTCACTAAAAATACCCATGACAGAATCTTAACCTTAATGATGATCTGAGCCCTGGTTTAATGTCTATCTGTGAACAGAATCTGTCAACTTTAAAAAAACTTTTTTTTCTGGGTGCTGTTCCTCAGGAACCCTGTGATCAAATTATCCCAAATTTGGATCACTAACAGAACCCCACATCGTTACGAGTCATGCCAAAACTCAAGCAATGGTATGGATTTTAGAGCACTGAGAATAATCAAGCTTTAAACAGAATTTGGTCTTAACCATAACTATAGCAGCTTGTTTTACTTCCATGAATTGTCCCATTGACTTCAATGGGAGCAGGATCTTGCCCGAAGTGTTTGTCCGATAAACTAACCAGCCAACCAAAAATAAACCCAACTGCTTAATCTTAATGACTTGAGCAAACCAGTCTTCTTTACCATAGTAACAAGGCACCCTCTAATTTCCCCTATTGGATAAATAACAGATGCAAATTGGCAGCAATAGTGTCAGATGCACAAAAGTGGAACATGAAAAGTATAAATCCCAGAAGAACACAACTGTGCAGCAAACAATTACAATGACTTTGACACAGGGTATTTCATGGGTAGTACTGACTGGAACTACTGGGTGGGTTTAGGTTACATTTCAGGCCATAAAATCATTGCCTGTTAGTCATTTATGGACAGGAATTCTCCATCCTTGCCTTAATTATTATTCCAATCATATAGAAGATAATAAAATGTAAATAGCTTTTGCTAATAAACTACTGTGTTTGTCCTCTGAAAAAACAGAGGACATAAAAGAGATTTCTTCCCTCTTTCCTCATTTGTTTGATGGAAGCCAATTTTTACTGTCATCAAAGCCCAGATTTATCTTCTCTAAAGCACAAAACCTAGCTTCAAACTGGTGTGCTGCTTCCTGTACCATGGGTGGACTTTATTAAATATTGCAGGTGTGGTTTAACTCCTACTAGTGGTGATGGGGAAAAATTAAGCATAAACTATACATGAATAAGTACTGCTTGTAATTAATGTTTTAGATCTTTCAAAATGACTTTTTTTAATCTACAGTTTTTAAAGTTAGAAACTTCTATTAAACCCTGAAGCAAGTGTCTTCTTTTTAAACATCTGAAATAAAATATTTACATGGTTTAACAGCATGATGAGCAAAAGCAAATATCAGATGTACTGTGGAAGGTTCATTGGTAATATAAACATCTTCTAAATGTAATGTTCTGGGGCTTGGGTGCTTTGTTAATGTTAGTATAAAGGAAGCTAGAGTACGCGTTAGTTGAATACAGTATTTACACAGTAATTTTGTATAACAAAAAGGAGCCACTGGCATTGAGATTAAGAAAAATTTGTGAGAAAAGGCAGCTGTTTAAACTATAGTTAATACTTAAGAAAAAATGCTGCTCCATTATATTTTGGCAGTGAGAGTTCACAGAGCTTAATTTTTAATGTTAGGTCTTTCCTAGTATCATATCTGTGGGAGTGAAAGAACTACTAGGGATCGGGTGCTGCAAGTGTGAAAGACCCATGAGGTTGTCTGACTAGTTTTAAAAAGAACAGGAGTACTTGTGGCACCTTAGAGACTAACAAATTTATTAGAGCATAAGCTTTAGTTGGGGGAAGATTGTCAATGTTTCCCTGTGGGGTCAAAGCACCAGCTATTCTTAAAGAAGCAATTGTGAGGTTTCCTTTCAAGAAACAAACTCTCGACACTGACTTTCTTGGGAACTATTTACCAATATCCATCCTTTTTTATTTTCTGTGGAGAGGCAAGGAAAAGTAATTTAGAAAAGTCCTGCGAGGTCAGCTCTGACAGTATTTTTATATCTGCTGATTTATTTTTATTTTTATTTTATCCTGGACAGTTGAATTATAGGGCTTGCTCGGGAGTGGAATCTGCACTGGTTGCATAAGTCATAAGTCCCATAGCTACAGATGATATTGCTACACTAGGGCCTCTCTACATCCACTTTAAAAGTCCTTTATATTTCCAAGTATGACTGTTCTGATTCTAGTAGGTCCAACAGCCACCTGTGTTACCATTGACCACAAGTTTTTTGTTGAGGCATCTGCAGACCCTAGCAGGAGTGGCTGAAGTTGCTTTTAATGGCTCTTCTGCTGTATTTCTGAGTAGTGGTGGGCAATTGTACCTCTGTCCTAGGCTTCTGTCATGCAGGGTACCCAGGGGATTCTTTTGAATGAGTATATCATTGGTAGGGCTAATGAGAGGATATGGGCTACAATGTATTCAGTATTCTGGAAACATCCACCTTTATGTCTATATCATGTCTGACAAGGTTAGTGGCGATTGGACATCTAACATAGTGAACGCCAGTGAAAATGAGGTCGGACCTGAAGCTAAAATAGGGAAAGAACAAGCTAAAAATTACTTAGACAAGTTAGATATCTTCAAGTTGCCAGGGCCTGATGTAATGCCTCCTAGAATACTCAAGGAGCTGACTGAGGAGATATCTGAGCAATCAGTGATTATCTTTGAAAACTCATGGAAGACAGGATTGATTCCAGATGCCTGGAAGAGGGCAAATATAGTGCCAATCTATAAAAAGGGGAATAAGGACAACCCAGGGAATTACAGACCAGTCAGCTTAACTTCAGTACCCGGAAAGATAATGGAGCTATTAATCATCAATCAGTTTGCAAACGTCTAGAAGGTAATAAGGTGATAAGTAACAGTCATCATAGATTTGTTAAGAACAAATAGCGCCAAAGCAACCTAATAGTTTTCTCTGGCAGGGGTAACACGCCTTGGGATAGGAAGGAGTAGTATATCTTGAATTTAGTAGGGCTTTTGATGCTGTCTTGCATGACCTTCTCATAAACAAACTAGGGCAATACAGCCTAGATTAAGCTACTATACGGCAGGTGGATAACTGGTTGGAAAACTGGTCTCAGAGAGCTGTTATCAGTGGTTGACAGTCTAGCTGGAAGGGCATATCAAGTGGGGTCCCACAAGGGATTGGTCCTGCGACCTATTCTGTTCAATATCTTCATAACTGATTTAGATAATACCATAGCAAGTACACTTACAAAGTTCCCAGACAATACCAATCTGGGAGGATAGGATTAAAATTAAAAATGATCTGGACAAACTGGAGAAATGGTCTGAAGTAAACAGGATGGAATTCAATAAGGACAAATGCAAAATACTCCACTTAGGAAGGAACAATCAGTTGAACACATACAAAATGGGAAATAACTGCAAAGGAAGGAGTATTGCAGAAAGAGATCTGGGAGTCATAGTGGATCACGAGCTAAATTTAAGTCAACAATGTAACACTGTTGTGAAAAAAAGCAAATATTCTGGGATGTATTAACAGGAGTGTTGTGAACAAGACATGAGAAGTAATTCTTCTGCTCTACTCCATGCTGATTAGGCCTCAACTCGAGTATTGTCTGATTAGGGGTCTGGAGCACATGACTTATGAGGAGAGGCTGAGGGAACTGGGATTGTTTAGTCTCCAGAAGAGAAGAATGAGGGGGGATTTGATAGCAGCCTTCAACTACCTGAAGGGGGGTTCCAAAGAGGATGGAGCTCGGCTGTTCTCAGTGGTGGCAGATGACAGAACAAGGAGCAATGATCTCAAGTTGCAGTGGGGGAGGTCCAGGTTGGATATCAGGAAAAACTATTTCACTAGGAGGGTGGTGAAACACTGGAATGCGTTACCTAGGGAGGTGGTGGAGTCTCCTTCCTTGGAGGTTTTTAAGGCCCAGCTTGACAAAGCCCTGGCTGGGATGATTTAGCTGGGAATTGGTCCTGCTTTGAGCAGGGGGTTGGACTAGATGACCTCTTGAGGTCCCTTCCAACTCTGATATTCTATGATTCTATTGTGTCCAGTTCTGGGCAACACATTTCAGGAAAGATGTGGCCAAATTGGAGAAAGTACAGAGAACAGCAACAAAAATGATTAAAGGTCTAGCAAACATGACCTATGAGGGAAGACTGAAAAAATTGGGTTTGTTTAGTTTGGAGAAGAGAAGACTGAGAGGGGACATGATAACAGTTTTCAAGTACATAAAAGGTTGTCACAAGGAGGAGGAGGGAGAAGAACTGTTTTCTTTAACCTTTGAGGCTAGGACAAGAAGCAATGGGCTTAAATTGCAGCAAGGGTGGTTTAGGTTGGACATTAAGAAAAAAGTTGTAATTGTCAGGATAGTTAAGCACTGGAACAAATTGCCTAAGGAAGTTGTGGAATCTCCATCATTAGAGGTTTTTAAGAACAGTTTAGACAAACACTTGTCAGAAATGACCTAGTTACTATGTATTCCTACCTTGAGTGCAGAGGACTGGACTACATGACCTTTTGAGGTCCATTCCAGTCTTACACTTCTATGATATGATTCTGTGATATGACTGGCGTAGTGGAATAAATACCTTGGTGTCTAGATGAGCTTGTGGCTTGGATAAGAATTGGTGCGCTGTGTCTCAAGCCATGCACAATGGAGATAATTTTGGTGAGCTGAGGAAAGCAGCAGAAGAACTGATGGAACTTGGCATGCTTGATTGACAGTGTGGGACTGCCATTTGTAACATAGGGTTTGCAGCTTAGAAGTGATACCGGATGCTGGGCTAATCTGGATGTTCAGGTAGTGGTTGTGATCATGAGCACTTTTTTCATCTGTGCCTAATCAGAAGAGTGTGATCTCATCCATCTAATGTAGCTCTTGCTACACATACTCGTGCTTTTGCCACCTCAAGGTTAGACTTTACACTGAGACCACTTTGGAAACTGAAATCAGCACAGAATGTGACAGCCCATTTATTAAGCGGAGTATCATATCAAAAATACATTTTCCACAGTGATCTGGACCTGCACAGGTGAGCAGTCAGATTCTCCAGCTGGAATTCAATGTGTTGGTTTAGCTTATAAAGCCATGAATAGTTACCTAAGGAACTTGTTACCTCTCTCCCCATGACATAATGTCAGAATTAATATTGGAGCATGTACACAAGCTACATGCCACTTGTCATGAACAGGAAGGGCTGCTGGCAGGGCAGTTTCAATGAAAGGTCTGATCAGAGTCTGGATCTGCTAATCTTTAGGGCACACTGCATCTTTCCTCCCAGGCATTTGGAATGGGGACTGTTGAAGACCAAAGAACATTTGTTGTTCATTGTGGGAGTTATTTTATAGTTGGGGAGGTCGTTGGGAAGCTATTGTGAAATTAAATTATAGCCGGGTGCCCAGAACTTGGCATGGGTGTCTACAATGTTGTTGTACACACACACACACACACACACACACACACACACGTTTTTGTCTAATACCCTTATAAGGCCTCTGTCCCGGACTTGTCCAAGACATGCCTGCTAAAATGAAGAAAGGCTGCTAAAATTCTAAGTACACTTACGGCTGAAGTTCAGTCTGATTATACATAACCATTTGGCAAGATGCTCATTAGAACTAGGGTGGGTCCTTGCTTTGTTGTTAAGAAAAAAGAATGCCCTTTATTTTAATACCTGGTAATAAGCTACTTTCTTCCTCGGGCATAGCTGTAATTGGGAGCTAAACTGTGATTCTATTCTCTAAAGCTATCATAAAATCAGACACAAAAGACTAACATTAAAGGAAGCTCTGCGAGTAAAGCAGTTCTAAAACTCTTCAGTTTATCATTTATTACCTGTACAAGATGGATCTGTAGAAACCAATCTTTTATGGACCACCTATTTTCTTAAGTAATGGAAGAGGCAGTGGGATGCTACATAAATATCACTTCTGAAGGAATTCTGAGGGATGATTGTCTACACTTAACATTTTTTTAGAAGACATTCAGGCCTGGTTTACACTAGGAAAGTAGGTTGGTATATCTCCGTTGCTCAGGGCTATAACAAATCCACACCCTTGAGTGACACAGTTAAACTGACCTAACCCCTGGTGTAGACAACGCTAGGTCAATGGGAGAATCTTCCCGTCAATCTAGCTACTGCCTCTCAGGGAGGTGGCCTACCAACGCATATGGGAGAAGTCCTCCTGTCAGCATCGTCACTGAAGCGCTAATTTGGTGTTGCTGCACTGCTACAGCATTTAAAGTGTAGACAAGCCCTAAAGGTATGTCTATGCTGCAACTGGGAAGTGTGACTGCAGTACATGAGGACATGTAGATCACGAGCAGCATATGTATGTCAAAGCTAGCTCAAGTAACAATAGCAGTGAACTCACAGCAGCACCATAAGTGCCCAGGGTTCTGGGTGGGCAAAACTAACCCATGCCTGGCTTCCTGCTATTGTTCTGTGAGCCTCTGTAGTACTCTGGTAAGGAGCAGCACTGTTAGAACTCTGGCACTGGTGGAGTCTCCAAGGGCACTGGGGAAACCCTAGTGCAATGCAGCTCTTTCTATTCATTGAAAAAGGTGCGACTTGTGTTTGCTGCAGTGCTCCACTATTGGTACTTACCAATGCAAAGGGTGGGACTGGAGTGCCATAGTCATGACCGTACCCAATTCAAGCATATATTCTTTGGGTTGGTAAGTGATTCCAATGATACCAGCCTGCACCCATCCTTTACCATGCTTAATGAAGCCAGCCAAATGGTGTCTAATCCCTGTATTAAGTTCACTAGAGTCAGGAAAAGGCTCTTTGGGTCTTTTCCTACTTTAAGTTCACTTGTACTGGGCCAGCCAGAGTTTGGTCCTAAGATGTTATCCTAAATCTATTCAGTGTGTGTGTGGGCCAGATTCTCAGTTGCAACACCAGAGAGTTTTAGAACTGCTTAGCCGGAGCGCTTCCTTTAATGTTAATCTTTTGTGTCACAGCTTGGTTGGTCAATTGAGCTAAGCTGATTTACACCAACGGTGAGGCCCTGACCTTATATTTTTTTCTATGAAAGGACAATGTATTGCTGTGAAGACTGTTACTGAAGGCTAATATTTTGCATGTAGCAATTACAAAGTTAATTTTATTAAAAAACAAAAATGCTTATTAATAATACCCTTTATATTGCAGTGGTCTTAAATCAGTTTGATTTTATAAAGAGAAAGTGATACATTATAATAAGCCTATTACAAAAGTAGCACAGTCATGATGATATGGCAGCGACCAAATGTGTTTGCATATCAATAAAATAATGAATCCTAGCATGTGGGGATTTTATAATCTAAGGCAGGGGAACTGATCAGAGAGCAGAACTGATTTAACCAGCCTCTGAGTATGCCTGGATATTACTAATTTTATTGAAGATAAACAGAACTGTTGACAGTTCAATTCATTTTCTTACACAAGCAGTATAAAAGAGTGTGGTATGTGTCCAAAATTATGGAATACAGCAGAACTGAGGAGGTATGAGTTACGAGGTTACAGTAAGTATACAAATAATAAAAGCACAATAAAAGCAGTATCAATATTTTCAGTCCATTTCACTTGGTCAATGATTCCACAAATAGTTCAGTTATTCATCAAATACATGAAGTAAATCAATGCCTCTTAATTATTTTATTTTTGTCAATTGAATTTCTATCCTAGATATTTTGATTTGCAGCCATTGACATGGCATGTATTTACTGCCTGCAGTCATATGGATTCTAAATTTCTTGTTTAAGTACAGGAAACCAGCACATTTCTCTGCTGCTCAGTATTACACAGAAAGGACAGCGGAGGATGTGCAGAGAACTGCTACTAACTATTAAAAAGTAAATGTGATGAAAATCTAGTGAGGCTTGTCATTTGATTAATCATCTGTCAAGAGAGAGACCCATTTACCAATGTTTATTGGTTTTGGAGAGATAAAGAACTTACTTCGAATTTCAGAGACCCATCAGAAAAGAGAACTAGAAAGAGGAAATGCAAGATAATAAACAAATATTAAAATGATCAATTATAAATGTGAACTTTACAGATATAGATACAGTATATATGGAGATTTCTTTAGGAAAAATTAGAATTTGTGTTTGTTGGGATCGAAGGAAAAATATGTCTGTCAATTATAGCTATGTCTAAAATTTTTAAAAGCACTAGTGACTGTCCCTATAGCAATGTTCTATCACTGTGTTTTTTGAGTATTATACAAAATTGTTTGTTGAATTATTTGCTCAGCCTTTTACACAGGTGGCTAAACTTTTGCCATATGGACCCTGGGCTACCAATTAAAGTGAAGGATATGGCAAGCTACATCTCATAGCAGTTGCTCTGAGTGGTAACAACTTGTGTATGCGGCACCTGTGTGAGTGCACGAGCACTATGTTCACTATAAAAAAACAATCTTTACAAAACAAAGTTATCATGTTGGGTAAAACTGAAAGCTATCTTTACTGAAATATCAGTGAAACATGCTGGGAATCTTTTTCCTAGTAACATGCTGTCTGTGTATGATTTAGTGTTTGTTTTCACTGTACAGTAACTGAGTGCAACCCAACAGAAACTCATTCATACCAGTTTCCACTACTTTTATAGATATGCGCCTGTGCCCAAATAAGAAGGAAAGAACAAAATTTAAAAGGAAAGCATTTAGTTTAGTTTATAAAATTGCTAAGAACTGAAATTGTCAAAGCAAGGGGTGTTTTAATAGTATTATATTAAAGAGATGTCTATATTGTTACAAATGTACTCAAAAAAGCATACTTCTAACATCTAGGATTAATAATGACAATAATGTAGACAGTGGCATCCCTTTTCTTCTAAAGTCTTTGAATTAAGTCTTCGCACTTACTGATCACCGCTGTACTTAAACTGTACCATGGTATTGATCTGTGGTGTCAACCAGATAAAAAGACACTCTGTGCTGCTGCAAATCAAAAATAATTTTTAAAATGGACAAATGTGCATACTTTGGTCCTGATTCTGCTCTCAGTTATCCCATGTCAAATCCAAAGCATCTCCATTGGTGTAACTGAGAGCAGAATAAGGCCCTACAAGCCCCATACTATATTCTCTTCACAAACAACTTCTGTTTCCTCACGTAGGCCCTGAGCTTGCACACTGCTTCATATAGGTACATCCCCGCTCCTCCATGGAGTCTCACTGAATACATTAATAACAGTCCCTAGCTCTTATGTATGGCTTTTCATCCATAGATCTCAAAGCACTTTACAAAGAAGGTCAGGATCATCCCCATTTTACAGTTAGGAAAACTGAGGCACAGAGAGAAGTGATTTATCCTGGGTTCCTCAGCAGGCCAGTGGGAGTGCTGGGAAGTGTTCTATTCACTAGGCCACATTAGCATTTCCACACTATATCATCCCCCACAAACACAGACAGACACTCTTATTTATTCACTGAGCGGGTGGTGTAGTCCGACACTTTAAGAAATATAGCCCTTAGGAGTTAGCAATCTATTAAAAAAACATACAGACAAAGGGCTTTTCGTAATACTTATGCAGCCTAATGCAATATTTCAAAAAAACAGAAGACGGTACCAGGATCTCTCACCTAAGTTATAATGATGCTGAAGCAGGCAAAGAGCCCTAATTAAGAAATGGATAGTCTCTGTTGTATAGCTGTGCATCCACAAGCAAGGCAATGGTGTTGAGTGGCTTGTTCCAGAGAGGCCAAAGACTCTGAGAAGAAATGGGAGCTGGGGCAGAGACCCATAGACTCCAAAGCTGTCCACATTGCTTTCAAGATCAAATAAGCCATGATTTATCATCCCTGCTCTCTGATTTTAGGAGGTTAATATTATTATTTTAGATAATATGGGTTATAGGCTTGCCAATTAATTTGATCAGAAGATAATAAGGTTTTTGTCCCAGAATTAGGCTACACAGAGTTTGCAAGGACCCCAGAGATGTATGACATGGACACTCACACTCAGACAAATATAGACTTCTATTGAGATAAATGGAATAGTAATCAAATAGTAATTAAATGATAAAAGAATCAGAATTATAAGGCAATAATATTGTTCTAGAGACACACGTGGTATTATATACTATAAAGCTTTTGATTAATATACTCACACCCTTTCTTGATAACCTGGTGGTAAGACACAAAGGACCAACCTCACCTCTGGCATGCCAAGAGAGTTCAGGTCCAGGTTCCTCAATTCTTGAGTGGGAGGTGCAGAGCTTATGAGAAGCTAGAGAGCTAAAAGCTATAGAAAGACTAGAAAAGCTGACATGAGAGTTTTACTTAACTAAGAAGCAACAGAGGGTCCTGTGGCACCTTTGAGACTAACAGAAGTATTGGGAGCATAAGCTTTCGTGGGTAAGAACCTCACTTCTTCAGATGCCTCACTTCTTCAAAGGCATCTGAAGAAGTGAGGTTCTTACCCCCGAAAGCTTATGCTCCCAGTACTTCTGTTAGTCTCAAAGGTGCCACAGGACCCTCTGTTGCTTTTTACAGATTCAGACTAACATGGCTACTCCTCTGATACTTACTTAACTAACTGACTTAAAACTTAAGAATTAAGAACTATCAATTAATAGACTAATAAACAAAAGAATAATGAACCCAGAACTAAGAACAAAGAAGCTACCGAGGCATGGTGGGTTACACTTCTAGAGCTTGACACTTGCATCCTCCTTTTATGTTTAAACTTAATTTTTCACCCACAAAATATCAGAGTAGACTTACTTTACAGGATGGCATGTTTGTGTGTACGGATGACATATGCATACATATTAATGACCATTAGCTCATTTTTAAATCTGTTATTTTTGGCCTAACCTGTTATTTTCATGTTCTTTGTGGTGTATCTGTTAAATTTAAAGGTCACAACCATATATGGACCTTATGCTTTAGCTCATCACCACATATCTGGGTGAAAGATCCTGAACATATTTCCACTAACTTTGCCTAAGTTCAACATACAGGATGTGGCCTGTAGGTCCCTTGTGTTACAGCCAAAAATACTCTAATATAAATCTATAGACCTATTATAATAAAACAAATAATCAAACCCATATGTAAGCGGGGGAATGGTCCTGCTATTGTGGGGAACTTTCCTGGCTTCTGCACTACCCCGGTGAAGTGGGCTAGCGAAAGGATCTGAGTCCTCGCTCCCACTTCCTTTACCCAGAGGCCTCCCTGCCCGAGGACTCCCCTTCCACTCTCCTGTCTAGCAGAGTCCTCGTAACCCCCGACAAGGCTGGGCCCAGGATTCCTGGGGGTCTCGACCCCCAACCCTGCTGTGGTCACCCAGGACAGGGGCTAGGGTGTCCCCACTCCGGGGTACTCTCTCTGCACTGGGCACCTCCCTGACCCACTGACCATTTCATACAACTTAAAGCAAATACAAGTTGTTTAATTAACAGTTAATTTAAAAAAAGAATAAGGAAAAATGGGAAAAGTTAAAGGAAAACACATCACCCTGCTCTGTGGCAGGGAACATCACAAACAGTGTCTCTGGAATGTCAGGGCAGTTCACAGTCTGTTCCTTGTAGGTCCCAGGCTCCTTCTCAGGCCCTGGCTGTGCTGCAGAGACGCTGTGGGTTGGACACTTGCTCTGGCGGTGGCCACACGCTCTCAGGCTCTAGGTGGCAGGACCCTTCTTCCCAGCGTCGCCCCCGCCCCGTCGGGGTTACAATCCCCCTCCAAGTCTGGCCTGCAGGGCCTCTTGGCTGAGGCGTCTCCCTGTGCTGGGTCCCCCTCACTCTTCCCAGCTGCTCACCGCACCCAGCTCCGGACGGCTCTAGCTCCAGCTCCACTCTGCCTCAGCATGGCTGCTGCTGCTCTGCCTTCAGCTCCCTGGGCTGCTTCTCTGGCTCTGGTTGCTGCAGCCCTGCCCCCAGCACAGGTCTGCTCTGCAGGCTGCTTCTGTGACTCTGCTCCCAGCTCTGACCTGCTCCCTGGCTGCTTGTCTGGCCCCTCTGGCTCTCTCTGGGCTGTGCTCTGGCTTTGGGGCTGCAGCTCTGCTTCCAGCAACTTAGCTCGGGCCCCTGCTCTCTCCTTAGCTCGGCCCCACTCTGTACGACTCAGGCCATTCCAGTTCACATGGAGGACGGGACCCCTCCTGACTCCCTGATTAGCCTGCCCGCCCTGTCAATCAGGCTGATCTGGAGCATTGGCCTCTCCCCATTGTTCCTGGGGACTGTCAGTCTCCGGCTCCTGATTTGCCACCGACCCTTCCCCTTTTAGTACTGGGAGCTAGCCAACCAAAACACCCCCAGTGTTAGTAAGGGGGCAACAGTCCCCTTACACATAGAAAACCCATAAGAAAAGATATATAGGCAAGCAAACAGGCTAGCCCTTTAGGCTACACTGATCATAGCCAGAAGGAAAGAGACGAGTCCTGGGACCTACTGTCAGCATAACAACCAATCAAAGCATCCAGAGACAGGCAGTCTGGGAGGGAGAACAGGATTGATGGACAGAGGGAAGATGTGACTGTAGGTAAGTGATATTTACTAGTTGCGGATCTCAGAGTATTTGTTGCCAGAATGGACTCTTCCTTGACTTAGTGGAAACCTTCTGTTCTCTCCAGATGTTACCATCTGTGTGTCTGGCCTGTCCACTTTGACGTCTATGTCTTTGATTTATGTCTCCAGGAAGCTGCAGCCAAGTGGGCTGCAGAATGTAAAACAAACAGTAGCTGGTGGATAAGTGGGGCCAACAGGTGTCCTGCTGCATTATCCGGGCCATGATTCAGCCCAAGGAGAGTCTCAGTTCCGAAAAATCTAATGATAAAAGTGTAATTCTGTTTCAAAACCAGTTTAATACCCTCCAAGACCTTAATGAATTAAAGAAAATTAATTTCCTAAAAGTTCTGGTAGATTAATATGTTTATTATTTTCTTTTTTCTCTCTGCAGTTACCTTGGCCGGATGAATACCCAGGAAAACAATAAATAACTCTAAATGTATTTCAGCATTAGGACAAAAGTTGCCTGTGCAACATCCAGGAGGCTGAGACTACAATGTACTTAAGTGGGTTTGAGATCTCAGGAAGGATGCAGTTTTGCTGTGAATCTGTAAATGGCTCCTGCATAAAGAGCAGCTGGTCAAGCAATATCCGTATCCCCATGTATAGCTTCATGGTGTGCGTCATCCTGGCCACGTTGGCTGGAAATCTGACAGTTATCATCTCAATAACACACTTCAAGCAGCTCCATACGCCTACAAATTTCTTGATCCTTTCCATGGCCACTGTTGACTTTTTGTTGGGGTGCTTCATCATGCCTTACAGCATGGTGAGGTCTGTGGAGAACTGCTGGTACTTTGGAGAACTCTTCTGCAAAATCCACACTAGCACAGACATTATGCTAAGCACAGCCTCCATTTTCCATCTTTCCTTCATTTCTGTTGATCGCTACTATGCCGTGTGTGATCCACTGAGATACAAATCTAAGATAAATACTTGCATCATAGTGGTCATGATCATCATAAGTTGGACCATCCCTGCCATTTTTGCCTTTGGGTTGATCTTTCTGGAGCTAAACTTAAAAGGAGCAGAAGAGATTTTCTATAATCATATCCACTGTGTTGGAGGCTGCTTTGTCTTCTTTAGTGAAACTTCAGGTGTGGTGGCCTCAATGATTTCCTTCTACATCCCTGGATTTGTTATGTTGTGCATCTATGGGAAAATATACGCGATAGCCAAGAGGCAGGCAAGATCCATTAGAGATGCAGCTATCCAAACGCAGATCAGATTTGAAATGAAGCACCACATTTCACCAAGTAGAGAAAGGAAAGCTGCAAAGACATTAGGCATAGTGATGGGTGTTTTTCTCATATGTTGGTCTCCATTTTTCTTCTGTACTGTCACTGACCCCTTTATAAATTACTCAACACCACCTATTCTTATTGATGCGTTGGTGTGGTTTGGTTACCTGAATTCTACATTTAACCCATTAGTGTATGCATTTTTTTACATGTGGTTTCGCAGAGCACTAAAGCTGATTCTGTTTGGTAAAGTTTTCAGAGCAGACTCTTCCAGGACTCAATTATTTTTAGAATAATATACTTATAGTTTTTGGACTCACTACATTTAGCAATTGGTTGGAGATTGTACTTACACAGATAACAGCTAAAAGAGACGAAAATCAACAGCTGTTTGTTTACCCATTTGTGAAGTCTGGTTCAGGTTGTAAACTGTGGTACCTTAAACCTTGTCTCAGTACAGACTGGAACTTACCTCAAATTAAGTTTAGTGCTTTGGTTATTATGATTAATGATTTATTTAGCACTTACAATGTGCTGAGCTCTCTACAATACACAAAAGGGAGCTTGCAGTTTAAAAGAACATTAAATCACTTTGTGCAGAGAAATCATGTAATTCTGATACACTAAGCACTGTTTTCTTTTGGAAGGCCTGTCTCACACTTTTATAAAGCAAGCACTCAACAGATTTCATTGCTGAACTGAGGTTTGTATGGATCTGCAGCCCTCTAAGCAGAACAACAAAGGGCTTTCCTTTTGGATTTCCACCGATGACCCGAAGATGAAAGGACATAGCTTTTATCATAAAGCTATTCTCCTTTCAGTATATATTAATATTTCTTAAGTGATAATTTTAAGATCCCAATGTTAAATGGTATCAAAATAGTACCAAAGGTAAGTGAACTTTAGCAAACAGAACTCAGAAGCAACATTGAACATCTAGGGGCTAGAATCTGAAAATCATTGCAAATTGTATTGGCCAGTGTCCTCTACTGGTTGCAAGTAGATGATACTGTTCTGTTATGTAAAACGAACAATGTAAAATGTGTAGCGACTAAAGGTTTTAGCTAAGATGTATTGTTATTTTAACAAATGGCAACAAAAATTGTTGATTGACACTTTTTGTTGACTTTTAAAATATAACATTGCTATGCTAAAATGAATATCATGCTACCAAACTGAAACAGAAATAATATCTCAGGCCTGATCTTGCAAACACTTCAAGGAGTAATACTTACTACTGGGCACAGTCATTACTGAGCAGTCAGTGGAGCGAGACTCTATAGTAAGAGCTATACGCAGTAATAAATGATTACAGTATCAAATCCTGTGCTGATATGGATAGGAAAAGTGTGTGCCATTTGTTGCATCTTGTCTCTTAGTCTGTGTTTTGTACAACACCTAGCATAAGGAGAATGCAAGTTGCCTATTAATGTTTCACTGGGAAATTAAAATAATGCTCCCTTTCACCAGACCAAACTATCAATACTCCCTGTTGTCTCTTTTATTCTATTATTGTTACGCTGACATCTTGTAAATCTGTATCCCCCAAAACTAACTAAAATAAACAATCACTGGATTATACTGCAGCTGGCCAAATGTGTTATTGAAGGTTTTTATCTCCAATGATAGTATGACTATTTCATTGCTTTATATGCATTTATAAATTATTAAGAAAGTAACTAATAACAGATAAATTAACTGATAATTAAAGAGTAAAAAATCAGCCCTCTTTTCTTCCTTGCTCTATAGAGGAAACAAATCCTTTTTTGGTGCAGCTTACTTCCCTCTCCCTGATGGCTCTGATAAGCTGGCTGGCAGGGTGGGTCCTCCTTACTCCTGTCCACTCATTTCTTTCTCACCTGCACAGTAGGGATTTTAGGGATCCTGCAGTGAATGTCCCCCTTGGCTCTGAGACATAGGTAGCCAATGCAGGGAAGAAAGGGGTCTCATTATGTCATGATACTTCCCTGCATAAGTGCACAGCAAGGGTCATGATCTGGCCTTGGGGAAAAAACTGGAAAAACTATGAAGTGTTGTTCTTCAATGGAATCTTTTACAAAATATAGAGGATTGAGGGTGGTCTTCTGGTAACAGTTCCCTGAAAAACATCATCTACAGCCAATCACCAAGCAATGAAATCATCTGCTCTGAACTAGAACATAAAGTCACCACTACCTTAGCATCCTTCAAATCCTTCCTCAAGACCAACTTCTACGATGAAGCCCACAGAAAACTCAACTGACAAAGGCTAGGGATGTAGCCAGGAGAGGCTTCTGATATTTATTTGGTTTATATGTTAAGTATCTTATAATTGCTTTAGGAAATGATCTATTACACAGAAATGTGAATATTGAGATTGATGAGTGGTGTAAGCAAGAAAGACCATGCGAGGAATGTGTGTGTACGTTAGAGCCATGAAGTCTAAGTAACACCCATACATGAACAAATGAGGGATTGCAGGCTCAGACGGTTGGTCACTGTGACGTGACACTCCAGATTCTTCATAGAAATAGTGTTATTTGAATATGGCCTAAGATATATTTTTATACAAAATGGGTCTTGAAAGGTTATAATTTACTGAATGTGATTATCCAATTTGTATGCATGTATCATTTCTGTATCTGATGTTAGGAATATTGACTATGTAACTGTAACCCTTCTGCCCCTCTGAGTTGGCAGCAACAAGGGCCGGGTTCAGTATCTAGGGGTTCCGTTTCAATAACGCAATGCAAAACCGGCTCGAGCCCCCACCCAGTGACCTGGGACAATTACATACCACCCCCCCGGGTGCCTCTAGGAGGCAATACTTCCCCTCTCGCAAGCACGGAGTCTGAGTGTAGCAAAAGCCTTTTAATAAAGGAGGGAAACAATGAGGCATTTGCATTGTGGAAACACCACAAACAGGATTCATAACACAAACCATGAGCAAAAGACTCACCTCCAAGTAAGTTTGGCAGTGTCCTTTTCCCCTCAGGGACTTAAGTCCAATCACCCCAAAGTCCAACAACCCCAAAGTCTCTGTCCCTGGTCAGTGCCGCCCCAGAGTTCAAAAGTTTATCTGCAGGGTTTTACCCCGCCAGCCTGGGCAGAAATGGGATGTTAAGGGGCACCTTACGTGGTCAGAGGCCGACTGCTCCACCTCTCCATGGAGTTCTGCTGCAGCCTTTACCACAAATGGCTCCGCTCTACCCGTCACTCCGCTCTGCTCCTCCAGCCATCCCCACAAACTGCTCCGCTCTGCTCCCCGTTCCATGGGCCGCTCCAACCGTCCCACAAACTGCTCAGTTCTGCCAGCCGCTGCACTCCACCAGCTGTCCCATGAACCGCTCCAGCTGCCCCCACAAATGGCTCAGCTCCGCTCCGCTCCGCGCCGCTCCGCTTGCTGTTCCATGGGCCGCTCCAACCGTCCCACAAACTACTTGGCTCTGCCAGCTGCTTAGCAATATATCTTCAGGCTCCCCCACAGGTTAACACAGCACTCACTGATCTCAGCTCAGCAATTTTAGCTCTTTTAGTGATTTCAGCTTGTGGTAGGGGAGCCCCAGTGCTGGTGCACCATTGGCCCAAAGTGAATTCAGTTCAGCAACTTTTAGCTAGACTCCTACAGGGGTCTGTAAGAAGAAATAACTGGAACTCTAAGCTACAGAAACTCTGCAACTTGCCTAAAATAACATTTAGGGTGAAAATTACTTCTTGAAACAACTCTTTTTAAGATCTTGAGCTTAGTATGCATATTTTGTTTTATTTTCTTAGTAATTGTAGAATCTTAGGGTTGGAAGGGACCTCAGGAGATCATCTAGTCCAACCCCCTGCTCAAAGCAGGATCAATCCCCAACTAAATCCCCAAATGGCCCCCTCAAGGATTGAACTCACAACCCTGGGTTTAGCAGGCCAATACTCAAACCACTGAGCTATCCATTCCACCAGGGATGGAATCTGCTTTGTTCTGTTTGGTAGTCCTTATAATCACTTAATATTTATCTTTTATAGTTAATAAACTTATTTCTTGTTTATAACATAACCCAGGTTGTGCAATTTATAACTGGGGGAGGGGGGCAAGAAGTTGTGCATATCTCTCTTCACATTGAAGGAGAAGGCAAATTTTTATGAGCTTGTGCTATGCATATCTTTCTATACAGTGCAAGAGAATATTATCTTGGGTGTATTTTCCAGAGGGAAGCTGCAATTTCCTAGCTGAACCATCTCAGAGAGAGCTGTTTGCAGACTCTGTGTGATTCTACAGCTGGTGCTCCTTACCTGTGTGTGTGCTGCCAGAGGCCAGAGAGCCTGATTCAGCAAAACAGGGAGACAGAGCCCAGGCTAGTGGAGCAGGTGGGCTCAGTGAAATCCCAGTACATCAGGTAACATCCCAGAAGGGGGGTCCAACCCGTCAGTCACCTAAAGCACAGTCCTGGTAACTATCTGGGTAAGAGAGTCCAGAAGATAAGGAACTGAATGGAAAAGACAGAGGCTGGCCCAAGAAGGAGTGGTGGAATGTCATAAAGGAAGACATGTTAGCGTGTGGTGTGATGGAGGATATGGGACGGAACCACTTTCAAGGGAGAGGATTCATAGAGTGGATCCCATTTGATGAAGGAAGAATTTGGTTTAAATATTAATAGCTGACTACAAATCATCTTGCTGAGCTCATAGCTGGCCTATGTAAATCCATGCTCTTAATGTTTCCCTGATTCTCCTGCCCTCATCCCTTCTTATTATTATTATTACATCCACTGTTTCATCATGTCTTTTACTCAATGTTTTGACCAGCACCTAAAATAATGAGTCCCTGAGCCTGACTAATGTAGTGCATTGGGTGCTACTGTAGTACAGATAAAAGTAACAATAAGGATCTGACAGCTGTATGCATCCATACTTTTATAACCATTTGCTGTGTATTAGAAGTTCATCATGGCAGCAACTCTGTATTTATCTGATTTTAGGAGGCATCATGCACATCTAATTGAACTATCTAAGGAATATGTAATATTATTATTTAGGTTACACTGGGGAAAAGGTAACTATGCCCCTCCTTGAAATGTTGAATAAGGTTAACCACATTTGGGGTTATGGTTACTGGGTGGCATAACATACTATATCAGGAGGTAAGCTGGGTTGGTAATGGCATATACAAATCCAGAACTTCACAAATTCATAAGATTAATTCCCAAGTGGCCCACTTGCCAGTCTAAATTGCAGGGAGCCACTATCCGGGTAGCTGAGTAATGTTCTCAGCTGGTGCCAGTGCTGTGTCCCTACTCCTTCCTTCCTTGCACACCTGACCGCTATACATACTTTTCAACTCAAAGGCTTTCAAACCACCTGACCTGAAACCAACACAAATGTTCATTGAAGCCCATACAATACTGGATTGCAATAAAAGTAAATGAGGTTAAAAGGGTTCATTAATTTCATTCACTATTAAATGTTTCCTTTCTGAAGGGCCTGATTTTGAACCCACTAAAGTCAACGAGTTTTGCCACGGACTTCAATGGGAGCAATTTCAGACACTAGATCTGATTATCTCTTTGTGTTTTTTCCTTTAGAACATACTAGCTGTTTCCTTAAAACACATTTCCCTCTCCCCATGTTTGTCCACTCCTTTAAAACTTCTGCCCCCTCTCCTCCAATATCTCATACTGCAACAACCTCTTATTCATTAATCTTTCCTCGTCCCTATATCTGCCACACCTATTCACTTCACCACCACTCTGTCTCCTCCATTCTTATCCTTAGTCTTTCTTCTGCCATCCAAACCCATTACTACAGTCCTAACAGCGCTTCTTTACCAGGCTTCCACTTGCCCATGTCACTGCTGTTTTGGGCCTCTTTCCAGCAGAGAATTTTTTCCCCTTTACACTTCCTTCTCCAGGAAGTACTTGCAGTAGGCAGCACTAGCATTAAGTTAGGGAGTGAGGAGCATCTGTAAGTTTCACATAAACTGAGGGAAGGTTGAAGCAATGGTGAGAGGCCAGTTGGCTTTTAAGACCAATTGTCTGGGGCTAGCACTAAGGATGTGCTCTAGGGATTAGCTACTGGCACACAGGACCCTCACATTGAAGTTTGAGGTTTGGGCAATTATTCAAGGAGCTGAAAGTATAACCCAGTATTGGAGTTTTAGCTGAATATCCCCACTTGCTTTTTTGTGGGGAGTGGAATGGTGGTGAGAGTAGTGGTGCAGGATTCTGGCTTCCTCAAAGCACTGAGGCCAGTCCTGGAGCATCTCAGTGGGGTAGCAAATGAACCAAAACAAAAGAACCACCCTGCTAGTTTGTTGTACCAAATCATCACAAGCTGTGACTCTAACATCTCAGACAATGTTAATGTGATAGTGATAGTAACAGCATTAACGTCCAGCCGCGCCTGTGACAGAGCAATACCCCTCATACCAACTAGGCCAGCCACAGAGCAGTAGCTGCAACAGTAGCAGCTGGCTCTGGTAACAGCTACAGCAGTTTGTGCATGTCAATTCTCTGCAGAAATCACTAGTAGAGGCCTTCACACAAAAACTACTAGCAAATTGGAATATGCGCCTCACCACACTCAGAAGGCAGATTTTCTTGCTCTTAGTAATTTATGGCTATAACACAAACTGTTTTTGCGCATGGCACAATTGAGAAAAAGTTTCAGAAATAACTTCTTTCTCTTGTGTCTGATTAGCTAAAGTTTATAGTTTCCCAAAGCACCTTGTTGCCTTCTGTTTACAGACGCTGTGGTCCCTGGAGGCACAGCTACTTTAATGAAGTCCTGAACTATTTACTTTCATTAGTCCTAATCACTGCCAGTTATTACTCGTGATGACGAAAGCGGACAAAAGAGGTGTGTTAATGAGGCCCCATGGTCTCTATTTGAACCCAACAATTTGGTAAATTGGAAGTGAGAAAAATGCTTTGTGCTTTTGTCAGATTGGATTATAAATTATGGTCAACCAAGCAGAATATAAGCAAGTGCACCTTCAAAGTGTCATCCTGTAAATGAAGTGCTAAGGGCCTTGTTAAATTTGTTATCCACACATCTAGTTACTGACCCTATTAAACACTTCCCAGATGACTGCCTTTTTCAAAACAAATGTGTCTCTAATGGCTGAGATCATGTTTTAACTTTTATGAAAACTTCTTTTAGCAATTATTCTGGGCTTGACATTAAGAAAGCATTTTCTCTTGTTAAACATGTGTATGTTCATTTTGTGTACAATTGCCTCCATTTCATAGGTGCTGCTGTACCCCCTGGCTTGAAGTGGTTTCCGTCATATCCAGGGTTTACAGTTTGGTTCAATGGTTCTCAGCACCCCCACTATACAAATTGTTCCAGCACCCCAGCTTCATTTTGCTGCTAATAATGTCAAAGGCAAAGGGCCCATTGACCCAAAGTCTATAATTTTGATTTTGTGCTTTATGCATTTCCAGAACCCTGAGACAGATTTACATCCCAACACAGGAGTATTTAAAACAGTTTCGTTAAAAAACAAGCACACAACAGCACCAGTGCAACGTTATGACTGACATATTAAGCTGTTTAGCAGTATATCAAGACCAAGCAGAGGAGGCTAGAAGAAGAGCGGGTGAGTCCTGTTCCTGCCCAAGAGGCATGGCTGGAACACACAGCGATGTTAGGTGTATCGGTGGGAACTGGCTCCATGGCAGAAACTGAGCCAATTCTCCCTGAGTCTGGACCAGGCCTCCCCGATCAGAACATGAGATCTAAATGGAGATGCTTCTCCCTGTCCTGGGGTGAACCCAAATCCTGGACCTTGACACACTGAACGCAAGCGCTAGAAATCCAGATCCAAGCCCAGCCTTCTCCAAGCTGGTGAACTTGTCTATGGATTGACTTAGTCCAATACACAGCAGTCGGCAGCTATGAACTTGGATCCAAATACAGCTCCCAGGTGGGGACCTAGGGAGGATGGGTTTGGGCCCATCTCTGATTAATAGTGAAACTGGGGGAAATCTTATTATAAAAACATGAGTGATTTCATGAGCCTCAAGTGATTGCTTTTCCATGGAACCAAGCGCCTTCCCTGTTAGGCCAGGGCCTGCTATATACCTGCATTACCTCATGTAGCTTCCAGACACATTGCCTGCCTCTATAGCAAGAGGAAATGGAATCATAGAGTCATAGGACTGAAAGGGACCTCAAGAGGTCATCTAGTCCAGTCCCCTGCACTCATGGCAGGACTAAGTATTACCTAGTCCTGACTGACAGGTGTTTGTCTAACCTGCACTCAAAAATCTCCAATGGTGGAGATTTCACAACCTCCCTAGGCAATTTATTCCAGTGCTTAACCACTGTGACAGTTAGGAAGGTTTTCCTAATGTCCAACCTAAACCACCCTTGCTGCAATTTAAGCCCATTGCTTCTTGTCCTATCCTCAGAGGTTAAGGAGAACAATTTTTTCCCCTCCTCCTTGTAACAACCTTTTATGTACTTGAAAACTGTTATCATGTCCCCTCTCAGTCTTCTCTTCTCCAGACAATAAGTAAGTGAGCTATCTACATTCTAGTCTAACATGCCATACAAGTGTACAGCTGGGAGCTATAGTAGGAAATATGGGGTGAAATTCTGGGGAAATATGGGGAATTTTTCCATTGACTTCAAAAGGGTTTCACCCATGTAATCTCCTGCAACATGCAGTGTAATCAATACATGCATTTCACTATTTTTTTTAATTTCTGAAATTAAGATGATGGTAGAAGAAAAAAAGCAATGAATTTCATAATCTTCATTTTAAAGCATAGGCAGAGTGTCTGGGTCACACAATAACGCACAGTGGGAGGCAGTGACTGCACCTTCTCCCTCTCTGCTCAGGATTTTGCAAGTGTGTGATATGTCTATCTTCCTCACCTCCCAGTCCCTTCCCACCTCTGTGGCTTCCTTCTCCTTCTCTCTTTTCTCTGGTGTGGAGGTCTCCCATGGTCCCACTATCCTGAACCTCTCAGCTAGTCCCCTTGACTCCACCCCCTTTAATCTCCTAACCAACCTAAATTCTTTCCCTCTTGTCTCGCATCATTTTGAAAGAAATTAAACCGTTTTTATTGCATTGCAATACTTTTCTTTCATTTTGATTCAATTTAAACATTTGGTTTGTTTCAGTTTCATTTTAAAATGGTTTTCATGTTTTTTTTTTTTCCTTTTTCTCTCACTTCCCCTTTATTTGACTGGAGAGGGTAGAGGGAGGGACAGAAAGAAGGGGAAACAAAACAAAACAAAAAACCCACCACACCACCACCACCAACCCAACACAATAATGTTTTTCAATCAAAATGAAAATTTTAGTTCCAATAAAATTTCAAATATAAACATTTTCATGAAAATGTTCATGTAGTCAAAAAAGCCATTTTTCATCATAAAAACTAACTGAACATTTTTGATTATCTCTAATAAGCCTCATTTCAATACTTTAATACAGCTCACAGCACAAGATAAACTTTTTTTTTAAGAAAAAAGAGAGAGAGAAGTTCAATCCCACAGAACAGAATAGTCTTAGGAACTCATAAGAAGCACACTAAACACAACTATTAATTCTCCTTCCTTGTATATTGCTTCTTTCCCGCTCTGGTTTTCTGTATTTTGCTTGTTTAAACTGGAGGCTGGCTTGGGCAGGGGTCTCTTTGGTACACTTCTGTAAAATACCATGCAGTAGTAATAACAATGATCTTCAGGGCAGGCAGCAAGGTCTAACAGACCAAGCATTAGCTGGGGACTCAGGACACTTGAGTTCTATTTGCAGCTATGCCACTACCTACTCCGTGACCTTGGGCAAGTCACTTTAGCCCAGACAGATCCACAAAGGGATTTAGTCACCTCATATCCAGTTTTAGGTATCATTGTGATCCACATAACCCTGCTTGGCTGCCACCTATCCTGCTAGCTGCCTAAACTCACTCAGCACCAACGTTTTTGCTATAAAAGGTCCCCTAGGCACATACCTCTGAGCATGAGTACTGCTGCCACAGGCAGGCATCCAGATGCCTGTCTTATGACTTATGAACTAGGTTCGACGGGGACAGGTGAGCAAAGCCCACAGGTAAGTGGGGAACATGGAGACCGGGGAGATGGGTCGGAAATGAGAGGGAGTGTGGGCTATATTGGCAGAGAGAAAGGAGAGTCAGGACAAAACTGGGAGGAAAGATCAAACCAGTATCTTAGATGCCTATATACAAATGCGAGAAGTATGGGGAATAAGCAGGAAGAACTGGAAGTGCTAATAAATAAACACAACTATGACATTGTTGGCATCACTGAAACTTGGTGGGATAATACACATGATTGGAATGTTGGTGTGGATGGGTTCAGCTTGCTCAGGAAGGATAGACAGGGGAAAAAGGGAGGAGGTGTTGCCTTATATATTAAAAATGTACACACTTGGACTGAGGTAGAGATGGACATAGGAGACGGAAGTGTTGAGAGTCTCTGGGTTAGGCTAAAAGGGGCAAATAACAAGGGAGATGTCATGCTAGGAGTCTACTACAGGCCACCTAACCAGGTGGAAGAGGTGGATGAGGCTTTTTTCAAGCAACTAACAAAATCATCCAAAGCCCAAGATTTGGTGGTGATGGGGGACTTCAACTATCCGGATATATGTTGGGAAAATAACACAGCGGGGCACAGACTATCCAAATTATTCTTGGACTGCATTGGAGACAACTTTTTATTTCAGAAGGTTGAAAAAGCTACTAGGGGGGAAGCTGTTCTAGACTTGATTTTAACAAATAGGGAGGAACTCGTTGAGAAGTGAAAGTAGAAGGCAGCCTGGGTGAAAGTGATCATGAAATCATAGAGTTTGCAATTCTAAGGAAGGGTAGAAGGGAGAACAGCAAAATAGAGACAATGGATTTCAGGAAGGCAGATTTTGGGAAGCTCCGAGAGCTGATAGGTAAGGTCCCATGGGAATCAAGACTGAGGGGAAAAACAACTGAGGAGAGTTGGCAATTTTTCAAAGGGACACTATTAAGGGCCCAAAAGCAAGCTATTCCGCTGGTTAGGAAAGATAGAAAATGTGGCAAAAGACCACCTTGGCTTAACCACGAGATCTTGCACGATCTAAAAAATAAAAAGGAGTCATATAAAAAATGGAAACTAGGACAGATTACAAAGGATGAATATAGGCAAACAACACAGGAATGCAGGGGCAAGATTAGAAAGGCAAAGGCACAAAATGAGCTCAAACTAGCTACGGGAATAAAAGGCAACAAGAAGACTTTTTATCAATACATTAGAAGCAAGAGGAAGACCAAAGACAGGGTAGGCCCACTGCTTAGTGAAGAGGGAGAAACAGTAACAGGAAACTTGGAAATGGCAGAGATGCTTAATGACTTCTTTGTTTCGGTCTTCACCGAGAAGTCTGAAGGAATGCCTAACATAGTGAATACTAATGGGAAGGGGGTAGGTTTAGCGGATAAAATAAAAAAAGAACAAGTTAAAAATCACTTAGAAAAGTTAGATGCCTGCAAGTCACCCGGGCCTGATGAAATGCATCCTAGAATACTCAAGGAGCTAATAGAGGAGGTATCTGAGCCTCTAGCTATTATCTTTGGAAAGTCATGGGAGACGGGAGAGATTCCAGAAGACTGGAAAAGGGCAAATATAGTGCCCATCTATAAAAAGGGAAATAAAAACAACCCAGGAAACTACAGACCAGTTAGTTTAACTTCTGTGCCAGGGAAGATAATGGAGCAAGTAATTAAGGAAATCATCTGCAAACACTTGGAAGGTGGTAAGGTGATAGGGAACAGCCAGCATGGATTTGTGAAGAACAAATCGTGTCAAACCAATCTGATAGCTTTCTTTGATAGGATAACGAGCCTTGTGGATAAGGGTGAAGCGGTGGATGTGGTATACCTAGACTTTAGTAAGGCATTTGATACGGTCTCGCATGATATTCTTATCGATAAACTAGGCAAATACAATTTAGATGGGGCTACTATAAGGTGGGTGCATAACTGGCTGGATAACCGTACTCAGAGAGTTGTTATTAATGGTTCCCAATCCTGCTGGAAAGGCGTAACGAGTGGGGTACCGCAGGGGTCTGTTTTGGGACCGGCTCTGTTCAATATCTTCATCAACAACTTAGATATTGGCATAGAAAGTACGCTTATTAAGTTTGCGGATGATACCAAACTGGGAGGGATTGCAACTACTTTGGAGGACAGGGTCATAATTCAAAATGATCTGGACAAATTGGAGAAATGGGCTGAGTTAAACAGGATGAAGTTTAACAAAGACAAATGCAAAGTGCTCCACTTAGGAAGAAAAAATCAATTTCACACATACAGAATGGGAAAAGACTGTCTAGGTAGGAGTACGGCAGAAAGGGATCTAGGGGTTATAGTGGACCACAAGCTAAATATGAGTCAACAGTGTGATGCTGTTGCAAAAAAAGCAAACATGATTCTGGGATGTATTAACAGGTGTGTTGTGAGCAAGACACGAGAAGTCATTCTTCCGCTCTACTCTGCTCTGGTTAGGCCTCAGCTGGAGTATTGTGTCCAGTTCTGGGCGCCGCATTTTAAAAAAGATGTGGAGAAATTGGAAAGGGTCCAAAGAAGAGCAACAAGAATGATTAAAGGTCTTGAGAACATGACCTATGAAGGAAGGCTGAAAGAATTGGGTTTGTTTAGTTTGGAAAAGAGAAGACTGAGAGGGGACATGATAGCAGTTTACAGGTATCTAAAAGGGTGTCATAAGGAGGAGGGAGAGAACTTGTTCACCTTAGCCTCTAAGGATAGAACCAGAAACAATGGGTTTAAACTGCAGCAAGGGAGGTCTAGGTTGGACATTAGGAAAAAGTTCCTAACTGTCAGGGTGGTTAAACACTGGAACAAATTGCCTAGGGAGGTTGTGGAATCTCCGTCTCTGGAGATATTTAAGAGTAGGTTAGATAAATGTCTATCAGGGATGGTCTAGACAGTATTTGGTCCTGCCATGCGGGCAGGGGACTGGACTTAATGACCTCTCGAGGTCCCTTCCAGTCCTATAATCTATGAATCTATGAATCTATGACTAAGCCCCAGTGTGATCCTCAAAGCAGATGAAGAGAGATGGTGCAATGTCTATTTTCTCCATGGGGCCCAATTCATTAGGCATGCTCAGAGCACATCTACCGCCACAGAAATTGGCTGTGAGGGGAAGAGGTGGTAAACTCCCTTATAGCCTTTAGCCCAGTGATTAGGGTATTCACCAGTATGTGGGAGATCCTGGTACAATTCTCCCTTCTGTCTAATGAGGAGAAGGGATTTGAACAGGTGGGAGCCCTAAGCACTCGACTGCAGAGTGATTATCACTCTGTCGCTAGCCCAACTAACATTTAATAAAAGAGGAATGACTTCAACAAGAGAGACTGAGCAAGACCCACATCAGAACATACCATAATCTAGATGATCATGCTGCCACCACCGGGCCTTCTTCTCTTCCTCCACCCCTTTCCCCCCCCCCCCCCCAGCCATTTTCTGTGGAGTTCTTGCAAGAAATGGCTTAGGTGTCTAAACTGCTCTGGGAAAGGGATTCCTCGCTGTGGGTCACAAGCAGCAATAGGTACCTTCCTGCAGGCTGGATTTAGGTGCCAAATATTGTATGAGGGGTGTGGCTTAGGACACATGCCTCTCATTGGCATCTTCCACTATCTAGTTTTGGATTTTGTAGGTCCCATTCTTTGGCCCCTGTCTTTCCCCAGGTACTGTATAGGCAGCCTAGGCACCTAATTCTGACTTTGTGGCTCCCATTGTTGTTCCACTGATTTTCAAGACACCTAGAAGTTAGGCACTGAAATGCCTAAATTCCTTTTTGGATTCAGGCCATCGCCTCGCTGCACCAGTTTCCCCATATGTAAAATGGGGATAATGATACTGACCTCCTTTGTAAAGAGTATTGCAATATGCCGATTAAAAGTGCTATATCACAATATAATTTAAAACAGTAAGGAGGAGAGATCTTGGGCAGGAAACATGGAAAGGATACCCAGGGAAATGGATAAAGAAAGAATACATCCATGTAAGTACTATTAGCAAAGTCTGCCAAAAGTTGGTTTATATGTAGTACCTTAGACTCTACACCCACTCCGATCTGCCGTAGGTTCAATGCTGTAGGCAAATATTTCACATAGCATTACTATGTAATGCTTGACTCATCCTAACAAAGGTGTAATGTGACAAAGCACACTCCAGCGAAAAATTAAATACGAGGATAATGTAGCCATTGTGAAGATACCAGTACAATGGTATTAATATTATATATTTCATTGTGCTTTAAGCTGCTGATTGAGAAAGTTTTAAAACCTCATTCTAGAAGTGGAAAAAGATAAGAGCTTTGATTAACTATGCACCAGGATAATGAGGCTTTGGAGTCTACTTGTGTGGTTTTCATCATTACACTATTTTGTCTCTTTCCAGTCATTAGTGGATTTATCCTCAACACACCAGTGAGGTTAGTAAACGCTATTTACAAATGGGGAAATTGAAGCATGGAGTAGATTAAACGATTTATCCAAGGTCATGCATGTGGCCACCTGCATCTTTAGGCTCCTAAATCTGTCCCTTAGCCTGGTATTTATAATCTTTTCTATGTTTTTTGTAAACTTCTGTATCTCTGGAAAACTGAGAAATTCATGCTCTATCCAACTTTTTAAAAGAGAAGTATATTGTAGGATATACTAGGATTTGCTACAATATTTATAATTGTATTTATAATCTATAATTCATAATTTATAAATAATATAATATACATTTAAATAATCTATTTATATTTATATAATCTATAATTTATATATTCTATAATTTATAATTGTATGATAATATTTATAATCTTTTCTATTTTTTTTGTAAATCTCTGGAAAACTGATAAAGACATGATCTATCCAACCTTTTAAAAGGGAAGTATATTGATACCCTAATTTAAAATGACCTTGATTACCCACTGTGACATTACACCCCACATTCTTCATAGAAATATTGTTATGATATAAATATGGCATATCTAAGATATGTTTTATGTAAGATCGGTCATGTGAGGTATCATTGAAAGATCTACAAAATATGTTTATCCAATTTGTATGCATGTATCATTTCCGTATCTGAAGTTAGGAATATTGACTATATAACAATTACAACTGCGTGTGTACTTGGGGGAATGCTCACCAGACAGTAGGCAATCAGCCTGAATGAGCCATTTAAGAAGGACAATAGAACTTTGAAGATACTAATCTCCCACCTTCTAGAGGAGCTGCCTGGGATGTTGCTTTGATATCACCTTGTACGAAGTACCACCTTGGACACTGCTGGCATTTTTCCACTGGAAACAAAGGATTGCCACCTTATGTAAATCCTACTTAAGGCTAGGAAGTAAGTCAATCAGGGCTTTTCTCCATTGCCTCCCTGCCCAAGAAAAAAGACTGCTTAAAGCACCTGAAGAGACAAAGGAACTAAGCTGGGGAAAGGCAAGGGCTGAGTCCAGGCTGAGACAGGGGTCTAGTCTGTAAAGAGAAATAACTGGAACTCTAAGCTGCAGAAACTCTGCAACCTGCCTAAAACACCATTTTGGGTGAGAAATTACATTTTGTAACCCATTTCTTTAGTGAATTAAGATTAGGTTGTGTGTTTTGTTTTATTTGCTCAATAATCTGCTTTGTTCTGTTTGCTAACCCTTATAATCACTTAAAATTTAACTTTTGTAGTTAATAAACTTATTTCTTGTTTATTTCAAAACCCAGTTTGTGCAATTCATATCTAAGGGTCAAAAAGCTGTGCATCTCTCCCTCCACATTGAGGGAGGAGGTGATTTTTATGAGCTTGCATTGTACAGATCTCTCTATACAGCACACTACAATATTATTTGGGGGTTTACACTCCAGATGGTGCGTGCACTGGAGTGTTAGCCATTCCACTAGCTGAATCCTCCTACACAGAGCTGATTTCAGTCTGTCTGCAGCTGGTTGTGGCCTTGCCTGGGTGTGTGCTGGAAAGGGGCTTGATAGGGGTTGGCACAGCAACCCAATGCAAGGGAAACCCAGGCTGGTAGGACTGACAGGCTCAGTGGGACCCCAGCACATCTGGTGGCACCCGGATAGGGGGGTCCAACCCATCACACCCACCTTTGGGAAGACTGCAAAAAACCCATGGCTTGGCACTATTCATCACAAAGACTTAAGCCTAGGATGAGGACATCAAAGAATGTAACAAGTCAGGATTGAAGTTGATTGGCAAGAACAGTGTAGGGAAATATACTGTAGGGATAAATTGTGTCTCCAGTTCATTCACCATAGGCACTGACTTTCCCATGGGTGGTCCCCACTCTGCCCCCAGCCCCGCTCCACTCCACCCCTTCCATGAGGCCCCGCCCCTACCCTGCCTCTTCCCACCCCTGCCTTGTCCCCATCCCAACCCCTTTCCCAAAGTCCCCGCCCCAGCTCCACCCTCCTCCCTTCCCCTATTCCAACTCCTTCCCCAAATCCTCGCCCCGGCCTCGCCTCTTCCCTGCATCCTCCTCTGAGCGCACCACGTTCCCACTCCTCCCCCCTCCCGGAGCATGCTAATGCGCTGGGCGGGAAGCACTGGGAGGTAGGCGGAGGAGTGGGGACGGGGCGCACTGAGGGGAGGGAGAGGAGGAGGAGGAGACAGAGGTGGGGGGTGAGGGGAGCTTGGCTACCACCCACTAATTTTTCCCTGTGGGTGCTCCTATAGCATTCACCGTTAACTGATATCTAGATCCTCAGAGGTATTTTTTGTTCCTAACGTCAGTTGATTTCAATAGAAGCTGGCAGCTTAAATACGTTCGGGAATCTGAGCCTGTGTGGTTAAATAATACAGGATTTGTCCTACATTATGCAGATATACATGATCCCATACTCTAAGGAGCTCTTATCTGACCCTCATTATCTTTGGCATTACATTCACTTTAATATTTTTAAAAGTGAAAGAGAGGCTTGTCTTTGTACCTAGCACTTAGTGCAAAGAGCGTGTTTTAGCTGCAGAGCAGTTCATTATCGTACCTCAATCTTCACACCCTTTTGTGATGTAGGTAAGTGTTTTACATGCCTGTTTTACAGAGGGGGAAACTAAGGGCTGGTCTACACTAGGAAATTAGATCAGTATAATTACATGGCTCAGGGATGTGAAAAATCCACACCCCAGAGTGACGCAGTTAAACCGACGTAACCCCCAGTGTAGACAGCATTAGGTTGGTGGGAGAATTCTCCTGTCAACCTAGCTATCACCTTTCAGGGAGCTGGATTACCTATGCCAATGGGAGCAGCTCCAGGCACCAGCACACCAAGTGTGTGCCTGGGGTGCAAGTCGCGGGGGGCAGCCTGCCGGTCCCTGCGATGGTGGCAGTCAGGCAGCCTTCGGCGGCATGCCTGGAGGAGGTCCGCCGGTCCTGAGGCTTTGGTGGCAATTCGGTGGCAGGGACGCCGAAGGCGCGGGACCGGTGGACCTCCCACAGGCATGCCGCCGAACCCATGCTACCAGCGGACCTCCCGCAGGCGCGCCACCGAAAGCCACCTGACTGCCGTGCTTGGGGCAGCGAAATACATAGAGCCGCCCCTGAATGGGAGAACCCCATCTGTTGGCATAGGTTGTGTCCTCACTGAAGGGCTACAGCTGCGTTGCTGCAACGTTTTAAGCATAGACAAGCCCTAAGGCAGAGAGGGTAAGTGATTTATCCAAAGTACAGAAAAAGTCAGTGTTAAGAGTATGAATTAGTACTCAGGCAATCCTGTCAACCTGTCTTCTGTTCTAATACCGGAAACATGCTATTAACTTTTATACAACACACTGGAGCATAGGACAAGAATGAAGGACAATTGTTACTGAGTCAAATTTCCATAGTGGTAATGTTTCTGGACATATTCTGTCGGATAGTGAGAAGCAGGACATAACATACTATCAATACTGTAGGAAACAAAGGAAAAGATGATAAATATCTCCTGCCATTCAAAATGATTAGAAAGGTATTTAAACTGACTAACCACAAATGCACCAAAATTCAAACATTGTGTATTTTTGTTTAGGAGCAAATCTTGTTTAGTAGTTGCCTTTGCCGCGGGTCTGTTGTGCACTGTGACCAGAAGACAGTAATTACATTTCATAGAAAAATCACCATAATTTTAAAGCCAGAGCAGGGCTCTGTAATTACGTTAACAGAAATCATGGCTTCAAAATGATGGTATTGTCTTAAGAGTCACCTCTAATCAAAAGATTGGAGCCATTTAATTGCTGAAGGTAAAAGAAAAATATGGAGGAGGCAAAGGAAGCAAAAACCAATGTTGAGATCTGGGGAGATCACATTAGTACCCCCAAGAGATTTTCCTTCATTTACTTCCTAAAGGCCAAGTAGTTCTAGCGTTTTTTCCCATTTGGTTCCAAATCTCCTGAGATCCGTTTGTAAAGCCATAAAAGCACAGCGTGTTGTATCCATTAGTAATTCCATTAGTAATTCCAGGCAGTCACTCTGAGCAAATCTGCCCTTAAAATTCAATATTACCCTTTGCACAAGGGGAACAATAAGCAAGTTGTTTTAAAACCAGCTTGTGATCTATCTATCCTTTCCCTGGACATGGGCAGATAAGGGGAGGGAAAATGATGTGTGTGTGAAATGCATGACTGGACTCTTGTATTTTCTATATTTGTATTTTACTTTTAAGAAGAGCTACTGCAATAGAGATTAGAGGACTGTGAGCTACTCAGTGAAATCATAATCGTCTACACTGGCAGACCTCCAACCCCTGCTGAGCTCCACTGATTTCTATGCGGCTCTACTGGGGCTCTGGGTCTACCCACATGGAACCACTTCCAGGACCACAGCCTAAGAGTTTTTCTTTTCTCATTGAAGTTAATGGCACAGGGCTGCCCAGAGGATTCAGGGGGGCCTGGGGCAAATTGCCCCACTTGTCTCCCCCCCCCACCCACCGCCCACCCAGGCAGCCCTGTAATGGCAGAGATCCCATTGAGCTCAGTGGTGCAGGATCAGGCTCTAAATGCTGCTTTATATGAAAAGTTGAATTAGGCATGAAAGTGAAATCAGCTTCTCCTTTTAGGTCTTATTTTAATGTAGAACACTAGTTTCAAATAGGGAATGCAGAATGATGTCAGTAGTTTCTCCTAGAGACATTGTTACATGGGAGAAAACAGAATCTACCCCTTGTGTGCTCTCCCCAGACCTGAGTGTCTGCAATTCAGAAATAACATGCATTGACAAAAGATTAAGGTAAAATATGAACTATGTGGGCAGATGGCATATCTTACTTAAACTGTGCATGCTGCCATACCAAGGGTTACAAACGGAGGGCATTCAAGGTGAATTGTGAACCCAAAAGAAATCCTTGATATCCTTTACTGCTTATTTATGATGCCCTTCTCTGCACTGCCTACGCTAAAACTGAGTATCCTTTCCTCATTCAGTTGGAAATGAGATTAAAGTCAGTTCTTTTCCAGATGTCAAGTTCCCCCAGGGAGGAGAATAACTGATTATATGTGACAAAGTTCCTCCTCTACCTTGGTGGGTCCTGCGCTTATTGGCGGATTTGCTCACTTCACAGATTCACCCTGTGGGTCACGAAACAGTCCAGAGACCTTCCCCTCTGGTAGAAGCTATAGTCCAGGTCAATTCCTCCTGTGTTTGATCAGGAGTTGGGAGGTATTGGGGGGAACCCGAGCCTGCCCTCTACTCCGGGTTCCAGCCCAGGGCCCTGTGGACTGCAGCTGTTTAGAGTGCCTCCTAGTACAGTTGCATGACAGCTACAACTCCGTGGGCTACTTCCCCATGGCCTCCTCCCAACACCTTCTTCATCCTCACCACCGGACCTTCCTCCTGATGTCTGATAACGCTTGTACTTCTCAGACCTCCAGCAGTACGCCTACTCACTCTCAGCTTCTTGCACTCCTCTTGCTCCCACATACATACATACATACATACATACATACATACATATATATCTATATATCTATATATATATCTATATATATATATATATATATATATATATATATATATATATATATATATATATATATATATATATATATATATATATATATATATATATATACACACACACACACACTCACCCTCTCCCCTGGAGTGAGCCCTTTTATAGCATCAGAGGGGCCTTAATTAGAGTCAGGTGCTTAACTGCCTCACCTGACTCTTAGCAGGTTAATTGGAGTCAGGTGGTCTATTAGCCTGGAGCAGCCCCTGCTCTGGTCACTCAGGGAACAGAAAACTACTTATCCAGTGGCCAGTATATCTCTCTTCTGCTACTCTGCTGTTCCCAACTGGTCTGGGTGTATCACAATAAATATAAATGTAAAAATAAATAGATTGAAGTTCTCCCAACCTCTTGGCTGCCCTCTGACCCAGGTTTACAAAAATTGTTCATGAAGTTGTCTTGAAACATCAGGATGGACCAGCAAAGACCACAAGCAACTTTTAAAATAATTTTGCTTCATAGTTCACAGTTTAAAATATGTAATGAGAATAAAAACCACAAGCTGTATTAGTAGCTTTTAATATGCTGTTGTCCAGACAAAGGTTCCTCAGTCTATGTGCAAAATGCTGCTTCTAATGATTAGCAACAATTTTATTGTTACCAAAAAGGCAGACGCCTAAACCTTGCCCAATGTGAATGGTACTATTTGAATAGTGGGTGACCCACTGACTTTGATGGGACTACTCACATAGATTAAGTTATCTACATGCTTAAATGTTGGTAGTATTGTAGTCACAGCTAACAATGCAACAAAATGTTATCAGCTTGTTTCTACCTTATGAATTCTTATTTTCTTATCCTTTAGATGATGCAATTAACCAACTTTCATCCCAGTTTTCTGATTTATTTCACTCTATAAAGTTCTGTACTGAGGACAACTGAAGACTTTGTGACAGACAAAATGCACCTGCTTTCCTGAATATGTTTTCTCTGGAAAACCTTAGTGTGCTGAGAAAACTTGGTCATATTTTCAAAATAAAACTGTATTTCTGTATTTGTGATCAAAATCTGAAATGACTCCTGGGACTGCCGAGGAGGACTGCCTGACTGTTCGAAGAAAAGGCCTGGAGAGAATCAACTAGCCCACTACATCCATTACAGAGCCTATAACATGAATGTTTCCAATGGCTGATAAATTACAAGATATATTTTAATCTAATATTGTCAGTGAAAATCTGGTGACCTTTATGTTAGCACTTCACACGGCACATAGGGAGCTGGTCTTGTTTGGGATTCAGGGCATTACTGTAATACAAATAATAAATAACTAATCAGATTATTAAAGCTAATAATATAAAATAGGGATGAAAAATACATGATATTGAATTCACTGCTCTTCCATTCCCTCCCTGAATGCTTACTATTTAATTTGTTTAATTTTATCATATTGTTTTACATCAGCTGAGCTCATTAAATAGTTACTGTCAACTAACTGTATGTTTTATTCTAATATATGAGCTATATTGCTACGAATATTACAAGTCACATACAAATATTATTGTCTGACCATATTAGCTAAAAGATTATGGTTTCTTCTAATACAACCAAGAACTTTATTGATTGCTCCGAATTTGAAAATGGATCTTGTCCTGAAATGTCCAGGTCATCAGGTGTTCGAGGTGCAATGTATTTGTTCATGACTGGAGTCATCTTCATCAGTGTCCTTGGAAAACTTGTCTTATCTTGGAAATCTTCAATCTCCTATTTCAAACAGCTTCACTCTCCAACCAACTTCTTGATTCTGTCCATGGCTATTACAGACTTTCTTTTGGGATTCACCATTATGCCCTACAGCAGGGATGGGCAAACTTTTTGGCCCGAGGGCCACATCGGAGGGCCGGGTAGGAAGGCTGTGCCTCCCCAAACAGCCTGGGCCCTGCCCCCACCCACTTCTCATCCCCTGAGTGCCGCCTCCCAGTACCCCCTGACCCAAATCACCCCCCCCCGGGATCCCACCCCCTATCCAACCCCTCCTGCTCCCTGTCCCTGGACTGCCCCAACCCCTATCCACACCCCTGCCCCCTGACAGGCCCCCCGGGACTCCAGTGCCCTATCCAACACCCCCTCCACTCCCTGTCCCCTGACAACCCCCCCAACCTCCGCCCCATCCAACCGCCCCCTGCTCCCTGTCCCCTGACTGCCCCCCTGGGACCTTCTTCCCCTTATCCACCCCCACCCCCCGCAGCATGGCTGAGGGGGAGGGAGGACAGTAGGGGAGGGCCAGGGGGCTAGCCTCCTCGGTTAGGACTCAAGGGCCGGGCAGGACAGTCCTGCGGGCCAGATGTGGCCCACGGGCCGTAGTTTGCCCACCTCTGCCCTACAGCATGATCATATCTGTGGAGAACTGCTGGTATTTTGGGATCACCTTCTGCAAAGTCCACTATAGTTTTAATCTGATGCTCTGTTTAGTTTCCATCTTCCATCTTTGTTCCATTGCTGTTGATCACCTTTATGCTATCTGTTACCCACTGCATTATTCTAGCAAAATAACTTTTCCTGTGATAAGGCAATTGCTAGCAATTTGTTGGACAGTGCCAGCTGCTTTTGCTTTCGGGATTGTTTTTTCAGAAGCATATGCTTCTGGAATACAAGGCTATAAGATTTTAGTAGCATGCTCTAGTTTGTGTCCTATTGTGTTCAACAAATTATGGGGAACAGTTTTGTTTACAGTAGGTTTGTTTGCGCCCGGCTGTGTCATGATAGGGATATATGCAATTTTTTTTGTAATATCCAAAAAGCATGCGCGTGTTGTGAACAACATGCCTGATGATGCAAACAATGATGTTAGAAGTCAACTTTCCAAGAAAAAGGACAGAAAGGCTGCTACGACTTTGAGTATATTTATGGGGATGTTCCTAATATGCTGGTTTCCATGTTTCTTTACATTCTTAATTGACCCATTTTTAAATTTCACTACCACTTTAGCTTTGTTTGATGCTTTAAACTGGTTTGGTTACTTCAACTCTACCTGCAATCCATTAATATAAGACTTTTTTATTCATGGTTTCAGAAAGCATTGAAATATATCTTAAGAGGTAAAATATTCAATCCACAGTCTCATACAACTAATCTTTTTTGCTAAAAATCAACCACAATAGAATATCTGAACTTGAAAACAAAATCCAATAGCAAAAAAAAAAAAAAAAAAAATCCCTATGAATTACTAGATACTCATTGTTCAGTATACATGGTCTGAAAGATGCAATATACACTTTCACCGAACACTTTAGTTAAAAAAAGACCTTATGTTTTATCATGATTTTAATTTATTCTTTTTTCATATACCCCTTTTCTAGGGTAGTATTTAAATTCTTAATATTGAATATTGAATACGTCTTTTTAAACGTATGGTTCCAGAAATCATTTGAATATTAGGTAAAATATTTAATCCACATTCCTGTATGTGTACAGCTAATCTGTTTTCCGAGGCACACTATAAGTGGCTTCTTAGAGCAAACATAACTGATACTAACAGTGTAACTCTCTGTCCTCCTCTAGTGGCTGGACCATGTGTAGATGTTTGAGTCTGCTATTGCCGCCAAGCAAATAGATCTGGTGTGAAACTCTGGCCCCACTAATATCAATGGGAATTTTGCAGTTGACTTCTTTGGAGGCAGGATTTGGAGGCAGTTCTTTTAGCTCAGACAATTGAAGCTGATGCTTTCTGGTCCAGGAGGCATGTATTCAGTCCTCACAGATGACCCACTCAGATATGTTGTTATGAAATATTAATATTCAGTTAATAGAAGCCCCCATTATATTCATGGTAACATGTATTGTAGATCTAGATTTAAATTTGACATTAACGATTTAATATACTGTAAATGCATTGCATTCTGACTGCTAAACTACAGCGTACTTACTTATTTATTTACTGTTTTGTTATATTTTTAGTGCTCTCTTATTGCTTCAGTACCAATACACTTCTTTGCTGAATTTTTAACACAGGTGGATGAATAATATCCATTTGGATCTCAGAAGGGGTGGGCTTAAAACCCAAAGTATCAATTGCTTCCTCAAAAGCAGATGGGACTGAAATAGGAAGGAGATATTTGACAGGCTGGCTGCTTGCAACCCACTGATGAAAGTTAGAGATTGGAGTGTGAACAAGTCCCACCTCCCATGAGCAGGTATGGAAACCAAGGGCCTGATCCAGTGCCCTTTAAATCAATGGAAAGATGTGCAGTGAATTCAGTGGGCATCGGACCAGACACCAAAGCAGGGAATGGAGCTCAGGGAAAGAGAGATTTGGCATCTGGAGAGGACAAATGGCAGGAAAAAAAGCCATCATCTACATTTTCAGTCATGAACAATGGCCTCTGAAACTCTTTAAGGGAGGCACTCAGATCCCATGTGCTAAAATTACATGGATAAATAGTATGGAAAATCTCCTGAGCAGTAAGAAGTCAGCAGAGGGCACTGTGATGAAACAGCTCTGGGTGAATCTGCTACTGCTTTTCTGGCTCCTGACCAGATAGAACAGCCAGGAGAGGGAAGGTTCCCTGGCAGCTGAGATGGCTGGAAATCTGTAGCAAAGTGACAAAGGCAGCTGTTTCTGGCGAGGTCTAAGCATGGCAGAGCTGGGAATGGTTGTGGGTGCAGGTGGTGATTTAAGACTGAAAGGGCATGTATGTAAATAGTATAGATAAGGGTATATGCATCATGTAAATAAACAAATTGCACTTAAGATATCTGACTCTGTGATGTTAATTTCTCTCCACCAATGGAAAATGACCTGCTGCAAGGCCTGAAAATTCACCACTCTCAGTCAAAGGGCAACAATACATTAGGTAAAATATCAGGATTTGGAGGCAACAAACTACAAATGTTTCTGATGTTTGTACGTTAAATGGCTTCACTATAGTCGCTGCCAGAATTACTCTGGTTTAATATAATGATTTAACAGATTCGGGAATTCACACACACACACACACACACACACACACACACACACACACACACACACACTCTATTTCAAAATGGTTTTATAGCTTCCTCTTACTAATTCAGTAGCCACACTGAGGCCTAAAGTTCAGTTCCAAAATCCATATTTAAACCCTGCATATACTCATAGTACCTTTTTAGGTGCCTAAATATGGATTCAGGAGCTAACTTTAGGTACCTAAGTTATTTTAAATATTGATCACAGTGTGCCATCAACATACCGCACAATTCCTCATTAGTTGGCCGGGTCAGTACATAGCATGTACTCCAATAACAACATTGCTTCTGGATTGCAAATCCTCAATTCTAGCTATGAACCTTCTCGATAGGGTAGTACTTTGACATTGGAGAAATTGCAACATACTCTTTTTTGGCTGTAGAAGTGTTTCTTCTCAGCCAGCCTTTGTCCTATATGAGACACAGGAGATCTTAACAATGCACTGCTTCTGATGAACATAGCTTTTGTGGAATGGTAGCATAGAAGTATCTTTGCTGTTGGGGGAAAAATACGCACTTTTAATTAAATCAGCTGTGTTATTCTTTCCTGCATATAAACACTGCAGATCTGCCCCATTTTCCATGGTATTCAGTGATATGGAAAATGGCTTTTCAATTACATGTCAGCCTATACATCAAGACATAGACCTTGTTGATCTTAATGGACCAAAAGTGATATTAAGACATTTCCCTCATTCCTTTCCACCTTCAGTGAGTCTATCTGGACTTTTGTTAGTGTCTAACTCCTGCTCTGCCTGTCTAAGCAGTGACTGGTGCTGTCTGCAGATCCAGTGATTTTTGTTCACACAAGTATTCTATTCGTTAGCCTTCCTTATTCTGATATATTATAGCTAAGAGATGTTGCAACTCACAAATCCCTGTAGATTTATACAATGCCTTCTTCTGGCAAGATATAGAATCTTTATCTGTAAATACCTGTGTACTGTTTGTATGATCCTTTGTGTCACAGTATGAGCTGTTATGGACTGGTGTTTTGTTACCTTCTGGAGAATATAACAGATAACGCAAGCAAAAATGGGCAGAACATATCTTAGCCTTTCTGCTACATATCCATGCTAGAAGAAAATTAAAGAATATCCAAACAAGCATAGCCATTTAGTTTTTTGATGAGAAATTGTAAATTTCCATTGAAAACAGACACTTATTGCAAAAAAAAGAAAAAACAGGGGGAGGGGGGCATAGCCAAAAACCCAGTTTTCCAACTAAAAACAGTTTTGACAGAACATTTTCAACCGGTCCTACTCAGCAGAGTAAATGACAGCCCCATCCCATAAATCTTATAATGTAAAAGACCTTTCATGGCTTTCTATTTAACATATTTAAGTAGAGGCAATGTTCTTCTTCCCATTTTCCAGTATGACTGTGAATCAAATCAAATAATCTCCTCACTGGGATGTTTGTGCATAATTTTTTTCAGTTGCGGTAGCAGAATGAAGAGTTACAGAGTAAATCTGCCAAAGGAAAGAGATGATAGGAGACTAGTGAACTCACCAGAGACAACTACAGGTCTTCTCTGCTGTATATATACTAGCAGCAACCCAGTTAATGTAATAAGAAAAGAGGAAAAAATTCAACTGCATTTTCATTGAGCATTTCCAGAAGGAGTCATATGGAGAAAAAAAGCAATCAAACAAGCTTTGCGAGTTATTACGAAAAAGAAGATTTATACACACTTTGCTGGTAAGTTCTAAAACTGTTCATTGATTTGAGTCAGAAAATTTTCAAAGTCAAATCAAAGATTAGAAACAAAAGCAAAAATCCCAGCCAAAAATGTTTTCAATGAAGAGATGAAGTATGGAGAGAGATCAGGTAAAACATTTTTACTCCAATGTACTGATGTAACCAACTGCATTTTGTAAAGTACTAGAAGAACTGCAATTTATTTGATTTTCCAGTCTCAATAGTGGAATGACTGTATGACAAAGAATTTTCTAATGATTCTTTCAGAGGACATGTTTGTCTCTATATCATAAACATAATTTGAACCACTATGTAAAATAAAGAAGTCCATTGAATCTGAAAATGTTTGGCAAGATCATTTTGAAACTGACTAGAGAAGAACAGCTGGATCATCTTCAACAACTTATGCTATGCCAGTGACAGATAGAACATCTGTAAATTGTATTAATGAGCTGATAATTACCAATGTGAGGACTGCAGGGCTGGGCTAGAAATTTTGTTTTTCATGAGATTGCAATCTATTACTGAGCACACACACTGTGCTATTTCTTATGCATGTTAATGTCATATGTCCTTTTAAAGTACTAAGGCAAGATAATATACAAAAATCCTTTCCTGAAAGCACTCTTATTCACTTGTGGGTAAACTCAGTAAACACTGGTGCTACTCATAGGAGTAAAGTTATACACATGCTTAAATGCTTGTAGGAATAAGCCTTATTAGACATAAAATCTAATACTGATTCCATCAAAGTCAGTGTTAAAACTCTCGATGACTTTAATGGGGTAAGGACTTGGATTACAATAGACCTGATACTTTCTATATCTTTGATGTAAGAGGTAGAGAGGTGAACAATCACAAAATGTTAAGCATACACACAGCATAATTGGCTTTTGGGTGCATTCATATTAGAGGATTATTTATATAAAATAAAGAACCCTACTATAATGGCTCTATATTTTGATATCAGCCTGGCATACCTGTTGTAAACCTGCAATATGTTTATAATTGCAAATGTTCATATTCTTATCATACAATGGAGTTTCAAATGGATTTTAGAAAAGTATGCCAGAAAGCTTTCATGTACTCTGTGGTACAGAAATAGCCTTATATGAACCTGACATGCTGGGAGAAAGAAAAGAAAAGAAAAGAAAAGCAGGAATAGGTGAGGGACAAATAAAGGGGATACCTAACACAGGAGAAGGCATATGGACCCATAAAATTGAAAGGAGGAAGAAATGGGGCTTGCAGAGGGGGTAGTTGATTTGATCAAAATCTGTATTCTATTGAAGAATGAGTGCCTGACATGCACAGAATCTAAGTATCTAATTAAATTTGGTGACCTTGTAGCATGAGAAACGCCCCAAACTTGAGTATTGTGGTTTATGATGTTGCTAGAAACTCTTCTTGGCATTACTGGGGAACAGAATTCCTTAGTTTACTACCGTGAAATAATGTTAATTAAACTCCCAAACTCTAATAACATATATATAGCATGTGTTTACATTCATGTATATTTGCGTATGCATGCACCCACTAGCATATGGAATGTACCTTCTCAGGCCAAACTCCATCACTTTCATTCTATTGTACACCAAGAACTGTGCACCAGTTTGCTGGCATAAGGAATAGCATGTAGAGGAGAGTGTGCAGACTGTAATGTGACATCTTTTTTTTTCTTACACATGTATATTTATGATAATAAATACTGGTTTAAATAAAAAAAAACCCAGAAGTATTAAATAACAATTATCCATAATAAAGGATTAATACAGTTCACTAAACTGGTGTTGTTTTACCTGTTTTTCAAATCTTTCAATGCTTTGAGGCACAGATTGTTCAGCAAACCTCAGGACTCCTCAGCACGATGCTATTATATTTCTCTTAATCCTAGCCAAGTATGTGTTGAGGGTATGCACCTCACTGGATTAATATTACAATCAGAAACATGTCTGCAGGTATACACTCAGTGGCCTACTGGCAAGCATGCTAAAACAAGGATGGTGTCAATGAGTTTGTGTCACTCTTTTACCTTGAGGTCTGGCCAGCTTCACAAAGTGTTGCATGTTAAAATCTTTAGGGCAGTACCTAAAGGAACAAAGATCTCCGAGATGATGCGTAGAACTGTGCAATCAGTGGTGGATTAGCCACTGGGCGAATGAGGTCCATGCCCTGGGGCTCCGGCCAATTGTGGGGGCTCTGGAAAAATGAGTGCCCTCGCACCCCAACCTGCTCTGCCTCCCTGGTGCTCCTGCCAGGAAGTGGGGATAGTGGGGTGGAGGCTTGCCCTGCTCTGAGTGCCTGCCCAGTGCTCCTGCTGGGGAGCAGGGGAAGCCTCTGCACCTCGACCCTGCTCCCCGGCAGGAGAACCAGGCAGGCAGAACAGGGCAAGCCTCCCCACGCCCCAAACCCATTTCCATGGCAGAAGTGTGGAGGAGGTGCGAGGGGCGGGACTGCAGGCGGAAGGCGTGGAGAGGGGCCCCCACTTACTCTGGCTCAGGGCCCCACAAAACCAGAATCCGCCTGTGTTTGCAATACAGGGGAGTGTCATATGTTTGAGGCTTTCATTGTGCAAACTTCTTATCAAGGTGCTTAAACTGTTGAATGTAAACTCCATAGCACAAATATCCAATATTACTTAGAATTTTTGAGCATCTTAAGATTCAAAAGTATTTAGGAAAAGATTCGGCCCTTTTTTCTTTTTTTATCATTGGGCCAAATTCTGCTATCTCTTATACTGGTGTACATCTGGATTAACTCCTCCGAAGTAAATGGGGATTGTTCTGAATTTATGTTATTGCAACTGAGAGTAGAATTAGACCCATTATTTTTAATGTTAGGTGTTAATCAACTAATCTGAAACACAGGTCTGCAGATGTTCATGTCACTTTGTTTAAATTTTCTTTTCCCCCAGGACTGGCTGCATTGTAATACTTTTGAAAAAGTTACTGTCGATGATCCCAAATCATGAATTCATCCAACCTCTGGAGTCCACAGAATGTGGAGTATTGCTTTGACTTTGTTCACAATTCATGTCCTAGAAATGTAAGGTCTACAATCAGTCTTTGGGCAATGTACATCTTCATGGTGGGAGCAATAGTGCTCACAATGGGTGGGAATATGCTTGTGATCATTTCCATCGCTCATTTCAAACAGCTTCACTCTCCAACCAACTTCCTGATCTGCTCCATGGCAGCTACTGACTTTTTGCTTAGTTTCATGGTTATGCCCTACAGTATGATCAGGTCTATTGAGTCATGCTGGTATTTTGGAGACCTCTTCTGCAAACTCCATACTTGCTGTGATATAATGCTCTGTACCACCTCTATTTTCCATCTATGTTTTATCTCTGTTGACCGTTACTATGCAGTTTGTGACCCATTGCATTATGTCACCAAAATAACTATCCCTGTGATAGTATTATTTTTATTAATTAGCTGGACTGTCCCATTCTTATTGGCTTTTGGCCTAGTTTTTTCACAGTTGAATACTGATGGCATTGAAGTATATGTTGTTTCCATTGACTGCTGTGGTTTCTGTGCACTGATATTTAACAAGCTTTGGGGAGTGCTGGCTTCTCTTATAACCTTCTTTTTCCCAGGCACAGTGATGGTGGGGATCTATGTTCACATATTTACTGTGGCAAGAAAACATGCTAAACAAATTGCTAAAATCCCCAGTGCAATAAAATGTGTCTCTGAAATGAAAAACAAAATCTCCACAAAAAAAGAGAACAAAGCAACTAAGACTTTAAGTATAGTCATGGGGGTATTTGTTTTTTGTTGGCTGCCTTTCATTATTCTTACAATAGCTGATCCTTTTATTAACTTCTCCACACCTGAAGACTTGTACAATGCCTTCCTCTGGCTGGGATACTTCAATTCTACTTGTAATCCAATCATTTATGGTTTATTTTATTCTTGGTTTCGCAAAGCATTTAAAATGATTGTGACTGGTACAATCTTCAGACCGGAATCCTCTACTCGTACTTTATTTCCCGTATATACTTAATTAACCAGGTAGGGCTTTTATGAATAAAAATAGATGCCTATGCTGTTTCCAGAGATCTTTTAGAACAGTTCACATAGTGCCCTATATATTGACAATATTTACAAGAATCTGCACATGCTTTTGGAGTAACTCATTTGTAGCGTGTCTCTACAGGTATTGTTTAAGGATTAGCATGCTATCTTAGTGAGCTGTCTGGATAATAGGAAGTGAGAGAACAGTCTGGCAAACTATACACTACATTCTATCCAGCTTTGTTCCTGTATATAACATTGATCATTTTGACAACTACCCTACAATGTCATTTCTGTGCAAGTACCAGTTTGAGACTCCAAGTGCAGCATTTAAGTATTAATTTATCTAGTTACCCATGTTTGAAAATGGATTCCCTATTGTTGTGGGCCCGATAACGCCAGCCTTACTCCAACTGAGAGTATTTTTCTCTAATTCTCAGCATGAATAAGGGTAACACAACTCAGCCCAAAATATTTTCTCTGGCTGAATAACTGGTCTTTATCTACATACAATCTACCCAGGCCAGTCTCATATACACAAGTCAACGAGTTATTAAGTGTTCTGAATGTTCATTGAGTCAGTGTTCGTTTTGGGTTGTAGCTGCTGCACTTGAGAAATCACCTGTCTCCATGCATTACCAAAGTAGCTGAGGTCAGCTGAGAACCTTAGCAGTCCTGATTAACATGTGGGAGTTTGGAGGATGCCAGGGGATGTTGTGAGAGTATGACTGGGTTAAAAAAAGAACTAGATATGTTCCTGGAGGGATAGGTCCATCAATGGCTATTAGCCAGGATGGGCAGGGATGCAACATTATGCTCTGTGTGTCCCTAGCCTGTTTGCCAGAAGCTGGGATTGGATCACAGGGGATGGATCACTTGATATTGCCTGTTCTATTCATTCCCTCTGAAGCTCCTGGAATTGACCACTGTTGGAAGACCGAATTCTGGACTAACTGGACCATTGGTCTTATGGAGTGGGGCATTTCTGAGGGAGGGCAGATGGTGGTGCCTAAGTTTGTTCTCTTTACAGTCCGATCCAAACTCCACCTGTTTATGCTGGCTCCTGCCAGAGGGACCAAGAAGACCTCTTGTGGTGAAGGGCTACTGCTAGTTCGTATTTTCCATACTAATTTTGTACTGCTTATGAAACCACATTGATAAGATAGAGTTTAAAATATTGGAATAATTAAAATCACTGATAAAATATCTTATATTTAAGGCCTTTGCAGAAATTGCAGATCCCACAATATTAGGCTTCCCCTGCAATTTTGCCAGACACCGGGGAATGACAGCAGGAGCCCTGGGCAGCTAACACCTGGGGCTCCTGCTCTCAGCCACTGGTGGCTGGTGGCCGGGACTCCCATTGTCAGCCCCTTGCATTAGTAGTTGCCACAAAATGTCTGGTTATCAAAAAAAAAATTAGCAGGCATAATATACTTTAGTGTTTATATTGTTCTGGAAAAATTTTCTTTCACAAATAGGTCTTCTCTGGCTTTTCTAAATTTCCGCAATTAATAAAGCTCCATTGTTACTTTTTCAAGATTTTCTATGTCTTGTCTGCGACTCAGCCATGATTATTTCACAATTATCCCACGATTCAAGTAGGCCCTTCCTTATATTACTATACGTCTACATATTTGCCCACCAGCATATATCTGGGATGGTATTTGTTATGTCTGTTAGAGGGTGGATAGACACTAGAGGAGTCTTAACCAGAGACTGGGTTCCCCTTTCTGGTGATTGGACTCACTGTTTATGTATTGTGCACGTTACTGTAGTTGGGAATCAAACATGAATAGTTCAAAAGCAGCTGCTCTATTATGTGAGTATGGGATCCTCTCTTAGCTGAGCCAATAGGAGTTACAGTAGGCTTGTCTCAGTTCAAAACTATTCTGTAAATCTAACACTATTATTAACAAAAAGTGCTTTCATATTCACCATTCTATGTGGCCAGAAATCACCAATCTATTCAAGTGCCAGTGCTGACATTGTCAGCAATGGAAGGAGATGGAGATATCTCAAAGGCTTGGTAATGAGCCATGAAGTGCCTCACATTTCAAACCCAGCCCAGTTTACTAAAGCTGCTAATATCTGATGGCTCATTCAAGAGTTTATTGAAAAGAGTTGCACTTCCCGATTTTCTGAAAATGGCAGTGAACACACAATCAACATTGAAACCTTGTTTAAATGCACTAAACAAACATTTGGGGTGTAATCATCAGCTTGACGCAGCTTATGGGGTCAAGCAACGATGGCTGTCACCCACCTTTCTAAGCCAGGACTGCACGGGGGCCAGTCAGAACAGTCAACTAGAATGGTCCCGTGATACAGCCCCCCTCCAAAACATCCCCTTCTTTTCCCAGCTGACCCTGCCATGTCCCCAGACCCTGGAGAGCCAGGAAGGAATGAAGTGAGGCTGGTTATACTGGCCTTTGTATACTTAGACATGTAGGGCTTCGTTAGAGAGAAGAGCCACAGAGAGTTGGCTGTAGCTCCCAAATCTGAGGTTGCCCATCTCCAATGCAAGTTATTTCTGTACAGTGATATTAAGCTACTGGAGGATTGGACATAATGGATCACTGCCCCACCCCCACTGCACCCTCCCTCTCCTTAGGCTGGGCACTGTGGGGTGGGGATGCAGGAGGCAGCTGTGCTACCCCTGCCAGCTTTATGCCAATGCAAAATTTCCTTGTTTAAAGGGAACTCTAGGCTGGCCATCTCCATAGGCTTTAAGGCCACTTTGTGCTGCTTACATTAATGGAGGACAAAGCAGACTGGAGAACCTGGTCTTTGATTCCTTGTTATTCAGGACCTCTACCATTTTGCCCTTAATGTGCCATGCCACTCAGCATGGTAGCAGCTTCTTTATTCCCAGATTCAAAGTGACTTTTTAAAATAAATTCAGTGTTTAGTTTTGATACGGAGTGAGATTTTACAGGAGCTTAAACAATGTTTTAAAAACCCCTGAACACTGAGCAGGACATCAGACAGAGCTCAGGGGATAGACCTATGGAAGCTGTTTTTCTTTGAGGGTTCCCATGTGAGATTCATGTTCTCTCAGTAGCAAAAAGCAGCAAAACAGCCAAGGGAATCAGTCAGAGGCTATAAGGGGGTCTCATTAACCGTCTTTTTGCAGACCTTAAATACCCATAATTAATGTGACTCTTCTTAAGAGAACTTTTCAACTAAAGCTGTTTCAGATATAAGTCTTTGTTACATTCTGGCTCCCAAATAGTTGGTAGAATGAGTACTTTGTTATTATACAAAGGCCACAAGTCCCAGGAATTGCCTGCAAAAGAAAGATAATGCATGATAATCTCTCTCCCATATCTTTTGTATTTCCTCTGCTGGTCAGATTTCTGCAGTGTTCGTCGTGCTGGTTTCATCCACAGCTGATGTGGCAGTGAACAAGCAATGCCAGTGCACTGGTAGCTCCTCCACTCCCTGCTTGGAGATTGTTTTTTTACATTGTACTATTTAAACCTACATGACTGAATCATCAGCAGAGGGTGTACTGAAAGTGCAGGAAAAATGCCCATGGATGGAATGCACTTGCAACCCCCCACCCCCATTTGCTCAATTAAGTGGATATTTGCATACATAGATCAGGTGATGGCATATCCATGGGCATGATAGCACAAAAACTGTGTAATGTTATGTTAGGTATTTTGCAGGTGTGTGCACATTTCTGTGGCTACAACAGCTGAGTCACTCTGAAAAACGGACACAAAATTAGGGTTACCATACATCCGGATTTTCCCGGACATGTCCGGCTTTTTGTGCTCCAAATCCCCGTCCGGGGGGAAATCCCAAAAAGCCGGACATGTTCGGGGAAAATCGGGACATGCGGGGCCGGCAGTGCTGGGCCGGGGGCCGGGCCGGCGGTCGGCGGTGCCGAGCCGGGGGACGGGGGCCGGCGGTGCCGAGCCGGGGACCGGAGGGCGGCGGTGCCGAGCTGGGGGCCGGGGACCAGGGCCGGGAGGTGCTGAGCCGGGGGCCAGGCCGGGGACCATCAGTGCTGGGCGGGCCGGGGGTGCTCGGCCGGGGGCCCAGGGGCCAGGGACCGGCAGTGCTGGGCGGGTCGGGGGTGCTCGGCCGGGGGTGCTCGGCCGGGGGCCCGGGGGCCGGGCCAGGGACCGTCAGTGCTGGGCGGGCCGGGGGTGCTCGGCCAGGGGCCCAGGGGCCGGGGACCGGCAGTGCTGGGCGGGCCGGGGGGTGCTCGGCTGGAGGCCTGGGGGCCAGGCCGGGGACTGGCAGTGCTGGGCAGGCCGGGGGTGCTCGGCCGGGGGCCGGGCCCGGGGCCGGCACCCCAGGGCCCGAGCCGACCCAGAGTGGAGACGCCGGGGGGGCCAGACTGGGCCGCGCCTCCTCCCCCCACCCCCCCTTCTTACCTGCTTCAGGCTTCCCGCGAATCAAATGTTCGCGGGAAGCAGGGGAGGGGGCGGAGTTGGGGCAGGGACTTTGGGGAAGGGGCGGAGTTGGGGCGTGGGGGGCGTGGGCGGGGATGGGGGCGGGGCCGGGGCCCCGTGGAGTGTCCTCCTTTTGGAGGCTCAAAATATGGTAACCCTACACAAAATGGTCTATACTGACTGCGCTGGAAATCAGAAGCCGCTGTTCTTTCAATCACATACAAGATATATAAGATACGGGTAGTATTCTGATGGAGATACTTGTACATGTGGATTGGAATGAATTTCTTGCATATTGAGACAATAATGGAGATGCCAAAAAAAAAAAAGGACTAAAATCCAGCAATGAAAATCCTGAAATTATGGGAAACTGATTACATGGGATATGCCCACTTCATCCTAACAGATAATCCCTACTCAGTGTTGCAGAGGATGATGAAAGACTCCTAGATAGGCCACAGGTGGTTATTAGGCTTGTCTGCACTACACAGTTTTGTCAACAAAAGTCAGGTTTCATTGACAAACAGTGGAGATGTACACTCTACAATTCTCCTTCTGATGACAAAACTCTCCTGCTTCCTTGCTGACAAAGTTAAACCACCACGACGAGTGGTGTAGAGCTTTTTGTGGCAAAGTTATATCAACAAAGCACTTGGTTATGTCACTGCAAATGGCCTCCAGGAGGTGTTTCACAATGCCCATCCTGACAGGAGCATGCACAAGGTTGGGGCAAGCAGGGGCACAGCCCTCCCCCTCCCCCCCACCTGTAATCATTAGGCACACATAACTTCTCCCGCCCTGGGGCCACAGAGGTAGGGAAGAGCGAGCTCCAGGCGAAGCCAGGGCGAGGTGGGGAGGGAAGTTAGAGCGAGTTCCTGCCAGTGCCTAGGGTTACCATTCGTCCGGATTTACCCGGACATGTCCTCCTTTTTGTGCTAAAAATAGCGTCCGGGGGGAATTTGTAAAGCACTCAAAATGTCCGGGATCCCCCACCCCCCCCCCGGCAGAGCGAGCGGCTGGGAGGGCTGCAGGGAAGTCCCGGGCTGGACTCAGGAGCAGCTGTAGAGGAGCCGGATCCGCCCTGCATTCTGAGCCGGCAGCTCCCTTGCAGCCCAGTCCGGCAGCACTGTGCAGAGCCAGACCGGGTTTTGTTGTGCAGGGCCAGGGACCGGGTTTTGTTGTGCTGGGGAGCTCAGCCACGTGTCCGGCTCGGCTGCACAGAGCCCAACACTCTGTTCTGAGCAGCAGGGTAAGGAGGTCAGGGGGCAGGAAGGTTCTGGAGGTGGCAGTCAAGAAACGGGGGGGGGCTTTTTGGGGGGAGTGGAGAAAGTTTTGGGCAGTCAGGGTACAGGTAGGGGGTAGGGTCCTGGGGGGCAGTTGGGGGGGGTCTTAGGAGGGGGCAGTTAGGGGACAAGGAACAGGGAGTCTTAGGTAGGGGGTGGGGTTCTGGAGGGCAGTTAGGAGCAGGGGTCCCAGGAGGGGGCAGTCAGGGGACAAGGAGCAGGGGGGGAGTGTTTGGGAGTTCTGGGGGGGGCTGTCAGGTGGCAGGGGTGTGGAGATGGATCGGAGCAGTCAGGGGACAGGGAGCAGAGGGGTTTAGATGGGTTGGGAGTTCTGGGGGGGGCTGTCAGGGGGTGGGGAGTGGTTGGATGGGGCGTGGGAGTCCCAGGGGTCTGTCTGGGGGTGGGGTTATGGATAAGGGTTGGGGCAGTCAGGGGACAAGAGGCAGGGAGGCTTAGATAGGGAGTGGAGTCCTGGGGGGCAGTTAGGGGCAGGGGTCCCAGGAGGGGGCAGTCAGGGGACAAGGAACGGGGGGAGGGTTGGGGGTTCTGGGGGGGCGGGAAGTGGGAGGGGCAGGGGCGGGGCTAGGGTGGGGCTCCTCCCGTCCTCTTTTTTTCTTGCTGAAATATGGTAACCCTACCAGTGCCAGGGCATGGGGGATGGAAGAGGGAGCTCCTGCCAGGGCCAGGGCAGAAGTAAGAGTGTGTTCCTGCCAGGGTGGTGGGGGGTGAGGATGGGCAGCAAGCTCCTCCTGGGGCCAGGTGGGGTAGGGGGAGAGTGAGCTCCTTGGGGTGGTGTGGACACCGTGTGGTATCTAAACTGACACTTGGTCGATATAACTTTGCCACTAAAAGCTCTATACCACTCCCAAGCTGACCCGTTATATGTCTGTTATACATATATATTATATATGTATATAGATGGGTCGAACAGCACTTCCAAGCTGTCCCCCTCATATGCCATGGGCACCGCACTGGAATAGAGCACGCCTGAGCAGGCTGGGTCGAGCACCACTTTCAATCTGCCACCCTCATATGCCCCAAGTTGAGCACGTCCCTATCCCCTCTTTCACATTACAATTGTTCTGGTAGTAACCCACTTGATGAACAAACCCCACAGGATTTTTGGGTGCTGCAGGGATCTTTAGCTTAGGTATGAGGAGTGTTGCTGCAGAGCAAATGAGGAAGCCAAAAAACACCCACGAGAGAGAAAGCGAAGCAACCAGCTTAACCATGAAAGTTATTTATTGCCAGGCAATAAACACACCAGGGGAGCCAAATAAACAAAACAGTTATAATATTAAATCTAACTTAAATTTGATTATAAAAGTCAGGTTTAGAAAACTATAACTGATCACACAAGTCAGGGTCAGAAGGCTATAGCGAGAGAGAGAGAGAGAGAGCGCGTTAGGTTCTCACCGCTCCGTGAAGCTTGAATCGATCGGGGGTCCCAGGTGGTGGTGGTATCTGAGGGTCTGGAGTGTTGGAGACAGACAGAGCCCCCAGCATGATCAGTCAGGAGAAGATGAAGTCCCAATGGAACTGATGCAGATTTTGGATCCAGGCTTCAGAGCACTTACTTGAGCACAGGTAGGGGTTTTTGTAGAGAAAGAACAGGGGTTCAAGGGAGAACACTAGATTTGTTTATAGGTAAATGAATGGCTCAAGGGAGAGGATGGAAGATAATATACAGGTAGCATCTGATGAGAAACAGTTAAATGAAAAAAAGTCTCATTCAATTACATCATGTAATGGGAGACAGCTAAAAAGTGACAAAAGTGCTTATATGCCAATGCTAGAAGTCTAAATAATAAGATGGGTGAACTAGAGCGCCTTGTATTAAATGAGGATATTGATACAATAGGCATCACAGAAACTTGGTGGAATGAGGATAATCAATGGGACACAATAATACCAGGGTACAAAATATATCTGAAGGACAGAACAGGTCATGCTGGTGGGGGAGTGGCACTATATGTGAAAGAAAGTGAAGAATCAAATGAAGTAAAAATCTTAAATGAACTAAACTGTACCATGGGAGCTCTATGGATAGTAATTCCATATTCGAATAATAAGAATATAGCAGAAGGGATATATTACTGACCACCTGACCAGGATGGTGATAGTGACTGTGAAATGCTCAGGGAGATTAGAGAGGCTATAAAAATTAAAAACTCAATAATAATGGGGGATTTCAACTATCCCCATATTGACTGGGTACATGTCACCTCAGGAAGGGATGCAGAGAAATAAAGTTTCTTGACACCTTAAATGACTGCTTCTTGGGGCAGCTAGTCCTGGAACCCACAAGAGGAGAGGCGATTCTTGATTTAGTCCTAAGTGGAGCACTGCACAGGGATCTATATGATGCAAGCTCATTAATTAATTTGCTCTCCCTCAATGTGGGGAAGATATGCAAGAAGCCTGTGTTTCCCAAGTTGAGATTTCCCCAGACAATTCACTTAAATACACACTGGTTAAGATAAAGTCCCAATGGATTTTAAGTAATTATAAGAGGTAGCAAACAGATCAAAGCAGATTACCTACCAAAAAAAAAAAAACCTGAAACTAAGCATAATGTACTAGATAGATAGGATTTGAATCAGACATGCCAAACCTGTGAAAAAAAACACAAATATTTGTCTTGTTTTTGGCTTAATTGGCTTGTGAGTTGCTTGTTGGCTAGTTTTTGGCTTGTAGCTTGTTGCTTCTTTTTTTCGATCGGCTCCCGGCAAGCAGGGGCAAAGCGGGGTAAGCAGGGCAAAGTGGGGAGAGAGTCAGGGGTGCACAGCAGGCCCACCACAGCCCCAGACTGCACGCAGGGGGGATCTAGTCACAAAGAGTGTTGGGGTTCTTAGGGATTGGCTTGTTTTGAAATGGGATTAGCTTGATTTTTGGCTTATTGTGAAAGTGGGGTGTTTATTTACCACATAAAAGTTGGCAACTGTGGTTTCAATTAGCAATATCTCAACCTGATGGATGATACAAGCAGGCTTGCAGAGTCTTAAGGCACAGGCTGCAATTGCTGTGCAGCCTGGGTTCTTCTCCCCCATTCCAAGTCCTTTGTCTTCCAGAGGTTCTTTCGGTTGCTAAGTTGTGGGGAGAGTGAAGACAAATCATGATGTCACTTCCCATGTTATATAGTCTCTCCATATGGTGGGAACCCTTTGTTTTAAGCTAAGTTCCCAGGCAGTTTGTGGAAAAAAACAAGTAACAAAATGGAGTTTAGTGTCATGTGGTCTGGTCACATGCCTTTGCATACCATGCTGAGTCATAACAGCCATTACTCATAGGCTGGCTGAAATGCTCCCAGGTGAGACAAACCTTTTCCATGGTCCCTTGTCTTTCCTGATGGACCATTAGCACTGTCTAGCTTCTTCATTGTTGTACCTGAAAGGCTAGCTGAGGGTGTTTTAAACTTCACAACATCTTTCAGTAACAAATACAGAGCAAAACTTTATAACTTCACATACAATGATAAAACATACAATCCAACAGGCTCTTAATGTTCAATGGATCAAGACTTTTAGAGTGATACCTTACAAGGTGTACTTAGTACAAGATGCCACAAAATTATATCATAATCATATTATATTGGTGAATATGGAGTGGAGAGTGTCATACCCCTGTTATTGGGAGTGTGGAAGAGCTGGAGGAGGTGTTGCCAGCTGGTAAGGAAGAAATGAACTCTGTCCAGAAGCCCGGTGCTAATGAAGTGGTGTCCACTCCACTGTGCTATGAAGTAAATGGTTCCTGCTCCAGAACGCTTCACTCCTTTGGCATCCAGCTGGCCATCTACATGGCCTGTGCCATGGGCATGCTGCTCACTGTACTGGGGAACCTGATGGTGGTGATTGCAGTCTCCCACTTCAAAACCCTACATACCCCCACCAACTTCTTACTACTCTCCCTGGCCCTTGCAGATCTCCTCCTGGGGATAACGGTGCTGCTGGTATTTTGGAGATGACTTTTGTAGGCTGCATACCTTTCTGGACACTGTCTTTTGTTTGATCTCCATATTTCATCTGTGTTTTATTTTCATTGATCGTCACTATGCTATCTGTGATCCTTTGCTCTACCCCACTAAGTTTACCATAAGAGTGGGTTGTGTTTATATAGTGATAGGGTGGGGGGTCCCCATGGTTTATACTTTTTTCTTGCTCTATACCAATGCAACTGAGGAAGGCTTGGGCCATTTCTTACAAGACATGCCCTGTATTGGTAGCTGTCAGCTGCTGTTCAACAAATTCTCTTCTTCTTCCCCTGCCTCATAATGATAACTTTGTATGTGAAAATATTTATTGTGGCAAACAGACAAGCTAGACAGATAAGCAGCATGAACAAGAGTGCTGGATCTAGGCTACACTTAGGAGCGTCAAAGAGGGAAAGAAAGGCAGCTAAAACACTTGGTACAGCTGTAGGAATCTACCTCCTGTGCTGGCTGCCCTTTACTATAGGCACCATGCTAGACTGTCTTCTAGATTTCATTACCCCACCAGTTCTTATCTGGTTTGTTTACTTTAATTCAGCCTGCAATCCCTTGATTTATGTCCTACTGCAGTTCAGGAAGGCAATGAAACTAGTTTTAACTCTCAGTATCTTTGGTTCTAAGACATATACCACAGACTTGTACCAGGAAAGACCAGAGCTTTTAAATAACACTGTATGTGAACATAGTTCACACCCTTAAACATGGCCCCCAGGAGGAGACCCTTTCCTTTTAGTTATGTATTAAAGTGGTAAGAAATGAGAAGAAATACTGAGAACATGATAAGAAATAAAAACTCTGGGAAATGTTACTGACACAGATTATTTCTGCCCAATGAAAGGGTGAGGTTTTCAAAGCAACCTACAGTGTTGGGAGGCCCAATTCCTCTAATTTTATTTAGGCATCTTTGAAAATCTGAGCCAAAATGCTGAAAGACAACTACCTAAAAAGTCCAGGAAATACTGAACTACAAATCATCAAAGCAGTTTTCATAATGGTTACTGGAACATTCAGTGGGCTGCCATTATTCAACTCAATCTCCATCTTTTTCAAAGCAGTTAGATTGGACAGACCCCTTACTTGACAACACATCCTTGTAATTTACCTTCCAGAACAATCATATCTGCATCTAAATTGTCAAAGCCTTTTGTTTGTTTTATAGAGTTGGTAAACTTTTAAAGCTCTGATATTATCAGTAGACTGCGCTGAATGTACTTACCAGAATTTTTTCTAAAAATCTGTTAAATATAGTAAAATCTCTTTTACAAAAATAAATGAGCAACTAAGTAATTACTTAAGTATTTTTCTATTTCTTTTCGATTGTTTATTTAGTTGTATATAAACACATTGTTGATATGAAAACTGGTAAAAGTTTTTAAGTCTGAGGATTTTTTTTTAATTAAATCAAGACTTAATTATTACAATTTAACATCTACATTGCAATAGAACATAGAGACCTCTCAGACAGGCTAGGGTCCCATCGACACTAGAAAATAAGGGGTTTCCCCCTGTGACATTGTGCAGTCTATATGTTTTTATAAAAACATGATAATAAGTGAATATAATGTAACTGGGATAGTTTTATAAAGATTTGATAATAAGTGAATATAATGCAACTGGGATATGCTTCGTGCAAAAGGTCTCTTGTAAGGTATCATTACAAAGCTCATAATCTACTGAGTGTGATCATCCTATTTGTAGAAATGTACCACTCTTGTATCTAAAATTAGAAATATAAAACATAACTCTGAAGGCCTATTGTAATTATGTAAAGTGTGGGCCATTAATGATGGTTTGGAATCTTGATGACTTCCATTAACCAGGACCATTGTCTGCAGATGGCTGTGTTTACCTGTTAGTCTTCCTGTATATGTGTGTGCTGGCAAGTGGGCAATGGAGGCTTGCAGTGACATGTGATCATGTCACCTGAACTGGAATCCATCTTTAACCTGGTGCTTTTCCAGTGAGGGGGGGTGGAAATCCAGAAGGACAAAGGGTTCCCGCCTTATGCAAAAGATATATAAAGGGGTGGAAGAGAACAAAGGGGGTGAGGAGCCATCATGAAGAATCCCCTAGCTATCACCTGAGCTGGAACAAGAGCTGTACCAGGGGAAAAAATTGTGCCCAGGCCTGGAAGGTGTCCAGTCTGAGAAAAACTTACTGAAGCATCTCTGAGGGTGAGATTATCTGTATTTAGTTTGATTAGACATAGATTTCTGCATTTTATTTTATTTTGCTTTGTGACTTACTTTGTTCTGTTTGTTACTACTTGGAACCACTTAAATCCTATTTTCTGTATTTAATAAAATCACTTTTTATTTAGTAATTTACTCAGAGTATCTGTTAATACCTGGGGGAGCAAACAACTGTGCATATCTCTCTATCAGTGTTACAAAGGGTGAAAAATTTATGAGTTTGCCCTGCATAAGCTTTATGCACGGTAAAACGGATTTATTTGGGTTTAGACCCCATTGGGAGTTGGGCATCTGAGTGCTAAAGACAAGCATACTTCTGTGAGCTGTTTTCAGGTAAACTTGCAGCTTTGGGGCAAGTGATTCAGACTCTGGGTCTGTGTTGGAGCAGACTGGAGTGTCTGGCTCAGCAAGACAGGGTGCTGGAGTCCTGAGCTGGCAGGGAAAACAGGAACAGGGGTAGTGTTGGTACATTGGGTGGCAGTTCCCAAGGGGGTTTCTGTGATCCAACCCGTCACACCCCCCCATGGAAAATATCAATGAAAATGAAAAATCATTCATTTTGGTTGGAAAATGTTTGGGTTCTTTGCTATTCTAATGCCTCCTGGGCGCTCTAGTTCAAGTGCCTCAGGCCCCATTCTCCTCTATAGGCTGCGCTCCCTTGTTGGACTACATCTTCTGTGATGTGCTACAGTCTCCCCTCTGGCTGAGTGGAGGTTATATAGCATGAGAGTTCCATGGCCATGGTGCATTATGGGAGATGAAGTCTGGCTGTGGAGAATTGGAGTGGAGTGTGGAGAGAGGAGAATTGGAGTGTCAGGCACTCGAATTACAATTCCCATGAGACCCTGTGGCAGCACTTCAGAACTGAAATATTTTGGCTTGTGGCCATTCAGTTTTTGGATGAGAAATTGAAAATTTCCATTGAAAACAGACACTTATTGCAAAAAAATATATAAAAATGTGTTTAGCCAAAAACCCAGTTTGCCAATGAAAAACAGTTTTGACAGAATGTTTTCAACAGTCCTACTCTGCAGAGTGAATGACAGCCCCCATCCTATAAACTTTCTAAGGTAAAAGACCTTCCATGGCTATATATTTAACATATTGAAGTAGAGGTAAAGTTCATCCTCCCATTTCCAAGATGACTGTGAACCAAAACAAATAATATCCTCACTTAGATGTTTGTGCATCATTTTTTTCAGTTGCAGCAGCAGAAAGAAGAGTTACAGAGTAAATCTGCCAAAGCAAAGACACGATAGGAGAGTTGTGAACTCCTTAGAGATAGCTACAGGTCTTCTGTGCTGTATATATATACTAGCAGCAACCCAGTTAATTTAATAAGAAAAAGAAGAACAATTCAAATGCATTTTTATTGAGCATTGCCACAAAGGAGTCATATGGAGAGAAAAAAATAACCAAATGAGCTTTGAAATTTAATAAGAAAAATCAGATGTATACACACTTTGCTGGTAAGTTCTAAAACTGTTCATTGATTGGAGTCAGAAAATTTTCAAAGTCAAATCAAAGATTAGAAACAAAAGCAAAAATCCCAGCCAAAAATGTTTTCAATGAAGAGATGAAATATGGAGAGAGATCAGGTAAAACATCTACTCCAGTGTAATGATATACCCAGCTGCATTTTCTAAAGTACTAGAAGAACTGCAATTTATTTGATTTTCCAGTCTCAATAGTGGAATGACTGTATGACAAAGAGTTTTCTAATGATTCCTTCAGAGGACATGTTTGTCTCTGTATCATAAAATAATTTGAACCATTATGTAAAATAAAGAAGTCGATTGAATCTGAAAATGTTTGGCAAGATCATTGAGAAACTGACTAGAGAAGGCCAGCTGGATCATCTTTGAGAACTTATGCTATGCCAGTGACAGATAAAAACATCAATAAATTGTATTAATGAGCTGATAATTACCAGTGTGAGGACTGCAGGGCTGGGTTAGAAATGTTGTTTTTCATGAGACTGCAGTCTCTTACTGAGCACACACACTGTGATATTTCTTATGCATGTTAATGTCATATATCATTTCAAAGTACTAAAGCATGACAATATAGTATAATATACAAATATAAGATCCTTTCCTGCAAATACTCTTATTCACTTCTGGGTAGATCTATTGATTTCAGTGGTGCTACTTGCCGGAGTAAAGTTATGCAGATGCTTATATGTCTGTAGGAATAAAATTTATTAGACGTAAGGTCCAATATTGCTTCCATCAAAATCAGTGTTAAAACTCTCAATTAATTTAATGGAATAAGGATATAGCCGAAAATAAATCTGATATTTTCTAAATCTTTGGTGTAAAAAGTAGAGAGAAGAAAGACTACACAAAGTTAAGCATACACACAGCATAATTGGCTTTTGGGTGCATTCATATTAGAGGATTATTTATAAAAGATAAAGTACCCTACTATAATGGCTCTACATTTTGATATCAGCCTGGCATACCTGTTGTAAACCTGCAATATGTTTGTAATGGCAAATATTCATATTCTTATTCATATGCAATGGAGTTTCAAATGGATTTTAGAAAAGTATGCCAGAAAGCTTTCGTGTACTCTTTGGTCCAGAAATAGCTTTATATGAACCTGACCAGCTGGGAGAAAAAAAAGAAAAGCAGGAATAGGTGAGGGACAAATAAAGGGGATAGCTAACACAGGAGAAGGGATATGGACCTATAGAATTGAAAGGAGGAAGAAATGGGGCTTGCAGAGGGGGTAGTTGATTTGATTAAAATCTGTATTCTATTGAAGAACGAGTCCCTGACGTGTACAGAATCTAAGTATCTAATTAAATTTGGGGACTTTGTAGCATGAGAAACTCCCAAAACTTGAGTATTGTGGTTTATGATGTTGCTAGAAACTCTTCTTGCATTACTGGGGGAACACAATTCTTTAGTTTACTACCGTGAAATAATGTTAATTAAACTCCCAAACTCTAATAACATATACATAGCATGTGTGTACATTTATGTATATGTGCGTATGCATGCACACACTAGCATATAGGATGTACCTTTTCAGGCCAAACTCCATCACTTTTATTCTATTAGAGTAGAACCTCAGACTTATGAACACCATTACGAACTGGCCAGTCAATTACACACCTCATTTGGAACCAGAAGTATGCAATCTGATAGTAGAGAGGGGAAAAAAGCAGATAATATACAGTACAGTACTGTGTTAAATGTGAATTCATAAAAAAAATAAAGGGAAAGTTTTAAAATAGGGATTTGACATGGTAAAGAAACTGTTTCTGTGCTTGCTTCATTTAAAAATAAGAAGGTTAAAAGAGCATTTTTCTTCTGCATAGTAAAATTTCAAAGCTGTATTAAGTCAATATAGACTTGTAAACTTTTGAAAGAACAACCATAATGTTTTGTTCTGTGATACGAACATTTCAGATTTACGAACAACCTCTGTTCCTGAGGTGTTTGTTAACTGAGATTCTGCTGTATGCACTAGGAATTGTGTAGCAGTTTGCTGGCATAAGGAGTAGCAGGTAGATGAGAGGGTGCAGACCGTGAGGTGACATATATGGTTTTTTTCTTCTTACACATGTATATTTGTAATAGTAAATACTGGTTAAATAAAAACAGAGTCTTAAATAACAATTATCCATAATAAAGAATAAACACAGTTCACTAAACTGGTGTTGTTTAACCTGTTTTTCAAATCTTTCAATGCTTTGAGGCACAGATTGTTCAGCAAACCCAAATGACTCCTCAGCACGATGCTATTATATTTCTCTTAATCCTAGCCAAGTATGTGTTGAGGGTATGCACCTCGGTGGATTAATATTACAAAGAGAAACTTGTCTGCAAGTATACTCTCGGTGATCTATTGGCAAGCATGCTAAAACAAGAAAGGTCTCGGTGAGTTTTTGTCATTCTTTTAGCTTGCACTCTGGCCAGCTTCACAAAGTGTTGCATCTTAAAATCTTTATAGCATCAACCATTTTGGGTTTTCTGATGCTGTAATGTCTCTTCTGAACGTACCTTCAGGAACAAAGATCTATGAGGTGATGGGTAAAGCTGTGGAAATCAGGTGACTGTCATGGGTTTGAGGCTTTCATTTTGCAAACCTATCATCATAGTGCTTATAGTGTAAAATGTAAACTGCATAGCAAAAATATTCAATATTCCTTAGCGTTTTTGAGCACCTTAAGATTCAAAAGTATTTAGGAAACGGTTCAGCCCCCCCCCCCTTTTTTTTTGGTTATTGTTGGGCCAAATTCTGCTATTTCTTATACTGGTATACGTCTGGAGTAACTCCTCTAAAGTAAATGGGAATTGTTCTGATTTGATGTTATTGAAACCGAGAGTAGAATTAGGCCCATTATTTTTAAGTTTAGGTGTTAATCAACTAATCTGAAACACAGGTCTGCAGATGTTGCTACTGTTCATGTCACTTTGTTTATTTTCTTTTTCCCCAGGACTGGCTGCATTGTAATACTTTTGAAAAAGTTACTGTTGTTGATCCCAAATCATGAATTCATCTAAACTCTGGAGTCCACAGAACATGCAGTATTGCTTTGACTTTGTTAACAATTCATGTCCTAGAAATGTAAGGTCTACAATCAGTCTTTGGGCAATGTACATCTTCATGGTGGGAGCAATAGTGCTCACAATGGGTGGGAATATGCTTGTGATCATTTCCATTGCTCATTTCAAACAGCTTCACTCTCCAACCAACTTCCTGATCTGCTCCATGGCAACTACTGACTTTTTGCTTAGTTTCATGGTTATGCCCTACAGTATGATCAGGTCCATTGAGTCATGTTGGTATTTTGGAGACCTCTTCTGCAAACTCCATACTTGCTGTGATATAATGCTCTGTACCACCTCTATTTTCCATCTATGTTTTATCTCTGTTGACCGTTACTATGCAGTTTGTGACCCTCTGCATTATGTCACCAAAATAACTATCCCTGTGATAGTATTATTTTTATTAATTAGCTGGACTGTCCCATTCTTATTGGCTTTTGGCCTAGTTTTCTCAGAGCTGAATATTGATGGCATTGAAGAATATGTGGCTTCCATTGACTGCAGTGGTTTCTGTGTCTTCATACTTAACAAGCTCTGGGGAGTGATGGCTTCTCTTATAGCCTTCTTTTTCCCAGGCACAGTGATGGTGGGGATCTATGTCCACATATTTACTGTGGCAAGAAAACATGCTAGACAAATTGCTAAAATCCCCAGGGCAATAAAATGTGTCTCTGAAATGAAAAACAAAATCTCCACAAAAAAAGAGAACAAAGCAACTAAGACTTTAAGTATAGTCATGGGGGTATTTGTTTTTTGTTGGCTGCCTTTCTTTATCCTTACGATAGTTGATCCTTTTATTAACTTCTCCACACCTGAAGACTTGTACAATGCCTTCCTCTGGCTGGGATACTTCAATTCTACTTGTAATCCAATCATTTACGCTTTATTTTATTCTTGGTTTCGCAAAGCATTTAAAATGATTGTGACTTGTACAATCTTCAGACCAGAATCCTCTACTCGTACTTTATTTCCCACAAATACTTAGTTAGCCAGGTAGGGCTTTTATGAATGGATTAGCATTAATAGCATATGCTATTTCTGGAGATCTTTTAGAATAGGTCACATAGGGCCCTATATATTGACAACATTTACAAGAATCTGCACATGCTTTTTGGAGAAACAGTTACATGCTGGCTGCAGCTTCCCGCAGCTCCCATTGGCCGGGAACGGTGAACCACTGCCATGGGGAGCTGCAGGGGTCTGTGCCTGCGGATGGTCAACATCCTCAAAATGTCTCACAAAATGTCTCATGGTCCACAATCAGCTTACCCTGTTGGGCCGCATGTGGCCTGCAGGCCGCAGGTTGCCCACCACTGCTCTATCGGTATTGTTTAAGGATTAGCATGCTATCTTAATGAGCTGTCTGTCTAGATAGTAGGAAGTGAGAGAACCGTCTGGCAAACTATACAGTACATTCTGTCCAGCTATGTTCCTGTATACACAGTGATCATTTTGACAACTACACTACAATATAATTTCTGTCCCAGTACCAGTTTGAACCTCCAAGTACAGTATTTAAGCATTAATTTATCTAGTTGCCCATGTTTGAAAATGGACGCCACCCTTACTCCAATTGAGAGTATCTTTCTCTAGTTCTCAGCATGAATAAGGGTAACAGGACTAAGCCCAAAGTATTTTCTCTGGTTGAAAAACTGATCTTTATCTACATAGAAGCTACCTAAGCTAGTCTCATACAACCAGTAAAAGAGTAACTAAATCTCTAGCGGGAAAGTGTTCTGAATATTCATTGATTCAGTGTTCTGTTTGGGTTGTAGCTGCTGAGAAATCACCTCCTTCTCCATGCATTACCAAAGCTGAGATCAGCTGAGAACCTTATGAGTCCCAAAAAACATGTGGGGGCTCAGTGGATGCCATGGGATGCTGTGAAAGGCCAAAATTATCACTGGATTAAAAAAAAGAACTAGATATGTTCCTGGGGGGATAGGTCAATCAATGGCTATTAGCCAGGATGAGCAGGGATGCAACCCAATGCTCTGAGTGTCCCTAGCCTCTGTTTGTCAGAAGATAGGAATGGACGACAGGGGATGGATCACTTGATGATTATCTGTTCTGTTCATTCTCCCTGAAGCACCTGGAATTAGCTACTGTTGAAAGATCAGATACTGGACTAAATGGACCTTTTGTCTGACCAAGTATGGCTGTTTTTTGAAGTGGGGCATTTTTGAAGGAGGGCAGATGGTGGTGCCTAGGTTTGTTCTCTTTTACCGTCCAATCCAAAATCCACCTAGCCCCTGCCAGAGGACAAAGAAGACGTCTTGTGGAGAAGGGGTAGTGCTAGTTCATATCTGTCATACTAATTTTGTACTGATTATGAAACTATGTATCTTCATCCAGAGACAACAATGATAAGATAAAGTTTTAAAACTGGGAAAAAATTAAAAAACGGATAAAATGTCTTGTATTTAAGGCCCTACTTTATTTGTGATATTGCAGAAATTGCAGCTCCTGCAATATTAGGCTTCCCCTGCAATTTTATCAGCCACTGGGGGCTGACAGTGGGAGCCTCGGGCTGCTGATAGCCCCACTGTCAGCCCCCAGAGGCTGGTGACCAGGGTTCCCGTTGTCAGCTCCGCGCATGGCAATGCTTCTGTATAACCCCTCTCCAGAACATCCCCTTTTTTCCCTGCTGCCCCTGACATGGCTCCTGACCCTGGGGAGCCAGGAAGGAATGCAGTGAGGCTGGTTATACTGGCCTTTGTATACTTAGACATGTAAGGCTTGATTAGAGATAGGAGCTGCAGAGAGTTAGTTGTAGCTCCCCGATCTGGAGCTGCCCATCTCCAGTGCAAGTTATTTCTGTACAGAGATATTAAGCCACTGGAGGATTGGACATAATGGGGCTCTGCCCCCACCCCCACTGCACCCTCCCTCTCCTTATGTCAGGCATTGTGGGGAGGGGGCAGTCGATGCGGGAGGCAGCTGTGCTACCCTTGCCAGCTTTTTGCCAATGCAAAATTTCCTTGTTTAAGGCTGGCCATTTCCAGAGACTTTAAGGCCACTTTGTGCTGCTTACACTTATGGAGGACAACGCAGACTGGAGAAGCTGGTCTTTTAGTCCTTGTTATTCAGGAAGTCTACCATTTTGCCCTTAATGTGCCATGCCACTAAGCATGTTAGCATCTTCTTTTTTCCCAGATTCAAAGTGACTTTTTAAAATAATTTCAGTGTTTAGTTTATACAGGGAGTGTGATTTGTCAGATGTATAACAATGTTTTAAAAAACCTTGAACACTGCTCAGGACATCAGACAGAGCTCAGGGAATAGACCTATAGAAGCTGTTTTTCTTTGAGGATTCACATGTGAGATTCATGTTCCCTCAGCAGGAAAATGCAGCAAAACAGCAAAGGGAATGAGTGAGCTCTGGGGAGAGGATATAATGGGTGTCTCATTAACAAACAGTCTTTTTGCAGAGTTTTCATGATCTTAAACACCCATAATTAATCTGACTTTTCTTAAGAACTTTTTGACTAAAGCTGTTTCACATAGAACTCTGTTAAATTCTGGCTCCCAAATAACTGGCAGAATGAGTACTTTATTATTATACAATAAGACCTTGAGTCCCAAGAATTGCCTGCAAAAGAAAGAGAATGCTGCATGACAATCTCTCTCCCGAATCTTTTGTATTTCCTCTGCTGGTCAGATTTCTGTAGTATTCGTCTAGCTGCTTGCATCCATAGCTGATGTGGAAGCTAACAGGCAATGCCAGTGCACTCATAGGCAGCAACTTCCTATCTACCTCCCACCACCCGAAGCCCTCCCTCACTCCACCCTTTCCCCCAAGTCCCCACCCTGCCTCTTCCCACCCCTGCTCCACCCCCGCCCTGACTCTTCCCCGCCTCTTTCCGCCCCTCCCCCAAGCACGCCCCATCCCCACTCATCCCACACCCTCCCAGTGCCTCCTGCCTGTCGGGGAACAGCTGATTGCGATGGGCGGGAAGCACTGGGAGGGAGGCAGAGGAGTTGATCAGCGGGCTCGCCAGCGAGCAAAAAGTGCTGGAGGGAGCCGGGGGCGCTGGCTGCCAGTGGATGCTAAGCACCTGCTAATTTTTTTTCTATGGACATGGAGTTGGAGCCTGTGAGTGGACCGCTACCTCCTCCACTCCCTGCTTGCAGATTGTTTTTTAAAACTGTACTCTTTAAACATACACAACTGCTACCTATGCAGGCTAGAAGAAAATTAAAGAACACCCAAGCAATCTAAATACCTGGGGTATGAATCCTGGCTGAAAATATCACAAGAACAAGTTTTCTTTTTACCTATGTGTTACTTACTGTTTTGAGTTCTAATTCAGCAGAACAACTTAAGTGTTTGTTTAACTCAGTAGAACCGAACCTTGTGTTCAAAGTGAAGAACATGCTTTAGTGCTTTGCTCAGTAGGGATGGTCTCCTGAAGTGAGGCCTTGGATAGAGATAGGGATACAGTGAGAACAGTTTGCCTTGTGGTATTTCACTACTTGTATGTCTAGTTGTGGCTTGAATTTAGACATGCAGAGACACATGGTGTTATACCAATAGAATAAAAACCAGCAGGATCTTATTAAGAGGGATAAGGCAAAGATGCCACATTTATTGTAAATATACTGATAAAGCAAAAGATAAAAGTAAACAACATTGTTTGACTATTTATTTCTTATACACACACACACACACATATATATATACAGAGAGAGAGAGAGAGGTTCATTCACACAATCATTCATTCAAGTTCTGTCTAGGTGTTATAGTTACCAGGCTAGAAGTTGCTCATGCCAAGTTACTGGCCAGGTATCTTGGTCATGAGGATGGAGCCGAGTCTGTGTCAGGTGCACCTGATGCTCCTGGAGGCTGGCAGCAGAACCAGAGACTCAAAGTCATCAGTCTTTAGAGTCCATTCTTATCGGAATTAATTCCTATGTTAGTCTATGGGAACTGTTTCATCCTGCTGTTGCTGACTCAAAGTGGCACATTCCTGGTGGCTCCACACTGTCCAAAGTTTGTGTTTCTCATCCTTCTAGGTGATGGGGTGGATCCCAGTTTACCCTCAGGGGGTTGTCTGGTGGTCCTACTTGACACATTCTTCAGCCGATGGATACTCCCTTTCTAGGCTGGCACCTCCCTAACCATTTATGTGAGCAAGCATTCATCAACATACATTTCATATCTTAACCATATTTTAATTTACTGTCTCCACCACTTTCAGTGTGTGTGCTAATTCATTTGAGACTCCCGGCCCTTTAATCACAGAGGGTGGGGATCTGTCCTAGGAGCCGTTGAATGAAGTGAAAGTCACTTAACAGCTTATAGTGTTTGTTTACATTGTATCAATTACTTCAAGAACAAAGTCAATTAACTTGTTTGTAAGTTTTACATAGTAATAAAGTATCTTTCACAGGATAGATGTAATCAATGGTTTCTACAGACAGTAGCTTACAAGTTTTAACAGAAGACCCAAGAGATTTTTGTACTTGGTGAAACTGTTGGATTTTAAAGTGTGGGGGACAAATTATGAGGGGGTCACTGTCACTTGGGGGAATCACTGTTAGTCCTTCTTTTATATCCCTACAATGGTGAGCACGATCATTCAAGACCCTTCATAATGTTTAGGGGGTTGAAATGGTCAAAGGTTGAGCTGTGAAAGTGGAAAAAGGAGAACGAGACACTTATAATTTCTAGCATATTTTGCCCATCCATAAATGTAAATCACCATCTTTAGATTCCCTTTCTCTTATGAGGCATTCCCCTGTTTTAGAAGTCATTAAAGTAGTTCCTTTTTTCATTTATTTCAATTGAAACTTAATTATTATAATTTAACATCTACATTGCAATAGAACATAGAAACCTCTCAGAAAGATTAGGGTCCCATCAACACTAGAAAATAAGGGTTTTCCCTCATGGAAAATATCAATGAAAATGAAAAATCATTCATTTTGGTTGGAAAATGTTTGGGTTCTTTGCTACTCTAATGCCTCCTGGACACTCTAGTTCAAGTGCCTCAGGCCCCATTCTCCTCTATAGGTTGCGCTCCCTTGTTGGACTACATCTTCTGTGATGTGTGTACCACAGTCTCCGCTCTGGCTGAGTGGAGGTTATATAGCATGAGAGTTCCATGGCCACGGTGCATTATGGGAGATGAAGTCTGGCTGTGGAAATTGGAATGGAGCGTGGAGAGAGGAGAATTGGAGTGTTAGGCACTGGAATTACAATTCCCATGAGGCACTGTGGCAGCACTTCAGAACTGAAATATTTTGGACTTGGGATGAAATATTTTCGCTTGTGGCCATTAAATTTTTGGATGAGAAATTGAAAATTTCCACTGAAAACAGGCACTTATTGCAAAAAATATGTCTTTACCCAAAAACCCAATTTTCCAACAAAAAGCAGTTTTGACAGATTATTTTCTATCAGCCCTACTCAGCAGAGTAAATGACAGCCCCGTTCCATAAATCTTATAAGTTATCATTTAAAAGACCTTCCATGGCTTTATATTCAACATATTTAAGTAGTTGTAAAGTTCATCCTCCCATTTCCAATGTGGCTGTGAACCAAATCAAATAATCTCCTCACCAGGTTGTTTATGAATAATTTTTTTCAGTTGCAGCAGCAGAATGAAGAGTTATAGAGTGAATCTGCCAAAGTAAAGACACGATAGGAGACTTGTAAACTCACCAGAGACAGCTACAGGTCTTCTTTGTTGTATATATACTAGCAGCATCCCAGTTAATCGGATCGGAACAGAGGGAAAATTTCAAATGCATTTTCATTGAGAATTGCCACAAAGGAGTCTTATGGAGAAAAAAGCAACCAAACAAGCATTGTAAGGTAATAAGAAAAAAATTATGCACATTTTACAGATAAGCTCTAAAACTGTTCATTGACTTGGATCAGAGGATTTTCTAACTGAAATCAAACACTGGAAACAAAAGCAAAAATCCCAGCCAAAAATGTTTTCTATGAAAAGATGAATTATAGAGAGAGATCAGGTAAACCATATTTTACTCCCATGTAATGATGTAACCAGCTGCATTTTGTAAAGTACTAGAAGAACTGCAATTTATTTGATTTTCCAGTCGCAATAGTGGAATGACTGTATGACAAAGAGTTTTCTAATGATTCTTTCAGAGGACATGATTGTCTCTGTATCATAAAATAATTTGAACCACTATGTAGAATAAAGAAATCAATTGAATCTGAAAATGTTTGGCAAGATCATTGAGAAACTGTCTAGAGATGAACAGCTGGATCATCTTCAATAATTATGCTATTCCAGTGACAGATTAAAACATCTGTAAATGGTATTAGTGAGCTGATAATTACCAATGTGAGGACTGCAGGGCTGGGCTAGAAAGTTTGTTTTTCATGTGTTTGCAGTCTCTGAGAGTTTACTTTTACAAAATCTGTTACTGAGCAAACGTGATATTTCTTATGCATGTTAATGTCATATATCATTTCAACGTACTAAAGGAAGATAATATACTAAGCTCCTTTTCTGTAAACACTCTTATTCACATGTGGCTAGACCTATTGATTTCAGTAGTACTGTTCATTGGAGTAAAGTTATACACATGCTTAAATGCTTGTAGGAATAAACTTCATTAGACATAAGGGCTAATATTAATTCCATCAAAGTCATTTTTAAAACTCTCAATGACTTTAATGGGGTAAGGATTTGGCCTTCAATAGACACTATACTTTCTATATCTTTGGTGTAAAAAGTAGAAAGATCACAAAATGTTAAGCATACACACAGCATAATTGTCTTTCGGGGGAATTCATACTATAGGGTTATTTATATAAAATACAGATTATAATGAAGCTACATTTTGGTATCAGCCTGGTATACCTGATGTAAACCTGCAATATGTTTATAATGGAAAATGTTCATATTCTTATCATGCAATGGAGTTTCCAATGGATTTTAGAAAAGTTTGCCAAAAAGCTTTCATGTACTCTTTGGTTCAGAAATAGCTTAATGAACCTGACAAGCTGGGAGAAATAAAAGAAAAGCAGGAATATGTGAGGGACAAATAAAGGGATAGATAAAACAGGAGAAGGGATATGGACCTATAGAATTGAAAGGAGGAAGAAATGGGACTTGCAGATGGGGCAGTTTGTTTGATTAAAATCTGTATTCTATTGAAGAATGAGTCCCTGATGTGTACATAATCTAAGCATCTAACTAAATTTGGAGACCTTCTAGCATGAGAAACTCCCAACAACTTGAGTCTTGTGGTTTATGATGTCACCAGGAACTCTTGTTGGCGTTATTGGCTGTCATGGAGTCTGAGGGAGACAAGGCCCTGCACCCCCGGCTTCCTGCGATTCACCATGACTCTCAGCCAGCCAGTAACACAGAAGGTTTATTTAGACAACAGGAACACAGTCCAAGACAGGTCTTGCAGGTACAGACAACAGGACCCCCTCAGTTAGGTCCCTCGGGGGGTGGGGGGGCAGGGAGGCCAGAGCCCCATCTAGGCTCCCCTCCATTTTCCCAGCCAGCTCCAAACTGAAACTCCCTCCAGCCATCTCACTTAGCCTCCCCCCAGCTCCTCCCCCAGCCTTTGTCCAGTTTCCTGGACAGAGGTGTCACCTGGCCTCCAACCCCCTTCCTGGGTTCTCATGTTACGTGTTCAGGTATCTTCCCCCAAGGAAAGTCTCCCATCCCCCCATGCAGACAGTCCCAGCAAAGCTCCCCTGCAACCTTCCCAGGCCAACACTCCCCACTCAGCATTCAAAGAACACATTAAGAACATTCCCACTTCGTCACACTGGCAGAATACAATTCCTTATTTTACCACTGTGAAACAATATTGATTAAACTCCAGAACTCTAAGAACATATAGATAACGTGTACATTTATGTATATATGTGTGTGCACACACTATCACACATCAGGGCCGCCCAGAGGGGGGGGGCAAGTGGGGCAATTTGCCCCAGGTCCCGGGCCCCACAGGGGCCCCCACGAGAATATAGTATTCTATAGTATTGCAACGTTTTTTTTTATGGAAGGGGCCCCCAAAGTTGTTTTGCCCCAGGCCCCCTGAATCCTCTGGGCGGCCCTGTCACACATAGTCGCCACTTTCAAACTCCATCACTTTAATTCTATTACAGTAGAACCTCAGAGTTACGAACATCAGAGTTACAAACTGCCCAGTAACTCACACACCTCGTTTGGAACTAGAAGTACATAATCAGGCAGCAGAGACCCAAAAAAAGGAAATATTGTACAGTAGAGTATTATGTTACATGTAACCTACTAAAAAGAAAGATTTAAAAAAAGGGATTTGACAAGGTAAGGAAATTATTTCTGTGCTTGTTTCATTTAAAATAAGAAGGTTAAAAGCAACATTTTTCTTCTGCAAAGTAAAGTTTCAAAGCTGGATTAAGTCAATGTTCTGTTGTAAACTTTTGAAAGAACAACCATAATGTTTTGTTCTGAGATACGAACATTTCAGAGTTATGAACAACCTCTGTTCCTGAGGTGTTCGTTAACTGAGATTCTGCTGTATGCACTAGGAATTGTGTAGCAGTTTGCAGGCATAAGGAGTAGCATGTAGATGAGAGGGTGCAGACCGTGAGGTGACATATATGGTTTTTTTCTTCTTACACATGTATATTTGTAATAGTAAATACTGGTTAAATAAAAACAGAGTCTTAAATAACAATTATTGATAATAAAGAATAAACACAGTTCACTAAACTGGTGTTATTTAACCTGTTTTTCAAATCTTTCAATGCTTTGAGGCACAGATTGTTCAGCACACCCAAATGACTCCTCAGCACGATGCTATTATATTTCTCTTAATCCTAGCCAAGTATGTGTTGAGGGTAAGCTCCTAAATGGACTAATATTACAAAGAGAAACTTGTCTGCAAGTATACACTCAGTGGCCTACTGGCAAGCATGCTAAAATGAGGAGGCTGTCGGTGAGGTTTTGTCACTTTTACCTTGAGGTCTGGCCAGCTTCACAAAGTGTTGCATGTTAAAATCTTTATAGCATCAACCAATTTAGGTTTTCTGATGCTGTAATGTCTCTACTGAACGTATGGTCAGTACCTCCAGGAACAGAGATGTGATGGGTAGAACTGTGGAAATCAGGTGAGTGTCATGTGTTTGAGGCTTTCATTTTACAAAACTCTTATGAAGGTGCTTATAGTGTTGAATGCAAACTCCATAGCAAAAATATCCAATATTACTAAGAGTTTTTGAGCACCTTAAGATTCAAAAGAATTTAGGAAATGATTCAGCCCATTTTTTTTTTGTTAGCATTGGGCCAAATTCCGCTATCGCTTATACTGGTGTAAGTCTGGAGTAACTTCTCTGAAGTAAATGAGAATTATTCTGAATTGATGTTATTGCAACTGAGAGTAGAATTAGGCCCATTATTTTTAAGTTTAGGTGTTAATCAACTAATCTGAAACACAGGTCTGCAGATGCTGCTACTGTTCATATCACTTTGTTTATTTTATTTTTCCACAGGACTGGCTGTAACTTTTGAAAAAGTTACTGTTGTTAATCCCAAATCATGAATTCATCCAACCTCTGGAGTCCACAGAATGTGGAGTATTGCTTTGACTTTGTTAACAATTCATGTCCTAGAAATATAAGGTCTACAATCAGTCTTTGGGCAATGTACATCTTCATGGTGGGAGCAATAGTGCTCACAATGGGTGGGAATATGCTTGTGATCATTTCCATTGCTCATTTCAAACAGCTTCACTCTCCAACCAACTTCCTGATCTGCTCCATGGCAGCTACTGACTTTTTGCTTAGTTTCATGGTTATGCCCTACAGTATGATCAGGTCTATTGAGTCATGCTGGTATTTTGGAGACCTCTTCTGCAAACTCCATACTTGCTGTGATATAATGCTCTGTACCACCTCTATTTTCCATCTATGTTTTATTTCTGTTGACCGTTACTACGCGGTATGTGACCCACTGCATTATGTCACCAAAATAACTATCCCTGTGATAGTATTATTTTTATTAATTAGCTGGTCTGTCCCATTCTTATTTGCCTTTGGCTTAGTTTTCTTAGAGTTGAATATTGATGGCATTGAAGAATATGTGGCTTCTATTGACTGCAGTGGTTTCTGTGCACTCATATTTAACAAGCTCTGGG